>NC_082637.1:44667820-45867820 GCF_030936135.1 Gavia stellata
CACAGATAGTTACGCGAGCAGGTCCAGTAGTGAGGTTCACAGGAGATAACCTCTTAGTCTTCCAGTCTGTATCTTCTTCTTCTTCGTTACATGGCCTCATATGCTTTTTTCTTCCTTTCACCACTCGTTCTCCTGTTCCCAAAAAAAATACCTGCCAGCCTTTCAAAGACAATACAGCTTTGCTGATGAAAGCCATGGGTTAAATGAGGAATTCTCTCTGTTTCATGAGAGAACACAGGGATGGAAAGAGGAGAGGACAACTGGGAGGTCTGAGGAGGCAACAAGGGCAAGGGGGAGATAAGTCTGCAGAAACAATGGGGTAGCATCTCTGTGGAAAGTGCTCTGCACAACTGGGACCTGTGAGTATTACCATAATGTAAACATTGCCCTATTGTCAATAATGTTGGCAATGATGAAATATCAGCTCCCTTTTAGTATTCCCTTTTTTTTCTCTAATCCTTATATTGGTATTCCTTTCTTACTTGTTTTTTTTTTTTCAGGGGAGGAAGTTGTCTCTCAGTTTCTTGTTATCTTTCCCTCCTTTGACCTTTCCCTTTACCAACTCCTTTCTCTCAGACTCTCTCCGCTCTCTTGCTTTCTCCCATTTCCAGAAGTTACACTCTTACTAAAGGCCAGTGGATTTCTACGCAACAGCAAGGAGCCAGCAAGCCAGAGCACAGTAGAAAAGGCCACAAGGGAGTGTGCAGAATGCACAGTTCTGACCTTATGTGGTAGTACCAGATGAGGAAATACATTTTCATTGCAGCTGATGAAAAATTACTACTATTTTCTTTGGAGAAAGAAGATAGGCTGTTAAATAGTTTTTGGGGAGCTAGTTTTTGTTTTTGTCTCTAGACAAATAATATTTCCATAAATCCAGATGAAAGCTCTGGGCTGTATGTTTAACTGCAAATTCTAATGAAACTGAGAAGTTCCCATATAGCACAATACCAGGAAGAGTTATATCAGTACCACTGGGTATTAGATACCACTGTGGGAAACCATTTACCTTTGTTCCTTTCCACAAAGAGTAACCCATAAACAACAACTATCATACTCAAGTGGGGGTTTGGTTTTTAACATGAAAAAAAAAAGGTGTTTCAGGAAATCAAGAAAAATTCGAAACGAAGTTGCAAAAAATTACATAGGACATAAAGTCAGTAAGTCTGTTAACTTTTCACACTAATTTTCCTGGAGCTGCAAGTGTTTCACCTTATGCTGCCATTTCTGTGGGTGCCACTGAACATAGTACCTCAGCCCACAAAAGTGCTTGCAAACAAATAGAGAAAACCTAAGAGCAAACATCATGTTAAATATCTCCATGCTGGTATGTTGTAGAGTTTCCTTTCAGAAAACAGGCTGTCAGCCTCTTAGTAGAAGAAGATTTGACATGATTCACACAGTTCTGGAAAACCTGTCAAAGAGGAAATGAACACTTTAAAGCATAACAGAGAAAGGCAGAATGATCTTCAGACTCTTCAAGCTCTTTCTGAGGTAGCACTCGCTGACACAGGTACTCACTTTCCATCTTTACATACATACTTGCAACAAGCACAATAGAGGAGTTTGACATTTGTCAGGCTTTTTTTTTCCCCTCCCGCGATTCAAAAAAAGCTAGTCAAAGAAAGTAATATATTATGGGTTTTGTCACAAGTAATTCATAGTAATAGTACATAATGATATTTGGAACTCGCTCACTCTGGAGAAAGTTACCAAGTTCACAGCATTTACTTGCATCTTAGCAAAGTACATGTCATTTCATTCAAGAGCAGGCCTATGGGTAATCATTTAATCAAAACCACTGCTGTGATTGCTACTCGTACAGAAAATTACAAAGCAGCAGCAGCTTCAAAGCCAGGATTACAAAGATTAAATAGGAGCTGCTTTTTGCTAAGTGGTGGGTAAGAATAAATTACAGTGTCCTTAAATTTGAAGGAAATTAGAGAGAGAGAATTATTCATTTGGCCTTACCAGTATTTCCTAATTTTCATTTCCTCTCTTCATACTTACAGTAAATTACAAAATTGAGAATTCATGAAAGACTGCTTAGTGAGAAAGAGAGAGAGAGAAAGTCTAATTTTGACACATGGTCATCCAAGAATACACTTTGGCCTAACTTTACAACTTTTCTTTAAGTAATGATGATGGTTTACTTTAATGTCGATTTCTTTTTTAAATACTAAAAAGACACTCTCCCCATCATTCTTATAGTGCACCATAAGGACTGAAGTTTGAAAAAATACAAATTTATGTACCTTTTTCTTAAAAGATACAGCACTGTACATGGTACATAGATAGATACTGGCAGCTCCAGGTGTAGGGGGACCGGAAGGTAAGAAACTGGGCAGACTGGACTCCTGACTCATAAACATGCTTACAGGGAAGTAAAAACAATCTGGAAATAACTGCAAGCAATTTGTTTCATTTCAATAGACTAAGCACTTGGTCTAATATCACATTCATTTTGAAACCGCACACTTTAATACAATTAATGCAACATCTGTTTACCAAAATAATGGGCTTCATATTGATAAAGACACTTTTATTTATATTACCTCTTGACATCATGTGTATTACCACGTGATCTTAATCATTATACAGTCATGTCATTCCAGTGACCTCCCAAATACAGTGCCCAAAGTTTGGTAATGCAAAAACAGGGACAGGATGGGACACTGAGGCAACGGAAAAGCATCATACCTGAGGGGTAGCAGCACAGCAATGGAAGAGGAGGATACTGCTGCACTGCAGAGATATTTTTTCAGCCAACTACTTTTCATATTTAGGCTCCTTCTCCCAAAAGTCTGTCATATCTGGCTACATGTATCTCCTATTCTAGGGCTGGCTGAAACAGCTGTGATTGCAAAATATGTCTCATTACTCTTAGTTTTCTATGTCAAAGCTAACACAAATATGTAGCAGAACATCTAGGCTGGGTCTAAACGTAAGTTCAAATTTTACCTTTTATAATCACTCCTTCCTTTCCCTACACCTCATTTTTATCAGCTTACTGAAATTGTTTAAAGAGACAGATTTAAGAAACGGAAAAAGCTATCAAGAAGCAGTGCTAAAAACAAAGTGTGCAACAGACAATGTTACTAAAGCTTACTTTACACAAGAGACATACCCAGGTGTATTTGTTACTAAACCCAGCATAATGTAGATAAACAGTAGAGAGCCTGTGACAGTTTTGGGAACTAGAAAAAACTAAACTAGCAACAGCACTTTCATGCCTCAACAACTATTTCCATGCTTGAACTTCTATCGATAGTAAAATATTGAGGGGAAAAAAAAAAAAAAAACAAAAGCAGTTGTGTAGTCTAAATTTTCCCTATTCTACCCGCTACAATTCCTTAAGGGTAAACCTGTTTCTGTGGCCTAAAATAATCTTGAACCTTATTTCATATGGAGACTGTACGGTCAGACTGCTCTATGCATTTCAGTAAATCCTAATGTCCTTACAGCTCATCCTATGTAGCCAGTTCTCAGGAACAAATTTCTAGTCTAAGTGGAATGTCACTTGCATCATGACAATGAAATATTCATTCAGTGTATTATACTTCAACACCCGCTAATTTCAGAGTAAGACTCTTGCTTTAAATTCATGATTACATTTTCTTGTAACACACAAGTTCAAGTATGACTAGCTCAGGATTACACTAAAGTAGGAAACCAGTGAATTTGTCTTTATCCTAAAACCCCATAAGGAGGCTTCAACATCAAAAGAAATGCTTAAGTTGATTTGATGCTTGTCATCAACATTTCTCCACAGGATCAAACTAATTTTAAGTGGGTTAAATAATACTGACCTCTAATACTCCTTAATCTTTCTGATTTTCCTCCTGCGCATTAAGGAGTTTATATGTAAAGTAACATAAAATATGCCTTTATGTAAGTCCATTTGTATTCTTAATTTTTAATAGCCAAGGGGAAAAAGAAATGCCATACAATAAGCCACTGGTGATAGGTTGTGGGTTTTTTTTTTACTGTGGCTGTTTTCAGCACACAAATAATTGGGTTAAAAATAATTTACATCTAGAATTCTCATTTTAAAATGCTTATGAATTTACAGCTATAAAATCTACTCAAACTTGTTTAATATTCAGGTTGTAAGCAATTGCTGCTTTATTGTTCCCTTACCCCAACATAAAAGCATCAATTTAGATCATGCTATATGGACATAATATGAAATAATGCAATGGTGACCATGGTGCAATACACTTATCAATATTAAGTAACCAGTCAAGCACATCAAGAAGTGTTCTTTCTATATGTATTACCTATTTTACAAAATATGTTAAGTATACAAAGATATGCCAAGGTACTATTTACATATCAACTTGATTGACCTTTAATAGCCATGGCATTCAACATTTCATGTATTTATAACACCATTTCTGGGCTAGCTGGTAAGGGAAGACTTTAAAGCTTTGTGCATGTGAAATACTAGCCCCACTTCTATACATCTGGAAATAGGTCCACTAACAACAGTGCTTGAAGAGGTATAAACAGATTCCCTTGTACTCTCCACCATTACAGCAGCAATCTACTCAACTCAGCGCTGTAACACCAACAGCCTCTTAATTTCCAACATCCCAGATGGACAGCCACCAATGCACCCTAAAAATTGCCATCCTCTCTTCAATCAAATGGGTTTCTGTCATTACATGAGCCACCAAAGGTCATGACACAGTTCAAGTAGCCACCCTCTACTTGTGCCTCCTCCTAAAAGCAACAGTTCTGCCCTGGGCTAAAGCCACAGCTGGGAAAGGGCAAGGGAAAGTGCCACCACTCGCTCACTCTTAGCACTGACAAAACAACCATTCCCTGTTACATCTGGAAGGAGGCAGAAAGTTAGATCACACACCACAGATCCTCTCCATTCACTGCAACATATATCTACCAGCTGATCTAGGTTTATGTAATTATATTTTTAGTAGTTAATTTAACAAATGTCATAACTGAAATCTGGGCTCCATGGAAATAAAAGTTCAAATCCCAAAACCAGTTGATGCTTCGGACCAAAAAGAACCTAATTCCACTGAGTTTCCATTCTGCTTATTGTCTTTTGAAAAAGAAATGACATCTTTCTACAGAGGAATTAAATACCCAAAGAAGCTTTCCGAAAAGCAAACACTTATGCCCATGTTCTCATTAAACTACTACTAAATTAATTAAGCTTCCATTGAGCTGAACTACTCTCTAGTCTGACATTGAGAAGAGTTTACAATAAGCCCTAAAATGCTGCATGTTGCTTTTAATCATTGATAAATATCCTATTGATAAATATCAGTTGTGTTCCTATTGCATTTCAGTGATGAATGGGTAATGGCTATATTAGTTTTCAAGGTTGTAATGAAGAACAAATACAAATATAAGCTTGTGGTAAAATCAGCAAGACTGTTTTCAAGAAGCAAACCATTCCATCTCATATTATGTTTTCTAATATAGGGATGAATTTATGGTCATTTTGACACAAGCATGAAGAAACTATTCTGGTCCTTCGTGTAACTCCTCTCCATTAAATAGCTCATGTCCTTCATGGCCTTCATGGGCAATCATTTTTTGCACAAAGCTCTGACAGGCTCAGAAACTTTCTCCACAAGTGGCCCGAGTGGTTTCGTGCCTTTGTGAGCAACCTGTAAAACTGTAAACCCTTACGGTAATCCATCTGTCGGATACTTCAATGCTCAGATAGTCCAATAAAGTTGCATTGTTAGTATCTTATATTCGCAGGAGAGAAGGAAAATATGAGCAAGCTTTCTGGCCTAAACTGATTGGCATGAAATTCACTTTGTGAAATTTCTGCTTCCTTAATATGACCTGAATAAAACATACCAAGTTCAGGACACTCCAGCCATGGTGTCCTTGTTTGCCCAGTGGTAGATTCTATATATAATGGAAAATGAAAATAATTTATAACCAACCCTGCACCATGTCCCCATTTCCTTCCTACCTGAAGACTTACTTCACATCAGCATCAAAAGAATAGACCCAGGCCTTCTCATTCTGAAGACGCTGATTATCACATCCACTAAAACATATCAGTGAAGTGCAGTGACCCATTTTGGTCCATACCATCACTGCTCCTATGCAAAAGCATGTACAAGGACAAATATAGAGTGAACAGAACTTACAATATGAACAAACAATGCTACATAATTTTTCCTTCAGACTCTGCATTAAACCCATTGCAATGCACTGTATAATTTGTTTGGTTTCAAATGCCATCGTGTTCTACCAAACTGAATACTGTTATCAGTTTATTCAAAATAGTGAAAGTGCATATGTTCAGAGGAGAAATTTATTCACTTTGCATTCTTCTCAAGGAAATTGTCCATGTGACAGATAGAAACTTTCAAAATAATTGGTATATAATACATAAAGGAGAGATCTGCTGATGTTATTACTTACTTTGAGAGAGAACACTATCATCACGGTGTATCCTGTATGTGTCAGGTAACATACTCCAGCTTTTGGTACCTGTAAAAAGGGAACAGTTTTATTCAGCAATGCTGGTTTAAAAAATTCCATAGGCACAGATTCGGTATTCATTTGGCACCCAATCAAACACGGAATATGCTGTTTATTGCAGGAAACACAGATCTTCACTACTGCTGATCAACACACAAGCAATTTACGTAACGCCTGTCACATCACTATTTTGCCCCAAACCCCACTGACAGGTCTCCTCATGACAAAGCAATAAGCCTGCAATGCTTAATAGGAACCTAAGGTGTAGGAAGGCTGTCGTGTCCGTTTACTATTTCAACATGACACTTAGTTACAGACACTTTTTTGTACCAGGTCACATAGCAGATTCTTTGTCCTTAAACTTTTTTTCCATTCTGTCAGATGTTTGAGTAGTTTCAGAAAACAGGTTACATTTCTGCCTGTTCTTGCAGTAGGCATTGCTGGCTGGACTTTGAAAAAAAGTAGATACAGGGAGTATTTTACCTTCTTCCCTCATTCCTCAAGCTCAGTGGTGTAAAAGCCTGCACACAAACATGTAACAGCTTTCCCTTGATTATTAACCACCACAAGGTGCAGGATGAGAGCAGTAATACTAGCAATATGATCAAAAACAGCAACAAAAGTACTCAAAAACATCGTTGCAGTCAAAGCAGAGACCTGAAACAGAGCTATTCAACCTGCTTCACCGTGAGGCAAACTCAGTGATGTGAATAACCACATTAAGAAGGCTTCCAGTACCTGAGCTAGGTCAAATATCACAGGGCACAGTACTACACAACCACATAGGCTCTCCTGTTCATAACTTGCAGACAAGTGTATTCATTTTTACACTCTGAATTCTCAGAGCTGTACGACACTGCCTTTCACAGATCCTTCTGACTTCAGAGCAAATATGTGGCTAAAGATATAGCAACTTTATGAAACCATAGCAGTTAGCCAAACAAACAAGAAAAGAATCAGGAGGTTTAGGTCTCACTGTGACAAGCTATAAACATGAAGTTCCTTTCAAAAGCACCTCCAGTCAGCGCCATTCGGTGTGAAGGATTTCCTACTGAGTAATCTGCCAGGTTTTTTTCATGACATGTTGATGCCAGCTGCCAATCATTACTGGACATATGCCTCCCTGCATCGTCAGCAAGCACATAAGTCAAAAAAAAAAAAAAAAAAAAAAAGTGAACAAGTGAACCATTTGTTTATATAAAAATAAACAGCTTATTTGCATTTATTTTTCTGGAGGAGGGAAAGCACATGCCATGTTTGTGTATCATCCAAAAACTCACATCAACCTCTTAAAGGGACACATAAACATACTCTGAATCACAAGTTTCCAGTTTGAACTGTAGGGGAAAGAAGGAAAGTTTCATAGAGTATCAAGCATTTCTTTTACATTCTATTGCTGTATTTCCTTTTCCCCTCTTCTCTGGAGTAAAAGAAAAAGAAACAGTTACCATTAAATTTTCCTTCTTGCAAATTTCCAGTAGTCATTTTTATATGGTACAACTATGGTCATTATTGTTACACATCCATCTTACAATTTCAACTAAATCGAGCAATGAAAATTTTATAGTGCATCCCTAATTGTGCACCAGACTGGAACTGTTCATACAAATTCCAAGCAATTATAAGGCTTTATGGGAAACATTGGCAGCAAACACAGGATTAAATGCCTGTAACAGCAAGCCAGATGGGAAACACAGATAAAGAAAATCTCATGGAACTTGATTCTTTTTCCAAAACTCTGGTATTATTTAAATTAACCTGGGACACAAACACACTCACAATAGATTCAAAACAAGGTCAGTTAAGTGTAATAACTAGATTGTAAGTATTCCAAACATTCCCTAAACACACACCCCCCTCCTTGAGTCAGCGTTATACACTCTTTAAGAATGAATATAGATAAAACAACACAACCATACATACTATCTGTAAAGGTAAAATATCATAATTCCATGTCTTAATGTCATAACACCAAAAATATAATATTGTGTTTTTAAATGGATGATACTTTATGACTTCAGCATCACTAATGAAATGTAACAGGAAGGGTATGAATCCTTTGAACATAACAAAAAAAGACCTTGCAGCCCTTTCTGACTTCTCAGCAGACAGAATTGCTTCATTCTCAAACCGCTGCATTCTGCAGATTGCCAGACAGGAGAAGCTTCTGGGTGGTGCTGGTAGGTACCACAACTTGAACCTGGACTCAGAGAGGTGGCTATCTGGCACAGGGGCTTCTATTATCTCATCTGTCCAGGCTACAGTGTTGGTGAGAAGAAAGGTTAGGGATGGCTTGTCTGGGAAAGACCTGTTTTTTAAAGGCCTGAATCTAGAAAAATTGTTAATGTCATAGACTGTTACTTTTCAACATGTTTTTGGTTTTTAGTAATAAACCTTCAGAAGTATTTGAACGCAAATACATGCTAGAGTATGGTTAAGAGCAGGTACCTCCCAGAGTGTTAAATTATCAGCCATTACTAACTTCCTGAACTAATTATGTGATACTCCTTATCATCTGGTTCTGGAATTAAACTAATCCCAAATCACAACATTATATAAACCTAAAAATAGAGGTGGATTCAGTGCCCTTCTACACTCCCAGGCCTTCCTGGGAGCACAGAATGGCCACTAGGAGAGGGCAATTCCAGGCTGAACTCAGAAATAGCAATATGAATGTCATTTCCACTAATACTGCTTTTAGTATTAGAGCTCCTTTGCCCTTTGCTTTTACGCTGACACAGGACTGTGATAGAGGACTGAGAACAGCATGGTCTTGGTAGCACCTCTCAGCAGCTCCCGTTTCAATTAGACAAATCCCAACCAAAGACATCCTCATGAATATGTTTTTGAAACTATTACCCATAGCAAATATCAGTAAGTTACCCACTATAAAAATGTCCAAATACCCTTAATTCTTTGTGAGCACAGCTCTTCCTCAACTTTCCTATAGTCATTATACGGGAGGGCCTTGATTGGTTTACTTGTTAAGAAAAATTAATTTCAACTTATTAAGTTGAAATTTCTTCCACTGAGCTTCTTCATACTGAGCCTGGAGGAAGGAGAGAATAACTATAATTTCAAAAAAACATTAGATTCACAGAATCACAGAATGACTGAGGTTGGAAGGGACTTTTTGAGATCATACTCCAACGCCCTTGCTCAAGCAGGATCACTTAGAGCAGGATCATGTCCAGTCACGTTTTGAATATTTCCCTGGAAAGAAACTCCTCAACATCTCTGGTAACCTGTTCCAACTTTTGGTCATCGTCACATTTAAAAAGTGCTTTCTTGTGTTCAGATAGAACACAAGTTTTTCAATTTCTGCCCAGTGCCTTTTGTTTTGTCTGTGGGCACTACTGAGAAAAATCTGGCTCCCTTTTCTTAATTTTCTACCATCAGTTATGCACATGGAGAAGACGCTCCTGAGACTTCTCTTCTCCAGGCTGAATAGTCCCAGCTCTCTCAGCCTATTCCCATATTAGAGATGCTCCAGTCCCTTAATCAACTTTGTTGCATCCAGTCCTGCACTGGACTCACTTCAGTAAATCCATATTTTGTAATAGGGACCCCAGAACTGGACCCAGCACTCCAGATGTGGCCTAACCAATCCTGAGTAGAGGGAGGGATCACCTTCTTCAGCCCGCTGGCAATGATCTACCTGGTACAGCCCAGGAGGCTGTTGGCCCTCTCTGCTAAAAGGGTGCATTGCCAGCTCATGGTCAGCTTGCTGTTCACTAGGACCCTCAGGTCCTTCTCCGCAGGGCTACTCGCCAGCAAGTCACCCCCCCAGCGTGTACAGGTGCCTGGGGTTGTTCCTCCTCAGGGGCAGGACTTTGTATTTTCCTTTGTTGAACTGCATGAGATTCCTCTCTGCCCAATTCTCCAGCCTGTCAAGGTCCCTCTGAACGGCAACAAAACCCCCTGGCATATCAGCCATTCCTCCCAGTTTTGTATTGTCTGCAATTGCTGAGGGTGCACTCTGTCTCAGTGCAGAGTTCATTAATGAAGATGTTAAAATAGTAATGGCTTCAGTATGGTCCCCTGAGATAAACCACTAATGACTGGCCTCCAACTGGACTTTGTGCCTCTGATCACAACCCTCTCAGACCAGCCACTGTGACAGTTTCCAATCTACCTGCCTGTCCTTTTATCTAACCTGTACCTTGTTAGCTTGTCCACAAGGGTATTATGGAAGAGAGTGTCAAAGGCCTTACTAAAGTCAAGGGAAACAACATAAACTTCCCTCTCTTCATCCACCAAGCTTGTCACCTCATTATAGAGAGCTATCAGATTTGTTAAGCATGACTTCCCCTTCATAAATATATGCTGACTACTCCTGATCACTTTTTTGTCCTTTGTGTGTTTGGAAATGTTTTTCAACAGTATATTCTCTATCACTTTCCCGGGTACTGAGGTGGTGCCAAGTGGCCTGTAGTTCCCCAGGTCATCCTTTTTTTAAGATAGTAGTGATATTTATTCTCTTCCAGGTTTCAGAAACCTCTCCTAATTGCTGTAACCTTTCAAAGATAATCAAGAATGTCCTTGCAATGGCATCAGCCAGCTCCCTCAGTATTCACAGAATCACAGAATCACTAAGGTTGGAAAAGACCTGTAAGATCATCAAGTCCAACCTAAAAAAAAAAAAAAAAAACAAAAAAAACCCCAAAAAACAACAACCAACCCACCCAACACCACACAGCACCATACCCATCAAGCCACATCCCACAATGCCACATCCACACGCTCCTTGAATACCTCCAGCGATGGTGACTCTACCACCTCCCTGGGCAGCCTATTCCAATGTTTCACTACTCTTTCAGTAAAGAACTTTTTCCTAATACCTAGCCTGAACCTCCCCTGGCGCAACTTGAGGCCATTTCCTCTAGTCCTGTCACTCGTCACTTGGGAGAAGAGACCAACACCCACCTCTCTACAACCCCCTTTCAGGCAGTTGTAGAGAGCGATAAGGTCTCCCCTCAGCCTCCTCTTCTCCAGGCTAAACAACCCCAGCTCCCTCAGCTGCTCCTCATAAGACTTGTGCTCCAGACCCCTCACCAGCTTCATCGCCCTTCTCTGGACATGCTCCAGCACCTCAATGTCCTTCTTGTAGTGAGGGGCCCAAAACGGAACACAGTATTCGAGGTGTGGCCTCACCAGTGCCCAGTACAGAGGCACGATCACCTCCCTGCTCCTGCTGGCCACACTGTTTCTGATACAGGCCAGGATGCCGTTGGCCTTCTTGGCCACCTGGGCACACTGCTGCCTCATCTTCAGCCAGCTGTCAATCAGGTCCTTTTCTGCAGGGGAGCTTTCCAGCCACTCATCCCCAAGCCTGTAGCATTGCCTGGGGTTGTTGTGGCCAAAGTGTAGAATCCGGCACTTGGCCTTGTTGAACTTCATCCGGTTGGCCTCAGCCCATCGATCCAGCCTGTCCAGATCCCTCTGCAGAGCCTTCCTACCCTCAAGCAGATCAACACTCCCGCCCAACTTGGTGTCATATGCAAACTTGCTGAGGGAGCACTCAATCCCCTCATCCAGATCATCAATAAAGACATTAAACAAGACCGGTCCCAAAACTGAGCCCTGGGGGACTCCGCTTGTGACCGGCCGCCAACTGGATTTCACCCCATTCACCACAAATCTCTGGGCTCGGCCATCCAGCCAGTTTTTTACTCAGCGAAGAGTGAACCTGTCTAAACCATGGGCCGCCAGCTTCTCCAGGAGAATGCTGTGGGGGACAGTGTCAAAGGCTTTGCTGAAGTCCAGGTAGACAACATCAACAGCCTTCCCCTCATCCACTAGGCAGGTCACCTGGTCATAGAAGGAGATCAGGTTGGTCAAGCAGGACCTGCCTTTCATGAACCCGTGCTGGCTGGGCCTGATCCCTTGGTTATCCTGCATGTGTCCCGTGAGCGCCCTCAAGATGAGCCTCTCCGTAATCTTCCCCGGCACCGAGGTCAGGCTGACAGGCCTGTAGTTCCCCAGATCCTCCTTCCGACCCTTCTTGTAGATGGGTGTCACGTTGGCAAGCCTCCAGTCATCCGGGACCTCCCCCGTTAACCAGGACTGTTGATAAATGATGGAGAGTGGCTTGGCAAGCTCCTCCGCCAGCTCCCTCAGCACCCTTGGGTGGATGCCATCAGGCCCCATAGACTTGTGAGTGTCCAGGTGGCATAGCAGGTCATTAACTGCTTCCTCCTGGATCATGGGGAGCCTATTTTGCTCTCCATCCCTGTCATCCAGCTCAGGGAGATGGATACCCTGAGGATACCTGGTCTGGCTGTTAAAGACTGAGGCAAAGAAGGCATTAAGTACCTCAGCCTTTTCCTCATCCTTGGTGACAATGTTCCCCGCCGCATCCAGTAGAGGATGGAGATCCTCCTTGGCTCTCTTTTTGTTCTTAATGTATTTATAGAAGCTTTTTTTGTTGTCCCTCACGACCGTGGCCAGGTTGAGCTCTAGGTGGGCTTTAGACTTTCTAATTCCCTCTCTGCATGACCTAACGAGGTCCTTGTATTCTTCTTCACTTGCCTGCCCCTTCTTCCAGAGGTGGTAAGTTCTCTTTTTTTCCCCGAGCCTCAGCAAAAGCTCCTCATTCAGCCAGGCCAGTCGTCTTCCCCGCCAGCTCTTCTTATGGCACATGGGCACTGCCTGCTCCTGAACCTTCAAGATTTCCTTCTTGAAGAAGGTCCAGCCTTCCTGGGCCCCTTTGCCCTTCAGGACTGTCTCCCAAGGGACCCTCTCAACCAGTGTCCTGAACAGGCCAAAGTCTGCCCTTCGGAAGTCCATGGTAGCAGTTTTGCTGACCCCCCTCCTTACTTGGCTGAAGATTGAAAACTCTATCATTTCATGGCCGCTAAGCCCAAGACGGCCTCCGACCTTCACTTCTCCCACCAGACCCTCTCTGTTCGTAAACAGCAGGTCAAGCAGGGCACCTTCCCTTGTAGGCTCGCTTACCAGCTGCGTGAGGAAGTTATCTTCCACACACTCGAGGAACCTCTGGGACTGTTTCCTCTCTGCTGTGTTATACTTCCAGCAGACATCTGGTAAGTTGAAGTCCCCCACAAGAACAAGGGCTTGCGACTGTGAGACTTCTGCCAGTCGCTTGTAGAACGCTTCATCAGCTTCTACGCCCTGGTTGGGTGGTCTATAACAGACCCCCAGCAGGATATCCGGCTTGTTGGCCTTCCCCCTCATCCTTACCCATAAGCATTCAAAGTAAGTAAGTATTCACGGGTGCAACCCATCAGGCCCCACAGACTTATGTATATCCAGACTGTTCAAGTGCTCTCTAGGCTGGTCCTCATCCACTGACAGTAAGTCTTCCTTGCTCCAGACCTTCCCTTTGTTCTCAGGGGCCTGGGCTTCCTGAGGCCTGTCTTTTCAGTGACAAATGAGACAAAAAAGTCATTGAGTACCTTGGCCTTTTCTGTGTTATTCTTTGTCAGGTTCCTTACCCCGTTCAGCAGTGGCTCATATTTTCCCTAGCCTTCCTTCAGGAAGCTTGCCTTGAAAGCTACAGGCACATCAACAGCAACCACAAAGAATCAGAATTTTGATTAAGCTCCAAGTTCTGCATACACAATTAAGAAAGTTAAAAAGTCATCCAAAAATTAAAGACAAGATTACACAAATCCTGGAGCAAAGAGCTACAATGCTAATTGAAGGCTGTGTTAGAAATCCAAATAGTGACTATTCAGAAACTTTTGAAAGAAATACACAGATTTGCATCTTTAACAAGTGTCTTCAAGTCATAATCTGGAAAATTAACTGGCCATTCATATAATATCAGTTTTACTGTTGTATTCTCCAGTATTCTTAAAAAGAGAGTTAAATTCTGTCCCAATTAACACCAAACTGTTATGGAATTCAATGAGGTTGCAGCTGCTAGTTGAGATATGTGAAAATCTCATTACAATACACACTTTATTTGGAGAAATTTCACCTATTTTCATAAAACTTGACAAACAATGTCTCTTTTGCTGCTGAAGACTTGTGATTTTCCAGCTCTGAATTTCACATCCACCTTTTTTCCTCAGAACAGGCCATGTTTATGCTGCAGGATGAGATCATTTCCTCAGTTCAATAATATCTTTACAAATCAAATTATGTGATCCAAAAGAACTGAAGTGACATCAGTTTTTGCTTAAAAAGTGCCGCTTTCATATTCTCCCAACCTAGTGGACTATTTATTTCATCTTGACTATCACAAGTTTTTTTAATACTGAGCAAGTCAAGAAAACTAAGAACACTTGCACAGTCTACTCTATCTGGTATCTTTTTTGTGGTCCCAGTTAACAAATATCTCGCCTTGACAGACTATTGCTGCAGCTTTCCTGAATCACCATCAGGGTGTGGGAAAGCATCTTTCTGACAGAGGACCCATTTTGTTATCATGTGTAACTTACTCATTTTAATAAGACAAATGAATCAGGGGCTCCAACATAAACTCAGGTAAAAATGGTTAGTAGTCTTCCTGTTCAGAATCATACATTTGCTATGAAGGGCGACAATACATTTTCACACACTGAAATTCCAAACTAATTTTTTTCTGGAACATTTCTTTTCTTTTTAATTGTCTAAATAAATATTTTAAAGTTTATTTTGATAGCACTTCACTGTTTTTGTACAGTCAGGCACCTCACCAGTAAAGCATCTACTATACAGTCACCTTTATCAAATCCAATGTCAAATCTCATTAATGCTGTTAAATTACTTCTATTTTCAAGTACACCCTATTATAATTTATTGTATTCCATGACATCTGCTTTGGAAAGACATCGGAAAAAATCATGTTTCATATGAAAATTCCTGCATTAAGTGATCCAAAGAAGAAAAGAATATAAGCAGTAGCTTAAGTCCTATCCCTGGAATCATGCTTCTGCCAACATTACATAACCCTTAATTATAATTTCAAGAGATTTTTCTCCCTGAATTAGATTAGTGTCTATTCAACCATATCCATCATCGACGGGGTGTTCCATCCAACCCCAAAATGTCATAAGACTTCAAGGTTAAGCTGCTTCTCCAAACGGGTTTTCTTTCCTGCAGATCCTGGAGAATATCTTCAATTGCTGAAGTGCTTTTCTGTTGGCAAGCCTGTCCTGAACATCTTTTTCAGCTATTACTCCTTCTGCTGGGTTTGAAATATAAGATGTTCCATATAACAGCCTGCAGCTATGCCAGAGACTGCTTCTCACTCTCCGATTTGCCATATGATTAGTACTCATTAGCAATGCTTAACTGTTCCAAAGGTGATGCTGTTCCCAACTTCATCTTTGAGATTTACTGCTATCCAGAATCTGTCTGAGCTACATCCTTACACATATAAGAGATGATATAAAAATGCCCCACTAATGTGAACATTAACTTTGAGTTCCAATGCTCCTAATGTTCAGAAAACTGGGACAGGGTGTTTTCCTTATCTGCACCCTGTAAATTTGTAGAACCATGGAATTCAGGGGCAGAGGGTAGGTGTGTGTCACCCCCAAAGATTCTTGTTTGTAAACTAAACAAAGCAAAGTAGAAACAGATCCTGGAGTGAGTTATGGATATATAGCCTCAATAAATTAAAAGTGCAGGACTAACATGGAAAACTTAAAATTATGCAGAAACATTACATATCTCTTTAAAAGGATTAAAACACTAACAAAACAGTTCTTACATTTTAGTGTTTTTACTGTGTCATGGACATGTTACTGATACAGTACTTTTCTAAAGGACACAGGGCAAAGGGCCACTTCATTTTAAGCTGCAGAATGACTTTCAAACAAGCTACAGATAAAGTTGCTGACTTACAAAAGCTTTTATCAGACTTATGATGGTTTTTACAGAAGTGGAACTCTATATGACCCGTGTGATTTGTTTTCATTTACAAAGGTGGAGAGGCTTTGAATTTAAAAATGGAACTTTTTCTTCTTGTGCCAAATGTAAACAATTTAACATCCATTTCCCATCCAGAGATTTTAACAGTTCAAAAGACTTTATATGAATCTTATCTGTATTATATTTCCTGCTGATTGGCAGTGCCTCACACTTCAAATTGAAAGCCAAAAATGTGTTGGCTCTAAACAGAGACAGGAAACAAATAACAAAGAAAACTGGGAAATAAACATAATGAGTAGTTATGAAGTGCTGAAAACTATACTTAGTGTTTGAGTTCTTGTTAGTTCTTGAAATTCAAATGCTGCCATATTGATTTATGTCTGGGAAGTCTTGTTTAGCAAAATAGCATAAACAAAAGCCTTTGAATATTTTGTCAACAAGAAAACATAGTTTATACTATCTTCAAAGCTCACATCTAGTCCAATCTTGACTGATTCCATACTCCCTACTCTGGAGCACTTTGTTATTTCTGGGAGAGGGGCACGTTGCACACAGTAATTACCGTTCCCAGGGGAAGTGCATGGATCTATTACTCACAGTCAGCCAAACAATTTGACAAGACCAATGCTCAGCTCAGGTGAAGAAACCTGTCCTGGGTGTCATCATGGCTGGAAACAGAACTGATACGCTTTTCCACAGCAGACAATGCAGATGTGGGAAAAAGATAAAATTTGTTGCCCCTAAAGAAATTTCTCGGAATTCTTCTCTGAAAGCCATGCAATCCCTGGTACCTAAAAAAAGTGATTTCTTTAAAAAAAAAAAGAAAAGGAAAAAAAGAAGGAGAGACAGCAGAGGATAAACACCTGCTTTATAAAAAAGGGTGTAGCAATTACTCCATACACTGCAACTGAGTTTTGTATCATTTGTATAACCTAATAATCTCTACCATGATTCAGATATAAAACACAGAAGACAACACAGTATGGCAACACTTCAAGGAAAATCCGTATCTTGCTTCTTTTAATGAGGGAGTTAACCAACCGTAAAGAATGACTAGACTTAAAAAAGGGCAAGCCCTTCCCTGACAAGCCAACATTGTAAAGTCCTAAACAGGTGGGCAGATACAAAATGCTTACCAGTCTTGCAGCTGGTATGTTCTATGGTACAGTGAAAGTCAATTCATTCCAATGCTTTCTTTGTATTCGTTATTACTGGGAAGTGTCTTTTCTTTCCATCCAGTTATTTTAAAGATGTATAATCCAGAATTCTCATGTATTCTCTTTCAAAATTCTGACACAGGCATTTCCCTGTCTTCTCATTTTTTATATGCAAGTTAAATGAACTGGACCAGATACATATTAAATTACTGCTGTTATTTCCTCTGTCACACAACAGAGATTCCAAACTTCCAAATAGTCTTTTTTAATTATACAATGAAGGTAGTAACAAAAGAGCGCTATGAAGTACCACATTCACTCAGTCTGAAGGGTCACTATACAAGCACAGTCCCAACCTCACCCAACATTAGCACAGCATCAGCTAGCACCGGCCATAGACTCACAAAAATTTCTTTCAGTACTCATGAATACTACTGCTTCCTGGAACACAGAGGAAACAGACTTTTCTGTCTTCCTGACATTCATGCAAAACTAGTTCCTTGTAAATACAGAAGGCTTCAGTAACAGTTTACAGCTTTTGGCTCTACTTCATCAACATCATCACATGATGAATGCTGGACCAAATTTCTAACGGAGATCCAAGAATTACTCACACAACTGAGTACCCTTTTGTCTTACCAACATTAGCTTCACTACAGCCAAAAATGATATGATTACAAACTATGAGATGTTACACAGGTTATACTAACTCTTTGTCTTCTTTTTTGGTACTGTTTTGCTCCTATCAGTTCAAAAAGCTTCACTTTGCTTTTACAATACCTGTATTTTTTCTCCCTCTGTCCTGTCAATCTAATCCAATAATTACCTTCACAACCTCAAATTACTAGCCATCTTGACTTTGCATCCTGATAAGTAGAAGTCCAATTACCCCTTTTGAAATAAATCTATCAGGCTTTGCGCAAGGAGGAAAGGAGAAAGAGTGCTTCTTCAGCTGTAAAAGGGTCCCATACCATTAATCAATGTTTTACTTTCTCCAAATACTGTTGTTTCCTGGACTTGGCTTTTTAGCTGGAGCGAGGTTGAGGCTGGTGGAGCTTTCATTCTGCAGGCAGATAGACAGTATATTTCTTTGAGAACTTAAATGATAAAAAATTATTTGCAAACACAAACTGCATGTAAAATGTTAAGGCATTAGTATAAACAGATTCAAGGACTGTCATTGCCCTTATAGACTATAGATTATGAACTATAGAAATAATGCAAAGACAGCAACAATACCCTACACCCAGAGGGAGGCAATAGGCAGAAAGCCTACAGATAGGAAGGCAGGATATTAGACTGGATATTAGGAAAAATTTCTTTTCCAACCTTGGTGATTCTGTGATTCTGTGGTGTTGCATGTAGCAGAGGAGGGGTCTCCCCCCTTCAAATAGCCTCCTTTCTGCCATGTGCTTTGATACAGGAGAATGTGGGAAGGAATCCAGTGTTTTCTGGTGGAGAATTATGCTAGTCCTTCATTCACAGCTCTCACAGAGTTGCTCTCCCAGTCACACAGTTAAGAGTACCACTAAGGATTGAGAAGGATTAGAGTACCACTAAGGATTCAACCATCCTTCCCAACACATTACAAAGCTTTCTCTTCATAATGTCCTTCAGCCTTCAGCAAGACAGGAAAATATAACAGCTCAAATGCTTACTGGCTGTTAAGTATTGGAAACATGTAAAGGTCTTGTCATAATGGTTTCATTTAATCCTTTGCTGAACAGGTCTCAAGCAGCTTTCATATGTAGGTTATATTTAAATCCCACAATTCCAGTTATATCAATGGATATCTCATGACATAATAGAAAAAGATATAATTGGCAAGAACAGGGAGAGAAATGCAGATAAGCATCCTCTGTAAGGTTCTGCTCCTTTTTTTTGTCTGTACCTTCTCCTCAAATAACCTGAATTTAGAGTCTGAGTGCTTAAATATTTGTACAAGTTATATCACTGTACTCATACTAGGAAACTTGAAATGGTGCACCACCATCATCATACTCCTACCTCCAGTGGGGACAGAGTTTTTACACTAGGAGTTCCACAAAAGGCACAACTGCACAGGCATCACCCACTTTCATGCCTGTAGAATTGTTTCTACTTCAGGAGTTTTTCACTTATAAATATACATATGTATTTATTCATTTCAGGTTGAACCAAAACAGTGGTACTCAGCTTTAGGCATATGGGAATATAGCAGTTATTGAAGAGACAGAGTATTTAATTACATGAAGGGGTGTGCAGGTTTAGAAATATGCATTAAAAATATATTCTGGATGTCAGTAAGTAATCAACAGTATTTGCTGGAAAACAAAAACCCACTTCAGTCAATACAGAATTGTTCAACTCATTGAAAATTCCTATACTGTAATAGTTCGTAAGGTTTCTATATTGTATACTGTGCACTGAGAACAGTGTCCAGGTAAATATCACGCCTATTCAATATTTAAATTCAGTAACGTAATTTCCATAGACACCTATGCTGAATAAGCTCTGGAATTTCAGTTTGGTTCAAGGTTTTCAACATTTTGCTATATTAACCTGTTAAAGTTCGCAGTCGCCACTTATACCTGCTGGAGACTTGTGAATTAGAACTCAGAACTGACACCTTTGCAGAACAGTGCAGACCTTAGCTCTCTAAGAGGAGAAAAAAGCTGTGTTTTTGCCACAGAACCCTGAAGATCCACACATCTCTTAACTTGTCTCCTAGGAGTCTCAGGCCTGCGTGAACTTTTTCCAAACAACACCAACTGCTGCTTAAATTTAGAAGAGCTTTTAGTTTAAAGACACAATAAACAGCAAATAATTGTTTTGTGTTCTTGCAGAGGCCTTTTACTTTGGAACATGGCACTGTTTGTAATTACATTATGTACTGATAGTTGTTTGTTTTAGCCTAAGAAAACTTTCTTCTTTGTACTACATACATTTCATTTCAGAAAGTCATGTCATTTTCAATTGTCCCATACCAGAAGTTTTTACACTTTGGGGCGCAAAGTCATACCCTCAGTCTTCTGTTTTATTTCAGAGAGAATCAGAAGTTTTCAACTTAGTAAGTGGAAACCCCAAGGTAAGGAAGAGTTACTCTAATAATGTTTTTGAACAGACCAGCATGATTGTAGGAAGAAAGCTCTGAGTGACCTAACCACTGTCACTGAACTTTAGGCAATTATGTACTCTCCTGATCTGTCTAGTAAACAGAGATTTAGCCAGATAAACTGTTGTAGTTACAAAGCAAACACTCACATGCAGTGATTCAGAAGAATTACTTGACTAGAGACTAGCAAATAACTTCTCATTTTGACCCCATAATTTGAAATGTGAATTTTAAAATGCCAGTGTTCAGCTCCTCGGTTTCTAACAGAATTATGAGTATCACCATTTTGAAAATGCTGGAATAAGCAATAAAGTGTATCTGATTTTCACAGATAAAGTGCTTAGTTTAAAAACATATGATTAACTGACAACTAATAACATGTTTGCAACCCAAATAAACTAGCAAAGTTTCAAACAGATGCTACACTTCACAACAGCACTTCTCCTCCTATGGGTCCAAATTCGTCAAATGAACAATTTCGAGTCACTGTGATCTTCATCATTGACAACCTGTGTACACTGATTATAGAATTTCAACATGCAATTCTTACAACCATTCCACAATTCTGAATTTTTTACAAGATCTATTAGAAATATAAGTTGGAAACATCTTAGAAACAAGATTCAAATTATTTCTCTCTGAACTTCTCCATTCCAATTGTTTTATTGGCAAGATGCGCACTTCAACCATCTTTACAACAGGTAAGATCTAGCTAGCTACATTCATCCCAGTAATTAAGCTGCTTCCTTTTGTGGTGTCCCAAAATTATGGGGGCAGGTATATGTCTCAGCTCTGTGCTGCACATATATCAGCCTATATCATATAAATGAAAATACATATATTCTGCTTAAATAGCTCATCTCGACATTATCACTGGAGAGCACATCACTCTACTTGCATTCTTTATTTGGATAGAAGAAGAGCAAATACACTGAAAAAGAATTACCATCTTTCAGCAGTCAGGTCTTTAATAAATGGATTCTTCCTTGATTGTTCACTTTTTCGTTCCCATGTATAGTCCAGGCAGCTGTATTAAAAAAACCTAGAAGATCTTCTATGAAGAAACTAAAGGTTTTTTTCTGTCATTAATCTTCTCAGGTAGATCTGCTGCCTATCTTTTTTAAGGCTAGACTAGAAGAGGTCTTGCTATGGTTAAAAGCTAAGACAGCTGATGTCCCTCTTTTGTTCTTCATAGATTAGAATATGCAAGAAGATCCTGTTGCCTGTTAGTTTAATAGTCTGGAGACTGTCTTCTAGGAGGGCATAATAGTACTCATGGGACTCAGTTAACTTGAATACACTCATGGATTTTTATTTAGATAACATTTCTGTGATTATGACACCTGCAACCTTTTGCTTTACTGAGCTATGGCCAGCACAGCATCAACACAAAATTCTTCTTCTGATCTTGTTATGGCACAGGAGTTGTTGCAGGAAGACCCTATCATCCTTTGCATTCTGAAGACAACATGCGTGAGCGTTGAGAGTCAATTCCCTGGCTCCAAACAAGGGGTCACATAGGCCCATTAGTCTCTCTTGAACAGCATCCAAAATAGACACTCAGAGAAGAGTTAAGAACAAGGCAAGCATATGCAATGTTTCTCCCCTAGTCGCCAACTATTTTCAGGTTGGGGGATTTCCGGAACCTGATGTGAGCCATGCATTTTGTAATCCCCAAGGGATCTCTTGTTCAAGTACTTACCCAGTCTCCTTTTGAACGTATGTAAACTCCTTCACTTCTATCTAAATGTCAGCTTAGCTATTTCAAAAAGGTGGAACTTTAACCCCAGAACAGAAGTAGGAAGAAGTTAGCAATACTAATAGAAGCCTGATATATGTCTTTAACCTATATTCACACAGTAATTTGCTATAGTTAAAAACAAACAAACAAAACCCTCACTGAGATAAATTATCTTATTTCAAGACCAGGAACCTACAGCCAGGACCAGCCAGAATTTTTTCAAAACATCCCATCTCTTCCATCTCCTGCCATCTCTGGCCAGCTCTCCCAAAGGTCAGCAGTCTAACTTTCATTTACTTGCAAAGAACTGATGAAGAACTGAAATCATGGCTTGATTTTTGTTAAAGTATCCAACATACTAAAACATCCAGCATTTTCTAAACTCCTTGACAGATTTCCTCCTCGATTATTTTTGAAGTAGTGTTGTTTTATCAACAGTTCTTCTACATCACTGTTGCACAATGCTGACTCCAGCAATGAGTTCTGAAGATGAATCTCAACTCAGATTACAGTCACATTACCTCTGGGGTGACGTAACCAATAAACAAAACACTCTGTAAGACAGTCATCTGGAAAAACACATTCTTCAGTTAAAAAAAAAAATTGCATGCGTATGATTCTGCTGTTGTAGAAAAGGAGCAAAAATTGGAAAAAAAAAACCAGTAAAAGCTCAGAAACTTTAGGAAGTTTGTCTGTATTTGCTTTGTTTCTCTCCCTCAGAGAAATGAATAAACAAGACATTCAGAAAAGCTGTTATTTCTGACCTCCTCTTTAATTTTCTTCCATAGCTTAGGATTGTTTAGATTTGTTCTGAATAGTACTATCAGACACAGCTCCAGCTGAACAGAAAACAGTCCATTACACCTCACCCCATTATACATTCCATTCTTCACAGGATTTTATTTCTAGAAGGTACATTACGGAGGAGAGAGCGCCTTTAAGGTACAGTACATTTCAAAACACAATTAAAATAAACTCTTCAAGTGGAAATGTGAAATGTATTTGTATTCTATTAAAGCCTTTGGCCTTATCAGCCACAGTGCACCATATAACAAGGTCATTAGTAACAAGCCACATACAATGGAGAACATACATCATCAGCAGAAAAACAAACATGAGTCCAAAACATCACAATAACTTCCTGTACCTGTTCTTGTTTGCTTGCTGATCTCTCAAACATTGTGAGCCTCTGAAATACATAAAAGAGTAACAGCTTGAGTCAATATTTGCCAACCAAAGCGAACGATTTTATTTAGCGTGATGACTGGACCCCTTGAGCAAGCACATCTTGTAGGCAGCATAACAACCTCTGGAGAGCCTGCAAAACGACCAGAAGTATCCAACCATTTAGAACATACGTTGCATCTGGGGAAAGCTCAGCGACTGCTCCAAGCTTCTTCTTACAAATAAAAGATAAGATGTTTCATTTAGTTTTCCATCAAGATCCATTATGGACTACAAACCAGAATGATTTTATAATAAACATGTGGTTTTCTCACTCTTGCTTTGAGATAGTTTATTCTAGTTTGAATTTCAGGGAATGAAACATTTCTCATTCCTGCCCATCTAAAACCCTTCCAAGAGTTTAGGTACCCTTTGGACTACAGGTTCTGTCTATTTAAACAAGTTCATTTGGGATGTGGGCTGAGAGGTACGTAAAAAAGTATTGATTTCGTACCAATTACTACAGGAATCAACTTGTGGTGAATGGGGAATTGGGTCTGAAAATCAATACAAGGAAATGTCCCTTTTGCCCATGGAAGTGCTACCAAATGAAGTAATGTCTTAATCCCATCTGTCGTTTCAATAAATACATTCTGTAATTTTGATATAGATCAGGTGATGATTAGTCTTTCTTTTTTCTTTTTTTTCTGTGCTGCCATTACATAGGATTATAAAAACCATTCTTTTTCTGTATCAAGAAAATTCTACTTTCTTTCCATTTTTCAAGACAAATATTTGGGTTAAAAAACCTCGCACCATATGAAAGTGCTGATACACTTCCTCCTCCATCAATATATGTCACAGATGTGCAGCTTCCCAAATGCAGCAGAATCTAAGAAGATAACCTGGTGTGTCTGTGTGAGCAAGGTTTGAGGGCGAAGCTTGTGTTTGGCTGCCATTCAAAGAGCTATGATGTGCTGGGACTATTAAATTAATGGTTCATTCTCACTTGCCTGCAGGAGGACAAGGTTTCCACTTTACCCATTAAGCTGTGTCAGAGGCCACTCTTCATGCATGCACACCAAAGGCTAGAATAGGAACATTCCCCTCCCAGCCCCCTTGAAAATCCAAATGTTCTTGTTCAGGACCAAGCACGGACAGGGAATATGAGGTCATATTTACTACAGAGCTGGATTTTAAAAAAGGGGGAGCTTCCAGTATTATGTGCCTATTATATATGGCACAAGAAATCTCTAAAACTGAGAAAGTAATGAGCCAAGACTAATCTAAAGGCGGAGGTGGTTATTTTAAGGATGATTCAGTTATTAGTAGACTTATAGCAAAAATCATAAGTTTGTCAGAACTGATGCTTTCTATGGTGCCAAATGCGTAATACAAGAAAGAAAGGGTTTTTAAAATTGTGTGATATTACCAACATATTTCATATATTAGCTGGATGAAAAACTCCAGCACTTCAACTGCTCAGTTAGTATGGAACTACTGCCTCAAAGTATTATGTACAAAACCCAGCCTTCAGGTTTAATGTATGGGTTCATACCTCTGAAAGGAATGTTGATCCTGTGCTACCATAAACAGTCATTCCCTTCATTTTCACTGACGATAGATAATGTGAATACTTTGTTCCGTCTGATAAATGATGGATTGGTTCACTTGAACTTTCCAGTGGCTAGTTAAATAGAAACACAGACTATTCTTGTTTCAGAGCAATCTGTGTCAGAAAACACAGCTTCGTGCACTATACAAAATAGGAGGAGGCTTTTCATGTTTGGTGACACAAGCACACTCCTTTGAAAAGAGAGAGGCCCACACACTTGTTTTCAACTCAGGCGTGCTATCCAGGCTGCAGTTTGCCACAGCTGAAAAGTCAGCCTCAATTTCTTCATCTATACAGGTGTATTTGCACTGGATTCTTTATTGCTTTGCAAAGGTTTTATCCAAATAAATCAATATTTCTAAAGTGAAAGAAATTAGGAGTGGAAAATTATTATTTTATAATTACTGGACTGCATACAATCAGTTAAATATGAGAAACCAAGTAATGGAAAGGGCTGAATAAAGATGTCTCAGCTATTTCTACAAGTTCTTGCATTCAAATGAGATAAAAACACAGACCAAGAGCGCTCATTAGTTAATTCCTGGATAGTAGACATAATATGGGCATTTCTATCAGAGTGGTTGAAAGTGCCTCGTGATATTCAGTATAACATCCTTTAGTGCTTGCTAACATATATACAGTAAAGAGGCTGTAGAGGAAGGGAGAGGACTCAAAAGAAAAACATGGCATAAGCCCTAAGAAAAAGCTATATCGTTTATTTACACCTAGCTCCATTTCCTCAAAGAGCAACAGCCAAATCCTTCTTTTTAGCAGTTGACCACTAATCTGTCAATAGCCAGACCAACATAGCCAGCAATTAAAACACAAATAAGATCAGTTTCTGCTTCTGCATACAGCTACACCAGACTTTCAATCTCTTAGAGCCTTTAATTTTTGAAATTTTCCAAAGCAATGCTTAAATATAGATTATATGGTTAAGAAACAATCAGTTTCCTTAAGCACAAGTATCTAAAACACAAAAGTAGAATTGTTCTCCTTTAAAAATTGTGACATGGCTTTGTGTTCATAGGACTCACTGTAATCTGAGATGTTGATGGTACTTTAAAAGTGCTGCGCAAGTTGCAATAATAAACCTGAAAATCACAGTATTGAAGCCTCCCTGTTTGATGGAAATAAGCTGGGTTTTTTCCTTTGAAAATTTCTGATTACAGTCAAATTTTTATTTTACAATTATCTTTTACATTTTTCTTTTACATTTTAAAATTATGAGTGTGTAGCCATTATCAGGACAGACACTGAGAAAAGGACTCAGCCGAGCAAAGTCACATTTTAAAGCAGCATTTTACGCATTTAAGATAAACTTAAGCAAAATACTTCGAAGTCCTGAGATTTCAGTACGGAAATATCACTGTCACACTGAGAAGGCAAGTCATTATCATGCTATGTACTGGACAAGGATTGTTCTTCTACGAACTATGTCCGTCTCCAAAGCCATCAGCCTAGGTCAAATAATTTCACACCAACACTTACATGTACAAGCTCTGTATATTTACATCATAGAAGACATAAATATTCCTCCTTTAACTATGTTAAAGTAAAATTGCTTTTATTTCACTGGTGCAATAATGTCAACTCATCAGAAGTTTTTTACTCTCTTCAAAACCCATTGCTCCCCTACTTCCCAAGAGCTCTTAATTTTCCATGCCTGTCACCTCAAGCCATTCTAGTCCTGAAGAGTGGCATACGGAAAAGAATACATACATTATATATTACATCTGATGAGTGACCTCTGTTATAACATGTATCTTCATGTATGAAGAGAAATGGAATAACTCAGGAGTGGTATAGCAGCCACTGCTGTTCATGAGTTATCCACTTTTGTCCCAGTATGTGAACACAAAGGGCATAACAGAGATCAGCCATCACACAATACATTGTTTATATAAAATATTAAGGTTTTGGCTTTGCAAATGTGCAGTATCTAACTAGACTAGTCTGTATAATGCAGCAAAATCATGATTTGGCAAACAAGTTCTTCATAGAAAAGACAAGATAGGTTCCTACACAAAACAAGAATGCGAAATGACCAGAATTTGAATCAGGTGCCAATATACAGACAAAAGGTGATCTTTTTACAAATGACACTGTGTTGTTTCAGCAAAATCTTCTTTCTAACTTTGAATAGAATTATTTATTCTTTTGTCCTTTAGAAAATTTAGAAAAAAAGTGCAACAAGAGGAAAAGGTCTCGCATGCAATAGAATTATAAATACATTCATAGACTAAGCCATAAAGCGAAAGAAGGCAGGAGTGACTAAACAGTGAAGTAACCATCATGCACATTTAAGGATCCCAAAATAAATTCCCTATTTTTTGTAATTTTAGTATTAATTTCTTAAGAAGGCTGTGGCACTTGCAGGTATTTACGTCTACTGTGTGATAGATTATGAAACTCTCAGTAGATTTAGACATGAACATATGTGGTTAATCAATGAGAAAAACATCCAATAATTTTTTTTTAATTGTTAATTTGAGTCCAATAGATCAACTGCCTGTTTATTACTATGGCTTATGACCTCCTGTGTATCTTCATACTGATGTCCCTGTGCAAAATGTCCCTTTGCCTGAAAAACAACTTCATATCTTCCAGACCCACACTACCTGGTGGAAGGAGAGATAAGCACCTGAACTTCCTCTTGCTCTGCTGCACCTGTAAATGTCGTCACCACTCTCTGCAGTGTATCTGCGTACCACAACACAAGCACTGACCTCAGGCACTCAGAAGGCACTGCTATGGGGAGCCCACTCCCTACAAAAGGAGGCAGCTGCCTGCAACAGCACCAGCAGCAAGAGAAGGCAGAAGGGCAGGAGAAGCCCAAGTGCCAGCTCCCCCAGCATGGCGTGGCTGGCAGCTGTGCCAGGTGGCACCAGGTGGAGGAAGAACAGGAGGAGGAGGAGAAGGAGGAGGAGGAGACGGAGGCATGCCAGCTGGCAGGGCTGCACCATCGGCAGGAGGGGAGGCAGGCAGAGGAGGAACAGCAGAGTCAGACAAGGAAAGCCATTTCTAGCCTGCCATTTCAGCGCGTGTCAGGCTGCAAGACAGAAGAATAATGGGAGGGAGGCAAGCTGAATTTTCGAGCCTGCTGGGGTGATTCAGTCTGGCTTGTTTGGCAGCATTGTCTAAAGAGACAGCTTTATCTATTTGCTTCACACATACCATTATCACAAGTGCAAGCACATAATTTCCCTATTCGTAGAGCTCACACGCGTCATTCTGTCTATCTTCGGACTCTTTCTACCTCCCACCTTCTTTCTTTTTTCTCTTCTTGATTGGCACTACAGGGAAATACTCAGCAAGTGAAGCTCAACATTTTGATTGCCTCAAACTGAAAGTTCAATTTCCCACAGGACAGTACTGTATTTTGTCCTCCCAGTGCAGATTTAGCTCTCTGCCATTTAGTGAGCAAGATCTTCTCACAAAAGACCTCAAAAAAAAAATTTAAAAATCACAGTCATATTTGTGATGCATAAATCCTAAAGACTTGGGAGACTGCACCTGGGGAGAG
The DNA here is from genome assembly GCF_030936135.1 of Gavia stellata. Classification (NCBI taxonomy): domain Eukaryota; kingdom Metazoa; phylum Chordata; class Aves; order Gaviiformes; family Gaviidae; genus Gavia; species Gavia stellata. Next base: position 44,696,417 of record NC_082637.1, read on the forward strand.
GGGGAGGTAAAACTAGACTTACTTCGGTCTCCAATATTCTGTATAACAGTCCAAGTTAGTACATATGTAGCCTTCATGGTGCAGCTTAGGCGATACTCTCACTGAAATGGAATGAAGTGTCTCCAAACTGCACATCCCCACAAATTCCCAGTCTGGGAATCAAAACCATGGAAGCCTAATACTACAACTTCTTTGCATCAGACTAAAATTAATCACAACATTTTAAAAAAATCCTAAAATATGTTAAGTATTTATATTTTACCAAGTAGCTAAGTTTACAAACAGTATTCAATTAATTCCCATGTGCCTTTCAACTTTGCTTGGATTCCCAAATGTTCCACGAGATAGCAGCACTGCTGCGGCCATGTGAAGCCACAAGGCCTATCCTTTTGGCAGGGCATTAGTTCTTATCCTGTTCTTGCCAGAGACAACCTCAGGCAGAGATTGCCTGTAAGCCCACTCACATATTCTGCCTTCCACCCAGGACCTGCAGAAATGCTGCCTTCTCCTCCCCAATATCTCTCTATTGGGAATGGGTTCATGACACTGCTGGATACTCACTTGAGGCATCACTAATATTTGTTGTCAGTCACTTCCAGCACATTGTTTTCTCTGTATGTATGAATTTCTATTTTATGACTCTCTTCTAATAGCTATATATATGTGCACAGAACTCATTTTATTTAGTTAGTTTTAACCTTGAGGTCTATGTGGTAGGCTATACTTGCATTCTCAGCCTTGACGTATACATGTACCTCAAGAATGGAGGACTTTTAGGTATAGGCTAGCAAGTCTTTCTATCCAGGTCCTCTCCATGATTTTTCCCCAAATAAAAGAAGCACCTACATAAATGATGGTCCAAGACTAATGTAAGTTACTCCAATACTAGTAAAATTACTAGTCTTAAAACTCAAAAAAAAAACTAAACAAAAAACCAAGCCCCACAGTGTCTTTCTAACGAGGTGGTAAAAGTAGTCACTCATTTTCTTCACTTTGTTAATGGATCCTCTGCAATCACAACAATGTAGTCAACATAGTAAAATATTTGGCATTGACAACAGCTTTCAAAATAAGAGTACCTTTCAGAGGAGGAACAATTCTACCGTTTTACATATTTAGTTATCTTTGGTCCAAACACAAACAAAAGTGTTGTTTAGCCAATGACAAACTGCTTTTCAAAACATTACCTGGTCTATATAGCTGTTTTTTCTAAGCACCGCGAGTGACAAAAACCATGCTAGCAGTTTGTGACTTAGTCTGGTTCTCATCTCTATTAAGTACAGCAGTGCTGACATCTCTTTATCCGCGACAAGATATACTCAGCCAGTTGCACCTTTCCCTATGAGACCAGTGCTTACATCTTTCTAACTCAGCAACAGGTACTATTTTCCTCAATTGTATTACATCTTTCCCACATGCTCTTCAGATTTTAATTTTTCCTTTTCGTTAAAATAATCTCACTATAGTAAACCTTAGAGTTCTTCCCTTTTACTTATCCATGGCTTTACTTTTAAAAGTAACATTTTATTCTGGCAAAACTAGCTTGTTCTAGTTACCTTTCACCATCATTTTCTTCTTCAAAGAAGCCCATCGCTAGAAAGAAAAATTCATGTGAGCACTGTCATTCTCTTCGTACTTGTAAGACTGACTTTCTTAGCATTGAAGAACAGTAGTAGCAATATAATCTATTCCACAATCTTACTCCATATTCCCAGGACTGTCTTGACTTCCAGTGATTATCACAGAGCACTCCAAGTGCAGATTTAGCTTGACTTTGAGATCCAAATGTTTTATTGCCTTGGTTCTGTTGGATCCACAGGCTTCCAGCAATATACATCCCACACAAAGTTAATCTGGCTGGGCTGATTTATGAGATGACTGGAAAATTCAAAGGCTTGGCTCTGACTGTTCCAGCAGTCTCTCCTTGAGTTTTTTGTGCCTGATCAGAGAGCAAATCATTAGAGGGATGTGAACTCAGGTTCTCCCAAACTGGAGTCAGGCTGCTTAAGTCAATCAAAACCCCTTTTCTAATTTCTGAATTCAAGGACAAACCATCTTCTCATAAATTTAATTGTTACAGGAAGTGCTGCATTGCTCAGATTCTGCTAATGATCTCATAGTTCTGGGTTTTTTGACTAGTCAACTTCAGTTTTGGTTCATTGAGCATGTCAGGACATAAGACTGTGAGAAAAAGCAATTTTCAGATCATATTTTCTATGGTATCCCCTTCTTACAGATGCAAAGAGAAATGATGTGTGTATGTCTTTCAAGATATCTCAAGAGAATGTTAGCTTTGATGAAGATTTTCGCTATTTTATCCTTCTGTTTTTTGGGGGGTTTTTTTGCACTCTACTGACTTCCACTTCTGTCAGGGGTTGCACTTGAGAAAGGTTAGTGGAGAAGAGTCTCTTTATTTAGTTCCCAGCCTCTTACGTGTAATATTGCATATGCTTCTGCGGTAGCCTGGCTTCCAAATGCCTGGTATCTACCAAACCAAAACACTCAAGAATGCAAATCCCACTACCACACTTCGTACCACAAAATCCAAGTCTTTTACACAATTTGAGCCAAAATATGCTTCTATCCAATAAAGCATAAATCATGACAATTTGGTCAATTTTGGTATTTCTGTAGGACTCTGGCATGTATATGTGACTTCAGCCTGAAAATCAAAGTAGGTACAAGGCCACAACAAAGGTTCCTATATCCATAAAATCCTCAATAAAGAGGTAATATTCTCACACCTAAACACAATTCATTTAAGCTGGCTCTCAAATCGACCAAGTTTTTTTTAGTTTGTTATGACTGCAGTGTATAGGATTTATGAAAATTTTAAGTGAGCTGCTTCACCTGAGTGGCCTTTAAGCTTTACTTCAGTGAACTAAAGAGGTTTTCCAAGTAGGTTCTACATCTGACAGAAAACAGAGATCTGCCTAAAAGTCCCCCCCAAACAAGCCAGTCAAAAGTAAAATTAAGGCTCGGTAAATATTCTGACCCAATAAAACATTTGGTTCACAAATGTAAGTGCAGTATTATAATGGTTTTCTTTAATATTATCCATTTACCATAAGAAGAAAGACCCATTTTTGCAAGGGCCTTTATAAATCTTCATGTACCAGATGAAAATGAAGGATTTATTCTACTCCATCTTTTAATTTTACTCACCAATCTGTGAATTATTCTTACAGCTGGCATTTCAAATGTATTAGTAAAATTTATCACTCGAAGCTTTACACAAGGACTAAATTACACTAATGAATTGACTATGAATTTGAAGCCTAACATGAGGCCAAATATTTTCTGGCTTCACTTCTGTATCTCAGCAAACTGCTTAATTTTCTCCCTACTTATCCATTACTGCTAAATTGTCTTGCTATTATTGTAGCAAATCGCATCAAACATTGGCTTGCCCTTAGGCCTATACTGAACGAAGCAGAAATCAGGATGCCTGCAGTGAGACTGGCAAGGTATGAAACCCATCCTCCACTAATTTTACTGAACTGAAAGAGCATGTGAAAGATAACGTTCAACCCATCTTTTTCAATTTTATTAAACAGTTGGTGAACTATTCCTACAGTTGGCATTTCAAATGTATTAATAGATTTTCTCACTTAAAGGCCTACACAAAGCTAAACTAGATTAATGAACCAACTACATATCTGCTGATATGTAAGAGGAAGCCAAATATATTCCAGCTTCAGATTTTATTTGTTTTACTGGGGGAAGGGGTGGTGGTGCATTATTTGGTTTGAGTTTTGGTGGGATTTTTGTTGTTTTTTTGTGGAAGGATTATAAATCCATATGCAGCTTAATCTTATTATTACTCAAGCATGATTCTGCTGCCTGACAGTGGATAAAAGCCTATATTTTGCTATTGAAAAGGCAGCAGGATGTTTTATCTAGAGATGTTAAAAATGCATTAAGAACTGCTGTTCAAGATCTGTTTCTTGGAGCTAAATTTTTCTCATGAATTGATGCAAATGATTTTTGTCCACCTATAAACCATAGGCAAGTAATTTTTGCGCTGTTCTTCCTAAAAGCTGAGACTTTGCACACATTACCTTGTTAGCTTGTCCATTCAGAAGGCAAAGAGGTACTTTAAGGTGGTGATAGATAGAGAGACAGATTAGGTAGGTAGGTAGGTAGGTAGGTAGGTAGGTAGGCAGGCAGGCAGGCAGGCAGGCAGGCAGGCAGGTAGATAGATAGATAGATAGATAGATAGATAGATAGATAGATAGATAGATAGATAGATAGATATCTTAGGTCCAAAGTCAAGCTCTTGTCTAGCCCTTCAAAATTCTAAAACACTGGCTGCATATACCCTAAGTCTGGGAAAATAATCTAGCACACAAATATTTTAAATTTACCAGCTTCTTCATGTAAGTAATTCTATTAACGGCACCACAACTTTATGCCAGTGCTTACCTTTACTCATTCTCTTGTTTTTTGTAATTGTCCCCACCAGAATCACACCTATACGTGACACAAGTGCTGTCTTCCATGATTGTTGGCCACTAACAGACTAACCAGAATCTGGGCTGAGGCTTTGAAAACTGAGTATCAGACAGACATATATTTGAGAATATCTCCTTTTCCTGACAGAATAGTTTCTAGAAGCATTAAAGCAACCTCTAGCAGGGAATTCACTTTTGAAATTGAAGACTTTACTACATCAAAAATCACTCTTTAGAGAGGTCCAGGCAACCATTTACCCCAGGAAGGCACAATTCTTACATTTACAAATTCTAAAAGGTATCCCTCATGTTCTGTATCCCAAGTATATGGATCATCTTAATAATTTTCTTTATGTTCTTTCCTCACTGGCATTTGAGACCTATGACTTCTTTCTCTGTCTCTTGACAAATGGTCCTAACAGTCTTTGAAATCAGTGTGTGAGTTGGACATATCACATTAGAAGCCGTCATCTATTTTATACCAAAATGTTTCATTTTACTTTGCATGTATGCAGAGAGGTCCTTAACAATATTGAGGTCTTGTCATCATACAAATACAGGCAAAAGTGAATTCTGTCATGAAGAATATTAATTTAGTTTACTTTAATTTTTTTTAATTGATTCACTATTTGTTATAAATCTTTTTATATTATTGCATTGGCTTTGCACAGACATTGAAGATCGTAAGTACTATCTCAGAGAGGCGATCGCACCATATTGAGGGGACAATTCTCCCCTTTTATACTAACTCCCCATAAAGTTAACAATCTGGATTATTTTTCTTGTTGCTGTTTACAGTGAGGAATTTAAAACAACATATTACTAAATCAGGCACAGATAACAAACAAATAGTTCTGTAATCACACCTACCATTTGTTATCCCATACCTTTCCAAAATGGGTACAATATGCTGCTAATTCCAAAGAGGAATTGTTCACACCTGTTTTGTACATTTTTTTACTCCACTAAAATGACTTTGTGCACATGCCTACTCTGCAGTAACTACCATAAATAAAATGCTTTGAAACAGTGCTCTTTAAAATAATGCTGGTTATTCTGGTGCTTCTAGATCAAGAACCAACGATTGTGAGGTATCCCTGGATGCCTGCAAATCACAGGCAACTCATTCCAAGTTGTAAGCCTAAACTAGTAAAAAAGTAGAGGGTGATTGCCATGGTATAATTAGTTATGCTTTAAGGATACAAGACAGGGTATTAAATAATTTTTCCTTGCCAGTTTATGAATACAGATTATAGTGGTTTTACATTCACAGTCAAGTAGGAAATAGACTATTCCAATGCCGATGGCAAGCACCACCAGGGAAAATTACCATAGACACTGAGCACTGCTATAGTGAATTACAATACGTTGCATTAGATCAAAGTAATGGCTAGAAGAAGATTGCAAGTGGAAGCTATGAATGATAAACTCTTCTGCCATGTTGCCTATTTGTCCTACCTTTAAAAAAAATTTAAATAGCACCCAGCAATGCACAATCATGGCATTCTAGCCATGTTCCACAGCCCCAGCTTGTATCTTCAGGAGCTCTTGGAGGAGGTAATGGATAAATACCAACTTCATGAAAAACAAAACTTTTTTTTTTTTACATCGTATCAAAAACAGCAGCAGAGAGATAGAACCTCATGGTACCAGCACACATCTCCTAAAGTATCAGCCATTGCCTTGCTTCAGGCAATTTTCCGAACTCTCTTCCTTCCAGTATGTGTCAGAGAAGCATCTAGGATTTTTTACTACACCTGTGTATGGTAGTTCAAAAGAAGCAAGTTGCAAGCCCAGGGAAAGCGAAGTGGTCTGTATTAGAAAGACCATAACCAGCATGTCAATGGAAGTGACTATTCCCCTCTCCTCAGGATTTGTGAAAATATATCTGAACACTGTGCTCAATTTTGGGCTCCCCAGCACAATACAGGCATGGACATCCAGAAGCAAGTACAGTTACCAAGGGGATTAGGTGGTTGAAACAAGAGGAAAGCCTCAGCTAGTGGGGTTTTATTCAGCCTTGGGAAGAGAAGGCTCAGAAGGCATTTAGTTGCTGCCTGCAACTACCTAATCAGAGCATGATGAGCTGTTAATAGAAGGTGCATAGTCATAAAATAAAAGCCAGTAGCAAGAAGTAGGAAAATAGTAAATTTTCATATAAGCAAAATTTTTGCATCATAAAAACAGTCAGACACTGGACCATGTGCTCAGAGAAGTTGTAGAATCTCCATCCTTGGAGATGGTCAAAGCTCATCTGAACACAAACATGAGCAACCTGCTCTAACTGGAGCTGCTTCAAGCAGGAGGTTGGCTTAGATGACGCCTGGAGGTCTCATCCAACCTAAATTATTCTGTGATAGCACCAACTGACTGCAAAAGAGAAAACTTTGAGCCAATTCACCTGTTAGCTTATAACTTAGATTCAGCACTGCTAAAAAGCAGAAATCACTACCATTATACCAGTCACACAGTGCAGTTGATTGACAAGTGCTCAGTACAATTTAGGTAGCTGGGTTTATTTCAAAAAGCATCTGTTTGATCACTTTTGTTTTTATTCACATTTTTGAAGCATTATTTACGTCATTCCTTAAGGGGCACCTCTCACCTCTCCTTTCACAGTTTATCTCCTGAATAACCCTATTTATTATTTGATACAATTTACTATGCCAGAATAATCTATGAAAACTATGACTCATCAGACTCTCATGAACTATCTTTTAGGAGAATTTAAAGAATAATTCAGTAAGCTCCCTAAAACTTTCCTATGATGAGACCCACTAGTAAGCTGTCAGCTAGCATGCATAGATCCTAGAGTAATTGCTCCTGTACTTCCTTAGCTGAAAAATCTGTTGTATCAATCTGTGTTCAGTTACTGAAGTATGCTCCAATACAGTATCCCTCACAATTTGGCATCATTCATTAGGATAATTTTTTAAAGACCCCCTAGAAAAATATTGTCACTACTCAGTGTTTTAACTGAACCCAGTGCATGTTACAATTTGTTGTAATTTGTGAAAAGTTACCACACTTCTCAGATGACTGCATTAGGGAGATCATGACACTGATGGCCCAGCAAGCCTAAAAAAGGCTGTTACTGGACTTCCAGCTCACAAAAAGCAACCTGAAGTTGAGAGAGAAAACTCAGAAGTTCTGAAAACTTGCTCATAAATCGTGCCAGAGAAAAAACTTCTTTTATATACATTAAGAAAAGGCCTGTGTATCAGGAAATGTTGACTGGGGATCCACCTCAGTCACATATTTCTTGTGAATCTGTGGACACAATTTGAAAATCCATGTCTTGGTTTTCCGTCTTGTAATAGAAAATACATTTTCCTTGTTTTCAGTCATGTCATTACCCTGATGTCTTATGGGCAGATACTTTTATCTTCATAGATAGACGTCTGTTTAAGACATAGGAAATGGAGTTCCCTACCTCACTTGAAATGTAGGTATCCTACAGCCTAAACAAAAAACAGGGCCTGGACTTTATTTGCAGATAGCTTCATTTCATTCTCAACATCAGTTTTGAATGCGCCCAGAACAGGATGTACAACGCATGTTATCAAGAGCATAAAATACTTTGGTTTTAAATGCATGAACTAGCAATTGTATTTACGTCTTAGCCTTTTTCTTGCGCTCTGTACATCCTTTAACTCTTTAGGGTACCAGCAATAATAGAAAAAAGCTTCAAAGGGGTAAGATCTCAAAGAAAGTATCATGTTCTCTATAATTTTTAGAATTACAGAATTGCTAACCTAATATACATGTCAATGCCAGAGTAACGTGTAGCCTTATTTTGAAGCAAGTCAATGATAAAGAATCAATTGATTTAAAAGGATGTTCAACTTTTACATTAATTTTGCGGTAGGGAATGAGGGAATACTTTTATCTTCTCCAGTGCACTGGAAAACAGAAGCAGTATGCTGTTCTGCTTTTTACTGTTAAAGTCTTGTTCTTTGCTCTGCAGATAGTTCTAGTCTTAGTTTTTTTCACTAATCTACACGTGACTGATCTTCAACAACCTGGGGATATTGTCCATGTCATGTTTTTCCCTCCTGTTCTTTGTTTCTTACTTCCAAAAAAATGCAGGTAATAATGGTGACTTCACTCTCGAGCAGATAAGAATTAACTAAAGTGCTCTAAACTCCCAAAATGAAATCTGTAATGTAAGATTAAAGCCCCTCCTTTGCAATATTGGTAAAGTTTTTCTCTGAACAACGATTTTTATGTGCAGATGCAGAGTATTCCTCATGTTGTTGAAGTCTTAACTCGCTAATTTAAGTGACATTAGTGAAGTTTTACTGCTTTTCACTGCTGTTAGATTAACCAACAGAAAGCTAATATAGCCAGAGGTGAGAAAACTGGTTTGTATTTAAGCATATGGAATGCTGGTGCTTTGTGTGGCACCAGGAAATTATCAACCTTGTTCCAGTCACTTACAACTACGCAACCCACCAAAACCTGTGGAGCTGGATAGGTGTTAATGATAGGCTACTCAAGGACTGGATCTAATATGACACGCAGAACTTTTATTACTTCTAGCAATGAATAAGATGAAAGAACCCTTCTTGCTCTCCAAGGCTGAGGTGGTCGCACAAGCTAGAAGCAGAAAGGAAAAAAATAGCCTATTAAGAATTTGCGTGCTGCATATACTTGGTTCACAATGCATTTCAAAGCAAATGCTTTACCTCATGGAAAGATTTTTATAATGCTATTTTTTCATGCTGGAATTGCAGTTTAAACTTTTCTGGACAAAATGAACAATACAGAAAGCTCTTCTTGATCAGCAGCCGGTTGAATATGAGCCAGCAGTGTGCCCAGGTGGCCAAGAAGGCCAATGACACCCTGGTTTGTATCAGAAACAGTGTGGCCAGCAGGACCAGGGAAGTGATTCTACCCCTGTATTCAGCACTGGTGAGGCTGCACCTTGAATAATACTGTGTTCAGTTTTGGGGCCCTCACTATGAGAAAGACATTGAGTTGCTGGAGCATGTCCAGAGAAAAGCAACAAAGCTGGTGAGGGATCTGGAACACAAGTCTTATGAGGAGCGATTGAGAGAGCTGGGGTTGTTTAGCCTGGAGAAGAGGAGGCTGAGGGGAGACCTTATTGCTCTCTACAGCTACCTGAAAGGAGGTTGTAGAGAGGTGGGTGCTGGTGTCTTCTCCCAAGTGACAAGTGACAGGACATGAGGAAATGGCCTCAAGCTGCACCAGAGGAGGTTTGGATTGGCTATTAGGAAAAAATTCTTCACTGAAAGGGTTGTCAGACACTGGAACGAGTCACCCAGGGAGGTGGTTGAGTCACCATCCCTGAAGGTATTTAAAAGACATGTGGATGAGGCACTTAGGGACATGGTTTAGTGGTGGACTTGGTAGTGTTAAGTTTATGGTTGGATCTGATGATCTTAAGGGTCTTTTCCAACCTAAATGATTCTATGATTCCCTTTTCCTTCATCACTTTAGCAAAGTCTGTGAGAGGAAACATTTTGCTCCAAAACCATTAATCTCTGTGTACCACCAGTATTGAGTCCAGACTTAGTATTCCTCCAAATAATCTAGATGGTTTTTCAGTTTCTTTCTTGTTTAAACACTGTGCGCTAAGGGTACAGTGGGAAGGACATGGCTGTTAGAGCTGAACTACATCTGAAATGTTATTAAGACATGAGACTCTTTCCCTTTACAGGCTCAATAACTGTTTCCACTGATGTGAAACAAGTTCTGTGTTATCCTTCCCAAAGGCCCTCCTATCACCTCTGCTGCATGTTACCGCCAGTGCCATCTACTAACAGTAAGTATTGGGGTTGAATCACTTATAAAAAGGAGATTTATCTGAGGGTCTGTAATGCTTAGTATTACCTAGGTAAAGTACTCTCACAACAGAAGCCCTTCTAATGAGACCTGAGTATCTGCATGTGTATGTGTAAGAAGACATTTCAGTCCTCAACAAACTGTTTACTGTTCAAACATTAAATAAATGTAGAACTGTTTTAATCAGCTGAACAAATATTTAATGCACACTCCCGTGTAAGAGCTATGTTTAAAAATATCGCTTAGGCAGCTAAGACATAGGGAATTTATGGAAACTAATGCTCTGACAGGTAAAACAAACACTGTCTAAACAAAACTTGCACATAAAAACAAAAGTCATATCTTGCCAACCTCTACCTAATGTAATCTTCATTATTGACACCATCAGTCTTTAATGTTGAATTGTTAACAGGATTGGCTTAGTAAGGAAAAGGTTTTACTTTTCAAGAAATCATAATTGCTGTGCAGAAATAGGATTAGTTTCTAATAAACCAACTGAGGAGTGTAATGCACAGTAATGTTAATGTTATATTCACAGCAGGGCTTCCTCTGTAGAGTAAATGTTTGTTTACTCTCTGGGATCCAAACACTGAAGGTCATTCATTGCAGGAGTAGCTTGATTTCCATCTACAGCTGTTAGGAAAGATTTGTAAAAAATCTGACAGGAAATTGCAAGTTCTTTGAAAACACATGTGCCTGAATAGTTTCTGTGTAAATACAGTACAATGCTGGCAGAAAGTGCATTTTTTTTTAGAGGTAATCTCTTAAAAACAGATACATGCGCTTCACCCTGGCTCCATCTATTTTCATACAGTTTGTAGCTGTCTTCTTGTCTTTTCTTGGGGTGAATGTGTGTCAGCAGGAAGTTTTTCAAATCATTGTGTAGTGACAGAGAGGCTTTTGTTCCCATTGACCTCACAGGTCGTAACACATTACAAGTTTAGCACCTCTATCCTCTACTCATGTGCATTTTGTGAACAAAAAGCATTAGAACCTGTTGCAAAAGCTTCTTTTGTCAAAAGCTTGCTTTATTGTACAGAGACACAAATGCAGACTATGCAGAATACCTTTATATTACTTCTGAAGAGTACAAGTTGACATTCAAATATGACAGAAGTTCTATAATCTTAAATTTAAATGCCTAGAAGAGCAAGAAACAAACAGGCAGAACCATACCTAATTCAATTAGACATGAAGTGAGCTCACTCTGCCCCTCGTGTGAAGCACTCAGCACAAATTATTTTGCTGTTAGAGCACAAAGGAGAATGTTGAGGTCACTCAGATCTCTGATTTTCAAAAATACCACTGCCTTCAGGCGCTGCTGCTTCAGGTCAGGACCAGAAGGTTGTAACCATCAAAAACAAGAGCAACCTGCAACTCAGTAGAACTCCAATAAAAGTTATGACGTCTAGATACAATTGTATAGACAGTTGTATAGTCAGGGGCTCCTCATGTCCTAAAAGGATGTGGTGAAATCCACCTGAAGGAAGCTAGCCCTTTCAACAACAATTAATTCCATTTTGAGATCTAAGCTATTGGTGACTGAATTCCTCACTCCAAACCAGTATTTTATTTATCTGTGATAGTTGCTGTAGGAGTCAGAACTACTAGCCTTTATGTCAGGAGAGAGGCACTATGCTTGACAAGAAATACACAGATGTCTTTTAACTATACCTTTAATTGCTTCTGACTCCCTTACATTACTGTAGCATCATTTAACATACTAGAGACTTTCACTTTTGCAACACAGGTCTATTTTTAAATACTTTTCTCAGATACAATAGCATTATTATAAAGATTCTGGATAAAATATGAGTCTAGGTATGTTTATTGTTAGAGAAACAAAGGTTTTCCCTATGCATTTGATCAGGATATATCTGGAAAACAGGGAGATCCAAGGTCTTCATCAACAGGGTTTTGAAGATTTTCTCCCTCAGAAGCTATCTGGAGTTCCTCTGTGCTGAAGTGTATAGACATGCAGAAGGAAATATACCTCCCATCAGCATAGCCCTTCTCTCCCTTCCTTCTGCCTAGCTGATGCAGTGGTAGTAACAGCACTGTGCAACATGGCACATAGCCACAATGAGAGGTATTAAACTCCATTTCCCAGAACAGCAAGAGGCTAGGTGGAAGCATCTTGGGTACCAAATGTGGCTCTCCAGCTACCACTTGAATCAGACACTGAAAAAAACCCCTAATATTAGGAGCTAATACCACACTAGCTGCCAGTAAATTAGAGCTAATTGCCTTCTCACTCTAGTTCCCTTTGTTGTGCTTGTTTCTTTCTGAATTCTTACCTAAATAGGAGGCACTCCATGAGCAATAATCTCCATAAATGAAAGGTAGCAGTGTAGTTGCATTCAAATTGCACACTTTTCTCTTTTTTATAGAGCCTACTCAAATGCTGTGTGTCCCTAAGCCAAGAGAGTGTGTTTACATGTCAAGGAGCAAAGACGGATTTTTAATTTCATGGCACATATGAACAATATCACAGGAACAAGAAAAGACAAAGGGCTACAAAATCTAATAATTAGTTATTGTTTACCTCTTACTAGAATAAGGAAATCAGACTCCGTTCTATATTTCAGACCACTCTCCAGAGCCTTCTTTTATTTTTACTTTCTTCTCAGGCAAAAATCAGTAGACTGACAGCAACTCTGTTTTTAGATGCTGTTGGACATGCTTATACAAAACTACAGTATGGACATAGGTGTAGTTCAAGATGACTCAATAAGATGATGATGTTTGGATGTTAGGGGATTTGGGGTTTTTAAAGTATTTTTATGATGAATTACAGTTTGCCTCATTACTGAGTTATTTTAAACACTATACAAAAGACACTACTATAGCACAAATTAAATAAAGTTTATAATTTTATATTTACTCTGACAGGAGAGAGCTGCTGAAAGATTCAATTTCAGATTTGACCAAAAGGAAGCAGTAATCACACATACTGTTTTTACATCAAATTAGATCAGATTATGTCAATGGTAACCTAATAGTATTTAATCACTTACTAAAAAAAACCCACAAAAACATACCACAAACTTCAGCCTTTGCAGAAAGATGTTGACAAGAGCTAAACACAGCTTTTCAAAACAAACAGTACTTGCACTTCAAGACTGGATTCAGAGTAAGGGTAGACTACCCTGGAGTTTTTTGTGTCACTATGTAACTGCAGTTCTGTAAAACTGTACTAAATAAATCTGGAGGGTATGTCTTTTGAACCAGATACATTCGTAATTCTTTAATTTTACCTGTGGTGTAGCAGGACAGGTGCTGACATTAAGAATTCTTGAATTGAGGCGTAACGCTGCAAAACGTGCCGCAAGAAGAGCCAGCAAGGAAGACGACTGGCCTGGCTGAATGGGAAGTGTTTGCTGGGGCTCAGGAAAAATAGGAGAGTTTATCAACTTTGGAGGAAGGGGCAGGCAGCTGAAGAAGAGTACAAGGACCTCGTTAGGTCATTCAGAGAGGGAATTAGAAAGGCAAAAGCCCACCTAGAGCTCAATCTGGCCACAGTCATAAGGGATAACAAAAAATTTTTCTATAAATACATTAACAACAAAAAGAGAGCCAAGGAGAATCTCCATCCTTTACTGGATGCAGCGGAGAACACTGTCAGCAAGGATGAGGAAAAGGCTGAGGTATTGAATGCCTTCTTTGCCTCAGTCTTTAATAGCCACACCAGGTATCCTCAAGGTATCCATCTCCCTGAGCTGGAAGACAAGGATAGAGAGCAAAATAAACTCCCCATGATCCAGGAGGAAGCAGTGCCTTCTATACCACCTGGACATTCACAAGTCTATGGGGCCTGATGGCATCCACCCAAGAGTACTGAAGGAGCTGGCAGAGGAGCTTGCCAAGCCACTCTCCATCATTTATCAACAGTCCTGGTTAACAGGGGAGGTCCCAGACAAATGGAGGCTTGCCAATGTGACACCCATCTACAAGAAGGGCCGGAAGGAGGATCCGGGGAACTACAGGCCTGTCAGCCTGACCTCGGTGCCGGCGAAGATTATGGAGAGGTTCATCTTGAGGGCGCTCACAGGGCACGAGCAGGACAACCAAGGGATCAGGCCCAGCCAGCACGGGTTCATGAAAGGCAGGTCCTGCTTGACCAACCTGATCTCCTTCTATGACCAGGTGACCCTCCTAATGGATGAGGGAAAGGCTGTGGATGTAGTCTACCTGGATTTTAGTAAAGCCTTCGACACTGTCTCCCATAGTATTCTCCTGGAGAAGCTGGTGGCTCATGGCTTAGACAGGTGCACTCTTTGCTGGGTGAAAAACTGCCTGGAAGGCCAAGCCCAGAGAGTCATGGTGAATGGAGTTAAATTCAGTTGGCAACCGGTCACAAGCGCTGTCCCCCAGGGCTCAATATTGGGGTTGGTCTTGTTTAATATCTTTATCGATGATCTGGACGAGGGCATTGAGTGCTCCCTCAGCAAGTTTGCAGATGACACCAAGTTGGGCGGGAGTGTTGATCTGCTTGAGGGTAGGAAGGCTCTGCAGAGGGATCTGGACAGGCTGGATCGATGGGCCGAGGCCAATTGTATGAGGTTCAACAAGGACAAGTGCCGGGTTCTACACTTTGGTCACAACTACCCCATGCAATGCCACAGGCTTGGGGATGAGTGGCTGGAAAGCTCCCCCGCAGAAAAGGACCTGGGAGTGCTGGTTGACAGGCAGCTGAAGATGAGCCAGCAGTGTGCCTAGGTAGCCAAGAAGGCCAATGACATCCTGGCCTGTATCAGAAACAGTGTGGCCAGCAGGAGTAGGGAAGTGATCGTGCCGCCTGTACTGGGCACTGGTGAGGCCGCACCTCGAATCCTGTGTTCAGTTTTGAGCCCCTTACTACAAGAAGGACATTGAGGTGCTGGAGGGGGTCCAGAGAAGGGCAACAAAGCTGGTGAGGGGTCTGGAGCACAAGTCTTATGAGGAGCAGCTGAGGGAACTGAGGTTGTTCAGTGTGGAGAAGAGGAGGCTGAGGGGAGACCTTACTGTTCTCTATAGTTACCTGAAAGGAGGTTGCAGAGAGGTGGGTGTTGGTCTCTTCTCCCAAGTGACTAATGACAGGACAAGAGGAAATGGCCTCAAGCTGTGCCAGGGGAGGTTCAGGCTGGATATTAGAACAAATTTCTTTACTGAGAGAGCGGTGAAGCATTGGAACAGGCTCCCCAGGCTGGTGGTTGAGTCACCCTCACTGGAGGTGTTAAAGGAATATGCGGACATGGCATTGTGGGACATGGTTTAGTGGGCATGGTGGTGTTGGGTTGATGGTTGGACTTGGTGATCTTACAGGTCTTTTCCAACCTTAATGATACTGTGGTTCTGTGAAAAATGAACACATCTACTGATTGTCACTCGCCCACTCCTATTAGAACAGATATGCATCTTCCAAGAATCTTGGCACATCTATATCTTGCTATATGGTCAGATGCATTATAATTACTGCTACTTCTTCACAATCAGGGTGAAGATAGCTATGCTGGTAGGCCTTATAAAAAGACATAAAGAAATTCGACTCCCAAAGGTCTACATAATAGATAAATACCTGAGACGGACTGTCAGGCAGTGGAGAGAAGTCTATGGAGAGATGACGTGATATATTAAAAAAGTTAAAGGACTAGAACTTCTGGTCTGCATTAGATCACAATGCAGGCCCATGGAGTTTCAAATAGACAATTCCTAGTATTTCCTTTCTAAATTCATTATTGTGAATAAATCTAAATATATGGCCTAATTCAAAAAATTTCTAAGGACACGTCAGATTTTCCTAAATTCAGTAAAGTTTTTTTCAATAATGTCTGTAGGAGTAAGTTAAATCCCTAAGTAGTATAATGATTAATCCTTCACCACTGAAACCAATGAGAATTTTGCTATTCAAGTGAATAAAAACAGGAACAGAAAATATTTTGTGTCTGCAGAGAGTCACACTAATTTTAAAGTAAATGCATTTGCCAACATGTTTTCTTGAGTTGGATAATATAATTGCATTAAAATTGGCATTGGGTGTCTCATGCAGACTAGTCTGTATATATATATTACACGGTATTCGTAATCCTTAGACCATCACAGCTACAGGACATAGGGCACGAAATATTTGTAGGCAATGTTAATGTCTTTTATTTGAACAAAGATAAAGTTCAGGGAAAAAATGGGGTCACATGAGCCTTTATCTGCTGAAGTTATCTGCTAACTGTTGGTGAGTTTTGACATTACCCACATGCACCTTTGACAAACATTTGTACAATCACGGGTACTCACTTATTTGTCATTGATTTGAAGTAAATTACTGCTTTTGGAAACATCTGCAATCCATGGAGTATTCTTTGATAGGCAGGACTAGAAGTTCCTATCTGGGCTATATGTGTTCCAGAGATTTTTAAAAAATAAATTTTAGCCCTGAGAATCTAATGCTTTTTGAAGTTGAAAATACATATATATATGTCTACATTTTTAAAGTTTCACTTGTAAAAACTGGTATATTTCAAATAGAATTCTAAATATACTCATTTTCCTTTACAGACAGATGAAAAAGTTATCCTCCCAAGTACACAAGGATTACCCCAAAGGTTTAATAGAAACTCTCTAAGCGAACTCTATTCAGCTTACATAGAATGTGAAGTAAAATTTACTGAGTAATTTTATTTCTGTGCAAATTTTACATCCATTCTGTCCCTCAGTAATGATGTTACAGAATGCAACAAAACCTCAGCTGTTCAGAAAACCAAAAGACCTTTACAATATTAATGTAATATAATTGTAAGATAAATAAAATATGTTATATATTTATGAACAGTACAAATACAGTGTATATTAAAAATGCCAGGCACAATGACTCTTTCAGGACACTTACAAAAAATTAGCTCTTCTTCCTCTCCTCCTCAAAAGCACAAAGAGACTATATATTAGACTACCGATTTGCTGCTAAGTGCACATGATAATCTCTGAGTTTATGTATATGTGTGGATCTCCCTCTCTGATGGCTCTGTCTGTCTGTCCAAAGGTAGAATTTGGTGTATGATATGTGGTTATCACCTCACATGCAACTATGATATTAACTTCCTTCAACTCCTTGTAGCATCTTTGCATGAAGGAGTAGGGAGAGGCCAAAAAGTATCACAGGCAACTATCAATCTAGGTTTGCTCTGGTAAGTCCAAATTGGAAGTTTCAGTATATGTTGTTCAAACTTAAAGAAAAAATAAGCATACCAATTTAATCATTTCCTCCTGTTTGTTTACTAAATTTTAGTCGGATGCAGCCAGCCAACAATGAAATTCTGATAAGGCGAGATCTCAGGTGGGATCTCCACTTCATTTTAGTTCGATAATATAACCACGTCTCAGTTCCACCTTAGAAAATTGTTTCTGCTTCACAGATTTACCCTGTGGCGTAAGAATTCCTATTCAACAGGTACACAGTGCCATCTAAAGGCCAATGTTTGGACTTTTCTAGATCATTTGGGTTCCAAACTGATGCTCCTCTGATTGGGTTCCACTGATGCTCCTCACTGTGTCAAAACTCTAAATTTGCAAAAATAGAAAGCTGAAGTTTTGGAAGAAAATGCAAGGAAAGGGCTTATATCTG
The DNA here is from genome assembly GCF_030936135.1 of Gavia stellata. Taxonomy (NCBI): domain Eukaryota; kingdom Metazoa; phylum Chordata; class Aves; order Gaviiformes; family Gaviidae; genus Gavia; species Gavia stellata. The sequence goes on from NC_082637.1 coordinate 44,714,273, forward strand.
AGATTCAGAAAGAAAGATGATACCGAGTCAGACCCTGCAGACCTGCCAGTGACAGTTGTCCTTCTGAGTATTGAGAGACTTGATATGACTAGCCAGCCCAGCAGCTGCATCTTGCTATGCCTGATGGACACATTTTTAAATGGAACTTTTCTGGTCAGTTACATCATTGCAACATTGCTGAAGTGTAAAAGCCAGACCTTAGCCTAACCAAGGCTATTCCCACAGCAGCAAAAACTGATTGGAGGCCAGAAATGTATCTCACAAATCAGAATCAAATACCACAACTTTACGTATCACTTGTGTATAATAGCAAGGTATTCTTCCATGAAAACAGATTGTTTTGCCCCTCTAAGCAGATGATTTCCTTTATAAGTTGTCATTAAAGGAATAAAATAATTTAGATTGCATATATTGTTCTAGGTAGCTCTGGTTTTAGCTGTCCATTTACACCTCTGAAAATTTTATATCACATGTCTTCACACTCATCTTCATCAAAAAACTAAGGAGAAAGCCCAGTAACCTCTCTCCTTCGAAGAAACACAAAGATGTCACACTTCAGGTTATCTTCTGGATGAACAGAAATGTGTGGCTGCCTCCAAATATTCTCTGTTCATTCCCTGGGGAACAGGTGGCTCAGTACATTCCCATCATCCTGAAGATCCTTTGGGACTTATTCAGTCTGTAGTCATTCCTCAGGGCAACAAGGCATAAGAACAGTGCTGACACATATTTTTTACTATTATGTATTCTGAGTCAATACAAGTAGAAGCCAAGGGCCTTTACAAAGCAATATTTGACCAAGGCCTACCAAATGACACTTCCCAATGGTATGATTTAGCAAGGAAATTTATCAGTGTTAAATATAAGCTTTCTCTGGATTTTGAATGTACAAACTTTAAATAACACCACATCCTCCAGCTTGAGCTAAATAACTCCACATTATGTGAATGCGAATAATGATATTAGTACAGCTCAAGACAAAAAGGAAATGGAAATGAAGATTCTTTTCTCTAACTATGGGACTGTCTATACTTTTCTCTGATAGGAAGCAGATTCTTGTCTTGGAGAAAAAAAAAAAGAAAAAAGAAAACAATAACATTTTGACTGGTTATTTCAGTCAAAATAATCTCTCACTAGGACCTGGAACCTTTGGTCTCATTGCTACCTGTACAGCAATTTGAGGGGTACAGAAGAGCAGCACAGAAGACTTAAAAAACTTGCATCATTCCACGAGACCCTCACTGAACTATAGTAATCTCTAGAATAAATCCAATAAGCAAACTTCCTCTGCTGGAATGGTTGTAAAGATAGATTAGCATGCTGGCTGTGAGAACATTAATGTCTGCAGGCATTAGCATTTTAAAAATAGATTCCTGATGCTAAGACTAGCGTATCAGTTTCAGAGTCACAGCTTAGGAGCCTAGAATCTGAGATTCAGCAAGGTAGATAAAGAGATCACCAGCGGAAACATCTTTAGAACTGTACAGAATACCTTGATCAACGGAGCAGGTGTGCATCTGCCTCCAGACTGATCGAAGCACAAGGAAAATGGCTGGATGAGCAATCCTGTCATCTTCCCTGAGCCCCAGGACTCATGGCAACCAGGATGAGCATCCAATCCTTCAGCACAAGCTATGAAAACAACCTAACTTTATATTGTCTTTTACCCTTGCATCCTGCTGCTGTGCAGTTTGGTCAGATTACTCATTATTAGATTGGTACAAAACATATAACCATGGAATCAAATGGTTGTCATAGAAAAGGATTTTTAAGATGCTCATCTTTCTATATGATATTTCAGATAAAAATGTGTTTTAGACTGTTTATTTTTTAGTCTCATATTTTATTAGTTGTTCTAACAAAGTACATCAATTCCATAGTGTAAAGCATTAGCCCTTCACCTTCAATGTTAATAAAAATAGTATGATAGACTGACAAAAAACTACATTCTGCCCTATTTGTGCTAAATACGTGTAGTTCCTGCTTTCTCATGTAGTTTTGCATCATTAAATCCCTAATATGGTGCAGATAATTTACAGAAGGAACATTTCTGAAGTGGTTGGTTGACTGATTTCCAGCAGCCAGATATGGTTTCTACACTCTATGATATAACACTGACCCTGTACCTGTTTACCACAGTAAGAGTGGTGAGAGGGAGAGGCATTTGGAGCTCCAGTTCATATTTCCTACTCTCAAATGTCACTTTACCCCAGATTTTCATTCCGACCAACTTTTTTGTTAAGTGTTTGCTCTACTTTTTCTAGCCCTACATGTAAAAACATAAATCAATGGTCTACTTTTTCTGCAACGAACATAATATACATCATCATAATTTTTTTGGGTGAATCTCCAGATGATTTAAATCTATGAAGTCTATAAAGTCTACTCTGTCCCACTATAGCTAAGCATTTGGATTACTGTTTTGAATTGCCAGTACACCTTTACAACTGGTTTAACTTTCATCCTCCACCTCTTCCCTCAAGTTTCCTCTTGCTGTTTGCTCTGGTCAAGAACAAACACAACTCCCGGAGCATGCACAGTCTGGATTAAAATACTTCATTTTATTTACCTCCCTGTTCACAGGAAAGTTTATGCTGTGAAATTTCATCTCTCCATTAAATCCACTAAGCACATAAGTAACTAGCTCCTTTTAAGATCTCAGTGTGCAAATGTGAGAGTTGAAGCTTCTAATAAATGCAGTAAAATACATCTTGTTCCAAGCAGAGGGTGTATAGAATATGAAATAATGGCTATGCACTTTTTACATTAGACGTGTGTGCATGTTTCATACAGAGAGAGTTAATATGCAACCTCTGGGGAAGAGAAACTTGATCAAACATTAACTTTCCAGTCATCAAAGAGCATTTATGAGCATTTATCTTTATACCTCAACACATTTGATTTTCTGCAAAGATATTCATTAGCCTGCTAACATAGTGCTTTGTGATTGTTCTTCATTAGCCACAGTATTACAGTGTAGATACAAGGATGTTTAAGCATTTTTTATTTTGTGTGTGTATAGAATTAGGATGGGTGAAAGCAGCATTCGCATTTGTTTAAGAAATATAAAACACTTTTGGAAGGAAGTTAGTATCTTTTTGTATCATTTTTCTTTTCTATGTTAAAAGCATAAGTGGCAATTTAGTTGCATCCATTACTTCAAATTTTGACGAAATAGTGCAGAGTATCCAATATGCAATCCAACAAGAGCCTGAGTCCTATGAATGCTTAATGACTTATTTCTCAAAACAGAGTGAAGAAAGGGATGAAAAGTACAAGGGAGGAAAAGTATTGTTCCTTTTCTTTAAAAAACCTTGAAATATGTTCAAAAACATTTTATGAGGTCACACTAAAAAAAGAGTAATTGGAAGAAAAATTCTGCTTGTCTAAGCGAAGAGCACATTTGTAGCAGTAGGGTAAATGTTTTATCGATTGGGAAACTGGGAAACTCAAGTCATTACTCACCATGGGCTAAAGAATAATTGCTAATGCTCTGGCGGAAAGATTAAAAACAGTTTCTGGAAGTATTTCTTACAATGATCAATGGTGTATCATCCCAGGCCATTGGATCTTCAATAACATTTTTCCCTTTTGGGATACAATCAATTTTTATAATATGATTCATTTGCCAGCAGGCATGCTTTCTTCATACGATGAAAAGGCACTTATGCACCTTATATTGTTGAAAAGTAATCTTATACAGCCAGAGCCCAAGCTCTGATAGAAAAGATTTTTCCAAATTCATCTCTATTTTGAAGTGGGTTTGGGAAATAGATGTGGTGAATGGCTGCTAGCTTTTCTATTGTTTTCCCCCTATTTGGTTTTCCATCAATGTCATTTTAAAGTTTTTTAAATAATCATCATTATTACAGCACAGATGTGCGAGAAGAATTGAAGCGATATGAAAGTGAGCCGTTCTCTGACCTGAGGGTGGCTTAAGTAATTTATTGTGTGCACATTAATTGTAGTGGTAATTCAGGTCAGGGGTAACCGTAAGGTTACTCCAGCTCATTTGGAAAAAAAATTCTATGCCTTTGCTTAAGTAACCAAATGCTGTCCACCACTTTAAAATTGTCTGACTTAATGAATAACTGCTTAAATAATTAAAACTATCGGGATTACAAAACCAAATACATGTACACATACACAAACTGTTTCTTAGTCTGAACAGGAAACATGGCTGAAGGAGAGAGCAGCTTCACTTCTTTGTCACAGTAGACAACTGACTTGATTGATAAACTAGACAGATATAAACCGAGACTCACTCACAGTTCCAGCTAAGATCAGAAAACTCCTCACAGCAGAACGATCAGAGTATCTATGAGGCAGTGACACAGGTGCAGTCAGGACTGCCTCACTCTTTTTGACCAATGCTAAATCTGCCATGTTAAAGGCCCTAAAAAGTTTCAACCAATGTATTTCTTACTACATTTGAGTTTTACATGTCAAGAAATTTCACAAGAAAATCCTATTAAGCCTTTCTGTCAGATCTTCGAGATTTAAGAAGCTCAAATAAGACTAAGAATGTAATTGGTAACATCCCATAATCTGAGACAGCCTAGTCTCCTGTTTGTACAATTTCTGCTGATGTTAGTTAACAGAAAACTGCAAGTTAAACTGGCTAACAAGAAGACCGCATCGTGCAAGAGCCTTCATCTTTCTTGACAGAAGCAGAGAATTATATTCTCTAAAAAAGTTCAACATACAAACCCAGACTCAAAAATAATCCATCAGGTTGCACAATTAAGGAATGCCTCAGCTATATTAACATTAGTGGAAGACCAAAGGACAGGGCAGCTATCAAGCAAGGACACAAGTGTTTCTTCAGTCTTTCTCAATTAAGTAGGTTTAAGCAAGTTTCAGAGAAAGGGTAGACATATAACAGGCTACAGACATTTTCCTATCTGTGCATGTATTGGGTCTGGCTGGGATGGAGTTAGTTTTCCCCATAGCAGCCCTCATAGTGCTGTGCTTTGTATTTGTAGTTACAAAGCTGTTGATAAGCAAGTGGTTTGGCTACTGTGGAGCAGTGCTCACACAGCATCAAGGCTGTCTCTCCAACATTCCTGCTCTCACCACCAAAGACCAGTAAGCTGGGGTGGGCAATGGCTTGGGAGGGGACATAGCCAGGAGAGCTGACCCAAACTGAGCAAAGCGATATTCCATACCTTATGATGTCTGCTCAGCAATAAAAGCTAAGAGAAAGGAGGAGGGGGGCAGGTGGCATTTGTTACTATGATGTTTGTCTTCCAGAACAACCACTACACTTACTGAAGCCCTACTTCCTAGGCAGTGGCTGAACATCACCTGCTGATGGGAAGCAGAGAAGAAATCTTTTGTTTTTCCTTTGCTTCCATGTGGAGCCTTTGCTTTTGTTTTATTAAACTGCCTTTATCTTGACCCACGAGTTCTTTTCCATCTTATTTTCTTCGCCCTGTCCTGCTGAGGAGGGCAGTGATAGAGCGGCTTGCTAGGGACCTGGTGGCCAGCCAAGCTCAACCCACCACAATGCACTGTGCAACTACTAGATTAAGATTCTTTTGATGCTTCGGTGGAGTAGGAAAGGGCACTCATTTTTAAGGGCAGTGCTTTAATGAGAATCAGGCTGGTAAAGGTCCAAACAGAGAAAATGTAAATGCATAGCTTCAAAATTTGTAGTCTCCCTTGACTTGGGAAATTATTGAAGAGGCACATATCAAGATTTTCTGTTGGTGATGTACATTTGATATGTTAGTACCACAGATATCTATTTATTGCTACCTGAGTTTACCTTCAATAAAATAAATACCTGCCACTATAATTTTTTTTTTTTTTTTTTTTTTTTGCGCAAAAGAGGATGTTAAATATTTGAACTCTTCCTGTCTTCAAGAAATAGCCCAACTAGCATAGACTTCAGGTCCTACTTTTCTAAATTTCTAATATGTGTTCTGTGTTAGCGTTTAATCAATAATTTCCTGATTCAGGTGCTGGGGCAAGTTGACCTTCTCTAACACCAAAGATCTGCAAGTTTCTGTAGTGTCAAAATATTATTTGATTTACATGAAACGTAGAGGAAATTATCAAGAAAAGAACAAACAATGGGCACAGAAAAGAATCTAATGAAAAAACATGAAAATGGGATACAAAGAAGAGAAAATTAAGAAGCAAATAACAATATGAAAGAAGAAACTGGAGTGCATCATGAAAAACTTGATAATGAAAATAAGTGCCAATATACATCCAGAAAGATATCCTCTACATAGACTTCCAATTAGATAAAAAAGAGGTGGATTTGTTTTAATAAACCCTCTAAAATAAAGAGAGAACAATCACATATAATTCGTTTCAAACCAAAAACATTCATAATACTCAAAGTGCTATGAGATTTTCAATACATACACATTCTGAAATTCAGCAATCTCTAAACCAAAAAAAAGTATTTGGAGAACACATGTTCTAAGCTGTTTGGAAACATGCAAGAACAAGTGGGTCAAGACTAATGCTGCCCTGTTTTGTTCATCCTTTGTTCTTGTCCTGACACAGCCTGCTTGTGGACTGTAGATCTTAGTAAAAGACACGCACTATAAAAACATTTTTCCCATTCCATCTATGTGGGCAGGAGGAAATACTGTGCACAGTCTTAGTTTCTTCCTCTTCACTTGCTGATCCTCAGAGCCAGAGAAGAACAGGTTAGGTTATTTCCTCCCTAGAGCAAATTGGAACTAGGGTTTGACTTGTGAATCTGAAAGACAGTTACTTCCTTGGTATGCATCTGCATCTGCAGATCTACGTTGCCCCCATCATGTTTTCTGATTACTGACAGACATCTATATTATTATGGGTTCTTGTACCCAGAAAGGAAAGAATACAATAATCATAGTGATTATAAGTAAATTAATTTGCTGAAGAATGCATCAAAACTGCCTCTAAGAAAATACTTCTTTGGTATAAGGAAGTATACCTAGAGAAGGTATATATGCGTTACAGTTAAAGGCTTCTAGAAAAGAAGTTTTTCTCTGCTGATTCTACAAAAAAAAAAAAAAAAAAAAAAGGAAAAGGGGAAGAGGGGAAGCAGGAAGAAAGAATGGGAAAGACAAGGCCTCAAAGGTTAATCAATTTAAAGTAATTTTAGAACCTTATATTATATTACAACATGAAAGTCATGGGGGAGAGGATTGGAAGCAATATATACTTACATAGATGCAGACAATCCAATCCAAACAAGTCTGTAACAATAACTCACTACTCAAATCACTTTCAGACTTTAAAAGAAAACCCAGTTCAGACATTTTTCTCAGACTCAGCAATTTAAAACTTTCATAAGGCAAAAAGCACTTTCATGAACAGACTGTCAAGTATATTAGAAAACATGGGTTTAACAGGAAGAGAGGCAGAGTGTCCAAAATGTCTGCTCATGTCCATTAGTTCAGACCCAGCTGCAGAAATGTAGCCCCTCATAAATAAAAAACTTTAAATTTTCTGTGTCTCCTGCTTATTGAGACTTTTAAGAAGTTATTTACTGGCAGATGTTCAAAGGTGGAAGCCAAATTCAAAACAAACACGTTAATAAACCCCTGGTTGGAAATAACAATCCCAACTGAAATCAAAGAGAGATTTGCCATTGGTTTCAGACTTTCATATCAAAACCTCCATTTCTACAAAGACTTAAGAAGATGGATCTGATTACCAGCATAGACAACTTACAGTTCAGACGGGCCTATAACAGATGCCATGGTCTGCACAAAGACCTTCTCTGTAGAATTTGTTAATACTGACATATATACCATATTTAGATGGGCCAGCATAGTGAATGAATAGCCACGAATAAAGTTGAAGCCAGCTTGCCCTCCTAAAAAGCATTTTAGTTATCATGGTTCTTAAAAGCCTAGACCATCCAACTTTTCTTCATACTGTGAGGGATTTTTTCAAAACAATTCACCATTACTTACAATTTCTGCACTGATAATAAGCTTTCATATTTCATTCACAGATTAACTATTCCTCCTTTTATGATACCTATATGCTCCACTTCGCTGCAAAGCAGTTTGATTAGGTTTTGTCAACAACATGGTACTTTTCTGCCTTACCTGTCTATTCTAGACCAGTGATAAAATTCTGGTTCCTATTACTTATTCATTTAATATCAGCGTTACAGTTCCCATTTGATGTTACTCTTTTGCCTTCATCTTTAAATATATCCTTAATTGCTTGCATTTGGTGCAAAAGATTACATTACCTGCCACTTGTATTTAACACACCTTCTCTAAATTTTGTGGATTGACTACTCATTCATGCACTGAATAAAAAAAATGTTAACAAGCATTAACAAAAAGTCTATCCTGTCTACCCCTTCATTAGCTGCATGAGCAATCTTTCTCCTACTCTCTCCTAAACGGCTTACATGACAGATTTGACTCATTACTCAGCCTGAATTTCCAACCACATACATTAAGCTGGATTATTTATGAGAAATAAACCACGTCTAAGTATCTCTGTACATAGACTCACAAAATGAAACACAGACTAAACAAACCCTTTGCTCTCAAAAGCTGAAATATTCTGTCTAGGTCTGGTCTTAATGATGGCAGATGGAGTTTGGTTACTGATGTCATAAAAGGGATAACTGCGAAGTTCCTGTTTCAATGGCAGACCATCTACAACCCCTTCCACATTCTCTCAAAAGATTGATTTGGCTTTGTTTTCTCTAACTCAACAGTTTAATTGCATATGCATCGTGTTTGTGTCCCTTATGATGATTTTGTATACAACACTCAGAAGGATAAGATTATAAACAACAGGCAAGTGGAGTTTATCTAAAATATTTTTATCAGAAGAGTAAGATCGTTCTTTTATTAGACTTATACCAGAATTTGTCTTGTTTTTCTTTCATCAGTGTTGGTAAACTGCTCCTAAAATAATTTAGTTATTTTAGGCTGCATTTGACGCTATTTTACCAGTCAGCTTATTGCCAACCAAAAGGGTGTAATTTTAAATCATTCATAGATTCAACACTGGTCTTCTACTTCTGGTCTTCTTTCCTTGCTTAAAAATGGCAAAAGAGAAAGGAGCTTTATAAATGGACTTCTGGAAAAGTAGAAGCATCACTAAAAGAAAAAACAGGAGCCTAAAGAAAAATAATAACCCCTTCAGCAACCCTGTCAAGCAGCCTTATCAAGAAAGACTGTCTTTGTAAGATTCATAATAATCAACCTAAAACTTTATTTACTGTGCTTGAGAAATGATGAATGCTTATTCCCATAAAGTACTTATGATGTTGGAACAATGAAGATCCTAAATGATTATTCATGTGGACAAAAAGGACAGTTCACAATACAATCACTTTCTGTATAAGTCTTCATGAAACAGTCAGGAGAACCCATGATCTCCAGAGTCTGTTAAACATTAATGTATGTTTTGTGTGTGTCAGCAATTATAATCTATTATAATATATGAATCCATGTCCCAATTCAATAACTATTTATGCTAGCACAAGCCCACCACAAAGCAACATAAAAATTACTTATGGCATTTACTACCAAGAAAAAAATTCTACTGATTAATATAATGCTATTAATTTTTCTATTTTATGTTATTTAGAACTGTACTCCATTGTTTGTTTTGCTGACAATGGCAGTTTAAGATTTAGAGTGTCTGGTTTAATCTCTTTTCTGTCAATGGTATGTTAAGATTTAAAGGACCTATATTTTTGTCTAAATCTTATTATATGCATTCTCCCTCTTCACTTTATTTAACATGCTTCTGTGGTACAGCTCAGCTTTTCTGCCAGGAGCCTGCTCCTGCATCAGTTCTCCACGGGCTGCAGCTTCCTTCTGGACATGTCCACTTGCTGCAGCTGCAGTCCTTCACAGGACTTCACAGCCACCATGGGCTGCAGGGGGACAATCTCTGTCACCATGGTCTTCATCATGGGCTGCAGGTGAATCTCTGCTCTTGCGCCTGGACCCCCTCCTTCTGCTCCTTCTTCTCTGACCTTGGTGTCTGCAGGGCTGTTTCTGTCACATTTTGCCTCACTCTTCTCTGTCAAGCAGTGTTTTGCCCTTAAATATTCTTTCCAGGAGCTGCCACCAGCTATGTCTGGCACAGGGCAGCCCTGGCCCCTCCTCACAGGAGCCCCCCCTGCAGCCCCACACTGCCAACACCTTGCCACATAAACCACATACTTTCTACCCTTCCCCTCTGTGAAACACGTATTTAAGAATTGTTGTTAAAATACACATTCATCACATGCTCTTCATAAACTACACTTACATCAACAACAACAAAAAAATTCCGCATACCAAAATCAAAGTAACGTCATCTCAACACTGGCAAAAGAGGACAATTTACACACACAGGGAAACTCCACCCCTCCTCCCTTCACCACTTTACAACAACAAATGCTCCCCCACAATTATTCCACTTTCCAGTGATATCCAGTCCAAGTTTTGCCCATTACCTCTCCCAATTGCTGTCCTTATCTTGAATTCCTTGAGCCCCGTGTTGGGTGCCAAAAAGGACCATGGTGAGTCATTCCCAGCCAGCAGCCAAACACCCACCCTCTTTCACACATTCCCCTCTTCTTGGGGTGTGGAGATAAATAGAAGGAAGGTGAAAAGACTCATGGATCAAGATGAAGATGGTTAATAAGAAAAGCAAGAGCAGTGCATGCAAGCAAAACAAAAAGAGGAATTAATTCACTACTTCCCATGGGCAGGGAGATGTCCAGCCACTCCCTGGAAAGAAGGGCCTCAGCACACTTGCCTTGAGCTTTTATTGACAGGCATGACATCATAGAATCATAGAATCAATTAGGCTGGAAAAGATCTACCACTAAACCACTGTCCCTAAGTGCCACATCTACACATCTTTTAAATACCTCCAGGTATGGTGGGTGACTCAACTACTTCCCTGGGCAGCTTGTTCCAGCTGTCCTCGGATATCCTTTTGACCAGTTGTGTGAAGCTGTCCCAGCTGTGTCCCCTCCTAAACTCTTGTCCACTCCCAACCTACTGGCCTTTGCGGGGGAAGGGGCAGAGAGTGAGAAAGCCTTGTTGCTGTGTGAGCACTGTTCAGCAGTAGCGAAAAGACTGGTGTGTTATCAACACTGTTTCAGCCACAAATGCAAAGCACAGCCCCAGATGGGCCACTCTGAAGACAGTTAACTTCATAACTTCATTCCAGCCAGACCCAGTTCTACAGGAAGTAACAGCCCTTTCATGTATTTTTCATTCATTTATTTAGCCAGAGAAAACACCTTTTCTGCAAGGCTTTGTATTTCCCCTTCAGTTCTGATATAGAAAACTTGTGCTTAAGAATGGAGCTCTGAAAACATACAGCTGAAATAATCAGAGTTTACAGCAGCATAATTTACGGCAAAGTTCCCCTGGGTGTGGGATTTCAAGTAACTGGTCTACAGGGGCATATAGAGACTGAGAAGCCTTTTCTGGGATGTAGTGTTGTAGATGGACAAACCCTCAAATAGGTGTCGATTCAAACATGAGAAGCCACTGTTCTGTATACTTCCCGTGAGGCTCAAGACTAAAGTGATATTACATGTTAAATTGACATTACAATCTTAACTCATTTGTTTCAATCCAAAAGTTTCAGACATTCACAGATCATGATCACAGAAAAGGGAGCTGCTAAGTGGAGTTAAAACTGGGACCTTAGATGTAAAAAGTACATGTTCTGTTATCAGAGTCCATTCCCTCAGAAGTACATAAGAGTGGAACATATCTTAAACTTTATTTGCATAAATTACAGCAAACATCCAATTATGATAAGATGTCATTACATAAATTCATCCCTCTTTGAGCTAGGATTAAAGCCTCCACATAGGAAGCAAAATATTTGCCTAACCAAATATAAAGTTCTTCCTCCCTAGGTATGAAAGTTCTTTCAGATTTTGCTGAAACATTTGTGGTTCCTGTCTTGATTGCTTACAGTTACTTGCCAAGCCCACTGAAAGAAAAGGAGATTTTATGCATCAGCTAAGTAAATTCTAGTATCTTGCTCAAATTCTTTCAAGGAAGATAAAAGTCATTTATTTGCAGTGTCTCTTGTTACCCAGAGTGTAAGTTACACAGTGCTGAAGGAAGAGCTAATTGTTCTGGCTAATACTATAAAACTCTTAATTGCCTTTCATTTACATGTTTATTTCTCATTTTTCTCTGGAAAATGTATGTTCTATTCTGGTTTTGATGAAGAGTGTTTGTAGACTGACCTACTTTCAATCTTCGTTACTGCTGACATGTATTTTATTTTCTTTGGCTAAGGGCAAACAATAATGAAACAGGTAATCATCATGGATGTAGGTCACTAAAAGTGTCCCAGTTTCATTGCATTCTCTGTTAAGAGTACACTAATATATTGGAAAATTTTCAGGTATTTCAAAAACAAAGAGATGCTCCTGACCCTAACAGCAAAATGAAAATGAAAATTTCTGCCTCTGACAACACGCGATCCATTTTATAACCCATGATCACAGAATTCAGAGATAAAGTCAGATGTGTTGACATCTAGTTATAGTCATGAAGAGCAAAATACAATCAAAGAAAATCAGTGCCAGTGCCTTAAGTAATTTCTTCCAGTGAAAATATAATCTGAAATATCACTTCAGTCTCATCACACTTTTATCCCAAAATTGGAGAGCAATGCTCTTTTATGGACAAGCTCTGGAGAAAGAGGGTAACAGCTTGAAATTGTTATGGTGGCTGACTAGAAAAACTGTACTTAGAAGCAAGACAGACAGCAAGACACAGAAGCAGAAAAGGTACGACAGACAGTGTTAGCATCATATGCCTCCAGCATACACATATAGGCCATGCCTTTCTGATATAACCACACCTTAACCCACAAATAAGCCCACAAAAGGACAAATACAAATTTGTTTTCCTTCATGCTGTATTTCAGCTTGTTTGACTACTAGTATTAGTGCTTGTCAGCCTGCAATGGTCTACACAATGTTGATAGGAAAAACGTAATGACTTTTATCCCTACAGTCTTGCCATTCCAAATTCTTATATAATCATGATTCCAAAACACTCGTTTAAACACCATGCTTCTAAATAGGCAATTGTGTGGGATCAGCAGCTTGGAAAAAGTATAAGCAGAGTCACAACATTCACCTGGCACAGAGACACCTTAACTTACCTTACAAACGTCAGTAAGAGAAAAAGAAAATTCAGCTCAGCAGCACTGCAGGGATGCTGCCACAAAGTTGGTCCCAGGGTGTTTAAAAGACAAGAGAACAATACTGATCCGGAACGTGTTCAACTTGTAGTTGAAATCCTTCTTAAGCCACTGTATTTCATTTTAAAAGCTAATCACAACATTTCAGCATTAGGAATATAAGTGGTTAGAGGGTTGGTCTGTACAAGTTCAAAATGTTCCACATGTAAAGTCCTAACCCAGCATTAAGTCCTATGGACGTTTAGATCCAACAGGTCTCTTTGCAAGAGTGGTTGCCCATTTATGAGGCCCAAGTCAAAAGATATGCTCTGAGTGGTGCACAATCACCGCTAATCTTCTTGAGCCATTTTATCTCAGGGATCTCATTAGAGATCAGTTTTCAATATAAACAGAAAGCAACAATATTCATATTTAGGATACATGTTGTATTAATTTAGTAACAGTTTCCAGATTGTTGTGAAACACCATTTGTAAGTGCGTTTATTTATTTAAAATATTGATCATGCTCATTAATTCATCACTTCTTCCTCTGAAGTTAAATCATGTTTTATCACTTTAGCCTATTGTGTGATATCAATCAAACAAGAAAAAACTCATATATTTTAAAAAGGCAACATAAAAAATATTCTGAGAAAACATGTTTTACCAAATTTATTTAGGCATCTAAACTCAGTTTTTAAGATACCAAATATTCTTTCAATTATCAGTCTGGTAAGCGTTATAATTTATTTCAGTGAGGCAGTGAGGATGAGCTGTGCAATTCATTAGTCAGTTCAAAGATAGCCATACTTACATAACATTCTTTAAATAAAAGGAATATTAAAATAATGGATAACAATTCGTGATTAATACCTATCTACATTTTCAAACAAATTCTGCAAGACCAGATGATCTAAGTCATCATCACTAAATAAATTGGCACACATGATGCTAGCATATCGAAAGAATAAAAGAGCTTTTGTCCCCAATCCTGTCTAGTGTATATTATAATAAGAAAGACATGTATGTGATCTTAAGCATATAAGACTAATACAAATTTAGTGAGGGTAAATAATCCCTAATAATAGGATTTTTTTTCCCTTTTGGCACTGCTTGTAGACAGAAGATTTTAGATGTACTGACAAGTTTTTCCAGGCAGAAAAAAAAAAGTAAAAATAAAATAAAATCAATAAGTTTGAAATTTTTTTCTGATTATAGTTCTTGATCTACTACCAAAGCTGAAAAATCTCCTTGGCTACTTGAAAGATATAAAGGAGATCGACAATGCATGCTTTTTTCTATTGCAGCGGACAATTGCCACTGTCATTTCCACTTGACTAAAATGTATCCACACATCCACTTGACTCAAAACCTAAAAATTTTGAAACTCTGCCTTGGAATAGTATAGCCATGGGTATCTCTGAAAGGGATGGCTGACTGAAAGCTCACTCACCTTATGAACAGTGAAAACATCTATTGCTTGCATACTGAAGAATTTTTCATGCAATAAGGAAGGTTAAAGTCTCAAAGAAAAAATGGCAAGTTTTCAGTCCAGCTGAGCAAGCTCCAGTCCTTGTTAGAAACTCAAGTGTTTAATATTCTCCTATTCATTACTAGCAGAGCAAGAATGGTATCTCATATGAAACTAATGGCTTTAAACTGCCTTGAAGGTTGCCTCGAACCAAATCTAGAGCCAATTCTTAGCCAATAGAGTCCAGACACAAAATAATTCAGTTCCAGCAAACACATTATAGAACAGAAAGTCTGTCCTGTGTAGGTCCAGCATGAAGAGATCAGAATAAAAAGGGTCTATATCATGTGGGCTTTGGGGCCTAGAGGGATAAACACAGCAAGTTATCAGGAGAAAACAAAAAATAGCCTGAAAAAAGCCCAAAGCTCTTAAAAAAAGCTGGAAGTTCTATAGAAGCTAAAGCCTCCTGGCAACAACAAAACACAAAACAATTTAAATCATATTTTCCTCTGTTTCTGCAAGCAATAAATACCAGTTTAAAAAAAATCTACCAGACAGCTGTCTTTTATTCAAAGAACTTCAGATGATGTTCCATTAACCAGGCAGAGTGTGTGAACTATGAGACTCTATCACAGACACATGAGGAATATATACTTTGCATAAGATAATGATAGGGAAATGTCCTAGCTGTATTGTTCTTTAAAAAGCAAACAGAGGCACAGATACTTAAGGAAGGGAAGTGACAAAACTTGACAGTGAACTATAAATGTAAAAGTCAGTCCTCTA
Source organism: Gavia stellata (assembly GCF_030936135.1). Lineage (NCBI taxonomy): Eukaryota > Metazoa > Chordata > Aves > Gaviiformes > Gaviidae > Gavia > Gavia stellata. The sequence continues at coordinate 44,729,679 of NC_082637.1, forward strand.
TTTTGGGACAGGTAACCAAGATTTGTGTAACGAAAGAATCGGATTGTAGATTGCCTGGAAGAAAAAATTCAGAAATGAGACAGGAAGTCTTAGAAATAATGCCATTCAAGTGACAGAGGCTCCTCAGACCAGAACAAGTCACATGAGAGGTGGATAGCTGCAGGACACTGTCAGCATGATTGAAAATTTGACCTACCCAACAGTTTCCAAAACATAAATGTGTGTGGTTCTCACAAGTCCAAAGACTTGCTTGATCCCTTCAACGAAAAGCAACAGGCAGCATCAGACTGAGATAGTAAATGCAAACTGCAAAGGAGCGTAAAGTTATGGATGCACTGCAGCACTGTTACATTTAAATGCCCTGACATACCTGTAAGTTCTTAACAAGCAACACAGAATAAAGTTCTCCATGGACATCTCCAAGAAGGGTAGCTCTCATACATTTGGCTATGCTCAAAAGCTGCTATCTCCTTCTTGATACATATAAAAGTTGAGTTAGTCTGCACAGAGGAAATGGTATTTTGCCTGTAACTCATGCATGTAAGAAAATTAGTACCTTCATAAAAGCTCTTAGGGAAGGGCACTCTCACTCGACTCCTATGTACAAGGCACTTAATGCCATTCTCAAAAAAAGCATGGTGAACATAGTCTAGATCCTGAGAATATCCTATTATTGTCTTTTTCAGTTAGCAGAATCTAATACAAGGTTAGAAAATGTACCTGTCAGCTTGATTAAAAAATACCCTGGCTTGAGGAAATCGAGGCTGCAATTGCCAGAGCAGTTAAAGATGAAAATCTGGAGGAACAGGGCCTCTTAAGTGGTGACTCCTCTGTTTCAAATAGGTCTTTAAAAAGAACCAGGATGGTAGCAGAAAGTATTATAGAAAATACATTCTAAAAGAATTTTTCATTTAGAGATTAAAAAGCAAAAAGATAAGCCGAGTACATTGTGAACTGAGCTTAAACAGTGGCATTGCCAAATTTTTCAAGGTTTGGTGTGTCTGAGGAAAATGGAGGTAAAATCAAATTAAAGAAGTCACAAAGATAAAACTGATCCCCTGACAAAAAAGTTCGTATATCTTTATATGACTAGAAAAACAATATTTCTTATAAATTACTCTTACACTTGTAATATAATTTTTCCAGGCAGAGCTAAAACAAAACAGGGGACTATGCACATCTAAACTATTTTTGTCATCAAGCTATAAATATACTCATCATAATGACAAGGGTTTGCCACACAGATATTTTTACATTTCTCATTACAGCTTGGACAGAACCTAGTCTCATTACAGCTTATTTTAAAACCATTGAAGTTCCATGCCTCAGCTCTCTTGATCTTGGATTTCACAAACCTCTGCTTCCCCAAGGATAGCGGTGTATAAGCGCAGCAGAAAAAGTTATGCTCTCATCTTTGTACAGTTAAAATGGGCTTGCCAAAGATGGTAGAACTGTCTACAGATAAGACATTACTGACACTAAAAATCAGCTGTCCCAGGGTCCCGTCTCCAATTAGTCCCAAAATTCTGTACCTTTTGCTATTTTCAGGGAGAAGGGTAAAAAAACGGAAGAGTGGAAATTTTTCAAACAGACAATTTTCCCAGTTGATTACCATATGGCCATACAATCCCTGTACCTGTCCAGTGCAGGGAGATGGGGTGCAGAGTTGTCACACAATAGACTGGTTTGGAAGGTGGGACAGGAAAGGGCTCTTCAATTAATAGCAACACATTAAATGCATCTATGCTGAAGACTAATCTTTTTCACATACCCACATTTTTGGGTTAAGGACCCAGGCGCCTTTGCAGAGATTTTTTTCTCAGTTTCCCTGACAAGCATGTAACCTGTAGAAAGCACCCGTTTCTCAGTCTCATTAACACCAATCTGCCTTTCACAAGTTGTCAAATGAGTATCACTTAAAAATTTCTTCTGTAAATTTTTAACTTCAAGTTTAGCAGACAGCTGAGAATTAGCAACAATGTATGTTCTTGTGACTATGCAAATGACATTTAGAATTATCACTTACTGTTAAGAAAGGACAGTCTTACTACCCAAACACCCTGCTCCTATATACCTAATGTGGTTTTTGTCTCAGCTTCTAGTTTGTGCCTTCTCCCACCAGGAGAAAGAAGGCAGATAGAGGAGGCAGACTGACCTAGACACAAAAAAAATAAATTCTCCTGAAACTGGATTTTTTACCATCTTCTTTCTCTGCAATTTGGGAAGCAGCAGAAACCCAGTCTTTCTCTTCTTCCAACCATTATTCACGTTTCTACCACCAGAACCTCCACCTCAGGAACCTGTTCAATACAGATATGAGATCCTATCTTTAAATATTCTTTTCCTCATCAAGGTCCTTTGCCTGCATTAGTATGACTGGGTTTTGGTGCGTCTGTTGTGTGAAATTCAACTCTGCTGGCTACCTAGCTCACAGAACACATAAAGGACTGGCTACCAGAAGAAAAACATCAAGTCTTCTTCTATCCCAAATTCTCATTTTATATTGCAGAGATGAAATCTTTAGTTGACTGAACAACAGTGACATAGAGATCCTTCTGTTCTCAATACCCAGACTAGATCAGTGTAGAGCCTTGTAGACACAGCTGAACTAAAAAAGACCTGTGATTTTCAAGACAAAAATTCTCCCAAGAGACACAAAGGGTTTTTCTAGGAATTCCATCTGCTGCTTGCAATCTTCATTACAGCAGAAACTGCCTCCCAAAGTGTATCATTTGCAAGCTGTTGTCTCTAGTTTATAGTCAGGCTTAGAAAGAAAACACTGGCTAAACTTTTTCCTGTTACCTTTTCTATTCTATTGTTGTTTTCCATCAGAAACAGAAAACATTAAAAAGATGTCATAATAGCATTTTACAAATTGAACTGTAAAAAGTAAAAATAGAAATAATGATTTAACACCCCTGTAACTATGAAACACCAATCATGGTATAATACAATAAATTGCAAAGTATCACTGAATGCAAAAGAAGGTAGAAAAACCTTATAACTTTCAAAGGACAAAGAGGAAGTTTGCATTTTTAAGCTTTCTCAGTTTTCCAGTAATGAGGCAACTTTAGGTAAAATTACAGTACATAGGAAAAGCAGACAATAGTAGACTCATTAGATCACCTAGTGAGTATGACTCTGGGCTATCTAACACTCAGCACACATTACATTTTCTCCCCAGTAAACATGAAATTGAGAATGTAAATCACCTTACAGAACCAGTAACTGAGGCACACATTGTTTCTTTATATGGCCTATATCTTCAAATATGAACATAATTAATGACATATGCTTTAGAATCTTTATCGACGATCTAGATGAGGGCATTGAGTGCTCCTTCAGTAAGTTTGCAGACGACACCAAGTTGGGTGGGAGTGTTGATCTGCTCGAGGGTCGGAAGGCTCTGCAGAGGGATCTGGACAGGCTGGATGGATGGGCTGAGGCCAATTGTATGAGGTTCAACAAGGCCAAGTGCCGGGTCCTGCACTTGGGTCACAACAACCCCATGCAATGCTACAGGCTTGGGGAAGAGTGACTGGAAAGCTGCCCCGCAGAAAAGGGTCTGGGGGTGTTGATTGACAGCCGGCTGAAGATGAGCCAGCAGTGTGCCCAGGTGGCCAAGAAGGCCAATGGCATCCTGGCCTGTATCAGAAACAGTGTGGCCAGCAGGAGTAGGGAGGTGATTGTGCCCCTGTACTCGGCGCTGGTGAGGCTTCACCTCAAATACTGTGTTCAGTTTTGGGCCCCTCACTACAAGAAGGACATTGAGGTGCTGGAGGGGGTCCAGAGAAGGGCAACAAAGCTGGTGAGGGGTCTGGAGCACAAGTCTTCTGAGGAGCAGCTGAGGGAGCTGGGGTTGTTCAGTCTGGAGAAGAGGAGGCTGACAGGAGACCTCATCGCTCTCTACAATTACCTGAAAGGGGGTTGTGGTGAGGTGGGTGCTGGTCTTTTCTCCCAAGTGACTTGATAGGACAAGAGGAAATAGCCTCAAATTGTGCCAGGGGAGGTTCAGGCTGGATATTAGGAAAAATTTCTTTACTGAGAGAGTGGTGAGACACTGGAATAAGCTGCCCAGGGAAGTGGGGGAGTCACCCTCACTGGAGGTGTTCAAGGAATGTGTGGATGTGGCACTGTGGGCCATGGTTTAGTGGGCATGGTGGTGTTGGGTTGATGGTTGGACTTGATGATCTTACAGGTCTTTTCCAACTGTAGTCATTCTGTGATTCTCTAGTAAAACGTACATCTTCTTTTCACAATATCCTGAATTTGAGCCACATTTGGCAAGTTCTCCCATTTCTTTTCAAACATTATTCCTAGTTTAATGATGCTCTGTTATTCACTCTCTGCCTAGCTACTGAGAGCCTTGGTAAACAGCTCTACTCCCATAGAGCCTCAAACTGTCTCTCTTATGGGTGGGATAGTTGCAAGGCTGTTCTGTATTTCTTACATGCGGTGGAGGAAGAGGCAGAGGGTGGAAAAATGCTCATGGATAGGACATTACAGAGCTGATTTTAAAGGACACTGATTCTAAATATTCAGTCAGGATCTGGGCCTTAGGACCACGTACACCAGTGTGAAATAGCTTTGGTGCACGTACCATTCTTGTTTCTATAATCTGTGGTGAAAGGTCTGGGTATGACCTGATTGCAGGCTGGGAGGTGACAAATACCTGAAAATTTCCCCACATAACACCTGATTCCTCAGGCTGTGTGGGGGAGAGTGACTTTCACTCCATACGTTCCGTCATACTCAACAGTTTACTTAATGTACCAATACCACACACATTAGCAAAGTACACACCAGAAAAAGCAGTCTTTCATGCATTTCATGTGATCAGAAAGCTGGGACCTCATTTCCTAAATGTTCCATTTCATTTTCTAATTGACTATCAGAGGAGTTCTGAGCAGGGCATAGGTTCTTTGGCAATTTCACATCTCTCTGGTTCCGTAGCAACAAAGGGGAGAGAAGCAGGCACAAGTTCATCAGTATATATCTGACTCAAATGCTTCATTAATCTGCACACAGTTTAAGTTCCCTCCTAGTAACAAATGGATTAAAGCAGGTAGAACTAACATATTCCCCCATCAGCCTTTCTGCCATATCTTCACTGCAGGCTTCATTTCAGATGATTTTGAGAGCACTTTTTCCCTCTATAAACTTCTTTAAGCAGATCTGCCAGACCTAATTTCAAAATTAACAATTCTTCTATAATGCGCAGTTCTTGTCAGGCATCATTTCTCTAATAAACTCTCAAAGATAGTAATAGAAGCTTCCATGTTCCTCACTGCAGTACACCATGAATACATTGACATTTCATCCAAGTCAGGTTTCAAAGGCTTCAAAATAGATCAAAGCCTCACTGAAAACGCCTGATATATTCAGGATAAAATCTGTATTTAATCTGTGTTTAATCCAGTGAGATAAAAGACACATAGTATTTTATGAGATTAAAAACAGAGAATTGAAAAAATAAAAAAAGAAATATGCTTTCCTGAGAAACCGGAGGAGTTTTACTAGCCACATTTGACACTGAACCATTCACATCACTGGAGACATACACTGTTTGTTTGGCCTGTACACTTCTGATCATATATAAATGATCAGAAATAAATACAAGTTCTCTTTCAACTCCTTGTTGTCAATATGTACTTTTATAGCAGTCTTTTGGACAATATCATCCTCTAACGACAGAGGATGTGACTAAGACCACATTCTGCTAAAGATGTCTAAGCTCAATACATCCATGGAAAGCTTTGCACAAATCCTTACTTGAGCAGGGGGTGAGAGTACATCACATCTTCCACAGAATTTCAAGCGTATGGCATCAAGTCCATAATGAATTCTAGTCTGTACCATATTCAGAGAAGAAAGATGACATTAAAAAGAAATTTTTGTCTCCTCTGTATCCAACAATATATACTCTGTAAAACTTCAAGTAACTACCTCCAGCCCCCTGCTACTGGCTAAATTGAGATCACCTTGTTCTGTGACCCTTTTTTATTAAAGCAGGTGTGCCTTATAGGAAAATTGATTCAAATTTCTTCACAAGTAACAGGATTTTTTTTAATCACAAGTAAAACAGGGATACTGAAAGCACAGAACTTTGTTTGTCTTTAAGGATTTCAAAGACACAAAAAGTAGTGCTGTGAATAAAACGTATTTATGATGCAGGTTAGCAAAAAGTGAAAAAGAGTGACTAGGCAAAGGAATAAATTGAACACATTGAGCCAAGTTTTACTCCTAGCTATGCCTCTGGCTTGATACAGTAATTTAAAGTGTGTATTAATTATTACTAGCTGGCACTGTTTGTCATAAACAACAAGCTTTTCTGTACTACTTCTACACTAGGAGAGGAAGCTACTGGGCTAAATCAAAGGATGAGCTCAGCTGGCTAGTTAAGGTTCCTTTGGTATTTATCTTCATATACTAAGATGCCCCTTGTTCCAGCATTCACTTTACTTCTCCATGTGGCACTAAGCATTTAAATTGACAAAATTTACATATTTTCCAGCTGCAATATTAGGTCAACTTTATCAAGATACCATCGTCGTGTTACCTTTGTATTTGATGCATTTTAAGTAGTTCCTCCTTTGTGGTTTGTGGCCTTGTTTTCATTTGAAAAAATGAGACATTTCTGACAGAAGTAATTTAAATATTGTCTTGTAAATCTTTTTGAAAAAATAAATTTGTCAGCATTACCAAATATTTTTTGAAAAGCAAGTTCTAATTAACAGCAACTGGAAAAAAAATCAGAAAGTGTTGGGACAGGGTTTTTTTTTTTCCATTGGGACTTAAGAAAACATTTTCTGTTTGAGATTTTTGATTAATTTCTGAAGACCAAAACCAAGTTCAAGTCTTTAACTGAAAAAATCCCCACCAAACCACGCAAAAATCTAAAGGAAAATCTTTTCTCTGGAAGAAATCTTTGTCATGTTTTGATTGGCTACAATATACAAGTCCTAAAATGACATGTCTTACTTTCACTTTAGCACTTAAAACCATCATTTCAAAGATAGCCAAGACATCAACCTGTCCATGTAAAATCCTCTTTCATATGCAAATGTGAAATTTCCTTAGTGAATGTAATTGCATTTGTGCAAGAGTTTATTTCTGTTTGGGGGCCAAGGAGAGTTAGCAGTATTTTCATCTACACTGGTAGCTCCTTTACGGTGTCTCAATACACTTCCTTCTCCTGTTGTAAGCCTTGTCTGTGTGGAGCTTGCAACCTCAAACACCTTGTTATTTGTCCTGCTCTTAACACCACGAATTAGGCTGCAGTTTAGTCCTTACAGAAGAATAATTGGTCTGTGCTGCTAACCAAATTTTCTCCAGAATTAACACTAAAATTTACCAAAAGAATATGCTACAACATCAGTTGCTGTTTAGCCTTCTATCTCTTCCTCCGATCTCTCCTGAATGCAGTTCCACACACCAGTACTTGATGGCAAGAAGTGAGAACACTTGTTGCCTCAGATATTCCATCTTTTGAAGGTTGGAGGGAAATGGCAGTTTGTTTCTTTTATCCTTTCTTTACTTCCCTACATTCTGGGGTATTCCCACTTTCCTCTTTCTTAAGCAAAGAAGGGAACAGGAAATGGCACAAACTTCCAAATGAAGACGCAAATGCCACCTCCAGCAGATGATCTTTTTTTACCCAGCTCTTTTAAACTCAGAAAATAACCCAAGCCACATTCCAGTTTTTGCTGTTGCTCATGCTTTCATTTCTATTAGCTGGCATGTTTTAACTTCAACTCTGTTGAAAATAATAGCATTTTAACAGACATACGGTCAAGACAGTGAAGTTTCAGACCGGTAAGAGAACTCCATGGTCCTTTGTTGTTTCAGTGGGGAAGATTCTTTCTCTTTTTCTCTTTCCTGTTTCCCCACCTAACATTCTAAACTCCACTTATACTTTTATTTCTAATTCTTATTTTCCCCCACCTTTGCACACCAGTAATAGGGTCAGAGATCAATATCTCAGTACAGTTAAAAAAATATTTTTTAAAAAACCACTTTTGCTTGGGCAGGTCACCTTCTCTGCCTGCAGCCAATCACAACTGCATCTCTGAACAACAGTAGCATAAGAAAGTGATGCTCTAGCTTTCTAAGAGGTAATTTGGCTCAGCATAATGCCTTTCTATAAAATGGAATTAACCTTCTTCAAGGAAAAGAGGTAAGTGGACAGGAAAAAAGTAAGATACTGAACATAAATGTTGGTTGCAATGCCATTCCTTTAGGCCAAGAACACCACCTAGGAAGAACAGGACTGAACAGATTTGATTCACTTAATAGACTTTAAGTGCCTCAGGACACAGTACAAACTTGTATCACATTATCAGACAGGCCCCCTCATGGCATCAATGTCTGCAAAGGCTCATGAATATGTAAATACTATATGTATCTTGGAAACATGCTTGACAAGAAAATAGCTAAAATGAACTGATTCTAGTTATAAGCCATCAGTATGCCATTCTTTATGTTTGAACAGGCAGCCTATTGCTAGGTGACAGATCATTAAGGCTATCTGCTCAGTCAGCGGAAATGAAGAAATAATTTGTTCATAGTAACCTTCAGATGACCTCCCAGGCAAAAGAGAGCCTTTAAAGAGCTATCTCTACTGATACATGTCACGCCTCTGTGTGGGGTTCTTCTGGCCCTACAGTAGTAGCAGGGCTGCTGGTGAAACAGAGCAATAAACACCTACTGACAGGGCTGTAGCGTGAAAAGATCTCATCACCTGTCATTAACTGGCTGATGAATAATTCAGACCTTTCCATCAGAACATAAGGATTTTAGGCTGTGCTGTGTTAAAAAGACAAAGCAAGCAGAAGGAAACTGATTGCTAACTTCAATCAAGGCCTTGCTAAGCCCACTTATATTGCTAGGCACAATAAATACACATGCATTAGATAATGCTCATCAACAAGCTTAAGTCTCAGAGATGTTAGGGGCAAGACCTACTCTTCAGAAATAGGCCTCCCATGTAGATGCTGCTGTTGAGCCTCTTTCTATAGAGGGGTATATTTCATTTCCAGTCCTTCTCTGTAGACTTTTTTTTTATTTTTCCACAGCTGTACAGCAGAGGTTCCTATTGCCCCTGGAAAGCATATGCCCTAATATTTCATTCTTGTTTAATAAAGCCTTTGACACCATTTTCCACAGCATTCTCTTGGAGAAACTGACTGCTCATGGCTCAGACGGGTGAACTCTTTGCTGGGTGAAAAACTGGCTGGAAGGCCGGGCCTGAAGGGTTGTGGTGAATAGAGTTAAACCCAGTTGGTGGCCAGTCACAAGTGCTGTTCCCCAGGGCTCAGTATTGGGGCCGGTCCCGTTCAATGTCTTTATTGATGGTCTGGATGAGGGGATTGAGTGCACCCTCAGCAAGTTTGCAGATGACACCAAGTTGGGTGGGAGTGTTGATCTGCTCGAGGGTAGGAAGGCTCTGCAGAGGGATCTGGACAGGCTGCATCGATGGGCCGAGGCCAATAGTATGAGGTTCAACAAGGCCAAGTGCCGGGTTCTTCACTTTGGTCACAACAACCCCAGACAACGCTAGAGGCTTGGGGACGAGTGGCTGGAAAGCTGCCCTGCAGAAAAGGACCTGGGGGTGTTGATTGACAGCCGGCTGAAGATGAGCCAGCAGTGTGCCCAGGTGGCCAAGAAGGCCAACGGCATCCTGGCCTGTATCAGAAACAGTGTGGCCAGCAGGAGTAGGGAGGTGATCATGCCTCTGTACTCAGCTCTGGTGAGGCCACACCTCGAATACTGTGTTCAGTTTTGGGCCCCCACTAGAAGAAGGACATTGAGATGCTGGAGGGGGTCCAGAGAAGGGCAACAAAGCTGGTGAGGGGTCTGGAGCACAAGCCTTCTGAGGAGCAGTTGAGAGAGCTGGGGTTGTTCAGTCTGGAGAAGAGGAGGCTGAGCGGAGACCTTATTGTTCTCTACAATTACCTGAAAGGGGGTTGTAGAGAGGTGGGTGCTGGTATCTTCTCCCAAGTGACAAGTGATAGAACAAGAGGAAATGGCCTCAAGCTGCACCAGGGGAGGTTTAGACTGGATATTAGGAAAAATTTCTTCACTGAAAGGGCTTTCCAGCACTGCAACAGGAAGTGGTTGAGTCACCATCCCTGGAGGTATTTAAAAGACGTGTGAATGAGGCACTTAGGGACATGGTTTAGTGGTGGACTTAGCAGGGTTAGGTTTACAGCTGGATTTGATGATCTTAAAGGTCTTTTCCAAACTAAATGATTCTATGATTCCATGATTCTATGATTCTTGTTCCCTACAGTAAACTCTCAGTGAGTTGATACCCTCCTGAACTTCTCCACTATTTATGTTACTGTATAGCTTAGCACTCCCTAGGCTCATTAATTTCTATCATGAGACACAGAAGGTAGTCCTTTTCTGCACAGAGTGCAAACTGAAAGGGAGAGAGGAGGCTGGCCCTCCATAACATTATCTTCCTAATAAATAAAAAAATGGAGGATTTTTAGAGCATAAGCTTTACTTTTTATGCCTGTTTTCTCTTTTACAGAGAAGAAATTGGAAGAACAGCTCTTACACACCTTGGGTTTTGTTGTGTTTTTTTTTTTTTTCCTTCATTATAACAATACTGCATTTGTTGTAGAAGGCTAGGTGTTCAATGGTGGGATTTCCACACAATCCTCGTCTGGATTAAGCCTTTAACTGTAAATCATTCCAATACTTCTCTATTGCTGATAACTTAAACTCTTTTTCAAGACAGAGTTTTAATAAAATCAAGGCACTGCACCAGAAATTGTCTACCCAAGTTCTCACAAACTGCTCTTCCCGTCAATTATTTCCATAAGGTTGGGAACAACACGTTTCATACTCCAAGATAATAAGTAACAGGAATAGAGTCATTCCAGTTACAGTGTTCCCCTGAAGAAATACATCATTTTCCCTTTAAATCATTCCTTCAAGGAGAAAACCAATCTTTGCTGTTAATCACCATGTGTTTAAAAAGGTATGTTTTTAATATTGTACATGATTTTGCTATGTCTGAGCTTCTTTTAACCTTGCGTAGATTGCTTAGAGTGTATTATAAGTTCACACTTCTGAAGAGAATCACTCAGGAGATACATCTCCCACAGTTTTGTTTTCAGTATTTGAACAGACTTTGCTGACTAGCACAAGTGGATTGAATTTATCTAGCCTCTTCAAGTCATTAGAGGCAGATCTGTCAAACAGGGACTGACACGGGGACTCGGTGTCTTCTCCCCCATGTCCTCTCTGTCTTTCACTAACTTCCCAAAATGAAAAAAAATAGTAATTCCCCAAGCCACAGAAATAAAATCTTAACAGGAATGTAGTGCAATCAGCAAAGTGCTAATAACAGGTGTTCATTTTGACAGTAAGGCTGGGACAGAGACTGCACCACAAGTTTCTTGAAAGCACCTGGTGGGGTTCGTTTGCAAAGAAACCATCATAACTTATCTAGCCAAGGAAAAGATGCTCTAGCTACTTGCTTCAGCATTAATTTTCAAGTAAATGGAATTATGACCCTTCCAGGGATGAGGGTAAAGGCAATGTTTTAATCAAACTGTTTGCACTGCCTGAACGCCCAAATGATAGTTTTTGTCTTGCATTGCACCTTTTACTTCACTTCAACATCCCTGAATATTTTGGTTTATGGATTTCTGTAACTACAACATAAACAAAGTGAGAAAACAAAGTGTTTGGAAGAGAGGACGTCAGGTGAAGAATAAATGAGACAGAAGGTACTGCAGAGAATGCACTCACTCCAACACAGCCAAAACTGACTTTTTCATTCTATTCATCCTTCTTAGTTATTTCCTACTCCAGCAAAAAAAAAAAATGACCCTCATATTAGATATATTTAAACTGTGTATCCCCTGAAAATGAAAGTAAAGCTAAAATGGAGTACTTACTTTGCTTTGAATAAAGAGGTAAATAAAAAAAAGCAAAAAATGCATGAAGGTAGTCTAGGAAGCACAGACAAGATGGATTTGCAAAAGCCAGATGTTCCTACCTTTTGACAAAATGCTGTACTTAAACCATCATTAACCACATATGCACAGACTTTTGTCTAGACTAAGTGGAATTACATGTCTGAGCTTTACACATACCTATAGATATGTCTGTTTATGTAATTTCCTTCTTTTATAAATAAACAAACTAGTAATATCATAGCTGAAGTGCTCCCAATTCCAGATATCACTCTAACAGATCTCATAAGGCTTTACTCTATATCCACTATCCAAACTAAGAGATGACAGTTCAGTGAAGAAAAAGGTATGTTTACCTCAGGAAAGAGTGTCTTTATGACACCGATCTGCTCTGATGAATCCACTAATGTGAAATTTCTGACCCAATAGGCAGTGATTGCACAGCACTGGGACTCCTCTCATTATTCATGAAATATGTGCCGTACAGTGTCAGCTCTCTCCCTGCAGACTTGCTGCCAAGCAGTTACTCATTTCCATCACTTAGCTTTTCTCTCCCCACCTTTTCCTTTCTATTTTATTATTTTTGGTGGGTGTCTATATATTCAGCATACTTCAAGAAGCAAACACACAGTACTAGAATGAAAATTATGCTTGTCTTGTTTGATTTTAAACAGAAAAGCACTTTCAAGTCCTTAAAAATTGATGTTGTTTTAAACTTTACAACAAGCAATAGGAGAAACTAGTATCTGCAGGAATAAATGGAAAGCAATCAAGACTATTTCCACTGTTATACATATTTGCTCGCCAACAGATTCTGTGAAAACTATCTTCTATGACCTGATTCATTCATCTCACTCTCCTTGGACCATCAGTAGCAACTATAGTGAATAAACAAAAAAAAAAGAGAGAGAGAGAAAAAAAATATTTGTTATGAATGTGTCCACTTTGGTCTCTAAATGGGGAACACTATTTGAAATAAAGGACAACAATCTTGATTTTTTTCTAAATTAAATCTGTTTCTGCATTGTGAGTTCAAAAGTTCAGTTTATAGTAGTTGTAAAAGGAGTTCTGATGAGACAGAAAAAGAATCTTAGAGAAAATACCCACATATGTAATGTGTAGGTGACACATTTGTGCCAAGTTTTTTCTGGGTGGTCTGTTTTGTACCAGCACAAAAACATTCAAATGTTAGTGACCTGTAGAAGAGCTTGTCAACAATATAGAAGACCCATTACCCCATTAATCCTCAAATTAAACAAGATAGCTAGCTTGCCAGGAAATGTGTACCAAACTTAGTCAGCTTAGATAGAAAGTCCAAGATTTTTATGGTAACTGTTGATTTTACATACTTTAATTTTTGATGTTCAACCTGACAGGAACATTCTGCTTAAGAAGACCAGTATATACATGTTCTAATGGGCATGTGACCTTTTTTAGAGCAGGGCAAAACATATTTCTTATTCACCTGAATCTCAGCAACCTTGCTACAGCTTCATTTTTTTGAGGATCATGGATGAAAAGGAAAAATTGCACTAAGAAAATTGCACATGAGCAATTTATTTTGTTACGTCTCATTCACCCATCAGATTTACACCTGGCCTTATTTAACTGAAGGGTTAATGATATACAAAGACACTTTCATTAGACAGTTGAGTTCTTTGCCGTTTGGGGATTTCTAGTAGCTAGCTGGCAAAGGCTTAATTAAAACTCTTGTCCTCAAACACAGGCCCATCTCTGTCTTTGGAGCATGGATCTTTCTCTCCCTCTCTAATTGCTGCTTATATGTAAGTCTGAAATCTAAAGTATAGAATGGAGTAGAAAACAGAACAGAACAGAATAGAATAGAATGGAATAGAATAGAGTATTCTAGTTGGAAGAGATCTAGAGTGATCATCTAGACCAATTGACTGACCACTTCACTGCTGACCAAAAGTTAAAGCATGTTATTAAGTCCAAATACATATTAAACACTGACAGGCGTGGGGCATCAGCCACCTCTCTAGGAAGCCTGTTCCAGTGTTCAACCACCCTCTCAGTAAAGAATAGTGTCCAGTCTGAACCTCCCTTGATGCAGCTTTGAACCATTCCCACACGTCCTATCATTGGATACCGGGAAGAAGAGCTCAGCACTTCCCTCTCCACTTCCCCTCCTCAGGAAGCTGTAGAGAGCCATGAGGTCACCCCTCAGCCTCCTTCATTCCAAACTAGACAAGTCCAAAGTCCTCAGTCACTCCTCATAAGACATTCCTTCCAGCCCTTTCACCAGCTTTGTTGCCTTCCTCTAGACGCATTCAAGGACCTTCACATCCTTCTTAAATTGTGGGGCCCAGAACTGCACACAATACTCAAGGTGAGGCCGCACCAGCACTGAATGCAGCAGGATAATCACTGTTATGCTGTGCTTGATGCACCCCAGGATGCGGTTTGCCCTCCTGGCTGCCAGGGCACACTGCTGACTCACACTGAGCCTCCTGTCCACCAGCACCCCCAGATCCCTTTCTGCAGGGCTGCTCTCCAGACACTCCTCTCCCAATTTATACTTGTGCCTGGCATTACTCCATCCTAGGTGCAGAATCTGGTATTTGGACTTGTTAAATTTCACCCCATTAATCATTGCCCAATGCTCCAATCTATCTAGATCCCCCTGCAAGGCCTCTAGTCCCTCAAGAGAATCAACACCTCCCAGTTTGGTATTGTCAGCAAACTGGCTAATGGTGCATTCAACTCCTGCATCCAGATCATTGACAAATACATCGAACAGAACTGCTCCTAGAACTGAGCCCTGAGGAACATAGCTAGTGACTGGCCACCAGCCAGATATAGCCCCATTCACTACACCCTTTGAGCCCTGCCATCCAGACAGTTCTTCACCCAGCACATAATAAACGTGCTCATCCCACAGTTGGACAACTTGTCCAGAAGCATGCTGTGAGGGACAGTATCAAACGCCTTACTAAAATCCAGAAAAGCTACATCCACCACCTGCCCTTCATCCACTAGGCAGGTGACCTTATCATAGAAGGATATCAAATCAGTTAGATGGGACTTTCCCTTTGTGAACGCATGTTGACTGTGCCTGATGATTGCATTGTCCTTTAAACGCCTTTCAACAGTACCTAGTATAATCTTCTCCATCACTTTTCCAGGAACTGAGGTTAGACTAACAGGTCTGTAGTTCCCTGGGTCTTCCCTCATGCCCTTCTTGTAAATTGCAGTAACGTTGGCTAGCTTCCAGTCAGCACGGACCTCCCCAGACTCCCAAGACCTTCGGCAGATGATTGAGAGAGGTCCTGCCATAACACCTGCTAGCTCCTTTAGTACTCTGGGGTGAATCCCATGAGGCCCCATGGACTTGTGAATGTTCAGCTGATACAGCCTGTCCCTTACGATACCAGTGTCCACAAATGGAAAGTCACTGTTCCCACACTCCTAGTCCTCCAACTCAAACCTTGGGCTGCCCAGTCCCCTATCAGTATTATTAAAGACTGGGGCAAAAAAAGCATTTAATGCCTCCATTTTCTATTCATCCGTATTAGTCAGATGACCATCTTCAACAAGTATTGGTCCATTGTTTTCTTTAGACCTCATCTTGCTATTAATGTAATTAAAAAAGCCCTTCTTGTTATTTGACACAACAGTGGCCAGTTTCAACTTTAATTGAGCTTTGGCCTTTCATCTTTTCTCCCTGCACATATGAACCACAGCTCTGTAACCTTCCTGCAAAGCCTGACCTCACTTCCAGAGATCATACAATTTCTTTTTCCTCTTGAGCTCCACAAGGAGTTCCCTCTTCAGCCAAGCTGGTCTTCTGCCCTGCTTGCTTGACTTACGACACAGTGGGATTGCATGCTCCTGTTCTTCTAAAAGGTGGTTCTTCAAGACTGAATTGTGTTCAGCTTTGCTCCCCGCTATACAAAAATGATGTGGAAGGGCTGGAGAGGGTCCAGAGAAGGTCCACAAAGATGATCAAAGGACTGGGAAGCCTGCCATATGAGGAAAGGCTGCGAGAAGGGGTTTTTTCAGCCTTGAGAAAAGAAGGCTTAGGGGATACCTTATCACTATGTTCCAGTATTTAAAGGGTGGATGCAAAGAAGATGGAGAGTCCCTTTTTACAAGGAGTCATATGGAAAAGATGTAGGGGAATGGGTACAAGTTACTCCTGGGGAGATTCTGATTGCCACAGAGGAAAATTTTTCACAATGAGAACAACCAGCCACTGGAATAATCTCCCTGTGGGAAGTGGTGGATTCCCCAACATTGGACACTTTTAAGATTCAGCTGGACAGGGTCCTGGGCCATCTTCTCTAGACCATGCTTTTGCCAAGAAAGTTTGGACCAGATGATCCTTGAGGTCCCTTCCAACCTGGTATTCTATGATTCTGTGATTCCTCCATTACTGGGAGGATTGAGGAAAACACTACCTGTGCTCCTGAATTTTTTAGCATTCTTCCCAGGGCTCTGAAATTTCTTTTGATTGACCTCAGACTTTTTGTTGTGACATCTTTTGTACCCACGTGAAAAAGCAGGAATGGATAGCAGTCTGAAGGTTTTACTAGGTTTTTCAGTCCTGTGGTGGTCTTGAGGTTTCTTTTACTGCTCCATGCTGTGACCTTCTTGCACCTCTCCTCATCCCTTGTGACACTGCCTTCCTCCTGGCACAATGCAGATCCAGGACCTGCTGGTGGCGACACTGATTTGGTTTCCATGCATCATAGATAGCAGAGTGTGGCTCTATTGATCAACCTCCCTCTCAGACTGTTAAATACTCCTCAGTCTGCACACCTTCTCCTGAAGCTCAGCCACCAAGCAAAGCAGATCATCAGTCACACCTTCCACAGGCTTGCTTGCAATCACTTTCCACCTCTAGGAATATCCCTTTATGCATCCCACAGCTGGAAACCTGAGTGGTTGCATGCTTGAACAGGAGCTCTGTCTATGTGGCTGCATTGGTTCTACCAGGTGCTAGAAGTTCAGGAGAAGCAGAGGACACTGCTTTTTGCCGGGTGGTCACCATGCTGCCATGCTCCTGCCTGCTGGCTGATAGTTTTCAACTGCTTAAATCTCCTGCACTGCCAGGTGCAGACTCCGCCTGTTGCTGTCTCTTCCAAGCAGTAGGTCCCCCCCATTGCTTGGGGAATGCCCCCTGTTCAGCCAAGCCTCTGCTTGTCCACATGTATCCCTCCTCATGGGTCCTGCTGCTGCTTGCTGCTACCACTGCTGGTGCTCCTTGCACTGCTCCAGTGTTCATTGCAATCAGCAATATCTTGAAGAGCTTTGTAGGAAGGAAATAAAACACATATAACTACTTCTTTTCCATTTGATTTCAGGAACAGTATGCCCCCAACTTTCCTCACCTCCTTTGGTGACTACAAAAGTTCAATAGATGTCACTACCTCATACCACTTGCCGAAACAGCAGCAGACAGAACGGGTCTGTGTGCCCTTCAGAGGTTTTCAAAGAAAAAGGTTTTCAAAGAAAAAGGAGCGGCTGTTCACTTTTCAAAATTATCAAGACTGGAGCTTGCATACTTCCATCTTTCAAAAAGTTAAACTATATAAAGTGGTGAGACACCTTTCTTGGAAAAATATGGCCCCAAATAGGCCAGATTATTTTCATCTAGTATAAAATTTAAACTTCAGTTTTAAAGAGTTTTTATGATAAATATTCCTTCATTGTGTCAGACATGTTGTTTTTCATATTTCAGGTTTGAAATGGCTAATTTGTATGTTGTCACCTCTTCCCAGGCTCATCACAGGATCCCACAATTAGAAAACTGAGATTCCTAAGAGCTGTGACATTACTTCTTCGGTGTTACCTTGATATTGCTTACAATTCCCAAACTGGCTAAGGCTGACAGAAGAATGGATGTTTGGGCACACAGCATGGACTCAGCAACTACTTTTCCTCAGTCTTCACTGGCAACCTCTCTTCCCACACCTCTCAAGTGGATGGACCACAAGACAGGGTTTGGGGGAGCAAAGTCCCTGTCACTGTAAGAGAAGATCACGTTTGAGACCACCTAAGGAACCTGAACATAAATAAGTCTATGGGACCTGATGGGATGCATCCCGGAGTCCTGGGAACTGGCTGTTGTAGTTGCCAGGCCACTCGCCATGATATTTGAAAAGTCATAGCAGTCAGGTGAAGTCCCTGGTGACTGGAAAAAGGGAAATATTAAACCCATTTTTAAAAAGGGTAGAAAGGAGGACTTTGGGAACTACCAACCTGTCAGCCTCACCTCTGTGCCTGGGAAGATCATGCAACAGATCCTCCTAGAAGCTATGTTAAGGCACACAGAGGACAGGGAAGTGATTCAAGACAGCCAGCATAGCTTCACCAAGGGCAAGTCTTGCCTGACCAACCTAGTGGCCTTCTATGATGGAGTGACTGCATCAGTGGACAAGGGAAGAGCTATGGATGTCATCTATCTGGACCTCTATAAGTCCTTTGACATGGGCCACCACAACATCCTTCTCTCTAAGGAAGGTCTTGCACCTGCGTCTGGGAAAGCCCCAGTATCAATACAGCCTGGGGGATGAAGGGATTGAGAGCAGCCTTGCTGAGAAGGACTTGGGGGCACTGGTGGATGAAAAGTTGGACATCAGCCAGCAGTGCACGCTTGCAGGCCAGAAAGCCAGCCATATTCTGGGCTGCATCAAAAGGAGTGTCACCAGCAGGTCGAGGGAGGTGATTCTGCCCCTCTACTCCACTCTCATGAGACCCCACCTAGAGTACTCCATCCAGCTCTTGGAGTCCTCAGTACAGGGAAGACATGAACTTGTTGGAGTGGCTCCAGAGCAGGGCCACAAAAATTATCAGAAGGATGGAACTCCTCTCCTATGAGGAAAAGCTGAGAGAGCTGGCGGTGTTCAGCCTGGAGAAGGCAAGGTTCCAGGAAGACCTTATCGTGGCTTTTCATTAATTAAAGGGGGCTTACAAGAAAGATGGGGACAGACTTTTTAGTAGGGCCTGTTGCAATAGGACAATGGGTAACAGTTTTAAACTAAAAGAGGGTAGATTCAGACTAGATTTAAGGAAGATATTTTTTACGATGAGGGTGGTAAAACACTGGAACAGGTTGCCCAGAGAGGTTGCAGAAGCCCCATCCTTGGAAACATTCAAGGTCAGGTTGGAGGGGGTTCTGAGCAACCTGATTTAGTTGAAGATATCGCTGCCTATTGCAGGGGGCTTTGGACTAGATGACGTTTGAAGGTCCCTTCCAACCCAAACTACCCTATGATTCTATGACTTTACACATTTAAATGCTATTTTTGCAGTTGTCTTCTTGGTTAGATTCTTATAATGACATCTGCAAACATTAATCTAAAAAAAGAATGAAGTCCAATGACAGGAAGTACATATACTTATTAATACATAGAGTAAAATGTACAACATCTACAACTCTCCAGATACCTGTGTATGTTTCAAAGAGTTTTTTGAGTTTTTTTGAATGCTCTGGAATGAGGAGCAGAGCTGTGGGACCACAGGATGTCAGCTCATGCTGTGCTGAGCATGAGTAAAAGGACTTGGAATAACTCTGAGAATGTTAACCTGCAACCCCAATCTGAAAAATGTGAAAGCCTTCCAGCATTTTTGAGAGATTTACAAGACCTGCAAATGTAAGAGTATTTCATCCATCAGATGCTTCAAAGTAAATGACACTTGGATGCATCTTAAAACATGCATGTTACTTCAGGACAAATTTTTAAATCTCTGTTCAGTTAGCTGATATTATTTTGTAGAAGGAAAGTTATTCTTCAATTAATTTCAATTACTATTAATAATATTCATACCTAATGTAAATAGGTGCAAATCCACAGTTGTTCCTAAATTCAACCACCTTGAATCCTGGTTAAATAAAGTAAATCCCAAATTAGACACTGCAATCTGAAATTTCCTTGCTTCAGAGGTTAGAAGTCCACAATAAAGCTTGCAAAGAGGACAACAATATACACCTTGATCTGCTAACTCTTCTGAAAAAAATAATATGCTTTATCTTCATTAGGAATTAACAATGAATGAAGTATACATATCTCTCCCTTTTCCAAAGATGAGATCAAACTTAGGTACCTGAAACTTGGGGAATTTCTGGCAGAACAATAATTATCTGATATTTGCAGAGGAAGAGCAAGCTTGGATATTATTTCAGTCTCGCAACCAAAGCCAAAGCAAACTTTCCCAAAGCTTCAGTCTTACTCTCCTGGTCTACTTTGAACTGTAATTCAAAGTTCTACACTGTTTATTTCTAACTGAATGGATACTGAATAGCCAATATGCCATGAGACAGCCTAATTCTCAAGCTAAGAAAAGGTATTCCACTAAACTTCTCTAACCACAGTAAGCAGTTTTGCCCAATTTGAAGCAATTTGACTTATCCAAAAATAAGCATCAGGCAAAAAAATGAAACAGGAAAACTCTTTTCCAAACTCTCTTTTTTTAATGTACATACACAGCACCATTAAATTAAAAAAAAAAAATCAGGAGTTACTATTTTATAATGTTTTCTTACTGATGAAGAAATTCAGATTTCAGTTTTGATCCCACATGAAAGAAAATTCCAGTCTCTGCCGCATGTTAAAAAAGTAACACTCCTACCAAACCTGAAGTGAAAACTCGTTTGGAAGTAATAACATTGCATGTAATTTAAAAAGGAAAAAAAATATATTTCTACATCTTTTTTAGGACCAAATCTCCAAAATCCCTTACAGTTAAATAGACAAATTATGGAAGGGTAAAACATTGCTCTTCATACAGCAACAGGTTGCCCCGAGAGCTGGTAGACTCTCCATCCTTGAAGACCTTCAAGAGCCATGTGGACAGGTTCGTGGGCAACCTGCTCCATGTGAACATGCTTGAGTGGGGACCTTGGACATGGTGACCTCCAGAGGTCCCTTCCAACCCCAACCATTCTGTCATCTCAGGGGCTTTCCCTCCAGTAATAAGGGGCAGGTCCTTCTGCCCTAAGGGGACTCCTCGGAGCAGCTGAGTCGGGTTGCTCCACTGGCATCAAGGAGCTCACCAGGGCTCCCCCCCTGCATTGCTGGGCTGCCTGTTGCTGGGTCTTTGTGCTTGGGGCACCAGCCTCTCATCACAGGACCCGACAAGCCTGAGGTTAAAACTCACTCACAAGGCCACAAGAAGCCAGCAAAGGTCCTGCAGAGCAGGGTTTCCCCCTTTGAAAGAGCATCAGCCTTCCTAGCTGGGCAGCCGTCGAGGAGCAGCCCCCAACACCCCTGTGATGTTATGAAGGAGCAGCTGTGACTGCCTGTGACCTCGCTGCTCTTCAGCAGCTGCAGGCTCTGTCCCTGCGCATTTTGTCCAGAGCTCCTGCAGGTGCACACGCAAGGCGTGCAGGCTCCAGCCGGACCTTTGGCTTGCTCTTTGAGCTTGGCGTGGGGCAGAGCAGCAGCTGTGGATGTTAAGCAAAGGCAGCCCCTTGCAGCGCTCCTCTCTTCTCTACCCAGCTGTGCAGTACTGCAGGGCCTGTCGGCCGTGGGCGCAACAAGAGTGCCAAGGATGTCGGCAGCAATGAACAACCCCGAGAGTTCCTCTGCCTTCCCTGACCGCCTCCTGCAGGTACCCTGTGCTAATGCAGGTGGTGGCTGGGGGAGAACACAGGAGCTTTCGGGGCTTGGGCTCTCCAGCTCTTCCCCCAGGGCACCCCTACAGCTCACCAGAGCCCATCCCAGGCATCTCGCCCCAGGTGGCCTGAGCACTGGGGAGGTGCTGAGGCAATTGGGGTGAGCTTCCTCTCCTGCTCTCCATCCTTCCTTCCCTGGAGCCCACATCCAAGGAGGTGCATAGATAGGTGCACATCCCAGCCTGGCCCCACATCTCTCTGCCTGACCCAGCTCCTACCAAGCCCCAGCTGGAGCCTCTCCCATCCAGATCCACATGCGCTCCCCCTGCCCAGGCCCCATTGCCCAAGCCTGCCTTGCCCTGGCACCTGGGATGGAGGTTCCCCTGGCACCTCTATGTCCAGCACAGGCAGCCTGCTGCGGGAAGACAGAGGCGCAGGACAGACCCTGGGTCTGGCTGGCCCAAAGAGCAGCTGCTACTGCTGCTTTCCAGCCTGCAACGGGACTCTTCAGGAGGCCCTTGTCTCCCCTCTCCCACAGCTTTCTGGGCCTTTCTTTGCTTTTTCCACTCCCAGTGCCAGAAAAGCTCCCGCACTTCGTATGTCTCTCTTGGCAGGACATGGCATCAGGCACAGAGGAAGACCCGGAGGAGAGCGGCTCTGCTGTGATGGACAGCGGCTTGAGCCAGCCACCACAGGCAGGGCCGGAGGAGGCAGCAGAATTCTCCCAGTGCCCCATCTGCCTGGAAGACATCAAGGACGCAACCTATGTGGCCTTCTGCCTCCAGCAATTCTGCTTTGCCTGCATCAAGGACTGGGCCAGAAAGAGAGCTAGGTGCCCACTCTGAAGGCAGCCTTTAGATCTACTCCTGCACTCGGTGCAAGTAGATGACCACTACAAGGAGTATGTGGTTCCCTCGCCCAACCGCCGCTGGAGGGACGTGGTCAGATAGAGGGTCCGGAGCAGATCCCCACAGTGGCACAGCAACCCCTATGGCTCGGCCACTGACAACACCCCCTCCACTGGCAGAAGGGGACCTGTGAGGAGCCACCAAGCGCAGAGGCAAGGCACAGCTCTGGGGCCCTCTGCCCAGCAGGTTCCTGCACCCAGCACTTCTGGGGAGACAAGCCTACCGAGGGCAGGGGTGTGCCAGGCCAGTCCTGCAGCTGCAGCCTACAAGTGCGTTGGTGGAGCAGTGCTGTGAGCTTCACTCTTTGCCTGCTCTTGCATCCAATAAACATCCATATGCTTTCCAGGGGCTGTTTTATTCCTAAAACCAAAGAGCTACCCATTGTAGGGAATGCTTCCCAACACACTCTCATCAGTGCAGGAAAGCCAAGGGGAGAATGTCTTGCGGTGCACAATGAGTTTATTTAACTGAAGTTTAACATCTTTGATTAACTTTTTGGTTTGCTGCAACCAGAGCGGCAACATTTGTTGGTTTGCTGCAAGAGGAGAACTTTCCCTCATGCTCTCCCAGTCTCCCACTTCCAAGGGCCAGTATGTGGCTGCCCAAGCCCTTTGAGCAGCTGCCAGGCTGCAGGTCCCAAAGACCTGCACATCACCCAGCTGCCAGCTGCCAGCCCCAGCCCTGATGGGTCCTCCTGCTGGTGCCTCCGCACCCAGATGTCCCTGGTCATTCTCCTGTCACACCAGTCTCAGCCTTTCCCTGTCCCTCCTCTACAACAGCAGCCCAACTCCTCCAGCCCAAGACCCCATACTTGTGCCTGGCAGGCAGGCAGGCCTTGCTCTGTTCTTTTGGGGACTCACTGGCTGGCTAGCAACACCCATCCCAGGAGAAGGAGGCCCTCTTGCTGATGCACACATCTTGGTTTGATCTCTGTCAGGAGAGCAAAGCTCCAGACTGCAAGCCTCCTGTCTTTCCAGGGGAAGCCCAGAAGCAGACTGCCGTGCAAGTACAGCACAGTTCCACCACAGGCAGAAGCACTGGAGTAATGGGTGTTTGGGAGCAGCGCCTGAGAGCCTGTGTTGAAGCGGAAGCCTGGACAACCCCTTTCCAAAAAACAAACCACTGGCAAATCCCCAGTAAATATCTTTGGCCAGTTATGCCCTCACCAGAAGTCGCATGCACCTGCAGAGGCACTGAGTAACCCTGAGCAAAAATGCTTCTGTCGGTTTAAGAAAGGATAGATCTGCAAAATCTCCAAACTTGAGCCTCCCATCTAAACCACTGGCAAGCAACGTAAGCCCCCAGGCACTGAGACAGAGGCAAAGCTGGAAGCAAGGAGGGGCAAGGCATGGTTCTCTTTGGACTGTGGCTGCACACAAAGCCTGCTATGAAACCGCTAATATGATTTTTAAGTAACCATTACTCAGTAAAATCCCTTGTGATTTTTGTCAGCATCTGGTCATTGTTAACAGGATTTAATTTATCAGGCAAGTCATTTTGCTTAATTAGGTGGCTAACTGGTGATGCTATCCTACAGAAAAGTCGTGATATCTCAGCAATATCCTCAAAAATATCTTGTGTGTGCAGGCAAAGCTCTTTTATCAGGCTTTCCTAGCATTGCTCAGCAATGTTTTAACTTTAACAGGTGAATGATTCTGTTTCTATTGTTATCAGATATAGCATAAAATGGGCTACAGAATTTTTAAGCAAAGGCAATTGTACATTTCTTTACCTTGAACTGACTTTAGAAGTCTAATCCTTGATATTACGTGCAGAGAATTTCTGTTTGCATTCCTCATTCTTCATTCTCATGGCACAGAACACTGGTCAAAAGCTACTCTTGAAATGTGTTTCATAAATATTTGCATAATTTAAATGAGCAAGTGGAAGTTATTCTAGATTTTGAAATAAGCAACCAAGGTTTTTTCCCACCTTTTCTCTAGGGACCTTAACACTCAGTAATGTGTCTGTTTCTCCTAGTGTAAATGGACAAAGAATAGAATGCAGCACTTATCTAATTAACGTAAGATCAGTGTAACAGGAAGGATGACTAAACCACAGAAAAGAAAACAAAATTTAAATGATTTTCAAATAAGCTGGTTTTTCTGAGTAAACCTGATGTGGCTTTAACTTAACAGAAGTGTTATCTATAAAAGGCAGCTGATAGTCAATGGTGCCTCTCCTCTGATACCATCCTTTGAACTGCCTCATTCTATCCAAAACAATGAATAATTGTTTCAAAGTGTAGGAGGAAAAGAGAGTTTTCTTCAGCATCAACATTGAGTGACTTCTTGTTTCTATCTGTTTTCTTAAAGAAGGGCACAATGCAGTCTATAATTCAAATATTTGTTTCCTCCTACAGAGTGCTTAGGATGTTGTTTTCCTTCCTGAAAGAAAAGTGATCCCAAGCCAACTAAACTGGAGTCTACGTTCCCCAGAGTTCTCTTTTCAAGGTGTTATGTGTTTTGAAACTCACTTAGCTTTACAGACAGATTATGCTGTCAATGCCAACAAAACTTGTACATTATTTGTCAGGTTACTGTGAGCAACCCAAAGCCATTCACTGAGATTCTATACAGAGGGATAAAGTTCTGAAGTTGTTTGCAGTGTATCAGTGGCCACAGACTGCGATCCTCATGTGGACAAGTATATAATCTGCAAGGGGACTCTTTGGTAGCATGATGTTTCTCTGCTCCAGTATCCTTATAAAATAAGTATATCATACAGCAGTTGTATGTTAATCATACAACTGCTACAAGACATTATTCAGTGAAGTTTATACCACTTATGTGCTATTTTAGAGGGATTTTTCTCACAAAAGGGGTGTTTGGGGAGTGTTTTTTCTCTCAGAGCATAACACTGTAGCATGTCATGCTCTTCGCTGTTGGCCAAGGGCCCACCAGCAGTACCATGGGATTTGAAGTGAGCATGGGAATTGAAATGTAAGGAATCAAAGAGAGAAAAACAAGCAATGTCGACATGTAACACTCATCGCTAAACATTCTCAAGATGCTGCGAAGTTGCTTAGTCTAAAAAATGTTCAACATGAAGATTGTTAACCTCCACTTGGGAGAAAAAAGTGTCTAGTGCCCATTTCTAACTCCACCTATAAAGAACGTAAGTGGCTGAACTTGACACATAATACTAATCAGGGGTGAAAAAAATTGACATTTTGAAGACATTGTCCTGTCTGGCAGATTAAGCAGATGTCAGTTTTGTAATTTAGGTCTCTCACCAGAGTCTGATTCACCCTGAGCTCACTTTGCAATAGTCCCCAAAAAGTTCTTGAGATCCTAATTCCCAAAGTCAAGTACTTGGAAAGCTGAATGACTGGCAGCTAGAGAACTAAACCCCTCTGAGGATCTAAACCTTCATCTTTGGTCTATATTGTGACTCAATATAACACAAGTCTCACTGAGAGCAGTAGAAATAGTATGCACCCACTTCTAAAAGCCCCTTCTTTGCCACTTCTTTCTTGTACCTCCACAAGGAGTTGGGTAGCTGTATGGTGGACCATATCAGAGAGATGATCTGGCTGACAGCAAAGATGTTTTTTCCTAAAGTTAATTTTCATGTGGAGCTGTTCCCTGATCTAATTCACTGTGTGACTGCACCCAAGCCATGAATGAGCATCTAGAGATGCTGAGCGGAATGGAATCACCTCTTTTGTTCACAGCAATGAGTTATACAAGACTAAACTGCTAACGGAACTGCAGAACTGTGCGTCCCCCTCTAAGGTGGATAAGATATTTTTGCTATTTAAGAGATAGACGGAGAAACCTAATATATGTCTTTATCACTCTGAGCAAAAGAATGTTACCTTTAGAAGTCACAGCCAAATTCATTGCTGAAAAAAGAATACATACACTATTTGAATTTATCAGAATCCATGTCTTCAAGAAACTGACATACATTCTTTAGTTCCTCACTTTTAATTAATAAACACATGAAATCAATAAAAACTTGTGGTTCATTTTTCCTCTTGTGGTTTATTTTCATGTTATGTAAATGCATAGCATGAAAGACACTGTCCGAAAATACATTTCATTAATGCACCCTTCATCCCATTAATTCTATAATTCAGTGATTTCATTGTTTATATTTCAGGTCTCCTTTTGCAATATTAAATTTGAACAGGCTTTTACTGTAAGGGAGAGAGACATGTCTGGAAATAAGGCTTGAAGATCAAATACCTTTCCCTGTTCTATAGGAAATCCTGAAGTCAATGCAAGTACATACAACTTTTTGCCAAACAGGTGCTTCTTTCTTTTGTTAGCTCAGCATTTTTTATCCATATTGTTCATACCTATTAAACTACATTTGTATTCTGCTAAGAGCAGTCAGGTGTAGGTGAGGTGCATTCAATCAGATGCAATAAGGTAAATTACACCACATAATAAAATTTATGAAATAGTAACAAAAATCAAAC
This sequence comes from Gavia stellata, assembly GCF_030936135.1. NCBI lineage: Eukaryota > Metazoa > Chordata > Aves > Gaviiformes > Gaviidae > Gavia > Gavia stellata. The sequence goes on from NC_082637.1 coordinate 44,756,529, forward strand.
TTTTTCCTTTTGCTCTTTTCCTATGGACCACTGTAATTTTCACATATTCAAACAGAGAGAAAAAATATTAGCCATAAAACAGAAACACTGTGAATCTGCAGCCTCATGTGCCTTAGTTTCATCTTAATCCTAACATATAGACAAAAGTTACATTTGTAAAGAGCATGAAAGCAACTATAGAAATAATATTGGGCTATCATGGTTCATTTCATTACTGGCAGCATTGGCTGGGACCCCTTCCATATTTGCAGATGTATCAGCCCTAACACAGTCCTCCAAAGAGGAGAAATTTCAGGCTTTCAGGGCTACTACCCCCGTGTTGTGCATGAGGTCTCTACAAAAACATTAAAAGCTTGCCAACACTTTCTAATATTTGTAAGATGTTTGCATTTCTGGAGGTTAAACAATCAAGAATGTAAAGTACATCATAAATATATCATATGAATAACTCCCTAGCAATAAATTATTTTAATTATAAATTATTTTACCTTATTGAATTCATTTCTAAGATTTACTGTTATTTTCCTGAGCACTTTTCATTGGTCTAGAGTCAAAATATCTAGCAGGCATTTAACAATTAATTACAGTAAGCATGCTCTTGAGCCTGTGCTGGCCAGCCCAAACTCTTTGCTGAAAGAGTGGAAAACTTTGGTAGTTGGCTTTCTACTGGATTAATTAAAGATGCAGTAAGATTCAGAACTGGTGGCTGGTGGCAGGGACTAGGCTGTTTTTTAATTTTTTTTTTTAAATAAAATAAAATTAAGAAAAAAGTTTAATGGTCTCAGACACAATGAAATTTTTCTGATTTACTGGATTATTTTTGCTTGGTTGACTTTTTGCTAAAGAGATACCTTGTTCAAATCAACCCCAAATTTTTTCTTAACCTTTTGCCATTAATATTTTTCCATTTTTGTGGTACTCTATAAATTTAAGTTTTATAAGAAAAATACCATTTCAAGAAGTTTTGCCATGCAAAGGAAACTTTGTAGCAATTGTGAAACAAAGCCCTAATTAGGACATTTAGCATTTTGAAATCACTAGTTTGAGTGTTTTGAATTTACTAATTGTTTCAATTTCCTGAAACTGATGAAAGCTTAAAGAAAGCTAAAGCTTCTTCATTTTAGCTCTGGTATCTTGTTCTGTACTTTGGTTATTTTGCAGTTTTGGGTTTCCAAACCACCTTTCAAAATATTTTTCAAGACACTTTCACTGCCTTGTATGTGAACCAGGGGCTTTCCAGCTCGCAATTTCACCCCAAGGACATGAGGCTTTTTGCTCCTTAGTCAGCCTGAACCAAAGTACGGCTAGGAGTCAGGTGTATCCATCACAGACCCTTGTTACACAGTCATATACCATTTGCCATGATGGAACTTCAGATTCTTGAAATAAGTAAAAAGTAAGCATATAAACCAAATTGAGGCTTTTGACCCACAAAAATAGATTTTCCGACAGCTGTGCTTCGTATTCGGTCTTCATCACTATTTTGACCTTTTAAAGCACTGAAATAGAGCATTTTTCACCCCTGCACACTAATCACTCAATTTTTACTGTTTGATTGAAAACATTATATTCAGATTTTCATGATGCAATAACTAGCTTGGTCCTACCAGGAGTAAAAATGCTTTTCTCAAACTTATTTTCCTAGAGGATTTGACGGGGGAGGAGGCAGTATACTTGCTCTGAAGAGAATAAGGAGTTGAGCCTACAACTCATTTCTACAGCTAGCTTATAGATCAATGAAAATCTAAATTGGCAGTGAAGATGTTAACAGACACAAAGTATGGATCCAGCACTACTAGAGATAAACAATTAGTATTTACATTTGCAAATATTCATGCTGCATTCTAGATTACGTTTGCCCTATTTACTTCTTTGGCAGTAATGCTTCAAATATCCTATAACATAATCCTTCTCTCAGCTCTTACCAATGAACTATGAAATAGTATTAAATAGAATTAATTAGAAGTTTTAATGAATCATGTCTGTCCTCATTTATTATAGAATGTAATTTTCAGAGAGTGATTAATTATGAGCTACAGATAAGTGAATGGTTAATGTAGTTTGTTAACCTTACTAAGGAGCTACAGTACATAGTGCAAGTTAGTTCTCCTCTGTTATTAGCATACTTATGTGCTTGCCGTCACTTCAATTGAACAAGATTTTCATGACTTTGCCATTAAGATGCAGAACCGGCTAGTTGTTGACCTTCTCCCTATATTATTTTTACATCTTCTGATGACCAATACTTTTTCCTTCTCCTTCTTTTCCTTTCAACCCTAATTTTTAAAGCAGATGGAAGCCATATGCTAAAAATCCTCCCTCCCATCAAAGTGAATTTGTATGCTTAATTCCCAACACACCATTTAGCCCATGTAATATTTTATGTAACACTATCCAAAATTGCTAGGTTCTGCCATGTTCTCAGCATGCAGTATTACCGTAACTATAATTTCAGCATGTGCTTTTCCTCACGACTGGGGTTGATAACATACCAATGTTTCAGGTATTGCGGAACAGTTTTTTCTCAACATCAAGGTCTTTTCCCTGCTTTGCCCTGCAGTGAGTAGGGTGGGGTTGCACAAGAAGGTGGGTGGGGACACAGCTGGGACAGCTGAACTCAACACCAGAGGGATATCCCATGCCATACAACATTGTGCTGAGCAATAAATGCTCAGGGAAAGAAGGAGGAAGAGGGAAATAACCCCTTTGGAGTTATAGCATTTATCTTCCCAAGTACCTGTTACACGTACTTGCTTTCCAGGAAAAAACTAAACATCTGCCTGCCTGTGGGAAGTAGTGAATGAATTCCCTATTTTGCTTTGTTTGCATGTGCAGCTTTGCTTCACTTGTTAAACTGTCTTTATCTTGACCCACAAGTTTTTCTTGCTTTTGCCCTTCCTATTTTCTTCTCCATCTCACTGGAGGGGAATGAGCAAGCGACTGGGTGGAGGTTTACCTGCCAGCTGGGATCAGCCCACTACAGTTCCCAGTTGGACTTCTTTAAAAAGAAATCATACAGCATGGGTGACAGTTCTGTGGATATATGTTTGAGGTGATTCTCTTTTCCTTCTACTACCTAGGAGGGATGATGGCATTTTCTAATGCTGCAGCTCTCAATAACAATATAACTTAATGAGACCTCATATTTGTCATACAAGCAAAAATCAAGGAAAGTCTGCTCCACTTATCCTTTTCTTTTTTTTTTTTCATTTGCCATTGACGTTTTCCCCATTATTTTGGAGTCTTAAAGAGGCCTGTACTTGTTTCTATTTACCAAATGGTATTAGCAATAAGCTCACAAACTCGTAGAATCGTCAAAATACTGGGGTTATCTTTTTAACTCTGCAAGCAGTCATAGACATAGATCGGACCCTCAGTAGACCAGGTTTTCTCAGTATGCTTGATTCAGAAATGACTGCTTAGAATGAGGCTTGGAAGGACTCTTTCTATACACACCTTCTCCCCATGGTAGGATACAACCCTCCATGTCCACTGTTTGCTTACAGCAATATCCTGACCTTTCACTAGCTCTCAGAAGACCTCTCCCTACCTCAGAGCTTGAGGTTGCAGAACAGGACCAGTCCTGAGCAGGACAGCTCAAGGCAGCCAAGATCCCACCAGACTCTTGGGGCACAAATTAGTCGCTGGTGTTCTTCATGTCTAGAGTTGGTCCCACACTGAGTTTCAGCACAAAATGAATCCCAGAACTGCTCTTAACTAATTATCTGCAGAGGCAATAGAAATTCACCCATTTTTGCAAATCAGGAGGAAGAAAGAAATATATTCTCTCTTCTTCCATATATGATGACCATGATGTTTCTGAAGGGGTGGAGATATTTTCCATCTGAACACACTAAACAAAAAGCCACCTTACTTGGATTGCCCCTCGATTTAAATAAGCCTTGATAGTAAGTTTAAACAAAATCAGTGGAAAGATAACAGTTTAAGTCCTTGCTTCAATGATAATATGAAGTGGATCTTACATATATTCATAGTCAACTGCAAATATATTATGGCTCTTGCAAGATATTCACCAGTTTAAACTTTAGAAAAACAGACATATACTTTACTAAAATGTTTCTGTTGATGTACAAATGTGTTCAACAGTGTTTTCTTTTCCTTAGCCATGCTAAAAGCATAGCAAAATAGTTGCGATTCAGTGCTAAAATTCCTAGACTCAAAACAGCAGGCAGAAAAAATATTTTTTTCTTTTAACAAAATAAATAATTGGGGGTTTATAACAGCTTTTGTATTCAAAGATGTTGAGGCAGACAGGGTTAGCCATGTGTTGATATGTTTCTGCCCACGCTGAATGATTTGAGCAGGACCTTTATTAGAAGGGAGCCCTCAAAAACTGATTAGATTATTTGTGCTGAAGTCAAAAGACTTCTTCATAAATAATTTCTTTGTGTTTGTGTCTGTGATATGCATGTATTATTCTTAAAAGCGAAGGGATTCTATCATGAAATTTATCCCAGATACTTCCAACTTTGCCTTCTTATCCTATTAATATCAACGTAACTTAGTGACAGTTCCTTTCATTGATTCATAATTCATACCCATATTAAGGGGTATTTGATCAAATGAGTTATACATATTTCACTGTGTATTTGCTAACATAGTCAGTTTAAACAGCCACCAAAACAAAACAATATTTTGTTTCTTTTCAGCATTAGAAAGTTTAAAAAACATGGCTTCCTGAGAAATTAGGTTCCCAAAATGCTCCTGATGATCACAGAAGATCAATTTGAACTGAATTTTGTGGATATTTGTCACCACTTGCTGCCTGGCCATGTTAAGTGTCCCCCTCTGGCAATGTGTAATATATCTCGGGTATTAACTTGGCAGATGTCATTGTAAACATAGTTCTGAACTTCAGGAGAGTCCATCTGAAAATATATTTCAATAATTAGATAAATGCAACACAGAATAATGTCATGGCATGAATGGGACACATCTATCCCAAAACTTAAGTCAGGTGGAAGAATTTCATTAAAGCAAAAGAAGTATCTGTGGTATGAAGCTCAATTTGCAAAAAGCTCAAACTGCAGGACTTCTGGTAAAGAAAGGCTGCTGCTGAGTCACATCAAAAGATCATCGTTATTGAAGACCAATTGCATGACCTAGTTTCCTGGTCAGCAACTAGCTTTTGTAGAAACTTCAGGACCTGATAAAAAGCTCTGTAAAGTTAGTGTGCGTATTTTATCTCTACTCTAGTAGGAAGGAGAGATTCGAAAAAATTTTCTGCCATCTTACCTTGCATTTAATTCTAAAAGTTATGTAAACTTAGGAACAAAAGAAGAAACAGAAGTAGTATAAACTAGATGTTCATAAATATTTACCGTATTAGGTAGAAGTTGTTTAAGATCCACTTGGTATGTGGGAAAACATTTTTCTGTTTGTGTAAACAGAAACAGTAGAACAGTAAAATATAAGGAAGACGTGATTTGACTCAACTGTTAATATTCACAAAGTAGGCTTAAATGATACAAAAATGGTAGACAAGATTCTTTGAAAGGCATCTATGACATGTGGTGGCTGTACCTAAATTATATGAAAAGAAAACAGAAGTATGGGATGTTGTCACCTGTCTGGGGTTTCTTTGGTGCTCATGTAGTTCTACCTACCCATTCTAAGATCCAGCCCCTGACAGCCAGCTAGTTAAATCAGCATACCTTTAGGTTACACTGCTTACTTAATCTTAGTTCTGTCCTGCTTTGCTACACATTGACTTTATCTCCCAGCTTTCTAAGGTACATTTTCTAGACTGACAGACATACATTGTAGAGGATGGGCCCAGAAACAGGCAGCAGACCAGAATATTAACTCTGGATGAAACTTGAGAGAGGTATCAGTAGGTGATGAATTTTGCAATTGCTTGTCCCCCAACTAAGGAGAATAAATGCGGAGGTGATAGGAGAGGGAGAAAGAAGAAACACTTCTTTGCAGTTCTGAGTTTTTTCCTCAGAAAGACTACACAGGAGAGTGAAAATTTTAAGTCTAGAGCATGCTTTTAACTAGATACTCAGAAGCTTTAAAGCGCACTCTATGTGTGAGTATACATTACAAATCTTCTCCCTACCACTCCACAGAGGACATGAGACAGTATAAACACCCAGCTCTACTACTCCCTAACCCCAGAGTGCTAGTTCAGAAAGCTTTTTTTTTTTGTTTAATTCATCTTTTAGCCAAGGCAGTCCACGTGGGACATTTGTAAATGGCATGCGCGCTTGCAATGGTATGGTGATTCAGTCCTCCTAAGCAGCAAAGTTTACATTTCTCAAGGCATTACAAAGTCATCCTAGTAGTCCCAGTTGCCTACAACTGCTGGTTTCAGAATCCAGAATCTCCTGAATACCACTGAATAGCTTTATACTTTTGTATCTGATGCTTCTCGAATAAACAAGTGGAATGTCAATAAAAATAGAAAGCAAATTTTTTTAAAAAAAATTAACAAAAGCAGAAATTAATAGGAAAAAATTTCAAAATTGTAAAAAAATAAAGGTCTATAAAACTGTTTAATCCACTTTTTTTGTCAAATGCACCAGTTTTGCATTCACTATGAAGCATGTGGTGCATGATCTCTTCTTGACATTAACTGTTCAGGTATTTTCTTCATGATCCTGTACATTCTTTGGCACTGGAATCATCCAATAGCATTTATTGTTGGTCCAGATAGATTTTTCCCACCTTGTGTACAAGTAATAGCATACGTTAGAGCAGTGCTCTCAGGCAGTTTTGTAGGGAAAAGTATTAGATCATCAGCTGGATTAATAGTAGCAGCAGTAATAGATTTTGCAAGACTAATACCTTGGGAGCAATGGTTTTTAGTTCATATGAAGAAAATTGTCAGGAGGGAACCACATGATGTTAAAAGCAAGCAAGGGAAGAGGCTGATGTTTGCACACCATACTGGACTTTTTAATGTCATTCAGAATTTCTTTTTTTTTATGGAGATAATTGTAACTGAGAGGCCTGTCCTACAATAAAGTCAGACCAAAGTTCACCTTTATAACAAATTAAGAGTTGTAAAGTATGTCTGCAATGAAAATCCAAACAGGTTTTAAAATTTCGTAGATGTCCCACGGGCACCACCAGGAGTGCAACAACAGAGATAGAGACACCACTTTCACATACTCCTCAATCTTTGTATAAGTGGAAAGGTAAGTTTGTACCTGGCAGCCATGAAAATAACATTTCAAAAAAACATTAAAAAATGCATATCAGATCACACCGTATTGTCCTTTGTATCCACTCTGTCTGTCATATCCAGTCTGTGTCACTGGCTATGCTTCAGGGCAAGACTGAAGGGAAATACACTCTTGGTAGGTACCATAATACAGTTCACTGATTTCAGACATACTCTTTCCAAAAGAAAGATTGCAGAAAAAGCTACAAGGGACTATTTCTGCCTTTATGTGATCACAGAAATGGCCAATACACACCATCATCAAGAATTAGACTGCTGGTCTGTGACAAGCAGACAGGGTCCAGAGATGTTCATCTTTCTTGTACATGCAGTGAATGTTATAGTGGAGGACAGAGTTACCACCACCACTGCTGTTTTAAGAGGCAAACAGCCACTTATTGGAAGAAAAAGATATGTTCCTTAGGTAGAAAATTTTTTAATAACTATGTTTTTGTCTGATAGGATAAATCCTGAGTGTCCTTCTCAGATCTAGCAACAACTACCTCCGAACGTTCCTATGAAAATCATGCACCACATTGTAATGGATACTAGTTCATTTCTTCCAGATTGTGGTACGTAGTAAAATATAGAGTACATAAAAATTATTTATACTCCCTCATCAAGTGACAAAAGACAGTTATTGTCAATCACTGACCAGCAAAAAAGTGAAACACCACTGTTGATCTTAATTATAAAGTAACCCATACTTGGATGTTACTGCCTCAACCTTGGCATGTCTACAGTTAAAATTTATAAAACAAAATATCTATAGCACTGCATGTGTGTCTCATGAATGCTGGCAGGCAGGAGCTGCAGAATACTGAGGCTCAAGCAAAAGGCAAGTCCTGCTGGAACTGAATCTCTGCAAAATCTTAGCTCTCAGCTCTTGTGCACAAACTCACAACCACCAGAATGATTCATACATGCTTATTTTATAAGGTAAAAGGTTGCTTCAGTAACTGGACACCAAAACCACTATGAAATTAGAGAGGGAAATCAAGTCAATAGTAGGTCCAGGAGGAGACTGTGCTCTATCCTTGGATCTGTTAGCAGGCGTGCTGTGTGCATGCAAATTAGCTGATAAATGGCTGATTCAGTAGACTGGTAGCAAACACATGCTTTGCTAGAGATGACTTTTTAAGTCACCATACATCAAACAGACAGTGTCAGCCTTTGAGGATAAACCAGTGATGGCTTGTTGTGCTCTTTGAACTGCCTTGGAGACCCAGAGACTAAAAAAGTGCTTGAATGTTCCCCTGAATCCACTGGGAGGATTGAAAGCTTCAAAGAGGAACACTATCACATCCAAGGGGAAATGCATTGATTGAAGGAACCAGTGTGAAATAGTCTTTAATAATTACCAGAATGCTGGAATCGACTGGTGTTTTGCTGAGCTATATTTTATCTTTATTGGATTAACTGTGACACAGTAGGTTATGTCAAAGGGAATCTGCACGAATATTAAAAGTAAATGTGGTGTGAATAATAGATAACTTACATTAGATGCAACAACATGCAGCAATTTTTATTCACCTATGTAATTAGATTAAAACAAATCTGCTGAATAAAGTATATTGTCTTGTTATAATCCAAATTCAAAAGTATCAAGAAGTTATGAAATGGGGATAATTGCCGGTCTTTAGAAGATGCGTGTGGTTATACACATAGACACAGGAGAGAGAAAAATTTTGAGAAGAGTTCTAGAGAAAATGGTTTGGTAATGAATAGGAAACTGATTTAATCTCAAATTGTTAATAAGTGTTCCACATATCTACTTAGAACTTTGGCAGCAAGTATGTGCTGATTATTTAAAAAAACAATCAATTCAGGGGAAATGTAAGGAACAGAAATTATATAAGGCAGCTGAGCTTAGTGCTAGGGTAGTACATTAAATCCTTCTGGATATTTTAAATTTGTATGCTCAGCATTGGGTGTTCCAATTTCTTAAATGATCAGTTGTATGTTCTTTAACACAATGAGTGTTTTCTTATGCATGCCACAGAAATATGCACTGGTTTAGAATTTTTAAGCACAGAGTCTAATTTTTTTCAAAGCTGAGCACTTGAAAATATGAATTTCAGTGATATCTGTAGAAACACAGAATAATTTAGCCTGGAAGGGACCTCCAGAGGTCATTAGACAAAGCTCTTGCTCAACGTAATTCTAATTAGATCAGGCTGCTCAGGGACATGTCTAGTGGAGTCTTGAACACCTCCAAGGACAGATATTCCACACCCTCTCTGTCCACCTGTTCCAGGATTTGATCATCCTCATGGAAAAAAAAGTAAATCTTAACATACAAAAATCAAAATTTTCCACAGTCCAACTTGTGACTGTTGCCTCTTATCCTACCAGCATGCACCTCCAAGAAGAGTCTGACCCCATCTTCTCTCTATCCTTACATTACATAGGCATAAGACAGCAATAAGGTCTCCCCTTTGCCTTCTCTTCTCTGAGCTGAACAGACTCGGTTCTCTTAGCCTGTGCTCCTATGTTGTGTGCTAGAGCCCCCTGACCATCTTGGTGTCTTCCACGGTACTGGCTGGAGTATGTCAATATTCTTCTTGTACTGGGGAGCCCAAAACTAGACACAGCATTGTAGACATAGTCTCACAAGTGCCAAATAGAGGATCACTTCCCCAGACCTACTGGCTGCACTTTTCTAATACAGCTGAGGATGCAAGTGGGCTTCTCTGACACACGTTCAACTTATTGTCCATTAGGACCCCCAGGTCCTCTTCTGTAGAGCTCTTTCCCTGCCAACTGGTCCTTAGCCTGTATTGTTGCATGAGGTCATTCCATCCCAGATGCAGGACTTGGCATTTATTAAACTCCATGAGATGCCTGGCAGCCCATCGCTCCAGCCTGTCCAGGTTTCTTTGGCTAGGGGACCTGCCCTCCAATGTACTGACCACTGAAGTCAATTTGGTTTTGTCCACAAAATTGCTGATGATTCACTACATCTCATTATCCAAGACGTTAATGAAGACATTGAACAGTTTTGTTCACAGTATTAATCCCTGAAGCATGCCACTAGTTACTGGCTGCCAACTAGACTTTGTACCACTGGTATCTACTCTTTGAGTTCAGCAGTCCAGCCCATTTTCCAATTGACTATCATTCACTTAACCAGCTTGCATCTCACCAAGCTGGTGATAATGAGACTGGGAAACTGTCAAAAGTCTTGATAAAGTCAAAATATACAACACTCACTGCCTTGTTCACAGTGCCAGTCGCATCACCACAGAAAGTAGTCAGGTTGGTCAGGCATTATTTATCCTTGGTAAACCTATGTTGGCATATGACATTAGCCTTCTTGATCCTCAAGTGGTTAGAAATTACTTCTAAAAAGGAATTGCTCCTTAAACTTTCCAGGTTGCCTGTAGTTGCCTGGATCCTACTTGCCTTTCTTGAAGGTGGTTGCAACATTTGCCTTCTTTCAGTCGTCAGCAACCTCCCTTTAAAGGGTTGCTTTATCCTTTTGAAGATGACAGAGAACCACCACTTCACAATGACATCAGCTAGTTCCTTCATCACCTTTGGATGCTTCCCATCTCGTCCCATGGAGTTGTATATCTCTAATTGATTTAAGTGATTCCTAACTTGTGTCACTCCCACAGACTCTGCTAGTAGGCTTAGAGGCCGGGAGGCAGGTGGGTAAACCTTACCAGTGAAAACAGACTAAAAAGGCATTGAACAATTACAATGAGGAAAGAAGGGCCCACCTGCTTTGAAAATTCCGTCTTTTTTTTAACAAGTATGTGTATTTATACATACAAACTTGCACAGATAGAGATATGTACTGTCTGTGAAAAAGGCAGGGCAAGGATTGAACAATTTTTAAGGAGTGTTTGGTCAGCATAGTATTAGCTATGTGTCTAATGCTTTAGATTTTGTAGAAAGCCATCAAATAAGTCAAGGTTGTGGCAGGGTTTTATTTTATTTTTAATCTAATCACCCTCTTCCTTACATAGTAGCAGTTAAAGATCAAGCCAGTCTTTATTTACCTCTAAATGTGTCAGTATATGCTGGATAAGTCCCTTTCCTTTTTAGGCTTTATCAGTCAAATCAAGCTATTCACCAAGTGCTGAAAAGCTAACATTACATAGCTGCTGAGGCAAACTCATTTTTGACGATGGTGCATTTAAAGTCAATGAACACAGTCTACACAGACCAAACATAGCCCACAGCTTCTTTCCAACACCTTTCACATAACGCCACACTTAGAATGATTCAGAGTTTGACATTTTGGCTGTTAAAGGAGCCATGAAAGTGCAGAGTGGGCAACCATTTTTCTTACACAGATTGTAGCAGAAAGAAGAAATATTCCCTATTGTCTTCAAACTATCAATGGGAAAAAATGAAACATTTTATGCCATTTCCCTTTCTTCCCAAAGGGATGACCTATGGTTAAAAAGTTTTATTGTAAGATTTGCATTTGACATGTATAGTGCTATTTTTAAATATACACAGAACTCTCAAGAGGGCACAAAAGAGGCAACAAGCACCAGAGCTGTCTGTAACAATGCAGAAAGCATACCTAAAGATTACCTCTTCCAACCCCAACACTTAAAGGCACTTCCAAATAAGGTATCTTCCATAGTACACAAAATACATGAATCTCATAGGACAACAAAAGGCAATTTTAGTTTGTCAACTAATACTCTGAAGAAGTCCAAACTCTTTATTTAGCAATGTTACGTGCACAAGCATGCTTGTCCTGAGAAGGGCACTAGTAAGACAAGTCAGTAACTGGCTGCAGAACTGATGTTGGTGACAGGGTTTTGGGTTCTGTGACCATCGGACCCTGTTTGCAGATCAGTGTCTGCTTGGGAGAGAAGGAATTAACCTCACTGAGCTGGGCAAGGCTATTGCCACCAATGAGACAGCTGACCTCTTAAAGATGACTTTAAACTAAGAATGGTAGGGGAGGGAGAGAGTAACCAGCGGTCCTGTGAGGGAGTGACCAACAGGATTGCTAAGCAAAGGGCATGGGGTCATGTGATGGCAAAGGATCACAAAATCAACAAAAGGGGTTTTTTTGCATGTAGCCAAGGATATGCCTACAAGGCACCGTTATGGAGAAATCCCCCAAATCCTCTCCAGACACATGCTGGGGTGCCTCTAAGGTGCTGGTATGCTAATGCAGGCAATAAAAATGACAAATCAAAGACTGTGCAGTTGCAGGGCTGCAATCTTATTGGGGTCACCAAGATGTGGTGGGACGGCTCCCATGACTGGAGTCTTGCAATGAAGGGATACAGGCTTTTTAGGAAGGACAGGATGGGAAGACAAGGAGGACGAGTTGCCCTTTATGTGAGAAAGCAACTAGAGTTTATGGAGCTCTTCCTGGGGATGGATGAGGAACCAACTGAGAGCTTATGGGTTAGGATTAAAGAGAGGACAGGTATAAGTGACATTATAGTGAGTGTCTACTATAGCTCTCCTGACCAGGAAGAACAAGTGAATCAAGCCATCTGCAGACAGCTAGGAGTAGCCTCACATTCACAGGCCCCAGTCTTCTTGGGGGAATTCAACCACTGCCCCACTACTGGGGGGATAACACAGGAGGGAAATATCAGTCCAGAAGGTTCCTGGAGTGCATTGATGATAGCTTCCTCCTCCAAGTGATAGAGGAGCTGTTGAGGAGAGGTATTCTGCTGGACCTCATACTCACCAATAAGGAGGGGCTCATGGGGGATGTGAAGGTCAAAGGCAGCCTTGGCTGCAGGGATCATGGGATGGCGGAGTTCAGGATCCTGACGCAGGGAAGAGGGTAAAAAGCAAGCTCACAGCCCTGTGCTTCAGTAGAGCAGACTTTGACCTCTTTGGGGATCTGCTTGGAAGAGTCCTCTGACATAAGGCCATGGAGGCAAGAGAAGCCCAAGAAAGCTGATTAATATTCAAAACTCACCTGCTCTAAGCTCAAGAGCAGTCCATCCCAATGAATATGAAGTCAGGCAAAAATGCCAGGAGGCCTGCATGGATGAACAAAACACAACAACACAAAAAGGAATCATACAGAAGGTGGAAGAAATGACAGGTAACCTGGGAAGAATAGAGAAACTTCATCCAAGGATAAAGTTAGGAAAGCTAAAGCCCAAATGGAATTTAGTATGCCAGGATGTCTGTGCTGGTTTTGGCTGGGATAGGTTTAACTTTCTTCATAGCAGCTAGTATGGGGCTGTGTTTTGGATTTGTGCTGGAAACAGTGTTGATAAAGCAGGAATGTTTTAGTTACTGCTGAGCAGGGCTCACACAGAGTCAAGGCCTTTTCTGCTCCTCAGACCACCCCACTGGTGAGTGGGCTGGGGGTGCACAAGAAGTTGGGAGGCGACACAGCCGGGACAGCTGTCCCCAACTGACCAAAGGGATATTCCATACCATATGGCATCATGCTCAGTGTATAAAGCTGGGGGAGGAAGAAGGAAGGGGGTGACATTCGGAGTAATGGCGTTTGTCTTCTCGAGCAACCGCTATGCGTGATAGAGCCCTGCTTCCCTGCAGATAGCTGAACACCTGCCTGCTGACGGGAAGTGGTGAATGAATTCCTTCTTTTGCTTTGCTTCTCCGCACGGGTTTTTTTGCTCTACCTATTAAACTGTCTTTATCTCAGCCCACGAGTTTTCTCACTTTTACTCTTCTGATTCTCTCCACCTCACCTGGGGGGGGAGTGAGCGAGCGGCTGTGTGGTGCTTAGTTGCCAGCTGGTGTTAAACCACGACAATGTCAAAGACAAAAAGAAGGGCTTATATAGGTACATAGGTGACAAAAGGAAGACTAGGGAAAAGTACAGCCCTTGCTCTACAAGACAGGGAACCTGGTTACACAAGACATGGAAAAGGCTGAGATACTGAATACCTTCTTCACCTTAGTCTTAACTAGCAAGACTGATTTTTAGGAGTCCCAGGCCCTAGAGACCTAGAGTCTGGAGCAAGGAAGACTTACTCCTGGTTTAAGAGGATCAGGTTAAAGATTACTTAAGCAAACTGGACATACATAAGTCCATGGAACCTGATGGGCTGCACTCACAAGTACTGAGGGAGCTGACTGGTGCCACTCTGAGGTCACTTCAATAGTCTTTGAATAATCATGGCAACTGGGAGAGATGCCTGAGGACTGGAGGAAAGCAAATGTCACTCCTGTCTTCAAGAATGGCAAGGAAGACCCAGGGAACTACACGCTGGTTAGTCTCACCTTAATCCCTTGGAAAGTTATGAAACAACTAATCCTGGAAACCATTTTCAGGTACATGAAGGAGAAGGTGATAATCAGTAGCAGTCAGCATGTATTCACAACAGAGATGTCATCCTTGACCAACTTGATAACCTTCTATGATGAAATGACTGGCTTGGTAGATGAGTGGAGGGCAGAGCAGTGGATATTGTCCACCTTAACTTATTAATGTGTATAAATACCTGAAGGGAGGATGCAAAGAGGATGGAACTAGGCCCTTTTCAGTGCTGCCCAGTGACAGCACCAAAGGCAATGGGCACAGACTGAGGGGTTCCTCCTGAACATCAGGAAATACTTTTTTACTGTGACGGTGACTGAGCACTGGCACAGGTTGCCCAGGGAGGTTTTGGAGTCTCCATTGCTGGAGATACCCAAAAGCCATCTGGACACAGTCCTGGGCAACCTGCTATAGGCAGTCCTGCTTGAGCAGGGGTTTGGACCAGATGACCTCCAGAGGTCCTTTCCAAACTCGACCATTTTGTGATGCTGTAATAAACTTTTATGATTAAATGATTGGCTTGGTAGACAAAGGGAGGGAAGCTCATATTTTCCACCCAGACTTCAGTAAGGCTTATAACATTATATCCCATAGAATCGTCACAGAGAAGCTGATCAAGTATCAGCTGGATGAGTGCAGACAGTGATGTGGATTGAAAACTGGCTAAACAGCCAGGCCCAGAAGCTGATGATCAATGGCATGAAGCCTTGATGGAGGCCAGTAACTAATGGAGTACCCAGGGTTCAGTACTGGTTCCAATCCCGTTTAACATCTTCATTAATGATCTGGATGATGGGACAGAGTGTACCCTCAGCAAATTCTCCAGTGACACAAAACTGAGAGGAGTGTCTGATATGCCAGAGGGTCATGCTACCATTCAGAGGGACCTCAATGATCTGGAGAAATGGACTGACAGAAAGCTCATCAAGTTTAACAAAGGAAAGTGCAAAGTCCTGCACCTAGGGAGGAACAACCCCCTGCAGCAGTGTATGCTGGCAGACACCCAGTTGGAAAACAGCTCTACAGAAAAGGACGTGGAGGGGGTGGTAGACAGCAAATTGAACAAGAGCCAGCACTGTGCCCATGTGGCAAAGAATGGTGTGCTGGGCTGCAAATGAAGTCTTGCCAGCAGGTCGAGGGAGGCAATCCTTCCCCTCCCCTCAACACTGGTGAGGCCACTGCTGGAGTACTGTGTTCAGTTCACGGGTCCCCACTACAGGAGGGACATGGAGCTTCTAGAAAGAGTCCAAAAAAGGGCCACACAGATGATGAAGGGACTGGAGCACCTCTCATAGGAGGAAAGACTGGGAAAGCAGGGACTATCTAGCCTGGAGAAGACTCAGAGAGGGATCTCATCAAGGTTTCCAAACAGCTGAAGGGAGGCTGTAAAAAAGACAGAGCCAGGCTCTTTCCAGTGGCACCCAGCAACAGGGTAAGAGGAAATGGGCACAAACTGAAACAAGGTGGGGTTACTCCTCAAGATGAGGAGATACTCTTTTACTGTTAGGGTGGCTGAGCACAGCAACAGCTTGCCCAGACGATGGACTCTCCATCCTTGGAGACCTTCAAAAGCCATCTGAAGAGGGTCCTGGGCAACCTGCTCTACATGAACATACTTGAGTGGGGACCTTGGACACGGTGACCTCCAGAGGTCCTTCCAACCTCAACCATTCTGTGATCTCTGTCTGAGGCATAAGGGGCAGTTCCTTGTCCCCTGAAATGACTCCTCAGAGCAGCTAAATCAGGGTGCTCCATTGGCACCGAGGAGCTCACCAGGGCTCCCCCCCTGCATTGCTGTGTTTTTATGCTTGGGGCACCATCCTTTCATCACAGACCTGACAAGCCTGAGGTTAAACCCACTCACAAGGCCACGAGACAGTGGCAACCATCCTGTGGAACAGGCTTTCCCTTCTCTGAAAGAGTGTCAGCCTTCCTAGATGGGCAGCCCCCAACACCCCTGTGATGTTATGAAGGAGCAGCTGTGACTGCCTGTGACCTCGCTGCTCTTCAGCAGCTGCAGGCTCTGTCCCTGCGCATTTTGTCCAGAGCTCCTGCGGACGCACACACAAGGTGTGTAGGCTCCAGCAGGACCTTTGGCTTGCTCTTTGAGCTTGGCGTGGGGCAGAGCAGCAGCTGTGGGCGTTGAGTAGAGGCAGCTCCTTGCAGCGCTCCTCTTTTGAGCAGGGGGGTTGTGCAAGATGACCGCCAGAGGCCTCATCCAGTTTCAACCCTTTTGTGATTCCGTGAATGGGGCAGCATATAAAAATCATAATAGTTATTGAGTGTTTTTATGTACAACAGGATCAGCAGAATCATGAAGTAGCAATATTTGTAAAACACAAATTCAAAAACTAACTACTGAAGAATCTTCAGCTTTTGGATTCCCAGTTCACGGAGTCTTTGAAAGGCCTTATTCTCAGGTTTTACTGGCATACATTTCCTACTTTAGAGGCTTAAGTAAGGGAAGAACAACAGAGCTATAGTGTCTTTTTACAGTACTCTGAATATAAAGTTTAAACAGTCAAATCAATGTGAAAAATGCGTACATTACAAAATGAGGCAAACATATTTTTCCCATTCCAGTTGTGAAATTGTGCAAACAAAGCAAGTGAGCTAAAATAATTCCATGATTCATTAAAATCAGTAGTCAAAAGCTGTTTCTCTTTACAAGTGTGAAATACCAAAAGATACATTTTCTTCAGCTCTCCCTTACACATTAACATGGAATTGTCCCTAACTGCTCATTGACCAAAGCATCATACTCCAGATTCATTGGTGAAAATTAATAAAATTGCCATTAGTTGCCCAATAATGCTGCTCTCATGGAGGATACAAGTTCATAAATTTAAACACTGCTAGCCCTGGAATATTCATATAGATCTTCCTTTTAATGTTTCCCTTTGCCTTAGAAGTTGACATTTAGCTGTTTAAGTGAAAAAAGGCTCTATGATCAGAATTCCTTATTAAGAGTTTCAAGGGAAATGAACTTATTCCAAGAAGGAAAGAAGGAAACTGTTGTTAAAAGTGGCATTGTAAAGCTACAAAGGAAAAAAAAAAAAAAAAGTAAATAACTGGAATATATTTGTTTTAATATTCCCCTTCACTTTGTAAATAAAACTTCTACATAATCTCCAAAATGTAAAATATATGACAGTCTTCATTGCAGTTTTCACATATTGAGATACACATTACGTCGTTGCTGGAAATACCTGAGAACTTTCCTGTGTTTAAAAAAGGAAGTATATGTAAGTTGCTAGAGGAACAATTAAAGCTGCAATCACATACTGATTTCATATGAGATCTTTAATATCTTTACATTTTTCTTAAGGTCTAACTTAAATCTGGATATGCACACAAGGTTCTGTGAGAAAACTGTTACACATTTTAACATTAAAAGTTAAGCCTAATAATTTTTTTCAGCTGGTCACACACCAACACCCCACAGCACAATCTGCATCATAAATACAAAATATGCAAACAAGCTGCAAGGGCTTTAGTAATCTTACAACAATTGTCACAGCTCTAAAAATCTTTGGCTGAAGGTTACCCTTCTTAATCAAGGAAAAAAAACATTATGGGAATCAAGGGAAGGGAAGGGAAGGGAAGGGAAGGGAAGGGAAGGGAAGGGAAGGGAAGGGAAGGGAAGGGAAGGGAAGGGAAGGGAAGGGAAGGGAAGGGAAGGGAAGGGAAGGGAAGGGAAGGGAAGGGAAGGGAAGGGAAGGGAAGGGAAGGGAAGGGAAGGGAAGGGAAGGGAAGGGAAGGGAAGGGAAGGGAAGGGAAGGGAAGGGAAGGGAAGGGAAGGGAAGGGAAGGGAAGGGAAGGGAGAAGTACTCTAGTTGGAAGGGACTTACTGTGATCATCTAGTCCAGTTGACTGACCACTTCACGGCTGACCAAAAGTTAAAGCATGTTATTAATTCCAAATGCCATTCAAGGACCTTCGCATCCTTCTTAAATTGTGGGGCCCAGAACTGCACACAATACTCAAGGTGAGGCCGCACCAGCACTGAATGCAGCAGGATAATCACTGTTATGCTGTGCTTGATGCACCCCAGGATGCGGTTTGCCCTCCTGGCTGCCAGGGCACACTGCTGACTCACACTGAGCCTCCTGTCCACCAGCACCCCCAGATCCCTTTCTGCAGGGCTGCTCTCCAGACACTCCTCTCCCAATTTATACTTGTGCCTGGCATTACTCCATCCTAGGTGCAGAATCTGGTATTTGGACTTGTTAAATTTCACCCCATTAATCATTGCCCAATGCTCCAATCTATCTAGATCCCCCTGCAAGGCCTCTAGTCCCTCAAGAGAGTCAACACCTCCCAGTTTGGTATTGTCAGCAAACTGGCTAATGGTGCATTCAACTCCTGCATCCAGATCATTGACAAATACATCGAACAGAACTGCTCCTAGAACTGAGCCCTGAGGAACATAGCTAGTGACTGGCCACCAGCCAGATGTAGCCCCATTCACTACAACCCTTTGAGCCCTGCCATCCAGACAGTTCTTCACCCAGCACATAATAAACGTGCTCATCCCACAGTTGGACAACTTGTCCAGAAGCATGCTGTGAGGGACAGTATCAAACGCCTTACTAAAATCCAGAAAAGCTACATCCACCACCTGCCCTTCATCCACTAGGCAGGTGACCTTATCATAGAGGGATATCAAATCAGTTAGATGGGACTTTCCCTTTGTGAACGCATGTTGACTGTGCCTGATGATTGCATTGTCCTTTAAATGCCTTTCAACAGTACCTAGTATAATCTTCTCCATCACTTTTCCAGGAACTGAGGTTAGACTAACAGGTCTGTAGTTCCCTGGGTCTTCCCTCATGCCCTTCTTGTAAATTGCAGTAACGTTGGCTAGCTTCCAGTCAGCACGGACCTCCCCAGACTCCCAAGACCTTCGGCAGATGATTGAGAGAGGTCCTGCCATAACACCTGCTAGCTCCTTTAGTACTCTGGGGTGAATCCCATGAGGCCCTGTGGACTTGTGAATGTTCAGCTGATACAGCCTGTCCCTTACCATATCAGTGTCCACAAATGGAAAATCACTGCTCCCACGGTTGTGGTCCTTTGACTCAAAGCAGTGGGCAGCCCATGGTCTACTATTAGTATTAAAGACTAAGGCAAAAAAAGCATTGAATGCCTTCACTTTTTCTTCATCCCTACTTGCCAGGTGACCATCTTCATTAAGTATTGGTCCAATATTTTCCTTAGTCCTCCTCTTGCTATTAACATAATTAAAAAAGCCTTTTTGGTTGTCTGACACAACAGTGGTCAGTTTCAACTCCAGTTGAGCTTTGGCCTTTCATCTTTTCTCCCTGCACATATGAACCACAGCTCTGTAATCTTCCTGCAAAGCCTGACCTTGCTTCCAGAAGTCATACAGATTCTTTTTCCTCCTGAGCTCCATGAGGAGTTCCGTGTTCAGCCAAGCTGGTCTTCTGCCCTGCTTGCTTGACTTACAACATAGTGGGTTTGCCTGTTCCTGTACTTTCAAATAGGATTCTTAAAGAGTGACCAGCACTCATCGACCCCTAAGCTCTCAAAAGCAGATTCCCAGGGGACACTGCTAACTAGCTCCCTGAGTAGCAACTTTTGCTCCCTTAAAATCCTGGGTAGCAACTCTATCGAATTTTTTTCTCATTACACCAAAAATTTTAAACTCAGCTATTTTGTGATCACTGTGGCCAAGACAGCCACTTGCCATAACATCTCCTATGACTCCTTTTCTATTCACAAATAACAAGTCTAGGAGCACATCTTTCCTAGCTGGCTCACTGAGTAGTTGTGCCAAGAAATTGTCTTCAACATACTTCAGGAATTTTCCAGACTTTCTTGTCACAGCAGTGTGTTATTCTCAGTTGATGTCTGGGAAGTGGAGAAACCCCAAAAAATGCTGGTGTGTGATATTTTAATGATTTGAAGATATGAAGTAGCAGTTTTAACCTTTCTTCATTTTAATTCTAAGGGCTAAAATTAATACAGGAATTATATGGGTATTCTGAGCCACTGATCTGTATTTTCAGTTTATTTGCACTGAGAGAACCATGCAATGCAGCAGGAATGCATGATCTTGGCTGCCCTTTCTCCATAACTGTTGCCTTCTCCTGAAGGCCCCCTTTGGCACCCTCCAGTCTGACGCAGGTACAACAGACTCCAAATAGCACCAGGTCATTTCTGGTTGTACCAGGCTGCAATTATTCCCAAAGCTAATGAGCAATGACACTCAATAGTGGTCAGAAAACCCAAGGCCTTTCTGCCAGTGAACTCCGTTTTCAGAGGAAGGGGTCAAAACAGGGCCAAGTTATTCCAATCTTGTTGGTTAGTGGACAATTCGCCTCTGCCACAGAATAGCTAAACAGAGATATATAACTGACTTTGACAGTAATGTTTCGAAAGATCAAAGCAGCTGTATCAGGTTTAGGATCTGGCCAATAATGTAACAAATTTATTTTGCTTGTATTGTGAGCAGCAGTTACTGCGTGTTACATGAACTGATGACCTGTAATTAGGGAGTTTTCATAGAATTGGTTTATTGGCCAATAATATGTCCAAAGCACATGTCCTAATTGCACAAAAAAAAAAGAAAACCCATCACCCTCTTAGGTTTTATAGAGAACCGTAATCAATTTTGAAGCATGCAGATAATAAAATGCAAATGTCTCTTGTTTACATGAATTTAAGATTATAGCAAAGGCCAACAACCAGTGAATTCACTAGCAAGTCAGAAGCATCTATTTCTAACTCATTGTTGAGATAAGGTGGAAGGGTTCAAGGCACATATGAAAAATTAGTCATTATTTGGAATTCACTAGATTGAGCTGTTTTTGTCACCCTTGCAACTTAAATAGCCACTCATACTCAGGAAAACAGTCAAGCACAGCATATTTTCCCAAAAGCTCATTATGCTGCCATTTATTTCTTTCTCACTCTCTCTTTTAATCTGTGTTCATTATAGAGCATATTTATGTGTTAAAAAGTGCCTGCTTTCCAATCAACCTTCTCCTTCCTGCCTGGTCTATTCAGTGATGACAATAACCCAGTGACATATGCATTGAATGACAGATTATGACATCAGAATCATCTCAAGGGTGAATCTCACAGAAGCAGTTAAAGTTACATGAGCACTCAGAAACACTTATAATGGTTATTATATAGAAAAGCTGGCTGCTTTTTTAGATACTCAAATAGGAGCTGAGCTCTCTGGAGAACCTGGCTGTATAGGCCCATCTCTGCAAGGCACTGAATGCACTTCTATCCTCCCCACCACAAAAGCAGCATAGAGGATTTTTTTTCTCAAAATCAGCGTTTGCTTCTCCTCAGCTTTAGTTCCAGGTTTCTGTGCATTGGTACATGTGGGCTCATACAGTGTCTGAGCAGGATCCTCAGCAAATGCAAATTATTATAGCTTCAGTCACACCAATGAAGCTATGCCTATTTAGAACAGACGTGGAACTGGTCCACCTTGTAAAATAAATAAATAAATCACAATAATTAAATAACTAACTGAAAGACTTTGCAAGGAAATTTCCAGCTCAAAGCAGATCTTTTTTTCACGCGAGTTATAAACCCCTGAAAGTAGCAGGTTTATAATGGAAATGCTGACACATCTTTAGCTATAGCGTTGCAAATGGCGATGCTATAATTAAGCTTCGATCTTCTTCGGAAAAAAGGAAGAGGGAGGTTATTGTTCAATGAACTGCTCTGTCATTTGCTGCAGTGACTCTTAATTGTGTCTCATTACTGCAAGATGATCATTACTCTACTTGTCTATCTGATTTAGAGACCACTAAAAGTGTCTTGTAACAAGCAGCCATCTCCTATGCAACAGTCCTTTGGCTCTCACCCTCATTACTCAGAATCTGTCCAATTATTTGTCATTAACGTAATAAAAAGGACTGCAGCAGAAAATGTGGGAGGTAATTGTTGGAGGCCTGCTGAGGAAAAAATGAAAACTGTTTTCAAGGCACTGGGCAAGTGACATCGTTAATTAAGTGTTAGAGAATATGCAAATCAGTCACAATCTCAAGAGATTGTAATAAAATAGAGAAAACATTATTACCATTTGAGGTAAAAGAAGTCAGAGATACCCAGTCAGTGTTAGGTTTAGTCACTTCCTAAGAATGGCAATGGCAAAAAGGTGCAAGCTTCAAATAAAGTGAGCAGATGGGTGTATTTCAGCATAAGCTGGCTTTCTAACCTGTAGCTCAGAGCTAGGGAAGAAGGCAGTGGTAGTATGGGATCCCAAGTTAGGATTTCCCATGTATGCTGTTTATTTAATCACTGGATATACACACTCCTTTTCCTTCACAAAATGGCAGAAACAAAATTGAACAAGTGCGTGTTCATTGTTTGTTTATATTATGGCATTTGTTGTAATTTACACTCCACCTTCATGGGTTCATTTATTTAGGCAGAAAGAGAGAGAAAGGGAAAGAAGGAGAAGGGGAGAGAGAAACAGCCAGAAAGAAAGAGGAATACAAGGAGCAACTAATTAAAAATAAAAACATTGCCGGAGTCCTTTCAGCTAATTATTTACAGAAAAAATTGATACAGCAGTGCTGAATCACATACTCCTAAAGGGAAGACTACTGACAGCAGCTGCAATTTGGGTGGATCATGAGCACACACAAAGGTGTTACCCATCACTTCCAAACAATCAAGCCCAAAAGAATCAATCTTTATGCTGAGCTTTAGATAGGAAAAAGATATCCAAATAAGGGAGGAAAACAGTTGAAATATGAATTAATTGACCTAACTGAATTTAGCTGGACTACAAAATCTTGCTTTCCAGAGCAGAAATGCATGCACAGGGAGGAGGGATCTGCACTCAGAAAGCCTGTCCATGGCATCCTGACGGGGATCTTGTCTGGGCTGGAGAGGGAAGACTGCTATCTTTCAAAGCATGATAGAGTCATACAATACATCTTGTGTAAAGATCATCAAGGAGCTACTTGGCCCATGGCCACCCCATATTCAGGCATTTGCTGAGGTTTCTCAGGTCAGCTGAGAACAACTTCAAGAGTAAATCTTCCCTGTCCCTTGCATATATCTCTGCTTTCCTGCCTGCTGATACAAGCCCTGCTTAACATGCAGTTTCGAGTCTGACAGGAAAGAACCACTCCTTTGGAAAGATTCATGTATGGAAGCAAGCTGGTAGGCAAATTATGGCTTTGGGCCAGCCTTGGCAAGGTAAGTACTGGCAAGCAAAGTGTTGGACCTTGTGCTTTATGAAAAGAGAAAGGCGTATTTGAATTTACATAGACCAGATGTCTTCCTTTTTTACCCACTCAGGTCTAACACAGGATGATCAGGCAGAAAACACAGGATAACCTGACTCCCCAGCAATAGTGGAGTCAATGAAAACTTGACCACTGTGTAGAGAACTAGGCTATAGTAAAGTTTGGTCTCCTTTAGCTGGTAAGTAATCAAGGTAAATTATGCTAAGCAAATAAACCAAATTATTTTCAAGTAATTAGAATCCATTTCGGAGTTTTTGATTAAAAATAACTTGAAGAGGTAATCATATTTCTTAGTGTGATATATCAAGTCATACTTCCTGTGTTTGAGAGGTTCCAAGTAATGACACATGATGTCTGTGCCATTAAGTTTACATAATGAGCATGTTCTCAGGAAAGAAGAAAATTGGCTGAGCAGCTGATCAGAAACTAGCCTTTCATGTTATAGGCACTTCTTTCTGAAATGAGTTTTGAGATTATTAAATGAACATAATGCTCTCTCAAGGAAATAAGCCTTGTGATCTCAGTGCAACTTTCTATGGGTCACAAAATCTGTTTCCCATTGATTGCCTGTGCTGAGGAAAAGATTAAGATTGACAAGGGGAAAAAAATAACATCTGACTTCTTAGGGTTTAGGTAAAATACACTATGTCTAGGGACATTTTTCTGTTCTATATTTGGCTATTATTCATTCATTTCTTTAGGAACTGAGAAGCATTTTACAACAGTAGCAACAGAATACAAAAAGTGAAGAAAGTAGAAAGTAAGTTTTAGTGAATTCACAAAGGAGCAGAACGGGAATATGAAATACTTGTGGCTACACCTTTGACCTCAGCGTTCTGCACCTGAGCATTTAAAACATGTATTATAGGTATTGTGAAAATACATAGCACTAGCTATTTGAGGGTTGGGAGTTTAAGGAAAAACAGTCTAAAGTAGATATTAATTCTCTAAGCTTTGAAGATGTCTTCCTGGAAAGCAAAACAAAATGTGTAAACACTGTATGTAATTTTAAATTGCCATTGTGAGCAACTCTCCAGATAATTACAACTGGCATACTTTGCCCTAGGACAGAGAAGAAATCTCCATCCTACAATCAGGTAGGATGGTGACTGCAATATGCACAGAATACCTCTAGGATACGAAGCTAATTCCACAAAATAGCAGCAAGCTGATATCAGGATGTTCCCTAGTAGTACAGGAGAAGAACAGATTTTTTTTTTTTTTTTTTTTTGGCTTATATTTCTGTGGTGTCTAGAACAAGTTTTGTCAGTCTTTTCACAAATTGCAAAAGTATCCTGAATGTATTTGGTCAGAATGGAAGTTCATACAACTACTGTAACCTTACATGCCCAGTAAACTAATTTTTAAATGGTACAGAATGAACAAAACCCTATTGCACACACTCAGAGGCTCACATCTCAGTCAAATCAAAACCAGGTTTTTTGAGTGACAGTATTCAGTGTATTTCAGTTTATCCCTTTTACATCCCCCACACTACTTTTGAAGTCTCCAATATTTTAGAGATGTTGAAGTAAAAACTGCAAACATAAGGAAGTGTTTTATCTGTCTGTTCCTGTACTAACCCATACTGAAACATTTTTCTGTCCTTCTACCACTCTTAAAGACTCACCAGGAGAGCTACACTGGAATACAGACAAGTTCAAGAACAAAACAAAATTGTAAAAGTTCCAAAAATAAGAATAAAAGAATTCTTAAATTATTTTAATTACAAAACATTAAAATATAAGCATGTGTGTCATGTTTGTAATTGCAAATAAGCACACTTTTTTGAATATCCAGTCTTGGCTTCTTTCTAGGAGTTGTATTGCCTATTTTCTCCATTTTCCCAGTTTTCAAACCCAACTATAGCTTATAAAAGTAAAAAATAAAAAAAAAAAAACCAAACCATAATCACATCATGAAGTTGTAGTGTAGTAAGTTTAATTTGATATTTAGAACATGTTAAGCATCCTTTTTTATGGTATGATAAATTACAGGATGTGGGTTTTTTTTTTTCAATTTGCCAGTTCTCACAGTGTAAGGCTATGATCTCCAGCGTAAATGTAGGCCACTTCAACTTAACACTTCTTTCATTTGCCATTTCTCTGCCTCTCATCCTTTGCCTTTCTCCCATTTGCCTTCATTATATCCTTTTTATTATTATTATTATTTTAGGTATGGTGTAAAATGAGGCACATTAAAGGTATGGCTCTCCATTCTCCTCCTATTTTCCCAAGATGACCTTTTTCAGCATTAAGTGGACAGCACACCAGTATTGCAGCCAATGTCATTTGCAGATTGATTTTTTTTTTCTTGTGCTTGTAAATTCTGAGAGGAGGCAATTTTATCAGGCCTGTGAATTCTAACAACTTGAAAATAAGACTCTCTTCAGTCTCTGTTCTAAGCTTTTCATTAGCTCCAAATCCCTGGCTTCCTTCTGAAAATTAAATGAAGAAAATTGGAAATACTGATATCCCATTCTGTCTTCAACAAGTTAAAGTGCAAAGTTTGTGTATTCACTCACCTAGCTCTATAATTTGAACTTAACTAAGCTGGGTAGAAGGTTCATTTACTCCTTGTCAGAATACTTTTCATAAGCTGGAAAAAAATGAAAAATATAGAAGTAAGTTTCTATTCATCTAACACATTGCAAACATTTTTCACTACCTGTTGCCCTTTGGCTTTTTCAAATTAGGTATGTAATTAGTTTGACTATATTCTTTCCTTGGAGATAGGGAAATCTATGACTTGTCAAGGTAGAAAACAAAGAAATCAATAGGTGTCTGCCTCAGTGGGAACCTGAGGGGATTTGTAAAGTGTGTCAGCGGGAGCTGCCAGTTGTGCTATCTAAGGAGCTATTATATGTTTTCTCTTAATTTTACTGAGTTTGTCAAGATCATCTGTTGATTCTGATTGAAGAATCAGTAAAAAATAAAATAAAACAAACTCTTCTCACCTAGAGCCGAGAGAATACACTGGGAATCTACTCATCCATTTCTCGTCAATGAGTTTTGATTCATATTCATCTACCCAAAAAAATACTCCCCACATCCACACACAGGCTCAAGGACACTTACAAATAAAGCTTATCTACACAATAAGCTGGAAATGTTAAAGTTATGAAGGCGTTGGGGAAGAAAATGAAGAAAACCTTGGGTAAAAAAAGGCTCTGTCAAACTGTTCATCAATTTTCACTCTTGGCATGCATCACTTCTAATTAAAATATTTTTTTGCCTATTTTTTTCATAAGTACTGTGCATCTCAGAAGAATTTGCTAAAAAGATAGACCTTTAAGATGAAAATTCTTCCTTCCAGTGAGTGTAAGTTTTTTCAGCACAACTATGCCTTCCTATAAACTAGTAGCCCAAAGCCAGTACATGAAATGAATAATATAATTTATTTTAGTTTCTTTGATTTACTGTGGCAGAGAACTAGCACTCGATTTGAGCAGACGTTCATTTATTTGCTTCTACAGGAAAATACTATTAATTAATGATAGAATACCTTACTTCAAATACAATTTTATAAATATTCTGTCAACTTACATTAGAAATGAGCTCAGTTTCGAGATCTGAACAGGTCTAACCCCCCAGGAAACACATATCCAGAGCCAAACTTCTTCTGGGCAAATGTTCTGTTCCAGTTATTTGCTGTTCCCAAATATCATGAAAGGGATTCTTTATGTTATGTTTGGGAAGTGTAGCCTGGGCTAGTAATCTGCATTCTTATTTAGTCACAGTTTTATTAAACAATTTTGAGATGCAAAAGAATAACTATATGAAAGAGGTTAAATAATAATGCACTAACTTGCTATGGAAAGACACCTACACTCATCTGGAAAGGATCTTCTGGATCATATTTACTTGTTTATTAATGGATAGCAAGCTATATGATTTTAAAAGTAACATAAGACACTCCTCAACTTTCCTAAAAAATAATAATAATGGAATTAAAGCATGGTTCTGATTATGAGCATCAACCAGACCACATGTCTGGCTAAAAATTAATTTTGTTCAGAGCACATGTATAACCACCATTGATAACAATACTAAACTGAAAAAAGAAATAAAGAATAAGATATAACTAGGAGGAGCAGCATGATCAATTAAAAGACTTGCTAAGCTGGATAGGAAGTCAGCAAGATTAAATGCAACAGGCATATAAGAATTTTAAAAGGTAAGAGAAACATGAAAACCGGGATTGTGAAACAGAGTTGAGATGACCAATAGGAGAAAGATTATCACACTCTCACACGGATGCAGTGCATCTGGCCCTTTACAATTATTTTCTAGCATTCCCACAGTAGGCAATGTGTGCACAGAAAGAGTCATTGCTATTAGTAGCTATAAATAAGTATTTACGCTACAAAAAAAACTGAAAACAGAGCCATACCACTCTCTCCTCCATTACTCCCCCCCTAAGATATAGCCAACTTCGCACACCTTCAGTGAGACAGCTGACAGGAGCAAAAAGACACATTGTCTGGTTTGGGACCCCTCCACTGCCACCCCGCACCATTAGTTGTGAGACTTAAACAGTAAGTTGCAGACCCTTACATATGTAATTATTTGATGAGATCCCTATTCTGATTACAGCCTGTTGTTATTATTGCATCTTGCGTAAGTCAAACAGTAGCTTACAGTTTAATTACTATACTCTTATGATCTACTCCTGTGAGTTCTGTCAACAGAATTTCACCTGTGGAGGTCTTGTTCATGCTATTTTGCAATAAAACAGGAGTCATTTAGAAATACCTAAATATTTGTTTTGCACTGTAAAACTGAAGATAACTGTAAAGGATTATTATGTGCGCTTTTATGTGTACAATCTTCTGAAAATAGGAATCTAAACAGCACACCAAGGTGTCTTCTATATATCGTCTTGGAACAACTCTGATGCCCTCATGTGGGAAAAAGATATTTTAACACCTGCTAACTTGCCTGAAAATTCATGCTAGGAAACAACTGAACTCTTGCACAAAATTGGGGACAAGATTTTGATATTAAGAATAGAATAAATTTTATTTCCATTTCAAATTGAGTGGGAATATGCTCCAAAAACACCCAAAAAAAGACATAAAAGTTGTTTGATGCAAAAAGTCTTTCAGAATCTTGGAAAAAAAAAGGTAACGAACACATAAAATATACATCCTTCCTACGAAAGGCTTTATTTCCTGTAATTCCTTATCTAAGTGTCAGGTTCTATTTTAGTCATCTATTTAACTAAGAACTTCTTCCAACAGTGAAAGAGTCATTAATCTCTCACTGCTTATTGCAACCATCAGCTCTTAAAAATAAGGTCTGTTCAAGCGGGAAGCCCAAATTCTGTGTTTAGGGGGTAGGAGATTAATCAAAGAGTGAAAAATAAAATCTGTTTTTCTTTTGTTTAAATTCACTCACATCTACATCCTGGGGTAGAATAAAATTGTAAAAAACTTGCCATTTTCCTGATTATCTGTTTGTATCTTATTCTTCATGTCATACTGAATAAAAAGCAGATCTGTTGAAACTGATTATGTCTGGATTTGGAAATGTACCATTACGATATATTTGTACTGAAATCATATCAAGTTATTTCAGGAATAATCAAGACTTCCAGACATATTATAAACACCCAGCATAAAGAATTCCCCATGCACCAAAGACTTCAGAATTTGTGTATTCTTACGACCTGACTACATCAGAGCCTGTGAAAAAGAAAGATATAAGGGCTACATGATTTACACCAAAGGCCATTCCTTGGGTTTTCTCCCCCAGATTGTCTAGATATATGGCATTATATTCCCTATGGAACCTCTTTATTTCTTTTTCCATGATAAAATATATATGGCAAAAAATTACTTAAAGAACTCAGGATTTTTTTCTGTTAAATGATCTGTGAATAGTCTATTTTCTGAGTGTATTCATTGTTTCACCATAAATACTTTATGTGAACATATCTGCCCAAGGGTCTACTGCAAACTATTCACTTTGGTTACTGTATTTCTTTGACTATTTTTTATTCATTATTTGTGCTGTGTGACTAAATCACATGACTTACATGGCATTGTTTCTGCTTGCCAATTACTTCACTGAAGAAAACCTTTGTAAAACAGGAGGCAGATCATTTCAGCATGAATAGCATATTCCCAAACAAATGTTATTGGGTTTATATGTATATGAATATTTTTCTGAGTAATAGTAGTTCCTCAGTATTCACATAAACAAAAGCCTCTTCAGCGCAAGTGGTTGCAGCAAAAAACAAACAGATGAACAGAAGCCTACATTTTGGCCGGGCCAAAACCAATCAGAATTTTAGGCCATGAACATACGTTTTTCCCATTACTTACTCAGCTTTCATCTCTTTGTTTAAAAAAATGTTAAGGAACTAATAAGTACTACAGTTTCTAAGTCAGAAAACAGACAAATACAACACAAGAAAAACACTCACAGTGATGCTGCAACCAGCATGAGTAAGCTCTTCAACTTTATACACAAATTTTAGACTGGTCATTTAAGTTCTCATTTGTAATGAGAAGGAGAAAGGACCATTGAGGTCCTTTTTTCCTATGGGGTGCATGATTTCCCATTTGAAGAGATGTTAGAAATAGTATTGACAGTAGCTGATTCATCAACAAACTGCCTTATCCTGGGGTGGACTCTTACTTGTAGGAATAGACGGCAATACAGTCTACATAATTTAGCCCTGCAAGGCTAAGGGTCACACATGGACAGACAGAAACAGCCTTGAAATGAAATCAATGAATTATGCTCTAGTTTTGAAGATAGGCTTTCAAATTCACACTGAAAATCCCAGAAACTTTGAGTACTCAAGCTGACTTTTCTTTAGCACGTTTTCTTCTGGATAGTTGCCTAGCTTTGACTCGAGCTCTCAAATATCCTAGGGAAAAAATGTTCCTTTCTCTTACATCATGGGGAGGTCCTCACAGATTAGGACAGATCCTAAGATCACAACAGATCTGATCCGTAACATTCCCACATTACTTTCTGTCAAACTGGAACCTACAGCTCCTTGCTTACAAGCAACATCATAAATGTTAGGCTCCCCATCTGTTAAAACTAGTGCTTTTCATAATGACCAATATAATTTTATTATAACCCTGGATCTAACACTTTTTATATTTGCACTTTTGTTCTTTCTTGCAAGACCTATCTTTTTTAGTCAATCTTCACACAGTGCAAATAGTTCAGTGGAATTCTGGACTTTGAATTTTGAGCAGTTCAGTATTATCACAGAATGGCAGAATCATTAAGGTTGGAAAAGACCTGTAAGATCATCAAGTCCAACCATCAACTAACACCACCATGCCCACTAAACCATGTCCACAATGCCACGCCTACACAGTTTTTTAACACCTCCAGTGATGGTGACTCAACCACCTCCCTGGGCAGCCTGTTCCAATGCTCCACTACGCTCTAAGTAAAGAAATTTTTCCTACTATCCAGCCTAAACCTCCCCAGGCACAACTTGAGGCTATTTCCTCTTGTCCTATCAACAATCACTTGGGAGAAGAGACCAGTACCTACCTCTCTGCAACCCCCTTTCAGGTAACTGTAGAGAGCGATGAGGTCTCCCCTCAGCCTCCTCTTCTCCAGACTGAACAACCCCAGTTCCCTCAGCTGCTCCTCATAAGACTTGTGCTCCAGACCCCTCACCAGCTTCATCGCCCTTCTCTGGACATGCTCCAGCACCTCAATGTCCTTCTTGTAGTGAGGGGCCCAAAACTGAACACAGTATTTGAGGTGCGGCCTCACCAGTGCCGAGTACAGAGGCACGATCACTTCCCTACTCCTGCTGGCCACACCATTTCCGATACAGGCCAGGATGCCGTTGGCCTTCTTGGCCACCTGGGCACACTGCTGGCTCATATTTAGCCACTGTTGATCAACACCCCCAGGTCCTTTTCTGCAGGGCAGCTTTCCAGCCACTCGTCCCCAAGCCTGTAGCGTTGCATGGGGTTGTTGTGACCCAAGTGCAGGACCCGGCACTTGGCCTTGTTGAACCTCATACAATTGGCCTCGGCCCATCCATCCAGCCTGTCCAGATCCCTCTGCAGAGCCTTCCGACCCTCGAGCAGATCAACACTCCCACCTAATTTGGTGTCGTCTGCAAACTTGCTGAGGGAGCACTCAATCCCCTCATCCAGATCATTGATAAATATATTTTTAAAAATATATTTAAAAAATATATTTTTGGGATCAAAACTGTAGCCTGGGGGACACCGCCTGTGACCGGCCGCCAACTGGGTTTAACTTCATTCACCACAACTCTCTGGGTGCTGATTACACTTTAAGAGTGAAAGCAAACACATTTTTGCACATAAATTACACAATAACAGGAGAAATTGGGCCAGGGAAGAAGGTATACTCACTATTATCACTATATAACTATAAACAAGTTAGATTTGAGTAAGAGGAAAGTACAGTCTTTCAGACATCTGTGAGATCAACCAGTATATTTTAATATTTTGGGCAGCTCACTTCATAGTCTTTATGGAGATCCATCCCATGTCCATAGAGAAGAAACACTATAAGATTGATAAGCATCTAAAAGACATAGGTATGAGAAAGTTGCATGAAATACTAAATGCGAGATAATCAGCATATTTAGCAGGTTAGGGCAGCTAAAATTTTGACTGAGAAATATTGTATGATTAACTAAGAAACTCAAATGTGGTGATAAGAGCAGAGTTGTGTCATAAGAATGAGATGTCCAGCTCTCAACACACTTCAGTATTTTCATTACTAATGGGGCTGATTGTATGAATGGTGTTCCTGAGAAATAAAATCTGAAGTTGGCAAAGATGGCAAATACTGTAAAAGTAGTAGTGGAGGACACTAAAATGTAGAAGTTCAGTAAGAGCAATAATATAAAATTTGGTAAAGATACCAAGTAAAGCAATTCATCTAGGAAAGGAGAATAAAAAGCAGATAAATTGGGGTAGACAAGCTAGTCGGTAGAATTTCAGAACTGTATGGAGCACTATAAACCAATTAAAAATGAATTAGTATGAATATAATATTGCAAAAACATCAAATCCTACAGTGCTGTATAGTTGAATTGTGTAATAAACAAATAAGCAAACTATTGTATTTTGAACTGGTTAGGCCTCAGCTAGAGCATTGGATTCAACTGTACATGGTTCATTTTTTATTGCCAAATGCTCAGGCAAAAATAAGAAATTTGGAGCATTCAAAGGAAAGTGAGAAACAGTGTAAAGTATTTGGAAAATATGGTACAAAAATGAGAACCTTAAGTCCACAGAAGGTGATAGTGGAAGATGCAGTAACTACCAGTGCATAAAGGAATGATCTAAAATGAAGGGCAATCAATAATTCTCAGCCAGTGATGATGGAACAAACATTATCCTAAACATTCCATAAACAGCAAAGTTATAAATGTCAGTACTATAAGCTTCTAGGGTAGCCCAGGGGAGGTGTGAAGTTGCCACCTGTAGAAATAAGACTAGACAAAAATTGGTCTATAAATTACTAAACCAGATTGATCAAATGCAAACACATTAGACTAGACTCATCATCAGTGTTCTGTTTTTTTAATGGCAGTGAGCAACAAGACATTTACTCGTGATCCACAAATGCATCGTTACAGTTGTGAGTATGCTAGTGCTTGCATAGTTTGTGTGGAAAACTATTAGAGCACCTAGTTTGCAATGACATGCCAGTTCTTTAATACATTCTCTTTTGGGGGGATAAAATAAAGCTAACCTATTTTAAGCTACATAGTGACAAACACTTTCACTGCAAATGAGGTACGAGGCAACATACCACAGAGCAGTGGTGAGTTTGGTTTCCAAAAGACATATACAAAGAAATTTATTTAGTATAGTGTATCAAGAATTAAAACATTGTCTTTTATTATTAATGAGAACTAGTAACTACCTGCCTAACTCCATGTGTGCTGTGCTGAAAAAGTATTTCAGAGCTCACAAAGAGCTCAGCTTTCAACAGAACAGAAATATGAATCAGTTTTGGCTCAAAGATCACTTGAACTGCTGCCCAATGCTTTGAAGTACCAGGCTTTAGATAGAAGTGTGTAGCACAAATAAGTTAATGGCTTTCAAAACCAACCAAACAAAAAGCTTCCTGAGTTCTTGAAGTCATTGTTTTGAACTTCTGCATCTACAAGGAGTTTTGGATCATGGTTCACTTAGAAAAAGGAAGGAAAACCCCATATTACTTATGTTTCTTAAGGCCAACATGACCTGCTTGTTCACATGCCCCCTTCAGTGTTTCACTGAGGAGTCTCACTACACTTCCTCAGAGGATCATTTAAAATCACCACCAGAAAAACCAGAAAGAAAACAAGTAAAAACCCCAACTCTCCAAAATAATGCAAAAGTTATCCTGTGCAAGCCAAACCTCTGATGTTTTCCTTTAAGGGCCTAACAACTTTGGAGGAGGATCTTAAAATTGCTTAGAGGTTGCTTGTCAGGAACTCCCCTTCTGTTGTCACTCAAAACCTCCTTAAATTTGGCAGAATTAGGGGAAAAAACTGGTGTTCAGTAAAGACTTGGTGGAATTTAGCTCAGGTTTAGTTAAAAGTGTAGTTTGGTATGGTTGTTTGACAGCAAAAATGAATGGAGTAGACAGGAAAAAACAGCATGCTAAAAATGAGAATGAAGGAGGTCAGAGACATTATAGTTAGCAGTGGGAGGAACAGAGAAGTCTCAAAATGGTGAGGACAGACTGAGGAATACTCCAGCCAGAAACCAACACTGTGAAAGAGTTCAGGAAAGACTATGAGCTGAGAGGAAGGGGTAAGTGTAGATGGGCTTTTCAGAGACACAGAGTCTAAAACCAGTAACAAGTAGGTCAGGAAAAAACACAAATTCGTTCTTCCCTATAGTGCTGCATCTGTAAAGCTACACCTAGAAACCCAAGTCAGCAACCCTTACGAAGCACTAGCAGTTTTCAAATAATTCCCTTAAGGGCATTCAGTACAGCTGGACACTGAACAGCTGGCTACCAAGTAACCACTGAGTCTAAAACTGCTTGTTTGGAAGATTATTCCAGGTCAGCAATCCTGCTGAAGTTTATAGAACTAAATGTAATTTTAATTTTAATCAATTAACTTGTATTTATGAGTTCAAAGCCAAATATGCCCAAAGCTTGAAATAAGGAAATAAAATACTTTGATAAAAACTTATGATTAAAATACTGTGAAAAGAATGTAGGCTTAGTATTTTATTTAAAATTAGCTGCTAAAAATGGGAAGAATGCCTATTAATAGTGCATTCATTTTTGTGCTGTGTACAAGTGACTTTGCTAGACAGCCTCATTTACAATGTGGATCAGACACTCAGTCTGCCCAGTAGCTGCCGCTGGATCCCAGTCTCCCTAGTTGCCAGCACCTGGACATAAAGACAGACAGATGGACGGACACACACACACACAGAGTTGGCCAGGACTCCCCTCGTCCACAGCAGACCCCCATGTGCTCTCACCCTTGGAGACACACAGGCACTCTCACACCCAGACTCGGCTGTTAAGAGACTCACCCCTTGCTCCCAAGTCCCTTCACCTACTCACCACCTGGTCCAGCTTGATCTTCGTTGGCCATCACACAGTCACTCACACACCCACACTCACTCCAGCCGCTGACACCATAGACACATGGCCCTCCCACCCCTGGTCTGACTCCAGTTGCTGGCATTACACACTCACACACACACACTGAATAGACTCCCTTACCTAGGAAAGAGTTTAAAAGGAATTTAGTAAGAAGATAGGACAGACTGCACTGATCAGGGACGGGGGAAGGCCAGACAAGCATATCAACCACACATGACCAGCCCTTTTTATGCCCTTACCGCTCTATTTTCCCACACTTCTTCCTCCCTCTCTTTTTGAACCTTCAGTTCCTCCCCTAAATATCCTACAGTAAGTCTGGTGCAGTCCTGAAATGCTCTTCCGTTTCATGCCATAATGTGACTCACATCCCTGGACAGCAATCACCCTTAGTCCAAAAGGTGATCGAGAAGGCTGCTCCTGATGACTCACCTGTGGGTTTCACAGCTGGACACAGGGGCTGAAGGTCTCCTGGGTCAGCTCTGGAAGGACCCAGACAAGGTGTTCATTCCTCAGGAGACTGTAGTTTGAGTTCCCATCTGCAATTCTGTGTCCCTGTGCTTCTCTGGGCTTGTGGAGATGGGTCTTTGATAGGCTGATGGCTCCTGGGATAGGCCACACCCCGCTGGGGCAGAGTATTATTTGGTCTCTCAAATAATACTGACATTGTCTCTCCATGCTCCTTTGTGGGCATGCAGAAGAGCTTTTATCACACAACCTAACAAAGTTTATTTCAATTATGAACCATAGTTCAATACTTTGTATTAGTGCTACCAACGAAAGAGTGGCTAATATTTCCCTGCTCATATTTTCCAAAGAGACTATTTGGGTGTTTTGAAAGCCTCAAGTAGAAATATAAAGACATAGAAGGCTTCTTTTAGGCCAAAGTCTATTTTATCAGATGGCTTGTAAATTTTTTATTTTTGAGAGTTACCCAGTCTCATTAGAAATAGTTATTCCTTTTAAATGCTTGACTAATATCCAGTTATTCTTCAACTCAGTAGTCTGAGTTTGTCTTGAGTAGATCACACCTGACAAACAGCTTATGCTTCAGAAGTTTTTCCAAGAGACAAGTTATGGTGATACTGAACTGTTGCTAAACAGTTGGTGCCAAATGGGCACCGGATATTTCCAGATTTAAAGTTAGGCTGTTGATTACAAATGCAGCACTTCTTTTTTAAAAAAGTCTATAGTTTGATTTGACGGTACCAATGATAGAGCATTTCCATGTTCCAATTTAAGTAAAACTCCTTCCAAAAAAGAGCTTACATAAACTTTTCAATAAAATTAGTGATTTCTTAATCAGTTGGTGATTTTTTTTTTCATCAGTTGATTGTAATTCTATTCTAATCCCATGCTCGCTGAATAACCAAGGTCAAAACTAAAAATCAAATAGGTGAATTTTTTCCACTAATGAAGGGGAAGAGCTTCCAGTAATGCTGATATTACTGGTTGCCTGTTTTTTCCTTTTACACTATTTTACATTTTTATATAATTATTCTATATTTTATAATATCACATTTTATTAGTTTTTTCAATGTTTGTGGTATTTACACTCATATGCTCAGCATAGGCTTTTATGCTTACATCATTACCCAAAGTAGAGTTGTGCATTTTAACTTTAAACATCCCACAAAGGTTGATCTAATTAAAAAGGAATATGTGGTAGAATTTATTTGGTGAAAATATTGAAATGTACTAATGACCACAATGTGTGTTAGTTTATGCTGATATATTTTATTGACCACAACTCAACAACATTCTGCAAAAGCTGATGAAGTCTCATATCAGGTAAGGGAGTAAGAGAAAGGGAGCGAAAGGGTTCTGCTCCCATCACACAATATACACAACTCATATTAAAGCCCCTAGAAGTACTAACAGAGCCCTGCATCAGGTGTCCAAGAGAAAACAAAAGGCTACCTCTGAACTACAGACTGGGGTTTCTGGAATT
Organism: Gavia stellata; assembly: GCF_030936135.1. Taxonomy (NCBI): domain Eukaryota; kingdom Metazoa; phylum Chordata; class Aves; order Gaviiformes; family Gaviidae; genus Gavia; species Gavia stellata. The sequence continues at coordinate 44,793,739 of NC_082637.1, forward strand.
TATAGAAAGGGAGATTCCATAAACCACATAAAATGAAAAGTAAAAGTTGAAAGGGTGTGAGTTCTTCCCTTTGTAGGGTTCCAAATATTTCATTCATCTCAAAAATAACAACTGAGTGAATGAAACAAATTAAAACGCCCATAATTATAGTAGGGTTTTCATTTTTTCTTCTATATGGGCAACAGAGCTTGTATTCTGGCTCAATAAATTGCACTGTGTTCTGACACAATAAAATGCCATAGTGATGCTGGCATTGCACTGGATTTCCGTTCTGATCTGTTTTGGTTTTCCCATCACAGCTTTCACAAGTGAATGCTAACACCCTTCTTCATGACTCATTACTAGAAGCTAATGTCCTATATCCAGAAGAAATAGCAGCCCTTAAATATGGAGCACAATTGCTAATGACACTGTATACAGACTACCTCACACTAGCTACCTCTAAGGTGAAATACAGTACAGGTTTTTGTACTGTAATTTCATACAAGAACAATTGCAGAGATTTAGCAATGTTTAGTTTGTGCTCACATATGGACTACAACTAAAATCTTGTTGACTATTAGACCAATACCAGTACTCAGAAAACTCTGCATAGTCCCCAAGTCTTGTCATACTAAAGAAGTAAGAGCCAGGATTTTTTTCTTTCCTTATTAAGCCTTTTAATCCCCCAAGAGCCTTCTCAGAATCCCACCATAATAAAACTAGTCTTCCTTTAAACAATGCAAGTCTTCCTCCACTGTTATTTAAAGCATTTACTCCCTACCAGGTACAGATGAAAGGTAAATGTGATTGCTAGCCATCTAGAACGGCTTTTATGTGGCAATATTCTACAGAAAAGATGCTTTCAGCTAATACCTTATCAGCACAGTCACAACAAAAAATATTTGTATTCTTCAATATCATATGCAACATCAGTTAAAAAACACTGCCAGATGCTTAAATAATTAACCAGCTGGAAGTATGCAGCATCTGCTTGTGTTTGTATACCTCTGTATCAGGCAGAAAACAGTGATTTCCAAGTTGCATAAAAAACTTCTGGTCAAGCACTGCGAAGGAGTTACTATAATCACAGAGCAAGGTATATTGTACATGTTATTTCCTTTACAATAAAAGTAATAAAATATTTAATACCAAATGACTATCAGGCTTTATTTCAGCAACACTGGAAGATTCCTATGGTAGCCTTTTAGTCTCTCTACTTTGGATTCCCAGTTTAAACAATAAACAGTTCTCTTTGAAGTCTGTCTATTCTTTACATATGATCTTTTAGCGAAAGCTCATATTATTTTTGTCTGAATTAAACATATTCCTCAACTAATTGCTCTTCTATTTGAAAAATTATAGGATCTTCTTGATACTCCCTGTAAGGAAACCTGCAATTCTTAAATTCTATCCAATAACCAGTAAGTAACTTTTAACTTCTAGTGCAGAAAGGTTAAATTCTACTTAATTCATTTCCATTTAGGCATTCAAAATTCCAAAGCAGTGGGGGTGTGAGTTATATTAAATTCTGTCTGGCTGTCTTTATGACCAGTGCATATATTAACCAAAGTTAAGACGGTTTAAAAAAATACATGAAGACAGAACATATGCTGTCAGATATCCAAAGGATTCATTATTTAGAATGCATGAGTTATCTGTCTGCACTTGTATGCAGAATGTCAGCACTGGGCAGAAGGCAGGTATCTCTAAAACCATGTGAGAAACCTCTGGGCAAGTGAAAAGAATTTTTCTAATGATCTTACTTCTAAGACAGTGCATCCTTGACATGCCACATAGAAAAGACATCACCAAGAAATACAGCCAAGCAGTAATTTTATAAAAATTGCTGAATTAGAAATCTTACACAGTGTTGTGTTGCATGCTTGTTAATAGAGAAAGAAAGCCATCCCAGTGTAATCTTGAAAAAATGTCTTCCCACTGCTAGTACCGGCCATAGATGAGTTTTCTCTTTAAATTTAAGTACTTGAAGATGTAACAAGTTGACCCAGAGTCCCCCAAGTTACATCAAACCTAATATGATGTGCTAAAGAGATTATTCTGAAGAGAAAATATTTTGAGCAGAAAAGGACCTCATCTCTGAATGTGCCACAACAGAACAAAAAGTTGACATTTTTTCTACATCTACATTAGAAAATTTTCCCAAAAATTAACTGCTTGTATTCTACTCTTTAAAACAGGTTTAGTAATTTCAAGAAAAAAATAAAATTCTCCCTATTCTAATGTCCACAAGGCAAAAGCAGAAAAGGAACAACTGTAAAAAGCCTGTTGGAAAATATTTGCCATTCCTGCTCCCATCTTTGTTCTGTAATTCTAGATGATATCAACAAATGCACATTTGCTATGCTGTGACCACATGTGTTATGGTAACAGCATCTGGAAAAACATACAATGCCTCCCAGCAACTTGGAAGCTTCCAAAGGTATTTTTGGCCATTGTTTTTGTTTAATTATGCAGAGATAAGGAGAAGTTCAAAAGGACCACATCACAACACATCACCTTAGTAGAAAGCTGGGGTAAGAGGTTCACATGCTGTCCTTGACAGTAAGTTCAATCACTCAGTGAATTCCTTTGTTGCCCTCATAAAATTGGCATTGTTGTGTTTTTATGACTGTTTATTAACTTTTTGTAGCAGAACTTTGGGTTCCCATGCAGAGAGATCTGAAATTAAAATAATTTTCAACCAACTGACCTCTAGGCTTGTGTTGTGTATTTGGTCCACCAGGAACCCAAGATTTGTTTCTCTTCCACAGAAATGAACATTATCAATGTATAAATGTAAAACCTCAATATGGATGTTACATAATTTTACAGGCTGGAAAACCAATAAAAGATTGTATGTATGTTCAAAATGGTCAAATATATATTTTTTTATTTAAATCATAGCTGCATAATGTATGCTATAGATTAAAGGTAAAATATTCTTACCTTTTCCAGTGTGAATATTTACATCAAAATATTCTTCTATTTTAGACCTACAAACTAGTATCTACACAGTTCTGTGTGTAGCCCTGATTGCAGCTGGCTATGCTATTCACTGTCTGCTTTATAACTGATGTCAAAGGGGTTAAACTTGTGTTTCGTTTTGTAGCCAATTATGTTTTCACAATTCATTTGAAAACAAGGAAATTACAACCAGAAACCACTTTTCAAAGGTGCATTGCTTTTGCAGGAAATAAACTTCTCTCTCTAACAGTTAGTGATTCTACCACCTGAAGTCCCAAAGGCTTTGCTTGCCAGTTTAGCAGAGAATTTCAGGAAATCCCCAACTCTCCACAAATTCCCCAGACACATCAAAAACAGAAACAGTGCTAAACACCACATGATCCTGAATAACTTTCCATCTTAGAAACATTCAACATCTTTTTGTGTATCACTGAAAGTCTGACATAATCTGGGCTTTATTCCTCTTCAATACTGCCAAATATGCCAATGTTTTACTGGTTCTACTGAAAAAGGCTAGGGAAGGTCAGGGTTTGTTGTTGTTTTGTTGGGTTTTTTTAACAAAATGAACTTATTTATTCATAGTCAATGATATTCCGGTACCAGGAAAAAAAATGTGTTTAATAAATACTAATAAAGGGTGCACTCCTTATCTTAAAATACCATAGCAAAACATGCAGCTGATAACCTACAAATACTTATCAATGAAATTTGAACTGTTGTAACTTAAGAACGTGTTGTACATTTTTAAAATACTTTGCTAAGCAAACATTTAGGCTATGCTACCTATGATGTGAACAAGTTTACATGTATCCACTATTTAACACTGTCAAAATAATTTTTTCTAAATACATACAGCTCTTTCCAATTAAGTGCTGCAATATGTGGAGTACTAGAAGCAAAAAGAATTGAAGAGACAGACTTCCTACAAAGAGTTAAGCATATGGAGAGAGATAATCACCTTTTCCCCCCACCATCCTACCTTCCATTATATTAGGATGTAAAGACATTTACAAAGTTTTTTTGAAGAGCTCAGAGCTCTGTTATGAACACCGTTACAATACTCCCTTCTTTTTTAAATTATTAGTTTTTTCTAAACTAAACAGTATTCCTTACTGTAGGAAATGTCTTAAGACAGGCTTCAAAAGAAAGGCAAAGCATACCAAGTCCTGTGACACACAGCGTCACAGTGATATGTCACATGCAATTTTTCAGATTTTCTCTCTTAATGTCTTTGCCTCCTTCCTTTCCCACCACTCTGGAATTAACTCTTTAACATGGAAGTTGTCACTATCTAAAGTTTTCCTGAAAGTTTTTCCATCAGAACCCAGTTTTTCTTCAGGAAGTGGGATTTCCTTTCCAATAACTGCACCAGAACTGGTACTTCAAACTTTAGAGTTGTCTTTATAATCCATTAAATTTCTCCCTTTCTTTTGAAACTATCACAGTTTTGATTGATTTTCAGAAATTGCTGAAAGCAATTCAGAAACAGCCAAGATGACTGAAATAGCCTTACTAGGCTCTTTTCTGTTGCTTTGGTTGAATTCAAGGACAGTACAAATTCAGAAACAAGAAACTCATTAAGCTGCCTAAAAGAAGATAAGGAATACTCAGATAATCAGTAGTATTCTGAAAATGAAAAAGATAAATAAACGTTATCAGACCGCATCCCAGAAGACAAAGTTTTTTCAGATCAATTTGCAACAAGTGATATTTGAAAGTAAAAACTTCTGGAGTAGAAGAGTATTGTGCATAGGAATATGTAAGTCTTTTTTGGATTACCCAACTCACCTGATCTCTGCCTATTTTATTTTATAGTACTCCATCAAATGATATTTGGAGTTCATTTTACTTACCGTCCACTGCTTTTACCCAAGGTAATTCAAGCAGCTGCCCTTGTTCCAGATCACCTGTGGCTGAATCACTACTAAAATTGGCTGTTAGATGTTCCTTCAAAGTTCTGATTCAGCAGCAGCTCCATACTGATTGGCAATAGTATTTTCTTTCCACATTTATTGTATGGCAGTTACCAACCCAAACAGGTCATAAATACAGATTATTTAAGAGATTGTTCATCTTTTCTTGAAATACCAACTTAGAATACTGATCCCTACTGAGACAGTGATTGACATTTTGCACCAGTGATCACAGAAACCTGGTGGAGCATGAAAGCCCATATTGCCCTTACTGCTATGCTCATTGATCTGTTTGAATCACATCAACAAGAAATGTATCATGCTTTAGCTCCAGGAGCCCCCAACCTGCACAAAGTCTAATTCTTAACCACATTATTTCTTGGTCACATGGTGTTTTAGTGGCCTACAGAGATGAAAAATAGCTGTTATACTGTACTCACACAAGTTGCACTTCAATACATATCATGATGTCATAAACACTTGTGATGAGCATCTATTTAATCACTTAACTTTCCTTCCTGAGAGCCAGCTTTGGTTCCTTCCAAAATGACCCCTGAGTCTTTGCATCAGCAATTTTCATCTTGTATGACTTCCTCAAGCAGTTGCCATTCCCTGAGTAAAAAAAAGTATCTTCTTGGAACAAGTTGATTTTTCTTCTCCTGTAACTTCTCAGTTCCTACCATATAGAAACTAAGCATGCTGATTTTACCTACAGGTTTTGGGCTTTTGAAAACTTCATTTAAATCTCCTTTGTGAACTATTCCATCAACAGTATTTGTTAGGATTCTTTACCTCTCTTATACACCAAACCACTCGATGCTAAGGTCAGTGCCATTGCCTAGTTTCTACTCTTAACATTGTTGCCTCTGGCTCAGAAAGTATACACAGAGAATTTAATTTCTCATACCTATATGTTCTCTAGTATTGCCACTTCCATCTAGCAGATATTTTATCATCTAATGGCCTTATTTTCAACAGAGATGAACACCTGCATCTTCCCCCAAAGCAGCCCATAATCATTAAGCATGTATAGTATTATTTGGCTACATAATCTCTATTTTCTCTTAATTATATGGGGAATATTAACAGGTACTTTAAATAACCTCAGCACCTTATTTTTGCTCACCATTACCATCTCATGTTCTTGTTTATAGATTTGTTTTCCTTAGCTTTTAAGATTACCAGTGCTGTCTAGAATTATCTTAATTTCTAGTCTCCAAAGTATGTTTCAAGCTTGTTTTGTCCTTATTTCCCATCAAGTATATTTTAAATCTATAAAAGCAAGAATTTGCACTTGTTCCTGGTATTTCTTTTTTACTTTGTTACTCACAGCTGCCTTACACAGTAAGAGCAGGAAACACAACCCCAAACCCAAGTAACATATTCCTTTTTTGTGAAAATAAACAATAGAGAAAGTAGATTATTCAAATTTTAAAGGTCGTTTATTCAGTAACACCCAAGAAAATATACACAAATCAAAATAAATAAAATCTCAACTACACAGGCACACATTGCAGGACAGCTAAAATCCACAATCACTGCATACTTTCAATTAAAAAGTCAAAGAACAAAATTTATAACGATGTCAAAGGTTCACACAATAACAATCACATCACTTAAAACAAACTCAAAGTCTACTTTCAAACTAGTTTTCTTCAAACTAAATTCATAATATGATCCCAGGATGCAATGCTCAAAATATGTGGAAGAGTGACCAGAAGATACCAGCACTTACAAACTCACTAAGCTGAGAACTTAATTTTACTTCTGTAACCTTTCCACAGCTCATTTACACAAAACTAGAAAATCTCCATTTCATAACACTAAAAATAATACTAAGGAAACTGGTGGACTTACTTTCTGTCCAAGAATTCTGTGTTAGTAGATCAGGATAAAAAATAACATAATGGATTCAAAGGCTATTAGTTTTCCAAAAATGCCGTATTGTTTCATTATTGAATTTTACATCATGTTAATGTGTTACTAATGCAATAATTAACAAGAAACTGAATACTATGGGATTTACAGAAGTTTCATAAAAATTAGTGATATTACAGATGAAAAAAACTGTGTTCTCCTGCTATACATATGTTCCAAAATGCTAGACTACAAATTATAATTTGCTATGGTTAGTTGCAGTATGAAGCAAACTAACTAGTTCTCAGCTCATTAGTTCTTCTTTCACACAAAATTAATCAAAATTTAAAGCTGTGTATGTAAGCAGTTTAGTAGTCTGATTACAGATCAGCAAAGTGTTTTTATTCTAATGTATGGGTTTGAGTTTAAATCATATGTTTAATCATCTATTAATTTGCAGATTCATAAAACCTTGCAATTAACTCAAGCTAAGAGGTATATTTTCCATTAGACTTGTGTTAAGTGCTTGCACACATATGCATGCATATATATGTAAATTTATGTTGCCATTCAAGAGCAAGAGCTTCATTTTTATACACTTATATTCCCATAATCTGCTTTACAGGTTCCATGTGTAATCTCACATAAAGCTTTTACTGCATATTTGACATTATATTTTCCAGTGAAGGGCCACAAAGATGGTTAAGGGAGTGGAGCATCTCACATATGAGGAAAGGCTGAGAGAGCTGGGACTGTTCAGCCTAGAGAAGAGCAGGCTCAGGGGGGATCTTATTGATGTATATAAATACCTGAAGGGATAGTGTAGAGAGGACAGAGCCAGGCTCTTTCCAGCGCTGTGCAGTGACAGGACCAAAGACAATGGCCGCAGACTGAAACATGAAGGGTTCCTCCCGAACATCAGGAAACACTTTTTTTGTGACTGAGCACTGGCACAGGTTGCCCAGGGAAGTTGTGGAGTCTCCATCCTTGGAGATATTCAAAAGCCATACAGACATGGTCCTGGGCAACCTGTTCTAGGTGGTCCTGCTTGAGCTGAGGAGTTGGACCAGATGACCTGCAGGGGTCCCTTCCAACCTCAACTGTTCTGTAATTCTGTGGTTTGGTGATTGTGTAACATTGCAAGTAATAAAGCGTGGTTGTTTCAGTTTGGTCAGTAATGGTTTCTGATGATTTTCAAGCTGTTTACCTACAAGAAAAAACAAATGTATTTAAACAATGTATTTTTAGATATACTGCAAATCACATAATTAACTTTTGAAAGTATCTATTTCTTATTTTCTATGTGAATTTACCCAAAACCCCCCAAACCTGAAACCATTTCCAAGAAATACACTTTAATGGTCAACTTTTCCTTCAAGTTTTTTTATGTAAGTACTCTGCTGATAAAAGGCAGCATGCATTTACAAGGACTAGGGATCTCTTTTTCAAAGGTTCTCCCACCACAAATAAAAGCTATGAGGCATCATATAAACCATAAAGAAAATACATATGTGCATAGACATAGAAGAGAAAAGAGACACTTAGGTCTGTATCCAAAGATCCCAGGTCAACAGTGCAGAGTTTGATGATGATGCTGTCTAGAACTCCCTTTTCCACACAGCACAAGCCTCCTTTCACTATAAGAAAATGAAATCCCATTGCTGTTATCTCATCAACTGAATGACCTACTGGTTGTTCTGCTGTATCTCCATCTTGTTATGGGCCTGGATCAGGAGATCTACAAAGTACTGTCCTATCACTGAGTATTTAACACCAGACCAATGTGGGGTGGGAGGATCGGCCTTAGTGCACTGCAATGGAAGTGTCAACAAATAATTCCACCTTCCTTGATCTTACCAGCAAGCACAAAAGAAGATACCATCAGACTCAACTGAGAAATAAGCTTGTAAATTACTTAGTTTCACCACTAAAAGTTTGAGTTTTATTTCAAGCCTGACTTTTTCCATCAGTCAGCGGGTCTCATTAAGCCATAGGATGATAGGCCAGAAAATGCTGTCTTCACAGGTGTCTTTTCTTCACACACATTATTCTACACTGCAGCTGTAGGAAGCAGACCAAAAGGTCTGCCTGACCCTGCCTCTGACAGTGTCCCTGCAGCAGATGCCTGGGGGAAAGAGTAAGCATTGCATGCTCTCCCAGACCTCAGTAGTTTGCAGCTCAAGATTTCCCTGATTCTGAGGTGATTTTGTTTTGTTTTGTTCTGTTTTAGCTTGAGTTTCAATGCATTTTTTTCATAAGTTCATTCACGTGCTTTTTCAACCCACGTTACCTTTCTGCGTCTACATCTTATAATGAGTTCTACTCCTTAATTCTGCACACTGTAAAGAAACCTCTTTTTTTTTTTAAGTAGTCATTTGTTAATCTTGCTTGAAATTCTCTAGTTTAGCCCACTGTCATTCCTTATTTTCCCCTTCCATATTCTTGTATTTTCTAGGCACCTATTGTATCTACTGTTGCTTGTGTCTCTTCCAGTCTGAGAGATCCTACTGGCTTTAATTCCCAGCTGCACACACATTGCCTGTACCTTTGAAGTTGCCATCTTTCTACAGAGGTGGACCCTTTCCCAGTTTGACTTCCAGCTTGGCTTCTCCTTGCTGAGATGGTAGAGGAATGAGGACTATGCACACAATTCAAGATGCAGGCTTATTATCCGCTATGCCAGATGTTGGAATGCGCGAGACTTCTTTTACAGTTTTTGGCCATTCCCATAACTCTTCTTTAAAGGCTCTTCAAACTTTCAGTGTCCGTACTGAGTTGGTACCTGGCCACGATGCACTAGTCCAGCAATAATCACATGGGTGCCAACCAAACACAGAAATAACTATTCCTAACAATATTTCTTTGGCCACAGCACTATTCTCACGTTCAGTTGATGATCCTCAATGAGTTGCAAGTCTTTCTCAGAGCTACTGCTTTCTGTCACAGGAAGCTCTGACATACAGTAGGTGACTGGAACGTATTCGTTCAGGAGGATCCTAATGCCAGAACACTAGGCATGCAAAAGCAGTCTATAGTATTTTTATTCTCCCTGGATGATGTACATATCGCTGGTTACACATGGCTTACAGAAGGCTTTAGACTGTTTTGTATCAGTGCTCTGACTTCTTTTTTATTCATCCTCCAACTTTCACATCATTAGTAAATTGATCAGTAATGATTTTGTGCCATAGATAAAAATGTTAAACAACTCTGTGTCCACAGAACTTAATCCAGCAAAACATCCACTCAGCGATGCTTCCACAGCAATTGCTTCTCAGAGAACATAATTTACATAATGTTTTCACCTGACTGATACATATCGATTTGCTATTGATTTTGCTCCTTACTCAAAATGTTTTGCAATACCAAGTTTAAATACCTTACAGATCCTTAATTGTATTACATCAACACTCTTAGCAACTAAGCTTACAGTGACTTTTTTTTTCTAAGTTAGCTTAACAAGATCAATTTTCAATAAATCTATGCCTATTGACATCAATTAACTTTTCTTAACTCTTAAAAAAAAGTCAAATCTATTATCCACCACTCCAGTTGTCCACAATCTGTGCAAGACAGACAAGCTTATAATTACTTGAGTCACTCTATTTCCTCTCTTTAAATATTGTCACAGCATTAGTTTTCTTGTGGTCCTTCAGAACTCTCCCAGCATTCCACAAGACATAGACAGTCCAGAAAGTTTAGCAGCTCAGATAGGTTATAAAATTCAGAGGATAAAATGCCCAACTTTAAAAAACCATTTGAGTTTACTATCTAACGTCTTTCTGAAAGCATTTGATCATGATCTTCACACCATGCAAATATATTTTCTGGCTTTTTCTCAAATGCATAACAGAAACATTTATTTCATCATTTTCATGTACTGATGTACATGAATACTGTTGCCAGGATACCCTTTGATACCAAATACTCAAACACTCATTTTTATAAATTCTGCTTCTCAGTTGCATCTCCTTAAAAACAGCGAAAAGCCCCACGGGGTCAGATGAAAGGACCATCTTGCCCAGTATAGGTAGTGACAGAAGGAAATGCTGTTTATGGACAGTGCACAAACCTGGTCACTTCAAGGTCCATCCCCTAGTACTCGTCTGGTATCTGCAGCTGCTGTATTAACAGTTGTGGAGGATATGTTTCCTCCTAGGAATTAGGCTTTTTTTTTTTTTCCCTGCAGTTCAGAAACAGGTATAAAAAGCTAAAAACTCCCCACTTTTGCTTTTATTATGTTTTTGGCTGTTTAAATTTTTATCTTTATGGATGCTTTCAACCTATATCCCTTCCAATTAAATGAGTAACAAAATAATCTTATTCTTCCTGACTGTGGCTTTTTCTCTTCAAAACCTCTCCATTACTCTTATTTTTCATGGCCAAGTGATCTTGTTTCTGTTTGAAAGAGGTTCTGTAAGGCTACTGTCCTTTACATTCATACTCACGCTAACAGATCTGTATTTTATTTTGAAGCATGAAGCAAGTTATCATTTCTTGTTAGTTGTTGGATTTTTAGATGTATGTTTTTAACTATTAGTGTAAAATCTGTACAGAAAGCTCTTATGAAATCACTCACACATAGAAAAGAGAACTTAAAGTCCTGAAGTCTTTTTTCTTAAAGAAATTAGTGTGTGTCATCATGAGGATTTTAACACAAAAAAATTTAGACAGAATTTCCCCTAAAGTAGTTTATGTTCTCCGGGCACTGTGGACAGTATTCAAAAGGCATACCATCAAAATAGCTAGAACTCCATTTCTATGATTCCACTATAATGCATGTTGATCCACACGTGTTGAAGACTGTATTGCATCATGCAATTCTCATCATTTAAAATGAAAAAGAAAGCATTTCAATTTATAATCATTTAAAAAAAAATGTAAAGAAAGTATAGCTGGAGTTGTACTGGGGTAATGTGGTTGTCCAAACTCTAATCCTAAGATCGTTGACACCAAAAAAACCTTCAAAAAGCCTGCCAAAACACTATTGAGGATTATTGAAGATGACTAGGGCACCAGAACACCTTTTTTATGAGGAGAGGCTGAGAGACCTGCGTCTTTTTAGTCTGGAGAAAAGACTGAGGGGGGATCTTATTAATGCTTCTAAAAACTTAAGGGGTGGGTGCCAGGAGGATGTGGCCAGCCTTTTTTCAGTGGTGCCCAGTGACAGGACAAGAGGTAATGGGCACAAAATTGGTCACAGGAAGTTCCACCTAAACATGAGGAGGAACTTCTTTACTTTGAGGGTGGTAGAGCACTGGAACAAACTGCCCAGAGAGGTTGTGGAGTCTGCCTCTCTGGAGATATTCAAAACTTGCCTGGATGCATTCCTGTGCAATCTGCTCTAGGTGAACCTGCTCTGGCGGGGGTTTGGACTAGATGATCTCCAGAGGTCCCTTCCAACCCCTATCATTCTGTGTTTCTGTGATTCTGTGATTGATTGACAATCAGCTGTGGTTAAAAAGCTGTGCAATAAGGAATACATTCCGAAAGCTGCTTTGCAAGCACTTGGATGTCATCCACATCAGCTCTGGTACTACCCAGCAGAGACTAACTTCTAGAAGGTGGCTCTAAATTTATGCTGCATTTTCATAGCCCAGTGGGACACATATGAGAGCAACAGAGTCTGAGCTACAGAGATATTGGGTATTGTTCCCTTCTTCAACCATGCAGCTTGTGCCATAAGTCAGGAAAGGTGCTGCAATAAGAATAAATATTTCAGACACACAACAGCCAAAGCTCCACTTACAGATGGAGTTTATGTGTTTCAACGATGATGTTGGGTACTTCCTAGGAGGGGCCAGTAATGTTACATACTCTGTGCTGGTTTTGGCTGGGATGGGGTTAACTTTCTTCATAGCAGCTAGTATGGGGCTGTGTTTTGGATTGTATGGGGCTGTGTTTTGGATTTGGGCTGGAAACAATGTTGATAAAGCAGGAATGTTTTAGTTACTGTTGAGCAGGGCTCACACAGCACCAAGGCCTTTTCTGCTCCTCACCCCACCCCACCAGTGAGTGGGCTGGGGGTGCACGGGAAGTTGGGAGGGGACACAGCCGGGACAGCTGTCCCCAACTGACCAAAGGGATATTCCATACCATATGGCATCATGCTCAGTATATAAAGCCGGGGGAGGAAGAAGGAAGGTGGGGACATTCGGAGTAATGGCGTTTGTCTTCCCAAGTAACCATTGACGTGTGATGGAGCCCTGCTTTCCTGGAGATGGCTGAACACCTGCCTGCCGATGGGAAGTGGTGAATGAATTCCTTGTTTTGCTTTGCTTGCCTGCGCAGCTTTTGCTTTACCTATTAAACTGTCTTTATCTCAACCCATGCGTTTTCTCACTTTTACTCTTCCAATTCTCTCCCCCATCCCACCTGGGGGGAGGGAGCGAGCGGCTGTGTGGTGCTTAGTTGCCAGCTGGGCTTAAACCACGACAATACTCCAATGAGTGCATCCTTCCTTATAAGAGAATCACTTTTGTCTTTGCTGTACAGAATTCTCAGCACTAGTAGTAAAATTCATTTTAGAAAGATTAATTCAGGCACTCTTGCAACAATGCTTTTCCTTGAATAAAACTCATGTGACCTAGTAACAAATCCATGCAGATAAATCCATTTCCTCTTTCAGTGATTATGAAGCAATACCATGATTTTCAGTTGTGTGCACACCATCAGGTATATGTACATTACAGTACAGGACACATTTTTTCCTAGATTGATAGATGTTCTTTTTGGAAATTATCTTCTGTGTGTTTCCTGCTGCTTGGTGTGTTCTGACAGTTTTGCTTGATTGCACTAGAGATACAACAGGTTGTTTTTTTCTTGGAAGTACAACAATATGGCCACCCAAAATCACCTCAGCAGCAAGTTATTCTTGAGTTTTTTTCCACACAGTAGTTTTGAGATAGACTAGACAAGATCACTGCAGACAGCTACCTTATCATAACTGTAAGCGTCCCTTAAGTCTGTGATCCTGCCCAGTGAGTCTTCCCAAGTCTATTTTTCCTATCTGAAAATTATAGACAATAGCGACATGTATTTAACAGCTACATGCATATGTTGTTCTTATAGATACTCAGGACACTAATAGTTTTTAAATACCGCATTTGATGGCATATACTAGTGCTAGATATGGTGCTACAGAGCAAAAGGAAAAATCTGACATATTTAATTTTATAAATCAACTCATTCCCATTCAAATGTTCACCTGAAAGAAGTTAAAGACACTACTCTTAATTCTGCTTTTACCCGCAAAAAATAAAACAATGTGGTACCAAGCTTTGGAGGATAAATGCCACATAAAACAATGGATTTTGCATGAGTGAAGTGTGGAATAGATAAAAAGCTGTGGCTCCATACTAACTAATGCTGAAAATGCCCACTACTTGCTCTCCATCAAATTACTCAGAGTTCACACTAGATTTATTTATTCCTTCACAACAGCTTCATGGCAAATGCAGGAAAGAGAAAGTACACATAGTACAGGTTCAAGGCTTAATGTGTTAAACCCTAAATATTTTTTTTAACAAATTTGAACCAACAGAATGAGTTTTTGCTTCAGGAGTGCTTTGCATTGCATGTGCAAGGTGCTTCTATTCCTGCAGTGTTATCCAAGATGGAAAAAAAGCATCAAGGTTTCTGGCTCTGCCTGGAAGCTCAGGTGCTTGCCAAGGTTTGCACCCTCTCTAGGCTTTTCCTAGGGGCTCTCAGATTAAGCTCTACCTATATCATACTAGATCTGCATAGGTAATACTTCTGTTGTTTTTCCCACAAAGTCAATCTCCACTCAAAAAAAAAAAAAAAAGAAAAAAAGAATTTCCATATCAAATGCGAGCATTAAAATAGAGATTTTTTGATACTACCTACCTTTGCATCTACAGTATGGTCACCTTGATCACAAGACTCATATTAGCTCTCCTGAGAATCTTGGTAGGCATATAACTTCAGATAATGATACTAAATACAGCAAGACAGATTTAGGAAAGAGGGGAGAAATAATGAACAGGAACTAACTTAGAGCTAAGAGTATAAACAGCCTTGTCAATGTAGGCATAGATCTTATTCTAAGGCAGATAAAGTACAATTTTTTTTTTTTTTTTTTTCCAGACTTTTAGGGATTTTATGTTTGGATTGCTATATACCTTCTCCTTTGTTCCTGCATCTGCCAACCCCGATATCATGTTACGCTGCCAATTAAACTGTATTCCCATTTGAACAAATTAATTGTGGGTTCATATGCTGTGTTCACACAGGACTGATGATATTTGCTCAGTTGAGGTAACTTAGACCTCCATTTCCAGCATATTGAAGTTCATGACACTATAGAGTTCCATGCCAAAGAGCAAACTCTTGCTGGTTTTTTCCCAATTACCTTTCAATGTACCATTTGAATGTTTGTTTATTTAAATAAGCTATTTACTTGTCTGGACATAGCCGTAAGTTATTTCAGTAGTAGCCACATTTCCCAAAATCATTTTAAAGGGTCTTTGCCTCACATAGCTGTAATGGAATAGGAAGTTATCCTCATTTTGAAAGAGGGAAATGAGGCAATGATTAAATTAAGGTAACTGTTAAAGAACAGAATGAAGGTCTCCAGCTGGACCTGTGCCTCCCAAGTTTCTTTGTGCAGTCTGATAGACCACTTTGCTGTCCTAGACTTCAGATTGTCATACTTTTTTCCCCCCTCCCTGTACTCCATAGCCTAAAGAAGTCTAACGATATCATAGGAAAATGAGATACGTAGCTGCGTTTGTCTTCTGTGCTCAAGTTACTGAAAAATATAATAAGACCATATTTCTCAATGCCACCAGCCTATGCCAACAGTTTCTTGATGAAATATACTCATAAGCACAGCGATATACTATGAGTCCCAAAGAAACCTAGACTTGGATGAACAAAAGGTGATAAATTTCATTAAAATTATCGATTCCATACGGTCACACATAGAAATCTACTATAAAGTGTTTTGTTTATATGGATGCAAATTAAACACATTGCAGTGAACTGAATAAAATCTTGAGTGAACTTTAATAAAGTGGAATGTCACTTCATACATTTGAATTAAAGTCCAGTTACTTAAATGAATTAGGGTGTGCAAATTGCAATTTTAATAATAATGAACCTTTAATTAGTGATGTTACGCCGTGGGGGAAAGACTTTTGAAACGAGCATGCACATGATAGTACTGTCTTTGATTGCTAAATTAATGAATGCTGCTTAAAACTGTCCCCTCTCATTTTCACAGCTTAGGGACTTCTTAAAAATAACAGCAGCTTTGAGCACTATGAAAAACATCAGTAATACACTTGATTGTAGGCACCATATAAGAAATATGCCCATCTGTTTATAAATATGAAAATAAATAAATAAATAAAATTAGACAGCAAATTTATTCTAAGGGTATCGTTTTTTAATGTTTAAAGTTTTTTAGTTTGAACATTTTGGCTGGGGGGGGGGTGTCCCTTTTTTTTTCCCCCATGTCAGGAGAGATGTTCTTTTACCAGTCCCAGTTTGTGCCTTTAAAAACTTGAAAAGATATTACACAGTCTGAAATAGTTCAACTACAATGAATAGATCATGACTGTATTTGGTTTAAACTACCCCTAATTGACTCTCCAACATCTCGAGGAAAGTCAGAGACTTGAAATATTTTTATTGACCTGGAAAGGCTCTGGTTAGTTGTTGGGGTTTTTTTTCCTAATCTAGAAAGAGTCAGCAGGGCTTAGACAAGATACTCACTGACCTGGAAAGACTGCTATTTCAGCCTTACTTGCTACAGAATGATTGTAAAAGACTTCTAGCAAATTTGCTCTTGCTAACAGATATTTTATTTTGCTGAATAATGTGGCTGATACCTATATTGTCTTCATTTCTAAAAGCACTTTAAGGAACCATGCACTAATTAAGAGAATACTACATTGCATGCACAACTTCTGTTGGGTGAATTATTTGGCACAGAATATTTCTAGTCCTTTAACACGGGTTTGTTCAGTCTCTGTAACAGAAATACATCTGTTACCTGAGACCACTTCACTAGTGCTTAGACAGAAAAAGACCGGCTCAGCAAAACAAAAATTTATTGGGAACATATGACAAAGCCATTATCCAGAAAGGTTTCTTGATTTTAAATAGTTTTCCTGAATATAATCAACTGTAGCAAGACACCAGGTTTTCGGGATCTGTATTTAATGCTGTTAGTGAATGACCTGATGTAAAGAAACTGAAAACATTTTATAATATTTTACATTGATTGTGCATACTTTTGTTTCCCATTTTTCAGTACTCTGTTTATAGAGGAAGAGATACTTATACTTTTTTTTGTGGATAAAAGAAGACTTGAGTTCACGGGTTGCTACCTGAGACATCTTTTACGAGGAGAAAATACCAGGGCCATTAACTGAGCATCAGTTGGCAATCAGGTTTTAAGCAGCAAACTTGCTTTTTTTTTCTTAAAATCCTATTGTTAGAGGTGTTTTAAGCAGGTGTGCACATTAATTCACTAGCGAGCTGACAATACCTCAGCAGAAAAGAATCAAAGAACAACAACAATCCTGCTTTTAAAAAACCTGAGCCTGTGCCCTGGATGTTTTGGATTTATAGCAAACGATGGATATATGTCTTTTAGTTTAGAAAAGCTGTCTTTGCAAGCTACGTATGCCGTCCTACCTAAGGTGCTCCCTGTTTAAAATGAACCTACGTTCAAGAACAGATGTAATTCATTCTTATAGGGTAAGAGGTTTAAATAATGGCACTGTGACTTTCTTAAAGTCAGAAGTGGAAGTACAAGGGACTTTGAGGATTCCAAGGGAAATTATGCAAGACCATGGGCTAGAGAAAAAAAAAAATGTCAGTCATCCTTGACATTAAGTCTATCAGTTATCCTAGATACTCTATCCCCAAAAACTACAAAAGATCCTAATTCCACCATGACATGAGCACTATTGTTTCTACTAAAACTTGTTTAGAACAACATAAACTGAGTCAAAAATAACTAATTATGCAGAATGGTAGACAGCATCCAAGTCCTACATTGAACCTGTAGTTCCAGTTTTCAGTTGTGAGTGCCCATATCACATCAAAAAGGACTGCAAAAATCATTTTCTCACAATCAGTTCCTGAAGATTTAAAATATATAAAGGGAATTAATTGCATTACTAAGGGATCAGGTAAGGAAAGCCCTGATAGAATTTAATCTGGCCAGGGATGTCAAGGGCAACAAAAAAAGCTTCTATAGGAACATCAGTGATAAAAGGAAGACTAGGGAAAATGTGGGCCCTCTCCAGAAGGAAACAGGAGACCTGGTTACCTGAGATATGGAGAAGGCTGAGGTACTCAATGAATTTATTGCCTCCATCTTCACCAGCAAGTGCTCAAGTCACACCGCCCAAGTCACGGAAGGCAAAGGCAGGGACTGGGACAATGAATAACTGCCCACTGTAGGAGAAGATCAGGTTCGAGACCATCTAAGGAACCTGAAAGTGCACAAGTCTGTGCAAGCTGATAAGATGAACCTACGGGTACTGAGGGAATTGGTGGATGAAGTTGCTAAGCCACTATCCATCATACTTGAGAAGTCATGACAGGCTGGTGAAGTTCCCACTGACTGGAAAAGGGGAAACATAACCCCCATTTTTAAAAATGAAAAAAACAGTCTCACCTCTGTGCCCAGCAAGATCATAGAGCAGATCCTCCTGGAAACACTGCTAGGGCACATGGAAAACAAGGAGGTTACTGGTGACAGCAAACATGGCTTCATAAAGGGCAAATCATGCTGACAAATTTGGTGGACTTCTACAACGGGGTTACAGCATTGGTGGATATGGGAAAAGAACATGACATCATCTACCTGGACTTGTGCAAAGCATTTGACACTTTCACAGAATCACAGAATCACAGAATCACTAAGGTTGGAAAAGGCCTGTAAGATCATCAAGTCCAACCATCAACCCAACACCACCATGCCCATTAAACCATGTCCCACAATGCCTCATCTACACGTTCCTTGAACACCTCCAGGGATAGTGACTCCACCACTTCCCTGGGCAGTTTATTCCAGTGTCTTACCACTCTCTCAGTAAAGAAATTTTTCCTAATATCCAGCCTGAACCTCCGCTGGCACAACCTGGGGCCATTTCCTCTTGTTCTGTCACTTGTTACTTGGGAGAAGAGGCCGACACCCTCTTCTCTGCAACCCCCTTTCAGGTAATTGTAGAGAGCAATGAGGGCTCCCCTCAGCCTCCTCTTCTCCACACTGAACAACCCCAGTTCCCTCAGCCACTCTTCAGAAGACTTGTGCTCCAGACCCCTCACCAGCTTCGTCGCCCTTCTCTGGACACACTCCAGCACCTCAATGTCCTTCTTGTAGTGAGGGGCCCAAAACTGAACACAGTATTCGAGGTGTGGCCTCACCAGCGCCAAGTACAGGGGCACGATCACCTCCCTACTCCTGCTGGCCACACTATTTCTGATACAGGCCAGGATGCCGTTGGCCTTCTTGGCCACCTGGGCACACTGCTGGCTCATCTTCAGCCGGCTGTTGACCAACACCCCCAGGTCCTTTTCTGCAGGGCAGCTTTCCAGCCACTCATTCCCAAGCCTGTAGCATTGCATGGGGTAGTTGTGACCAAAGTGCAAGACCCAGTACTTGGCCTTGTTAAACCTCATACAATTGGCCTCGGCCCATCGATGCAGCCTGTCCAGATCCCTCTGCAGAGCCTTCCTACCCTCGAGCAGATCGACACTCCCTCCCAACTTGGTGTCATCTGCAAACTTGCTGAGGGTGCACTCGATCCCCTCATCCAGATCATCAATAAATATATTAAACAAGACTGGTCCTAAAACTAAGCCCTGGGGGACTCCACTTGTGACCAGCCGGCCTGTGACACTGTCCCACCTGACTGACATCCTTGTCTCTGAATTGGAGAGACATGGATTTGATGGCTTGACCACTCAATGGATAAGAAATTGGCTGGGTGGTCACACTCAAAGAGTTGTGGTCAGCAGCTCAATACCCAAGTGGGGAGCAGTGATGAGTGGCGTTCCTCAGGGGTCGGTATTGGGACCGGCGCTGTTTAACATCTTTGTCAGCACCATTGACAGTGGGATTGAGTGCACCCTCAGCAAGTTTGCTGACAACACCAAGCTGTGTGGTGCAGTTGACACACTGGAGCAAAGGGATGCCATCCAGAGGGACCTTAACAGGCTTGAGAGGTGGGCCCATGCAAAACTCATGAAGTTCAACAAGGCCAAGTGCAAGGTCCTGCACGTGGGTCAGAGCAATCCCAAGCACAAATACAGGCTGGTCAGAGAATGGATTGAGAGCAGCCCTGAGGAGAAAGACTTGGAAGAGTTGGTTGACAAGATGCTCAACATGACCCGGCAATGTGCACTTGCAGCCCAGAAAGCCAACCGTATCCTGAGCTGCATCAAAAGAAGCGTGACCAGCAGGTCAAGGGAGGTGATTCTGCCCGTCCGCTCTGCTCTTGTGACACCCCACATGGAGTACTGCATCCGGCTCTGAGGGCCTCAACAGAAGAAGGACATGGACCTATTGGAGCAAGTCCAGAGAAGGGCCACAAAAATTATCAGAGGGCTGAAGCACCTCTCCTATGAAGAAAGGCTGAGAGAGTTGGGGTTGTTCAGCGTGGAGAAGAGAAGGCTCTGGGGAGACCTTCTAGCAGCCTTGCAGTACCTGAAGGGGGCATACAAGAAAGCTGGAGAGGGACTTTTTACAAGGGCATGTAGTGATACAACAAGGGGTAATGGCTTTAAGCAGAAAGAGGTAGGTTTAGCTTAGATATTAGGAGGAAAATCTTCACCGTGAGGGTGGTCAGGCACTGGAACAGGTTGCCGAGAGAAGCTATGTCTGTCCCAACCCTGGAGGTGTTCAAGGCCAGGTTGGACGGGTTTTGAGCAACCTGTTTTAGTGGAAGGTGTCCCTGCCCACAGCAGGGGGTTTGGAACTAGATGATCTTTAACGTCCCTTCCAACCTAAACCATTCTGTGATTCTGTGATAAAGGGCATTAATTGTCTTCAGGAAGAGAAGGTTGCTTCATGGTACAACTTCAGGATCATGGCCTATATGTTTGTTTTGATGGGTAGCAAACAGTGTCACCAGCACAAGGAAATGTATGAGTTATGAACAAGAACAGTGCAGGAGCATCATGTTACCAGACCATAAATATCTGATGTGGTTTCTGAAGCAGTAATTTTGTCTTCTTTGAGGTGAAAGGAGAGGGAAGGAACACAATTCAGTCTCTATGTAAATAACTTTGTTTTAAATTACAACAGTTTCTCCTTAGACTTTTTGTCTCAGAACTGACAGATTTGCGGTCATTTTTACCCAGAGAAATGAACATACGTTAGTTTTATTATACCCCCCATCAAGCAGCTATTACGGGGATTAAACCTTTTCTGTATCATATTCTGTGATGAGGAAAAGGTAAGTGTCAGCAGGATTATTCCAAAGGAAAAAAGGCAAGGATTCCTGAACAATCAGATGACCATACCTTTCAGAGAAAAACAACCTGGCCTGGTGCGATGGTTCAGTAATTTTTTCTGCATGGTGGAAGACAAGCCAGGTCTCCACACTCTGAGCAAGTGTCATAACCAAAGCAAGCATGATGTGAGTGAAGGGTGTTTGAAATTCTCTCTCTCCTCTTGTTTTTCCAAATATTATCGAGCTCATTGCTTTTTCTTCTGTTAAAAGGGCCTGATATGGAAATAAAATGTTGTTATAGGCCAAATCTTTCAAAAATATATCATACCATCCAGATATCTGTCTTAGCATCTCATCAAGAACAAGAGTCAAGACTTTTTCCTCTCTGCGTAGGTTAAAATGTAAAAAAACCCAAAAAACCTCACAATTCCATTTTTTCTTCCTTTAAAAGATGAGACCATCAGTGATTTTTGAAGATTCCTGAATTTCACTACATCACACAAGTGAGAATGTGCAAAAGCAATAGATCGAGAAAATACATTCACTATGGTAAGAAAATATTTTCTTTATGATTGTCAAATTAAAAATTTGAATGAATGCTAAAATCATTTTGATTTTCTCTTACTTTAAAAATTGAATCCCTTGTCAGAAATAAAGACAGGAGAAAGAGCAGAGAACAGAAATGATCTATTAATCACATGTATTTTTATTTTCTCCAAAAAACCTGGTTTTGATTAATTTCTTTAGTCAAAGGAGAGAAGTTTTTGTAATAGTAGAAAAGAAAGCTAAAGTAGATGTAATATAAAGCATGTGGATAAAATAATTGACAATCTATACATGGTAATTGCTTGGTATCCAGCATGATCACTGTCAAACTATTTGTGAAGAAACATAGGACTCCCTAGAGAGAATGCTATTCCTGAATATTTTTATGGGAGCTTTACATTTTACCAAGGAATATAATAAAGCAGCTTATTATCAGAAGAAGTTCATGGCCTTGCTGCTTTGAAATAGTCTAACATCATTATGATTGTCTAGTTATACCAGGCCAAATCCTTGCGTAAGTCATTTTAAGTGTACCTACCTCAATTTACAAGAACTATGGATTTGACCCAGACATTTTCTCTTTAAAGAGGTAGGTTGCAAGTTAAACCACGCAAGCTATTTTATTGAACTGGTAAGTTTTAATGCAATTAAAGGGGGGATGCCTGGAAGGGGAATAGGTTAAATATTGGGTTAAAAGTTGAAGAAAGAAAACATTAAAACAAAGCTTTCTTTTTAATTCAGCAGAATATTTATAGAAAATTTGTTTCCAATGTCTGATTGTATTGTTAATAGGAAAGGAAAAAAAGTGTGCTTTAAAAAGGTACATAGAAACAACTGTGAGGCTATAGATTGGTTATGTTTGTGATGAGAAGTCCAGACTCCAAAGCCAATTGGAATTGTTTTCACTGCATGATAGGGAAAGTATCAGTAATCCTCCTTACACCAGCAAAGGCTGTAAAATCACACTATGCTTTAACAAGGTGTGAAGTTCAGTAACACAGTTAGTTACCATAGAAGGTGGTCTAGAAAACTTTCTCAAACTATGGAATAATTTAGATGGGAAGGACCTCTGGATGTAATTTAGTCCAACTTGGTTTGCACCCTCATTCAAAGTAGGGACAACTTAAAGCAATTTTCTTGGACCTGGTTCAGTTAAATTTTGTTTCTCTCCATGGGTGGAGATTTATGGTACAGATCCTGACAACTAAACTAAAGGTTGCAAGCCATGCAGTTAACTGATTTTTTTCTTAATTAGCAATTTTCCATTCTTGTTAAGCACAGTGCTAGGAGACGGAAAGCTAGAAAATGCTGTAAAATACCTCAGTGACTCATTTTTAGCAAAAACTAAATATTTTTGTATGGGATCACACTGAGAACTCACTTGCTTTTTTATATACATGTACATCTGTTGAAATCTATTTTCAACAACTTTTAAAACAAAGGCAGGGAAACTCTAAGTCCAAGAAACAAACAACAACAACAACAAAAAAGGGAAAATAGGACTTTTAATTTAACATTCTATTTTCATTTCAGGAAATTGTCCAGAAAAGTTCTACTTAAATTATAATTTGCTTCAAGTGATTAGACTCTGGCTAGACTGATCTTTTAAATTTTCTTTTATTCTGGGAAGAAAGAAAAAAAGGATAAATTAATTTTCAGGGTTGTTTTTTTTTTCCTAATGTCCCCTCTGACCTGCTGTTTTCATGAAGTTTCCCCTCCTCCAAGAGAATCTAATAGCTTTATTTCTTGGAGATGTTGTCTGTTACAACTGACAAAATACAAAAACAAAACACAAGAAAAGAAACATCCCCATTAGTGACAAACAAACTCCATAGTCAAAGGCTACATTAAAATTTCCCAAAGTTTTGACATCTTATACATGTAGTATAAGTTGTTCAGAGGATCCTGGTATTCTTTTTCCATGCAACACCACTCATGTCACATCAAGGCACCCTTTACACTCTGTTAAAGAGTGGTTGTGGTACTCAGCGTGTATAGTCTCACTCAGACAGTCTTTGGGAAGTACTTAAGACAGTCACTTTCTGAATTCAACAACCCCGTCTCTGTTCTGATTTTTTGGAGCTGGTGCACAACTCTGTCACTGTCCACTACTACGTAGCAAGGCCCTCTCCAATAAACAAAAGTTCTCTCATTTATTTAACTAGTGTTAACAGAAGTGCCGTAGGTATTGAATGACCCTTTTTCCATTAACTTCAGCACTAAAAATGCACACAAGCAACACAGCACAGAGAAAAATACTGAGCATTGCTCAGTTAAAAACAAAATGCTATCATATTATGCAATTGTTCCCCCACTGAAATAATCTTAATTTCCTTCTTTCTCCTCCATTTGGTCACACTATAAAAACATTTTTCCAGTTTAGACAGATTCTTTATTTGCTTCATCACATTAGGTTTTTCCTTTCCCTCAATTCTGCAGTGAGCAGACCGCGTGCACACACACATGCACGCTGCCACCGCACACTCCCCCCCCCCTTTCTCAGTCTCTCTGCTTTTAGCAATAATTTGCACATAATGGAACAGCCAGAGGGGGGGTTGATCAATGACCTCTGTCTCGGTGATGCTGTTCCAAGGGAAACACATCTGCCAACATAAAGTATTGGAGCAATCATAGCTCAGTGAGCGCCGTAATAAGCAACTGTTACACTGGAGCCATCAGTCATGTTCAGTTACAGACCTGAAAGGATATGGCACCTCAGGGAGCAATGTCCTTCCATAAATTTGGGCAGCAATGAAGAATGATTTGCAATCAAGTAATAAAAGGCCTAAAAAAGGTCCACCATGCATACTAACATCCAATACAGCTGACAAAGAAAATAAAAAACCTTGGCATTGTTTGCTCGTTATGTAAACTACACAGCTGTCCAAGCAATTAAGATATGATTTTGGGAATTCTCTCGTAAAAATTTGCTAACAGCGCTTCCACTTGTGAAAGTGACATTCTTCTTTATCAGTAAAGTGCATTTCATTAAGGTAATGCAATTTCATCTAGCTTAATAGTAGGAATTGCTTAACCTTATGGCAAGAGTACGTAAACAACATAAAATTAATGACACTTCATGCATTGTGGGAATAGATTTGCATTAGTGACAGCATTGATCAAGTAATAGGGAAACTAACATGCACTTCCAATTGTTGGTACCTAGGGATTTCTGTTCACTATCTGCAAAGTCGTATTTCTGGTTTTCTGGTTGCAAAATTGTTAAAAAAGATAAAACTCACAGTAAGCTTTGCAATTTTTCAGTACTAACACTAATGAAATAAGCATGATAAAAAGGGCATAGGTCTGAGAGGATACATCTTCACAGGCAGGCTAAAAATATAAATTAAACAGAAGAGATATGCAAGAGTCTTTTAGAAGTGGTGATTCACTTCAAATGTGCAACACCCCCATGATTCAAGAGGGTCTTTTCTTCCATTCCCTCAGATGAGAAAATTTGTAAGTGCTACAGCCACCACTTCATGTTCTGATACTTTTATGGATCCAGCTACAGGAATGCTTATTCTGCTTTATGTGCTGTACTTAATAGTATGGCTGTGTGTTGTTATGCAGTATTATGGGCAGGATGACCCTCTAGTATGTAAGATTTTTCACATGCCAAAGTCAAGAAAAAACACCGAGGGTGTCTAAAGTGACATCTGCTCCCAGCAGGATCTTCAGTGTTTTGTACTTCCTTTCTCCAGTGATGAGACTTTACAGACATATATGACTGTGTAAGCATACCGGAAAAGCCTGTTTAGGGTAGTCTGACCCCTTTCTTACCAGGAGGTGCTTTTTGCTGGCACGTCTTGATACCCAAGATTAAGAAATCTACGATTTCTTAGAGAGGTTTGGTGACTTCCTGAGAAGTCTCTCTTAGGCCAGCACAAACATGTGCAACCACAGGAGTAGTCCCTGTTAATGCAGTTGAATCTTGATTTCTAGTATTTATATACACTGAAGACTTGCTTTCAGCTTGGGTTTGTTCCAAAGGAACTACTTAACAAAACTTACCTGAAATGCTCTCATTTTATTAATTTTAGTGCTAAGAGTATGAGCAAGAAACTCATCATAGAGATGATGGGAAGTAGGGAGATGGTGAGTGTTTTAGCAGAGATCGGGAAGTCACCTCTGTCAAAAAACACTACTTCTTCTGGGGCTTTTATTTTGGTTTGTTTTGCCCTTTTTCAGTTTATTGCTGATTTTAGAGCTTTTAATTTAAAAGACAAAAATTAATTCTGTCTCTTTCTTCCAGACAAAGGACATAAATGGAATTATTAACTGTAAATCTCCTTCACTTAAATAACTTCATGACAGAAAAAATGCCTCAGGCTGCAGAGATTCCTACTAAAACAACATACACATAGTAGACAAGCTGAGGAAAAAACAGTATTGGTCTCAAATCTCCTTAAGCAATAGCAATCCAAAGTGTTATTTGAAAAAAATAATGGGTGACACTTTCAGATAATATTGGGTTAGGCTCTTTGTTCAAAGTGTCCTTTTCATATCAAAGTCATTCCTCAACAGGAAAAAGATTCAAAGTTATGAAAATAAGAGCCATGCAACTAGAGGGAAGGAACATTTTACCAGCGATCGGCAGGCTCCCTGATTATACAGACCTACAGTGGAAAATCCAACAAAGGGCAAATTCCTCTTACGTAAAATATGCCAAGATGTCATTCCAGATGGCAGGCCAGACACATTGCTGGGTTAATGAGAGCAGGGTAGAATGAACATTATAAATCTCAAGCCTGAAAAGCCTAAATCAGTATAATTTCTAGGTAGAGAACAAGCAGGTCTCTGCATAGATGATCTCTAAACCAAGTAAACAGGGGATTAAAAGGATGCAATATGCAAATTCCTAAAGGCATTTTAGTCTTAACCAGTTTACTGCACGTTACAGTAGGACTCCAGGATACTGTAAGCAGTTAACAGGGTTAACTTATGACAGGAGAACTGATCCCAAGCAATGCTAAACAACTCCTGCAGGGTTTTAGAAGTCTGAGACTCAGACTTACAAAATAAGCCTTTCTACAATTATTTTAAGATTTTTTTTTTCCTTTTTTGCAAGTCAGCCTACAGCAAGTCTAGGAAAGCTAAGCAAAGATCCCATTATCTTTATTTGCTATAATCCATCATAAAGTGCTTTTTAGAGGGGAAAAATACACTTCAGAATAAATCTGGACAAGAGATTACTGCCTCTTTCACAAATTAGTCACCCATTCTTAAAGGAAGGAAATAAGCCTGACAGTAGGCATTACAGGTAATGCCAAACAGCTCTCCAGAAACTTAGTTTCTAGGGGAAGTCCTGCAGTCATTGCTCATTTATAAATATGAAACCATTATATTGTTTTATAGTTTTTCCGGTTATAGCTCCTAGGGCTTACAAAAAGCACTGATATATCAAAGACAACATCAGTGGAAAAAAACCCGTGTATTTAAACAGAGATCTATTCCCATGCACCAAGACAGAAGAAAATTTCTGAATTTCTCCTGGAAAGGATCATTAAATCAGAGGAGGGCCACCATGTCTTAATTCCTCTAACACTTTGATTTCATTGATCACATTCTTCTATGATTTGGAGTTAAAAAACTCTACTCTCCATCTGTGGTTCTCCAGTTTCCACCAGATAGTTTATTGCTCTTTACACAGCAAAGCATCTTTTTCTTAGAAGATGATCTATCAATACTGACCTTAGTCGTGACGGGAAAACTACTAATCATTGAATGAACAGAGTAGATCTGAAGGATGGGGAGGTAGATTTGAATGCTTTGCTTTCTTCTCATTTTTTTAGAAGATTTATTTGAAACAAATAATTGTGTCCATCATATCATGCTTTTTAATCTGTACTTTTTCTGTGCCCCCAACACAAGGTTCTGATTTCTGTGAATAGTTAGAACTTATTATTTCCCACTCCTTGTTTTCCTCTCAAACAACTTTTAGTAAAAGTCACTATTGTTGTCATTTTGTAAGTGAGGACACATGGTCTCCTTTGCACTGGGTGAGACTTTTTGCAGGCCGGAGGACTCTACAGCTCATATAATACAAACGATGACAAGTTCTGAATCATAGTTAGCACAGTGGCCAAAACCAAGGTACCTCTTCTCTTTTAGGTTTGACAAAATATAAACACCTAATAAGAGAATTTCATCCATGAGTAGAGGGCCAACATATAATCCTCTTGGACCTTCAGGCACTCACGGTAAATTGCACCATTTGAAAATAAGGCTGAGATATTTAAAGAGTTCATGCCAAAAACCATGTATTCTATGTCATAATTAAAGTGTTCAATTTAGTTGAAAGCCACCTATATCACATATAACTTGCCCTGATTAGACTTTTACTTATCTCAGTGACAAATCAGCCTCAACACCAGCTTCAAGAAAGCAAGTATTGGAGTGCTTACTGTCCAGTACTTTGCAGCAGAACTATGAAGATGTTGCCTCACCTAATACAACATAACTATCATTGAATGGAAATCTATTAACAAATATATTACTTTTATTCCTCTTTCCCCTCCCTCCAGCTCTCGTCATACAAATCTAACAGATTCTGAATGTTTAAGGTAGAAAAACACATGAAAAACATACAATTCACATATGCTTGTATCACCACAGACAGACAACAGTCTCAACTGTATTTTCCTGACAGATAAGATTAAGGGGAACTGCCATGTAATGGAAGATGCTCAAATTTCCTGAATGCGGAATATCTGCTTTACATGAGACTGTGATTAAGCAAGGTTTCTGTTATTTTAAAATGTTTAATAGAGTAGGTCCTAGACCCACTGAAGACCTATCCCTTCTGCTTTGTCCAGGAGAACCTATAAACTCTCTAATGTCATGCCCTAAACTTGCAGTACCCTATCTTTGGCATTTGTTTTATTTAAATATAAGACCAATAAGGACTTAGACTTAAAGATACTCTAAAGATCTGTCTTTTATAATTCTGATACTTTGATTTAATTCAAAACAGGAAATAGTGTCCATTCAATCTCATCTCCCCCCTACCACAACCACACTCCTGGTCTGCTTTAAAATATTTTATGAGAAGATATAAAGATAAAAAGTGTTTACACTAGCCATTTGTCATCTAGCAAAGCTATTTTTCATTCCAAGTGGCTTCATAACTGGATATGCATTGACAGCCAATACCTGTTCTTCCATAAGCATACCCTGCCTGTTTAATTACTATTGAGCTGCAATTAAACGCTTTCTCTCCCTTTCCTTAAACAACTGTTATTTGCTACATAATTTGGGTCAGACTCATACAAACTTGAAGGTTTCAGAGGAAAAAAAAAAAAGGCAAGCAATGTTTTGTCATTACTTTTTTGGCCTTCAAATAGCAAGGCTGAGTGAAAAAAGCCACAATTAATACATCAGAGAGCTTTGCCAGGCTTTTATAGCATTACAGGATTTTTCAGCTATAAAGAAACATATTGAATCTTTAGAGCACAGCCCATTCTTCACTGCTTCAGTTGTCTTCTTTTGTTTACAAGTCCCTGCCATCCTTCTCTGTGAATTGAATGCTAAACTGTCTCTGGAGAGACGTTATATTGCTTACAGAATGCCTCAGCAGATGGTGCTTCCTGTTGCAACAGAAGGCTGTGATTACACCTGAACTCTTCAAGAACTCTAACTTAAACAGCAAAACAAGATAAATGAAAGTCTTAAAGCTCTATCCTTTTTCTCCTCTGTTCTTCCACATTCAGAAAAAAACAATTCTAGATTTGAAAACTGCTAACATTTTACCGGAATACTTTGTCCCAACCTCCATTTCTGATACTTGGTCACTCCATAACTTGTTATAGCACTGCTCATTATAGTTATAAAATAGAATAAACCTCCACCAGGAAGAGTCCATAAACACAAAATGAAGCACCATGAACACCATCTGGATTCAAAAGTTCAATGTTCTATAGCAGTTTGCCACTGAATGTGAAATCGACCCTTTTACAGAAGATCTATGAAGTCTTTGCAGCAGTATTCATTCCATCTATTCCCCTAATCTATGAGTTTCTGTAAAATGTAAGAACCACTTAGAGCTAATTTTAGGACCATATAGTTTAAAACCAAGAACCATAACAGTACCATAGGCAGGTGAATATGTATTTATTTTCTCAATAATTAACAGATAAATATTTATCATTGAAAGGCAGCCATGTGGAATGAAGAATTCCTGTAAATTATTTTCTGTTGGTTTATATTCCAAACACTGTTCTGCACTGTTTCTACAGACAGTCTGCAAGAGCTCATATGGACAATGCAGGACAGAAAGGGGCCAATATTACTATCTGTCTGTATTAGTCCTACAAATGAATGTCTTTTATCTGGCAGAGAAAGGACATTGTCGGTTTCATGACTGCATCGGGCTCGGCTGGCCTCTACGATTGCTATTTTGAATTTTTATGGTCACAGAGCTTTCAGTCCTCACCGAGGTTCAAATCAAAACCCATGCTCAATTTGATTGCAGAGTTCCAGGTGGCCAGAGACCGCTTGGGACCTTGCAAAACAGAGACAGATGAGAATAGGTTCAGGTCCTTCTTTTAAAGGGAGTTTAATTGCTGCCCTCACTAAGCAATTCTTTTATTTCAACCAGAGTTCATGCTATAGAAACAAAATAGACACATTTTTCACAAGAGGTATAGGGTGCTGCTGCTACATGGATCTGCCCACATCTTAGTGGCTGTTCACTGAAGCTGAAAAGGCTGCCTTCACCCAGTTCTCATACCCATATCACAGTATTTCCACCATAAATGGTTCCCCATCACAGAAGGCCTTCCCAGGTTGAACTAAATAGGAAATTAAACTCGTATTGGGGTTCAGCAACTTCTATCAACCTCTCACCTTTCACACAGAGGATTAATCAGTTTCATTGTAAATCTTAGCAGAATTAAGTCGTTTTTTCCAGTGAGATTTCAAAAGTCTCACTATACAAAATAGTTTAAAAGAATCTCTTTTCAAAGCTTATTTCAAAGCTTATTAATTTCTTACAACCTTTTTGCATAGGCTTGTTTTCCCCAAGAAGTAAGTTGTGACAGATCTGAATAGCAGAAGGCAATTATCAAGTTCATTTCTTGAAATGCAGGCAAAAACACTTGCCTTATCAGGAGACTGTCAGTGAAAAATCTCTCTTCGTGTCCTTCTTTGCATTCTCAGAATACATCTATACAGTGTAACAGAGAGGCATGTGAAGGTAGCCAAGTAATTGTGCTACTGCAATGGTTCACACCAGCTTACCAAGCTCTAACCAGACTAACCCACATGGGATCTGTTTTGGCTCTCCTGCTTCCACACTGCGCCTTTCTCCTGGTCTCTGCATCCATGTTCCCTCCCACTCCTCTCTGTAGGTGGCCCTTCTCCCCATCTGCCAAGCTCAGCTGTGGTCCAGCGCAGCCTGAGGGAGATGGGTGTCCTCAGGCCCCTCTGTTCAGTGTCACATTTCTTACTAACTCAAGTATCTGGCTGGTGCATCCCTTCTTACAGCTCACAAATAAGAAGAATTGATGTGTACTGACTGATCATTTAATAATTAGAATAGCTATCAGTCATTACCTCGCATGAGCCTACTGGGCAATCTAAAAAGAGGCCTTCTTTAAGGTGTGGGGGAATAAATAAAACTCAGTTCAGATAATGTGTTATTTTAAAAGCAATAGTAATTCTGGTTTAAGCTAGCTAGAATAACTTCTTTTAGGTGTCAGTGTTGATATAGGCCTGCCTAGCTATATGAGTACTCAAGCATGATGGGCAAATACAGGAACAGGACAGGGCTAGCATTTTTGTTAGAACACAGAAATGAGAAATTAACTCACAATGCTGAAGTCAAGTGTCACCATGATGCACACTTAAACACATGAAAACAGATGGCAACATTTTCACCCACAATAATTATTACAAGGGTCAAAACCTGGTGGTCATCTCAGATTCCTCCACTACTTCTTTTGCCTGTACCTCTGTAACAATGGCATCTCTTGTCACCTCTCAGCTATGATATTTTAAAAACCTCTTCACCAGTCATCCTTCCATTGTGGTGAAATCAAAAAAAAAGTACCTCAGTTCAGTTTCTTTTCTCTACATTAAGATAATATATTGCGTAATACTGTAAATGTCCTACCTCACCCTCATGCAATTGATGTCCTTCTATACTTCCTTCGCTCCCTCTCAGCCTTGATGTCTGCTCGTCTGCTGATACCAATTATATAATTTCATCTTTCCCTTATTTGCCTATTGTTTTCCTATGGTTGCTCATCTGTTGATGCCAGTTAAGTAATTTCATCTCTCATATATGCCTACAGCTTTCCTCTCTTGTGTCTCTCCTCAGAATAAAAGGTCTGTGCCTAAGCTATCAATTCAGCTAAACTTCAATATTAAATTTTCTATTTAAAAAAAACTAGAAACCCAGACCAAAAACCTACTTCTCATGTAATGGGAAAAAAAGAACAAATAGATAGAAAAAT
This sequence comes from Gavia stellata, assembly GCF_030936135.1. Taxonomy (NCBI): domain Eukaryota; kingdom Metazoa; phylum Chordata; class Aves; order Gaviiformes; family Gaviidae; genus Gavia; species Gavia stellata. Next base: position 44,825,896 of record NC_082637.1, read on the forward strand.
TAACAATTGCTTAGTCACTGTCACCTAACCTTTCCTGTTTGCTGGTGAATATAGGCAGCTCAGTGACTGCAGAAAACAGACGTGTTGCCTTTTTTTAAATGGGAAAGGTAAGTCACAAACTCAGGCACATTAAAAAAGCCCCTATGTTCTCAGTCACTGCTCCAAATACAGGGTAGGTTCTTTTTGCCCAGTTAAAGTTGTTGGAAATTGGGCAGGACAGCTTCAGCAAGCCAAAAAACTACACCTGGAACAACATTATTTTTTCACTGTGGTGACAGTGCATAGTCACAGCTTACTTGTCTTGAATATCAGACAAGCCCATTTCCTTCTTTCCCCTAAGACTAGTTTGGAAATCTCCTCTATTATTTAAAGTCCACTGAGCATTTTCACGCATTTTTCTTAGTACTATGGAAAATAATGACTCCTGTGGCCCTCCCTAGCTTTTGGGCAGAAATCTGAGCCCCCAACCCCCACCCAAGAACAATACCAGTTCCACTGTCACCATCACCTTTTTTTTTGAATGGATTGTTTTGGGTTTTTTTTTTTTAGGACAGAGCTTTCTGTTTCTCAGAAAATTGGCTTAAATCTTTCCAGGTTCATATTGACACCTTAATATGTTTGCCAAATTTACAACCTAATACTTATTGGCATCTCTGAAGGGCAATAAACCCTGTGTATGTTTGTGAGGTGCTTAACACACAACGAGTCATCCCAGATATTGCCAAAACATTACCAAACTTACCAGGTACAGTTTTTCGCAGTTTTTGGTTTGGAATGAGCATTAAGTGGACAATAAGGGAAGCGAACTGGACTAAGCAGCTGCTGAAGGAGCAATCCTTTGTGGTGATATAGGGAAAGAGCGGTAGGTTCAAGCAATAAACCTCACTTGCTGGATACATGCAAAGAATGCAAAGAGAGGTCCAACGTCAATATTCTTCCTGAAGAGGTTTAGGAGCACTTTTTGAGAGGTAGGCAAAGAGGTTTTCACAAACAGTGCATTCCAACAGTACTAGAAATAACATATCCTCACTGAATCCTCAAAATTCAACACATCAGCTGCTGTTCATCCCGTACCTCATCTGAGGAGTAATTATGTGATACCCATTAGAGAAACAGCCAATGATATTCAAGACCTCTGTGTTTTCATCCTCACACCTACCTTCTCATGTATGTTGACACTGTAGATACACTTCTCAGATGGGGCAGTGAACAGAAAAAAGGCAGAAGGCCTGTATTTTCAAAGGAATTACATATATAAATATTACTGAGAAACTGATTAAAAGGAGCTTACGTAAAATTGAGAGAGAGTCAATGGTAGAGTACAAAACTGAATCCAAGGCTTACTAATGACATTAGATAAACTCCCTTAGTTCCAAATCTCCTTCCCAATGCAAAGTTGTTTCTTACCTTTGATTTTACTGGGACACTGTGCATGATCATCAGGAAAGAGATGAGGTAACCTTTAATATCAGACATGTTAAAGGAGCTGTGTTTCCCTACATTGCAAATAACCCCAGGTTTCCAGAGCCAAAGTTTAGCGTTGCATGTACTTCTGCATGAACACTAATCAGAATGAAGATGATAACATGAAAATATAAGTCTAAGATGTCCATTTTTACTCCTTTCAGAAGACTTATGAAGAGTTTCTGGTGTCAACCAGTTTCAGGAAGGTCCACTGTCACTATCTGAATGAAATCACATATTCTGCTTCTCTCCAGGACATCATCAAACTTGAGATACTCAAGATGCTTATCAAATTTCATAGCATGTTTACCAGGCTATAACAATGATGCTTTAAGAACAAGTCTTAGGTAAGAAAAATTCATGCTGTTACCAATTCAAGCTCATTTAAACCTACTAAATCTTACTCATAAAACAGTTTATGGCTGAAGTTTCACAAGAAAAATTCTAATATGAAATACTAAGGTTTTGTGCTTTTTCCCCTCGAATTAATGCTTAAGTTCAGAAAATGATATGCAATGCACACTAACAAGAAAAAATGTGGTTTACAATAGGATAGGTATACTAATAGTAGAGAGTTTGCTGAGATTTCAATGATTTTTAAATTGAATTTGGTTTTAAAGTGCTTCTTCCCAAGACATTGCAGCTTCAGCAGGAAAACACATGCAACAGTGACCCCTGTTTTCAGAAACTATGTGTCCTTTAAGCATCTTAAAGGTAGTTACTATCTTCTCAGCTGGCTTTATTACTACTTTGAAGAAACAAACTCATGTAACAGAATTCAAGGGCTGGAACAAAGAAGCAGAGGTCTTAGGGAAGTTATCAGCTTGAGAAATGACAAGCTCGCTAAATCATTGTTTTTCTGTCTATGTAATGTGAAATTTGAGCATTGAGATATAGGAGATCAGAGAAGGATGAGATTTGAAAACATCTGACTGATCTTCCATCTTTTTTTCCAACTGTATTGTTAGACTAGCTGACTTGAGTCACTATGTAAAGCTGTACAGTATAATTTTTTACAACTGTTTAAGGAGCAGTATAACAACTGTCAGTCAGGTCTTCACAAGAAGAGGAGTTTATGCCCATAAGCTAAGCATTACTTATGCAAATATCCAAGTTAATTTTAAAAACAGTATACACATACAGTACATAAAGACGGGGAAACATTTTAAAAACTAATATATTTAAACAGTATTAACAGAGCGTGAGGAAAGAGAGCAAGGTTTTCATCTAAGAAGCAAGAGTTCCAGAACTGATAATCATTCTCTGTATTTCCCCTTTGAAGTCAAGAGAAGTTATGGAGGACGTTGTGTGCTTCAACCTCCCAAGAAATTTGCAGACAATTGCCCTGGGTTCCCAAGCAGTAGTTAAAGAGCCTTCTTTTAGTGATTCTCACTTATGAGATGGTGGGCATCATAGAGAGGGCTTTAAATTGGATTCAAAGGGGGAAGGGGATGAAGCCAGGCTCACTAGAGATGAGCCTAGAGGTGGCATACCAATGTTGGGGGCAAAACTGACAGCCCAGCTCAAGTGCATCTACTCCAATGCACGCAGCATAGCCAGCAAACAGGAGGAGCTGGAAGCCATTGTGCAGCAGGACAGCTGTGACGTAGTTGCCATCACAGAAACATGGTGGGACGACTCACACGACTGGAAAGCTGCAATGGATGGCTAGAAGCTCTTCAGAAGGGATAGGCAAGGAAGGAGAGGCAGTGGGGTGGCTCTGTATGTTAGGGAGTGTTTTGATTGTATAGAGCTCAATGACTATGATGACAAGGTTGAGTGCTTATGGGTAAGGATGAGGGGGAAGGCAAACAAGGCAGATCTACTGCTGGGGGTCTGTTATAGACCACCCAACCAGGACGAAGAAGCCGACGAAGCGTTCTACAAGTGCCTGGCAGAAGTCTCACAATCGCAAGCCCTTGTTCTTGTGGGGGACTTCAACTTACCGGATGTCTGCTGGAAATATAACACAGCAGAGAGGAAACAGTCCCGGAGGTTCCTGGAGTGTGTGGAAGATGATAGCTTCCTCACACAGCTGGTAAGTGAGCCTACCAGGGGAGGTGCCCTGCTTGATCTGCTGTTTATGAATAGAGAAGGACTGGTGGGAGAAGTGATGGTTGGAAGCGATCTTGGGCTTAGCGACCATGAAATGATAGAATTCTCAATTGCTGGTGAAGTAAGGAGGGGGGTCAGGAGAACCACAACCACGGACTTCCAGAGGGCAGACTTCGCCCTGTTCAGGACACTGGTTGAGAGGGTCCCTTGGAAGATGGTCCTAAAGGGCAAAGGGGTCCAGGGAGGCTGGGCCTTCTTCAAGAAGGAAATCTTAAAGGTTCAGGAGCAGGCAGTCCCCATGGGCCCTAAGAAGAGCCGACAGGGAAGATGACCGGCCTGGCTGAATGGGGAGCGTTTCCTGGGGCTCAGGAAAAATAGGAGAGTTTATCAACTTTGGAAGAAGGGGCAGGCAGCTGAAGAAGAGTACAACGACCTCGTTAGGGCATGCAGAGAGGGAATTAGAAAGGCAAAAGCCCACCTAGAGCTCAATCTGGCCACGGTCATAAGGGATAACAAAAAATGTTTTTACAAATACATTAACAACAAAAAGAAAGCCAAGGAGAATCTCCATCCTTTACTGGATGCGGGGGGGAACATTGTCACAAAGGATGACGAAAAGGCTGAGGTATTGAATGCCTTCTTTGCCTCAGTCTTTAATAGCCACACCAGGTATCCTCAGGGTATTCAACTCCCTGAGCTGGAAGACAAGGATGGAGAGCAAAATAAACTCCCCGTGATCCAGGAGGAAGCAGTTAATGACCTGCTATGCCACCTGGACACTCACAAGTCTATGGGGCCTGACGGCATCCACCCAAGAGTACTCAGGGAGCTGGCGGAGGAGCTTGCCAAGCCGCTCTCCATCATTTATCAACAGTCCTGGTTAACAGGGGAGGTCCCAGACAAATGGAGGCTTGCCAATGTGACACCCATCTACAAGAAGGGCCGGAAGGAGGATCTGGGGAGCTACAGGCCTCTCAGCCTGACCTTGGTGCTGGGGAAGATTATGGAGAGGCTCATCTTGAGAGCGCTCACAGGGCACGTGCAGGATAACCAAGGGATCAGGCCCAGCCAGCACGGGTTCATGAAGGGCAGGTCCTGCTTGACCAACCTGATCTCCTTCTATGACCAGGTGACCCGACTAGTGGATGAGGGAAAGGCTGTCGACATTGTCTACCTGGACTTTAGTAAAGCCTTTGACACTGTCTCCCATAGTATTCTCTTGGAGAAGCTGGCAGATCGTGGCTTAGACAGGTGCACTCTTTGCTGAGTAAAAAACTGTCTGGAAGGCCGAGCCCAGAGAGTCATGGTGAATGGAGTTAAATTCATTTGGCAGCCGGTCACAAGCGGAGTTCCTCAGGGCTCAGTTTTGGGACCAGTCTTGTTTAATATCTTTATCAATGATCTGGATGAGGGGATAGAGTGCACCCTCAGCAAGTTTGCAGATGACACCAAGTTGGGTGGGAGTGTTGATCTGCTTGAGGGTAGGAAGGCTCTGCAGAGGGATCTGGACAGGCTGGATCAATGGATCGAGGTCAATTGTATGAGGTTCAACAAGGCCAGTGTACTGGATTTGCGTGGCAGTGCTTTGGTAGCAGGGGGGGCTACAGGGGTGGCTTCTGTGAGAAGCTGCTAGAAGCTTCTCCTATGTCTGATAGAGCCAATGCCAGCGGACTCCAGGACGGATCTGCCACTGGCTAAGGCTGAGCTAATCAGCAACAGTGGTAGCACCTCTGGGATAACATGTTTAAGAAGGGGGAAAAAACCGGGAAGTGGCAGCCGGAGAAGAGAGGAGTGAGAATATGTGAGAGAAACAACTCTGCAGACACCAAGGTCAGGGAAGAAGGAGGGGGAGGAGAGGCTCCAGGCACTGGAGCAGAGATTCCCCAGCAGCCCGTGGTGAAGACCATGGTGAAGCAGGTTGTCCCCCTGCAGCCCATGGAGGTCCACTGTGGAGCAGATATCCACCTGCAGCCCATGGAGGACCCCACGCTGGAGCAGGTGGATGCCCGAAGGAGGCTGTGATCCTGTGGGAAGCCCATGCTGGAGCAGGCTCCTGGCAGGACCTGTGGAGCCATGGAGAGAGGAGCCCACGCTGGAGCAGGTTTGCTGGCAGGACTTGTGATCCTGCGGGGGACCCACGCTGGAGCAGTCTGTTCCTGAAAGACTGCACCCTGTGGAACGGACCCATGCTGGAGCAGTTCGTGAAGAACTGCAGCCTGTGGGAAGAACCCACGTTGGAGAAGTTCGTGGAGAACTGTCTCCTGTGGGAGGGACCCCCTGCTGGAGCAGGGAAAGAGTGTGAGGAGGAAGGAGCGGCAGAAACAAGGTGTGATGAACTGACCGCAACCCCCATTCCCCGTCCCCCTGCGCCGCTCGGGGGGAGAGGTAGAAAATCAGGAGTGAAGTTGAGCCCGGGAAGAAGGGAGGGGTGGGGGGAAGGTGTTGTTTTTTTAAGATTTGGTTTTACTTCTCATTATCCTACTCTGGTTTTGATTGGTAATAAATTAAACTAATTTCCCCAAGTCAAGTCTATTTTGCCCATGATGGTAGTTGGTGAGTGATCTCCCTATGTCCTTATCTCGACCTACGAGCCTTTTCCTCATATTTTTTCTCTCCTGTCCAGCTGAGGAAGGGGAGTGAGTGAGCGGCTGTGTGGTGATTAGTCCGGCTGGGCTTAAACCACGACAGCCAGGTGCTGGGTCCTGCATTTGGGTCACAACAACCCCATGCAACGCTACAGGCTTGGGAATGAGTGGCTGGAAAGCTGCCCTGCAGAAAAGGACCTGGGGGTGCTGGTTGACAGGCAGCTGAATATGAGCCAGCAGTGTGCCCAGGTGGCCAAGAAGGCCAACGGCATCCTGGCCTGTATCAGAAATAGTGTGGCCAGCAGGAGTAGGGAAGTGATCCTGCCCCTGTACTCGGTGCTGGTGAGGCAGCACCTTGAACACTGTGTTCAGTTTTGGGCCCCTCACTACAAGAAGGACATTGAGGTGCTGGAGCATGTCCAGAGAAGGGCGACGAAGCTGGTGAGGGGTCTGGAGCACAAGTCTTGTGAGGAGCAGTTGAGAGAGCTGGGGGTGTTCAGTCTGGAGAAGAGGAGGCTGAGGGGAGACCTTATTGTTCTCTACAATTACCTGAAAGGGGGTTGCAGAGAGGTGGGTATTGGTCTCTTCTCCCAGGTGATTGGTGATAGGACAAGAGGAAATGGCCCCAGGTTGTGCCAGGGGAGGTTTAGGCTGGATATTAGGAAAAATTTCTTTACTGAGAGGGTGGTGGAGCATTGGAACAGGCTGCCCAGGGAAGTGGTGGAGTCACCATCACTGGAGGTGTTAAAGGAGCATATAGACATGGCACTTCGGGACATGGTTTATTGGGCATGGTGTTGTTGGGTTGATGGTTGGACTTGGTCTTACAGATCTTTTCCAACGTTAATGATTCTGTGATTCTGTGATATATTTTAAAACTTTGTAAAAGTTTTCACAAGCTTCATTGCATAGCTCCTTCTCCACCCCCTAAAAACTTTCAGCCAAGAATTATGGATCAGTCACGATGACCAACCAACTCTTTCTCTGTTTGGAATCAGGTCAAAACTTCAGCAGCACTGTGTAAATAACACATTCATTGCACAGCTAGACACTAAAATACTATAAAAAGGATCTTTATCAACTGTTTAGATGTGAATTTGTTACAACACTATCTAGAAACAGTTCTCATTTAACAACAGCTTTCAGGTTGTTAAGCTACAAAGTATTAAGCTATACATGTAGTGTTTAAAGTTCAAATGCTGGGGGTTGCAATGAACATACTTCAGGTTTATTGTGGATATCAGCATGTACTCAAACTTTTGCATGCTTTTCTGTCATACAGGGAGGTTAGTATTTGACTCAAGAACAAAAAAATTTACATAGATTTAACAAGGATGAAATAAAGTCTATTGATATGTAATAGAATTCTTTATGAATTTATAGCCTAGAAGATTTAGTAGAGAATAATAGTCTCTCTTTAGATTTTCAACCATCATATAGAATTTAGTCATGCATGAATTTTGTCAGTGAATGAATCAGAGTTAAGTGTGTGTCTGAATTACACCTGTGGATCACAGCAAAGTGAAGAATGTTCATAAATACACATCAGTCAGATGACAGGCATAATCGTTGCCAGACCTAGCAAAAAGGACATTTCCTTTTTGAAAAGATGAGATTACTTTAACTGAGCTCTTTGAGTTACGGCTTTTAAATATGGAGCAATTTCAAACTGGAATTCTGATCCATATTTTGTAATATGAACTTACACCTATTGGAAAACTTCATGAATGCTGGAATTAAATCATGTTAGCTAATAAATTTTATACTTTAAAGCTACATAAACTTTTTTTTTCCATGATCAATGAGGGCAGTTGTGTTCATGTTCACCAATTAGAAACTGATGTGCAAACAAATTATTTTGCTTGGCCAATTAACAATTACAGTTCAGTAATCTCCTAAAATGTTACTTTTCCTAGCTACCCATCAATATACTTGCATTTGACCAAAGATGTCAGGTGGCATCTCAACTAAAGGTAAATGAAGTCACATTCTTTCCAAGGGTTGTGCTAAATGTTGCCCTTTTGATGATACCCTTCAGGTTTCTTTTGCATTGTCAGAAATGATATTTTCTTAAGCATTTGGCAGATGTAGGTACATAAAATTTTCCAAAAAAAAAAAAAAAAATCAAGTCAGTTCAGACATGTCAACACTACTTGTACAGAGATACAAGCTGTCCAGAAATTCATGCCCTACCCTTCCCCCTGAGCCCCATCCAGGGCACCAAAAGTGCGGAAGGACACCACAGTAATTTTGCAACATTCCTGAATTAATGCCATAGTTCTACTTTCTCCTTCATGGGATTGTTACCAATATGTAAGGAGCTTTTTTTTTTTTTTTTGGGCCAATGCAGGGCTAAGCATCGTAGGAAGTCTTTGGGAAAGAAACACTGATCCTCTTCAGACACATTATTCACTTCTTATCTCATCTCACATTTGTGCGTGCATTAAGAATCAGTGCAGTATGCTGATACCCAGGAAAAATAGAAGGTTGCAAAGTTCATCCACACAGAGCTTTTCAACGCTCTCTCCGCTCTGTCAGCTTCGACACTGACACCTAGTGCCCAGGCCAAGAACACTGCTCAGCTACTAGTCAAAACACCCGTCCAAATCAACAGTTACTTCGATTTCCAATAAAATGAACTGACTCAACAGGGCTGAAAGACTCCCACTCGTTTTAGCCCCCAATTTGCATACATATTCTAATTATCATTCGAATCTATTAAAAGAGTAGCAAGCTTATGGACCATGACTTCAGCATTGTTCATCCCTTAACAGTTAGAGTTGTTGGATCATTAATATCAATAATGAGCTAGAACTGCAATTAGTGTCTAAGTGAAATATGCCACGAATTACTGATTTATTATTATGTTTGTCAGTAAAAATATACTAGGGTACAGCAGGGTAAGCATAGAAATTATATCATTGCCAAGGCTTCAAAACTGCTAGTTTTTCCTAGAAGGTATCTGAGAACAATATTCAGAAACACTGCCATTGTATTGCCAGACAAGTTGTGTGAAAGACACAGTACATAATACAACAGGAAAATTAAGGAATTTTTTAAAACTGTAAACTCTTAAATGTTGTCTGTTAAACAATTATTTGCTTGTTTCCTCATCTGACCCACTGCCTTATTCCTCAGATGTTTCTCCTTTCACCAGCTTTAAACTCTGTATCTTCATATTCTTCTTGGACTAAATTTCAGATGTTTTCTCTCACTAAACTGGCCCAAATGAAAACAGCCAGGCTCCTTAACCACCCCATTCTTCTCCTTTCTTTTGTGCATATTTTCCAAAATCTGTGGCAGAGCAAGGTCCTAAAGCCAGGTTTGATCCTCATACATCATTCATGTATTTCCTAATGAAGTCATTAAAATACTGATCTCGCAGAGATATGCTGCTTGTAGTGCATAAAAAGTCTTTGTAATCCCAGCTCATATAGATAACCACTTCTGCCATTCAAACTTCTCAAACATTTTACTGCACCAGGAAGAATCAAGCTGATCTGATTTTTTTTTTAAAGACCGTGCCATGGATTACTTCAACAGGAGTTTCAACAAGTCCTCTCTTTTCTGAATTCATCCCTTGTCCTATTTGTTCTAGGATATAGACAGCTCACTTCAGTCTTATATAGTGGTAGGAACTTTATTATTTTCTTATGTACTTACATATGTATAAATGTATAAAATATCCTAAAGGCCTAGTATTATATGTGGGCTATCAATAGCAAAAAAACCCTAACATTTAATGTTAGTTTAGTTTTCATTTATTATAAGACTTTCAAAGTATGCCCATTGATTGGAATGTGACATTACTGAAACAGGAAGGATCACTTTGCTTAAATCTTTTTGTCAGAAAAGAAAGATCATCATTTGTGCATAATAATGAGTGAAAGTAGCCAAATTGTGACAAAGTCTCTCTAGTTACTAATTGCAAATCAGCAGTTGTTTATATAAAAGTTTGTATGAGATATTAAAAGAGCATGATTCCTAGTTCTCACTTGTGTGGAAGAAATTTACACTGCAGATTGCCTGCTACTCAGTTTGATTCCTTCCAGTGTTCCTTTAGCAGTTTCCAAAAGTTCTCTGAGAAGATGTCTGCAGCAGCTTATGAACTCTAACAGTCACAGAAGACAACACAAACTTGCCTGTTCTAATAAAAGTGACACTCAAAATATGAAAAGCAAACAAAAAGGGCATAAAAACTGCTATTTGGAAGAGCCATACATTTGGAGTTACAGTTTTTTTGCAGTCTCCCTGTGACCAGTTTCCCAAATGAAGTTTTATATCACATATTTGCAGTTTCACAAGATGTTTGAAAGATACCATAGTCCACTGAGAAGGAAACCAAACATTCCTAAATCCTGCCTTCCATTAAAAAAAAACCAAAAACCCACAAGCCAACTTAAAAAAACACAAACCCAAAACCACAAAAACCCCTCAAAAACCACTTAGATTTGCAGTTTATCTCACACTTCCTTACAGGGTCTCTACCAAGAAATCCTACTGTGGGACCAGAGAATGAACTTGTCATACAGTAAAATCACTGTAGGAAGAACAAGGACATTCTCACCATCGCTGTCTATGAGCCAGGCAGGACATTCACAGTTGTCTGGCATCTACTTGTTCTCAGTACAATCCCTTGAAGAGCTTCCCCTGTCCCAAATTCCTCCTTCATAGACCTCAGCCCCTGAACCAGAGGGTCAGAAAGCTGCTTGCTATGGAGTAGAAACATTAAGTAAGACTGTGAGGAATTCTTGGAAGCATGCAAGAGGTGAGAGTTATTGAAGAAATGTGACAGAATTACTCTACAAGCCTAATGACGCAGGTTTTGACAGCTGTCTTTGCAAAGCGACACACTTAGTTGTCAACCTGACTTACTTTTTCAGGTGAAAGTTTTTATTTTAAAACAAATAGCAAAGCCAAAGAAAGCATTTGCCAGGCCTCTGGTGTAAGTTGGAAATTCTCAGCTTGTAATAAACCTAAGGTGGGAGGTGTAGAATATATCCTTGTGCTTCTTAGCAGTTGGCTTAAAGGACTCTACCAAGAAAAGCAAGTGACCTGGAGGGACCCAGATGAATGGTTGCTCCTTCAGTTCCAAGCATCCAGTGTGACACGAGTCTCTCACTCCAAGAAACCACAGGTTTTCACAATTAAAAAAAAAAATTGAGAGCCATTCTGGGAAGATTTAAGTCTGACTCTCTAAGTTTTAAAAACAAAGGCTAGAAAGTATATGTCACATATTCTTATGGTTTAAAAACTGTATGCTTATGATGACTGCTGGGAAAAAATTTTGGAAATTATTAAGCAGGAAACTCACTCTATTAAGCCATTTCTCGCAAGTAGAGTGCCAAGACTCAAATTTCTCACTCTACCATAACCACTTTTGCCCCTGTAGAGCTTTTTCCAAAATCAGATTTCACCTCTGAAGGAGTATTTTAAGCAGAGGAATACTAGCACAGTAGAGATCAAAACCATAGAATGCAACATGGATACCACCTCATAAAAAGGACATATTTTATGCATTATTGTCTTGAAGCACAAGGTTGTATCCCTGAGGCTAGATTCATTGATCCGACATTAGACACCCTTTAAAAATTCTGTGCATCAGTCTGATTACAGTTATGCAGAAAAAACTCTTGGGTTTGTATGCTGTAAGTCAGGTCCCTCTGCGCATAAAGTGTAGAGCACAATCTGCATGACTGTAATAACTCCAACTTGTTAGACTTACTTTCCATACAGGCTTATGGCACCTCAGATTCTTCAGCTGTCCCTTCTTTATCTTATGTTAGATAAGGCATACTATGGAAGAAATATTGGTCAGTCATTTTCAACATGAAAAGCAAAGGTCAGACCTGGCATTTTATCATTTGCCTCTAGACATGTCCTTGCCAAAAAGGTCAAATTTTCTATTAAAAATACTATAGTGTTGCCATGGGACAATGCATGCTCAAAGGCGTCCTTTTAGCTTAGGCTCTTGTCTTCACTATTTAACGTTCAGCATCAACAGCATACACCACCCCTCATCATCATCAACATCAGAGACACTAGTTCCGCACTAGCAAAAGGAAAGTCACTAAAGGCTTGGAGGCTCAGTTCAAATAAGCATTCAAAAGTTCAACTGCTTATCAAAATAATTTCCATTTCTAGAGCAGACTGGAAATCATATAAAAATAAACTGTGTGGTAAGCTTAGGCTGTGACATGCAGAGGACCCTGAAAAGGAGATACAAGTACATTAAGCAAATATTCTCAGTAGGCCTAGAAGGCTTTTTTTTTTAATTGGCAATTTCTAATCAGTGGTGCCTGTCTTAAAAAGAAAAATGTTTATGTTTAGAGGCGAAATTGAGAACAGAAGGGGTAAGTGCAGACAGAACTCAAAGCCCAAACTGATGCATCGCTCAGGTGAACACTGAAAACCAGTTTAGCAGGGATCAGTCTCCAGGGTCATTCTCACATGGCTTCCTCTCACCTGTCCTATTACAGGAATACCCAAGTAAGAATAGCTCCCTACAGCTCAACCCTGACTCCCTTCATGATCTACTATACCAGCCAGCCATTTCCCATACCTTCTGGTCTAAAGAGGCTGCATTTTGAAGACATAATGTAAGTTAATTCGAAGGATGGCTGGCCAAGAAACAAAAAGGGGTGCAAATTTGACTAGCCAGTGGGAAGAGTTGACATGTGGTCCTTCAGCATGCTGTCTCATAGACAGCCTGCTATGAAGACAAATATAAAAATGAGCAAACAGTACACATAAATCCTCAGCTTATTAAAAAGGAAAACACACTGTCCTTGGCAACATCCCTACATGTTGGCAACTATGCAGTCAAAAAGTATGTTTTCCCACCTCCTGATGACTTCAACTGACTGAAGGGATTGAGTTTCAACTTCTCTCCCAAAAAAGTATCTTCAGCGAAAGTCTATGGATGGAAAATTTCAGCTCACATAAGAAATACTTGTGACAACAGTTGTAATGGAAATTTCTGAGCAACCTTCCCAGAATTTCAGTGTGGAAAAGTGTCAGAGATGTTTGCTTGATTTTTTTAATTATTACAAGACTGATTAATGTACAAGGACAAAGGCCTGGAAATCACCTCATTGGACTAAAAGATGAAAATCAGACGACAGTGAGGTGTGGAGAAGTGTTCATATATTTCATGAAGGTGGGTTGAAGTTATTTAAGTGAAACGTGCAGTTTTTTATTCATGAATCCTAAAGGACTGACAATGCAAAAGTTGTTGACTTTGGTTTTGCACAGCAGCACTAACACAATATTCATAATGCGCAATCTTATTGCATTAGCCAGGTAGTGAGTGTCATTGCTTCTGAAAAGGAATAGTCTGGTTGTACGAAATCATTCTGAATCAGAGCTAGCAAAAGAGTGGCCTTTTCCTCCCCCTTCTTCAAGGAGCTGCCAAGCATGTCAGATCATTCATGTTAAATTATGCTGGATGGCATTGAGATGTGCACTACTGTCATCTAACAGCTGAGTTGCAGCTGTCAAATCCTTTGCCCTGTGAGCCTCCTGTAGCAATCCAACAGTGGTCCAAAACAGGGGAACAGGCCTTTATCTGCTAATTTATGGCTAGTTTGACCCTGACAAAATAAACAACATGCATGACAATCAGAGAAGAAAAATAATCTAATCAACTCTAACACTTTCTGCTGACCTGCAGACAAAACTAGTACACTAAAATCCCATGGCAAAAATTCAATTCTGGCACAAAATGTAATAATCTTGTTGATTTAGTCAGCAGCTTATTTGGCTATATATTTTAAACCCTCACAGCAGGCAGAAAGAGGGAAATTAACTGAAAATTAGAAAGAATATTTATACAAGCAAAATGTTTGTCTGCATACCTATACCTTGCATTGTGTTGTGGCTTTAACAATTTAACTCAAATTAAATTAGAATTACCAGCTGAGGCTCAGTAATAATTAAGCTTGTACCTTTTACATATGTATTGCCCTTACTGACCGCTCTGTTTACTTAGTAAACAATCTTTCTTCAGCTTTCCTGCAGTTCAGTCCATGCTAGGAAAACACTAATCTCTTCCAGGTTTTAGCTTTCTCAGTTCCCCTGCACCATGGTTTGACCTGCAGGCAAATGAAGCCATTCAAATATTTGCTTATCTTGTCATCTGTTCTCATCAGACCTTGCAATTCCTGTCATGCCCCACATGTCAGTTTAAAGCATAACGTCATTAATACCTCCAGTGCACTAATGGATGCTTCACACATGAACGCATTAATGAAATGTGTTATTGTTTTCCCTCACAGGACATTAACAATCTCGCTCACACGAGCCCCTGCAGCCCTGCAGTGCTGCTGAAAACCACTAGCTATCAAATGAACCCTCAGTTACGCCTCAGTAACTTTAAGTTCAAGTTTATCACTGAAGTGTCACTCATGTGAGGAGAAGATACAAGCCTCTAAGGTCTTTTGGGCCCAGCTTCAATTACCATAAAGAGTAACAGGAGGCAATAGCTGCAAGGGAAAAATACATGGTCATAAATGAAACCCTGTCAAGATAAAATAGGAAAGATCTGGGTGTCAGTGTAGTCATTTGTTTCTTGTTTCTCCCCTTTGTGGACCAATGGCTTAGGTAATGAAGACGGGAGTGGTTTTCTAGAGGATAGAAACACAAACAGTCTAGTTTCCTTATAGGGACCTTAAATATAAGGGGCAATAAAGATTCTCTACACAAGTCATATTTAAAATCGTTTTTCTGTATCTTCACGAATTATTTCCAGAGCAGTTGTGAAATGGCCACAGCAAGTTATGCAGCTTTTACATACACGTTAGCTAAATAAGCCTGCTTGTCTTCTGTTAGGCTGTGATTGCAAGAGCACTTTGGCAGCAAAAATAGGGTAGTAGCTTTTTCACATCACGAATAATATCTCTACCTTTTCTATAGGTCAAAGGAGAACACAAATCAAGCTTTTCCCTGCATTCACATCCACTATAGGAATCACCCTTTGAGCCCGCATTTTAAGTTTTTACTTCACAAAGCCAATCAATGAAGTTGTCCACTTCATGGTTAGCCTTAAAAATCAGAGTTCAGAGTAGCCAGTAACTTTGAATTTTCCACAGAGTGTAATATATATTACTGTGTAAAGTTCTGAACAAGAAAAACACAGCAAGATACTGGAATTTCATGTAGTGTTTCAGGTATGAAATCAGGAAGTTCTCTTATACTACAGTCATCCTTTGGGTCTCACTTTATTCTCAAGCAGTGACACTCCTGTATGGTGGCGACAGGCACAGCTAGCAGTGAGGCCATGCTGGGAATAGGCAATAGAGATCCCTAGCTGTAGAGGAAACAAGACAGCATCCTGCAAAGGCCATTCCTGGCTTATTCCAGGAGCTGTGACACTCCAGGGAATTGCTAGCACCCCCCTCCTGTGAACTACCCTGAAAGCCCCATTTTTCCTCATCAGTCCAAGACGTGATACAAATCTCAGAGCTCTCAAGCATAGGAAGGTTCTGATGAGCAGCCTGCAAGGTCAGGAAGGTCAGCCACCCCTATTTCAGTTTATTGCCTATTAAACTCTGAAGACAAGCCCCTGAATGCCTTCACGATGGTACAGTGTAAATCCCATATACATTCTGCATATTGTGCCAAATAAGTCCCACAGAAATAAAACATAAATGGGGAGAATGAGTCTCGTAATCAAAATTAACAAACTAGCCCAGGAAATCAGGAACTTCCAGTGCCATGAATGCACAGCTGTCTTCTGTAGGATAAAGTGGATTGCCATAAAATGTTTCACTCTGCCCAGGGTACCCACGAATAGTTGCTGTTTCTTGTTTCTAAAATTTAGACAACTGGAAACATTATTTCAGAATTTCTAATATTTACAATGCAGAACCATTTCTGAAACTCATCCCCTTGTTCACACAGTCTTCCTGTGCAAAACATTTTGTTTTCTCCAACATATATGTCCATAAAGAGAGAGTGGTAAAATCAGTGTCAGCACATGAGAGTTTTTTCATCCCTTTGGATTTATTAGTGTACCATGTCCTCCTTCTCAGTATCTCACAAATCAGTGATGGATCACAGTGTCTCTGTCTCAGATATCGCAGACTGTCTGCAACACCCTGATCTTTTCTTTTTATTGCCATTAGCTAATCAATATGTCCCATAAACCTATGACCACCTAATGCTATTACATGTGTTACTGAACTTCATTTCTGAACATTTCCAACCAAGCATTTTTCATTACCCACCCATTTCTTCATCTTAGTTTGCTAATGGGAAGGCTTATGCAGGAGTGAAGAATTTTTATCCCATTTGCTGCTGAATGAGCTAAAATAAGGCATGCACCACAGCCAGCAAGGATTTCTTAATGACTTCCCCCTCCTTTTTTAAATGTATATTCATACATAGACAGAAGAGAGGTGTCTTCTAGGACCAGAAATGTCAATTATTAACTAACAAAAAGGATTAATCGCTTGCTATTTGGAGATGCCATATAGCATAGTGTTAAGTACATGGTCACATGATTCCCACATGGCTATGAGTACACTCAAGTTAGGCAACTCAACCGTCTCTTCGGCAACATGCGCAGTAGTAAATTAAAGTGCCAGGGAATGTTCCTAGAGACTGAAATCCAGTCATTTCTAGTACTAAGTTTTCATAATGGCCCCTGTTGCTGTCCTAAACAACTTCCAGGTGCAGCTCAGGAGTTGGGAAAGGCCTCTTGTCCATGCTAATTGCCAGTTTAGGAGCAAATTTTGTGTTTCAGGTGTCAGCAGTTTAAAAGAATTCAGGCACAGGCTGCTTTGTGCCAGGTGGTTGCAGTACCAGAAATGTTCTAACCTCATTTAGCCTACTAGGGTAGATCACAGCCTTTAATATCACTCCAGATATATATGTGTGTATATATATGTAATGATATATATACACACACATATATGTTTCCAGATTAAGTTGTTACAGGTTTCCTATTTAATCTCTGCACATTTGTTACAGCAGAATAAATATATGAAAATTTATGGTATGTTCAGATACTAGTGTGCTACTTGGCATACCAAATGGAGGAGAAAGTACCTACCTATGTCTACATTAACAAGTAATTCAATGCATTTAGAATGGATCTGTACAACAGGTGCTGAGGCCCCTTCATCTATACCTCTCCACAGCATGCAACAGAAGGGGGTGCTACTTCAGTTTAGCGTGCAACCCAGGACTGAGCATTCCCAACATATACATAGTTTAAAGCTATCCCATTCTTTAATGTATATGGAAATGAGCTTCTGGAAAAGCTGAGCACTGACAAGTTATTTTCCTTTATCTGTTTTACTGCTACGGATTCTTTCTAGCTCCTCTTGTGCAGGAAAAGAGGCCCAAGAGCAGCAGGAAAGTCTGCCTGATCAATAATGAGAAAGGTCTTGCACAGGTAGACCCCTCAGTTTATGGAGATGCATTTCAAAACTAATTTAAAAAAATATATATTCAAGTGCCTTAAGAAATTGCAAATTAACTCCAGCTTTGGTAAAAAGTTTCTTGATCACAGTTGCTGCTGTATCAATTCATTTGTTTATACATATTTTCTTAGTGCCACTTTGGTTGAACTGAAATCTAGTGCAAGGGATAAAATTCGTACAACACTATCATGTTTATTTGGAACTAAACCTAAAATTTGTTTAATTAACAGCTATCTTTTCTCTTTGTTTAGCATTTATTTTCCACTGGGAGTAGTTGCTGCTTTTATTCCTTCCTTCCCCATCAAAGCATGCACAAAGCATCTCCTCAGGCTGAGGAGAAGCTCTAGCCAGTTGGTACTGCCTGCCTGAAGCTATTCATTCTCTGTGTCTTTAGCCAGAGTAGCATCTAGCCAACATTTGCATTGAAACAATGCCCAGATACGCTACATTAGTTCGGGAAACTACCTTTTGTCAGTGAGCATTAGGGATTATTACCCAAGAACTAACTAACTAACTAACTAACTATCTATCTATCTATCTATCTCTCTCTCTATATATATATATCTCTCTCTCTGCAGAAAAGTAGCCAACTTCCTATTAAAAGTGCCCAAGGGCCAGATTTTTAAAGGTGTTCAGGTGTCTGAAGATTCAGTGCCAGCTGGGTCTGTATGTTGTTTTGACACCCTCTCCCTTGATATCTTAAGATCAAATTTTTAAATGTTTGCAGATGCCTGAAGTTCTTTATAGCTATAGGTAATGGGAGAAGACAGGGGGAGGGAAACCTAGCCTATAGGGAGAAAAAAACTTTTGCTTCTGAGCAGAGCAATGCCAACTCTTGCTGGTCATGCCTGCATTTCTTATAGTGAGCAGTCCTCAGAGCAGCTGTGATCACAACATGTCTCCTGTCCATGTAGCAGCCTGCTCTGAAGCGTCTTCCTGTACACTACACCACCAAACACGCACACACAGCTTCATGCGTTTTATAGGACGCCCTTTGGCTATACTCCAGGCCATGTTTGCAGGCTTATTTTCTGTATGGGCAGCAAGTTCAGTCAGAACTGAAAGAGAGAAAGCCTGCATGTGTATAAATAGTGGTGACCAGATACCTCAGAGTTTGGCCTGTGTTTAACTGATATAATAAGATGTAGTGAGTTACTTGCAAGACTTCATTTTCACTGAAAAAATTTGCTGGGGAAGACAGAGATGGAAACAGAAAGTAGTACAGCTAGCAAATGGTGACAGTAAGGGAGGACAACAGATGGAGATTTCAGAGTACCTATGTGCAGCAAATAGTGTTACTCTTCCTATGAACCTCTAAGTAAGACCCATGCTGTTATAGTATCCCATACTATGCTTCTTCTCTCTCATCCCTAATCCAGGTTACATTGCCAAAAATGTGCCAGAGTGACAGAGCGTCTG
Organism: Gavia stellata; assembly: GCF_030936135.1. NCBI lineage: Eukaryota > Metazoa > Chordata > Aves > Gaviiformes > Gaviidae > Gavia > Gavia stellata. The sequence continues at coordinate 44,844,845 of NC_082637.1, forward strand.
GGCAGTAGCACAGAAGCCCAACAGGAAGCAAGTCACAGATTATATGATCTAGCTTACGGTTTTATCCCAACTAGTGAGGCCATTGAACTTTTTAACCATTGGAAGGTGATGATTTTTCTTTTGACACTGGACTATCCACATAATTTCAGAGTTTTTAATGCATTTTCATTACCTCTCCAATTTCAAGTCTCCGAAATATATAGGGGTATTAAAGAAATTTGTTGCTAAGAACACAAGGTAAGTCTATCCTTTACAGTGTTAGTACACTATGCTTTAAATCTCTAGTATCTCTACAAGCAGCTTTTGTGGATGACATCAAATACTGCATGGGCGAGGATGATACAGCTGATGCTCATGAAAGCACAGCTTACTATTTTCAAGGACAATAATCAGATTTACACAATACTTCTAACTAAGGAAGTTACTTGAATCTTTTTGGGAATAAGTATCAATTGTAGGATATTATCTAAAGAGCTTCATGTTTTCTGAATGTTGATAGACATTTCACAGGAAGTCCCCTATCCAATCTAATATCATTAATGCAAGAAAACAGAATTAATAACTTAGTTACCAAAATACATTAAAAACCTTCAGAGATGTCATCTCACTGATAAATCATACATAAATTCTACACTGGTTCTCTGATATAATTAGAAATTTAAAGCACTTTGCACTACTGAAACTAACTTCAGAAAGCAACTTTCAAGAGTGGTTTAACCTGTCCAGGGATATATCAATGAAATCTTTTTGTAAATAAAAGTCATTAATTTGATTCACTTGTATTCATCTTTCACTTTCTGCAACTGTTTGTACTGAATTAGATTCTGATCCTAAGACAAGGGGTTAATAAAACAAAATAACTCTCCTTCTTGTACTAGTAATTTCACAAGAATCATCTGCCTCAGAAGCTCCAAAGTCATGCAGTCAGGATCAGGATTCATACCACCTACCTGGGAAAGAAAACAGTACAAGTATGCAGTGAACCATAACCAAGAATTTCATATGCTGTATTTCTAAATACTGTAATTGCATAGCTTCAGATTTTGAAAAGCACTATCAAGAAGTTATGACTGAACATCACAATGAATAAAACATTCCCTGGTTAAGACCAGTGTTTTTTGGTTGGAGAAATTCTTGCATTTAGATTTTGCATAGATTCTGGAGCAGCTGCTGTTCATATTTTTCAGACTATGACAACATGCTGCTGCATAGAGGTCTGCTGCATAGAGGTCTGAGAACACAACCGTTATTCAGATAGGTGCAATCTGAGTTAATATAAATCACCATCTTTGCTCATGATAGTGGAAAAGAATGAACAAATAAAATCACCTGAACCTTAACAAAATGCATCCCTTATTTGTCCCTCCACATATTGTGCATCATTAGTGGATGTTGAATGAGAGACCAGCTGATCTTATTATTATTATTATTGCCCCATCATGGTAATATTTAATCATATCACCAAACCTAAAATTCAGTTAGAAAGACTGGAACATTGAATGTTTATCATCTAAGATATCAGCAGTAACATTTTCAAGGACAATGGAAAACAAGAAAATCTGTAACATCCACATGTCTATCTTTATTTGGAAGTCAATTTGTTTGAATAGGCATAGTCATAGTCAGGAAAAAAAAGCAACAGCACAAGAGAAATATTTAAAATTACATTCATTGGTTCCTCATGTGCACTTAAGGTGTAAGAGGTACTTTGTTATAGAACATGTATGCATTAGTGAAGGGAAGATTAAATTGCAAGAACACAGTAGCACATGGAAAGACTTAAATTAGATTTCTTAACATCCACTGTCTTTACATGTATAAAAATAAATGCCTTAGTCTTAATGAAGCTACCTAGGCTCTGGAAAACTCGATTTTGTTAGCCTGTCTACTTTAACTCTACTTCAGTTTAAGTAGGCTGCAGCATTGCTCTTCCTTTGGCCTCTGAGGCAAAACAGGCAGTTCATTATACCTTTGTGAAGATGAAACCTTTCAACCAGACACAACAGGCATCAATTCTGACCAATCCCACACCTGCCTTGAACTTGAAAAAATCCCTTCCCTAAAAATCCCATTTATCTGTGTCCTGGATTTAACAGTTTGGTGCACTTTGTAGGCCTTGCATACAACACATAGAAAGAGTCTTTATAGGATGCAGAACTGTATTAAAAAAAAAGAAAAATCAGAAAAAACAGGAAGGGTAATGTGTCCAGAACAATGTCTGATTTTCCCAGATGTAACATTTGGTCTGATATATTACTTCTACCTACAGTCTCCTGTCAAAAATTAGGACAACTTGTGTACATTAGATCATCTTCTAATTTCATGCAAGACTTTGGAAACTGAGTGTGGGGAATTCACAAGGCCCCTTTTGGTGACATGATCTGGATAGTAACAACTGACAGGATATGTGAGTGTGAAGAGCATATGCAGACGGCCTACCCAAAACTGTCACAAAGCATTTGCCGAAAACCTGATAACTGTATGAGGCATTTAACAAAGACAAAGCTTGCATGAGGCTACCATCAGCCAGATCAAACTCTAACCAAGAGATTACCAAAAGACTTTTGAAAAAGAGGAATCAGCTTGAAGAGAATATTTTTTTAAAAATTGTGATTGAGAGAAAGACCTTGGTAACAGAGCAGCAGTCAAAGTGGGTTTGACATAGACAGAAGTTGCCTCACTGGTGTTGTGACTTCTGTCTAGACCTGATGAAGCAGCCTCCCTGCCAGAGATGTAGCCTGCACCACTTAGTGGGGTGATGGTATAGGGTGCAGGAAGCAGGGCCCCCCACCTCAAGTCGACCTGTGTGACCTTGTAGGGGGGGTTCTCACTAGTGTGTTGTCAGGAAGTTGTGGAGGGTTACATGGATGCATACAAAGCTGGAGCACCAGCACCTCTCCCTGAATAGGTGGAGAAATAGGGGAACTTGCCCAGCCAGGAGTGGGGATGAGCTTGTAATCCACAGGGCCTGTGATGGTGGGATTAGGACTTTGGAGAATTATTATTTTTGAGGATTAAAGAAGCATGTTTAGAAATCTGTAGGTGCTTATGAACATTTTCTAAATGTCTAGTGATGTGGTTTCTGTTGAATTGCTGATATTGACCTTGAAAGTGTAGTTCACAGATTACCACATAATTACATGTTGTTAATAAATCAATAAACAATTATCATCTGATTTAAACAACGTGAGTTGAGCAGTATTTTACCCAGTGACACTAACTGTGACAATATTTATTGCCCTCAGCTGGTACCTGTAACCACTCCCTCCTGGAAGGTGAAAAAGTTAAAGACAGTAGAGAGCTTCTTGGATTCCTTTCAAAATGAGAATGTTTCTCTCTCCCACTTCTCTTTTGCTCTAGGCCAGTTAATTCTGAAATGGAAGTGGTCCCACAGCTAAACATCTGCTTATCCCTTGCAAAAGAGCATGCTTCATACCTCCCTCCTTCACAAATTGTTTTTAAAATTGAGATTTTCAGGAGCTCTACCCCACCACCTAACCAGCCAAGTTATTGCCTGTTTTGCTGGGACCCATTTTCTCCTTCCATTTAAGCCACTTTCCTACAAAGAAGCTCAGTGAAACATGCCCATTCAGATACCACCCATGGGCTTGACAGAGCTACAAACCAGTGAAATTGCAACACTGATGAGTCTGTAGTCACTGTCCCAAATAGCACCTTCACTTAATTACACAGCATAAGCCAGAATTCAGGCATGGGGCATCTTTCTTAAAATCACCACAGAATATAAATAGGCTAATTAGCCCCCTAGTTATTCAATCCCAAATTTGTACAGTAAAAGCAAAATGTTTTATGTTAATTAGCAATTTCTTTATAAATGTAAAGCCCAAAACAGTCCTTCCTTACATTTAATTTAATAGGAATATTGCTTATCACTAAATCTATCAGAACAACACAGCCCTGTGGGTAATTGCCTTATCTGTTTACTAAAATTGCATCCATCAGTTCTTTTCAGTCCATTCTCCCCAGTTAAACAGGGTTCAGGCAGAAAACTGCCTTATCTGTATTTTGCCCCATCAAATCTGGGAAAATGATTCTGCTATAATCATCTTTTCTGGTTTCCATGTATGTCATATCCCATCTCATTCATCACTTAACTTGAGATCACCATTATTCAGTCTATTACCTTCTCACATAATTTTCCCAGAAAGTTTTGTAATTAGAAGATTCTTAATTACAGCTTAATCATAATTTTCTTCAGGTAGAACAATCAAAAAACAATTATGATGCACATTGGACAGCATTCCAGGGCCCAGGAAATAAAATGGTAGAGCACTACCTTTCCTTTTTTTATTAAAAGAGCAACAAAGAACAGCCTTGATTACTCACACTGGGAATGTATGAGGAATATCCATTCCTCATATTTTGTTGTTAAAAAATTGCCCTATTTAGACCATGCCAAGAATTCTCCAAAAACATACCTACCACTTCTATAGTATGCTTTTTTTTTTTTTTGTAGGCTAAGAATTTCTGAGTACATAAATTCAGAAACAGCTAGTTTTTAATAAAGCTGGACATGGTGAAGAGTGATACCAGAATTTGGAAGAGGAATATCTATTTTCATAGAAAAGACAATGAGAAGCACCAAACAAGGTAGTAGCAAGCATTTAAGACACCATCAAGTTGGTGACCCAGAACAATTGGTCCTTAATGTAAAGGCCTCAGGTAAATGAAAACTGCTCATTCAGCTCAGTAGGCAAAACATCCAGGAGAATCATCAGTATTGATACTGTAAAAGAACTTCAACAACTGACAGTTTTATAGCTGAAATAAAAGAAAGATAACCTTTTACTTCAGAAGATTTGTGTTAACTTCCCATTGCAATCTAAGGAAAGACCTCATAGGTGTTTTGTTGTTTGATAGTGTAATTAAAAGCTTCTGTTACAAAAATCTCCATGAGGTGTAACAACTGTTTAAGTTCCGATGATGTGGTAGAGATATAAAGCACTGGTTTTCACTTTAAAATAGCTCTTCATTATATGTAACCAAGTTTTTTAAAAATGCAAAACAGCTGGTCTCTTATGTTCATAGACTTCAAGTCTACAGGTTCATTAAAGCAAAGTAAATGGTACAAAGTAAAGAAACGTGAAAGAACATAAAACAGAAAAAAAAAAACAACTCTGTCCACGCTGCTGGGGAAGAAAGGAAAAACCCTAAAGACAAAAAGACCAGTCCATGATCATTTCTCATCATCAATGTAAACAATATTCTATAGACCAACACCTTGCAAAGCAGATGAAAGATAATGGATCTAACTTAATCTAGATTAGGTAAATACAGCTAGATAGGAATTGCAAAACTCTTTGAACTCAAGACCAAAGTTAAGCAATCAGATTGCATACTCATTGAGAATTCAGTGCCAATATACCCGTGTGGAACAGCCTTGGAAAACTTAAAGCAACACGAGCTCTCTACATGCTGTGTATAACAAATGCGCTTGCAAGACAATGTCAGAGATGTTTATGCAAACATCCAGGACAACCATTAGTTTTCCCCCTATTAATGCAGTAAGTTAGGGAAGTGTCATTCACTCGTACCTTGTCTATTACCTTAAGTACAAACTCTTGTTTTAGACAGCACTGCTGCATCTGTGTGCATGTTGGGAATGGGGAGAATACCAAGCACAAACCATACACAGATTCGTCTTTCTGGTATAAACTAATTGGAGTGAAGACAAACAGCAGCCAGACTACTTCTAGTCTTGGAAAAAACAGAGCTTCTAGAAGAAGTAAAGTCACTGGAGAATGAAAAACACCTATTCACTTTTAACAGTATTCATAGTATTATAACTGACCAGAGATAGTGATTCTCATGTAGATTTAAAACACTAATAAAACTTACAAGTTGTGACAGCTGTCTATCATATGGAAGGATTTCTTATCCTAAAGGTCACCAAACAGTCCCTACAGAAAAGGGGAAAAAGCCCATTGCTCTACTTTGTGGGTCCCCAAGAAATCCAGATGGAGGGCATGTGTATCTGCATTTCAGCACCATCCCTTTTGTGGGAGGGATGGCACAAGCAATGCCCTTCTCTGGAACCAGCCATAAAATATCAAGGGAAAACATGATCACCACATGTCCCATCATCTGGGCCTGCAATAGATGTATGACACTTAACTTACTGAATTTTGAAACAAATTACTTTCATTTGTCTCTAATATTCTAGGTAATTAGAATTCATATTTATGATGCAAACTGTAAGCTTCATAATGCTTCTAGTAATATTTCCACACTCTGAAGTTGTAAAGTTGAAGGGGAAATTAATTGTATGTATTTACTTACATTGCTGAAGCTGTCAAGTATTTGTTTATTTAGTACTGATTTTTATATATGACAACCTCTCAATGAATCAGCAATGCTAAATCTAGTACCCACTGAAAGTGTTTCAGATAAATTTATGGTCAGTTTGCTAGAATCTGATATACAGTGAAATGCAGTAAATTAAATGTTCTATAGGTTTATGGTTTATGCTCAGTGATGAGCGTGCATTAAAACATATACTGAAGAATCATGTGATGCTTATAGATAACCACCAAATGAAAGTATGAAAAAGGCAGTGAGGCTGTATTACCTAAAGTGGAAAATTAGAAGATGGTAGAAAATAACAGTAATGGGTGGAGAGGTGAATGGTGGAGCAGATGGGGAGGATGGCAAGGTGTTGAAAAATTAATTAATGTTTGAAGCATCTTGAAGAGGAAAACGACTTTATAATCGGTAAGTACCATCATTAATCAATTTAAGTTGATTTTCTTTTTTCAAACAGCCTGTTACACTGAAAGATTCCCCTACATGTTGTGGAACGATGTAGTACCTTCAGCATTTCTTTGAGCTGAAGGGCTTGTCAATTTATTGACTGTTAGGGACATGAAGTTCAAATGCAGAAGCTTTGTAATAGCTCTTATGTTCAAACAAGAAGGCCACAGCAAAGCCATTATGAAAAAGAAGGCAGTCTAGTGAGAGACGAATGGATTTTGCACACACTTATTCATACACGCACACAAAAAATCCTATACAAAGGAGTTTCCAAGTGTACCAGTACAAGTCTAAATGCTGGATCAAATAGAAGCAAAGTAATTACTGGTCTCTATTGTTGTGTTAAATATGAAAAGATATAGAGGCTATGGAGGGGCAGCAGTCAAGGTTTTGACCAAGCAAGTATTTGTTGATCTGTTAAGACCTGACTGGTTACATATTCTGTTATTTTCCTGTAGTTGTCATCAGCTATCACCACATTACACATTCTCTGAAAGATTATTTTTCTCTGTAATGAGAGAAACGAGAGTAATGAGAGAGACAGTAATGAGCTGGTCTCTATTAAATGTGCATCTACGCAATAGAGGCTACAGTCTAGCATTATTTAGCACACCAGAGATATAGTTCATAGTTGTAAGTGAATCAATGCTTCGACATGCAATCAGTTTTTCAACAAGCAAAAATTACTATTTTCAGGCACTACTTAATTCCTTTCCTTTCCCTTCTTATTTGCAGGAGATAATCCACCAACATGGAATTTCTGCTCCAGTGACTGCCCCGACATGTGTTCTACTGCCACTGATAGCAGCACTGCCTTATTTGCTAAAACATGAATCAGAAGATGTACCTCATGCCCGGCAGGTATTCCTCTTTCATTCATTTATATATTTATTGGGTTTTGTCTTTTAATACAATTCTGAACTGCTGAATACTGACACCATTGTTTGTGTGAGTTTAAGGTATGATAACCTAAGCCTTAGTTATCAGGTATTTGTAAATCCAGGTCAAAAGACATGCTTACACTTGATCCAAAAGGCTAAATCCCCTCTCTTCAACCAACACATCTAAGCAAAAAAAAACGCAAAGAAGGATTATCTTGGCAAGAGTACATAAAGGTTATTCTTTTAGCTACTGTAGTAGAACACAACTACTTAAGAGCACTATCAGTTAGCAATGTCCTTGTAAAAAAAAAGCCTGAAAAAAACAAGTCAGACCCACAACTTTCATACCTTAGTAGAAAAGAATTGCACACATCACCCTGAGCTTTGTCTGTCAAAGAATTTGGATGCCAGACACATTTCAAACTATGCCACAAAATAATCTTGTCTTCTTGATGAAAATAGACAAAAAAAGGCAGAAAAATGAAACAAAATTTGATGGCACGTCAGTAGTTATATAATTCTTTCGCTATGTCTTTTTGGTGAAAAAAATAAGGATAGTCAGTAGAATCAGACACTGGGATTAAATGACATTGCCATATTCTTCCCAGGAAAAATATTATCTGCATCATATCCTTCTCTGGTCTGAAGGATACTCTGTATGTATCAGCTACGAGCATACTTCTATAGTGGCTAAGGTCCTTACCATATGTACAGTAAATTGAAGAATTATTTACTCAGAACAAAAACAAGTGGAAAAGAAAGATAAGGTGATTTAACTTTCATTGACCACTCATCCTTTTCTGTACATTCCTTAGTACTATACCTAGGTTAATTTTAAACGTGTTAGTTACCTTGTTCAGTTTTGGTCCTTTTTAATCTGTAGGATAGGAAAGGAAGCCTAATTTTAGTCAGATGTTCCATAAAATGATACAACTCTGACTGCAGTGTTCTCAACTATTCTTTTCAAATTCTCATTCCATGATCGTAATAAAGCCTGTTTGCAAACATAAGTAATTTTTCTTTGATGGTGTTTTTACCCTTTGATTAATTGCAAATTAATGCATCTCACGCCAAAATCACAGTCTTCACATAAGCATACACTACCCATTCATAAGTTTGAGTGATTCCTCACATACTATAAATCTCAAGTATTAATTTAAGTTTTAACTCAACTTGTCTTTCTGCTAAGAAGATACCAAAACCAAGTAACATGACTGAATCAAAACATAAGGGAGACTGAGAAGGACCATTCACTACCAATAAAAGAAAAAACTCTACTGGATCACATGAAAGGTCCCTCTAGGCTAAGTTCCTGTCTCAAATAGTATCTAGTAGTTAGTTTCTTCCCAGCTTCCTCTTCTTTAATCCCTGCTGATCAGGGAGAACTCTAAGGTTTGAAAGGGAGAGGTGGTACCCATGCCCAGAGAGAAGAATTTTTTTAAATGTATCTTGTAACAGATGAGTAGGTGTGGTGGGTTGAACCCAGCCAATAGCCAAATACCCAGACAGTTGCTTGCTCACTCACCTCTCCCATAGGCTGGGGATAAAATAGGAGAAAGGTGAAAAGACCTTAAAAGTCCACTGAGTTTATTCAGTCCACGACTTGGGATCCATCTATTACACTGATTGCTCAGAAGAGAAGACATGGTTTGTGGTGTTGTCGAGAAGCAAAGCCAGCTCACACTGAGTCACCACCATACTTGCCCGGTTTCTTGTAAGGTTCATCCTCCATTCGTTTGGGTGGTTCCTGCTATAGCACTTCCTATAACATACAACTGAAACCATGCGTTACAACAGGTTAAATGTATATCCATTACAATCTCCACACCTTGTCCCTTTGGACCAGGCTATAGAGTTAGTACTACAACAACATCCACCCATTGCACCTGTACCAGCGTGGATCCTCCATGGGCTGCAGTCCCTCTGAGGGTGTACCTGCTCTAGTACGGGTTTATTCACAGGTCACAGTCCCTTCAGGGGTGTTCCTGCTCTAGTTCATATTTGACTTCCTGCATGTCTGGTATGACAGTACAGGAATGGCAGTAATGCCAGGGTCATACACCAGCCCAGGCACATGGGCACATACTGTTAACAAAATGTTACCAGACACAGCAAAGTAAGATGAGAAGCAGTACATCAAACAGCAAAAAGCAAGCACAGCCACTAACAAGCCATAGGCTCTAACATACAACAAAGTAAATGAGCCCCGTGGCAAGCACTGGAGCCTGCTAATTAATGGCTAAGCAGTTATAATAGCTATAAATTCAGTCTAGCAGACTACAATCAAATCTGACATTATGTCAAACCCCTTAAGCTCCATGTTGTGCAACAAAACGGCCTGTGATGGATTGACCCAGGCCAACAGTCAAACACCTACACAGCCACTCGGTCACTCCCCTATGCCTTGGGAAGGAGAGAAAACACAAGAGACACAAGAAGACTCATGGATCAAGGTAGACATCTTAAAAAGGTGAAGCAAAAGCTGCATGTGAAAGCAAAACAAAGGAGGAATTTTTTCACTATTTCCCAGGGGCCATCAGATGTTTTTCCACTTCCTGGAAAACAGGGTCTTAGCACACATAATGAAGACACAAACCATAACCACAAATGTCCTTACTCCCTCCTCCTTTCCTTCAGCTTTTATTGCTGACCATGATGGTATACACACAATATCCCTTTGGTCAGTTTGGGTCAGCTGTCCTGGCTGTGTCCCCTCCCAGCTTCTTGCCCATGCCCAGCCTAGTCACTGAGGGGGGAAGGGGAGGGAGGAGAGTGAGAAAGAGTGAATACCTTGATGCTGGGCAAGCACTACTCAGCAATAGTCAAAACATTGTTGTGTTGTCAACACTGTTTCAGTTACAAATTCAAAACAGCACCATACAGCCTACTATTAAAAAAAAATTTAAGTCCATCTTAAACAGACAGAGTACAGTAGGGAAGAAAAGACTAATGAATTAAGGATAGTGATACTTCCCTGGTGAACTTTCTTAACTCTCAGTACTCTGCAGTTTAGGGATGTCCTGAGGTAGTGGCATTAAGCATTTGATTGGCTAGCTTGTGCTATTACTAGATTTTTAGCTAGAATTTAGAAAATTAACCAAATAAAAACCTACTAATCTTTTTTGAGTATATGTAGACTACTGGCATACACATTCTGTATGACAGACAGTGTTACTGTAATTTCAATTCACAAGTGAAAAACATTTTTCATCTCTACTGGAATGGTTCTGTTCAGGGAATTACACATGGAAATAAGATTTTGTGCCACATAGTGCATGCCCAATAAAAAAAACCAACTTATTTGCACTGCACAGTCTGCATGCATGCCACTAGGTCAGGTCATCAAAGTAGTTATCACACCCCAGGTTATCAGACCTTATCAGACCTTTGGACATGTTGGACGAGTGGTTGGAATCCTCATATTGTGCACAGGACAGTTCAAGGAGGACTCGAAAAAATAAATAAATAATCCTCACAAAACCAGCCAAGCATCCAGATTTTCCTAAATACGTGGCAATCAGAACCACTGCTCTTAGGTCTTTTCTGGCCACATGTTTGCATCTCCCCACTGAACACTTGCATGACTAGTTATTTCTTTTCCCTTTGATCTTTTATCATATTTTGGGAAGCTCATCTTTTCTGCCTTCATTTGTTCTACTGTATTTCTCACTGTTTTATCTGTCCTCACACATCCTACTAGTTTAGCAAAGCCTATGCCTCTTCCACATTGATCACGAAAGACACACACTCTATCATCAGTGCCTACATGACTTTAGGAACTCCTCAAAAAATCAACACACAGGTCAATTCCCACCCCATCAAATTATAAGATCTGTATCCACAGTAATTTGAATGATAAAGTTCACAGAAAACTATAAAATCCTCCCATAAAGGCCATTTTGAATATTCCATGTCGGATATCGATGCAGTAACAGATCACACAATAGTATGATTTCACGTATTTTTCACCATTTATAGAAGCAATGATTTTTATAGTTTTTCTTCTCTTCCTCTACAACAACTTGCACTTCAGTTCTACTAGCATTTATTTTCATTTGTGTTGCAAGAATAATGAAGGTTGCGTTACGCTTGTTATAATTCTATCCCTTGCTTATAAATTCAGCAAATTTTACTAGTTAAGGATTAAATTTTCATGCTTCTCTCTGGCTAAGGCTGTGTTAAATTTATTTAAATGTACGAGCAGAAACAGCTCAACCATTTCCCAGAAAGAGGTCAATGGGAAAAAGAAAAAGAAAATTGGTGAAACTACCTATTTAAGTCAGATGATTTGTTTAACACTACTAGCCACTTCATGACTTGCATTCTGTAGAGGATGAGCAAAACATCAAAACGTTGCATTTGCTATCTTTATAAACATATACAGATTTGAAAATGCATTTAGAAAATAGAGAAATCTTTTGTCCAAGATTTAAGTGAGATTTGTATCTTAATTCTTTGAAAGGTCTAGCTTTCCTTGACATTCCCAAATCACTTCAACCAGGCACTTTGACAGTCTGTTACTTACTGGCATAGGAGCCTTATGAAAAATATGCTTTTATTTGCCAGGAATAATACTATCCATTTTGCAATACCTTCTGATACAACCAAAACAGAACTAAGTCTTCTACCACATAGAACTGTAGCATCTATGATGAGCAGACCAAGTCTACGCTTGACTGTTCTATCCTCTATGAGAGTTTTCCCAGAAATGTTATACTCTTATGCCAGAGACAAGGGTCAATCACAGGAACTTCAGGTATCAACATGCCCCTGGTTTCCAGCTTACACACACTAGCGATTCAAGTAACACTGTATCTCTAGTTACTTAGGTTAAGAACACAAGCAATAGAATATAAGAGTATCTTCTTGCATAAGAGAAATCCAAGGCTGAGATGTGAACAATGGGTATTACATGGGCTTTGCCACTTTTGGCTTCCCTTGATCCCCTGAAACAAGAGAAGAGAAATGATTAGCCAAATCATTCAAACTACAAAACCCAGACCACTGCTCTGGTAGTCTAAATGGATCACAACATATATTTGCACTCTGACAAGATTTAACCAATTTCTTTTTTTCCAGAGAGATGGTGTTCACCATTGAGGATATTCAGAATAATTTATTTTAGGCAATTTATTTTAGACCTCATGCTCCTACATTTTACATATTTCCAGTAGATAGTAGAGACCAGCGCCACAATTAAGAAACCCTTAGCTTGAGCAGCTGTTTGATGAACTTGGTTGTGAACTCAGCCTCAGCAACACCTAACTTATACACAAAACAGGAAAAACAACTTGGACAAAGATTATCACAAGTGCACAGCCTAGGGTTTTCCCGGAATAAACTTGAGTTTTACAATACACAGTGGTCCCGCTCTATCCTGCTGTCAGTTCTATACTGAATCTGTAAAAGATGGGAGGCAAAAAACTGAAAAAATTATCAGATAAAAATAAATTAGACATGGAGTTTAGATTTTCAACATTCCAGTTAAAGCTGTCTTGCAGTAACTTTCAAAGGGCTAGAATAGCTTAACTTGTTGCACGTGCTTAAAAAGAAAACCTGCAAGACCAAATGAGGAAAAATCATTTGTCCCCAGAGTTAAGTGACAGAACAGGAAGTTCCCTTTTCCATGTGTTTAAAGTTCTTGCTCTGAGATCAGTAGTGGTTTACTTTCTCATGGTAAATAGGCAACAGATTCATATCCATAGTTCAAGTAGATTCTGCATGAACTTCTTGTGGAGAAGTTTCTGAACCACAAACAGAAGAGTCCTTGAAACTGTGGTCCCAAGATAACCAACTGAAAAAGGAATAGCAAGCATCTGATGTCAACATTTTCTGCTACTTAAAAAAGGATTAAGCAAATCTTCAATCTAGATTTCCAGCCATTTTTGGCAGACAGCTACATCTTATAGGCTGGACTCTGGCGGGTACTCTGGAGACGGTATAATAACCTCCATTTGTCATGTTTCTCCTGATAGCCTCTCTAACTGATAGCCATTTCCTTGCTAGGAAGAAATCCTGCTAGACAATACTAGTCTCTTACTTGCTAAATTTTGAGGGGGTAAACTGAGTGAATATAACAAGCCTGTAGACATTATCTAATAGGTCCTACTGACTCCAGCATTCACAAATAGTCCATGAGAAGTGAGTTGCCTAAATAACTGCCATGTTCCTCCTTCCCTAGGTGCAATCAGTTGCTTTCACACTTGGATTGAATTCCAGGTTTGGGGTTTAAGCTATTAGGCTTCATATGTATGGAACTCATTTGAAAGGCAACCCTTCTCCTTTGCCATACTCGTAGAATTACTAACACCAGTGTCTAAGCTGGAACTTCAGTGACATATAAGAAGGCATAGCTGGTAAGACTTGCAGCTTCAAAAACCTACTTTCTTACTTGTTCCAGAACAACCCTTATCTGTCTCTGGGGCACACTAAAAGTAACTGCTGAACTGGAGCTGCAAGAAATTGGCTGGAGATGCATATCACTACTGAGTTAGTTGAGATGTGAAGACTAACCTTCTATATTTACTCCTCCTGGATTAACTTTTATCTGATTGAGTTTCACTCATCTGCTAGGACAGCGAACTCAACTCAGTGAGATTAATTATTTTGGAGTTCTGATAATATAATGGTTAAGCCTGCTCTTCTAGGCTAATCTAGATCAGCATCACACGTGCCCTGTAATTATTGTTCCACTACTGTCTCGTGAAGACTCTGTTAAGGTCACATAAATATTTGCCTACCTGTAACAACTGTCATAATCAATCCCTAAAATACACTGCCAATTAGAATTTTTTATTTACACAAGGAATTAAGATCTTTTCATTTACAAAAACTGTATTTGCCAGTAATTCACATTTCAGTTCTACCACAACACACAGCAACATTTACATCAATTATAAACAAGTTGTTCAGTCATATATTTTAACGTATATGTTGAAACCTAATTAGCCTCTTAAGTGAAACTGATTATGTCTTTTTAAATGTTTGCTTTTCTTATTTGCTATAAGTAAGATTTTAAACACAAAATATACTAGGCAGCATTTCATCTGAATCCTATCAAACAAAGTTATTGAAGCATGAGGTCTATATAACCAGTGAAGCAGAAGACCATGCTATTACATGGATAAATGCTCCAGAGTTACTGAAGCAACACAAAAACAATCGTAGAAACATGGCTTTTGAAACCTCATAAGCAACTCATTTTGGAAAAAAAAGTTTGTGTGTGTCTGCGTATATATACATACACATATATATATGAATATACACACACAAAAAAAAATAAAAGCCATTTGATATCAAAAAGTCCAGAACAGATACATGTGTCTTTGATTAAAAAAAATTTTATTTCCCACTCACCTCCTCCCAAAACCAACAGAAAATAAGCCAGAAATCAAAGCTATCTATCTATGAGACTTAAAAAATATATATATATCCTTATTTCCTTATCATTTATTGTTCTTTTTCACATGTTCAGACAAAGGAGGAATAACAGTCATCAACCCATTTTGTCTTTTGAAACACCATTACCTCACAGTAGCTTCCGCACTCATCTTACAAATTCCTCCAGGGTTCCAAGGGGGCTGTGCTCAGGCTCTAACACAACTCATACTCAGTCACCATTTGGGATTAGACACTACCTCCTGGCCTACCTTTTAGACAGCCAAACTTATGCCCATGTATGTACGGTGTTGGGGCATTGTCTCCCCAGGGTGACTGGAGAGGGCTATCGGATACTTAGGCCTGGATTCCCCTGCTCCCAACCACTCCGCAGGGTTTTTAAAAGAAAAAAAAAAAAAAAAAGAAAGAAAAAGCTTATGTCAAACAATGTGAGTTTATATAAAGCAGCACAGCCGAGCCCCATGGAAGGCTGCACCCCGCTCCCCACACAGCATGTGGGAGCACGAGGCAGCACCAACACCCAGAGCGCGGCAAGGCCAAACACGGCAGAGAGGCTGGCTGAGCACAAAATTTTACTCTTCTTTATGCAATTCACCCAGCGATGCAGAAGAACACACTTAGCAGCCTGCAGCCCTGACATCCTCTCAAAAATAGGTGCTGTTACAGGGTGCCCATATAAATAGCACTCTCTCAAGGCCTCCATTTACCCACTTCGTGCTTTCTACCCCCATGTCTCCCCAGCCCTCTAAGCCTCTTGCCCTTCACAAACATTCATTTCCTCACCACCCTCTCCGCAGCCTTGCTAGCCTGCAGCAGGGCAATGTTTGCTCTCTCTCCTCTCACGCACAGGGCCTCCACACACAATGTGGGAGGGGTTTCCCTCAAAAAATCCACACTAGGGCATATCCCCAACAGTAGACATCAGCACCCACCACCCCACCATGCCGCTCACCCCAGGGGATGCCATTTTATACCACCACCACCACCTCTGGTGGAAGAGGTGGCCCTGCGGCTCTACCCTCACTCACCACCCCCACTGCTATGGGGGGAACCTTTGGGTCAACCCCCTGGGCCAGGGTCCAGCTTCACCCTCACCTACCAGCTCCCAGGGTGCCCCAGCCTCTTTAGCCATCCCCCACCAGCAGCGGCTGGCGCCTTCAAGGGCTGGAACCTCAAAAGAGGCCAGCAGCAGCTAGTGGGGGCAGATCCCGTTTCTCCTGTGTTTGTGCAGCACCCAGAAGTTTTTAATTCAAGCCTCCCATGATCCCAGGGGACAGCAAACTCTCCACAGCCACAAGCAGCTAGCCCAGGCCTCAGCCACAAGGGCACTGGGCTGGGGGGGTGATGGAGCGCCAGCTCTCACCTCAGCGCACAACCTCCACAGTGAAGGCAAAGGCTACCATAGCACCAGGCCAGCGCCTTTGATCCAGGGTCAGAGGCTGCCACTTAATGAGTAGGTTTTTTCCATGTTTGCAAGTGTTTTCCATGGCACACAGCAAGATTAGCGTGGCGCTCATTTGTTTCCAACTGCAAACATTTGTTCATTACCCTAGCCTGATCAGCAGGGTAAAGAACAAACATTTGCTGCATTGATGAAATGGGGCAATGAATAAATACCTTGGGACTAGCCAGTCTTAACATTTACAGTTGTTTTAGTTAACTTGAATTAATTGCCAATTAACGCGTGTCACTACACAACCAAAAATTCTAATCAGGATAGTCCCAAAGTGAAGGCCTTCTATTTCTTGTATTTTAATTATTTACTTACTCAAAATTAACAAATTCAGACTATCAAGATACACGTGTAAGGGGACTCTTAAAAGAAGATACTCACAGGATATAAGAAAGAAGATACCCACAAGATACTCCAGGACACAAAACATGGTACACATTCCTCATTCTGTGCAATGTTGTCAGTCAGAGGAGCTGGAATGGAGATTTTTCCTTCCATTCAAAGACCATAATGAAATGTTTTTCGTCACAGAAAACTACCCTTCAGCGATTTGTTTTCATAATAATAATAACCTAAAAGACAAATGAAAGCAGTCAAAGAATGAAACTAATCCAAGCAATTTTGCAAGAACAGCAGCTGGCACCCATAGCCACAAACATATCTGCTGCACCACTAACTGCAACATGAGTACAGCCAAACCAATGTACAGCAAAAGAAATGTGCTACGGGAGTGGCAGAGTGGTTAGATTTTTGAATGTGAAGCTTAGCCTTGAGGTAAGTTTCACAAGCAACTAATAAACCAGTCAGAAGGGTTGTTTTCCTGAAAACAGTACTGAATTTAACTAATACGGTACGAATGTTCTGCTATACTAACCTACTTTTTGACTGTATGTATTTCTAATACGGGGTTTTTTTGTGTGTGTGTTTTTGCGACAGCAGCCTAACCTGAGGGAATAGTTAGAATAGTGTTACATTGAACATTTCTGCCCTCTAGTGACTACACAGAACAAGCAATTGGAAGAGAGCATAGTTGCAGCAAAAGGTTTCTTTGCTCTCAAGATACAAGTCATCAGTTCGGTATCGTTGAACTATGATAGAATTTTATGAGAGTGAAATCTTAGTTAACCTTAGCCTTAAAATATCATTTGAATAAACAAAGTGCTTGAATGTAAATAAATAAGTAAACATTTCTGTAAATGGAATGTGTATTGCAACAGATGATCACAATCAGCAATAATTTTCTGTTGCATTAAAATACTGCATGACAAGTAATTCAGAAAAGTTACAAGAAATCTGTATTACATGACAACTAGTTCAATAAAAAAATTGGTCTAATTTATCTAGGAAACATTTTATCTATGTGGCAGTGTTTACACTACTGGGAATTTTCACAGTAAACACTGTCAGACATTTCAACAAAAAACAGCATATATCATAAATGTGCATCATTGTCTTCATTCCATAAATTGAGCATGTGCAGAATTGCCCATCTTTTCAGTAGGAGTAAATGAGTACTATAAGGTTTGTTAAAGATTCAAAGGGGTTTTTTACAAAATCTGTATTTTTCAGTAGACAAGTTGTTTGGTATACTTAATACTGTAGTTCCACGTTAACTCTAATGGGACCTTGCCCATATTACAAACAATGCTGAAAATCATACCCTTTGATGCAGTTTCTTGATGCAAATTCTTATGCCTATTGGTTTTACCAGCGTAAATACCAATTAACTGGACTAAATTATAATAAACTGAATATCATAGTAAACCACTTCAGTAAAAACCTCTTTTTTAATCTTTATGTGCAGCACGCTGGTGGAGAATGTCTGCATCCTACAGACATAAACCTCCAGTTGGACTTCACAGTCATTTGTAACAATATAATAAAATTACCACAGCTAGCAACATAATCACATAACTAGTGTAGGTTTGTTGGTGGAAATGGGAATTGGAAAGGGTTAATGCACCATTAATGTTTCCTAGTGTAATCATTCTTGAGAAACTTCACTGTTGTTTTTCAAAAGTAAGTTCTGGAATATGAGATGGTTGTTTTATGGTATTACTGCTGATTTCTCAATTTTAACTTCCTTAAACTGGTATTTCCTCCCAATAAAGAAAGGTATTGCCACTCAAATACAAAGTTACCAACTAGGAAAAGGAATAGCCTGTTCAAAAATTACTATTCAAAATTACTATTTACCATACTATTTACCATACTACTACCATACCTAGGCATTACCTAGGCCTATGTTTGGCACTATCAGGACATTAAAAGTCAGTCTCTGACCCAATGAGATTATAAACTAAGTGGATGGTGCCTTTATGTAAGCCAGAGTATTTCTTTTTCCAAGTTCTCAGGCTATATCTAAACAGCATGCACCACAGATGCTCCTTGGATGCTTCAGGGAAGCTTCTTTTGGACCTCACTCCCGTTTCCTTTCTGCTAAAAACCAAGATGAATGTGCAAAGCAAGGAGGAAAGGAAACAAACCTGTTGTGAATTGGGAACACAATCAGAGCACGTACCAAGGCCTAACAGATCAAAGTCAGTCCTGAGTCCATCCTGGTTAGTGATAGTGCATACTGATAGTGCAAACTTGTCTTCTGTAGCTAGCTTCAGTAAAATTCTCTTATGAATCAGATTAATACTGAAAAAAGCGCCCAACTTGTTCATGCCATCTTTACAGTCTTTCAGTTTGCCAATGCCTTTTGGTTTCTCATGAATTTGTGCTCTGACTAGCAGAACACATTCCAGTTTTTGGTTAACCCAGGACTACAATGTTCCAGATGAGTGCAGCAAAACTATTTCTTCTGTCATTAGCAACCTTTTATCTCTGTAATGAATCTGGCAGAACAGAGGGCACCAAGTACTAAACAGCTATCTAACTAATAATCAACCCCTGGGACACACACATGCACTCTTCTAGATTCCTGCACTGCACTTTTCTACTCAACCCATAAGCTCTTATCTGGAAAGAATCAGTGATAAAAACAGCCACCCATATTTTCCTATCTGAAATCAGACCAATGCCAACTACTCTCAGAGAAAGTGTCTACCACCTGGGCTCTTCTTTAGTAAGTTGGCAAAGAAACTGTCACATGATTATCTGAAAAAGTTTTCCCTGAGGCAGAGCAGAGACAGGCCCAGGAGTGTCAGAAGACAGAGCCCGTGCACTGGGATCACAGTGAAGCAGAAGGGATGGAAGTTTGCAAAGGAACAGCTATGGGTGAAAGAAAAATAGAAAAGACATGGATAATTGGAAGTAGATGAATGAGAGGGGTGTGGAAAAGCATCGAAGGATGATAGTGAGAGTATGGGAGGGATAGACAGGTAGAGACACAGGAAAAAGTTAAAAACAAAAAGACTAAAAAAAGAACTAGAAAACTCCAGGGCTTGGGAGCAGAACAGCAAGCCTTTCTGGGTGTGCTGTGCAGGTCGACTTTTGGCCTTCAAATATTTTGCTACATTTTTTGGATATATGAGTTTCCTTCAGGAAGGAAATATTTGAAATGTCTTGATATATAAAGTACTCAGTTGCCTAAATCCTAAACCTCAAATTTAAGATAAAAGCAAGAAAAAGATGGGATTTAATAAAATATTATGAAATATTATAAAATGTTTACAGAACTTGTCTTTAAAGAAAAAGACCCAGGTTAAACCTGCTTATACCTCTTTCATTCAAAGTTACATAGGCACTTCCATGCTTTGCTGGTTGGGATTTTAAAGCTCTCCATCTTCAAAAGTATTCTTTGGAAGTATAATTTTACCACTTTTATTCAACAAAATCCTATCAGTAGCTAATCACCAAAGATATTTCACACTCCACATCACCTATTTATTCCATTCACTGAAAGTGTCATACTCTATTTTGAAAAAGCTTGATTTGTCATCACGCTCTCTGGGAAAGCCACTACACACAGGCTGCATGACTCCTATCCTCCCCAGTACTTCATTACTTGTAAATACACTTCAAAAAAAAAAAAAAAAAAAAAGAGACAAGTCTTTCTTTAACAGGCAGAAAAAACTATCTCTCCGTTACACACATGAAATGATCCGTGCATGTTCCCCATTTAAGAAGGACAGATTTTATGCCCATCGCAGCACTTCACTGCTCCAATTATTCACGTTCCTCTTCAAAAAGCACAGCTATTCTGTGAGAACCGTAGTGCTCAAATGGGCCATGAAGTCTTTAGGAAAGACACTATTTATTCCTTGAGACCACCTTGCAACCTAAGTCATTCATGCAAATCTTGGAAGAGGATCATTCTGAGGCACTTCTATACTCAAATGTTGATGCACATTCCCAAGTAATTACACAATAGAATGAAAAAAATGTTGTAACACCTTTCACCAGGGAAGTGGTTGAGTCACCATTCCTGGAGGTATTTAGAAGATGTGTAGATGTGGCGCTTAGGGACATGGTTTAGTGGTGGACTTGGCACTGTTATGTTTACAGTTGGACTCAATGATCTTAAGGGTCTTTTCCAACCTAAATGATTCTATGATTCTACGTTCAAGGTAGCTCAAAGCACTTTACAATAAAACACTAAAAATACTCTGTGGCTTTCAAAAGCAAAAGTAGTTGCCAGTATGTGCTTAGACAGATACAATCTTGGATTCAGAACAGACTTACGCTAAGAGGAAAAGATGACAAGAACACTGATGTCACTGTTATCTTTTATGAAAACCACTATGGGAAAGCTCCTGTGACCTAGGATTTTATTTTTTTAAGGGAAAGACAGTAGTCATTGTTTCACATACATATATGCATGCATAATACATATATATATACATGCATGTGCGTATATAAAAGAAAAATAAGAGTATCTATACTCTAATGTGTGTGTGTGTATATATATATATGCATATATATATATGTATATACCTCCCTAATCCTGATTTTCCAGAATCGGAATATTGCTGTGCAATAAGAAGTTACTAGTCTCTGCTTAGCCTTACACTACCGCTCATGTTTGGTCACTTCAGATGACTTGAAAATAAATGTGGAAAATTTTTGTGTATTTGCTGAAATCTCCTAGAATTTATTTCATCTATACAGCTTTGTTCAGATTTCCACCAGCTTGACCAAGGATAACGGTCAAGAATGGGAAGAGTTACAGTGTTGGCAAGCATTGGGTATGGTTCAGTTAGGATGCTTGTGGCCCACAACTCTGGTTACAGGCAAGTTTGATGTCACAGCTCTGATAGTACCAGAACTGTTCACAAACTGTTACTATAATTCACAGTTTGGGCTTCAGATTAGATTTGTCTAAAACATTTCACTGAATTGATAAATTCTATTTTTATTTGCATCACTTATATACATAATTTAAATACAGCACCATCTGTCCTCACAGGACTGGTTTTAATTTGACATCTTTCACACAGTTAATTCACTACATTATTTTACCTTTGCATGTGCATCTATTCAGTATACAGAGGTTAAGTGAGTTTGTTTAGTGGAATCATTGCAAATCTCAGGCACTTTGACTTACTCAATTGCTCAATTGATAAAGGGAACTTTTCTCATAAATTTACTGCAAAATGCCTGAAGATTTTCTTTGACAACTCAAATAACAGTTACCTCTGTACAGATATGTTTGTGACATTAACAGAACGGTTCCCTAAGAACTGTAAAAGGAAACTACAGAAATGGATACAGACTAAAACAGAAAGCTACTTCCAGCAAAAAAAAAAGCCATGAGGCAGTCAGTATTCTGTTCTAAATACAGTAGCCTTGGCCTTTTTTTCTGTATCTTCCTATATCTTAAATGTTTCCATTGCTCTTTTATTCTGGTGCAAACACTTTTAACATTTTTCCTCATGGAAATTCACAATTGGAGCTGGGGAGCAGAAAAAGTAAGCAACTCATAAGGAGGATTTTCTCCCTTCCTTTAAGGATTCAATCCTTGACTCTGTCGTTGATTTTTTTTTCCTATTTTTAAATAAGATCAAAAATAGACCTTTTGCAAAAGGAAAACAATAGCAAGTTCTTAGCACAGTCAGTGATTGTTTGCACAAAGTAACAGAAAAGTGTAAATAGAAAACTACCAGGTAACTATTTTTAGTTGCAGTAAGATGACCAACTTTCATTGCTGCACATCTCATTTTTCTTGGGTTACACCACTAGCTTATGAACTAGAATTCCTCACTGACCATAATATCAGTAAGAACATATAGCCTCTTAATGTAGGACTATAAAAATTGTTTCTGAGTGTATGTTGATAGTATCAGGTATTAAATATAGCTAAATGTTTCAGTTTCAACAACAATTTTTAATTTGTGCAAATTATGAAGAAGACAAAACTACATTTTAATTCTTACTACTTTTATGGCCACAGGAAGAAGAGGTTACAGAAATAAGGGAGAAAAATCCCTGAAGAGGAAAATTAATATGAAAGTTAAATTTAATGTCTTACTTATTAGCTTTGTGTTCTAAAAGAAGGGAATTCAGGCTTCGAAAATTTTGTTAGTGATACACACCCCACTCCCACCCCATCATTCCAGGGCTTATTGCTCTGTGGCAGAAAGGAGCACATATTCATGCTTTAGCTCCAGATCCAATCACTAGTGAAGCCATGTGTGAGATTAGAACAGGACTCGCTCTCACACTATGCCTGCTGTCCCAAGCCATGCTTTTTCTGTTGTTCTAACTCCCGATTAAATTGGAGATTGATATGCATGAGAATATAATGCCTTTAATGGACTTCAGAGTAGCTACAAAAGACAACTCAAGCAAATCTAAAATTCCTTGAGAACTGCCAAGCAGAAGGTAAAACTTTCACTCCAAGCCTATAAACAAAAAAAGATAGTTTACTACTAGCCAATGTCACTCTAAACTCGTTTCATCCAGGAGCTCAAGGTGCTAAAACTTTGCAAGCACAGATGTCACTAGTACTCAGGAAAGCAGCAGCTGTTCTGAAGCCTAGGAACATACACCACAGCAGTTCTGCCAGTAAATCTAAGGACTAACTTAAAAATTTATGATATATTTTACGTTGTTCTCAACTACCTTACTTTTTATTAAAATGATGTATATTTAGTATTTTAAGTATTGTATTTATTAAGAATGTATTTGTAAGAAGATACCAGACAACAAAGTGTTTTGAAGCTCCCATTGGATCAGCATGGATGGCCAGGCTCAAAGAGTTGTTGTGAATGGAGTTAAATTCAATTGGCAGCCGGTCACAAGTGGCATTCCCCAGGGCTCAGTATCAATGATCTGAACACGGGGATCAAATGCATCTCAGTAAGTTTGCAGATGACACCAAGCTGGGCAGGAGTGTTGATCTGCTTGAGGGTAGGAAGGCTCTGCAGAGGGATCTGGACAGGTTGGATTCATGGGCCAGGGCCAACTGTACGGGATTCAACAAGGGTAAGTGCCAAGTCCTGCATTAGGGTCACAACAACCCCAGGCAACGCTACAGGCTTGCGGACGAGTGGCGGGAAAGCTCCCGCGCAGAAAAGGACCTGGGGGTGTTGATTGACAGCCAGCTGAATATGAGCCAGCAGTGTGCTCAGGTGGCCAAGAAGGCCAACGGCATCCTGGCCTGTATCAGAAATAGCATGGCCAGCAGGACTAGGGAAGTGATTGTCCCGTTGTACTCGGCACTGGTGAGGCCGCACCTCGAATACTGTGTTCAGTTTTGGGCCCCTCACTACAAGAAGGACATTGAGGTGCTGGAGCGTGTCCAATAAAGAGGAACAAAGCTGGTTAAGGGTTGTCGTGGTTTAAGCCCAGCTGGCAACTAAGCACCACACAGCCGCTCACTCACTCCCCCCAGGTGGGATGGGGGAGAGAATCGGAAGAGTAAAAGTGAGAAAGCTCGTGGGTTGAGATAAAGACAGTTTAATAGGTAAAGCAAAAGCCGCACACGCAAGCAAAGCAAAACAAGGAATTCATTCACCACTTCCCATCGGCAGGCAGGTGTTCAGCCATCTCCAGGAAAGCAGGGCTCCATCACGCGTAACGGTTACTTGGGAAGACAAACGCCATTACTCCAAATGTCCCCCCCTTCCTTCTTCTTCCCCCAGCTTTATATGCTGAGCATGATGTCATATGGTATGGAATATCCCTTTGGTCAGTTGGGGTCAGCTGTCCCAGCTGTGTCCCCTCCCAACTTCTTGTGCACCCCCAGCCTACTCGCTGGTGGTGAGAAGCAGAAAAGGCCTTGACTCTGTGTAAGCACTGCTCAGCAGTAACTAAAACATCCCTGCTTTATCAACACTGTTTCCAGCACAAATCCAAAACACAGCCCCATACTAGCTGCTATGAAGAAAGTTAACTCTACCCCAGCCAAAACCAGCACAAGGGTCTAGAGAACAAGTCTTATGAGGAGCGGCTGAGGGAATTGGGGTTGTTCAGCCTGGAGAAGAGGAGGCTCAGGGGAGACCTTATCGCTCGTTAAAACTACCTAAAAGGAGGCTGTAGCAAGGTGGGTGTCAGTCTCTTCTCCCAAGTAACAAGTGATAGGACAAGAAGAAACAGCCTCAACTTGCACCAGGGGAGGTTTAGATTGGATATTAGGAAAAAATTCTTCACTGAAAGGGTTGTCAAGCACTGGAACAGGCTGCCCAGGGAGGCGGTGGAATCACCATCTCTGGAGGTATTTAAAAGAAGTGTAGACATGGTGGTTAGGGACATGGTTTAGTGGTGGACTTGGCACTGTTATGTTTACGGTTGGACTCAATGATCTTAAGGGTCTTTTCCAACCTGAATGATTCTGTGATTCTATGATAACATTTAAAGTTGTCAATTTTACCTGAAACAGCTTTTAATTTGGGTTTTGGGGCGGTTTCTTTGACATATGTACCCCTAAGTATTTCCTATTTGAGGTCTAGAGCCCTATATAGAGCATATTTGCAATAGGCTTATTACTTCTGTCTATTTTTTCTTTTCTTTCTTACCTTACTAATATCACATATTAGTGGTTAGAGACAGAGTGGCTAAAGCATCTTTGTAAACAGATACAGCAGCATAATATCAAGACTTACTTGGGACAGCTTATCTCAGATCAAGTTGATGACTGTTCATTGAGGCTAAGAAGTTGGAGGCAGCCAGAAATACCAGTGGTTGCATCACTCTTGTGTGCTGTCGGCCACAGAAATTGGTGAACCCTAACGACATTAAGCTGACAGGTCACAGTTGCTATGCTGGACTGCTGCTCATGAGCACTGACAAAAAGAAAATACACTGAAGAAAAATGGCTGTTGAATCATATTTTATTATATAGCAATTTGTAATACAGAAAGTGTGTAGTTGTTTTTAAACATACATATGTAAAAAATAACTGAATGCAGTGATCTGTAGTTTTGAGGAGGAACAAACGGCATCAACACCACAGTTTTACTTGTAAACAGTATAAATTAAAGTTCCAGAAGTTTTCACAATGTAGAGCCTTATTTGTATAATATTTTTATTAAAAGTTGGCACATGCAATTGGCACTGAATTTCTTCCTCATACTAGTATGAAAATACACATCTATTTAAAGACGTCACTTTATATTCAGTGGGAAATCTTCCCAGCTTGGGTTTGTTTGTTACTCAGCCACCTAATGACAAATTTCCTATAAACCCAGCTATTTAAAGCCATAACTCAAAGAGCAGAAATTGTAGAAAAAGGACTTCTTTTTACAAGCTGAGTAATACATTTGAGCTTGGATTCCACATATCTGAGTCAAATTTTCTTTTACCATAAGCATTTTATCACAAAACAAGATAGGTGGAAAAAAAAAAAGAATAATGATGAATATTGACATTACCAGTCCTAAGGATAGCAGTAAGAAAGGATTAGGCCTGATAGTGGAAGAGAAATACTAAAATAACTGGTGATGTAAAAAGCTTCTCCAATCCATAAGTAGCCTTGACAGGGTCAGAGGGATAGCATTACATGCTAGCAGGGGTAGTGGTAAAGGGCATTTGAATTGTACAAGAGATATTGCCCCTTTTCTTTAATTACCTAATACAGTCAGAAACATCTTGGAAGTAGGTCTCTTTGTAATATAATAAAGTGCCTTGACTGTATGAATAAATATCTCCTTTTGGTTTATGAATTAGGGATCTTTCAGTGAAATCTTTTTCCCTAAAAAGTTACCTAGCATTGCTGTACAGCAGTGGATTGAGGAAAAAAGAAAACCTCTTTAAAAGGATCTGTATATGAACAGATTGCCTGCACCAGCACAGAACCTACTGGCTTAATTGGGGATCTGCATGGGTGTACATCTACATTATGCTCTTTGCAGGAGTGGCCTGTAGATATTTTCCTTGGAATACACTTTAATAGGCTATACAGATTTAAAACTATAATTTATGTTTCCTAAAATAATAGGCAATTCTGTAAGTCAATACAAAAATAGTTACACAGAAAAATACTTAAACCATGTTAGGTCATAACTGTACTTCTAAGAACAATTAAAAGAAGCTGCAGCTTGTCTTATTAAGCCACTAAAGCATGCTAAACAGGCACAAAGTGGTTACAAGAACTTATGTGATCAAAACATTTTCAGAGCATCTCACAGAAATTACTGCTTCAGAAATGTGTACCATGCCACAATTAAAAAGGGTCAAAACCAATACAGGATAAAATAATACTTCTGTGTCAACTGAATAAAAATAATTTATTTACAGATCATGAGGAAAAACACGAAAGGCCTTTCCTTTTCAAATAAATACATGTATGAAGGGAACACATCCACTAACTAAAAAAATAACTGTGCGATTAAATGAATAGTTCTTATGTACTAAACAAAACCATAAAAACATTCAAAGTACAATAGTGCAACCATGTCAGAGCAGAAACCTGATGTTTGCCATTTTACATTTTAGGTAGAAGGTAATGTAACCTTTCAAAGCAAAACAACAGAAAACTTTATATATTAATTATTTCTATGTATAAATGCGTGCTTTAATTTCTAAATTTGATTAATTATTTTTCCAAGTTATTTTGCTTTAACATGAATTCTACATGGTATTATATGACTATTCAGACTTGATAGAACTGATCATCATAGGATTTCTAAAACCAGTTCCAACTGAGCTATAAGCTATATCCCCATTTGGTAGTGCTTTTTTAGTAATTTATACATTGACCATAAAACTACTCCAAGGTAAAACTTTGTTAAGTTTCCAACCCTGAATCTTATTTAAAAAACAACACTGTTTCAAATTAAAGTTGCTTTACATGACACATAAAAATTACAGAGCTTAAAAAATGGGATTCAGTTTATATAATTTGGCCAAATAACACAAGAGAGATTTTGGTCATTAAAATAAATGAAAAAAAGTACCCAAAATATCAAGGGCCCAATCCTGCAGAGAGAAAAAAAACAGGTGTGAAGGCAGGTCCCTGAACTCACATCCTTCAACCAGGCTCTCCAGAGGCATGGACATTCACATGGCACTCTCTGTATGATAAGAATCTTAGATATGAAAGCAATTACTGCACATGCACACACGCTGCTAACTCGGGGATGTGGAACCTGCATTTCCAAGAGGTACCTCACAATGTTACTACAATGGTGAAAAGAAGGCCAAGGGGGATCTAATAGCCTACAGACATGAAAGGAGAGTTACCAAGATCACAGTCAAACTCTTCTTCGTGGCAGGAGATAATATAATGAGGGGAAACGGCTACAAATTTGTAGCCACTTGGGAAACTGAGGTTGGGCATGGAGAGAAAATTTTATCCAGAAGGAGAGTGCAAGCACGAGAACAGGTTGCCCAGAATGGTGGTGGTATCTTTGTCTTTGGAGATTTTCATAGCCTGGCTAGCCAAATCCCCAGCTAACCTGACCTAGGGCTGGCAACAGTCCATCTCTGCTTGTGTGCTTGGGAGGTTGGACAGCACCACTTCCAGAAATCCTTCTTGCAAACAACTTTATGTGACCCTCTGTATCCTGCCAAAATATTTTGCTCATTCAGGTGTGTCAACAAGGTTTAGGCAAACATATTTCACCTCATTTACTGCAGGCCAAGACCACAGAGCTGGTCAAACACTGTGGTTCAGGAGACACACATAGAACACTGAGTCTCAGTCTAAGCCCTACAAGTTAACAGAAGTTAGTACCACTGAAGGAGCAATATTTTGAAATGTAAGTAACAGCTTAGAATCATGACCTTCTCATACTGAGAAAATGCAAATGCCTACGTGTTGTAAGCTTACACTTCAGAAACCAAGCACTGGATCATCTCCCTCTCTCCTCCCTACCACTGCAGGAAGAACTATCTGCAAGTACAACCCACATTAATTCTACTTCCATTTCACTCCTTTGGAGAGAGAGAAGCTTTTACACACAAAGAACACAGAAGAGGCCCTCATCAATGCACTCAGTTAAGTGTGGTTTTCTTCCCAGAGAAGCTAATTACACCTGTCATTTTCTTGTTTAAATAATACAGGGTTAATAGTAAACAATACATATGTGACCAGGCATATTCCTGGTACACCTGCATTGCCTTTATTCTCTGCCACCTGCTCCAGATAAGTCTCAGGACTACAGTGAAGTCTCTTGTGCTGCTGGGTGGGAAGACCCTACCCTAAACTCTCCTGCATGGAATAAGGCAGTGTGTGAAGATTCCCTTAGTTCTTCAAAAAGGACACCAAACGTGTTTTCTCTTCTAGGGCTGAAGTACAATACAGTGAAATAAAATGTCTTACTCCTTCTGGCATGAGATTTCTCTGTCTTGTTAAGAACAAGATTTCAGGATTTGCTGCTCTGATCTAGACGTTTGAAAGGATGCCTAAAAACACTGCTCTTACTACTTTAAAACTGTATTTTTTAAAAAATGATGAACCAACCTGTTTCTGAGAACTCCACATTTTATGAAACTGATAAAGCAGTACAGGTTATGCAGTGTTCAAATATAGTGCTGATAAAATGCAGTAACAGCTGCTAGTCATCTGGGTTTCCAATCAGTCCATAAAACTTTATCCAAGGTTGATTTATTGAACTAGGTTTCAGTCTCAAGATGTTTTATTAATATACACAGAAAAGATTGAAATGGTTTGCTGCTCTGAAGGGGCCCTATCCCATTCCCATCAAAATTAGTGAAAGCTGAGAAGAATTGGATCATGATTGTTAACTGCAGAAATATCTACAATTTTTACTACACTATAGGACTCTTGGGAACTATTATAAGCAATAATAACTCAGTTTTCAGAGATGCTGACACCTAAAGCTACCATCCACTGGTGAGTTTCTCAGAATTTTCCTAAAATCAGGCAAAGGAATTCTCATTAAAGTAAGTGGTTGCTGTTCATTTCAGGGACTTCTTTAAATGAACAGTTTATACAGATGCTTGTGCACGTGCAGCAATTCTTTCACCTGCAGGTTTAAAACTTCAAAAATGCATAAAGAATATCCATTAAAACAGACTCCTCTGTACTATTACAATCCCTCAACTAATGTCTGAGTGGACGACATTTGAAAAACAAGGGAAAAATTACAACCCATATCTCTCTGCAATACTAATAATAATCTAGTCTAAACAAACAGGCAGGTATTGGATCATTAATTCAACTCAGTAATCCTACATACCACAGGTATTATAGTCTCTCTGGAATTTTGAACGGTAATGGTCCATGCAAATGTTCCTTTCACTTCTGAGCTGTGTAGGATCAGATGTAAAGTCTACTTGTCAGTTCTGAATCAAACCCCAACTCCCAAAATTAAATAAATTCTAACTCACCAATTTTTGCAAAATTACGCTAGAACCCCATGCACCTGCCACTCTCTTCTCCCAACAGAGACCATTCTGCTTCATGCCCTGAACTTAGGTTTTACCTGGATCTAGGCAACCTTTCAGTGGTTTGGGGTTTTCTTGGGAGATGTTTCATCAACATATAACTTAAGGCCTTCAAAAAACTAGATAAGCAGACATGAGCAAAAAGAGATTAAATTAATTGAAGCTGTAATTTTTTCTTTTCCTATGAGTGATGTATATTATCATAATGTTCTGTATGTAAGAAATATTGAGCCCACAAACAAGCAAGCAGGTAAAGAAGATATATTATATTACAGTATTGTATGCCATGACTACTGTAGCTCTGATTCTGAGCTCACTTCATTGACTTATATTACTTAAGAAAAGTGAAACCAGAGCCTATGAGGCAAAGCAAGCGCACAAATATGAATGAGTAGAAAGTAGAGTCTGGATTTTCAACATCATGTGCAATTTCTAAATACACAAATGTATAAATCCACAATAAAAAGAATACATTATTGAAATCCTTCATTTTTTTTTTTAAATATACAAGTTATTTAGGTCAGGAAAAGTATCTGTCACTTAAACATTGCAACAGTTTTTCGAGAGTGCCTGTTTTTTGACAGGTGTCCCAGCCAGGCTCGTCACTGACCTTGTATCATCTTGATTATCACTTCGTTTTCGCACTTCACTGTAAAAAAACCCAAATAAACAAACAAAAAAATGCACTCAATTAATATATTACTTTTCATGTTCACTGTTTCGTTTCTCCCCGTATATCTTACAGAGCTCATCATCATCATCTATTGCATGGTTAAAACTATGTTTTTTAGTGCACAGAATCAATATGTCTCATAAGTTTCCAATTTGGGAATCATAACAATATTTCTGTACAGGTCATAGTGACAGAAATATAATAATTTCTAATATGTAATAACTCCACAAAGTTCTGTTTTCCCTTTCCTTTTCTTTTGATCATTTTTCTTTAATTTGTTTGCTTCAGTATATTACCATAGAAACAGAATATGTTCATACCTGAAAGTATAAAACTAAATAACCGCAATTGCAAGTATAAATTTATCCTCAGAGGAAAAACGCACATTGATGGATGTTTTATTATAAATGCAGACTTAAAAGTTATGTATCTATGAGTGATTATTGATCTGTATTCTTATTATGGGCCCCCTAAAATGTCAAAAGCTAGCTCTAAAATTTCTTGCTTTTTATATATATATATATATAAAAATATAAAAAATAATTTAAGTCCTCCTCATATTAGTAGAATAAATTCATGAAGTTCCTCTCAGAACACTGTATTATTTAACATAACGGTAATAAAAATTTCTAAGTGAACATTTCATTTCAAAATGAAATGCTTCTTTCAAAGAATACAAATTACTAAGACTTGAGTAAAGATATTGCAGCCAACCATTCCAGACCAAGGTTCTGGGTAATGTCTAGACCATTTGAGGATCAATGAACCTTGTGAAGAAAAATAACAATTTTTTTTTTTTTGAGATTCTGAAAAGAGAGGCTCCAAATGCCAAAACATTTTTTATCCTTGTAACAGTTAAACAAAGTCATCATGTTTAAACATTAGAGATAATTTTCCAACTGTGATTAATGTTATATAACTGTGCTACGTATGTTCAATTTCATAATCCACTGCTGCACTCATGGCCAGGTTCTTGGAAATGAGTCATTTAACAAATCAGCAATTAACTTCACATTGATGCTGACAGAAAAATAAATGCCTACATTCTTGCTGCATCTCTGACGGATGCATTTTCCTGGAAATATGAGTGCTTTTGAAAGTGCCATGTGAAGAAGCAATGATACTCTCTAGAAAGCCAGTATTTTGTATTCAAGCCATGTTATTCGGTAGTATTTTAACAACAAATAATCAAATACTGACCAAATGTCAAAAAGTTTGATCATTGCATTAGGCTGATGCAAAAATCACATTAATATGGTTTGTAATTCGGACCTTGATCTCTATGTATTAAACTGAAAAATCAGAGACTGAGGATTCATTACATACTGCCAGCCCTTCAAAATTCTATTGTAACCAAGAATGGTTTGGAAAGCTAGGAGAAGCCCAATGTTTGGCTTACACATCATCAGAGAAATAACAGATTGCTAAATGGATATAATCAGAATTTCTATCTTCAAATAATCTAGAGAAAGGGACATAAAAGAAAATATGTGGGATTAGAACAGTCAGTATTAAAACTGAATATGTGTTAATATCTGTGAAAGAATCAAGAATTAATTATACACAGAATTATACACATTTGAAATTAATTTAAGAAAGAATTAAGAAAGTAAACCCATGTACCATTAAAAAATGTAATTCATTCACCAAACAGGTTTTAAAATTGTGAGCTCCATAACTGAGTTCTAATCTAAGTTGAGACAGCTTTGTAATGTTTGCAAGCAAAAATGTTACTTGATTAAACTGAGAATAAATGCTGTCTTGCATTTATCTATAAAGATTTAACATGGTATTCTTTTTTAAACTTTGTTTGTTGAATTTGATGTTTGTACAATTTTAAATGTATATGTGTGTCTTTGCATGTATATTCACATATAATGTCCTTTTTATAAAATATACTCAGATGTGTTTATTCGAAATTAGAAACATGGCTACTTACCGAGCAAGGTGAAGAACTGCTTCTACAATATTAGATCCATCTTTAGCACTTGTTTCACAGAATAGAGCATTATAAGTCTGTGAGTAAAAATAAAATATTAAGCCAACTAATCTGAAATGGTCCCCACGTGAATATGTGTATACAATTACAAATGGTTTCCTAAACAGCACAAAGAAAGATGACACACATTTAAATGAACAGGATTTCTTCTGGTACTCTTCATTCACCAATATATTCAGTTTAGTACTGTGAAAAAAACAGTAATTGCTTTTTAATTGTATCTTTTTTATATTCTGAATTAACAAACTCAATAAAAAACACATTGTAGACTTAATGTCCAAACTCAATCTTCTTGTCCACAAGACTGCAAAATAGGAAGAGTTGCTAGGACAGGTTATTGAATCCAGCTTGTTAGCTGCTCATAAACTACAGCATCTGGTATTCTAGGTTAACCAGAAATATCATTCCGTAAGTAACAGACATGGTATCTGTCCCTGTATAATCAATCAACTGTGCAAGCACTCAGCAACTCAAGACTCTAAATATTTTACATTTTTTTGTGCAAAATATGGGATATGTGCATCCCTTATCCCCCGTACAAATACATGCAAAAAACTTGTCCATACTTCTATTTATAGCAGGGAGTTCCCTTTTTCTTTCTGCAGACGTGGCAGGAATACAAGATAGTGTCTTGAAGATGAAAACATTCCACTCAAAAGCTGGTGAAAAGCCTCATATGCTCACTAGTGTGCTCTATATTTGCACTGGCAATTTCTCCTTGGCAGCAGAAAAACTCAGTCTCCTAGTCCATCCACTTTTTCACCATAAAGACTGAGAAGACTACCCCAACCAATAATGAAGTTCAGTTCAGTGGACACTGAGATGTGATTTAGCCCAGCAAACACCATCAAAATAGGACAGTTTTAATGAAAAGTATCCATGAATCCTAATTACTAGATTTGAACAAATGACCAGAAAATTACTTTTGTTTACTGGTTTCTCACATTGTTTTCGGACTAAAGTTCTTAAGACCATTTTACACTAAAGAGGTTGACTTGGACCTTACCATAGCCAGCTTTTCTCCATAGTTTATAGGCACACATTTTTGCCCTTGTTCTGTAACAGCTTGACGGAGATCTGCTTTGTTTCCCACCATCATAATTGGAATATTCTCATGAGTTGCATCCTATAAAGAGGATTTTATTTCCTTATTGCTAGAACACTCAGAATACAAAAAAGTAACTAGCATCATCACGTCATAATGATTTCCTTCCCCCCAAAAAAGTCTTGTGCACTATCACAAAAAACGACAAATTATGAAAGTCATCCTGAGAACTTTTCATGAGCTAGTTGATATTTAAGCAGCCAGCTTAAACATCATCCTGCAAAGATGTGCTTCCATTCCCATAAGCCCTGCTTCCCAGCAAGGAATTTCATGTGTTAAATTAATCTAATGGAAACAGTTACTGTATCCAAATGCTGTATGACAAAATTACTATGGGAAAAGTGACCAACTCCTATACCATGATTAAAAGAAACGGCTTTCAGAAGATGAATTAAAGATTTTGCTTATCACTTTCTCTCCTATTAAACACCTCTGGTATGAGAGAAAAAGCCTTTTCATTAAATGCAAATTTGTAATCAAAGGAACAAACAAGAAGTAACAATAGAAAGAAATACTGAAAATGTCACTTGAACTGTAGCCAATTTAGAAAATCTAACACATAGGCTTAAAATGCAAAGACTCCAAGGAATACTCAAGCCACCCACAAGAGGGTATCTGAAATGGGTTCTCATGTGAATTTCAGAAGCGGGTGAATGGGAAAAGTGTGATTATATGATACCCTTTTATACAAAAAGATGTATCAGTTTTAACACTGACTGAATACATCAGGATACATTTAGGACATGCATGTAGCTTTTACTTCTATGAAGAGACTGCACTCTGGCTAATTCCAATACACAGATATTAAAATTTTATAAATAGTAAGGTGAACAATGCAGTGAAACATAGTTTGTAAGTTGTATATACTGAAGGGTCTTACCTCGATCATATCCACCCATTCTCGCACATTAAGAAAGCTTTTTTCACACGATACATCATATAGCAGTAAGACACCGTCTGCTCTTCTGAAGTACGATTTTGCAATACTTCGGAATCTTTCAGAAAAAAAAGATTTGCATAAGGCCACATTATCAAAAAAGAATTCAATTTAACATCATTAAGAACACAGCATTTCTTTATAGCACTGCTGAGTAAGATCCTCTCCACATTACAAGATGAGTTTTCTCATAGCTTCTTTCATAAGTAGCTCTTGAAAACTGCTGATGCAGGTCTACAAATGCTCCGTAAGGATCCATAGGACTCTGTCCTAAACAGCAGTCAACATTTTTTGTATTAAAACAATCTACAATGTATCTATTACAAATAATCTGCTTTGCACTGGACTTTTGATTAGCTGGCCAGGCTTTTTCACTTACATATAACTTCCTAAATTGAGTGGGTTACTCCGCTACATTTGAAAAAATATGAAACCAATAAACTTATTCCAGGAATTAATTCATCAGTTACAGTCATCTTTGCCATTAACATAACACAATCTACTTAATAACCAAGTACAGCAACTAGGTTTTTACATTATATATTAAAATATTCTTCAAAAATTTATTATGTGGGAGGAGAATGGTTGGGCGTCTGACTACCTAACTTCACATAAACACTCATTCAGGCAAAAGTAAACACAAATCTTGGTCAATGAACAAATTAAACTGACTTTCAACCTCTTAATAAGCCCCAAAAGCTGTAAGTAAAGAAGTAACGGCTCTCAAGTAAGGCTGTCATAGGATTTTGAGGAAACTCAAGACAGTAATTTGAAGGACCTCAGATATACATTCAGCAATCTGTACAATTTTTCCATAAGTCTTTTTAAGTCTTTGGGAAGAAGTTTTCGTATACTAAATACAATCAAAATTAAGATCAGGACTTTCAAGGAAAGAAGAGTGTGTGGACGCAGCTGGTAAAGGAGCCTACCAGGGGAGGTGCCCTGCTTGACCTGCTGTTTATGAATACAGAAGGACTGGTGGGACAAGTGATGGTCGGAGGCCGTCTTGGGCTTAGCGACCATGAAATGATTGAATTCTCAATTCTTGGCCACGTTAAGGAGGGGGGTCAGCAATACCACTACAATGGAATTCCAGAGGGCAGACTTTGGCCTGTTCAGGACACTGGTTGAGAGGGTCCCTTGGGAGATGGTCCTGAAGAGCAAAGGGGCCCAAGAAGGCTGGGCCTTCTTCAAGAAGGAAATCTTGAAGGCGCAGGAGCAGGCAGTGCCCATGTGCCGTAAGAAGAGCCGACAGGGAAGACGACTGGCCTGGCTGAACAAGGAGCTTATGCTGAGACTCAGAGAAAAAAAGGAGAATTTCTCACCTTTGGAAGAAGGGGCAGGCAGCTGAAGAAGAGTACAACGACCTCGTTAGGGCATGCAGAGAGGGAATTAGAAAGGCAAAAGCCCAGCTAGAGCTCAACCTGGCCACAGTCGTAAGGGATAACAAAAAATGCTTCTATAAATACATTATCAACAAAAAGAGAGCCAAGGAGAATCTCCATCCTTTACCGGATGCAGGGGGGAACATCGGCACCAAGGATGAGGAAAAGGCTGAGGTACTTAATGCCTTCTTTGCCTCAGTCTTTAACAGCCATACCAGGTATCCTCAGGGTATTCAGCTCCCTGAGCTGGAAGACAAGGATGGAGAGCAAAATAAACTCCCCGTGATCCAGGAGGAAGCAGTTAACGACCTGCTATGCCACCTGGACACCCACAAGTCTATGGGGCCTGATGGCATTCACCCAAGGGTGATGAGGGAGCTGGTGGAGCAGCTTGCCAAGCCACTCTCCATCATTTATCAACAGTCCTGGTTAACGGGGGAGGTCCCGGATGACTGGAGGCTTGCCAATGTGACACCCATCTACAAGAAGGGCCAGAAGGAGGATCCAGGAAACTACAGGCCTGTCAGCCTGACCTCGGTGCTGGGGAAGATTATGGAGAGGTTCATCTTGAGGGCGCTCACAGGGCACGAGCAGGACAACCAAGGGATCAGGCCCAGCCAGCACGGGTTCATAAAAGGCAGGTCCTGCTTGACCAACCTGGTCTCCTTCTATGACCAGGTGACCCGCCTAGTGGGTGAGGGAAAGGCTGTCGATGTTGTCTATCTGGACTTTAGTAAAGCCTTTGACACTGTCTCCCACAGTATTCTCCTGGAGAAGCTGGCAGATCGTGGCTTTGACAGGTGCTCTCTTGGCTGGGTAAAAAACTGGCTGGATGGACGAGCCCAGAGGGTCGTGGTGAACCGAGTGAAATCCAGTTAGCGACCGGTCACAAGTGGAGTCCCCCAGGGCTCAGTTTTGGGACTGGTCTTGTTTAATATCTTTATTGATGACCTGGATGAGGGGATTGAGTGCTCCCTCAGCAAGTTTGCAGACGACACCAAGTTGGGTGGGAGTGTTGATCTGCTTGAGGGTAGGAAGGCTCTGCAGACGGATCTGACCAGGCTGGATCGATGGGCCCAGGCCAATTGTACGAGTTTCAACAAGGCCAAGTGCCGGGTCCTGCACTTTGGCCACAACAACACCAGGCAACGCTACAGGCTTGGGGACGAGTGGCTGGAAAGCTGCCCTGCAGAAAAGGACCTGGGGGTGTGGATTGACAGCCGGCTGAAGATGAGCCAGCAGTGTGCCCAGGTGGCCAAGAAGGCCAACGGCATCCTGGCCTGTATCAGAAATAGTGTGGCCAGCAGGAGTAGGGAGGTGATCATGCCCCTGTACTCGGCACTGGTGAGGCCACACCTCGAATACTGTGTTCAGTTTTGGGCCCCTCACTACAAGAAGGACATTAAGGTTCTGGAGCATGTCCAGAGAAGGGCGATGAAGCTGGTGAGGGGTCTGGAGCACAAGTCTTATGAGGAGCGGCTGAGGGAACTGGGGTTGTTCAGTGTGGAGAAGAGGAGGCTGAGGGGAGACGTCATTGCTCTCTACAATTACCTGAAAGGGCGTTGCAGAGAGGTGGGTGCTGGTCTCTTCTCCCAAGTGATTATTGACAGGACAAGAGGAAATGGCCTCAAGTTGTGCCAGGGGAGGTTCAGACTGGATATTAGGAAAAATTTCTTTACCGAGAGAGTGGTGAGACACTGGAATAAACTGCCCAGGGAGGTCGTGGAGTCACCATCCCTGGAGGTATTCAAGGAACATGTGGACAAGGCATTGTGGGTCATAGTTTGATGGGCATGGTGGTGTTTGTTGGTTGATGGTTGGACTTGATGATCTTACAGGTCTTTTCCAACCTTAGTGATTCTGTGATTCTGTGAAAGAGGAGAGGAGGGTGAAGAGAGGGAATCTCTAATATGAAGCCTGCTCAGAAATACAGGTCTGGAAGGACAAAAAAACCTAAAGACTGAAAATGGAAGAAACAATGTACATCTACTCCATCTTTTTGTATCGCAAGAGAGGGAGATACAGATTTAATTAATTAATGCTATGGTGAACCTCAACTATTTCTCTCTGCATAAAGAAAAGATTACCTCAGGCTTCACCAAAGCTAACAAATAAACGTTCCACCTGTCTTAGGGTCTCAGCAGTGCAAAATCACATCTGTTTATAGACATTTACATATGGCCATAATGACTCACTATAGGACCGCATAATATTTAGTGGAATTTTTCTCACCTAGATGAAAAAAGGCAAATATCTTTTAGAAACAAAACAACTGAAATTACGTAAGCACAGAGAATCACTAACCTCTCCTGCCCAGCTGTGTCCCACAGTTGTAGCACTGTAGGTTCTCCATCAACAATTAGTCTTTTCATTTGAAAATCCACACCTGAAAACAATAATGTGTACAGTCTAATAAAAAACATAAATAAACCTAAAAAACCCACAGAAAAGGAAAGGTTATGTGCCATGTACAGCAGTTATTTCAAAATTCATCTCTTTTAATAGAGTATGAGATTTCAGTTGTTCACATACCCTTGAACTGAACTAATCCCCTGAACCTATTTTAAAGAAATATTTTACCCATGCGTTTTCCCAGAAGCATTGATACAAATTTGGCATTATGACCAGCAAACAAGAAGATCTCTCTCTGCTTTATTTTACTACATAGTTTTATGGAAGAAGAGAAAAAGTTTTATAGAACAGACTTTATTTCAAATGCCAAGGAGGAAAAAGATGAATTAGAACAAAAATCCTGAGTCAGAGGCAATAGTACAAATATATAACTATGATTTGATTGGAAGACAAAAATTCACGCTTTGGAATCAGTAAGACAAGTTTGTTAGCTGACAGCTATATATACAGAACAAGTCAGTCAGAAATCCCTTCAGCTGCATTTAAACCAAGGCTTCAATAACACTTTGAAGAAATGGAGACAAAAAATAGTATGAAAGACATCAAATGATAGTATGAAATACTACGGAAGGAAGAAAGAGCTGAGAAGACAAGAAAGCAATGAAAAACGCGAAAAGGATCGTACACACATTCTAAGTTTCTTACACTGAAACTCCCTTTTCTGGTGCTTTGCGTTGTTCAGGAACAGGCTTTGTGCTTTGCAAAGAGAAGCTAAATTAGAGCAGTACCCTATTATCCACTCAAACAGCAGTTAGGCACTTCTAATTTTAGTAGTGAATTAGAATTCACAGCCTACTGCGTGTGTATATTCAGGAAACCCTGGCAAGCAATCACAGAGGGTAATCTTTTCACCCACTTCTGCAGAACAGCAATGAAATTCACTGTAGTATTTTAAGAACAACAACAACTATACCCAGCGTTGCACTAGTATTGCCTCGAAATTCATTCTTGCAAAGCCTCGTAAGGAAACTGGATTTTCCCACTGCTGCATCTCCAGCAAGAACAATCTTGTAAGCCTTCTCTGAACTGGGATATTTCGGAGTACATTCGGTTGCATCTGACTGAAAATAAAAAGAACCCCTCTATTTCAACTCACATAAAAATATTCTCTATACCAAACACTTTTTTTTTTCTAAAGAACTGGTTACCTGAGGGGTGAGAGCGGAAATGTATTTCCTTGTTGAAGCAATTGAGCTGCTTCGACTTACTGGTCGTGAGGACTTCCAGTCTAATACTGTAGTGCTGTTATCAGGACTGTATGCTTCTTCATCCCTGATCTCTGGAACCTGAAAGTACAAGCTAGTGTGTTAGCTCCAGTGAGAAAAGTATGGGTTTTTGGAAAGGCACAGCTAAGACTGATTAAAACATTTGTTTTAACAGTTTGGATTAAACAGCGATAAATGACCAAATAGAGCTGTGCAATTCTAGTCATAATACTGTGATTATTCTGTTCTTATTCACATTTGCTGTTTACTATAGCCTACATTTGGTCCTTAAACATGTTTGCTGTTTGGCATACATGCTTTCAGTTCAGTTTCCAGATAGAGTAAAATAATTTCCATATGGAAAATTTCAGCTTAAAAAATAATTACAATAAATAAATACTTTATTTCAAAGCTTATTTTACAAAAATTAAGAATTTCCCTACAACACATTACTCTCTATGCTATTACTACTCAAGCTAAATTAAATACAGCACAGCTGTAATCAACACTATTCATAGCATTTTCAACTGCAGACAGAAACTAGATGACTCTACTAAATGAACAGTAAAGGATCTGCTCTAAAAAAAACCCCTGCGTTCTGCTGTGCTTGATACTAGTCTTGCTACGTAGTCATGAGTAAAGGTCATTTTAGTAACAATAAAATGGACACATTAACACCTTCCCACATTTCTAAATTTCTGAGACTTACTGTGTAAGTCACTGTATGCACTAACAACATTCTTTTTTAGATATGAGATTTTTTCATTCACTGCCACAGCATAATATGAGAAAGTGAACAGAAGCCTATTTTACTTCTATAGTATCTGCTTTTTAATCATTAGAAAATGGGCTCCTCTCTGCATGCTGTTCAACAACCTTTAAAAATAATGTGTACTTCAAAAATTAAGTTATTACCTCAAAAACCTATCAAATATGTCAAAACAAACATTTTGTTTTAAAGAGGAGTAACTATTTATGCATTCTCAAAAAAATTGTCGCTGATCTTATTTAAATGCATATAACCCAAATAGTTTTAACTGGCCTATGGGTAAAGATCCATTTCATTTTAAACACAGGAAACTAATTTTGTCTCCAACCAAAGGTCTTTCTCAGAGAAGGAGGAAGTCTGGCACTTACATCTGTATCAGAAGCATCACCACCAAAGCTTTCTTGCATACACTGTGACCTTGGAATAATCCTTTGATGCCTGTATTCCACTTCTGAATCATACTCATTTGAATCTCTCAGGGTAGACAAACCACTGTCAAAACAGCTCTCAGGTAAGCTGTCAACTTCACAGTTTATCCTTTGCATAGGATCACAAAGGGCTAAAGAATCATAATCTTCATCCACACAAGAAGAATGAGATGATCTAATAAGAAAATATTGGAGGCAGAAAACAAAAATTAGTCCACAATTGTTTTTCCCAAGAAAATCTGAGACATTCTGGAATATTCAATACTTAGGAATGCTAACTGCACAGTTTAAGACATATGTCAATGCCTATTTGCCTTTCTAAATAATTTCTTTTTCAATCATATCTCTTAGGATGCTCAAATTATATAATGTTATTGATTATGACTTCCTGAGTCTCAGTAAGAATGTCTATTTGTTCATACACAGAAAAAAATGATTATTTAAAAAAGATTCAGAAAATTAAGTATTATGAAGACATCAATGGCAGAAAATGATAGCTGATGGTTTAGTTAATTTTGGCCTATTCTAAGACACATGAAATAACCTTGAAATACTGTATCGAATTTAAATGAATGCTTTTGCTCACAGAGGCACACAGGCCAATAAGTAACAGCTGTAAATATAGAAAAGGAGGTAACCGAGTGCAAGACATAAGTAATGGTGGAAGAAATCACTGAAACGTGTTTTCTTACAGTTTGGTAGGCTATGCAAAATTTAAGGTTTTAAATGAAAGTCCTTTCTTTCCCCTCACCCTTCCTTCAAAGGCCTTTTCTTTTTTTTTTCATTCTCGATGCTGTAATAGATAAAAATACTTAAATGGATGCAGCAATGACAGTGTGGCCTACAGAAAAAACAATTTGGTTTTTATTTATGTAAATGAAACTACAAAAAAGAAAGATTAATAGAGTGAATCTTAAAAAAACCAATCTTTTTAAAAAGTTTACTATGGCTACAATCATTATCCTACTCTTGCAGCAAGACAGGGACAGGCACAAATTAACGTGAGGTAGTAAAGGTCTCCAAGTCACAGTGAAGAAGAGAGAACTAGTTTGGCTCTGTCCTATTGGGAATGGATGTGAAGCACTG
Organism: Gavia stellata; assembly: GCF_030936135.1. NCBI lineage: Eukaryota > Metazoa > Chordata > Aves > Gaviiformes > Gaviidae > Gavia > Gavia stellata. The sequence continues at coordinate 44,887,084 of NC_082637.1, forward strand.
AACTGCTAGAACAGACAAGGTCAGCATCAATCCTTGTAAAGATAGTTTGCTGCCAGAGGGGCTGGGAGCTCCCAATGCAATGGCACACCACAGAAAAGTACACCGGGGAGAATCAGCAACTTTTGAAGCTGTTACTGAGTCAAATATAATTCCTCCCTGCAAGTGGCCAAATAGGGGTGACAGAGGCATCATTGTCCCATGCAACAACATCCAGAATCATCTAATTTACATCCTTTCAGGCTAATGAATAATCACATGAATGAGAGTGATCTTTGCAGCAGAATATCACAGCATCCATGCCATTTGTATTCATGCACCTGCTAGCCTATACCAAATCACTGAAATGCAGAGGAAGGGTGCATGCTACAATAAAGTTAAGCTTGTTAGGCATTCCCTGAAATAAAGGTCTTTAGTAAGCAATTTTCATGAATTCAACGCTGGGAATTTCGTATGTGCTTAAAGCAAGTTAGACCAAGATGTATGATACAGCAGGAAAAAGAAAGTATATGGCTTAAAACATGTTAGAATGCAAATCAGTATCTCTTAATGCTGATCTGATGTGAGGAGACGTACGAAGTACTGAAAATGAACAGGTTTTGGGATATTCATATCTCTTTCTGTCTTTCAATACTACTAAGTCACACGTGTTAAGAGTAAGTTTTATTCCTACCACATAAACTTTCTTCTAAAGTAGCTTGCATTTCTCACTTTTGTGGGAATGCCAAGGATTGCACCATGTGGCCAGTACTAAAAAATATTCACAGAGAAGGATATCACTAAGCCTCCAGAGAGGTTTTAGTTATCCCTTCAGAAAATTACTCAATGTAATGTGGAACTTAGTAGCGGATGCCTCTCAAAATTTGCAGAGGGTCCAACAGAGGGGAATTGGTTTTATCTGCATTCAGCAGAAGGAATCAGTTTGCGACAAGCAAAACTTTACAGCCAGCAAATACATCTCACATGGAGACAGCAGAATAAGAGTAACACTGCTGAATGAATCGCGATATTATTAGTGTGAAGCAGAAGCCAACTTAATTCCTACCAAAGACACTCATCTCTCTGGCAAAATGTAAAACACACTACTAAGAACTCTTAACAGAGATCTCTCTAGAGTTTGAAGTACCGGTGAAAGAAAAATAAGACAAAACAATCTATCAATTGAGTAAGGACACACATTTTTGCTGGCAGTTCCAGCTGTATAAAAAAAAAAAAAGAAGAAAAAGAAGTGTGAAAATATAGCGTGATATACAGCACTTGAGGTTGAATCCAATGCCCAGTGACTTCAGCGAGAGTCTCTGTGGTGATCTGAGGAAGCTCTGATCAATGACCTGCATCCAGTAAATACAAAACCAAAGTAGCTCTGACCATTTGATATTTGCATTTACAGAATCACAGAATCAGTACGGTTGGAAAAGACCTGTAAGATCATCGAGTCCAACCTGGGGAAAAAAAAAAAAAAAAAAAAAAAAAAAAACACACAACATCAAAAAACCCACAAAAGAAAAGAAAAAAAAAAAAAAAAAAACACACAACATCAAAAAACCCACAAAAGAAAAGAAAAAAAACAAACAAACAAACAAACAAAAAAAAAACCACAAAACCCACGCCACACAACAACAATAACAAGCCACAACCCACCCAACACCACACAGCACCATGCCCATCAAGCTACATCCCACAATGCCACATCCACACGCTCCTTGAATACCTCCAGGGAGGGTGACTCTACCACCTCCCTGGGCAGCCTATTCCAGTGTTTCACCACTCTCTCAGTGAAGAACTTTTTCCTAATGTCTAGCCTGAACCTCCCCTGTCGCAACTTGAGGCCATTTCCTCTTGTCCTGTCACTAGTCACTTGGGAGAAGAGACCAACACCCACCTCTCTGCAACCCCCTTTCAGGTAGTTGTAGAGAGCGATAAGGTCTCCCCTCAGCCTCCTCTTCTCCAGGCTAAACAACCCCAGCTCCCTCAGCCGCTCCTCAGAAGACTTGTGTTCCAGACCCCTCACCAGCTTCGTCACCCTTCTCTGGACACGCTCCAGCACCTCAATGTCCTTCTTGTAGTGAGGGGCCCAAAACTGAACACAGTATTCGAGGTGCGGCCTCACCAGAGCCGAGTACAGAGGCATGATCACCTCCCTGCTCCTGCTGGCCACACCATTTCTGATACAAGCCAGGATGCCGTTGGCCTTCTTGGCCACCTGGGCACACTGCTGGCTCATATTCAGCCGGCTGTCGATCAACACCCCCAGGTCCTTTTCTGCAGGGGAACTTTCCAGCCACTCATCCCCAAGCCTACATAACTTACTGTTCTCTGCAGCTCTTACCCCACTAATATCCAAGTGCGTTCACTACTCTTGCATGTCAGTGTGCGATGAGGATGTTTATTCTTTTGAAGAATTAGGCCCACATACCTTTGTAATAATTATTACATGGGAAAAGCAGACACACAGGCTGAAGATATAACCAAAAATGTTTTCTTTCTTAAGTACTGAGTAAACTAGCTAACAGAGGTCCTCGGTAGATTTTTATAGTTTCTTGGAGACAAGAATGGGAGATTGAGGATCAAACTAGAATCAAAACAGTCCAAGACCAAACAAAAGGCTGTCTGAACTCTCCATATATTCAGGATTGTCACTGAAAAGAGTTTTCCTGAGCTTTCTGAAGTCATTGAAAAGGCTCCTATTGACTTCGTATACTTTGGATCACGTGCTATGGTCACACATTTCTTCTGAATCAGACAGAACTATTCTCTCTGTTATTTGACAATATTTGCTCTTCTAAGACAAGTGTGATGCCCTAGTCTTTTTAAACTTAATAAAAGCAAACCTGGCTTACCTGTCATACCGTGGGTTTAGAGGAGACTGTCCACCATTAAATTTAGGACTGCTTCTAGAAATGGTACTTCCTGGAGAGGTGTTTGCTAACCGCTGCCAAAAATACATAACAAATACATAATAAATTTGATGAACACAGTGTAAGCATCTAGATTTGTCATGAAGAAAGTATGCATCATCAAAATTACTATGTATTTTCATATATATTCAACTACTTATTTTTAATTAACCCTCATGCTTTATATAGGACTGGATGTCAAAAGGCCGATTACATATAGCATTCAGGCTCCACTGTTGTCTTAACACCAAACCTGCTAGCCACACTCAACCACAAAAGACAATGGAAATTCCAAGAGGATGATTTCATTTGACTATACCTGAAGACTTGGTAATACTAAACTTTGAAAAGCAATATTTAGAAAAATGGCATATTGACTACTAAAGTGAAAAGGGAAATGTCACTGGCTGACCTAATTTCAGTAGAGATACCTCCCGGTTCTTGAGTAAGATAGTGGAGAGAAGGAGAGATCTCAACCGATAGCATGTGACCGAGTATTCCATACGTTCTTCTGTCTCTCCACAGATTTATCCACTGAGAACAGTTTCCTCTGTCTCCTCTGTAGTCTGCTGCCCTTATGTTTCAGGGCATGGCAGAAGGAAATGGTATCTCTTGTTGCATCTACAGTGAATCTCTGGTAGCCTGTATCAGCCAAAGGTATTCGCGTTCATTGGTATGGTACACTAGAAACAGGCAATGACCCCTACTCTCTTCCTTCCTGGCCAGTATTGTCTCTGTGGGCCCATTATTCTGGCCCCATCCTTCTAAAACAGTTAGTTGCTTTCCTGATGATGTAAGGGCTTGCCCAATCATCAGGTTTAGAGTTTACAGGTTTCCCAATATTGCGAAATGGCAGTGTAGAGTAGATTTTTAGTAACTTTCAAGCCTTCCTTTCTCTGGTTTGGAGGATGCCAGGCTACATCTGTTACAACAGATCCCCATACAGTTGTAATAGCCCAAAAGGGTCTGACTGAGGTCCCTATTATCCGCAGTCCCTGTTATTCATTTTCCCAGTGACTTCCCTGGACGAAAGTTCAAATTAGGGTAAGACCTTCCTACTAAAAGAAAGCAGTTTTCTGAAAAAGTGTGTTTTCAGTGGAAGGGCACTCCCTTATACACAATACAAACATACTCCCTTTAGTGCAAGAGAAACTGCTGATTTATTCACCTCATCAGATACATTTGGCCATAACGTATTAAAAAAATCACTACTTTCCAAAGCACCTCAGAAAGGAGTTGTGCTCTAACAAAACTCCAATATTTCACAAAACATAAGTAAAATCTAACAAAATTCAACTACACAAGTTCATTCCCAGAGTGAGCCCACTGAGTAAAACTCAATTTTCTCAGTACTCACTGCAGTACAAACAAATTTGCATTTGGTGTGTTAATTCTTAAATGTTCTAGTACAACATAAAAAATTTATAAATACATACCAATGATCTGTTGTACTTGCTGAAACTGTTTTCAAGTGCACTTCTTAAACCATCATTGCTGTCATGTAGCTTTCTGTTAGCTGATCTAACAAGGAAACATAGTTTAACTTGCAGGAGTAGAGTAAAAAAAACCATTAAAAATTATGTAACTTATCACAAAGAAAAATTGAAAAAATACATATCAAAAAACTCTTTTGGCTTTTTTAGATAAACACTGAAGAGTAATGTGGAACTAGAAATGTATTGTTGTATACTCAAACAAATGACTGTACGTGACAAAAGCACTGTGAAGTTTAGCCTACAGTAGCAGCCTAAGAAACCCTTTTCACTTCTGTAGCATGGTCTGCAGTCAGCTGAAAGTAAAAAAGACACTGTAGGAATGGCCACAAAAAAACAGCTAAGGGGTAGTAAACTCGTACAGCCATTTCTGAAATACAAAGTGACTATCCTGTAAGCATTGCTGAGATTACTCTAAAGACAAATGTGATTCAGCTGCTTGAAAGAAAGAATATGTTTAGGATAAAGAAATTAACTAAAGATATAAAAAAACTATTCATTGTGACCCTACTTGAAAGCAAAAATCTGTGTGCCCCTTGTGTAATACTGCACACACTTAGTACTTTCCAGATAGTGGTAAGACAGGGAGTTACGGGAGAAGTAAAGTCAATAAAAAAGGAGCCAAGTAATACTTTTTATAATAGCATGGATTGACAAATCTCATTCAGCTTATAAAGGAATGAAAGTCAGTCAGGCTATGAAAAAAAAATCACTAAGAACTTACTGAAGTATTTCAATTTGTCTTTCCAGATTATCTCTGTCTTCAGTATACTCTCGGATCATTTCTAGGTCTCTGCAAAAAAAACCCAAGAAGTTATACTTCACAGGATATCCTTTTTTATTTTTATATTATTGCTTTTGGCAGAGGACAAACCTCAACAGTCAACATCTATAAGAGGTGATAAATATATAGTGGGGAAAAGATACCATTTCAAAATACTTTTGAATACAGTTTTTCTATGTTTACATTTCTGCTGAAATGTGTTAAAAGCAGTTTTATGCAGAGGAAAATCACTTGGTAACTTCAATGATCTCTGCCATTGCATCTCAACAAAGACTATGAATGAAAAATAGAAGATCTACAAAATAACCATATGGACTGCCTCCTTTCCCCTTAAAATATCATTTGTGTTATCTGAAGATAACCACATAATGAAACTGTCATTTACGCTCCTTTAAATAAGTATCTAGAAGCAGTTTTCATTCACTTCAGAAAAAACTGGTTGAGACTGATGTGGGAGGCTTCCAAAACTGTTCTCCCTAATATTCATACAAATATTCATCTGAGTGGAAGTCATGGAGAAAAAAATTGCCTGATGGCAATTTACTTTTACTCCTGAGTCCCAGTAAAATCAATGGGCTTCCTTGCAAGATTATGAGAGTTCACATCATATCCATAACTTGTTCTTTCAGACACATGACAAGAGAAGTGAACAGTAGTCATGGTATACTTTGCATGGTGTCAAACATGTACCTGTCATTTACGGCAAATTTAGAAAATAACAGTTACCAACTGCATACATAATAACTACATCAGACAAGATTTTTTCCCCTGGTGAAAATAGTATTGTATCGAAGTACCTTACCTCTCAGTGTTCAAAGTCTGATCTGCATACTCGCTTTTCAAGCTATCTAATTCACTCTGCAAAAAAGCTATGTTTGTCTGTGCTTCTAAAAGATCTTTCTTAAGTTTCTGATTTTCCTTAAAAAAAGAAAGATATTAGATGTTAGCTGTCATAGTCACCTGCATAAGATGTTGACATATTATAATGGTAAAATAAACCCCATCAAAATTAAAAATGAAACACTAGAAAATCTGAGCATAGAGGGGAAAAGAAAATCAAAGAACTCTAAATCAACACAGAAGTCAATAAATTAGCATGCAAGAACCACTGAAATTTTATTTTTCCATTTCAGTTGCACAAAAAGGGGACTATATCATCTCAAGCCATTTCTAAATATTGTACCTAGAATGTGTATGCATTTATACAGAACAGGTTTTTTTCCAAGTTACAGATCCTCATACACTTATCAACAACTTTAAAAGTTTATTTCATAGCTTACCAATACTAAATGTAAAAAAAAAAAAAATAGAAATCTGTATTGCAGAGGCTAAAACTGAGGGTAAATTAATATGTTAATGATAATCATCTCTTACCAGCAACATATCATGTATTCTTTTTTTCAGTTCAACAACATCTTCCCTGTGATGTACATTTTTGGATTGCTCCTCCAGCTAGAAGGATAAGAAAATGCACAATTAATGTATGTTATTGATTGTTCTGATTCAAAGTACATAAAAATTAATTGAAATCATACTAAATAACCCCTACAACATTTTAAAGCTACTAAAGTTTTTAAAACTCAGAGTTTTCCTAACTGTGTGAGTAGGCAGCATTAGTCCAAAAATCACTGGCTTTCTATACAATTTTTTAAATCAATACTTAAAAAATATTTAATGAGCATTTCACACTCTGTAGGTGTTGAATATGCATAACTAGTAACACAGAAGCCAGCTATTGAGAAGATATGAACAGGTGTATTGGCATTAACCTTAAAAAAAATTATATACTACCTCATTTGTGTAGTATTTATACTACAAGTTCTCATGTTTCTTGTGAGAAATTTCCATTTCTATGAATGCTCTTTTAAGTGCAATTCAATATGAATTGTGGTAAAACATATAGCAAAAACTAATGTGAAAATTAAACCCAAATACAAAATAACCCAAACCAATATTCATATCTGAGATTTCAGTTTACCTTACGCTTAGGTACTAAATGAAAATACCAGGTTGGAGTTAGGTTCAGTATAGTAATAACTAGTTCCACTAGTAATTTCAGTTTAAAACGACAGTTTAAACCCACCTCTACCATTAACATCTGAGGAAAATGTACTAGCTGCCAAAAGGCAATATATCTCTGTAAATCACTATATTTGGGCTGACAATTTCATCTAAATCTACAAATTACAAATCCTTAGAGGCAATATATTAGACTATTTCTAATGTATCAAATACAAGACCAGGTAAATGCAGTATTAACAGCTTGATGGACCTAGAAAATTATTCAGCAACCGAATTTGGCTAGCAGTTGGTCCCTCTCCTAAGTATTTCAGTAAATTACACAGAATGAATACAACATCACAGAATGACAACACAACCTAAAAAATTATTTGCAGTTACAATTTACAAATACACATTAAATTTAAAAGATACAATTACGATTATCCATCTTGGGGAAGGCACTTCATAAGGTCAGTATCTCTTAAAACACTTCAAAAACTCTTGCCATGACTTCAACTCACTTACCTTTTTAAGTTTTTTTATTGTCACCTGGAGATCCCCAACTTCGGTATCATACTGGCGCTTCAGCTCATTTAGTGCTTCTTCAGCCTTTCGCTTCTCCTGCAATATTTTTAATCTCATGAAAAGTTGAGAAAGGTTTCAAATGTTTATTAAAAAATGCATTTATCAGTTTGGAAACCACAGACTTTCCCCTTAATGTGTGTAATTTTGTCTTTCCATTACTTCAACCTGACCCTTCCTTAAAATCCAGATTCTGATTCTGTAATTGCAGTCTACTTATAAAATACTCATAGAAATAAAATGGTAAGGTGGAAGCAAAGATACAGGTTAATTCAGTGTTTGTTATTCATGTCATAGTCTCCTGTGCTTAACATTCTCAATGTCTTAAAAAAAAAGTGAAAGAGAAGTGTTCAAATTTTATTTGTACATAAATTTAGGTGTGTATTGCATATATAGATGTATATATACACAACTGGACACAAATCAAGGGATTACATGCTTTTTTTCAAACCAGCCTTCTATGGCTTGGTGTACAATATGCTAGTAATAACATTACTGTGCCGCCATCAGTTACTTACTTACTTCTGTTTTTCTTTTAAATATTTTTGCTTGCAAGTGTTGGAGTGTTAGAGGCCCATGTTCAGTAAAAGGTATGCTGATGACAGCATCTTTAGTTTCATATGGTACTTGGACTGAATATCAAACCACGTACACTCTTCTGAATTTTATTCTAATCAAAACACATGGATTTTGAAAGGAAGTTACATCAAGCACAATGAGAAGAATGGTATGTTCCGCATGCTATAGATGAGTATGTGTTTAACTCACTGTAGTCACTCCCCAAGGACTTCAGTGCACAGTTTCACAATACAAGAAACCAGAATGCAGCAGTATATGTGGTGCCAATGAGACAGGTTGAGTTTTCACACGGAAAAGGCAGACATGGACTTTGCTCAGAATTCAATGCTTTCCTGTAGGTGATACTGACATCCGTGTGTTAAATGATAATCTGTGTGTTAAAACAATAATCAAAGCAATCAGCTTAAGCTGGATTCTCCTACTGTTGGCACCTATGTAGGCCTCCTAAGTATTGTTTGGTAACTATTTGCTTCCCTTGAAGAAACAAAATGTAGGATAGGCTCAACCTGCAGATACTATCATGCAGAGGCAGGTGTCACAGTGGCATGAGTGAGATCACTCTGACAAACAATAGCCTTGCGTACAGGCATTAAGATTAATGGTTTAGTACAATCCCACAAAGTAAATATTTTACATTTACTCTCAGGGCGTTTTAGCATGTGGAGTATGTGGAGCTACGAGCAAAAGGGAACATTTAGCAGTGAAAATTAAAAGATCACTCTGAGAAACAAGTTATAGCCCATCTTTCATGTATATAGTTAGGTGTGAACAGTGAAATTGCAATCCATGCTACCCAGTGACAATCTGAGGATTTTTTAGAATGAGAAACACAGACTAGATGTGGATAATACATAGCAGATGTGTTTTTACATAATGCTAGTATGTAACTGTGGACGTTCTCAGAGTGAACGAATACACACATCCCAGTCACCTTTTTACAGTAGTGAAAAAGTCTTCAGGGCTTTTTTCAGTAACTTACCACATTTTGCAGAACAGAAATTTTCCAGAGCAAATGTATTTGTTTTCTAAACACGAATGCTTAGTCTCTCTGGAAGTGGAAAGTTTCTCTCTACTGAGAGTTGCATTATCATTAGTTAAACATATTATAATATGCTTTTTGGGGTGATATCTTTAACATTTTTATGTCATTATATTTTGTTTCTAGGAGAACAACTGACTTCTATGGTTTGGTAGGAATGTTTCTTCTTGCATAGAAGAAGATGTTGTTTGAAGCAAATCTATCAGAATACCATTTACCTTCACATACCTATCACCATGAACTATTTAAAATCAGCAAGTTGGCAGACTGCACTTCATTGCTTCTGATTCTGCAAATCCTTTCGTGAAACAACCCATACAAATATATAGACGTTCAGTACATTGTGTGTCCTACAAAGCAATAACTATGCCCATAGTATATGTTTTAATTAATGCATTTCTTACATCCACATTAGAACACTTTCACAAACTGTTATGCACATTATAAAGTTAGGTTTATCCTACCTGAATTTAGTAACACTGCAACATTAAGCAGACAGCACAGGTAGGGTGGTTTTACTGTACTGCTTTCTGCTTAGAATTACACAGTCACATGTGGCTCTAATATATCTTTCAATAGGTAAGGGGAAGAGGATTCTTCTACTTTTCCATCAAGACTGCAAGCTAGTTGAAACTACGGCTAAAACTTGAGCACATTGAAACAGAATTTCCCATCAACTTTGGGAGGTCCAGGCCCCCACACACTGTCATCACAATTACCCTCTCTTATGTCTGTAACGCTCTACAATATAGTTGCAGGATGAGAATGGGGGAAAGATCACCACTCCAGTCAGATATACAAATTAGGACCAAATGATCTAAGCATTAAGTTCTACAAAAATTCATCTACTAGGAGAACTAGATTCCATTCTTTTATGGTGAAAGGTCATTTTCTCCAATGTTTCCAATATTGGTCTCAGAAATAAACTCCTCTAGCCCAGCCTATTCTCACATAAGAGAAAGACTTCTTTTTATTGGTTTATTACATCTGAGCAGCCATTCCTCTTTGGGAAAGCATTAAGAGAATACATTTTCAATTGCATTTGGATAGCTTCTTTTCATCTGCCTTCGGCACCTTTGAGTCAGCCCATCAGGATCAAAAACACACCTGGTCATCAATCCTGCTTAAGACCACTGAGAGTTTGGTTATTGTGAAATGCTGTAAATATAAAATACTCACTTCCTTTTTAACTTTATGCTCTGCAGCCTGTATCCGTTGTTCCATCTCTTCCTCCAGCTCACTGAGCTGAACTGCTGCTTTATCCTGAGCTCTAAAATTTAAAAGTAAATACTCTCTTAGGAATTGCCCTCTGGCTTGACAGAAATGTTGTGTGAAACACATCTGCCTACCTCAGCTGAAACAAATTAGACAGACAGACATGGCAACAGTTTAAGATTGCCCAGACCTTGAAACTGTTATGATTGGGAACCAAAAACACAAATGAATTTGAAGATACAGGCAAATTAGATTTTAAACAATAACAGACAGCTGATGATTAATATGAAATACATAATGTCTGCACTCTGAAAATTAAATTACAGAGATAGAAAGCCCCTCTGGTTATCCTGTGAAGAGACTTCAAAAGGATAAGTACAGCAACTTTGCATCACCCACACATACAAGATCTCTGTCCTGAGCTAATCTGTTTGGTTTTGGCAGCAATGATGTAAGATTGCAAATGCACAGTAGTTACCATAGGTAAATACACCCCTTGAAGCTGAAGAAGCAAAAATATCATTTCTAAAATGAAAGTATAATGGGCGTGTATACTAAAACTCAAAAGTTACAGCCAAGGAAGAGGAGTCAAAATGTTTTAAGACATTAAACATAAGAATAGAGCCTGCAAAAAATTTGGTCCAGGACTTACCCAAAATATGAACAGCAAATCATTTGCAAGCTACTCTATGTGCTTATGCACATGTGTGTGCATATAAACTAACCTTTGAACTCAGTTTATGGAAATACTCTGCATGACATATTTTGGCATTAACTCCCAGTAGTTCAACCCAACAAAGTGTGATAGAGGAAAAAAGTAACTGCGTAACTGAACTAGAAACACAATTCACTATACCTTTTTACTGCGATGGCCAAAGTTTCCATCTCTGTGCTTTGAAGTTTGATCTCTCGGATGAAGTTCTTAATGACATGCTCATACGGCTGGATTAATCTTGGTTCAGCTATGTGTATGTTCTGATACAGAACACTGACCTGCTCTTGTCTGAAAAAGAGAGATAACATTTTAAAGCATTTGTTGGAACAATGTTCTATAGCGGGTTTGAAAAATGTATTACAAATGAAGATATTCCCCTTTTTGCATATTTTTAAAATACAGCAAGTTAGATATGGACTTTGAACATTCAGCACATTATGTCTGAATTCTTCTAAATTATGTTTACCCTTCCTGCGTCTCTACTTTAATATAGTTACTGTAGAAAAAACTTTTTAGCGTAAGTAAATTTTTTGTACTTCTATTCATGGTGTACTGAAGAGCATGCCACTGAAGTAACCCATAATGTATATCAAGTTTGTTGGTGGTTCTGATGTTAATCACAATCCATGAAGAAGTTTACGACTTCAGGAAGCTGCATAAGAAATGGTAATGGATATGAATGCCAACCATCTAAGTTAAAATGGATGTTTAAAGGGGAGAGAGGGAGGTGATCGTATCTCCTTCAAGAAAAAATGTTTGACGTTCCCTCAGCTGTTAGGACTTCTAGTGTTTACATCTCTTGTATCACTGCGTGGCAGGAGCTGTAGGGGATATGAGAATACAGTTCTTTGGTTTAAGACAAATTATTCTGGTCCAGACGACTGCAATCCTCATAATGCCAGCCCTGTTTTATACCCCAAAAAATTCATTGTTATAAGAAGTTAATTCTGTGTATCATCCTCATGTGAAAGAAGAAGGAATAGAAGAAAGAAAGAAAATGTTTCTGTAGATCCTTTAGTTACTAAATGCCCTCCTGAAATCTATACTGCTTCTTAAAAGCTGTCCCAGTGCAGGAACAGTATATTCTAATTTCCATTTGATCTGGACTCATTTACATAGATTGTATACCGGTTTAATTGTCAAAGCAAAGAATCTTGACAAATTACAAAACCAAAGAATAGCATAAGCACCAAAACATTATTACACAGGTTACTACATAAAAAGCACTGATTTCTGGTCATACCACTAGTAACGCCATGTAACCATTTGTGTTACGTGCCAACTACGTTCCAATATATGGATTACCCTAAGGCAATATCCCAGTGAAAATTCTGTAACAGAATTTAGCAAGGGAAATTGAAGCCAATTGCCACATAGACTATATTCCAGACCATGTACTGGTATTCAATAACTTAAAAATCAAACAGAAAAAAAAGGAAAAAGGAAGATCAGGTCTAGAAAGGTAGAGGAAGAAGACCAGAAATGAGGAAATACAGCATATCAGTGGCAGAAATGCAAACAAAAATAATGTTTTGCAAGTTCCGATCTAACAACATATCTAACATATCACGAACACATGACCTCTTTTTGTTGTTAAAGGAAAGCTTAAACTCTGATTTAATGATCCTCCTCGTTAGACAGCTGATGTTCTCCTATCTTCTGTGGAGGTAGAGCTATCTAATACCTTCACCATATGCATGACATCAGCAATCAGTGTATATTCTCTGCATTTTTTCCCACTTGAAGCAATTCCACATCTTAGATAATCAACATTGCAGCACTCCGCTTCTTCTGTTTGATTTCCCCACTAAAGGTATAACATTTTATTACAACAGTACCATAACTGTTACTATAGCTCAGATTCCCGCTTTAAACAACTGAAGTATTTCAGGACACTGTAAAATCTGTTTCCAGCTGAAATGCTGACATTCATTTCAACATACAGAAACTTAACAGCAGCACAAAGAAATATAGATTTACTGATGCCAGGGGCATTTCTGTGTACATACATGTTTCTGTCTTGCAAAGGATTTCCTTTACAAAGGCCAGTGCTTTAGCTGTATTTAGTATTTCCAGAAGTTAAGTTAAACCTAATATAGTGCTCTGAATATCTTCCAATGTATGCACACAATTTCTTTTTCAGAATGTATTTTAAACAGAGTGATGTAAAGGTTCACAAATAGTCACAATAATGCGCAGATTTATCTGATCATCAGATGCTACAAACTATGTATAAATAATATATTATTAAAGAACTCCCCAAATGTATGTTTACTCGGTTAATAATTCACATTTAAAAAACTGTTAAGGGCATTTTCCTCAGCAACAACTTTGCGCTAAAACAACACTGACATTATCAGCACCATCAGAAATATTAAAACTAGGAAAAAACAAACAAAAAAAAAAAGTAGACTTAAAATCTTCCCTCCTTTCACTCTGTACTACACTCCTTACACTCTGTACTCATACAAACAAATATGAGATTTCTGGGCTAAAGGGTTTACTGTACAACAGAGTTTTGGAACAGTTCTGATGATAGCGTGTTTCACAAAATTAGTCTGAGGTTTGAGTTCATCAGATCTCAATTAAAGGTCAACAGTACAGCAGATTTGTTATCATTTAGACACTGACTTCCAAGTACACGCAGCTGGACAGACAGTAAGTTCAGTGTCTCAAGGTGTTACCATTCACAGAATTCCTACCATTCATAGAATTCCTACCATGCTTCCATTAATGTTGGGTAGGCTTGAAGCTAGACCCTGGCTGTACTTCAAGCATTACAAAATGTAGCCCTTCCGTAGTCTCTCCATGTGAAAACCCATTTATTTTTGACAGTTGGACTGAGAGCTGGCAACATATGCTGCATTTCATAAATTCCTAGCACTTCAGCAGTTATCCTTCAGAGCTGCAAATTGCTCGCCAAAACAGCCAATAAAGTATTCCAGAATAGTTTCAATTTTTAGATAGAAGCAGACATTGTGCATATCCAGAATTAGCTGCTGAAGAATGCATGTAGAATAGAAATGGCACTAGCCACAGCAAGATGGACAGAGTTCATCAATCTTCCAAGGCAGACAAATTCAGCACAATCTAGGTCAACATAGATGATTTTTAGAAATATGAAATGCAAACATGAAATCTGTGTTCTGAAATTTTCTTTTTTCCTTTAAATTTCCTTTAAATTTCACCAACAAGATGCTTACTAATAACCTTGTTTCCCAGAAAGTAAGCAAATAGCAGGAAAATTACTTGTTACTTGATGCTAACATAAAATATTCGTTACTTGAGCAAATGCTTTCCTGATTCTCTTCCAAATCACAGGTCACTGAATTAGGGTTGGATCTTTAAGGACCTACATAACTTTTTTTAAAGATTATAGGGTTATGTTGGTACTCTATCCTTCTCACCCCATCTTGTGCAAGGTTAACCAGCTGCTGCCTTTAAATCAAATGAAGCTACATCCATAAAACTACACTGTACCTCAAACTGTACTACAAATCCCGTGTTCAGAAGCAGCACATGCATAATGTTAATACCAGAGGCCTCCTACCACACAGATTATTAATGGAGTAGCAAAATTGAAGGTACAGTATCTTACGCTGATGGGAGTAGAGAATCAAACAACTAGTCTGGCCTTTGCTTACTTTGTCTCAGGTGCAGAAGACATTTGTAGTGGAATATTAGTAATGTATTTCTGCAACTTTCATCCTCCTTAAAAGAATGCCACAGCCACTCCCTCTTGCAGCTTCTTTTCAAAGAGTATGCAAATACACATACCAGAACTGAAGATAGAAATCAGTATCTCGATGCTGCTGAGCCTCTGCCACACAGCTAAGTCTGCTTCAAGATGCACTAGGCAGAAGCACAAAGTAGTTATTGTGACAGTTTATTCTCCCTCTGTGATACAAAAACCTCTTTATATTTATTATTCCTCCTTAGCCCAGTGACCAGCTAGCATCCAGATGGATTCAAAATATCTCAGTGACCCAGTTTTATGAAGCAATACTTAGGCTTAAGAAGCAAAACAATACCCATACAACCACAACGGTGCAGGATCCTGGAAAGGGCCTGGAAGGCTTTTTTAGATTAAAATTGGCCACTGAAATTCTCAGTAACACTTTCCTGAGTGCTTCTATGGCAACTTTATGGGAATTCTTAATTAAAAATATGACTCAAAAACTACTGCAGCAACAAAAAAACAGAGGAGAAATTAAAGTCATGCAACAAAATTGATGGGACTCTGCTTAATCACTTACGCCTTCAGCAAAAAGTAATACACTTTCTTGAATTGGGAAGACTGCTATTGATTTAATCACTCCAAGTATCCGTGATGAATTGGGAGCAAGCACTGTGATAATATTTTATAGATACTCAGGATTTTAGAAGGATGCAGATATATACACTCTATATCAACATATACTAATTATTTGATGTTTATGAGAGGATTGTTCTGAATTATCTCTTTCCATATTTTCAAT
Organism: Gavia stellata; assembly: GCF_030936135.1. Taxonomy (NCBI): domain Eukaryota; kingdom Metazoa; phylum Chordata; class Aves; order Gaviiformes; family Gaviidae; genus Gavia; species Gavia stellata. Next base: position 44,902,864 of record NC_082637.1, read on the forward strand.
TGCTCCTGTTTTCACTTGCTTTGGTAAATATGAGTGACACCACTGCAGAAGGACAGATGAGTTGCAATGAATATTGCCCAATTCGTTTGTTTGTCTCCAGTTCCCCTTGAATACATGCTATTTATTTCTGCAAATTCATTAGTTATTAAAAATTATTTATCAAGGAATATTCTACAAATGTATTTTGCCAAGCTGACTCCTGAACTCTGAATAGTCTATCTTTCTGCTGCATAGACAGGCAACTAGAATGCTCTTACTTCAGTTTCAGCAAAATGCATCAGAAATGCTCAGGTTTGCCCTTTAAAACTGGTCTTCCTTGAAATCCTGAAATCATATCATATTCATATCAATTCATAGTCTTACTTTGGTTTGCTGAATGTACGGTTTGCCTGATGATCCACACTCTGAATGCAGCTGTTAGTTGATGGAATTTATCAAAGAACAATAACTCTACAGTTGCTCAGTATCTTACATGTGTTCCCTATGTAGTTGCAGAGAGAGGATGCTATGTTACATGGGCCCCTTAGTCTGACCCCAAGGCCAGTATTTTCAGTACAGTATTCCATCAAAGATGTACAAAGTGCAATAAGCTAGTGGAAAATGGGACAAAATCAAAGATGTACCAGTGATGTTATAATACCACCTTCCCTCATTCACGTGGTGAAGATTCAGTATTTCTTCTTTTGCTATTTTGTGTATGTTTACCTGGTTCTGCTTGAGAAAGGTGGAGACTGACAAGGTGACCAACACAATTTCAGCCCCCCCCTGTGCACAGCACTCTGGGGAGAACAAAGCAGCAAAACAAGGGAAAAGCTCACTTAGGCGGGAGCTGCACACGGGCTGTCAGGCTTAGCTGGGTGAAGGTTGTATTGAGAGGGAAGAAAACGAGACAAAAGCATTCCCCAGCAAGACTGTTTTTGTAGGTTCTTCTGTGTATATCCATATCTTTCTCAACACCATCCCTTGCCAATTACTGTCCTCTGTCTTCACTTCTATATTGTTTCTTATCCATGTTCTTACCTGCAGACTTAAGGTGCCCAAACATTTTCTCTCTGTTTTCTTGACCTAGACATCTTTCAAGCACTGGAAAAATATAGTTTCCATTTTTGTAGGTGCAGGTAAAAACAAAGATAATCACCACTACACTTAAATTTGTTTTCATGCTGGTAACATGCTCCAATTCCTAAGTTTTAGAACGCTGTTCTAATGGTCTCTTCCCAGTGTAGGTGAGCTTGTAAAATTACTCTCACCACTTGTAGCAGCTCTGTTCTGGTATGGGCATGAAGCAATGAAGTATAAGGTGGTCTGAGCCAGGAAGGTATGAGCTGGGTGGTTGGAGCAAGAGAAAGATCAAGCATTATGCATCTGATGATTGTCCTTACACAGAAGACCAATAGCCTATGCGTGCCACCAAGAGATAGAGAAATACCTTTTTCTGAAAAGCAGACACATTGGATATGCCACCACAGCAACCACCAGAAAAGATCAACCAAATCCATTTCAAATTGGAAAGGATCTACTTTTGTCACAGCTGAGTGCCTAACACTTTGTCCTAGATTAAATGCCTTGAGGAAAAACAGATTACATGAAACATTAACACAGTGTAAAATACAAAGTATTTCTCAACCTGAAGCATGATGGGGTTTTTTAATACCACCTTTTGTTTTTCTGTATCTGCCCCTTCAGAAACAGGCTGCATTAAAAGAAGACGAACAAATCTGCAACCCCCAGATGACAGAGCCTGGCCAAGGGCTGATTCCCAGGGAAGGGATTTTTAATGTTTCCAAGGAATAAATACTGTTCCCTTCCTAAAGACAGAGGGTGATTTGGAGCCAGCGGAGCAGGAGTGGAAAAGACTGTGGGACAGGGAGGGAAAGATGAAGTCTGTGGAAACGGAGAACGCTCCAAAGGATATGGTTATGAGAAATGATCGTGTGACATGAAAATACCAGGAAAACAAAAGCTATAGTGCTTAAGTTATTTGGCACAGATGCTGTTCTGATTAAATCAAAAAACAGAAGAGCAGTAAAACCTAAGGTAGCTCAGAAATTCTTCTAGCTCACAGAAAGGCATCCATCACACTTCCAGCAGAGCACATTTGTCAAACCCCTGTCATGAGATGTATTAAAAGACAAGACATCATTTTTACAGCAGAGATCCCATCTCCAGCTCTGTGACAAAGGGGAACCCAGCATTTGTTTTGTTTCAGGATTTGCCTTTATTCCCTCTTTGGGGAACACACTTTGACGTCCAAGGAAATCTCTCCAGTGCGGGTATCATGGCTCATCATGTCTTGGAAGTAAACACAGATTGCTGACAAGAGTTGATGCTGTGCACTGTATTGACTTTGGCAAAAATCCATCCTGGCTCACGGTGGCAAGAGCACGACAGGTTTTGGACGGTTTTTTATGCAGCAGAGCCCGTGTCCTTTGCTGTAGCACAGAAGTATATCCCATGAGCATCGCCTGTCTTCACAATTTATGTAGCTCATATTAAGAACAGCATTCTTTGCTCGTTTTATCACACCCCCCCCCAGATCCACATTTTCTATACAGCTCCAGATGACATGATTGGGGGCAAATTGTTATCATAATCACATTAGGATACTTTGGAATTGTGTGATGCATAAAATCTCACAGTCTGGCAGCGCTGAAATTGGAGTCCAATGAACGGCCAGCTTGGCTGAAAGTAGAAGGCACACAAGTAAAACAGACCTCAAGACTAAAAAGCACTGCAACAAAGTATGAGGACTCTCAGAAGCAGAAGAATTTAACTCAAAATAGGGATACACACTTTCTTCTCCAGATTCATCCACCCATTCATGCTCAAATTAATTTAGTTCATTTTCCAATCAGATTATCCAATTTGCCAAATATCACACAAAAAATGCCTTAAAGGGATTCAGTTTATCCCAGAGTGATCCCACAATACACAAGAACACACACAGCACACACAGTCCCAAGTCTTCGTTCTTTCTGATTGAAGGTCTTTGACATTAAAATTTCAAAATCTGTTTTCCGGGAAGTATTTTGCCTGTAATTTACAGACAGAAACAACTGTTGTAACATTCGTAAGTACAGTTTTTCTCTTGAAGTATCAGTGGATGTTGGATCATTCTTTGTTCAAGCTGAGGAATGGAAAAGCATTGCCATTAGGAGACTTTCCCACATGCTTCAACGAACACATGCCTGTTAGGAGCGTTAAGGGAACCTTTCAATCTTACCACTGAAATCCAATCAGACCTGAGGTTGGCCACATACTAAAAAAGAATGCAACACCCAGCAACAGGGTCAAGGGCTAAACCCTGCCAGTGCGGGCAGTACACTGGAGCACTCACTGCCTGGAGCACCAAATAGGTAAGTTTCTTAACTTTTTTTGTCTACTCCTGTACCATTGCAAATACTTCTTAGAGAAACAAACTAATGAACATGACTGAGTATTCAATAAAACAGATCTCCTATGGCTCACACAGGTATACTCCAGTTGGCAATTCACTACATACAAACCAAAGGCATTGCAATCTTTTGTGTTTAATTACCCATTATACATGATTGAATACAACAACACTGAATGGTAGCTGCATTTTAAATGAAATGAATGCCAAAAAAGCCCCCAACTCTCTACGCAATTCCACTAAAATCAGACTTCACACATTATATTAGGTCATGAGCCTGGAAAGACTTTCCACTTTTTTTGTGCTAGTGGCACAGTTGCCTGCTGAGCATGTGTAAAGACTGTGGCAAACCATACTTTGACTCACAGTGACCACCTTACGACGAAATCTAACTGAATTTAGTCCCAAAAATCTATTCAGATGGGGAGGGAAGAAGCAAGGCTGAAAAGAAACCCTTTGATGTTACTCTTCCTATTTAACTGCAAGCAATACAACCACAGCCCCAGTACAAGACCTGGATGTTTCAAAGTATAAGCTAACAGAACTGTGCAACCGGTACACCAAACTACACAGAGGCAGGATCCATCCCGTAATAAAACTATCTTTTTTGAAATCAACTAAATTCAAAATACGCTTATTGTAGTATATGCTTATTTTAGTACCTGGAACGAGGCAGTACCTGGCAGTAAACAATGTTGCATCTAATGTCTGCTACTACACTGAGGACAGGGTCAGTATATGGATCTGTCACTGGGCTTCACACCTCATTATGGAGCCTTATTCATGGCTTTTAAAAGCTCAGTCACAGAAACAGAGGCTGAATCATATGTATTGATATGAGTGAAAAATTTCCCCTTGACTTCCACAGGCACTCAGTCAAACTCAGGAATGATAGAGACCACAGGTGTTTACTGCGTAATTTTCTCCTGACTTCAGCCCCGGTTTTATGTCACTACTTCCACCTGCTATGCCTTGCTTCTCTCTGTATAAACCACAATAGCATCAAAGCATATGTGCCAGTGTTTTGATAGTCTGGGGCCAGAAGGCACAGCATTTTGAGGGACTGAACCCCAAAATGATCAAGATAAAAAACACACATGACAGAGTTGAAAAATACGAACATCTCCACTCATCTGGGTTTGAGGACTCCCTTCTTTGTAATTACTTTTCTCACTCTTTTCAAGGCCAACGTTACAGAAAACATATGAAGAGCAATAACCACAATGTGAGGACACCAACTGTTTTATAGTATTGAAAATGCAGGTGTGTTCCAAGGTAGGTCTGTTTTTCAAAGTACTGCCTTTCCCTAAAAAAAACCTGAACTGATAAACAACTAAGAAAAACTAAATAATTTAAATAAAAAGATAAATAACTTTTTTGTAGTACCAGCTTGTACTTTACATGGGTTTTTTATATTCTGTTGCTTAAAATCTCTCCTATGCCCAGACTCCTCAATTTCAATATATTCATTACTTACACAAGTGATCCTAATGATTTTAGTGGGACTATTCACATGAAAAAAACCTTACACATACATTTCAACAAAAAAGATGTGGGCCACAAATGGGAAAAAGTTGACCTGTAATACAGATCTGCTTCTAGCACTTCAGGACAGGAAAGAGAGAGAACAAGAAAACAAAGGGCATGCTGTTCTTCAGCTGACGTTGGCACACACCTAATAAATACAGCCAACTACGAAGGATGTTCAAAGCTATTTACAAAGCTGAACATGAATAGGAAGCATTTACACCAAATACTGCCCACCTGATACACATGTATTTTAACTATCAAAATCTAGTTCTGTTTGCAATTTTGATGCACAAGACTCATAACACAAATGACACTAACTGTGTCATGCTGAATTTAACAAAACTAAAGGACGTTTCTGCACAGTCAAGCCAACGAAAACTGTTCCCCTTCACTCCTGCTATCCTCGTAGACAACCAGCTGGACTATCTTCAAACTGCTGCTGCAAACATAGTAACCAAGACACTGAGATGGGCGTATTACCAAAAGAGGACAGATGCTTTCACAAGCCACCACTGTTCATGAGTCAGATATTTTCCATCTCCTATTGAGTTTCTATCTGGCTTTAGTTTAAGTTATGAATTGCTTCTGCAAATTTTCAAACTGCCTTTTTTTTGTTGTTGTTCTCTTTCTGTAGAAAGCAAGTATGTAGCAAGGAAGGCATTATCAACTAAGTAAGAAATACCTGTATGAAGTTACTGCTCTGTCTGAAATGGAGCAGTCCAATAAGACTAACCAACGTTACCTACCCTTCCAGTCCAGAAAGAAAAGAACAATCGACTCTAGTTGTGCACATGAGTAGCAGGTTAAGTAACTGATAATTTATCTGAACAAACTTTTCAACTCACAATCCAAACACATTTTTAAAAGTGGTTAGAACCCAATTATTGGGGTAGATAGGAATTTAAGGTACACTATGTGGACACTGGTATGACAAAAATTTGCCAATGATTTGACACATGCTCCTGTAAAACAACAAACTGCACATTCAACTCGATTGTTACAAAAGTTACACAGAAACTAATGTGCTTTTTTAGCTTCTGTGTACCCCACAGCCAGGACCCGCTGCAGCTTGACACAGTCTCTCTGGATATATTCATGTATGTATTCTTTAACTGCCTCTTAACTAGCTGCCAAGCCCTTAAACTCAGATTTCTTGTCTTCCACCTTAAATTACAATTTTTAAATGAAGCAGACTCACTCAGTACTTTTTATGGCCAACATTTTCATACTAATTTTGAGCACCTCAGGTTTCAGGCAGATCACTGCGAATCACCAAAATGTGCCTCTGTAAACTGGAACAAGCTCGGTACTGACAGACCCGAAGTAACTGGGTTTAATCCCAAACCAAGCTACCGTCCGTTGTCTTCACTTCATAGAATCACAGAATCACTACGGTTGGAAAAGACCTGTAAGATCATCAAGTCCAACCTGAAAAAAAAAAAAAAAACAAAAAAAACCAAAAAACAAACAAACAACCCACGCAAGCCAACCACCACACAACAACAACAAGGCACAACACACCAAAAACCAACCCACCCAACACCACACAGCACCATGCCCATCAAGCTACATCCCACAATGCCACATCCACACGCTCCTTGAATACCTCCAGGGAGGGTGACTCTACCACCTCCCTGGGCAGCCTATTCCAATGTTTCACTACTCTCTCAGTAAAGAAATTTTTCCTAATATCCAGCCTGAACCTCCCCTGGCGCAACTTGAGGCCATTTCCTCTAGTCCTGTCACTAGTCACTTGGGAGAAGACATCACTGACATCGAGGGCAACGGCTCCCACGGACTTCAGCCAGCTCCTCAGCCCGAGCGCCGTTCTTAGGAACACCGTTAACCTGGAGGCAAAGGTGGTGTTGGTCTGCCTTTACCAGGAAAAGGAAGACAGGGGCGCAAGAAAGTTGCTGGTCGGAGGACAGCGGGGGCACAAAGTTTCATTTGCGGAGCTGGCGGCACTTTGCGTCCCGTGCGCTTCACCGGCCTGATTTTCCCACGTGGGTCCCTGGCAGAGCAGCGGAGAGGAATCAAGCAAGCGGCTGCACGCTGGAGAAACAGAGCTGGAAACCCTCAAAACCGGGAGGCAGAGGTGGGGAGGGCTCCGCACACCTGCAAGCGCAGCGGGCGAGGGGTCAGGCTGAACTGCGGTACGGCCGCTCCCCAGTAGGGTATTGCATCAGCACCGGCGCAAGCTACTGCCAGGAGGGCTCCGGAGGGCGGCAGGGGCCGTTTGCGCCGCGAGGTCCCCCACGGGGCGGGGGGGACAGGCTTCAGCCCCGGTCCCCGTGTAGCCGCAGCCCTGCTCCCACCGGGGCGGGCGCCCCTCCCGCCGCCGCCGCCGCCCCGGGGTCGGGGGGCTGAGGGCGGCAGCGCCGGCGGACGCGGGCCTTACCTGGGGATGTACCTCGCCTCGTCCCCGAGCCGCACCTCGAAGTCCCTCCAGGGCTGCTCCAGCCCCGCGGCGGCCGCCGCCGCCGCCGCCGCTGCCGCCTCCTCCTCGCGCTCCGGCTCGCCGCCGCCGCCGGGCCGCCGCCGGGTGGCGCCGCGGAAGCCGCGGGCGAACTCCGGGAAGGTGATGGCCCCGTCGCGGTCGCTGTCGAGGCGCTGGAAGATGGCCTCTGCCTCGGCCGGCCGCACCCGCAGCTCGGCGCAGAGCGCCGCGAAGTCCTCCCGCTCGATACGGCCCGAGCCGCTGGTGTCGCAGACCAGGAAGAGGGCTCGCAGGCGGGACAGCTCGTCCCCCGCCGCCTCGGGATCCATCGGCCGGGGCCGGGGGCGCGGATCCCCTGCCCGCGGCCGAGTCGGGACGGGACGGGACGGGACGCGACGGGACGAGTGGCGGCGGCCCAACCTGGCGGCGCAACTTTGCCGTCGGCTCGGCGGGGCGGGACGGGCCCTGCTCCGCCCCGGCGCCCCGCGGGGCCGGGAGCGGCCGGGAGGCGGGGGGCGGGACGCAGGTGCCGGCTCTCTCCCGGGGCGGGCGCCTGGCCCGGCTGAGGCGTCCCGCGGCAGCCGGGTAGGGCTGCCGGCGTCCCCGGGAGAAGGCACGAAGGTCCCGACCCGGCGGCCGGCGGGTCCTGCCCCCCTCCTTGCCCCGGGCTCCCGCCCGCAGCCGGAGGTGCAAGGGCAGGGTGTTGCCTCTGCGCACCTCTCTGCCCAGTGTGTGGCGAACACCACAGGTGACTACTTACGAGCACCACACGTTAAAAACACGTCCCACCCCCCTGCAGCAACCAAATGTGAGTCCCAATACTATGCAGTCACCGTAAGGTGTTAAATCTCATTTCTGTTTTCTAGCAGAATAAAAATACTCTCTATGTTCATGGAAGACAAGGAACCCAGGATGACCCAAAGTTTCACTAGACGAATTTTTGCTGACCATCTTGGAGTTATACATGGCTGAGTATGTGCTCACTGCTATCCCACCATCAGTAGTTTAGAAACATACATTGTTAAAATACCAGCTTAAACTGACAATGGAAAAGCTAGATTCAAATCAATAAACCAAAGGAGTCAGATTTTCAGCACTCTGTATAGAAGAGCTATTGTCTGTCTTTCTTGACAGAAGTCGAGACTTCTCACTTTCTTGAAGTCCGACACAAAATTCAGGTTTTATTGGAAGCAGTTAAATGTTAACTGAGGAGGTTTTTTATTTCTCTGTACTTACTCTTGTTTGTCTATCTGCAAATGTAAATTGCATATACCAAAGTTGTGATAGAGTTAAACAGAATACAAATCCAACTATCGAAACCGTGTTTCCTTACTGACCGAAACATAGCCCAAGGCTAAATACATGATCCAGCAAAGCACAAATAGTCCAGCTGACCTCTCATTAGACTAAATCACGTACTGTAGGTGGGAACTATAAAGTGTTCCTCTGCCTAAGAGGTGTGGAATGCCCTCAAAGGAAATTATTAATATTTTACAGTTTTTTATTACTATTTTGTCAGGCTTGGACAGACTTAGCCTAAAATCATGCCAAGAATGCATCTCTAGTCAATAAAACATTTTGTGAAATGTTCCCTGTGCTCTAGAGAAATACAGCTGTTAAGTAATTTGGAATACAAATTTTAGCTCAAAAATATCAGATAACTGAAGGACTTCAATTTATGATTTTATACTTTTTTGTCACTACATTTCCATTACACAACTGTAAAACTACTAAGAGTAGCAAAGCAGTATCATCTTCAGATTCTGAGTCTAGTGGTTTAGTAAAGCAGAATTTAACAAAGGCTCTTTCTGTTCCATGGTTTCTCATCTGCCCATCAAATTTTTGTACCCAAAGAGCGTCATGAAGCCCTTATGGGGCTGATGAAGGGTTGTTCAGCCATTGAAAGAGACAAACTTATCTTGCTTACACACACCAGCTCTCTGCTGATAGGATTTGGGACATTTGGCTTTCAGTGTTGACAAGCTCCTGAGCTGAATGGGAACAGCCTCATCTGGGACTGAATGTGTCTCACTAGACAGAGGATTCCCACACTCAAATCAATGTGCTCACCTTCTTGTTTGCTTTTGTAGCTGCAGGTTTATGCGTTGATGTTTGTCAGTAATCCTTATCCTGCCCACTCTCTTACTCACTCTGTTTTGTGTATCTCTTGTGGTTGTGACTACCTTGGACCGCGAAGTAGAGGGCATAGAATTTGGATATATAGCCCCCATCTTTTTTCTCTCTGAAATTTAACACCATCCTTTCCCAAACTTTTCTATGTAGTCCTGTTTCTATATGACTTGGGATTTGACCCTCCTGCTGCAAAGGTCTGCATCTTGGTTTTCTTTGAAAGCTTTATGTTTCTACCTATGTGATAAAAGTAAATAATAAGTAACATTGAAAACAAATAGAAAGCTTCACATTAACATTCAGTTTTGAATCAAGCCATGTAAAAGTCTTGCAATATTTGCTAATGCAACGCCTACATGGGTCAGATTTCTGCCTTCATGTGCAGAAAATTCCTTGTGTATTTAGTGGATGTCATAAGACAGAATTTGGTCTTTGGCATCTCCCTTATTTCCACTGTTACGGAAGTTTTGCCACACAAATCTCAGGCACTGGCATGAGTTATGATGTAACATTTAGCACTATCATGGCATAGGTATATCCTGCAAAACAGATGGTGCCTGCAGTGTTACACAATGGCACACAACCAGTGCTTGCTTCGCAGGCCATGGTTCAGTCAAATGGTCCTAGCACAACAGCACAGAGATAACAAATAAAAGATTATTTATTTGATGAGACCTAAGGGTGAGTAGTGAGGGCAGGATTCCCAGCAGGCAATGGCAAAACAGTGCTTTGTTCTGAAATTATGTGCCTATTCTTAGAAGGATCTTTCCCTTTAAAAAACAGCTCTAAATTATGTAAGTATGCAAAAGCAAAGCAGTGTTTCTGTGGTCTAATAGTGTGGATATGGTACAGGAGGAGTTTTAAGTTCATAAGTAAGATATTGAAGCTACAGATACAAATATACCCCACACACAATTTTCAGTCTATCTGTTTTACTTCACTGTGCCGTGAAACACTTAAGTAAGTTAGCTGGAGCATCTGTTCATCTGAAGAAGCAGAACAGAACATGAAATCACGCTCAGGAACTTCAGGGAGGCCTAAGATAACACATGAACAAGAAGAGGTTCATTATATCACTACTAAAGTGTCCCATTGTACTGAGTGGAAAAAGATGGGGTTTGATGCTCTTATAGCCACAGAGGTTAAATGGAGCAGATTAGAAGAGACCGGGTAACCAGAAATGGGAGGTGTGGCACCATATGACATCAAGACCTAGCGTTGCCCCAGGAAGCAAAAGAGCAGAGGACAAGAGCTGGCCAGTGAGATAAGCTACAGGACTCTTAAATGCTATTTGAATACATGTGGTCTCTGAAAGTAACTTTGCAGAACTGTGCAGAAGTCCAGAAAAGCTGGAATGTTGTGCAGATCTAATACCTGGGATCAGGCAGATCCCATACCTGAAATAGCAGCCCTCTTCCCATCCCTCTTTAGATACTGTTTTAGGAATCTTACATACATACTAAAGGAAGACTTTTGCTTGGAGCATCAAGCATTTGAAAGTTAGGAAATAGCACATAAACTGGAACAATTATTCCATAATTTATTTCTCCTCATTATTGTATGTGGCCTTGGGCATTATTTACAATTTAATGTACACTATTTAGACCTTACTCTGAAGACAGAGTATTTCTTTTCTATAGTTCTTACATATATTAACTAATCTTCCCAATATTATGCATGGTTAAGGGAGTGAATGGATGCCTTTATGGTTGCAATAACTCTTATTCACCTTTGTCTGTTTTACATTTGGACAGCTTAAGTAATTTAGCTCAAACTGTGCAGTTTACTTGGAAAGTAGAGCGTAAGTAAAACAGAATCAACGAGTAAAATAAAAATATCTCACTGAAAACAGTTAGTATTACACACAGGTATCATACCAGCCACAGCACCATGAAAACTAATTAATTAAACCTACTGCAATTTCTCCACTTGGTGACACAAATTTTACCACCTCTGCAAGCCACCATATATCTCAAAGCATCACAATCCCAATTTGGCACTCCATCTCTTCCTTTTGTAGCCCTAGCTGTTCATGAACCTCGCTCTCTCCCTACGATCAGGAAGGGAAGCACAGTGTGTGCAGGTGGGTGAAGGGCATGATGAGAGGGAGGCATGCAGAGTGGAGTGGCTCTGGGAGGTCTCCAGCAGATGGGCTGTGGCAGTATTTCTTCCCCCCTACTGTTTCCCTTCTATGTCTTTCTCCTACTGTGCCTTCATTTGGACTTTTTATTACTTTGATGGCATTTTCAGCTGTTTACCCAGTTATAACCAGGCATGTACCTCGTGCGAAGCATACAGGATAGGTGCACGTACTTAAATGCCAAGTCTGGGCAGATTGTAGACCATTGCTACGTACTCTCATTTCCTGCCGTATAATTTTTAGTCCTACTGAATGTGACTCACTCTTATTCTTTTCAGTTAAAAACTCAGGGTAATGTATCTAGTAAGAGCCATCATGTAGTCAGTGTTTCTCAGATATATTGCGTCATTATAACCTCTGAAGGGGAAAAGGCATAATCTATATCTTTAAAAACTTAGTCCAAGGCAAAGAAATTAAGTAACTTGCATAATATTGCAAAAGAATACGATTTTATATTTTGACTTTGTAAAAAATGAGACATAAAGTGACATAAAAGCACCTTGTCAAAGCAGAGGTACATTGCAAAGCCAAAAATGTCTCAAGATACACAGAATTTTTCATTCAACTGAAATGTTAGTTGGGACAGTAAGGTTATGAAAGATTTTCGTGGTTTTATTGATTTCTTTAATGGACTCCAGACCGTGACTGAGGCAGAAACCATACAGAGGAAGCATCTTCAGCCTGGAAGAGAGAAAATAGACCATTAATAAAAGAATAGTGAAGTACCCAAGGGGCTTTGCAGAACTTATTAAGTATTGGCAGCAAAGGAGGTATGAACTTCTGACAGCCTTTTTAAAATCTTGTCTGTATGATCAACTGAATAGCCAGGAAGATGCTGAAATGACCAATAATGACTGCTGGGCCTATTTTGGAGGTGTTAGCAGTCATCCTCACGCTGCTCTAACAACAGTACTCCAACCCCAGAAATTACAGAAAAAGACTGTTATAAACACACGCTGTCATGTTGCCAATTCTCAAAATCTGTAATGGTTTTGAATAACATAAGCAGCTAGCACAAATGCTTATGAATTTCATCTTTTACAGGAAGGTTTTCATGATGATTTTCATGATATCTTGATTTTTTTTTTAATAATATTTTTAAACTGTCCTATTTTTAAAGTGTTAGGAATCCTGACAAATACCTTGCTTTTTAATGAACAAGAATAGAAATGCAGAATTGGCTGAGTGAAAAGAAACAGAACTCACTGACTCTTAAATTCCACCTTCAGGTATGGAAATAACACTTCCTCAGAAACAAAGGGGCAAATGAGACTGTTTCACATGGAAAGATCCACAAGAATCCTGGGAAAATAGAGGCTTTTCTTCCCTTGTCTTTTCAGCCCCACTAGGCTCAAAGAAATCAAAGCTGCTAGATCCATTCTGGCATTATTTTCTTGTGGTAAGGCTGGATTGCTACAACAAGCAGTAATTACATTGTACTGTGGAGAGAAAACCTGACCACTGCTTAATTTTTTACTATTTCCTTCCCATTAGCTGTAAAAGAAATTAATCTAAAGCAAAATTTTCTGAGTCCATTTATGAAAAGAACTGAAAAGAAAAACAGTTATTGTGTGCACAGAGAAATAACAGGTCAATGGAAAAGTCATTTATTACATTAGATTATTACATGCTGCTTATTATTAAGAGTTCGAATTTCACCATGGACTAAATATTCCTTTGTGCATGGTCACAGATGGTGAAATCCATATTCATCAGGCTCCTAAGTTTCCTACAGAAGCCATGAAGAGAGTCACTGATAGTGTTCTAATGGACAGAATAGTCTAAAGAGATAGGTAAAATAAGCTTTCTAGGATAAGATAGTATCTTTTTTTAACTGAAAGATACACAGTCTGTCAGGTACATAAGCCTTCCTTGTGTTTGAAAGTCTACATACTTTTTCCAATTCTAATAGTCAAAACCAAATTACATCTACTGATGAACCTTCTCTGTTCTTGAAGAAATGGGCATCTCAAAATGCAATTCCCCATGTGCAAATCTAGTTAATGATGAGCATTACTGAAGACAGAGGATAGACGTGTCCTTTTCAGGACCGAGATGTACCATGTTATATCAAAAGTACATATCTCCTTCCAGTTAGGATTAGCTTTGACCTTTTTCTGCAGAATCATGTCAAAGCTCTTTCGAAAACACAGCAAGGTCCAGGTTTTCCTTTCAAACAGAAAGGTCACTGTTTCACTATCTTCCTACCTCCCTTTCTTGCTCAGTGTGTTGGAACATTTCCCCAGAAGCAGAACTGCCCTGCCCTGCCTGAAGTAAGTAAAAGTTACCTTTCTTTTTCCTCAGTCAAGTGTCCTAACCACAAAGGTGCTGGGGACAGTGGTGGAGTTGAGAAGCATCCAGCTGCTCAAAGCCACAGCTCCAAGTACCTGTGTTTTACAGTGCATTAAAGTCTTTGGATCAGATGTTGGATGCCAGTTTTCCCTGTGCCAGTGGATCACCGATCCATACTTCATTTCTCTCTATCTGGCTCAAAAAATCTTACTTTATTTTCACACATTCTGGCTAAACAGTATATATTAAACCACTTGAGCAACTACAAGACAGCCTAAAGGACAGGGTTTCTTACATGGAGCAACAAATATCTGAATCTGTTCAGAGAGTAAGACAAACCATCTCCCAAGTTTGTGTATAACGCTCTTACCTTCAGTCTGTTCTATACAGAAGACACACACAATCAGTACTTCTTTCTACTTTATCTTGGGTAAAAGTGGCTGCCACTGATTCATTATGTGAAACCTTGTCCTTTTCATATTAGGCAAACTCTGTGTATTGATATCAGAGCAGACCCTTAAAGAATGAAGGAAGAATGTCCCATTTCTGGATCCCAAGAGGATTTTGGTTGCTGAACTGCTCAGTGCACACGGGGTTATTGGACATGCCCACGACTTCAGGCTTCTGGGTAATTTTCCTGGGGAAAACAGAACTGGTCAATGCCCCATTGAAAGCAGTTTTGGATGTTTTCTCTCAGTCCCCTTTACTGCAACTAATAATTTCAAAAGTGCCAAGGTCTATGGCAAAGGTACTGAACTCAACCATCCACACTGTTAAATTGTTTAGAAAAATCCCCTGGCATCGGATGCAGGACAGCTAACATCTCCCAAATGATTTCTCTGTCCTAATGAACACTGTTTGGGAGATAGGATAAGCCAGTTTTGATGGGGCCACCCCATTTTGGAAGGTAAGTCCAGTTTAACAACAATGAAGTGGACAATGCCATGCCCACTGGCCTCACTGGCAGAGAACAGTTCTGATGTTTTTTAATTTACTGGGGTAGAAAAATAGCTTGTGTAGGCCTTTTTGTTTATAAAAGGTCAGAATAACATTTGAGATTATAATCTTATTAGAATTTACTTCCTGTAAATAGTACTTTGAAAATAGTTCATATTTAAGTGCTGGATAAATGTGAACACAACTAATTTGACTTTTCTCCACCTAAGAAATGTTACGTCTATATCATGTGAGAAATAAAATAAGTGCATTCAAAAACATTAAATAATTATTTATTACAATGTACGACCAAACAATATTGCAATAAAAGAATGGAGAGCTGGACAAGAAGAAAGACGTAGTAAAGCATCCCTAAAGGAACTTCTAAATAAGAAAGTGTTAAAGGAAATTCATGGGGTTTTTAAACCAAAGAATATTAAATGTTACATCAGTCAGAGCTGAAAAGTAAAACAAACGACATAAAAATCACAAAGTTATAAAACCACATTAATTCTTCTGGAATGTAAGAGAAAATTCTGTGCTTGTTCACCTTGAAGAGGAGTGAGATTCTGTCATAGCCTTAGACAAAAGACTTGAAAAACCATCCGCCAGTTTCTAACAATTTAAGAGCTCCTCTTTTCTCATCATACAAATTACAGAAAAGACAATGCATGTCAGCAACATAGTATAAAATCAGAAAGGAAAAAAATGAATTCTAGTGGACATTTCCTCCTCTAAGAGGTTACTAAAACTAGGTTCCTTCTTATCTGCCTCCAAAGCATAAAGAAAAAAAATTATGTTCTTATGAGCACAAATCCATTAACAGACTTAATATACCCTTTTAGATATGTGTGTTATCTTGCACATCTTCAAGATCTACACAACTGGAGAAGACTACCTACAAAAGTAACTATTTCCAAAGTGTTATTTTTCTATAGGTGAAACTTCTTCCACAAATTGTATTGTATTAAACTTTGCTCACAAATCTTTTACAAAGTGAGTATACTGATGTTCATGTATTACTAAACTTCAAGTAAATACTCAAGAACATCTATGGAAAGTTAATTCTGTGTAAGTAAAATAAGTGCTTTCAGTGGCAGGCTGAGCCTCTTCCTAAAGCACTGACTTCTGAAACCCGAAGATAACAACTGCCACTCACTCAGCTGCATTGTTAGGCCGTAGTTGTGATGAGGTCTAAGTGCTTTAGTTGACTGCACTGCAGGGCTAAAAGCTGTTGGATATACTCATTTTGTATTTCATACCACTTTATAGCTATGTGACATTTAATTCTGCTGACTGCTGGGGGTGTTTTTAGCACAAATGGACAATCACATTCACCCATCTGATCAGGGTGGAAAAGCATATCATGTGACTTTGTCTTCAGAAATGAGGACAGCTGTAGTTTCAGTCAGTCCTCATGAACTGATAACTTTCAAGCTAAAACTAAGGATGATACACTGGATAATTTTGAATAAATGCATTTGAGAAAAAAAAAGAGAAATTATTCATAGGCAATCCAGAGCAACAGAAGAAGTTTTGCTCTTAATTAACAAACTATTTGTTAAATGATTTATTGCAACAGTGTCAAAGATGTGTATAATCATTCTTACTCTCATGATAAACTTTTTAAAAAACATGGCGTTTAAATAAAACACAATCTTTTGTATACAAATTTACTCTTCATGAATTTCTGTACTGTATAGTATTAAAGATACTACTTAAAATAGCTCCATCATAATGCTGTAAAATACTCTGTCCTTAAGAGCTGTAATTTTGAAAAAGTGGTATACAACCTATAAAAGTTAACAACAGACATGATGAATTACTATAACATGATTATAACACACTGTAGTGCAGACAAATTCCTGTAACACAAACTGGTTGCATTTTAAAAGTTAGTTGTGAATGGCTTTAAAAGTATATTTTGCATTTAATGAGAATAATAATGCTTTCATATTTGCATTAAATTATCAGGATCTGACCGGAAATGCTGCAGCTGTAGCCAAAGACTGAAGGATATTTTGTCTGGAAAGCCAGACACTTACCTTTTGCAGTTACTACAGAGTATTTTAATTGCATTCAAAGTGACATCTCTGCAGAAACTGAGCTTCATGCAGTCCAGACTGACCTAGCAAAAGCTGGCCAACAGGCACACCTTGAGACCGACAAGCAAAAACCAAGTTAAGCCTACATTCTTCCAGATATCTTTAAGAATACTTTCATGGATTCTATAGGCACAGAGAACTACACATCACATCATTGTAAGGGCTGAGTCAGCTTTACTTTCGGAAAACCATAAATAAGCATTAAATGCAGAATCCTAGTAATGTTGATGAAGTTTGAATTTCATTTTCCATGTTTTAGAAAAATCAAAAGAAAGAAAGGGAAATTATGTATAAGCTGAGAAAGAAGAAACCTCTGGAAATAATAGCAAGATTTGTAAAAAAAATTAACTAAAGGTGAATTTAATATGTAACTTTCAAGGTTAGGAAGAGGCACTTTGTCCACATGTCCGACTTACTTAAATAGCTAGTTTTCCTCTTTGACATGTCACTGCTACTTCATAGACACCGTAATTCAGCTGTTTCTGCTAGTAAGTAATTAGACCATTTCTTGGCACAAATTTGGCCTGTTCTAACTAGCGCTCTCTGAACAATTCCCAGGCAGCTAGAATGGTTCAGAGACTGTTCCCAAAACGGGGTGTGCATGCAGTCAGACTGCACAGACACATGCCGTGCCACACGGATTTGTTTTAGTACCCAGGAATACTCCCAGGTGCACTCATTTATTTACTAGTGCAGATATAAGTGCTATTGCTTTTCTCATAGGACACTGGGGTGCCAACTAATTCTAAAGAAGAATTGTCAAATGGCACATTTCTGGGAAGCGATCTAAAAATATAAAAATATATCAATGACTAGGATAAAGAAAAGGAAGTACTTCTTTCTTTACAGTTCCCATTTCCTATAATGGCAAACAGTGGTAAGTGTTTCTAACAACTTCTCCGTGGCAATTGTATGGATTTGGTAACTGAGCTTGAACCAGTCCATATAAATGCAAGATGATTCACAGACCAAAACTAATTGATATAAGGAGGCATATGTGACAATTCATTTGACCAGCTATTCTTCCAGATTTTGTTTCAAACTAATTAAACACAAAATGAACCAGCTGTATCTGGTAAACATAAAAATGAAATATGCTCCATTATATTTAAATAAAGACAGAAACAGAACTGTAACATGATTTTAGAATTTGAAAAAAATTTGGGTTTTATACAATATTTTGAAAAGTAAAGGCAATTACTGTAATTCAAATCACAGCATCTAAGAACTTAGGAAACACAACTGGCAATGAAAAGTTTACCAGTCTGTCTCAGGTGTAACCTGCAGCTGGGAATATGGTTATCATTCTCATATGTGGAAGGGGGTGGTGGTGGAGTAACTTTAATTGCTATTTTAACATGAATGCATACTATACTACAAAGCGTATGCATCATGCAATAAGCTGTAAGGACTTGTTTTTAATTAAGACTTTTATAATTAGTGCTCATTTTCAGAATACATAATTATGTCTAAGTACTCAATCTTGTTCACTTACCGCAACTCAAGGAATAAGATTAGAAAGTGACAATATGTCAGTTAATAACACAATTAAAAGGAAACTTGTCTGTTTTTCAATAAAAATTGGGTTGGAATGTAATACCGTAAAGAATTCCATAGCAAATATAAATGTAAAATTGTAACTAATAACAACTGAGAAATTAAACTAATAAAATAATTTTAAAAAAATAAATAAAATAATTCTGATGAGTACATTCATTTGCATTCTTTCAATTGACACAATATGACTATTAATTGGGTGAACTCTGACATAAATATTCTTGTGATTAAATTATCTCTGAAAGATGCTTACTGACAGAAGCATTTGATGAAGAAAAAATTGTGGTTTCCGGATCATTAAGGACACCTATACATTAAATTTTTTAAAACGACAAGTCTTACTCAGCTGACAAAATCCAAACAAGGTGGTTTGATTCACTGCCAAAGGAAGCAGCAGGGGTAACATTTGGCTCTGGCTTCATGTTAGTTGCTGATAGCTAGCTCAAGGCTACATGTTCCTATTTTCTCTTTCATTTGTGGAAAATAGGAAGATTTAAAAGCTTTCAAAAGAGAGCATGAGTATTATTCTGTTGAGGGACATAAACCTTTGACTGTATTGGTTAGGCTGCAGAGAAGTGGGATAATTTCTACATCCTGCTATTTAATAAAAAAAGGGCAGAGTATATGTTTGTTCTTTGGAACTGCCTTTCTTTATGCCTAAAAATCTAAAACGAAAGAGGAAGCATGCAAAGCGTAAGGCAGTCCTTTGTGGTCAAAAAGCTACACATTTTCAAGTCTGCAGGGCTACCACTTCTGCTACGATAACACCATCGTAATTCAAGAGAACCGTCTGTGACAAGTAATACTAACAGGGAAAATTACAGGTCTCTGCCTTGTGGTTCCACTGTAGCTTTAAAAAAAAGCCAACGTGTTCCATAGAGTTCACCATTATAAATGCTAACTTCAGCACAAACTGTAACCATACAACTGGCAACATGTGGCACTTAGTATTCCTTAGCAATTTGTTCTTTACATTCAGAAGGAATAAAAGTAATTTTCTAAATACTGACAGAAATCTTACCAAAAAGTGCAATGTATTTAAGAATTTAATTTACAGAAACAAATTCCAGATACTTATTCGCAGCAATACTGAACATACAACTGAGAACAAGAACAAGTGACAGCAGGTAGTGAGATACAGGTAAAATCTACAAACCCAGAAACTAAGGTGAGGCCATGAAAAAAACCCTAGCATATGTGCTGAATAAGCAGGGCAACATAAAGCAATTAGAAAAAATAAAATTAAAAGATACTAAGGATAACCCCCAGAAGACATTTATACTGAGCTCCCTAAGTCCAAATGTGAACAATCCTAGGCCCACCTGCAATAAAAACATTTTGAAATGTCTAAGTACTTGTCTAAGCAGTTTAAAGCTGAGAACATCTGCCTTAGTGACTTCCACAGGAGAGTAAGAGGGCTGTGGGGAAGGAGAACGTGGAAGGGAAGCCCCATTCCTCCACATGAATAAGGA
The DNA here is from genome assembly GCF_030936135.1 of Gavia stellata. Lineage (NCBI taxonomy): Eukaryota > Metazoa > Chordata > Aves > Gaviiformes > Gaviidae > Gavia > Gavia stellata. Next base: position 44,922,857 of record NC_082637.1, read on the forward strand.
AAGAACAGAGTTGACTTTCTCCAGTACCTGTTGAAGTGATGGCACAGAAAGGAAAGCAAGGAGAAAGCTACATTTTCCCAGTATTTGAGCCCTTGTCAAATGCAATGCAGGTATATTTCACCTTCCATTCTAGACATGTGGTCATGTCAAAATCCAGCTCCCAAAATTATGCGCTATCTGCATGAGAAGATCACAGCTAAGCATCTCTTTTTTTGAAATCTCTTGAATAGTTAGAATTATTACTTGATAAAATATAGGGAAACAACTTTTCTCTTATATTTAAAATAAATAATAAAATTTTATTTCCTTCCCTTTAAATGTCAAACTAAAGCAGTCTATCCTTGCAAAACAAATTGGTGTAATTATTTTAGAGTTAGAGCATTCATGCAATCTAACTAATTGCTAAGTGGTACAGCATAAAGGGAAACAGCTGCGGTCTGATCCTTTCAAATAGAGAGAGCTTTCCTTGGAGTCAGAAAAGTAGAAGGCAGCCACAGGCATGAAGGTCCCTTAAAATGATCCTGATAATTTATTACACATGGCAAGCTAAGTATAATTCCACAAAAAAAACCCACGACCATGTAGTCAGCATAAATGCACTTTAGTTCATTTTCATCACAGAAAAAAAATACTAAATTCAGGATAAACTGAAAAGTTCACATTAAGTTACATATAACTGGATGACAACAAACAGAAATAGAAGGGTTATTCTTATAGCACTGAGCTCTATTAAAGAAACATAAAAGGTAAAAAACCCATGCGTTACTATAGCTACCTATGAAACACAGTCTGGAATCTTAATACATTGTGATTCAGGACAGGAAATTGAAAAGATACTGAAAAGCCCTTTCATTCTTTTACCTATTTTGCTCTCTGTATTTTAAATAGCAGGCGCTTAGCTCTTAAAAGATGGAATCATGATGAAAAGAGAGTATATTCATTATACCTGCCAGTAACTATTGTCGTAACTATTGTCTAAACATGAAGCTCTGAAACATGTGATGCACATCAAATCCATCAAAGAAGATGATCTTTTAAAATGTAATTCTCTCATCAAAAATAGATTTAATTTGTTACAATCAGAATACTAAGATCCACAGCTGTAAACAAATGGAATGATAATTAGTGTATAGCACTCCCTTTTTCTCTTCAAATTTATAAACAAACAAAGTAGCTTTTTACTACTGAAAAACAGAAAACTAAAGTCCAGTATAAGACACATGTTTTCAATTATTAAAAAAAATGGAACTGCCTTGACAGTATAAACAATTATATGCAAACAATTCTTTTTCCAGACTTTATAAACCATAATGCAGTTGCAAGAAATTTAATCAAAAGTCATGTGGGGAATGACATCTGCCTTGTAATGACTGAGGGAACTAGCCATGGACCAGCCTGTGATGAAGTGATAGATAACATGAAACTATTGTTATGTAGGTGAAAAAATCCCTTGAAAAGCCATGCCTGGAAAGTATTTTCCTAGGGTTCAAAGTCAAACTTGAGATCTGTCATAGGTACATAACTATTCAGACTTTCACTGATAACCCAGCTGGAGTTAGTTATTCTTATTAAACTTGTAGCTGAAACCTAGCTGAAAAGAGATACAAGCAAGAGAAACAGCAGGCTTAGAGTTAAAAAATACTTAGGCAAATTGCAGAAAAGACAGAATACAAATTATCGAGTACAAAATCTTCATTAATTACATACCACAATTAGACAAGTATTATTAACTGCACTAACTGGTTCAGAAATAACTGGCTAGAGAGTAATTTTTCAGGAAAGGATCTGGAGGTGTGTGAATCATCATCTGGGCATCTGTGCTGTAAGAAGAGCCGGCAGGGAAGTTCACCAGCCTGGCTGAACAGAGAACTTTTGCTGGGACTTTTGCTTGTGACTCATGGCTTAAACAGGTGAACTCTTTACTGAGTAAAAAACTGGCTGCATGGCTGAGCCCAGAGAGTCGTGGTGAATGGAATGAAATCCAGTTGGCGGCCGGTCACAAGCGGAGTCCCCCAGGGCTCAGTTTTGGGACCGGTCTTGTTTAATATCTTTATTGATGATCTGGATGAGGGGATCGAGTGCTCCCTCAGCAAGTTTGCAGACGACACCAAGTTGGGTGGGAGTGTTGATCTGCTCGAGGGTCGGAAGGCTCTGCAGAGGGATCTGGACAGGCTGGATGGATGGGCTGAGGCCAACTGTATGAGGTTCAACAAGGCCAAGTGACAGGTCCTGCACTTGGGTCACAACAACCCCATGCCACACTACAGGCTTGGGGAAGAGTGGCTGGAAAGCTGCCCTGCAGAAAAGGACCTGGGGGTGTTGATTGACAGCCGGCGGAATATGAGCCAGCAGTGTGCCCAGGTGGCCAAGAAGGCCAACGGCATCCTGGCCTGTATCAGAAACAGTGTGGTCAGCAGGAGTAGGGAAGTGATCGTGCCCCTGTACTCGGCGCTGGTGAGGCCACACCTCGAATACTGTGTTCAGTTTTGGGCCCCTCAGTACAAGAAGGACATTGAGGTGCTGGAGGGTGTCCAGAGAAGGGCGATGAAGCTGGTGAGGGGTCTGGAGCACAAGTCTTCTGAGGAGGAGTTGAGAGAGCTGGGGTTGTTCAGTCTGGAGAAGAGGAGGCTGAGGGGAGACCTTATCGCTCTCTACAATTACCTGAAAGGGGGTTGCAGAGAGGTGCGTGTTGGTCTTTTCTCCCAAGTGACGAGTGACAGGACAAGAGGAAACAGACTCAAGTTGCACCAGGGGAGATTCAGACTGGATATTAGGAAAAATTTCTTTACTGAAAGAGTGGTGAAACACTGGAACAGGCTGCCCAGGCAGGTGGTGGAGTCATCCTCACTGGAGGCATTCAAGGAGCATGTGGACGTGGCATTGTGGGACATGGTTTAGTGGGCATGGTGGTGTTGGGTTGATGGTTGGACTTGATGATCCTACAGGTCTTTTCCAACCTTAATGATTCTGTGATTGTGTGATCAATCAGCAAAAAAACAGACATCATACTGAGGTCTATACAGATGAGCACAGCCTCAGAGACACCTGACGTAAACTTCCACTGCGTTCGGCACTAATAACGATTCAGTGGAAGAACGATGGTCGATGCATGTGTCAAATGTTTGTTACTGATTCATACTTAAAGAAAAAAATCTACTGAATCAATGACCAAAGATTGCTGTGTGCTCTGCCTGAGTTCTCCAGGGAATCCAGTGACCAGCCAGGGTTCATCCTTTCCTCTGAGCAAATGATTGGCCCAGGACAAAACTTTTCCTTTGTAATCACCCATATTCTTAAGAAGAAATTACTATCAGTCATTGTAGCCAATAATAACAGTTCGTTTAAACTGTGAGAAGTATTTCTCTCCCTTATAAGAAAAGTTTCTTAACCTCTGCTTTAATTTCTGGGGTGAGATATTTGCACTGTATCACAGGCTATCAAAAATAAAACTCACGGACATTTGCTAACACTTTTAACAAATATAGAAAACTTGTATATATTTAGACAATGTGTAAAAATATATAACTAAAAATTATAATTGACGTTATTCCTATTCCTTATTCTCTAAGACACATACATAAATATTAAACAATGTTTCTAAGAGGGATTACCTGCCTAGAGAAATGTTCCAAAATTACATTTGTGTTAAATTTCTACATACAATAGTTCATCTCTCTTATGAAAGATGAATAAAAATGTATTTTTATTCAAGTCCCTACATTATAAACTAAGAAGTATTTCATAGATATGAAGTTTTTACCAAGACAATATATGGCAGGTGGAGCTTTAATTTTGATTTTTAGGTAGAAAATAAATTAATGCAGTAATAACCTTAAGGATAGCAATTGCAATAAACTTCAAACCATAAAATGTTTAAAATATTTCTTGTTCAGCTGTAAAGCTTTACTAGAAGCAAGAAGAATTTTATGAGGGGTGTACATTCAGGACTTTCAAATTGAGAAGAATCTAGGTCACATTTGGGGAAGAGGTTAATGGTTACCCATAGGATAGCACAATGGGGACCCTCACGTTACGTCCAAGAGGATGGTGTGAGGGTGTACCAGCTGGGACTGCATAGGCAGGGGAGGATAGGAGGAAGAAGGCCACAGAGAAAATCTGATTCATTGACAATTTTTCATTCAAAGAATGAGTCTTTTTGAGGAACAAGAAGTCTAATTCCTAAGGCAGTACCCCGTGCATGCACATTGTTTTGCTGTGCAAATGTTCTGTTCCAAAGAAATGTAACAAGGAGAATGAACCATTCAAATATCTGCACATCTCTGCACAGCAAGTGCCATTCCAACCTTCATATTTGCAACACTGTTATATAGCATTTGCCTTGACCAAGGGTTTCTGGCATAATTCTTACTTAAAGAAGGGTGCCAGCTGTAGTGTGTAATTAGTATATATCTGTTCTTTAGTGAAGTCCAGTATATATTCTTCACACCAAAGATTATGCCACATAGGCCATGTCTGAATGCCCATAATTAGCAAAGAAAATTCTACAAAAGAAGCAAAATATTAAAATATTTCTTACAGAAAAAAAAGATAGAAAATTAATAAGAATACTAATTACTTTCAGCATATTAAACTTCAGACAAGTGCCTTACCTTCTTTTGCTTTTTGCTGTAGGGTTCAGAGCAAGATAACGAAGCTGGTGACAGCTGCCTGCCAAAGCATGAATTCCTGTATCAGTCATCTTTTACAGCCACAAATATTAAGATACCTGTAGATATCAAAACAACAGATTACTTCCAATGTCTGTCTGTTATGAGCACAACATCATGAAATTAAGAAACTGTCATGTTTTCAGAGTGATCTGTATCGATTTACTGTATGTTTTAAGTAAGTATACTACTAAGACCACGACAGAAGTCGTTTAAGGTGATTACACTAAAATGTATACACTCTATACTAATATATATTAATTCTCAGTCTTCCCCTGTTTATATTATGGTTTCTGTTTAAAAGAAATTTGTAGAAAACCTGTTAATGAGAAGGATTTTCTCTAGATCAACAATATAATCTCTGTAGAAAAGAAAGTTTCTCATACTAAGATGCCTCCTCCACCTTGTCCTCAGGGTTTCATATATACAGGCCCACTTTTGACAAGGAAAATGTAATGATTCCAAGAATAGAAATGAATTATAGGCAACCAAGAGTTACAGTTAATGTTCTATAAAAAAGTTGCTTCCTTTGAATTCTAAATGTGAGATCCACTAGCTTTGCTTGCAATTCTCATACCTAAGCAGCTCATGAATGTCAATCTTATATCATAAGACAAAAACCCAGCGGTGCATGTTCATTCATGAATTATCTCACCAAAAATGGATAATAAACTTGGGAAGCTTATAACTATGTCACAACAGTATGGGATTTCAGAGCACTAATTGAGCAATTAAGAACTAAAATGGCAGAATAGTTACTAAGGTATGTCTTGCATCAGAATATATCTATCTATCTATCTATCTATCTACCTATCTATCTATCTATCTATCTATATCTCATATGCTAGAAAAAAATGTATGCCAAATCACCATATCAAATAACACTATGAAATGCTATTATTCTAAAGAGACTGCAAGAACATTTTCTTTCTACTGGAGTCTACTATCATGTTTCAATTTGGAGGCTCTAAACCTGAGCAGCATTTGTTTGCCCAAGAATTTCCTAAGTGTGAGCATGCTAGAGGGCTGTTAGGAAAGTAATGTTGTATTCTCACTTTGATACCAATTTTCATGAGTGACTAGCAGGCTCAGATAAAACATTCAACAACATGTTTAATGAGCATGAGGAAAGAGCATTTTGATTATTATCATCAGGCACCATCAAAATACCCAAGACAGAAGCAGTCTCTGCTACCTCATCATACTCTGTGGTTCCAATTACATAGAACCACGCTGAAAGTTAGAAGGAATTATAAGAAGTTACAGCTCCACTGAAGTCAGGATTTTGTAGCAGAGAGGAAAGCTTAACTGAAGTAGATGCTGTCACAGTATCTCACTCCTTAAATAAATACTGTAACTGTTTTTTTCATTTACATACATTTAAAAAGTAAGAAAAAATAATATTGTTATAAGCAGTAAACTGCTTGTCAGTATTATATAGAAAATAATTAATTATTTCTTCAGTGATTTAGTAATTCAAAATGCTGCAGTCTTGCATAAAGTATCATGATTTTATCATGAAATATCTTTGCAGAGTAATAACATAACATTTTGATTGTTCATAGCAAGATAAATATTTCCACAGAGGATCACTATCTTAGCCTACGGAGATACACTCTGAAAGAAAATTGATGTCTCCATCTTTCTCTAAATCAAAATTACTGAAAAAATTGGACATTTATGGAGATGCAACCAGCTTCTGCCAAATAGGACATAATTCAAAAGATACACGTTTTCAGTCACTAGAGCAAGGAAGACTAATTGTTGATTCAGGACTCACATACCACTACAGTGACGTTTCCAGTAAAGAAACCACAGTCTCTGCTTTTGGAATACCAGCAAGACGCAGATGATTTTTTGAATGGTTGAAATATTCAAATTTGTAAGACTCACATGTGGACGTTTTCCTTTCAGCATTCAAATTTATACTGGATCATCCACAAACAGGTGCTGAAGTCCACTAGGCTTTTATCTGTCACTTGTGAAGAGGAGGTGAAAACTAAATATTGCAGTTTAGGACACTGAGTCACAATAAACTGGACAACAATATTTCTCACCTAAAATGCAGCACATAAAGGTGAAATGAAATATGAACATATTCTTTAGGTATGTACTAAACATACCTGCCTAAAATGTCCCTGCCAGAACATTGAATAGCAGCTGAAAAACGAAAAAACCCAATAGTCATTCATGCTTGCACAACTTGTCTGTAGACAAACAGTAGACAGTTATAATTATACCCAAATTTATCATCAAAACATGCTTGGCGCTGCAGCCCCTTAGGGTTACATGGTCCTTGCTCCTTGAAAAATTTGCATTTTTTCAAAAAACAAATGGATAACAAAGTAAAATATGTAGTAGTAGCACTTAGGATTGAGGTTTACAACATGTATTGATTCCATTAACACACATACATAATATGGCTGGATCCTCCCCTCATAAGGTTTGCCTGCTATAGCATGGCGACCATCCTGACTCAGAGGGCAGATCTTCCCAAACCAGAACATCCTCATTGACCAAAGACCCCTAACAACACACTCTCTGTTCCTAAATCAAGAGCCATCATTATTTCCTCACCAGTTAGGCAAAACGCAGAACTATACATTGATATAAGCTACCAAAATAAATAAAGGAATCAATAGTTATTTGCAACAAGAGACGTCATAGCAAGAGGTTATTTTCTTAATAGCAAAAGCTCTTCCAATTATACTCTATTTTATTTTATTAGTGTCTGTGTTTTGTTCATTGTCACAGGAAGTATTCACATCCTCTCACTGAGGATAACTTTCCCCTGTCAACCCAAATCATGGTTTTTTTTAAAGCTGTATGTAATGATGCCCACTGATATTCAATGAGACCTGGTAACTTACTGTTTTTTCTACATATGAAATTCAGTCTGAAGAAAACACTCTGCAACAAAGGGTAGTTTTTAGCACATGAATGGGGGACAACATCACAATAGTTTTAGAGTTCTCTGTGTTGTAAAATATGTAGGAGACATTCTCATGCACTATATTATGCCATTTGTATAATACCATGCCCATGGGCCTACAGAGAAACAAGAAGTGCAGGCACTACTGTAAATCCTATGGATTACACAGAACGCTGCAAGTGCATAGCAAATACCAACGCATAACATTACAAATACCAGCATTTATCAGGATAGCTAATCATATAAAATTTTCATCCTGATAGACCATAATCCTAGACATACAAACTGAAGATTTTGGTGGATGAAAATGTGAATGTAAATCTCTCAGGATGGCACCTAATTTCTATATATCAACACTTCCCCTCTCTGTCCTGAACAGGCCCTTTAGCCATGGTGTCCACTACAACATAACTCAGAACCTGGAAGGACTCAGCCCCTCTCCCAGGATTTACATTACATCAACACACAATCCATTAGAAAAGAGGACTGAAGTAGAAGAAATGAAAAAGATATTAAACAAGAAAGTTACTACATGGTTAGCCTTGAAAGCAGTAACAGATGTTGACATATATGGTCATTTAAGGACTCCTTCATAGTCCATTAGCACGTTAATATCATGCAAACGTAAATCTATTTAATAAAATCTATTCAGTTTCCAAAATTAAACTTACAGAAGCTTTAAAATTTGACTTGGGCAGATGTGCAATTTTAATTTACCATCTTTCCTCAATGCCTTATAAGGTGCCTTTAGTGGTATGATGATATAGACATTAATCAGGGTTCAACACAGCGCAGAGTCAGAGAATAAGGAAACCTTACTTCTCTGTTTCTGCACTATACTGTTATAAAATAGCATTGCATTGGGCACTTCTTTTTTTTTCCCCCCTTAGATACTTTGGAGGATCACGTCAATAAAAGATGCAAATCCTTTGAAATGCAACTTAAACTCTCTTTATAATTCCTCTGAGAGTTAAGTAAATAATATCATCTTATATTAGTTTACTTTTACTTAAGAAAAGGTGATTTGCCAAAGGTCAGAGTGTCTATAAGAAAACAGAAGACAAAACACATTGCTTCAGTCTCAAATCTTTACTTGCTTCTCTAGTGTTTTACTATTAAACTATTGCTGAGCAACAGCAGCCACCAAAGACCTCACTTGCAGCTGAACTTGCAACTCAAGCCTCATAGGGATCAAACTGCCTTGAAAATATGGAGTATGGTTAGTAACAAACTAGAAATATTCACTAGACACCTTCTGTATTCTGCAACAAACCAGACTGCAGGTTAAAACTGTTCTTCATTCATCCCAAAGGAGTCCTGCAGGACAAGGTGGTAGGTTTTATAGCTGCTTTCACATGGCAAATATACACTCAGATAAGAAAGTCCCTGTTTAGATTTCTCATCATACGTTTGCATCAATCTGCAGTGTGCTGGAAACTTTATGATGTGCTCATTTCCTGACTCTAGTAGGGTACAAAAGAGAAAAGCATTCCTCCTGAGCAGAATTATAACTTACTTATACTTCTAATAGTATTGTAAAGTTTATTCTTTGTTCTTGTTTTTTTCCTTTGACATCTTTCCTTCTCTCTAATACTTTAAAATCTATTTTTAGAAACACATTTCTCCCATATGATTATTACTCTTTTTTGCGTCTTCCAAACCTTTTAATTCCATCTTAGGAAGAATAGAGACAAAATCAGTTATTTTGTATTCTCTGCCTCTGACCCATTTCTACTATTTCTAAGCAAGAGAGAAATTCCCTTCTCCCTGTCCTGCATAACCTGTTCCATCTGTTTTCCCATTTTGCAGATCATTATAGTCACTCCTATCTTACAAAATATGAGGGACGGAAGTAAGAGGGGAGTAATATTTAATACAAGACCTACATGTAAGCTGAGGAACAGGTCTTCTTTTGAAAATGGTAAAAGAGAAGTCGGAGAACTGTCAGGAATGCCAGCGAAACTTTAATTACAGGATATGGATCCTGGCTGGCTTGTTTATAACTACACGTTTTGTTGCACTTGGCAACCATCTGCTCTCACTCTGTAGACATATAGGAAATGGAAGCAGAATTCAACAGCCAAGTACTCGGCATATGTCTGCAGCCACCGCTGTGACCGCAGCTTCTGTGCTATGCCTCAGCTGGTGCTGAATGAACTCCAGTGCATCGCTGCAGCACCATGAAGCATAACTGCGGTCACTACAAGCGCCCAAAGCAGCTAAATATATGTTTGTGCAGTTAGTCTGAGATGCATTTCTCTGTATGATGATCCCAGTGTTTAGCCAAGCTAGTTTAAAGACAGTGCAGATGTCCCTAAAGGACATAATGCCAATCATGATGAAGAGGTTCCTGGGATAACTGTGACTGAGTTACCCAGACCAGAAGAAGCACAAGGGCTTCCCTTGTGCTGACCTGCGGGTGGGCAGGCAGAGCTCTGCCCTGCATCGCTGCCTGCAGGGCCCCTGCACTCACATTTCGAGTTAAAATTACTACATAAGATACTGTTGCCATTATGTGAGTTAGAAAGTTCTTATGATTAAAATAGTATTATTTCATCAATAAAAGTGTTTCCTACTTTTGCAGCTCTACTGAAGAGTTTGCTTTTGCTGCTGGATTGCATTTCTCTCTGACTTCTGTAACAAATAAGAATATCCATCCTCCCTGCCTGCCACAGAAGAAATGTAAAACCATACACACAAACAAACCAAATCAACTCCTGAGAGGTGGTCTGGAGAGTTAGATGCTCCTGTAACATCAGTTAATGTCCTACTTTACACTAGCCAGGGTTCTAGCCCATCACATACAAATCCAATTCACTGTGAGGAGCAGAGTGCTGCCCTAAGCTTTGATATACATTAATTTATGACAGTACATGGTATTGCATGATATGAAACAGGAAGGACAGATGAAGGGTCAGCAGTTCATTATATAAGGACATTTTTATGTCATCCTAAATAAAAAATTCAGACAGATGCTAACCTAATAGAAAACATTTAAGCATCCTCAGAGCTTTGAAACATGCATGATTTATTTGATGAAGAAAATCATATAGCTGGGCAAGGTTTTGCTTCTATCATCCTAATTCATAATACACATTCTTTGCACAGAATGTTAAAGAACTGCTTTGAATACAGTGCAGCTGATTACTATTACTTTCCTTTAGTCTTGCTAGTGTAATTTATTTGAATGAATGCACTGTACAAAAAATTCTTGAATTCTGAAAAAAAAAAAAATTCTTCTCTGGAAAAAGCAGTACAAGTGGTAATAGTTTTCATTGAATGATATTACTACAATATCTGAAATATGTCATCCTTACCAATAAATGATGCATAAGCTGAATTCTCAAGTATTAACAATCAACTGTGTGCTTCAAACAGATGAAATCTGATTCAGAGTGCTCAACTTCTGGCAATTTGTTTAACTGAAGATGACTGATATTATTGTGAAAATTTCCATAAATTTTTGCAAAAGTCAACCTTCAGGAACTATGAATTTTCCCTAGGAAATATCAGATATTTTCCCCTTTTTACACAGATAACTGCTTTTCAAATTTATAAGATATATAAGACACCACCAAACTGTGTGTTTCAAAGCATCAGGTCTTAAAATGAAGAAGGACATGATGCACTGCATAGTAGGGGACTACCATATCTACCATCTTCCCCCAACAGATCTTCTCAGAAAATTTGCACAAATTGAAAAAGAATTTGTCTGTTTGTACAGGATTGCCACATTCCTGGTGGCCTGATCAAAGCTATTGTTCTGTATGGCTACCAGATATCTGGACTTCTCAGGCCTCTGCAAACATTGAGATGGCACACTCGGTGAGCCAGCACATCTTGCATGCACTGGACCATTTGCACATGTCGTACAGCTAGCACAGTAGGTCCAAGCATTTTTGCACTTACTACCCATGTGCTGACCACTATGGAGTGTCGATGCACACTTACCTAGGATTTCCCAACTGAAATGCAGGTGACTTGCAGTCTCACCCTATTAATTAACATACCTCAGTGAGTAAAATGTACTAGTTATTGGCATTAGTTTAAAATAATAATTTTATGATGTGCTACCTTTCACGCTTAAGGTAATGCAGGTCTTTTAATGTGTATTCATTTGTATGTGTATGTATATACATATATATTTGTATATATTGAATACAAAAAAACGTAATTTTACAGCTAAGTTTGACAAAAGTGGAACCTTTCACCTCCTTAAAAAAGTAAGAAAGAAATTTCTTTACAGAACTTTGCTTAAAAAAATGTATATTAATAGGATCATTTGAGTACTACTCATTGATTGAGTAGTTAACAACCACAGCACTCTGTATTTACTGTACCCACACAGACAGCCCAAAAAGCCACAAAAATAAAGCCGTTCCCACAATCCTGGAAAGTAACCAAAATATAAAAAATCCTCCCAAGAAGATACGAACAAAAAAGACATGCATGACTGTGTCATATGGGGCAAAAGGTGAATCCAGAGAGGACAGCTGTTTTGCTAATGTGTGAGTTTGCAAATGGATAGCCACAGTCAGTTCGAATAGAAAAAGGCTGGCTTTCCCTTTCAGCTGGAAGAATCAAGTCTAAAGATGGAGGACTGATATACCCCATGCTCCTGTACAGATCCCAAGCATGCAAAAGAAGGAGAATTTATCAGTTTAGACCGTGCTCAGTTCAAAGACTGCATTCAGGCAACTCACAAGACTGACCCTTGCCAGTATTTTCACCCATTGCCCAAACACCATCAGAGAACTTTCCTGTACCCTGATGTCAGGCAGGTGCTGGAATCAAAGCCGGATTTTGTGACCAAATTTTAATTCATCCAAGCACCTCGTTGTATACTGAGGACATTCTAAGGTAGTTGAACAAACTCCATATTAGGAAGAATGTCAGAAAGCAGCATTTCCGATATTCCTCCCAACAAATCACAATAAGAATTCTGCTGCTGGACAAAAATTATTAAGTGACTGTCTGAGCTGTTAGGTCGTCTGCCTCCTCTCCAGCCAAACAAGGTTTCTGCCTAAAACTCAGCTCCACTACAGTTCAGAAGAAACCTACATCAACATCTACATAACCCCTAACTTCATTCACAATTATTTTTTTATCCCACCCCCACCCCAAGCAGCCATCTGAGGAAAAGAACTGGCCAATGATTATAAAAGAAAGAAAAATAGGTCTTATCTGGCTGAGCTTCTCCATCCTCTGCATCACACTTGTTAGCAATAACAAATGGAATGTCAGAAACACACATACAAGAAAACCTCCAACACATTTACATGTTTTCCGATTCCATGAATTAGAAGGAAGTTCAATGACAAGCCAGCAAGACAGCTTCAGAGTACTCCTTTGTCTGGATAGTTAAAAAAAGTCACAATTTATGGCCTTGGTTTTTCTCTTTATTGTTTAGCTACCACACAGCCAACATTTCCTTTTATCACAGGGAGATGCATGCATTCTTATACCTTGCTGCCAAAATACCTTATGTAAAAAAATTCTTTTGTTTATTAATCAGCAATATAACTGTAGCACACGGATTCACAGTATACTCCTTCCACTTCCTAGCCTTGTGTATTACAAAAAATATATAAACACTGAATTATCGCAAAATTAGCTCGTCTTCTCATTCTCGTGCATCTTGTTGCTTTATTTACCCAAATACCAGTTTGGGGACAGTTTACTGTTAACAAACTCTTTATGTTCCACAGGGTGTGACTTTGTTTCTAGTTAATCATTCAAATCTAATGCCTGTTACATGTGTGTTTAGGTACATGTTTTTATACGGTGCAAAACTAAATAAGTATTTTTGTTGGTGTGAATAGGGTGCACCTTAGCAAAACTTTAGCTGTTTATTTATGTGGTTAACTGCAGCTGAGTTTCACTTCAGTGTAAGTTGAAGTTGTTACACCGCAGTGTAATATTATAGCAATACCCTTGTTCTCTACATTCAAGGACAGAATAAGTCGTTCATTAATTAAGGTCACTGTTGTTGACAAGAAAATAATGGACAGTAAAGATCACGTTTGTTTCCTTGGTCTACTGTTACAAATAAAATGATAACTGGAAAACGCTTGTGGATTCATATTTGGTTCTATCAATTTTAAGAGTTCAAAAACCTGGAGATAAGTTTAAAGCAGTTTTAACACAATTTAAAATAAATTAATTGCAATTAATTCTATCTTCCTTTTAATTGCCTCCCCTGAGCCTGGAGAATTGCTGTTCTCAGGGATGAAGTATAGGTATTATGGTAGCTACAGACATCAGTTTACAGACTGTATATTAAATTATGTAGCTTCCACACTGCTTTATCCTGATACCTAGGAGTTATCAGGTGGGAGCAGTGGGCTAACAATGGTGAACAATTACTCTCAGTCCACTGGCAGTATATCTTCAGTTAGTTCTCACTGTGACAGCCCCCACCACACTCACTCGTACGGACACCCAGTGTGTATTTACACTGTATGTGAAGATAGCCAGCGCCTGGGTTTGAGTCCTCATTTGCCTCCTGGTCAGCCTGTTAAAGCCCCCATCCCAACTGCCTTTGGTGCAGTAAAGCCTTTGGGACCTGAGCTCACTGTATGCTCTGAACAGAAGGCAGGTTTGCAGCTGATGATCACATTACGAGGCTGCCCCGAATCACTTCTCACAAACCAATCTGAAGTCTTTTGTAAGTCCACTTTTTTTCACCTGGTTACAGCCCACTGAATGCCAGCATCTGAGAACTGCAGCCAGGTATTATGTGGCTGCCCCAGTCAGTTATCCCCTGTGTTTTTTCTCTACTTGACATTCTGTCCCCTTGGCAACTGATTTATCTCTACCCCCGCTCTGAAGCCTATTCGCTCCCTTAGCACGAAAGCAATTGTAAATGCCAAGAACTTTACCATGGTGCCACAAATCATTTCTCTGTAAGACAGGATATGAATGTGAATTTCCAAAGAGAAGAAGAAAACTTTTATTTTGGCAGAAAACTCCCATTATGCTAATCAATAAAAGATTTATTGTTATTCTCCTATGGAAGAAAAAGCTGAAACAAACTTGATCTTAGGAAGTTCCATCTAAACATGAGGAGGAACTTCTTTACTTTGAGGGTGGCAGAGCACTGGAACAAGCTGCCCAGAGAGGTTGTGGAGTCTCCTTCTCTGGAGATATTCAAAACTTGCCTGGAAGCATTCCTGTGCAACCTGCTCTAGGTGAACCTGCTCTGGTGGAAGGGTTTGACCAGATGATCTCCAGCGGTCCCTTCCAACCCCTCTCATTCTGTGATTCTGTGAAACAGATTTCTATTGCATTTTGTGTAATTTTAAAATTAATTACCAATCAATGGTTCATCTATGCAATCTTCAAATCTCTAGGTACTACAATTGAAATATTTCTATTGAATTGGCTCATTGGACTCCAGTTAAATATTTTAGGCATCATAGATATATTAAGAACATCTAAAATTATATATAAGTTTTAACTAACGTTCTTCCTCTACCCATCTACCAAGATAATTTTGTATTTTCTATGACCGTGTTATCAGAACACTTGACAGGTAAGGAACATATATTCCCAGTGACCTCTGAGGATAAAAGTGCCATTATCAGCCTCATTATCAGTTAATAAATAAAATCTGAACCCAAGAGATTAATATGGGAATTCTTGAATCTTCACCTTGAGAAGTTTCATGAAGATAGCACAGGGAGTCTGTGACAGATGCAGGAGTTCCCATATCACAGCTTCAGTGCCTTTACTGAAAATTCCTGCCTTACAGCATTTGCTGTCATCTCCTGGTTAGTTTTAGCTGCGGATCCTCTCCTTCCTTGGTAGCTTTTGCCACGGAATATAGAGTAAAGACATGCACAATGGACTGAGTACTGCTGATCAATACTTTCCTTATTCTTCCACATATATTCTTGTTCTCCCTTATTGTTACTGCGCTTTAAGAAAATGAGAAGCCATTGAATATACAATGTTGAAAGAGCAATGTTGAATGAAAGAGGTCCAAATAGCCCAGGCCTGGAAGCAGTTCAAAAGGGACCTTACAGCCAGGTCACAGTTTCTGCTGCGCATGCAGGAATAAGTTGCTACAGAGATGTGCAACCAGCAACCAGATTTTTTTCAGGTTTGCTGCAAAACACTGGGAAGAAGACCACATATGAACTTAAGATGAACCTCAAAGTCTATGAATGAAGAGGAAAGGAAAAACCTGTCTCCCACAGAAGCCACTAGGATCCTTTCTATCGCTAGTAATGGAAGTTATGTTTGGTCTGAAATGTAGTTATATTAAATGGACAATGAGTAGAAAAACCTGAAAGAGTATGTAGTCCAAATTTCATAAAACTTCAATTTTCCACCATCAGAGTTAAGAATTAATATTGTTATTAAATAAAAACCTACTAAATACTAGTAAATATATCCCATAACTGCTTTAGCAGGATAGATTTTTTTCAATTCACTGATCTGAAACTTACAGAAAGGGCATATAATGAAAAGGTTATTGCACAAAAGATGAACTGCTGCAGAAATTAGTTGAATTATTCCTAGTAATCCTCTATGTCTTTAAATAGTTATCCTATTCCACCCAATGCTCTGATTAGGGAGTATTCAGCCACAGCTAATGTTCCAAAGAAACCTAGTTAATTTATATAATTGACAATCTATTTACAAGATACTTGCTTTTATCAGACACTTTGTGTTTGCTGCTAAAGGATTTGTTCGCTTTACTTGGCTGGTACCTGGGACAGACTACATATTCTGGGTATAATACATATGTGAAGCATGTTAAATTATTTATCTATGGCTGTGTATGTGCAACTGCATATCTACACATTTGCGTAGGAAGTACCAGCCTATAACACTACTTTTTGTCCTGTTTTTTGATACATCTTCCACCACAACGATAACCAGTAGCAGCTCTGAGATTTCAACAGTTAAGATGTCAGAAGCTATCTGGTTTCTTTGCTCTTTGCCTTTTGTGCAGCAGCACATGCTGATGCATACTCAAATTTATTGTCTAATCCTGACTGGCACAGCCCCTCAGTTTGGTGTCAACGGCAAATGTAAGGAGCAAACTGCCTAGAGCAGCTTAAGGATCGTCACTGAAAACTCTCAACAGTAGAGGATGAAGAACAAAGATTGTAAAGAGCTCAAAACATTCTCTCTACACTGAAAACAAATCTTTTCCATCTACTCTTGAAATAGATTCCAAATATTTTTTCATTCATTTGCAGATATATATACCTAGCATGTTTCCCTTGATTGCTTATGAGAACAACATGGACAACAGTGAACAGTGCCAAAAGCCTATTTGGTAACTGCTGTTCTTACTCTCCCTGTAAGGCTGATTAGCATATTGCAGAAGGGGATTAGATTGATTGGAAAAGGGTAGCTATTGCCTTCTTCTTTTTATTCTTCACCATTAATAGTGAAATTTGATTATTTATCTGAAAATTTCTCCAGGAATGGAAGTTATTCTTAGTACACTATAATTCCTGGCTTGCTTCCTTTTCCTCCTTTCAAACATAAGCACTGCTTAAGGGCTTTTAGAGTCTTACAGTACCTCTTCCACCACAACAACAAATGCTTATGCTTATGGCTGAGGTTTCATCTGCCTACTTTTTAAGAGTAGTAGCCCAGGAGGAAGCACAGAAGGCCCGTTCAATTGCAAACATCTGTTATCCAAGTATTTTCTAACTTGTTTCTTCCCTACAAGATGCTGAGCACTTACCCATTTATCTCTGATATCAATTATTTTATGCAATTGACTGTACTTACATTATGCAAGAATTGATGTAAATATTACTCCCACATTCTCTGTCAATCACTTTCCTAGTCCAACTAATACAACATCGTTTTTCCTTAATCTTCCTTTTATTACTTCTTATGTAGAATTGTAACTATTGATAAAACTCTCTAGCTACATCTCCTCTGGAAATATGTGGCTACCTTGTTAATAAATGCACTCAAATTGCACAAAAGATCTCCTAATAATATATGTTTCAAAACACCAAATTCTCAATGTCATCTTCTAGTTCTGAGGGAGTTCTCTGGGAAGCGGTTACAGATCTAAGCCCCCAGTTTTATATTATGCTCACATTTAATTAACTGATTTCAATAAAGCAGACACTGAAGTGTATTTTCTTACTAATATGAAGCCTTGGCAATGGATTTCTTTTACTTTTCTATATTTTTTCTCTTGAAAAATCTTGATATATTTATGAGCACTGTATCAATTTCATCGCTGTACAATGGGCTTCAACAAGTTTTTGTAATCAATGGTTGATCAAAGCTGTATAGTAGCTATCACCACCATGTTAATCTATGTTAATCTTTGAAAATTCTTAAATGAATCAAAGAAATCAATAGAAACTAAGGATTCTGTAGGTTTGTGTATGTTGTCCTTAAGAGGATGAAACTCTGATCTCATTCCTCTGATAGGAAAACATCTGAATTGATTGGAGACCAACTGAGTCAAATGAGTTTCAGTACCTTCTTTTGTTCTGTTTTTATCCAAAGTAAGAATCTTACCTATTTAATACCTTCCCAATATAAAGGTAACATTCAGAAATATATTGCAACAGATATGATGGGTTTTGAGGTAAAAGATTCATGCCTTTCACAGCTGAGATTTCTAGGGTCTAGCCAGATGTGATGGCAAGAATTGCTGCCAAGTTAAAATCTTGTTCTGAATGGAAGCCTAAAGGAGAGCAGGAACTTAGCAAAATTTTTGAAGAAAAGCAAAGCTCTAGTTCATTCAGTACCCTCAGCTAGAGTAACCTCCTCTAGTGAGGAAGAACTTTCTCCTTCACCTGATAAAAGGAGAGGAATAAACCCATACCAGTTTACAGAGCTAAAGGTATACCTAATTCTATTCATGGTGTGGCACCTGTTATAATGAAAATATTTGCCTACCTGCAAACATATATGCACAATACTAACCTCATAATGCAAAAGTGTATCTATGACAGTTGTTGCCTGTGAACATTTTCCTCTTCAGTGTGGCAGCACAGAATGCAAATCAAGCCTATAGTGTGAATGGGAAGCCCATATTTTCTAGTCCGTATTTTTACATTGTTTCCTGTCTTAACCATGAAAACTCAGGCGTTTCCTAAAACCTGCGGTGATGTAAAAGTGTAAGGTTTCGGCCATTATTAGCAACAGCAATAGCCACTAGGCAAGATGATCCTCCTGTTACTTACATTGGTATGCATTAAAAGTCAGATAAACAATTAGACATTCTGCTAGTATTTTTTTTAAGACTGGCAAGAAAAATCATATTACTCAGTCAGATATATTAGTACTATTCTTTTGAATTTCAAATATAATTTTGTCTTCAGTTTATATACTTGTCTGTAGCCACATGACCATAAAGCAGATGGAACTGTCCGAGAATTTGCTGGGAGAAGCAGCTCACTTCCAACACCAATCTTTTCAATATTTTAAAATCAAACAGAAGTGACACCATTCTTTATGTTAATCCTTGAAAATTCTTAAATTAATTAAAAAAATCAACAGAAACTAAGGATTGTGCAGGTTTGTGTGTGTTGACCTTAAGAGGCTGAGGACAAAACTTTGATCTCATTAAAGCTGATAGGAAAACTTCAAAATTCAGTAGAGAACAACTGAGTCAAATGAGTTCCTTATCTTCTTTGGTTCTATTTTTATCCAAAGTAAAGATCTTACCTGTTTAATACTTTCCAAATATAAAGGTAACATTCAGAAATACACTGCATCAGGTAACTTTTCACTAGGTCCTGTTGAACAGAAGTCTGAACAACTTTAACTACTAAAAGAAAATGCTCATATGTAACTCTAAACAACACAGGATTGCCTGCTGAGTATATTGAAAAACCCGTGGAGACATGGGCTCCCCCTCGTGGTTATTTGTTATGAAATATTTTAATTTTCCATACAAAAGCCTTGAATTTACTAGGACTAATAACAGACAGAAATCCAAGCAAGGGAATGTTTTGAAATGAAATGTGTTCTGTGTAAAAACATTTTTCTCAGTCATCTGTAAAAGATCTAAATCAAAGATTTCTTGAATTATCATCTAATACTGATCAAAAGCAACCCAGAATCAAGTAATTCCATCTATAAATTTCGTACCTTATAAGAATTTTATACCAATATAATTTGTGTACGCTAAATAAAAGTTGAAGACAGCTTTGGAAAATAATAAGTAGAGTTTTAACTGCTGTTATGGTAAAGGAGTTTCTGACAAGATGTCAGAAACATATGTTTGTGGAAATTAAATTCAAGTGCCTTAACTTATGTTATCACATACTATCTTTTTCAACAGTAATTGCTTTGCTTGGCACGGCAGTGTTTACCTCATGGGCAGCTGCAGGACAGTTTGTTTTACCTTAACCGTTTAACGCCTGGTGCCGTGTACCACCTACTGCCCACTATTCAAAGCCAGGTCTAAGACCAGACCTTCACTACAGCAACAGAATATCTCACAAAAAGAAATTATCCTCATCATACAGAACAGGTAACAGCTGATATCTTTCCCATTTTATATACGAGAAATGGAGGTACAGAAAGGGTAAGAATTTACAGTCTGCAATTACAGTGTCACACTATTGAGTGACTAACTGAGTGAATGTACTTTAGCAATCTAGTGTACTGGAAAGGTTCCTTGTAGGTGCAAGTTTTCCTTGTCTTTATACTTGTAGCTATGCAGTATACACTCAAGTACACCACAGGTGTGTTCAAAGAAATGCAACCAAGGCTGAAATCAGGCTCAAGGGCATCAGTTAAGGCACCTAGCTCACAATGTGGATGCAAGGCCTCCTGCAGTTCACTCTCCATGTCCAGTATTCTGTTAATAACAGCAACATCCTCTGCACAGTAATCTGTCTTGCATCTTCTGTTAAGTACAGAAGCATAGTGCTTGCCTAGTACTGACAAATGGTATGAAATTTATTGCTGTTAAATGTGTGATATAGACAGGTAATCCTAGAGGCATAACAATTCATGTCAAATCAGTGCCCAGTCCTTCCCTTGTTGCACTGCACATGTTGGTAATGTAGATGCACCCACATACCACCCACTTTGAACCTTCCCTGGAGATAAACTGGTCTTTGTCCTGGTGAAGGCTGTTGTCAGCATCTTCCTGCCTGTAAGAGCATGCATTAGTCATTCCAGAGACCACTACTTGGTTCAAACTTAAGAATTTCTTCCACAGTGCAACATCATATACAGATAGACACACTTTTGCACAGCTTTCACTAAAATGGCCTAGATTTGTAATCCCGATTGTCTGTAAAAGGAAAGCAAGGAGAGAACTGTCAGAATTGTCCCAATTTATTTAGAAAGTGAAAGGGAGTGAAATATAAGCCCGTATACTTCATTCTGCAGAAAAAAGGAAGTTCTAATGTAAATAACCAGTGACCAACAAAAGCAAATAGAAACTCTGTAAGCTCTAGCTCACTGTGAAATGCAATCATTCTAGTAAAACACAGTATAAAGTAGGACCTTGCTTACTATTTATCTTACCAACTTTAGCTCCAGGATGTGGGGATTTTATTTTCCTAATCATACAGCAAACTTTTCACAGTAGCAGAACTTCAGCAGAGATGTGTCTTCTTTGACACATGGCCAAGCAGAGAGTTGGAAAGCAACGTAGGCAATATTTCTTAACCAAATTTGTAAAACCGAATGTGGAAGTTTAAAAGAAACATTAATCCTGTCTCTCACTTTGTGAGTGTAATCAATCGCAAATACATGTTGTACACTGAAACCACAGCATTATAATATGCAAATAACCCTGCTATTTAAAAGAGCTCGCAGACATATGAATACAGAACTGTAGCAAAATGGAGTTTAGAGGAGTGTATCTTACTGCACTGACAGAGTCTTACGCAGATTTATTTTTAGGAAGTATAGTTAATTGAGCAAACTGACAGATCATGTAGCTAGACATTGGCATCCTGTTAAAGGCATCCAAAGTTAATTGCACTTACACTGGTTGCATTTGCTGGAGGGATGATGAGTTTTTAAAACCACACCTCAAAGAGTTATTAGAGATTCTTCAGTGCACTTTCCCTTGCCTTAGTGAGGAAGACTTATCAGTGCCACTCCCTGACTCTGGGCTTTTTCAATGTTCTTCAAATGAGGAGATAGGTTTTATTAACATTAAAGTTGCTGCGTTATCATAATTATTTGGAACTGAATCTCCTCATGTTTATGATGATATGAACCAGGAACACTCTCAGTTACTTTGCTGTATAAAAGGTGCAAGTAAGAGAAAAAACTGTCCCAGTGGTTATTCTCATGCATCCAACTTAATTGTTCTTTGCCTCAGCTGTAAACCAAAGATAATAATTATGTTCCTTAACAGGAGTCCTGCAAAGTTAGTTAATCAAAGTCTGCATTTTTCTCTGAAAGCCTAATTTATGATACAAATACAAGGAAATGTCACTATTTCAGTTCAGTAAAACAGGGTTTTAATAAATCAACAGGTCCTTTCTGCCATCTTTTTACTGCCAAGAAAACTCTTCTTGCCATAGATCCTCAATGTTTTAAAAACATTATTTCTTTTAAAACATATATGGATCTTCGTATGTTTATATGAAGGACTATAGTAAATTCACTCCTTAGGCCTACATAAATTAGCAAACATAGTTACTGTCAAAATCAAAATACAGTTAGAAATTGTGTACATTTTAATATGCCGGGTTTGACCATGTAACTTAAAATGCATCATATATTGGCAAAATATTTAGATGTGAAGTATGAGAAAAAAACAAACATGTAATATAAGTTCTTATTTTACTAACATATGCCTGACAAAGCTAGAGCTTCTTTACTTCAGTTTTCTCATTTTCTGTAAAATAGGGGTTACAGTAATTGATAGCTGTTAGGATGTTACTTCGAAAAGGTAAACCTCTATACAGTTGTTCATTATCACTATAATGTATACTTAAAATAAAATACATCCTTTTTGTATCTGAGTAGTATTTATAACTATCATCAAGCATTTTATTGCGCTGCAATGTCTATCACTACTTTCTAGGATTTAATCATCACTTTTTTAGATAATGTACCAAATACAAAAGAACATGCCTGCCATAAACAACATAAATTTAAGTACTGAGATGTGAGGCAACAAGTAAATACAATAAATGGAGGAGCACAAGGAAACGAAGAGACAATTCTCGTCACGTGCTATACACATATTTTTTAAACATGTTAAAAATTTGGATAAAAATAGAAGCAGACCTTTATGTGGAATAAATATTTCCTGGAATGTACTTGTAGTAGAAAAATGGCACATTTTAAAAAATCCAAAATACATCAGCACATAAGCCATACTACATTTCTGAAAAAAGATGACTTTTGCCCCACAAAACCTTGCATTACTATAAGACACTCTTTGCAATGATGAAAGAACTAACCCCTTATCAGTAAGCTGCTGTTTTACGTCATGGCAAAGATGAAGAGAGAAACACTGAGGATGACAGACCCCTAAACTCATCAGCCACTCATCATTCAAGTAATGGTAATCTGCAATCTGAATGTCCCTTCCTGCAAAAAGAAACTCATGTTACCATGATACACAAAGAAGTACAAACACGTATTTCTATTCCATTGCTTATTTAAAGATTTAGATCCAGAATATATGTGCACAGTGTGTTTTTCTACTAATAAATCCATCATTAAATTACAGTATGAACTAAAGATGAATTTTGATTACCTCATAAGCAAAGGCCAGTGCACCCCAAACAGAAAAGAAAATTCAATCACATATATTTCCTGTGGGTCTTCTACTAGCAAAAAATCCTGTAAA
The DNA here is from genome assembly GCF_030936135.1 of Gavia stellata. Lineage (NCBI taxonomy): Eukaryota > Metazoa > Chordata > Aves > Gaviiformes > Gaviidae > Gavia > Gavia stellata. Next base: position 44,946,231 of record NC_082637.1, read on the forward strand.
AGTTGTATTGCTATTTGGTATAGTATTATCACTTGACAAAAAATATTACTTCATTGTTACACAGTGCCATTTGGAAATAATCTTTATAAACTATTATTGCTGAAAGAACATTTTTTGCCTCTGCATATTTATTCCATTCTGATGTTCACTCTTCCCTATGAAAACTTAAATAATTAATTTAGACCGGACATAATATTGCTATTGTCATATCCAAAAGTTTCAGACACTCATTCAAGCCAAAGTATAAACACTGCTTTACCTTAAAAGTGTCATAACCTAATTACTTTGAATAGAAAAAGAAGAGCAATTTCTCAGGACACCTGTAGGTTTTACCTGCTGTTGGAATGAAAATGTGAGTCAAAACAGAACCCCAGTCTCAGGTCAGCTGTTCTTGGCATTCAACAGTTCTTCTCTCAAGGCATAGGAACTGTGGTGACTTAGGTCAAGAAGTACCCAATAATTAGTGAAGATCAATAGTTCTGGTCTAACTGTTGGCCTACAATTCCAAGATCTATGCCTTCTGATTCCTCTAGCAGGAGGGCTTGTTTTCTTGTCTGACTGCATATGTAAACTGCCTTAATTTAGTCTAGGTTCTCAATCTTTATTTCATGCCACTTAAAACTGAAGAATTTCTGATATGCCAAAACTAGCAACACAGGATACTAATACCAGCAAGCAATGCAACTCCTATTCAAATTCAGTATTAAATGTGCAGGATTCTCCACATTCTCCTACAGAACACAGGAATATACATTATGTGGAAAAAAACAAACATGTTAGCTCCAGATAAAACTGGACAACGAAATAACTCATTCTTTAAAAACTTCATCTGTAATGGGTAAAAATTAAAATTGAGGACTTTGAGTAGACTTCAAATTAGATGACATACAGGACCTGTCGTGCAATGAGCACCAAATCATCACATTTGTCCATATTACAGAAATTAATCGACTAAGGCAAAGGTGTTGCACAAACCAGTAAATACCTCTACCTTTTATCTCACTATAATGAATAAAAATTAATTAATTACTAAACTGGAAACTAGCAGTTGCTTAAAGACCAGTTATTGTGACACATTTGTATTCAATATGGGAATACAGACAGTCCCAACAAGTAACTATACATAATTTGTTATTCAAAAGGGCTAAATTTCCCAATATAAAAAGTCATAAGAAAAATTACTGGGAAGAAAAATGTTCAGAGAAAACTATATAACTAAAATCAGAAGTTAAAACAGGTGTTGCATTTGGCAGAACTCCTTAATTCCAGTCATCTTTGTCTAAACAATCGAGAACTGCATTTAGAAGCAACAATTAGAAAGAACAAAAAAAAATATTAATTAATGTTAAAAGGAGGAAATAGATGACAATAAAACTAAAATTATAAAGTGCCAGAAAAGGATAAGGGAAGCTAAAGACTGCTGAAATAAATCTGTATTGTCAGATGTAAGGCCAGTAAGACAAACATGTTTGACGTAAATTTGCCACAAAAGAAATAATGCCAATGGTGTAAGCCCACTTCCATACAGAGGTGGTAAGCTATTAATATTGCATGAAAGGCAAAATTGTTCAATGCATATTTCTGTTCTGTATTTTAAAAGAATCCAGATGGTTTACTTATACAACAGAAGATTTCCAGGTCATTAAGAACTGAGGATTATATTTGAAAACATTCACTAGATATGACCCTTTTAAAATCATCAAACCTGAGACTTCCATCCTGAAAGAGTTGGCTAAATAGATCATATGGCAGCAGACAAACAATTTTTAAAAACCTTAAATTGTTTAGAAAATGTTGTAAGAAAGGGCATACAGGTAGGCTAGGTAATGGTACAACAGGTAGCTAGATACCAGTCCTAGTCAAAATAAAGGTGAAAGCACCATGTTATTAAGTTCATAAAAGCTATAAAACTTGAAATCAAATCAGTAATATCTTGTAGGAAGTAATCTGGATTCCATCTCAGGTTTTGCCACATACTTCCTGATTTACAAAGACAGAACTGGGAAACAGCTACTCTGATGGATCTGCGCAGGAGAGATGGCAAGGGCAGGTGAGGCTAAGGTGTACATGGAAATGAGGAACACTTGTTCCACCTAACAGAATATGGCTGAAAATAAGGGCAGTTTTCACCAGCCTGACAGTGCAGCAAACAATTGAGAGGAAATAATGAAATAATCTACATTTATCAAGGGAAGACAAGCAAACTATTGAATCACTGCCCTTTGACGCATCTTCTACAGGCCTGTACCAAGACAAAATTTGTCTGTCCTTTTCCATTTACTGCTATTCCCCTTGTTTTACCTTGAGATGAAAATACTGTCATAAAGGAGAAATTGCAGGGAAAATCCCTTCAGCTCTTGCTTTTATTATAGAGTCACACACTAAATCCTGAAACACTAGCACCAGGGTTTCAAGGCTGGCATACTCCCATTTCTGCCACTTGTGGAACAACATACAGAAGGCAACTAACAACAGCAGAATCTGCAACCGACACTGAGACTTCAGGAGGACTCCAGGAAGCACAGCATAAATTTACAGTTAATGTGCCATAATTATGTTAATTTTTTTCCATTAGAAGTTAAGGTAATTTAGGTATGTAAATGCCAGAATTAAAAGAACCACAACCAGATCACAGGGAAAATATCATCACAGCTAATGAATCATAACAAAGTTCTGAGAGGGAAAGTGGGAAAAAATGTTAGTCAGCAAAAAAACCCAAACCACAGCTAGCATCTGTAATTATTATTAGCACTCATAACTCAATTAAGTTTGAAACATAAAGAATGGAACAAGATAAAACCTACAGCAAAGAGTTGTCTGTTCTTCAGACAGCTGGCAGAAGCCTCACATTCACAGGTCCTGATTCCCAGGGTGGACTTCAGCCACCCCAATACCTTCTACACCAGTGCAATCCAGCAGGGCACAAGCAGTCAGGAGGTTTCTGGACTGCACTGATGAAAACCTTCTGGCAGGTGATCGAGTAGCTGATGAAAGGAAATGCTCTGCTGGGCTTCACACTTACAGAGAAGGAAGGACTTATCAGGGATGTACAGGTCAGGGGCAGCCTTGGCTGCAGTGACCATGAGATGGTGGTGTTCAGGATCACAAGAGGAGAAAACATGGCAAAAAGCGGTATCACAATGCCTGACTTCAGGAAAGCAGACTTTGGCCTCCAGGGACCTGCTTCAAAGAGTCCTATGAGATACAGCCCTGGAGAGAGAGGAGTCGAGGAAAGCTGGTTGATTTTCAAGGCTTACATCCTCAAAACTCAAGAATGGTCCATCCCAACAAGCAGGAAATAAGTAAAGACCTCAGGAGGCCTGCATAGGTGAACAAAACACTCATGACCAAATTCAGACATAAAAAGCAAGCATTCAAGAGCTGGAGGCAGGGTCAAGTAACTCAGCAGGAGTAGAGAGACACTGTCCAAGCATACAGGGATGGAGTTAGGGAGGCCAAAGCCCACCTGGAGTTGAATGTGGTGAGGGATATGATGGGCAAGAAGAATTTCCACTGGTACATCAGTAGCAAAAATATAGGCATGCTGCTGAATGGGGCGGGGGACCTGGTGACAACGGACATGGAAAAGGCTGAGGTGCTCAATGTCTTCTTCACCTAAGTCTTTACTGGTAGGATTTGCCTCCAGGAATCTCAGTCCCCTGAGAACTGGGGGAAAGTCTAGAGCATGGAAGACTTACCATTGGTGGAAGAGGATGAGGCTAAAATGCTGGTCTCAAAGGGTTATGGGACAGCAGCAAAGGATTATGGGTCAAAGGTTTATGGGTCAGTCAGTTGGACACTAGTCACTGGTGGAGCAGAGTACTAGGGGTCGATCCAGGGCCAATATAGTTTAACATCTTCATTAACAATCTAGATGATGAGATGGAGTGAACCCCTAGCAAGTTTGCAGGTGATGCAAAACTAAGAGGTGTGGCTCATACACCAGATAGTTGTGCTGCCATCCAGAGGGATCTCAGCAGGATGGAGAAATGAGCAAACGGGAATCTCGTGGAGTTCAACAAAGGGAAAGGCAAAGACCTGCATCTGGGGAGGGATAACCTCATGCACCAGAACAGGCTGGGAGCCAACTAGCTTGGCATAAAAAGACCCGGGAGTCCTGTGGACAAAGTTGGATGCGAGCCAGCAGGTCGCCAACAGAAGGCCAACAGTTGCCTGGGCTGTATTAGGAGAAGCATCACCACCAGGTCAAGGGACGTGATCCCTCCTCGCTACTCAGAACTGGTGAGACACATCTGGAGAACTGGGTCCAGCTCTGGGCTCCCCAGTACAAGAGAGATATGGTCATACTGGACCGACTCTAGCAAGCAGTCATGAAGGAGACTGATGTCCCATGATTAAGGGACTCAAGCATCTGTCACAGAAAGAAAGGCTGAGAGAGCTAGAAGAAGAAAAAGTTTGGGGGGATCTTATCAGTGTGTATAATTATCTGATGGGAGGGTGTAAAGAAGACAGATCCAGATCCAGACTTCTCTCAGTGGTATCAAGTGGCAAGACAAGAGGCAATGAGCACAAACTGAAATGCAAGAAATTACATTTAAGCATAGGAAAAACTTCTTGACTCTAATGATTATCAAACAACTGGAACATGTTGCCCATATAGGCTGTGGAGTCTCCATCCTTGGATGCATTCAACACCTGCCTGGAGACAGCCCTAAGCAACCTGCTCTAGCTGACCCACTTTGAGCTGGAGCATTGGACTAGCCAATTTCCAGACATCCCTCTTACCTCAGCCATCCTGTGACTCTATGAAACAAAGAAACCCAAAGCTATTGATAGGCTATGTCTATTGCGGCATCACTTTCTAAAAACTCTCTTCTCCCTTCCTTTAAAGTTGAGTCTCAATAAATGTGACTAAAGTCTTTTACAAATCTAACTGTTTAGTGCAAGTCTTACTAATGCAGGATTGAACAACAGCCGCAGCAAAAGCAACCTGGTTTACCTTAAGTGTCCAGGTGTTTCCAGCCCCATGTTAATGCTTATGGAAAATTTTCAGAAATTGTCTCTTGTGCAAAGTCCTTGTGAGCACATCTACACCAGGGAATGCAACACCATGCTAGGGAAACAGCTGATCTAACTATTAATGAACTGGAACACCATATTACCATGCAACAATATTAGTTTGGGTTCCAAAAAGCTGTATAATTGCATCAGCACAATGCTGCATCCAGGTTAATTAGCTCTGCCAATCAACCTAATCAGCACAGGGCAGAGACATGCTGATGTGGCTATACTCATTCTAGCTCCAGAACTACTAATCACCACACTACTCTACACAGTGTACACCAAACAAGAGGTATCATTTGGGTATATTCACAGGTGAAAACTCCTGTAATTGTTCATTCTATAAGTATGTGTAAAACTTTTAGAAAAACATTTTTTCTTGCTTTTCAAAACAAACATTTTTAGTATGAGGTGCATTTGAGGCTATTACAAAAAATATTTCAAGGATTTTAAAAACTTGCTTCTGCTGCATACTGGTTATTCTGCAAGATGATTAGCTGCTACAGCAGATTTTAATATCTCTTTGATTCTTGTCAGGTTATTTCTCTTAGAAGAAGAATCTACAAAAAAGCAGTAATTCCACTGATGCAATTTTGTTTCTTCACATAGAGTGTTCCTAAAGCTCTATTTCCTTTAACACCATTAGAACAAAACCACCAGGCACTTTTCTTGCTCATCCGGTTTTATCCTATCACTTTCTTAAAAGTGTTACTCCTAATTTTTATCTGCATGAGAAAAAAAAATTACTTTCTAGTGTTTGGTAAATCTCTTTATTTGTTTCAAAATGTTATGATAAAGCTTAGACTACCTGTGCTTGCTAAAAACTGAAGGTACATTAGCAATTTCCTCTAGGATATATGTCAGGCTTTGTGTAAAGAACAGCTCAACCTCAGTCATGCTCTGCTTATTTCCCAGAAAATGATCACATTGCTCAGGTAGTTCATGTCGACTTCACCCACTTCCAAATAGGCAAGGTCTTTGATGTCAGCTAATTAGTTCTGCACTGCTTGAGGCTGTTCAACAAGGCTCTGTGTATCTGGGCTACTGCAAGAAGCATAATAAAACCTTTCAAGTAAACTCATAATCTCAAGCACACTTCTCAGGTCATACTTGAGAATGGATTCCAAATTCCAAATTTATATACTGAATTATCGCCTCAACATGGTCTTGATCTATGAAAGGTTTTCATCTAGGCAGGGCCTTTCTTGGCTTGAAAAATCTTTTTTTAATCTTGGTCTTGAAAGGATCTTAATTCCCAGAGTTTTACTTTCTTTCTTTCCAGCTGTGACTCTTTACTTCAAGCTGCTCACTGCGTGAAAGCGCACTACCCCGACTGACTCCACAGCTAACTGATTTAGGATGAACGCACGGGACATCACCAAAGCAAAATATGAGTGGAGAGGAGCTTGAGTTACTTCTAGCATATATCTAAATAAAGTTACGAAAAGACTTGTAATAGATGCTCACATGCTAATGATTTGTTACAGCAAAGGTTAATTTGACTGTTACCACTGAAAAAATTAACCTTGAAGGTTCAACATTTCCCAAGTAACTGAAACTTATCTCTAAAAAAGGGCCCCCTGGAAAGTTTAGTCCTTGTCTGTATTTGCAACACATTGTATACCAGTGCCCATAGCAACCTCGTAATGAAACACTGCTCCAGGACAAACTTTCACACAGCCCTCACCCAAAGCAGTGGGTGTGGCAAGACACTAACAAATGTCACCCCAATTACCTCCCCTTCTTCTCTTTTAAATGTTGTTACTTTGGCTGATCATCCAACAGCAGGAAGTCCTCTATATAAATACCTGAAACAGCCTTTGAATTACATGCTTGATATCAAGAGATACATAAAATGCATAGCAAGAAAGAAAAGAAAACCAAATCTCCTGGACCACTAAATGAAGGATTAAATCATTGCACTTTGCTAGGCTTAGTGCACAAGAGGATGCAGAAGAAACCAGATCTAGGATGCCAAGAAGTCATATTTTAGTTGTTACAGGGAAATTCTAATTGTAACTGCTCAGCAGTGGTAATTTGTGATGAAGGAATGATCTGGCTTGGAGGGCAAGAAGGCCCATCTGCAAGAAGGGGTTAAACTGGCTGGAAGTGGGAATGCCAGAGACAGAACAACTCCTTTCAAGGGAGTGAAGTTTCCCTTGGTGATGAGATAAGAAACATCCTCAGCATTGTCTTGTAGACCATCCTGGAATGGGAGCACTCAGGGGCCCAAGCCCAGGGGCCACCTTTGGGCAGCAGACCTGGGCTGGGGGGTGGACTCACAGCCAGGCTGAGGTGCCCGTGACACCGCTTAAGGGATGGGTGCTGGTGCAAGTGTATATGAGGAATCTGCTTGTGACACATCTTTGCAGACTGTAGAACCATGTATTGCGGTAGGACTCTGCCCAATGCATTGTTCATTAATTTTTTCTTTTATATTTTAAGCACAAACGTGTGTTGAATTCACCTCAAGGGGTACCATAAAAATTCCCTAACTGTTGTCAAAATTATTTTAAAGAGGTTACTTAAATCTTCAACATACAGTGACTTCAGCTGGTAGGACTGCTCTGCTAATGTACACCAATCTATATTCTGCATCCAAACTGAAGCAATACAGGGTAATAGCTGTTATGGTATTTCATATGGCTTTTCACTTCCTTATTACTGCATAGATCTTCAAGGTACAGCAGCCTGAGTTTATACTCTCATTCAATAGTGTTCTACAGTCCGTTCTACTAACAGGAAATGTTTAAGGGCACTGTTTAAACAGACGGTTGCAGTCATTTATAGGTCCTCTATTTTCCCTTTTTTTAGCACCTACAGCTCAGGATTTCATAATGTCACAAAACAATATTAAGATCCTGTTATCAGTTATTCCCATTTATTCACTGTCCTTTGCTTCAAGTATCATTAAGTTTAATCTAAAACAAAGCTAAAACACTTTGCTTACTTGTCCAAAGGGTACCACGAGCAGGTCAGGTGCTGTATAAATAGCTGTGATCACAACAGCAACAACAAACTCAATTCACAAAAGATCTAGAATCTGCTATTTCTCACCACATATGCTATTTTACTCTGAGTTAATCACCTTAGCGTCTTTTTCTGTGTGCCAAAAGTCGCTGTAGGATTTGACAACAAAACTTAAAGCAATCATAGTACTTACATCCATTAACTTAAATTGCAGTTCCAAAAAGAAGAAAGTACAAAACAGATTCTATGTTACGTGACTTGACAAACCTTAGCTGTTTCAATACGCTGATTTAATCTCTTTCTTCTTTTTTATACACAATGTAAATCAGTTCAAACTGTACATAAAAATGACCTAGTCATACGTAGTATATTGTCAAGCTAGGGCTTTGTTTGGAGAAGATGGTAAACTCTCCCAGGATGCATTCATGGCTACAGAAACTGCTGGTCCTCCAAGACTGGGCCCAGAGCACCTTAAAATGCAAGAAGCAAAAGGAACAATAATTAATTATTTTACAAAGGTAATATTAATGATGAAATATAGCTTTATAGACAGAAAAATATGGATTTTTCTTTTTAAGGTTGTGGCGTGTATCATTTGCTGTGGTAGACATGCTAACATCTACTGAAAGACTTAATAAGCTTAGGAAACACACAGCCCCTCTTATGTAAATAGTGTATAAATGAAAAAGCACTTTGTTTTCCAGAGCTTGGAACGCAAAGATTTGTTTCTTTTAAGATCACTACCTCTGTGGCAGTTACATATATACATATCCCTCTGTGGGTTGTATTTAGGAGACCTTCATGTAAAACTTAAGAAAAAATCCATAACTTTGGTTAAGACCCATTTTCATCTGTTTTCTCCAAGAGGAGACAGAGAACAATATAGATGAGCTAAACAAGCCTGCTGTTTTAAACAGTCAAATATAATTTAGCCGCTCAGAGTAACACCATATCCTGAAGAGAACTACCTGATTACACAAGATTGCCCTATGCTCAGTCCCCAAACACTTGCCTGCCAATCACTCTGGAAAATGACATTCACTGTTACTGCAGACTAATAAAAATATATATCTAAAGAACTGGTTGAGAACAGAAATTAAGAGTATGAACTAAGCATTAGAAGCAGAACAAGACTTGATTTTCAGGGACATAAACTCTAAACACGAAAGAGCAGAAATTACTGAGAGATGCCTCCCGCTCCACTCTTGCTGTGTGACGGGGTATTGCACAACCAGCTGAGACACTATCAACGAACCCAAAGCAGCTATCTGCACTTACAACTACAGTGGATCGAAATTATTTAATTATTTCTAATTGAGCCTGATGAAATAGTATATTTGTCTTCTTATAGAATACATATGATAAGCTAATATAGATCTGTATTTTTTCTTAAAAATAAGATATTCCTAAATATAAAATACATGCTTGTAACCCTAATGCCTGGAATAACCTACAGCAGCCAGTTACAGTAGAAGTCCAGGATCTTCATACCTTACTGTGTTCAGAATACTAGCTCTAGCATCCTGCCATACTTTCTGTTCCAGCAACTGGAGAGGAGTTTTGTTAAGACCACTGTTTATGCTACTATGAATCTTTCTGTCAATACCAGCTGGGCACTAGCAGGCAGATTGTTAAAAAGCTGCCTTTGGATTGGCTTCACCCTTATATTTCCCCACTCTTAATTATACCAGTTAAGAAACTGGGATCGTTGAAGTGGAAATTAGCAACATCTATTGAACATACGATTACAGGAGTTTATGAAAATTTTAAGAATACACATATGAAATACATGCTTGTATCGACATCATGGGCTGAACATGATATTATGTTAGTCTGAAACGTTAGGGCAAGATAAAGACAGAGTAACCCTTAAAACAATGTGCCTTCAGCTCAGAAAAAAGCTAGGTTCTGTTGTTAGAGGCTTCCTAACAGACTAATGAAGATCAACATTACCTTCATATTTGCAAACTTTGTGTGTTGTTATTAGCAGAATACTGATAGCATAGAAATATCTACTGACAATCATAATAGTATGCCTTAATGAATCTTGGAAAATAAATATATATGCTGCCTTTGGAAGTACTACATACCTGTCCTTACCACACAGAAGATGACAGCCTTTTTCTTATTTAACTGACCCTGTACACCTGAAGCTTTGGTTCTTCGTGAGATGCACAACAACCAAAGCAGAATAAAACAAAAGCACCAAAGGAAAAATCCCAGACTCTGAATTGGGTTCTTCCGTGCCTGCCTGATGAGCTTGGTTTACCTCATATATGATAGCCTATGACACAGTGCAACGATCCTGCACAGAGGCCTGCTGGCTTCCTCTGTCGCAAGCTCCTCAAACAATACACCTGGCCTGAGCCAGGACTTGCTTGCCTGCCTGCAGGGCTCCTGCCTCTTGCTGCTGCTGCTGCTGCTGTTTCTGCTGCTGCCACCTCTCCAAAGGAACAGCACGCTTGGTTGCCAGAACATTTGTTCAACACCACTGAAATGCAACACCTGACGTTTGTTTGGGCAAGGTGTAAGTGTTTGCTCAGGAATTCACTGTGAGAACGTGACATAAGCCATGACAGAGCTACCTATAACAGGTGACCTACAGTTTTGTTTGCTTCCTTAGACACAGCCTTGAGTTTCTTCTTTTTTTAGAAGCCACCTCCGCTATTAACCATTCAGGTCACTCAGTGCACGTTCATTTTCTTTTGCTTTGTTTCTGAACTGTTTCTCCTCAGCCTTTGGAGAAAAGTTTGCTGGTGTTTATATTTGATTATATTTTGACTTAAATTCTTGAGAACAATGAAGCAGGAACACTGACAATGGAAAATCTTCAATTTTCTTTTTATTTCTCTGCAATAAGTTAAACTTTCCTATAAGTGAAAGATTCTGGAAAACTGTACAAACAAACTTGGGTTCAGTGACTTACCCCAGTCATGAAAAAAAATTTGTGGTAAAGATCTGAATCCAGATGCCACTGATCACAAACCTACAATTTCCCTACCTACGTATGCATGTGAGCCCAGGTGGGCAAAATCTCTGCTGAAGGAGAGAAGGAAGAGGTTTTCATTACAGAAAACTTGTTCAAGTAAAATCTGTCAAATTTAGTATGTGGATCAGACCTAAAAAGATGGCAGACCTAACAAGATGGCACATATTTGTGTTCTTTTGAAACAATAAAAACTTTTTTTTTTCATTCTTCTTTTACACTTATGTATACATTTAGCTGGGTACTGAATGTAGGAGTACTTAGAGTACCTGGAGAAAATCTACAGCTACCATGTCAAGGTGAACTTAAAAATGAAAACAAAAATACAAAAGGGAGAGTGCACCTTGAGAGAAAATTACTTGCAAGAGATAAGTGTGTGAGAATTATCCTTAATGGAAATACTTCATGTATTGAAAAAGTCCAATTAAAGTAATTTATAAGTCACATATCAAGGATTATAAATTAGAATTTCCAATATTCCCAAATTTATAATGGCTATGATTATATGTAAGAATATTTAAAGACCTTAAATATAAATATATTCAAGAGGTGGGTTTTTTTAAATACATTACACAGAACAAAACAAGTAAAGTAATATCTGTTTTTTCATATAATACAGTTACATAGCCATTACATGTTATCATGGTCTTGATTTACAATATATGACAAAAATAAAACACTTCGCAAGGCCTTTTTGTAGTGCAAGTGGTTTAGTAAACTAAAACAGTCTTCCTATGTCCCAGGAAAAATGGAACACTATGGAATGTTATCCTCCTTAATGCAGAAGCTGAACACATGGACAAGCCTAGGCTGAATTCCATTTCCGATAATACTGAGATTCACATATAAAGAAAAACAGGGCATGTTTAAAAGATGGCATATCTAAAACAATTTAAATAACATACTGAAACAAAAAGGGATACATCACATATCACAGTGCACATGACATTTCTAGTAAGACCATGAAAATTAAGTTCTTTTCCATCTCCCCTCCCAACAGACATACATTTCTTTGTAACCACGATCCGCGTAAATTAGCAATACAGAGAAATTTGTTCCAAACATCATCTTTCCACCACATAAGTCATTAGAGACAAAGGAAATATTTACAATTTGTGACTTCAGAGATGGGTTTAATAGCTTATAAAAGATTATATCTATTTACTCCAACTGAGCAGATTCTTCCTCTTCAAAAATTTCCTAAAAATGAAAATATTCGCACCAGTTCTCAGTGGTAACCGGTTATTTACAATGACTGTATAACACTAACAGGAGTTATTGTTTGAGCAAATACCATATTCACAGACGTTTAGTCTACAAGATCTTATAACTCAATTAGAATTGGATCTGTATTGCCAAATTAAAATTTAGATCGGAACATTTCCGAACACTAAGTTATTTAGATTCTAAATAACTACCTTATTGAAACATAAAAATTTCATTAGAAGTTTTCCAAAGCTATTAGTGGTTACTAGGGTGTTTCTTAGTCTTTTCATTTGTTATTTCCCACCAGAGGGGAAGAATTCCCCTCTGGTGGGAAATAACAAATGAAAGGACTAAGAAACTGCTTACTGATCTTAATCCAGATATTGTAATGTACTTAGAAAACAATTCATCCTTTGCAAGCCAGTGGAATCAGCAGCAGACTTGAGCAACATGCGAAAGCTCCTTATGAAACAGCAGTGAGAAGATGCATAGCCACACCTCATCAGGCAGAAGAAGCCACACTGAGAAGTCAGTTTTGCCTTTATTGCTCTTAAAGTAGATTAAAGCTACATGTAATTACAAGGGATGACAAACAAATACTGTACAGCCTCTTTGTTTTGTCCAATAAGCATGTGAAGTCAGATACTGAAGAGGGGAGCATTTTCTCCTGTTCTTCAGATCTATTTTAATGCCATCTGACTTTCCTGAATCAGAAACATGGTCTAAAGCATGAACCAGAGACTCTTGGAAGTAAGATCACTGGCCCCTACTTTAAAAACTGCTTACTACACCCTGGAAGACAGCTATTTTGTAAAAACAAGCTAGAGAACAGCTTTACAAATAAAGACCATGATGTTATCATTTTCAAGTCAGCTTTGATACTCACATCTCTGCAATCCCAAAGTGAGAATCTTTAGGATAGACTCAAAACCAAATAAGAATCTGAAGGCTGATTAGTGGCTTTGCAAAAATTAAGGTCAAATGTAGTATTTTGAACACATAGCTAAGCATAGATGTACTATTTACCCAATACATTGTTCTCTCAGTAGTCTGAACTCTATTTTTGGAAGTTAGTATTTGGAGTTGGACCCTAAAAGAAAGCGAGATTAGCTTGAAATCCCAGAGTTACAAGAAATTTTCTTTGTTTTTTCAGTAAGGAAAGATAAAAAAAAAAAGCCAAAGAAATAAATACATAAGAAGTGGTCAAGCTGCATTGGCATACCCTACCAGAACTTTAAATATGTACATTGTCACCACAGGGTTAACAGGATCAAAATAAAATTTCTAAATTTTCCAGGAGGAATTCAGCATTTCCATTTTAACCGCTATACAACTGGCCAGACTATAATTTCTAAGAACTTCCAATGCAAAAGGTCAGAAAGCCCTGCGATGTTAGGGGATCTATCCTACATTTTATTTCAGACTTTCAAAGGTCTATTAGGCCTCCAAATTACTGGCAAAGGCAACTGGAGTCAAAATTTTGTGCCAGGATCATTTCTGTTTGTACTTACATGGGCACAATTGCTGTCTTATAGATGTCTGAGCATGCAAAGGAACATTTTCTACAAAACCAGCTCTAACAACTACTAAGACACTACATTTTAGGGAATCATCCTAGAGTAGGAGGCAGATGGATTACATTATTTTAATATGTCTTTCCCATTTCTAAGAAATCAAACCTCACCAAATGAACCATGTATTTTCCAGTGTTTCATTCAATTACTATTTTATCTCAGTCACTGGTATTATGTGATTACACATTGATTTCTGTCACTGCAATTGCTACATGGTCAACAGTTAATAGCCAATGAATTATTCTAGCATGAAGCAAATTAGGCTTTTATGCACCATTGTGAAATACTGACACTGCTTTCTAGACTGAACTCAACACTGCACAAGTTCATCAGCATGGTGGATTGAAGAAGACTGCTGGCTTACCATCAGCCCGACAAGTTCCACTCCATTGCTCCACTTTTACATGAAGCTAAATAGCTGGGCAGAGTAGAGAATTGAGAGTCCAGTAATTTTGGACATAGTAAACTGGTACTTAAAAGGCTGTGAACACAGCAAGTGAGAACACAGAGTGCCACGCTCTCTGCCCTTCACTTCAACTTCTGTGCTTCAGTTGACAGCTGATGTGCTAACAGGATTACTATGCATGAAAAGCATCCTACTACTTCCGTTGACATGATTCTTTGCAGAACACCAGAAGTGCATTTCCAACAAAAACTGAATGACTCATAAACTTTTTTAAAAAAGAAATTAAATTCTGTTTAACGTGCTGAGTCTGAAGCACCTGTGATTATAAGGCAACCGTATTTTATCCAGATAGCTTTTGCAATGATGCAAAGCCACATGTGATCCCATGTGCTTTCACAGAGTCTTTTTTGGAAAGCAAAATAGTTAGCATGCTGAGCTATCCATGTTATCATTATCATGTGACTACTGAGGTAGGGTCACTGACTATGTGGATGGGAGAACAGTGTCATAAACTCAAATGGGCCGTAATTGATAGTATTGATTGCAAAGCAATAGTAAAAGTGCAAATGTCCACACTATTTCCAATTACAGACACAAGCTGTGTAAGTAATTACAATCAACCAATACAGTAACAGATATATATCTCTCTACACTATATAGATATATATCATTGTCATGTAGTTTACAGATTCTAAAACTTAATACACTACTTATTGTCTGCACTACTTAATATAAGATCTAAAGATACAAAAGCTAGAGATTACTCAATTATCTCTTCGAAGAGCTGGGCATATCAGTAGTATCCCATTCAAATCTTACAGTCCTGTTAATATCACTTCAGCCACTAATCCAAGAATAGCTTCAAACCATTTCTAAGAGAGATTATTTGATTATGCTTCTATGCCACCTCCTGCAAGCTTCTTAAACTTGACTGTAAGAGATGGAGCAGCTTCAACTGTTCAATGTTCAGCTGCTCAACACATCACTGAATGAATTCATGACACTAGATCTGAGCAGAAGTTAAAACAAGCAATGAAAAGCAGTGGATGTAGCAAGCACAGAAATTAGGTGATACTTATATAAAGATTTTTATTTATGTGCATTTACAGTGTTCTGAAGTCTCTTGTCTTCAGCAGGCAGTTTCTGTTGTACTTTCTCAGACACAGTAAATTTCCAGGAAGGAAGTGTTTTCCCTTGTCTGGAATTGACACAATCTATGGAAAAAAAAAAAAATTCATACCATAATAAAAGAAGTTAATTACTTAATCAGCAAATCCATGATTTCTTAGTATTCTCAGTTTCTCAGGTTGTGATAAGTAATGGAACACAGAACAAAATTATTTCAAAGGTTGGAAAGAATCCATGCCACAACTCAACTCAGTCTTTATGCATAACCTATTCGTAGTAATCCAGTAGTTCTGTGATGCTGAACCACAATGATTCAGTCTTCACATCAGACCTCTTCACTCAGTCTTGAATCTACCTGGAAGGTATTTTTTTGACCAAGCATTCTATCCTAATGCTTTGGTTCCCGAGTTTTTCAATCTCTTTAAACACTGCAAGCCCTATATTAAGAATTTTAATCATTTTAAACACATCATGTCTCAGAAGTCATGGGCAGCTTCTCGTAATATGTGGCTTGGGATCCATCAGCTTGATGAACTCAGAGATATAAACCAACAGGAAAAGAACAGAAGGGAAAAAAACCCAGCTATTTTTATCTTCTTGTCTGAAGTTTTCAGTTGTGCTGTGTTTGAATGTATGACTAGATTAACAGCAAAAGAATAATATGGATTCTAGTTGCATTGCTAGTGAACTAGGTTAGCTTTATGTAACCATTATTGTTGAGTCACACAGTCAGAGTTAAATAAAATTATCTGTCAAATGATTGCCGGTTTGGGGCCTTCCAACTTTGAATGACCCCTCATTATTTCCAGTAAGGACAAGTCTAGTATAAGCACACAAGCCTATTAAGCAATGGGATGTTAAGGCCTTTCCTGGATCTCTTGCAGTGTTCTGACACTGTGAACATGAGATCTGAAAGACTGAAATGCAATTTCTTCATTTGTTTTAAGAATATATTTTCTGTATACTGTGGAAGTGTTCATGGATTACATTATTTACTGGAACTTGTCTGTTATAAATTAGCTGACTTGTAGCACAAAAGACACACGAAAAAAGGAGAAAAGCAAGTCCTGTAATCTATAAAACTGAGAATTATTTGCCACTGAAAAGTTTCATCTGATTGATCAAACACAGGAGATACAAACCAGCATGCTTTGAAATGAATGTAAAATCCTTTAAGACTGCTATATGATTTAAGAATTGACAAATAAATAGCTATCGGCACAATATAATAAAAATTCAGCTAAATAGGCATTTTCCTGTTTTAGAAAGCGTATATAATTGTCTTTGTATGATTTGTGCAGAACACTAATGTAAAAGGGAAATGGAAGAAAAACAGTAAGCCTAAATGTAAGCATGAATCAGAAGCTGAAAATACAGAACACAAAACCAAATCTGAACATTCCATATGATAGGAGTAATAGGTGCTTGCTTAGGCAAACAATTCAGCATAGGCTCAGTAAAAATCAGTTACTCCTCCTATATGAAATATCAACACAACTTTTACAGGGACAGTATTACATAGCATTTTACACAGCCTATATAATTAAGTTATATACCATAATGCTACACTGATAATCCTGATCTGGTTCATGGTCCAGTTGTTTGTACTGTCTCAGAAGGCTGGAGAAATGGGTAAATGAGAGTCTCATGGAGTTCAACAAAGGGGAAGGCAATGTCCTGCATCTGGGGAGGAATAGCCACATGCACCAGAACAAGCTGGGAGCCAATCAGCTGGGAAGCAGCTTGGCGGAAGAAGACTTGGGGGTCCTGTGTACAACAAGCTGAACATGAATCAGCACTCTGCCCTTGCTGCAAAGAAGGCCAACAACCATCTGGGCTGTGTTAGAAGGAGCATCACCAGCAGGCTGAGGAAGGTCAACCTTCCTGTCTACTCAGCACTGGTGAGACACACCTGGAAAAACTGGGTCCAGCTCTGGGCTCCCCACTGTAAGAGATACATGGTCATACTGGACCAAGTCTAGCAAACAGCCATTAAGGAGACCGACTGTGGAGTCTTTGTCCTTGGAGATATTCAATACCCAGCTGGAGATGGCTCTGAGCAATCTGCTCTAGTTGACCCTTCTTTGAATGGGACACTGCATGAGACAGTTTCCAGATGTCCTCCCTACTTCACTGACTCTGTGATTCTACATTCAGCCAGGGGACTATTTACTCTCCCAGTTTTTCAAAAAGTGCCCAGATTTTCACTCTTTATTAAGATTTAGCTCAGCAATGTTAACAATAATATGCTTACTCTAAATAATCTCATGAAAAATGGAATTACTCTACTTTGCATGTTTAAACCAAAAAGCAAAGCACAAAACACAACTCCTTCTGAAAGCCCTTCAGCAGGGGTATGTAGATAGTAGAAGAATGCCTCTCCAAAAGGATGGAGAATGAAAAAGTAGGAGCGCGTGCAAGAGATGAAGAAAATTACCTAGATGACATCTAGAAATCATGTACATTTGAATTAATAACCTTCTGAACTACTTTTCAAAAGTGAGTATCCTACGTTTGATGGTTTATAGTCAAGTTTTCAGTAACTTTGTCTACCAAATGGCAGAGATAATTGGAGATAAGGGAAGGGTAGTATATCAACACAGACCCACAGGCTCCAGATTCTGCGTGGCAAGAAAGAAACATAACGTGATTACCACCAAACTGTGGGATGTGACACTGGTCTTGTTGTGTATTCCTAGGCATACATGCAATCCAGTTCCACTTTCTGGGCTGATAAGAAGACAGTTCTGTGCTTACTTTTCCCTACTTCATAATATTTGTTTACTTGGAAGTGGGATTGCAGCTACCAGAACATCACATTTAATGACGCCCATTTGGGGAAGTAAAACAAAGAAATAAACTGAAGAATATTAAGAGATTCCAATACATTATTTCCCCTTTCTTTGAAAAGCCATGATTTATTTCTGTTCTTAATTAAAATATTAAAAAATTCAAATCTATTTACATCCTTCTTAACAGAGTTACATGCCATTTTAGACCATGTGAAAATATAGATTCTGAAACCTTGAGGTTTCTCTCACACTCATCAGCAGGAGTTACAGGCTACCTAGGCGTTGATCAGAATTTGTATTTTATCTGCAAATATGCAACAGTATATACATTTACTCTGGCACATCATGAACAGATATGCCCCATTGCCTTCGCCATACATTCAGCATAAGGACTCTTTGTCATTTTAATGGCTACTGGGTCACGTACCTGAAGATTGACCGTTTTGATACATATCATTAAACATCTTGTTTGTAGCAGCTGAAACTAGTCTTTGGACATTGTGTGATCTATATCAGGCAATGAAAAAATTCTCATTAAATTAGTTCTTTATTTTAATTTGCTCTTCATCAAGACCTATTCGTATGCTAATTAACATATTATGCAGCATTAGCTGTTATGGACTGCCAAATATAGTACTAAAGTACGTACACTGAAGACAAAAACATAACTGAAATCATACTAGTAGTATTTTATTAAATATACTAAGTATATTAGATACCTTAATAAATGGGTCCCTCTTTGCAGAGAAAGTATACTTTCATAAGTTGCAAATCCATATAAGGAATGTGGAACCACCCTAATAGTCATATGAAGAATTTCAGGAAATCACTATCAAAATTATGAGCTTATTACCTCTTCAAAGAAAGTAATTAAAATTCTGTTATTTAGCTTTCATGGGTTAACTATTTTGAAGAGTTGCATACAGATTCCTCCCATTAAAATGCAAGTATCAGAAGACCCAAAGTTTTGTTACACTGCTTATACTAATTTCATAATCAGACATTCATATTATAGTCACCTATTAGACAACTGATATTAAAAGTATCTTTGTGTTCATTTTAGCATCGCATCATATAACCAATGAAATCAAATGTTAATGCAAGCATACCTCTCACCTAGGGACATGATCTCTGACAATAGGATATTTCCAAAGAGTTCTCCTTATTTCTTCTTAATGAGGTACTCCAGAAAAAATGAATACCTGCATACAGATTTACACTACAAGGGTTAAAGAAGCTTTAGCCGTGTATTTTTTTGTTAATATAAATAAAACAGTTTGCCCTTATGACTCATAGAATCATAGAATTTTTTAGGTTGGAGAAGTCCTTTAAGATCATCAAGTCCAGCCCTGCTAAGTCCACCACTAATCCATGTCCCTAAGTACTTCATCTACACATCTTTTAAATACCTCCACGGATGGTGACTCAACCACTTCTCTAGGCAGCCCGTTCCAATGCCTGACAACCCTTTCAGTGAAGAAATTTTTCCTAATACTCAATCTAAACCTCCCCAGCGCAACTTGAGGCAATTTCCTCTTGTCCTATCACTTGCCACTTGGGAGAAGAGACCAGCACCCACCTCTCTACAACCTCCTTTCAGGTAGTTGTAGAGATCAATAAGATCTCCCCTGAGCCTCCTCTTCTCCATGGCTTTTCACCAGCTTCATTGCCCTTCTCTGGACACGCTCCAGCACCTCAATGTCCTTCTTGTAGTGAGGGGCCCAAAACTGAACACAGTATTCGAGGTGTGGCCTCACCAGTGCTGAGTACAGGGGCCATGATCACTTCCCTACTCCTGCTGGCCACACTGTTTCTGATACAAGCCAGGATGCTGTTGGCCTTCTTGGCCACCTGAGCACAATGCTGAATGAACCAGAAAAAATGATAGACAAAGTACAGAGTCATTTCTAAGCAGTAAAGTTCATTCAAAAGTCTTTTAGGAAATTGATGGGGGTTTATACAATATTTGCTACACTTTTTCATGCAACATTACACACAAAGCTCATTCAAATTTGTTTGGGTCCCATGCAACAAAAACTGATGGAATGAAGAAAAATAAGCAGCAAGTTAGCAGCTATTAACTCTATGTAGGAAGACTTTTAGAGGAATAATCCAGTGTCCTAACATTTGGTTTTATCACATTTAAATTCTTTGCTAATGATGCAAAGGAGTTGGCAGCAGAACCTAGGGGTGGAGGAGACTGCCCAGTTTGCTTAGTTCATTGCCCCACATGACATCAAATCATCATTCATCACTAGGTCAGCTACTTCAAATTTGTTTCTCATTTTAAACTCATTTTATATTAGATTTACATCTAGTGTAAATGCTAGTCTGATCCATGATAAACAATCTCTTCTATTTAAGTAGACAAGCTTTCTATTTCTAATAGTTACTTTTTCTATTCCCTGTCTCAAATATTCAGCTGTCTACTAAACAAAAGTAATGAAGTTCTGAGGCCTTTGATTAAAATTTGCCACAGACATTATGGAGGCCTTGCGGGATATTAACAATACAGGATTTAGCTTGTCTCATTTATGGATGTGCTTCAAACAGATAGAAACATTGATTAAAAGAATGTATTCATTGTAGTCTACCACCTCACTGGAGAGTGTATTAAAACAAAGCTCTGACAACTGTAATTTGATTTCTTTGAGTTAAACTACATCATTCTCAGGACAATTATAACCTTAAGGCAATACGCTAAAAATTGAGAAAAATATTAAAGCTGAATATAAGGATTAAGGACACTGCAGTGTTAAAAAACAGTATTAAAGCCCTCGCTGGAATATTCACTAAAGAGAAGAAATATTTTATAAGAAATATAAACTAAAAAAGTAAGCAAACCTTGTCTTCAGCTGCCCATGTATATAAGATGACTATGCAAGGCTGGACATATCCCAGTGCCTTCTTGGACCAGTCACTTTTGTTCTAAGGATTTCTGTTCCAGAGAGGTTTCTATCTAAATTATGTGACATCACTAAATGTTACCAAACACATTTATTTAATGCAAAACATGATGGGTGTTACTTTTAATAGGGAGAGAGCAAAACTTCTCCACTGTAAGACAACTGCATTGTTTAAGCACAGTTTCATGGTTCTCCATTACATTGTGCTGCATTAAAAATACATTTTCTCTTTGGAGAAAAAGTGGTTCATTTCCTTCTTTGAGCTGAAGATTTCTCATCATACTTAGCATCCCCAAACAGAAATAATATTTACCCAAAACACTCATTTTGTCATCTATGCTTAATGGTTCATTCTCCCAACACAACACTTTTCTTACTTCAGAAGCCTCACCTAAATTACTTCTCAAAACTTATGTAGATATGCTTATCTGATTTGATGCACTCTCTTTCCACTCATCAGTATGCTGTCCCACATCACATTTCCCAGAGTTTATTGATATACTGAACAGAGTATAGCCACATTCATTGCAAGAATTTGTGTTAGGAGAGTCGAGACTTTTATAATTGGAAAAAACTTTAAAGGACAGGCAGCTTCCTGAAGGATTGTATTCTGAGTTCAGCAACAAACCACTGCTTTCCACAGCAGAACCTTCTGCAGCTGACTGTAGCACTATTTCACTGCCAAAAATTTTGTCAATACTTGATTGAGTAAGGGCACTATCCATTTGCTTTGTACTAATCTGCTTTCTTGCTTCTGACATTTTGTCTTCCTCTTCTATATCTTCAAATATTTCTTTGTTTTTCTGACCTGTCTGTACTTTCAAAACTTAAAAATTTAGGATCAAGTCCTCCAACTCATCTACTTTTTCCTTTGCCTCAGGAGAGAAAGCCTGCCCCTTGATGCTATCTATAATATTTTTGCAAAGGCGGGAAATGTCAGTCTTTATGGGAAAAGTGGAATTTTTATCTCATCATCTTTATTACCTAGTACATACTTTTCTCCCATGCTGCATTTACCAGTGCTGTTGGTCTTTTTTTCTGAAGAAAACACTTGTCTTCCAACCAAGTAAAGTAAAAATGTTTTGTATTTTCTCTTTTCACAGAATCACAGTATCACAGACTCACTACGGTTGGAAAAGACCTGTAAGATCATCAAGTCCAACCTAAAAAAACAAAAACCACCACACAACAACAACAAGCCACAACACACCAAAAACCAACCCACCCAACACCACACAGCACCATGCCCATCAAGCTACATCCCACAATGCCACATCCACACGCTCCTTGAATACCTCCAGGGAGGGTGACTCTACCACCTCACTGGGCAGCCTATTCCAATGTTTCCCTACTCTCTCAGTAAAGAACTTTTTCCTAATGTCTAGCCTGAACCTCCCCTGGCGCAACTTGAGGCCATTTCCTCTAGTCCTGTCACTCGTCACTTGGGAGAAGAGACCAACACTCACCTCTCTGCAACCCCCTTTCAGGTAATTGTAGAGAGCGATAAGGTCTCCCCTCAGCCTCCTCTTCTCCAGGCTAAACAACCTCAGCTCCCTCAGCCGCTCCTCATAAGACTTGTGCTCCAGACCCCTCACCAGCTTCGTCGCCCTTCTCTGGACACGCTCCAGCACCTCAATGTCTTTCTTGTAGTGAGGGGCCCAAAACTGAACACAGGATTCGAGGTGTGGCCTCACCAGAGCCGAGTACAGAGGCACAATCACCTCCCTGATCCTGCTGGCCACACCATTTTTAATACAAGCCAGGATGCCGTTGGCCTTCTTGGCCACCTGGGCACACTGCTGGCTCATATTCAGCCGGCTGTCAATCAACACCCCCAGGTCCTTTTCTGCGGGGGAGCTTTCCAGCCACTCGTCCCCCAGCCTGTAGCATTGCCTGGGGTTGTTGTGGCCAAAGTATAGAATCCGGCACTTGGCCTTATTGAACTTCATCCGGTTGGCCTCGGCCCATCGATCCAGCCTGTCCAGATCCCTCTGCAGAGCCTTCCTACCCTCAAGCAGATCAACACTCCCACCCAACTTGGTGTCATCTGCAAACTTGCTGAGGGAGCACTCAATCCCCTCATCCAGATCATTGATAAAGACATTAAACAAGACCAGTCCCAAAACTGAGCCCTGGGGGACTCCCCTTGTGACCGGCCGCCAACTGGATTTCACCCCATTCACCACAACTCTCTGGGCTCGGCCATCCAGCCAGTTTTTTACCCAGCGAAGAGTGTACCTGTCTAAACCACGGGCCGCCAGCTTCTCCAGGAGAATACTGTGGGGAACAGTGTCAAAGGCTTTGCTGAAGTCCAGGTAGACAACATCAACAGCCTTCCCCTCATCCACTAGTCGGGTCACCTGGTCATAGAAGGAGATCAGGTTGGTCAAGCAGGACCTGCCTTTCATGAACCTGTGCTGGCTGGGCCTGATCCCTTGGTTATCCTGCACGTGTCCCGTGAGCACCCTCAAGATGAGCCTCTCCATAACCTTCCCTGGCACCAAGGTCAGGCTGACAGGCCTGTAGTTCCCCGGATCCTCCTTCCGACCCTTCTTGTAGATGGGCGTCACATTGGCAAGCCTCCAGTCGTCCGGGACCTCCCCCGTTAACCAGGACTGTTGATAAATGATGGAGAGCGGCTTGGCAAGCTCCTCCGCCAGCTCCCTCAGCACCCTTGGGTGGATGCCATCAGGCCCCATACACTTATGAGTGTCCAGGTGGCATAGCAGGTCGTTAACTGCTTCCTCCTGGATCATGGGGAGCCTATTTTGCTCTCCATCCCTGTCATCCAGCTCAGGGAGACGGATACCCTGAGGATACCTGGTGTGGCTGTTAAAGACTGAGGCAAAGAAGGCATTAAGTACCTCAGCCTTTTCCTCATCCTTCGTGACAGTGTTCCCCGCCGCATCTAGTAGAGGATGGAGATCCTCCTTGGCTCTCTTTTTGTTGTTAATGTATTTATAGAAGCTTTTTTTGTTGTCCCTCACGACCGTGGCCAGGTTGAGCTCTAGCTGGGCTTTCGCCTTACTAATTCCCTCCCTGCATGACCTAACGAGGTCCTTGTATTCTTCTTCACTTGCCTGCCCCTTTTTCCAGAGGTGGTAAGTTCTCTTTTTTTCCCCGAGCCTCAGCATAAGCTCCTTGTTCAGCCAGGCCGGCCGTCTTCCCCGCCAGCTCTTCTTACGGCACATGGGCACTGCCTGCTCCTGCGCCTTCAAGATTTCCTTCTTGAAGAAGGTCCAGCCTTCCTGGGCCCCTTTGCTCTTCAGGACTGTCTCCCAAGGGACCCTCCCAACCAGTGTCCTGAACAGGGCAAAGTCTGCCCTCCGGAAGTCCATGGTAGCGGTATTGCTCACCCGCCTCCTTACTTGGCTAAAAATTGAAAACTCTATCATTTCATGGTCGCTAAGCCCAAGATGGCTTCCGACCTTCACTTCTCCCACCAGACCCTCTCTGTTCGTAAACAGCAGGTCAAGCAGGGCACCTTCCCTTGTAGGCTCGCTTACCAGCTGCGTGAGGAAGTTATCTTCCACACACTCGAGGAACCTCTGGGACTGTTTCCTCTTAGCTGTGTTGTACTTCCAGCAGACATTCGGTAAGTTGAAGTCCCCCACAAGAACAAGGGCTTGCGACTGTGAAGAATGAAGAATGAATGAAGAGACCTTCTTTGGAGACTTTTTTGGTATGGTCTCCCTATCAGATCTGTTTTAATCTGTCAGAGCAATTGTTTTTGCACAGTTCTCATCATAATTATCAATTAGGTGTGCCCAAAACCAGGTATCAGTATTTTCATGTGGCATCTTTGTAACTGTATTTTAATAATCATTGTCATTACACACAGAAGGATGAGGTTGGGCTTGACATATGTCTGCCCTTGTTTCTCCCTCATCTAAGCTTTCAAAATATTTTTCCTTGAGGTTTTCTGGTTGGTCAGCAGCTGGAAGTTGGCCCAAAGTAACTTTGAAGATCTCAAGATCCTTTCCTTCCCATTTATCGGTAATTACTGCTCTTTGTTAATTAGCATTAAACTGAATCTTACAGAAACACTTGTTTTGAGAAGGTAATGAATTCTCTCTCAAGAAAGAATGACTCCACACTGATAGATGAAATGGTACAAAGTCCAGATCTCTTGCACATATCAGCATGTAAACTGAGGCTATCTGCCCACAAAGACCAAAAGCTGCCTGAATTTTCAGTTTTCTCCATCTTGCTAAATGGTGCTTTCTCACTTTTATCACCTTGAGAAAAAAAACATTCCTGGTACAACTGTGAATTTCTTGACAGATGATTGCCCTTGTGAGTTTTACTATGAGTCTGTCCTATACGTTTTCTAGATACCTATGAACCTGAAATTATTACCCGATCTTTTCCTGAATGTGATGTTCCAGGTCAGTTCTCACTGTCTCATTGGACGGCTGAGTGCTGTTTGACACAGGAAATTGATTTCCATCTTCTGCTGCCTTCACTATGGAATGCAAAATTTTTCCCCTTGAAACTGCTAATTCTGGTTTGTTGTCAGCATTAGGATGGGTAACCTTTCTTTTTTCACAGTAAGCTAAGTGCTTGGCCCATATGAAGTTGAGATGTCGAGTATGACGTGTGTTTTCTTCACTAGGGATTTTGGCATGCAGCTGTTCAGTTGCTTTTTCAGAAAAGTGTTCCATCTGAAAGGAAAAGAAAGCATGCTAAAATAAACTAAAATCTTCCTTTAATATATTCAGATCTGCATTATTTTATTGGCAGAAAGCAATAAGATACCGGGGTAAAAATCCCAAAACATGCAAATCCATTTGCAATTACTTATGCTTAAACGAAGATATCATTGTATTTTACTAATTAGTAATAACAATTACTATAGAGTTGATCCTGCCCCCAATAAATTATATTTATTCCAGACAACAAAGAAGACCCTCAAGATGAAGAACTCAATGGATGCCAAATCAAGACATTAGAGCAGTATTCCTTTACTGAAGTTCTACTATCTGTCTAACATCAAATAGGTGGGAAGATTCAGGGTTTTTTGAGTGACAGTCTTCATGTGATTAGAATTGGGGTTATGCACAACTGGGATCTTTCCACTGCCTTTTTAAAAGTTCTAAATGTTTGAAGTATTCATAGCAAGTAAGACAGCTCTTTCAAGTGTTCCTTTATTTTCTTAAACATCTGGAACAATTTTTATTTATTTACTTTTAAACCAGATAAACAGGCTCTGGATGTATGAATGTATGAAAATTAAAGACTAGGTGATATTTAATTTAACAGGTTAAAAGGCCACAAACCTTTTACGCAGTATTCTGATGCTACTTAGATATGTTACAAATCAAACCGTAACTTTGTTCACAGTTACCTTTAAGCTAGATACAACGATATGCAAAACTCCAGCTTGCTATCAAATCCATATGTTTTCCACTTGGTGAAGAGGATTATATTGTTTGATTTCAAAATCAATCAGAAAGTTAAATGTTACAGCAGAAACAAAACTATGAAATCCACTATTTCCAAAATAACATTCTGAAGTAGAAGCATAATACAGAGTATTAAATAAAACTGATATTTAGCCAGCAAAGCAATCGTGAAGGTTAATAAAAACCATTAAAACCTAATTTAAAAATAAAATCCTAAATCACAGCTCTCTATTCCAAGGGTAGGACAAGTAAAGTTCTCTGTCACCAAGAATTACAGTAAGGAATTTTTTTTTATACTGTCACGTATTCAGCAAACTCATAGATATATGCATATATGCCTCTGCAAAAATCTTTTTAATGTGTGATCTGCTCAAGCCATATGAAAGCCCCAAAAACTTGAAGGTGAAGTCCTGACTTCATTGAGATCAGTGAAAATATTTCCAGTGATATTAATGCAAAGTCCACACTTTTGTTTGTTTCCAAGGTCCAGCTGAGTCTTGAAGGCTCAGAAAAATTAAACTAGCTCAGATTTGGGTAACAGAAGAAACCCCCCCCCCCACTAAATGAACACTCCAGTGCTGCAAGACATCCTCAATTCACATGAAATACACAATTTCATTTAGGATTAAATTTAGCAACCAAGATGTCATTCAAAAAGGATTATAATATATTTTAATTTGATTTTTGCTTTGAAACTCAAAAGCAACAATAAGGTTGATATTACAGATTTTTTTTTTGCTGGTAATCTAGATCTGTATGGATCTTACTGGAGGAAAAGAAGCAGTAATGCAAATAGCAGGAAATCTCCTCTATCTGTTTTCACTTGTCTACGGATATAGACCTTAATCTTACAAGAAACCTTTCACATGCTTAACTTCAATCATATAGGTATCCTAGATTACATAAAAAGGTATCCTCTTCTCTCTCTCACAACTTAACAACACCATTTGTCTACCAGAGTGACCAGGCAGTCAAACAAGAAAATGGTGATAACTTGATCCTGCATGTGGCTGAGTATATTAATAAAGACCTGGGTAAGGCTTATTCTTTTCAGCATCTTTCAGGGGTCATCTCTGTAATCATGAATGTCCCCTAATATGAAGGAACTTCAGCAATGTCTCTTTCAGGCTGAAGTACTCATTTGAAAGTGGACAATGATTATTTTTAAGTATCTTCCTTGAGTATTTGAGCCCTCAGATTAATATTGCTACTTTTTTATTTCAGGAAACAAAGCAATAAAATTCACTACAAGCTAAACAAGTTAACTCTCCAAGTTAATATAATCAATAAAGAAAATTCATTCAGAGGCTGCTTTTAGGACAAATTCTCCCAAGGCAAAACTGACAGCAGATACTGTCAAGGCAAGCCAGATTCCTTAAAATCTGAAGCTTTCACTAGGCTTAAAGCCACTAAGGTGAACTCATATAGGTGATCAAGAACTTAGGTGAAACTGCATATTCTTGGTCTTCTGTTCCACCTTTACCTTAGTTCCTTGCCCAAGTAACTCACCTAAGCAAGCTGACTCATATTAAGCAAATAACAAATAAGTCAGAACTCACAAGTCCTATGATACCATTCCTCAGGTTCAAGATAGGTTAGACTGACCTTACTACTGACACAGCTCTTCCACCTCCACCCCCTTTGGCTACTCTACTCTGCTTATGGAGCAGAGGACACGCGGGCTCAGGTATCAGAGCAATCAAGACAAAGAAATTATTCCAGCCAGTCTCTGCTCTAACAACGGGTTCTTGAATACCTGCTGGCCTCAGGAACAACATCCATATCAGCAAAGCAACTAGATTGAATCCAAGCAGTCTGTACAGCCCATTTGATTCCAGCAGAGCAGGCAGCATGAGGCACTACAGACTGTCAGGACAGTCAAACCAAAATGGCACCCATCAGTTAAACATGGAAAAAATCCTCTAATATTTATAGGGAGTGAAAGACATCTATAACAAAATAAGCAGCAAATGAAATGCTTAATAAATTAAATGTTATCATACGATTTTGTAAAATACAGCAGAGTTGACGATTGATACCTACAGCCATAAGTAAGCTATGTAAGTAAATACAGCAGGAAATAAGAGATGGAAGACAAGGAGACAGTGCAGAGAAATAGGTCGTCTTATTCAAAAACATACTTGAAGTTCCTTCCATGAAAATACTTTTTCGTTGTTTCACAGCTCAAGTTTCCTTCCCGCATAGTTCTTTTAAGATCCAAAGACTTGACATTCCCTGTACATATCAAGGGCTTTTTTCTAACTATTTTTATTTCTATATTCTTCAGCTGCTCTCTATCCTCCATTTCTAATTTAGATCACAAGAGTAATAATAACTTTGTGCATTTCTACCTTTTAAACATTACCTTTGGGGCTGATAATTTTTTTTTCAGTTGCTAGAGGTAAGAAAAACAAAAACTAAGCAATTGACTCAAAATCTTAACTGGCACAGCAAGAAATGCAAACCAGCCTCTTGTAGGTTTGATAAAAAGCAAAATAAAACAAATAACTAGCATTCAGAAATAATTTACAAATAATACAGTCTCAGCAACAACACCCAAGAACATGGAAACAAACTTCATCTTGCAAACACTGTCTGAACGGGAAAGAAAATTATACTATGCCTTTTTATACTGACTGTTCTTAGAAAACTGGTTTTCAGGTTATCAGCACACAATAATTTTCAAAGCAAGCCTCTCCCACATGCTTTTGCTTGCCTGCCTTCTCCAAGGGTAAGTCTCAAATATTTTTTGATTTTTTTTTCCTCCAAAAATGAAGTCTAAAACCAAAGCTTTCTGGCTCAGATCAAACTCTCTTAGTTTCTACCAGTACATCCTGTTCTTCCCCACTAAGAGAAAAAGAACAAAATCAAAAGTCTGATCTACATAGGTTATGTGGGAAAAGAAGATTTTGTAACAATACAGTGCTTTCAGACTTGGAGACTACTTGGAGCTCAATACTGTGCATTGTGTGTTAGTACACATGTATAGGTTGTATGGACCACTACCCTTGACTGTTCCCTGGGAATGTTTCCACAGTATTCTGCTCTCATAGAATCACAGAATCACTAAGGTTGGAAAAGACCTGTAAGATCATCAAGTCCAACCTGAAAAAAAAAAAAAAAAAAAAAAAAAAACAACGCAAACAAACAAAAAAACCCCAAACAAACAAAAGAGAGAAAAAAAAAAAACCACCCACAAAACACAAAACACACCACAACCCACAACAAAACAACCCACCCACACCACACAGCACCATGCCCATCAAGCCACATCCCACAATGCCACATCCACACGCTCCTTGAATACCTCCAGGGAGGGTGACTCCACTAACTCCCTGGGCAGCCTGTTCCAGTGTTTCACCACTCTCTCAGTAAAGAACTTTTTCCTAATATCTAGCCTGAACCTCCCCTGGCACAACTTGAGGCCATTTCCTCTTGTCCTGTCACTCGTCACTTGGGAGAAGAGACCAACACCCACCTCTCTGCAACCTCCTTTCAGGTAATTGTAGAGAGCAATAAGGTCTCCCCTCAGCCTCCTCTTCTCCACACTGAACAACCCCAGCTCCCTCAGCCGCTCCTCACAAGACTTGTCTTCCAGACCCCTCACCAGCTTCGTCGCCCTTCTCTGGACACGCTCCAACACCTCAATGTCCTTCTTGTAGTGAGGGGCCCAAAACGGAACACAATATTTGAGGTGCGGCCTCACCAGCGCCGAGTACAGGGGCACGATCACCTCCCTGCTCCTGCTGGCCACACTGTTTCTGATACAGGCCAGGATGCCGTTGGCCTTCTTGGCCACCTGGACACACTGCTGGCTCATATTCAGCC
The DNA here is from genome assembly GCF_030936135.1 of Gavia stellata. NCBI lineage: Eukaryota > Metazoa > Chordata > Aves > Gaviiformes > Gaviidae > Gavia > Gavia stellata. The sequence goes on from NC_082637.1 coordinate 44,976,454, forward strand.
GGCTGTCAATCCACACCCCCAGGTCCTTTTCTGTGGGCCACTCGTCCCCAAGCCTGTAGTGTTGTCTGGGGTTGTTGTGGCCAAAGTGTAGAACCCGGCACTTGGCCTTGTTGAACCTCATACAATTGGCCTCAGCCCATCGATCCAGCCTGTCCAGATTCCTCTGCAGAGCCTTCCTACCCTCAAGCAGATCAACACTCCCACCCAACTTGGTGTCATCTGCAAACTTGCTGAGGGAGCACTCTATCCCCTCATCCAGATCATCGATAAAGTTATTAAACAAGACCAGTCCCAAAACTGAGCCCTGGGGGACTCCCCTTGTGACCGGCCGCCAACTGGATTTCACCCCATTCACCACAACTCTCTGGGCTCGGCCATCCAGCCAGTTTTTTACCCAGCGAAGAGTGCACCTGTCTAAGCCACGAGTCGCCAGCTTCTCCAGGAGAATACTGTGGGAGACAGTGTTGAAGGCTTTGCTGAAGTCCAGGTAGACAACGTCAACAGCCTTCCCCTCATCCACTAGTCGGGTCACCTGGTCATAGAAGGAGATCAGGTTGGTCAAGCAGGACCTGCCTTTCATGAACCCGTGCTGGCTGGGCCTGATCCCTTGGTTATCCTGCACGTGTCCCGTGAGCGCCCTCAAGATGAGCCTCTCCATAATCTTCCCCAGCACCGAGGTCAGGCTGACAGGCCTGTAGTTCCCCGGATCCTCCTTCCGGCCCTTCTTGTAGATGGGTGTCACGTTGGCAAGCCTCCAGTCGTCCGGGACCTCCCCCGTTAACCAGGACTGTTGATAAATGATGGAGAGCGGCTTGGCAAGCTCCTCCGCCAGCTCCCTCAGCACCCTTGGGTGGATGCCATCAGGCCCCATAGACTTGTGGGTGTCCAGGTGGCATAGCACGTCATTAACTGCTTCCTCCTGGATCATGGGGAGCCTATTTTGCTCTCCATCCCTGTCTTCCAACTCAGGCAGATGGATACCCTGAGGATACCTGGTGTGGCTGTTAAAGACTGAGGCAAAGAAGACATTAAGTACCTCAGCCTTTTCCTCATCCTTCGTGACAATGTTCCCCGCCGCATCCAGTAAAGGATGGAGATTCTCCTTGGCTCTCTTTTTGTTGTTAATGTATTTATAGAAGCATTTTTTGTTGTCCCTCACGACCGTGGCCAGGTTGAGCCCTTTGGGCAGCTTTCTCACAGTGAACTGTTTCTTTTGTATCAACTCAAGGCTTTTTCAGGGAGTAACAGGACACCGAGACAATTTTATCAATTATAACTTTCCCAGAAAGTTCAAGAGCGTGGCCACATAAATTGAGGCAGCTGATAATTTTCAGTTTTGACCATTTGGTGAAATACAGAAGAGGCACTTGTTCTATCCATGTGAAGATCAACAGGGCTGGCAGGCACTTTTCAAACCAAACTTGTCAGTGGAAAACACTGCTCCACCAGAGTAGTGCTAGATCTTGTTCTCTTTTAAGTAATCGATTATTCAGGAAAAAAAATCCCTTATAAATGAAATATGTCAGCTGTGTTTTACACTCCTCATCAACTACACAACTGTATTGTCTTCATTTTTGTTCCCTCTTTTTATGTCTCTACTCTCTGGCACCATCTTAACCTACAGCCAAATTTTCCAACTCAGTATCAAATGCTTGAGGTCTCCCTTCTACACGCTGCTCAGGATCAGCTGCCTACACAGAAGTGCAAGACTGTGCCCTTAGGACCCTTTAGAGCAATCAAGGACGCGAATGCACAGCAGAGGCCGTCAATCCTGGATGCACAGATTTCCATTCTGTCATGCTGTACAAAATCACCAACATCTCCATTAACTTTGGGACACCTCAGCTACAGCAGTGCTGCGGTAAATTAAAAATCACCTGTGATTACTTTATGTTTGACACACAGTAAGTTCAAAAGCACAGGACGGGCAGGGGAGAAAGTGACTAAACATCTCCCATTTGAATAGACTGGAAAGGTGTAAGCTGTGGTTAGCCGCATTTATCCATGACACCATCAGCCAAATATGACCATACAATAAATGCTTGCCATTTCCAAGTGGGGTTGAGAGGCATGACCAAAGGCGAGCTTGGCATGCAGAGGGATGCACAGTGCCAGTGAGAGGGTCATCACAACCACACAAGCCCAGCCCGGGACTTTAACGGAGTTTGCTTTCACTACCCCTCACAAGTACAATGCTATGGGTATACCATGTCTATAACACATATATAGGGAGATATACATGTTTATGTACACAATGGCAGATCTCTGAGTGGGACTTCTGCACACCAGTCACTCCACCAACACCGGGGCCACCAAGCCCCATTCCTTCAGGGTGGCAAGAAGAGGTGACATTGGAGACCTTTGGTGTTGTGTTTTCCGGAACTGTTGTAAAACCTTATTTCCCAATCAACAAAAATTCAAAGACTTATGCCTAAAACTATAAATGCCTAATTCAAACCTGTTTGCGAATATTTCTTTAGTATCATTTAAAAAACAAGCAAAGAAACAAAACCCAAAAAACATACAAACAAAAAACCTACCAAAAAACCAAAGAAATATCCAATACCAGAATCCAATTCTTAAAGAAGTGTTTCTGTGCAAGGCAACTTCTGATGAATTATTCTGTAATGCCACAAGAGGACACTCTTAAACCACTATTTTCAATGCAGACTGGCGCTTTACAACTCATTTTGTATTCCGTGGTAAATACATACTTCTGCTCCCCAACAACACAGAAGATAAGGACAGTTCTTCACATTCACCAAATCTTATCTTGCTCAAGCTCAGAATTCAGGTAGAAACAACTAATAAAAATTTTAGCTCAACTGACAGCTGTAGCCCTTTATATAAATTGCATAAGCTTTGGTTCTTACAGCTTTTTCTAATACTGCGCTTATACATTTTCTCTGAAAGCATGTAATATATTTTACACTTTGGTTACAACACTGTTAGAAACTTGCTATTTCCATATCTGTAAAGTTGTGTTACCAGTACTCATGTACCTTGTCTTTAATTGCTCAAATCAACTAGGCATGTATACTTTTTTAAAAAATTACTTAGGAATTAAGTTTCTAGAAATGTAAAACTAGGTTCATAAAATTAGCAGTAGTATTAAAAGTATTGAAATAACTACAATGTCATTGCCTTATCATTATTTTAGAGACATTGAGTGCAAGTTTTCCAGACAGAGGCAAGCAAGTAATCCAAATATATGAATTATACATTAAAAATACTGGAGTTGATGTAACCCAATGATCAGTTTGGAACAAAAGGAACACAAAACCATAAAATATCTTGCTTCTTTACAGTAAACTCTGTGTTGTTTGTTTACAACAAACAGATATAGACTCTTCCTCCATTTTGCTTATTATATGATTTGCCGTAAGTTCTGTGGCCTGAATGAGAAAAAAAAAAATTAAATGATCAATTAGTTTCTTTATACATACAACTTAACAATAAACTAATTAGGAACAATAGAGTTCAAGATAGCTGGTGATGGTGGTGACATTTGGGGCAAGTATGTTTCATACATAACTTCGTTTCAAAGTTGCCATGGAGTTGAATGATACTGTTAACCAAGCTGAGTAGGACTTTAATGCCTTTATTATATTTGTTAGTTGTTTTGAGGGGAGGAGAGGTACTTCAAAATATTATCCAAAGCCTCAAATTACACTTCCAGCTTTGGCTTTCATCATAGCAGCAATTAAGTCAATGCAGGAGACCACGATTAGCATTGTCTTGACCGATGCGGCCAGCTCTGGGATATTCTGCTAAGTCTTACTTAGGCTGTTCACATCTGTTTGCTGATTTTTGTTCAGTCTCATGTGGTACTACCAAAACAGCTTTTCCCACATTACTAGCTCCTGTCTGATCCACTACAGTGTATGGATAAAGAAAACATGAAGAAACTCATAATAAAACAACAGGAGGTACTTACACTTCTGAAGCATACCCAGTTTATACCTGATAATAACATGAACCACTGTGTTTTTTCTCTTTTCTTCTTTTTCTCTTATAATCTATATGGGAGCTGAATACTTAAATAAATGTAACTGCAAATAGGATTACACTCCTTGCTTTGCATATCTTTGGAGAGAGTCAAACCCCCATAATTAGCACAGCTTTCTGGTGTACTTTTACAGTTGTAAAATGTTATAGCTAGATGTGAGGTCTGCTTTACTAAAGCCTAGTAATGATTACATAATTTCAAATTGCTGATTCCTTTTTCTAAGTCGTTATTTTGTGATGAATAGCTCCAGTCTTTGGGGGAGAATATCTTGTAATTTCAGAGTTATGCTGATTGCTTTTTGCTAAATGCTCTTTGCAGTGTCCTGCCAAGGGAGTCCTGGTAATTCCAGCAGTCAATATGCGAAGCACAACCATAAATTGTGTTATTCACAGGCAGGAGAGTAGAGACACCCACAGAGCCAAAATCTTTGAAATAGATGCTATTGTAATTTATAAAGGTCCTGAGAGTGCTGGATCATAGGATAATTTGCTATAATTGTAGATTTTTAGCAAATCTGTAAGGAGAGCGGGTGCTGCAATGCAAGTTGCAAAAAATATCTGTTCAGCATACAATATACAGGAATCAATTGTACATGTTTTACAGCTCAGGAGAATTATGAGTCAAAGTAGTACTGAATTAAAAAGAACGGGAAAGACACCTAGAACTGTCCCTTACTTTAATGTTATTAGAATGCACTCAGAAACAGCCCTTTCAGTGTAAAAACTGCACTTTTTGTTAATAACCAGAAGAATGAAAAGGAAATACCCTTTTTAATGCATTGACAAAGATTTAGCCTGCCCTGTTACCAACAAACACTGCTATGGCTGCACTTTGCTGTAAGCCAGGATGGCGAAACTGCAGTTCACAAGGAGCTTAAAGGTAGCCACTGCAGTCCCCGGTGCATGCAGCCGATGCGTGGGGCTGTGGGGTGAGGCTGCAGCCAAGGACTGGTGTGCCTGGCATGTCCCAGCTGCCGGCCTGTCCCCGGCAAAGCCCTGCAGCCTCCCTGATGCATCAGTGGGAAGGGTCTGTGTGTGCATTTTAGGAAGCACATCCATTGCTGTGGAGGCAGGTCAGGCTCCATCTGATCTCAAAGCATTTCTGTTGCTCAGTGTCCAGGGGGCTGCACAGGGGTAAGAGAAGCAGCAGGGAGCTGGGGACGGGGAGTATGCTGGGGACAGAGAGGGTGGACGGAGCCGTGGGCTATGCTGAAGTTCAATGCAATGGTTTGGAGGTCCGGGGTGTGTATTAAATTTGCACGAGAGGTGGAAAAGGAAGAGAGGCTTGGGAAATGAGGACTTTGACAGAAGGAGTTTTGTGCTTTGTGTAGTATAGTTGGCTAAATCAGAACAGCAAAGGAGGCTTTGATCAGAAGGACAATGTATACGAAGGAGTAAGTCACGAGTGCATGGCTGGCAATAGAAACTCTCTTTCCAGCCTCTAAGCTCCCTTCCCACACAAACATGCCAGCTATGCTATTGTAATTACAAAGGCACTGCTCACACGTTAAAAGAAATCAGTCCTTTCTCTGTGTACCCATACCACGTCGCGTTCTTTAGAGACATGTTGCTTTACCTCATTTCTAAGGTTGCAAAATAACTTTTGGGGAAAGCAATGTGGGGGGAGGGAGGGGAGAAGAAGGGAAGAGGACTTCCCATCCGTCTGAGAAGGAGAAAATTGTGAGGATGGAATAAAGGCGTCAAAGATAATAGAGTTAGTAATATCTTTGGTGGGCTGTCCAAAGAAAATACAACTCCGCTATTTTAGCTTAAAAGTAGGGGTTTTTCCAAAAAAGCAGTAGGTTGAAATAACAAGAACTGATAGGCAGCTATGAAGCAAAGCTGACTAAATCTATTTTTCACCAGCAGTTGACATTTATTGTGTTTTTATGACAGTTTACTGCAGCGCAGGCATCTCCTTACATCACCTTTGTTGTTACAGTTCCCTGTGGACGTACCAGGATCTCAGACTGAAATGGCACATGCCATCACCTAGACAAAACCAGTGAAGGAATGGTGGTTGTCATGAAGAGATCATGAGATGCTGTGCTCTACTGAGTTTGCCATTCCAGTGGTCATATACCTGCTGAGTGAGGATTACAGCTGTTGACTTAGATCCCAAGAACAAGATTTAAGCAAACTTTGCGCTCAAATGTTTTTTGGATTTGCCTTTGCAGAAGTCCTTTTTTCCCATACCTAAAGTGTATCTCATTATGTCCACCCAGCTCTCTCTGCGGGAAGAGGAATCTGAAGATTTGATCTGAGAAAAGCAGTGGACACATTAGGTGACATTTTAGTTTTTATTGCCAGCTTCATTGCACTAGAAGTTAATTTAAAAATACCCGCAGCCCTCTCAAAACTTCTCTTTAGGAAACTATTCCTGTGTGTAATACCGAAAATCAGAAAATATTTTAAAGTGGTTTTAAAAATAGACATTTCAGAAGACATTACATTTAGTAGGTCTTTTTGTTATAGATTCTAAATAGGATATATAGGATTGCAATTGTGAGGCTTTCCATGTTCTTCTGTCTACAGTTCTTTTCAGTAACACATGCCTTATTCAACCCATATAGTCAATTAATCTTCAATCAAAGAAATGTACCTATTTCAACTCAATTTCTAGTACATTTAAACCAATGATGTTCTCTTCATCTTTTGTGACTAGCAACTAATAGGTGGTATTTGTTCATTAGGACACTGATGAAGATTCTAGGGGCCACTTCACTTCTCTGAAGTATCTGCCATTTCTTGAGCTCAGTAAACATACTTGCATTGAAATTAAAAGCAAGCTAACATGGGAAAAGTCAGAATGAAATAAACAGAGAAGGTAATTTTTCATGCTCCTGTTTAATTTCTATTTTTGTAACCATTTTTTGCACTCCTCCACTACATGATTGTGAAGTAGAAATTAATTGTTCTTCGTTGTAAGGCAGAAGCGCTGAGCTGTGGTTTGTTATAGCAGGAAAACTTTCCTGACAAAGTTATGCCACAGCTTTAAATTCCCACTACATCATGAAGCATCACTTCACAGGGACAGATTGTGCCCATGCTTCTAGGAGGGAGCTACAAGACATGTAGAGGGCAAGCTGTGAAACCTTTGTAACAGTGTAAGATGTAATTCCTGCAGAGAGCTCATCTGGCTGAGACGAACAGCAATAACCTCCCTTAAAAGAAAGCAACTGCAAGCAAGACAGCTTCAAAACGTCACAGCAGCTCCTACAAATTTCTGAGGATAAGGCTGACGAATGATTCATGTTTGTAGAGGGGCAGAATGAAAGACCTACCACTATGGGATCAAAGTCTTGTAGCAGGGCATTTAACAGCCATAATGATAGAGATCTTCACAAGGTGTCTCAAAGACCTTTTTCCACATAAAACACAGCTGAAAGAAAACCTACAGTAAATCCATACAAACAGAAAAGACAAATACTTCCTTTGGGATTTAAACAAAAACAACAAAACGAAACAAAAAGTTGAGAAACGTACCTTGCCTTGTCAAGTTCTAACAGTTACCTACAGCAACCATTTGCGCCAATTAATGCACCCTGATTTCTTCAAATGCACATTTGGCATGACATTTCAGAGAGTTGTAATTTTAGAGAAATTTTGTGTGTTATTATTCAGAAAGAATTTATGACAAATGCTGAATTTCTACCCAAAGTACACATACTATTTTCATAAATTGTGGTAAGTACTTAGAATGCAAACAATACTGAGGAGGCTATGCTGTATTCTGATGTTAAAGAAGGAATGCAACCTCTTTTGAAGGAAGCATTATAACCTACACCATTTTAACTGAATAAATAGGTCTGCCAGTACTATGTAGTCCTGGCCCTTTACATTTCAAATTGCCAGAGAGTCCGTTTAGATTTTGGCACTTTCTATACAGTACCGACATGTCTACATCTAAATCTTTTATGTAGCCTTGGTTTCTCTGACCTAGCTCCCCAAAATGGTGTTCAATTGCCTCTTTGAAGACTGTTTGTTTCTTACCAGACGCTTTTGCACTGAGCTCCGAACCAACTTAATGTAAGCAAGCTCCATCCAAAAGCTGTACAGGTTTGCTTGCGTAACACTCTAGCCAGATCTGCCTACCAAAAGGTTGCAGCCATATGTCTACAACCAGGGCCTGACTTCAAAACCAGACTTCCCTATTAATATTCTGTGTGCAGTAATTTTATTTTGGGGCAAATTCAAGACTCTGACTAACTCTTACATGGTAACTGGGCAAACCATTAGGCCCTTGGTTAGTGCATCTGAAGCCATGTTAGTAATATCTTATTTTAAAGCACTTTCTTAGTGCCTCTCCAGCTGATGAATAAAAAAAAGTATGCAAAAAAAAAATTGTAAGAGCCCTAAGAAATCTGCACTATTTCATGTACCGACTAATTCTCAACAAAAACTATTATTTATGAAACATCTTTCACCATAAGAAGTGTCATAAGTGCAGAAAGCTTTTCTCCAGTGTATTTTTATTAGGGATTCCTGCCATCATATCAACATACAAAACAATCAGGATGTTGACATATAGAAATGTGAAATTCACTGTACAAAGATAAGGCTCAAGTTACAGGTATATATTCCCCTTAGTCTCCATGAAATAAAACCATTTTTAATTCTTCCCAGAGTTGTGTTTATAAATGTTAGACAAACCACAAAAGAGATTTCAAGTACATAACATTTTACAATATAATCCAAGCACAGACAGAAATACACAATACTGTACCTATAGATGCTCCATAACCCAAGTCTGTCACCCTCACCGGTAAAATACTAGACTGCTACTCTCTCTGAATATGCCCAACCATATCATTCTGTGTGTATTACGTGGTGGTGGCCTTTAAGTTATAGGACTCTCATGGCTTTCAGTTACATTATTTTGATACACCAAAGAATATCAGGAAAGAAGGAAAGAATTCTAAAAGGCCTGGCCCGAATGTATGCACATGGTTAGTAAAGGCAGGCACATGTGCACACACACACTTGCATTTAACCCTACGTAAAACCTCACTGCACTGCACATTTTCTGAGATGACATTCTCGTGCAACTTAGCTATTTTCTGATAGAGTTTAATCAAGAATAACAATACTCCTACTTCTGGAGTGCTGTAATTTACAGGGACAAGACTATATTTTTGAGCATAAGAGTTAATTTTTTTTTTAATTTAAATAATTATCAGACTTATTATAGGAGCCTGTATGGAACCATGTCTCCATAGTCCAGCAGGATGCCAGCTCTCACAGCCTTCAACACTTGAGACACCTTTTACGACACCTTTTTTTAGAAACAATGCAACTGAATAATTTCCCATTAAGGTCAAATGTCTACTTTAGTTCACTCTCCATTTCTATTGGGCTAAACGATTATTACCTCATGGGAAAGGATCATTTAGCTGCAAGTAGCACAAGAAGAAATACACATCAAGTAACTAATCAATAATGATTCTTCTGGGGAACAGACTGGCAAGGACAAACAAAGAGAAGAGAAAAAAGGCTGTTGTTTAATTTAGCCTTTTTTGGTTGGGAAATGAATAGCAATCCAAAGCCCTGTAACTGTTTTGTCCTTTAAAAACTGGAGAAGATTGGAAGGGAAGGAGAAATCCTCTACGGAAATTGCCATTTTCAAACTAGACATTTGCAAAGGCTTACATGAGAAAACCAAGGAAAACCGATTCTCTGATATCGAAACTAAAGGAATTTATTTAGTAGGAATTAAAGATGTGGTTACGATGTGTTAAATGCACATCTAATAAAACAGCCTCAAATATGTCTCAAATTCATAAATCTCTAAGGAGGAGAAAGACTCTGAGGCCAAAGTCAGAGTTCCCTAGTTTAAATACGAAATAGGTCTGCACTAACATCAGGGGAGGAAAAAGAATACAAACTTTCTTCTCTTAAATACAACCTCTGTGGTACATTTGAGGCCCTTCAAATGTTCTCAGCATTGACAAGATTTTACTTAAGTACATTCTCTAAGCTATACTGGAATACCTTTAGATATACAAATCCATGTTACACAAAACAGCATTAGATCATGTAATTGGGGTCGTAATAACAGGGAAAGAGAGTAAGTATGCTGCTATATGTGAAAGCAAGCATATTAATATGCACAGAAAATATGTTGTCTTAGAGACTAGTAATAATGGGCATCAAGGATGAAGATGCATCTCTTAAAGTGTTTAAGCCTTTAACTCTGAGTCAGTAGAATACTTTTATGTGAACTGTACAGCCTAATGCTTTGCTTTAAAAAGGAGTATATTTTTCTTCTCTATCATTTTTAAAAGTAGGTCACTCACCTACTGATTTAGCTAGGGTTTTGGCTTTTTTTTTCTTTTTTTTTTTTTTTTTTGCTACTTACTATTATCTTCTTCCATGTTATGTACAATAATCTACATTTAGACTGAAAACTCACTCTCCTCCAAAACGTACTTGGACTATCTTGTAGCGACTTTCTACAGCACTGATAAAGTGTAAGACAATCTGACAGGTAAGAGGAAGGATCATTAATTTCCGTTCTGCTCACTTCCCCAAGCTTTACAACTGTGCCTTTCAGAAATTCTTCTGCGTACTTGGTGTCCTTTCACCTCCCCCAGGCAGCCCCTACAGAACGTGAGTGAACTTTCTATTTATTTCCCAAACCACAGTCCCTCTGTATAAAGCTATATTAAACTCATTCACTCTCCAGCCAGTAGTTTAAAAACAAGTCATTGCAAAACACTAAAAACGCCCTACATGCCCTTGTGCATTATTCTTACGAATTTGTACATTTAAGTAACATCAGAAGTTATCTTTTGCTAAAAATTTACCAAAATATTTTAAACACATAAAAATGTAAAAAAACAAACAAACAGAAAAACAAACCAAAAACAAAAACCCAGCATAAACATTGCTTGTATAGGCATTGGTTATAAGAGATTGCTGAACTAAGGAGTATATTCAAAAAAGTTTTTGTTTCAGTTTCATTGGATTTAGTGTCATGGATTGAAAGGTTAGACAATGAAACTTATTGTGATTCTGTCTTATATGATGTAATAGATGAGCAAGAAGTCTGAAATGCAATTAAAATAAAACTTCTTTTTGGTTACTGAAAGGTGACTGTATAAGCCTGTAACTAAAGGGGCAATTTAAGTATGTAAAGGGAACTTAAGAGCCTGAAGAACCTGTAATGAACTGGATATGAAGACAGCTACTGACTGATGGCCCCAGGGGCATTATGGAAAGCTGGCACTAACTGAAATTTTGAATATAGCCCTTAGTTGTATCATATTTATTTAAAATTTAAAAGCTGCCCAGCATGTCACGAATGAAGTTTATTTTGCAAGCTACCCACTGCCTAAGGGGGCAGTAATATTCAACATGAAACTGCTGAAACTCCGGTGTCTGACGGATTTCATGGAGAAAAGATGTTTGAAGGTCCGACTCCAGGAGAACAAGCAGAAGAGGGAACACAAACAACAACAGTCCAAGGCCTACAAGGAGAAGTCTGGAGAAACTCTTCACAAAGGCATTCACCTCTATGTTGCCCATTAGGAAGTCATAGCTCCACCTAAGGGCTCTCCGAGCTTCTTTCAGTTCTTCCTCCTCTGCAATCAAAAATGCATTTTCATCTGCTTCCAGTTCCTCAAATGAATCTGTATCATCTTTCTCATTCTCTACTCTTGGACAAGTATCAAAGAGCATGTCAATCTCATCATCAACAGGGGTGGGCAGCAAGCTGGCACTAGGATTGTATACCATTTCTGAGATGGTTAAAGGTTCCTCTTTCATCTTCTCTTCCTGTTCAATGGCAAGATCGACATTCCCCCCAGTGTCCTTAACTGGGGAGTTTGAAGACACGGGTACTGAAATCTCTTCTTCCTTTGGCAGTTGGATACCTGAAAAAAGGAGATGAAAATAGTGATCCTAAATTTATGCCTTCCTGTTGTCAAAACAGCCTTCCAATAGTACCTAATAGAGGTTGGAAAGAAGGTTCTGCAATCATTTTGCATATTGAAAGCAGGCCATACACAATTAGCAAAAACTGGAAAAGCTTTTTGAAATGCTCCAGAGGAAGGCAACATCTTTTACAACACTGCAGTACACCAGATCTGCTTATCTTTGTCTGATGCAGCTATGTCATGAATGAGTGGTTTAGGTTGCCTAAAGAATCACCATCTAAAATATTGGCAAAAGTGATTTTAATAGAAATTAACTTCTTAACAGAATTGCAACTTAACAGAATTCGATGGCAAGGTTCACTCTATAACTTACTAAAACATACGAAGGAAATTCAAATTAAGATCAACTTGAAGTTATTTATACAAAGAGAGAGCAGAGAAACCAAAGGGGTAAAGAGTAGGGAAGACCCTCTTGTTGAGTCGCAAGCTTCAGAGTAGACCTCCTTGCTTTCTAAACTTCTCAAAGAAGAGTTTATGTGCAGCTAGGTCCAGTCCTAGTCTCAGACTTGGTCAACGGGTTTTATCTAAAGGATTCTATGTATTTAGCAGCAATTTAAGGGTCATTCACAGTTTGAGGCAAATCATAAGATTTTAGCAACACTTAATCATGGACTAATTTAAGATTTACAAAGCAAGCTAATCACAACAATAGCTTAATTACAGATTGATTCACACACACATGTACACAGACATAAAGATATAGATATATACAGAGGTACCTGTTAAAAATTCCCCTTGAGTTCTGTGAAAATACTCACTTCAAATGTCTCAGCATTTCTCAACGGGCCAGGGTTGACCCTCAGGGAGGAGAGGGTTTTAGCCCAGGTCCCATCGCCGGCTCGGCACTGTCCTCCAAAATTCACAAACTGGAGAGTTTGTGAAACTCTGAGAGGTGTCCCTCTCAGAGGGACATGCTGGTCGCAGTCCACTGCGGTCCAGGAGAGCTCAGAGGGTCTCACCTGGGACCACTCTTTATAGGTTAGCGAGATGATTGGCTTAAGTCATTAGTAAAATGACGGAATTTTGGTAACCATGGTGTCGTTCCACTTGGGTTATGATCCTGATAATGAGTGCTCCAGGGCTGTCAAGGAATGACAGATGATCCCATTCTTCTGGCTCTCATTACCCACCTCGGTCAGGTAACAAGAGTGCCTGGTACAGTCAGTGCTGTTCCCTGCCTTAACCATGCAAGAGTTTCTGGTATGGTCAAGGGACGCTTAACCACCCAACTTGTTACACAAAGGTCAGGGCCTAGCTGGAATTTCTGAGATCATAGAGCAGTCCAGGGGAGAGGGGGAAGGAATGCACCACTACAAGCTACCACTAATAATGGTGTAATGCAAACCAGAAAACAGAACAGCTCATTTTCTACTGACAATCAGAGTTCTGATATAAATGAATACCTAGTACATATATGAATTGGTGCTATCTGGTGTATAACAATGATAATAACAATAATAACAACAACCCATCTTTATTTCTTTGAGATGAATGAGGAGAAAGTGATAAGATAATGGCTGAGGTTGGGAATTTTTAATAGAGCATGACATTAAAAAGAGACAATAGATTATCATGATAAATTCATATTAACAGCAGAGAGGATAAAAGGAGAGGAAGGTTGACACACAGTATGAGGATTAGCTATCATTTAAATGGAATGAAAATGCCTCACCTCTTTAAAAACTCCCTCTCCTCATGTCTCATTTTATTTCCAGTCATCTTTCTACTCTTCGTACTCACAGGTTTTTTTCTCCCTCTCCTTTAAATTTCTCTCTCCTCCTTATAGAGGAGTCTTTCTTAGCCTTACTGCTATGCTTATTTCTTATGACCCCACTCGCTGCCCAAGCTCTCTCCTCTCAAAACTTACTGCGCTTTTTCCAGCCTAACACTAACAGCAGTAAGTCTGCAAAAAAGTCTAGCTGTTTTGCAGCTACATCAACATTGCAGGGACTGCTGTTAGTTGTCATTGCAGGAGTGGAAGGGAGAAGAGTCGGGCACAGAGCTTGGGCAAAGTGATAGGAAAAGAGTTTTAAATTTGTCCCATGTCCAACACTCATTACCATCATCACCATTTGCCATCTATGTGCAAAAGAAACAGACCATACACAGTGTCATGTGCAACAGTACTATATAATAACACTTAGTACTTCTCGTTTTCTGATGTTAAGCATCTCCCCAGTCGTTACTAATGACCAAATGCAAAATATAGATAAGGATTTAGCAGGTAAAACCAATACAAGATTACGTGACTTGTCCAACAAGTAACTCAGGAAATTCATGTCAAAGTACTATTTATAATTCAAATTAGCCCAATTCTTTGATATCAGCAAAAGATCTCTGTAAAAGATAGTGAACTGACATCATCAAAGATTCATTCCAGTTTTAGTGCAGTAAAGATTAAGGTTCAGAGATTTTAAAACAATGTGGTATAAAAGAAAATGTATTATTTTATAAAATTTTTTGTTTATAATGCTTTATAAAACAAGTAATCAGAAAAGCAGTACATGTCCAGTGCTAATTACACTGGTTTTCAGTGTGAAGTAAAAGGGTCTCAGCAAGCTCTGTTGACGTTTTCTATTAACTGATGGCAAACATAAAAAAAAATAAACTAAACAAAAGGTCCATTATGGTCATTTTGAGATGAGGGAAATAAAGCATGACCTGAACCATGCTATAAGGAAGAGATGCATCACTGCTTCGTAAACATATGATACAGGACAAAAATTGAGAAGCAAAAATCCCAATCATAAAGACATCTACAATATAAGACAATACACAGCTTAGATATATTTTGGCTCACAATTCTAAGCTACAATTTTAAATAGTAACTCAATGATAATTGCCCAAAATTCTGCAAAGGATCTCACTTTGAGATCAGAAGCCTTTTCACATTTTTTCTTGAAAATGTCACTGATTTTTTTTTTACATTATTAGTCCTAAGAACTGTAGATACCATTCACTGTACTGAAATCACTAACTTTGTTTCTGAAACCTACTTTCCCTCCATTTGACTAGACAGCAAAAGAATGTTCTTATACCATTGGCTACTGATCATTAAACTAGCAGTAAGCATAACTACATTTCAGCGAAGTTGGTGATACTTACCTTACCCCAGACTTCCTCACTGTTAGAAATTTTGTATTTCTTGAATGACAATCTCTATTTCCAATTTCTTCACCCACCCCACCCTCCCCCTTTTATATCTACCATGACTACCATGCTCAGGACAGGACATATCCACAAAAATCTCAGTTTCATAACTGATACCAGGTCTGTGCACTACCAGGTCACTCAGCAGTAGACCTGCCCTAAGCCAGATACAAGCACATGATCACATTTCTGACAGAGCCCAAAATAGTATTTGTAGAAAAATCTGCCAATACAAAGTTAACATGTCGAATCTTTGTAAACGAAATTAAACAAGCAGATTAATACTTTGTGAGATGGAGCTGCTGCACTAGGAATCTTAAAGCTTCTTAAGACACTTCCTCATGGAAATATCTGCCATAGTACCCTGCTGTACACCAGAGTGCCTGACAATTGCCACAAAATCCTCCATGTGACCTCTGCAGCTCTGTTAGCGTGTTCTCCAGACAATCAAAAGGGTAAGTAAGGTACTTGCTAAGTAACCCCAGTTTATAGACTTCCCAAAAATTGGGTGAGCGATGGCTTGTTAGTATCTGATAACTTTAAAATTGTACTGAACTTAATACCAGTTGGGATGAAATGCCAATAAATGCAACATAAAGTATATGACATATTACAAATACTTTTAAAAGATGTAAGAAATGACAGAAAACCTGCACTTTAAACTTACCTACATTAAATCACTCCTTCAACAAGCCACCTTGCTCCTTAGCTGACAAGACAACTTTCTGGATCCCCTTCTTAATGCATGCTTTTATGTGGCATATTATATTATGTACAGAAAATCTCTTTGTTACAGAACACCATCCTCAGGAAGGATCCCCCCTTGCAGTAGAGCACTTTAGCTATAAAAATTCCTTTCCCCTTTTAAGTCTTCAAAATGGCCCAGACAGATCTCTCTCCCAGTAATTTGTTAACTTTCCCTGCTCTCTAGGAGATAAGCCGGCCACGCCTCCAAGGTGAGGTTTCACATTCTGGCTAAATCAACCAAAAAGCCCATTTCTGCTTCACAGAATCACAGAATCACTAAGGTTGGAAAAGACCTGTAAGATCATCAAGTCTAACCATCAACTAACACCACCATGACCACTAAACCATGTCCCACAATGCCTTGTCCACATGTTCCTTGAACACCTCCAGTGATGGTGACTCCACCACTCTCATTTCATCCTCTCATTTCATCCCTGAGCGAGCCAGCTTGTAAAGCTAACCTAGGAAAATAACTGTTTTTCTTCCTGGGTTAGTTCTCTGATGGTTTTTCTTCCTGAACTGGCTTCTCAGATGTTCTCACAAGCGCAGCACATTACCAGGGATGGAGAGAGAGCAGGAGTGCTCCTTTCACCAGCACCTAGCCAGCAGATCTGCATAGCTGAAATGAAACCTTGTCCTCAATAAAGAAAATGCAGATGTCTCCTCATTAGCTTAATTTGACTGCCTAGCTAATAATTCCTTGCCTCGACTACTCTGTCCTCTCCTAACACAGCCATTTTAGAAATTCATCACATTTCAGCATGAAACATGTTTTGTGCTGGAACTTATTGTTTACACCAGCCTTTGCATTAACAAATATACTTGACACGGTCATCAAGAGGAGGAGAATACGAACCAACTGAAACTAGACACAACAGTATATGAACACCAAGAGGTGAGAACAGATTTGGGGGGATCTTTCTCTTAGGCATACAGTAACAGCAGGTAATGCTGGATCATCAAACCATACTCCGAGAGTGCACTCATGATATCTTAAAATATAAAAGCCAAAATTTTTAAACTCTGGAGCCCAACATTAAGCATCTACACATATCTTCAGATACACAAGTACTACAATTTGATTTTCAAATGTGCTTTTCACTTTCCCTTAATAGATAGAAAAGGTAAGTTGAGCCACTCACTTAGGCACCTCAATAAGGATTAAAGGACCTAATTTTAACCTCCCAAATTTGAGAATCCTGGCCATAGGCCTCTCTGTATGTGCTTAGATGCAAAGTCAGTAATGTATCTTCATCATGTTTCTCATCATAGAGAGGATAGCTGTAGCTACTGCAAAGAAAGGTCACCCCAATTTATCATTCTTGAGTCTTCTCTCCTTCCCCAGAGTAAATTCCAGCACGCATAACATACACAGTGAACGTAAACAAGACCGATTGTATTAGCTTTCATTAAAAATGTATTTTTCTCAAATAACTGGCAAACTTCTGACTTTGTCATTAACCTGTAGACAGAAGGCAGCAGAGAAACCTTTTCAGATCAGTGTTTTCTGAAGGGGTTGTATTAAAATTGGAATGGGTCGCAGTTCCGAAGCGTACATCAACTTTTCAATCCACAATTTAGTTTGAGTGGGTAACTTAAAAGCAACACAATCAGAGGAAGGCACACATGAAACTAAAACAATTACTACTGCCAATCCATCCTACCCATAGTCTTTTCCTAATATGGTAGTAAAAAAATTACATCCTATTCCATAGCATGAAAGAAAAAAAATTTAAAAAGGCATTTTCAACTGTTTCATGTGTTGTTAAAACATATTACATTAAAGTAACTGCATTTTACATCAGTTAAATACAAGTGTAAATAAATACTATTTTAATATAAAAAATTGAAAATTTTGAACAGACATTAACTACTGCTGTTACAAGCTCATTTGATATTTAAATATATAAAGCTGTTCTTTTCATTCCTGCATATTCCCTGTAACACCGCATTTCTCAAGTCAAGGATTGAGGAAACAATTAGCTATTAACCATGGTCAATGTAAGCCCACAGCAAAGTTTCAGTCATGTTGCAGTATACAGATAAGTATGTCGGGCCACTCAGATTTTGATGGTGTCAAAAGACACAAGTGTAGTGTCATTATGCACATATAATTTACAAAGCTTATGAAGGCATAAGAATATCACATTAAAGCACTGAAATTCAAAATTCTACAGTACAATAAATATTCCAGCGACATAAATTTAAGAAAGGAGCAAGTTTTTCAGACTATATACTTTTTAGATAGTCTTCAAGAGAGTTAGTTATCTGAAGTAATCAAAACAGGTTAAAAGAAAAAAAAAATCCTCGAAGTTTTCCAATGGAAAAAGAGAATATAAAAGCTAAAGCAAGCCCAAAGCCAATACCTTTTAATTACACCATTGCTGCAAATCCTTTGCTCCTATTCATACATAACAATTATTTTGCTACTACCCTTATAAGGCTATAATTTTGTACAAATTTTTGGGCTATATTTTCAAAAGTCTACTGTTTCTTTAGTTAAAATTTATATTGTGTTTAGATTTAAAGGACTATGACTTTAGTATTAAATTACATTTCAGAAGTCTTCTTCCTTCCAGTCTTCGTTTTCTATTTTTACCGACAATTTACATTCCATAGATCAGAATCTTTTAACATATATTACTGGTATATCAAGTAAATATGCTCAATTTTATTTCTTATATATCTATAGCAAAAATTTGCTACACTTTTGTGGCAACTGGACAAATTCTACAGAGCCAGAGAGATCTCGTTACGCTAGCCAAAACTCAGTACTTCCCTTCCACCAAATACTAGGATTGCTCCAAACTTCTAACTCACTATAGCAGATAGGAACATGAACAGCTGAATAAAGCACGAGTTTACAGTGGTCATCTGCTGAGAACATGAACGTGCAAGAGGTCTGACATAAATGTTGTCAGCTGCTAGTGTTTCTAAAGTGGCCAAAACCAGCAGCTGAGGATTAGCAGGATGAAGGGCAGCCCCAGCTC
This sequence comes from Gavia stellata, assembly GCF_030936135.1. Lineage (NCBI taxonomy): Eukaryota > Metazoa > Chordata > Aves > Gaviiformes > Gaviidae > Gavia > Gavia stellata. The sequence continues at coordinate 44,995,286 of NC_082637.1, forward strand.
CACCATTCTTAAGAAGCTGCAGTTGCTGGAAATACAGCACCCCAGAAATATGTATCCTCTGCTTACTAAAAATTCAGTTCACACATTGTCTGGTGGACGGATATACTGCACACAGCTTTACTTACCAGACATGCAAACACAATTACACATCTGTAAAGGCCTTGTGTACTGGAGAAAGGAACAAGTGTGAAGATTTCCTTCTTTTAAACAGAGAACTGAAAAATTAGATACGGTCTGGAAAGAGTAGTGCTGGGAATACTTCATATAGATGTGTAAACAGGTTAGACTAGCCAGGCTGCATTTAGGACAGTTCCTTCCTATCCCTTTTACTACTTCCTCTGGAAATATTATGTATTATTATTATTTTCAATGTGGGCAAAATGTATTTATGCTATGAATAGAATGACCTTTTAGAAGGAAAGAGAAGGTGGCTTTCTCACATGAGCAAAGTGCATGTATGTCACAAAGAAAATGTAGGAAAGGGAAACAGAATCTAGAATTGCACTAAACTCAAATATTCCCCTGCACAGGAGCTATATCACAGCAAGATCTGCATCAGGGCCAGATGTCCAGCCCTCAGAAGCAGGAGGCCATAGATCCCTACCTTACCCACATCCCGTGCCCGTAGAAGACACCTGTTCTAGCTTTGCCAGGAGAGTAAATTAATGCCAGTTTATAGCAAGTCCTTTTTAGGCAGTGACCTGGCTTTCCTGCTGGCTGTTCCCATTTGTTTTAGTCTTAGAGGAACTTCTAGAAGGCAGCAAAGCCCCTGTCATCAGTTGCAAGCACTGTGACTCTGCAGTGTTACAACTGGCCTCCCAGCTGCATTGTGTGTCACAGTGTTCAACTAATGTCACAGCTAGTGCAGCCACTGGAGACCGCCGCTCTGCTTTTCACACCCCACAAAGGGCACCCAAAGCACAGAGACAGAAGCAAAACAGAAGATGCAGCACAGCGGGCATTCTGGGGTGCCTGTCTCTAACCTCCCTCTGGCCTGGCAAGAGCCCACCCCAGCATTGCTGACCCCCTTCCAGAACAAGGATTATGCAGCAAAAAGTCTGAGGGGAATAGCAGGGAGAGAAAACTGTGTATCATGGGAGCAAGAATAAGAAGGCAAAATAGATCTGTCAGCAGCTCAGAGAAAGGGGAGGAGCTGGTGAAAGGACTGCAGCAACTCAGTGTCTAGCACCAAGCCACAGAGAGCAAGGCTGAAAAGAGCTGGGCACTGACGTGAAAGCTTAGCACCCGAGAAAAGGACAAGTGGGACATTTCAGCATCCCCACTCAGCAACAGGGTTATCCCAAGGAGTTATGCCCCCTGCCATGAGTTTTGCACAAGCTAACTCCAGTCCTTAGGTTTCATATGCTGATATATACAGGTTTTTTTATGCCGATATACAGGTTTTATGCAAGTGTACACCAAAAGTAGTAACATCCTATAAACAGTACTGCAAAATCAAGGTTTCTAAGAACTAATGTAGCCCCAATGCACAAATCTGTTACTAGGCTGGTGTCATATTAAACCAACAAGATGGCTTGTATCTATTTGGAGCCAGCATTTAAGCTCTGAGGTGTAAGAATACAAAGAACATGTACATACTAATGCCTTTTCAATTTTGCTACTAATTTTTGAGTCAAGGGAGTTAGGTTCATTCTCATAGACACTATAGTTCCCCCTGAGCTGTGAATTCGTGAAGCAAAGGCAGTCAGGAGCTGTTGCTACTCAGAGAGAAACCACTGCAAGAAGCAGGTTCTCTCATATCTGCTGCACTTACTGCTTTCTGATTTTCAGATGCCAAAAGTGTGAGAAAATTTTGGTCTTTGACAGAACATTCTCAGTTAATTCTTCTCTGAATACTCATTTCTGAAATGAAGATTCAATACAAATGCATGGTTTTATACAGGTGCATAGAAACTGAAATCTGTCAATCTATATATGCAAAAATATCAAAAGTAAACAGTACCACAGAAAGCACGGAGAAACAAATTCTGAAATGTCATACTACATCAAGGAAACAGAGACATATAGATTGATAGAGGGGCCAATCCATCTTTGGCAAAGGGGTTTGGTATAAAAACAAGAAAAAAAACCCCTTTGTTTTGGTTGCTATCCAAAGCAATACTGAATACTTTTTGTTCCTTGCGTTGTACTCATGTTATGCATAGTGAAAAAGAGATCCAAATCAGACCCCTTTCCCCACCCACCCTCCCCCCAGGACTGTTAGTCAGTATACTAAATTATTCAGTATATAGAAAAATAAAAACAACAAAGTTATGATTTGGCAACCCAACCCACTCAGTTGCAGTAAAATGCTAAACTGTATCCACTACTGTTCAAAATCTATCTACCAACCTGTCTGCTAATTTAAGAACTATTTAGTTTTGTAAGAAATAAGCACAGTTTCAAGGTATTTCTCCCCCTCATTCCAAGAAAACTACAAGGGCAAAATTCCAGTCACTCATTTGTTAGCAATTAACAAATAAATTCACAATTTACATAAGCTATTAAAACAAATGACATTTAAGTTTCATCTCATTCATTCCCCATTTGCAACTCTGCTCCTGGCAGTAATTCATCCTTATTCTCTGCTGTACTCGATGTAACATTGTCATTCACAGTACAGTTCCTTTCCAAGAGACCACTATTAGCATAATAAACTAGGGAGGGGCAAAAAAAAGGTTTGAGTAAAATAAATGTAAATTTACCAGCCCTTCTGGCTGTGATCTTGGAGCCATGCCGCAGTAATCGAATGCACACTTCCTTGTTGCAGTGGTTAACCATCCGCAAATGAATGCTTCTCTTGGTTTGGATTTTTACAAGACATTTCACCATTTTGACTATTAATTCCTCTTCTCAAAGTCTTGTAAAGGCCCTACCCATACCAGCTTTGACCTTTTATTGAGTTCCCACTGAGTTTTAAGAGACTAACACAAGTCACTCTCAATGAATCAAATGACAAGCTTCTAACATGGCCAACAAAAATATCCCAGTAGGGAACAGAATGAGAGGTTATTTTTAAACGTTTCCAAATGCCTTGTAACGTACAATACAAACTTCCACAGCATCCATCTCAGCAGTTGCTAGCATAACAGCTGAACCACACACACAAGCATAAAAATATCCAAGGCATCAAAACACAGCAAAGTGAAACAAAAGACCAGCATTTAGGGTCTTATTTTCACAGAACAAAATGACACTGTGGCCATTATTTTTCTAAAGAGCTTCAATTGGGCCACTGATGTCAGTTCCCCACCACTGCCTATAAAGTATTTGTGGAAAATGTGTAGATACAAAAAGAAAAATCCCATGCTGTGCTTACAAACCTTAGTCACAAGGCAAACCAATAACATGAAAATGCTTTCATTTCAAGCCTGGAATCAAAGCTGACCTGCCTGTGTATAAACAAGAGGAGAAAATTCCCAAGTTTGGGAAAAATGTCCCTCTTTGCAACTGTGCTCCAGTTCCCACTTGTGGACAACTATTGGACACATTCATATCCACTAGAAAGAAGTGTTACTTCAGAAGGCTCGGCACTTCGCCATCCCCATCCAGCAGAAGTATGCAGGCTCCTAAAAAAGGCATGACGCATATAGGCTGGCTGCTGCTAACTTGCTCCAGCTGGAAGCTGGAATGCAACCATATGCAACCATCACACTCTCCTAGTTGGAAAGGAGCTCTTACTGGGTCCACTGAAACCACAAAGAGGAGATAAACTGGAAGGAGTGTACTGGAGGGGAGGTACACTCTCACTTCCCAGAATACTTACCTTCAATGTTTATGACATGTTGTGCCATCCGAGTCTCTGTTATCTCACGTACTTGTTCCCTCTGCACCATAAAATAAATGATGTGCATGTGAATATGTGGGAAAGAAGGGGGCAGGGGAGAGAGATCTGCAAATATGTATTTTACATCAAGTGATTTCTCTCATGAAAGAGATCTGCTTCAATGGAGCTTTTGGAAAGCATCTTTACAGTGGCTCCTTTCCCCTGCGTGGCCCATACAGTATGAATATCCAGCAGCGCTCCCTTTTACTGCTTCTTCTTGCAGGGCAAACACTCCTCTCTTCCTTTCCTTCTCTGCAAGCACTTCCTTGTGGGTCTGAGGAAAGATCAAGTGTCCCTTTGCCTTCTATCTCCGTTTTGTCACCACTTCAAAAGTAAGATTCTGTCTGCTTTTCTCATCTTTATTCTCATAAGTGTTGTAGCAAAGAGGATCATTAAAATCTCACTAAAATGGGTTGAATCTCCACTGTGTACGCAGCTACAAAAACTGGAAAGCAGTAGTTCTTATAATAACCACCAACATGTTCAATACGCAAAGGAAAGCCTAACTGACGACACAGGTGTCACCTGGACAAGGCTGTGAATGATTTCTAGCAGGAGCACATTTGTGTCAATGAATAAACATATGTCATTTATGTTTGATATGACTATGCTCATGCAGAAGAGGAATGACTGTGAGATTTCAAGTCACTGCCCACAAACCATGTATACAAAACCAAGGGAGACTCATGTTGAAAACTTGCAGCTGAGTCAGCAACTCTCTGTCTCTACTACTAACTCTCAGCAAATAAGGAACAGGCTCTGCCTCCTGAGAGAAAGAACACTTTGCATGACCTGACATTGGCAGTACATCTTGCACAATGGTTGGATGATGTTTGTCAGCAAAGATTTTCCAGACAAGAAGCCTGGTTCTCTTCTGTAGAGCTGCCCAGGACTCTCTGTGTGTAGAAGAGAGCCAGCAAGGTGACTGGTCCACTCTTAGTAACTAACTGGTTTTGCAGCTTTTGTCACTCTCCTCCTTCCTAAATTGCTACTAGATATTACACAGCTGAAAGGCTAATGACTGGTGGGAACTGTGGCAGAGAGACCCTTAGCATTCACACCCTGTTACAAAGGAGGCAGAAAACAGCAGATGGTTATATAACTTCTCTTAAAATCAGAAAGTATGGTTTACAAAAGCAAAAACAATCCCCTCCTAAAACCAGAAGACTTAAACTAATAAAACACTCTTCAAAACTAGTATCCTTCCCCAGCCAGTGAAAATAGTGAACAGGAAACTTCTATTCAAGCATAACACTTTTAATGTATTTGTGAAAAGGAAGTATACCACCTGTCTTCAGATTTTAGAGGTACCTTATAATGGTGATGGGAGCAATGTTGTTGTGTTTGTAACAGAAGCAGTGATCTTATTTTGTAGACACATGGCATCGTAAACACCTGGAAATCTGAGAATTTGTAAATAAGTTACAAAGGAAAGCTGGCAGAGCTAATTGTTGTTAGCATTAGGTATTGTTACCTTGAAGTGAAAGGTTTGCTTGTAAAAAAGTTGTTTTCAGACCTTTTAGGGCTCAATTACACGATGAGAGGGCTGTAAATCCAACTTAGTTTGTTGAACACAGGCATGACGATGCACACAGCAATGTTAAGATCTCCTGAGGCCAGAACACTCTTTGGGAGACTTCCAGAAACTTGCCAGACAAAGTGCACAGTAGTGGGAGAAATTTAAGATGACCAAACTTTATTCCGTAAATGAGAGAGTGTTGTCAATATTAAAAAACTACCACAAAACTGGTAGAAAATCCCATTACATACAACCTGACCTAAGGATGCTCACTTTGGCCTCTACTAAGTTTAATGAGATATTAATAAATTAATTAACTTTGCAGACCACAGGAATCTAAAAATAGAACTGTTATTTTATTTAGCAAAGCCACTAAGACATCTGATGAACTCCTACATATTACAATTTTTGTTATCATACACACCCCTCCCAGGTACCATCAGCTAACATGAGTATTGCTTCTGCTAATTTCACAGGGAAAAGCTGTTCGATGCTACGTGAAACAAGATGTTTCATGATTCTCTCTATCTGATGTATTAAGATAAATTGTGTCTCATAAACAGCAGGTATGATTTTAAAAATATGAATGTTGACAAGCTGTGTATTAGTTCGACCCAGAGAAACAGTTAGCACTAAACCAGTAATTTTTTTCCAATAAAAATTAAATGTAGCAACACTGACCTGTACCCAGGCAAAAGAGTGGACTAGATTACCTGTTATAGCATTCTTGCTGTACAAACATAACATGTGAACAGATATTTAACATTATTTCATATTTTACTAGCATATTTTTAATATTTATTCATACTATTATTCATAAGTGGCCAGCTTTTCATGTGTTGTTGCCTAAGCCGTACCCACAAAAAGCCCATATGCCTGTGCTCTACAACAAAAGCTTACACAAATGAGAACTCACACAGACAGATAGACAACTAGACTGGTAGTAGCTAGTGTGTGCTCATTCCCGTACATGCTTGTAAGATGCAACAAAGACTCCACATTATAAAGCAAAGATAACATTTATTCCAATTAATTGCCATTAATGCAATATTTCTTATACTTGAGTGACACACAAAAATAAATTTGCTAAAGGGTAAGAGCTCTCTGTACACAAATCATGCACAGGCACACAATTTCAGAAGAAAAAAAGATTCTTAAAAGATCACTGAGGACATCTAAAAAGTATGTAACTCTCTGGGGAAGAAAAAATTAAGGAACATGGATTTTAAACAGGAGGAATTTAGAATGAGTCTGTGCCATCAACTCTCTTTTTTCTAAAATACAGTACAAGGTACATCAATCAATAGAATAATTGAAGCATGCTACTTCCTTTGGTTGCTCCAAAGGTAAAAGTGAATGTCACCAGGAAGATAATTCATGTATGAAACCTGAGCACACAAGTATGAAGAGACTGAAAAGAAGTTTTCATCACTTTGTCAAAACCACATTAATATCTTGCAACTCATAGGTGTGGTTTTAGTTTGTTTTTTGTTTTTTTTTTTTTTTTTTAAATTGGACTGCCTAAATACGTGAAGCCCTGACAGCATCTGGTGCTGGGAAATCCAAAGACAATGATCTACCACCTGCAAAATAATTGCCAAATGATCAAGACAGGCAATGATCTATCTCACCAAATCAGATGGTGAAAGAGGGCAGCCACACAATTTCTACAGCAATACCAAAAGAAATATAACATGTTCAAATGCACATAGAGCAAGGACCATGGAAAGGACCTAATAGGACCATTCAGAAGGACCTAATTTGGCCATCTATGACAAAGATTAAGTTTGCAATCACACTTCTGGATACACTTAAAACTTTTGTAGCTAGGTGCCTTTTGAAGAATGTCTTTGAGGTTCAAAAGCTAGAAATGATCTCTCCAAGCACATCTGACACTCATACATGTAAAATCTAATTCCATGTGATAACCTTCAACGCATGACAGTAATTTTATGGTTGCATCTTTACACTACCATGCTTCTTTCCTCCTCCTGAGACAGAAAGGACATTAGTGCAAAACAAGAGTCAGTAACAAGGAATGTGAAAGCCTGCAGAATCTTAAGCAGTAGTAACAAAGCACTGAGAGATGACCTGCAAAACCTAAGGCATCAGGACTTGAGATTAGTTTTTTAATTTGATAAAATAGGTATTGGCTGGTGGTCAATCTCTTAGGTAAGTCACTTACATAACTATAGCTTAAAACAGGAATAAAAGCACATTTAAGTAAGAATACCAATTCAAATCTGGGTGCTTAAATTAGTAATTGGACACCTGTATATGTCCTCTAAGTACAGACTGAAGAATTGCCTCTTGAAGAATGAGACAACAATAGACAAACTCAGGATATTTTTGCCCGCCATTCTAACAAAAAATAAAATACCATTACTTGTTTTCAAATCCTCTTGCATAAGTGTCAACTGCTAAAGTAACTATTACAGTGATATCATGGGCATCCAGTATCTTTCTTCACACAAACACTGGTCATTTATGACAGTGTTTAGTCAGCATTCCCTTTCTTACACATCTGCAAAACCACTGGACAATTTGGGCTTTTTTGGAGGACAGCTTCACTTCAGCATGATAGCCAGAGTAGATTTGTAAGATGGAATTTCATATGGGAGAATGGCTGGGCTTTAGTTGTTTCTCAGTATTTGGTTGCATCGTCTTTATTTTCCATCTGAAAGAATTATCCTAAGGACAACAAGGCAGGCTGAAGCTGCTCCAAATCCCCTGCAGACTCTGCTATCGCCATCTCCAATGGCTTTGTCCCCTAGCAAATATCAAATAATTTGCACAAAATCTTCCCTCTCACCTGGCAGTTTCTGCTAGTTCAGTTTTGTACCAGCCAGGCTCAGCCAACTCAGAGCTCGTCTCTCCAGAAGTTTCAGGAAGCAGAGGTATTTACTGAAGACACTGAGGCCACCATATTTTTGGCCATGTGTTTTGCTCGTAATATATAAAGCCAATTTAAAATTAAGAACAAGTAAGTTTTTCCTCAGTTAAAAGACAAAGCTGTGCACTCTCCTGAGTCTGCCCAAGGTATGCACAGCTGACAGCGCCATTATAGCCAGCTCTGCTAATGAGTTGCGTGGGCCTACCGACACAGCACAGTGCAGCACTGTGTAAAGGTCTTGGCCATCAGCAGCTGGAACATCCATATGCATATGGCACCCCAGGGTGTCCACCCCCTCCTCAGGCCCAGGGAGAAGATGGGAAGAACCCACAGAGGTGGATTAAGTGCATGTGGGGAAGAGAGCCAGTGTCAGTGTCAGAAAGCTGTGAGATCTGTTCAAGCTGCAATTTGATAATACAGCCAAGTTCGCTGCAAGAAAATACTGCAAAAGAGCTAAGTACTGTTAACTTAGCAGCTGGTGGTATTTAACCATGCATAACATATTCTACAGAAAACCCACCAGCAAATATTTCTATTAAATTGTTATACAACAACCTATCTGACTAAAAGGAAACATGACTTTCAAACTTATGTAATACACACATTTGAAACCAGCACTCTCTGGCGAGTGTATAGAAATGGTATGTCAGCAGTTTCCAAAAACGGATTTCATTGCTTAGAGTTGTAAGCATGGCACAGCAGTCTTACAAGCAGCAAGCTGTTGTTACTCTGCAGTGGTGGCAACTGCCTAGCAGGAACACAATGCTTGGTACTTGGCTACCAGGAAGTGAATTCTCAGATACAGATATTTCACAGCAGAGGTAAACAAGTAATTGTTAAAATTAACTACATGTCATGCAGCTACTACCACGCATTATAATAAGCTAAGTACACAGACAATCTAATTCACCCTGTTCTTACTACATTCAGTGTTGAAACTCCAAAGAATGAACAAAACATGTTCATATGACTCCTATAAAATGAAATTAGGATGTACTCCCATGAAAATGAACATACTTGCTCAGCTGTTTTCTGCTTCCCATTAATTGACCACAACAAAGCAACATCAGAGATCACATTTTCCAGCTTCTTGAAACAATAAGCTCACATCTCAAGTGAGAACTACTGTTAGGTTTTCTTTGGTTGCTGTCCTTTTTTATTAGGAAGAATACAGTTATCCTCATTTAAACTGGCTAAGATGTTCATACCATTCTTTGTAATGACAGCATCTAAAAAAGATGGGTGTTGAATGTGATTTTTAAAATATCAAGGAATAAACAAATACATGGAAAACCTTGTTCTACAAAATGCATTCAAACTGCTCTTCCCATAATTTCCCTTTTTGTCAATGGGATTAAATTAGCAGAGAGTTTTTCCTAATAATAGAACAGAAAGGAAGAAATATAAAAGTAAAGGCAAGCAAGGAAAACAACATACCTAGCAGTAAACTGCCAGTTTTTACTCCTGAGTAACTGCAGTTATTATTTAGTAAAATGCTGCTATGTTGATTTATTTGTTTCCTGTTAAGTTCCTTTTACCTGACAGTCTACAAAAAGATTTTTGAAACAGAAAGCTTAACAGCAGTTACTTTCCTCACAAGGTATCTTGCATGAGGCTTGCGCACAGCTCCTTGAGCTAGTGATCATTTCTCAGTATGATGTGCAGATGCTTAATGGTGTACTCCTAATGGAAATTAGATTTTTTCCATATCCCTGAGTCAGTAACACACCTTTTTTGCACATATTTTATAATAAATATTGGTAGTATTTGGCAGGAATCGGGTAAGTGACTCACCTTCATCTAAAGCAACCTCTTCCTCCTCACAGGGAGAAGGAAGGAGGGGCTGCAGAGGTTCCATGTTGATTATGAGTTGTTTGTTCAATGAGGGAGAGCTGCGACTCTGGGTAATGCTGGTTCTAAAAGAATGGGGAAAACAGGGTCAGTTTATTCACAAGTAAACAACTGCAGTCCAATACATTTCATATCAGAATTCTTTTGCATAAATTAAAATAGGACTTGAGCTATCGTAACAAGCTCTGCACACTGAACACGGCTTTAAGCTGTGCGATGTTGCACCCTCAGCAGATATAAACCCTTCAACATCTGAAGTGTAAGAGAAGGTTTTGTGCTGGTTTACTTCCCTTTACACAGCCTGACTCCTTCTCATTTCATGCAGGATTTCAGTGGGTTGCTCCTCTCCACACCACACAGCAGACATGAGTATGTGGCTTCAAGGAAGGGGAAGGTAGAGAGGATATAAATAATTTTCCTGATGTTGTTCCATTGCATCTGGGACTGCATAAACAATTAGTTTTGGTTTGAACACTGCAGACTAAAGACTAAAGCAGGAACAGCTGTATCCCTTCAGTTAACAGATACACAGTGCTCTCATTCTCAGGCACCCCAGGCACTGCCTCTGCATCATGCTTCCAGGTGCTCAGGCTGGTTTTCTTTCTTGTATTACTTGGCTCTAACAGGCTTTCCTGGTAGCAGGTGTTGAACTTTCTCAGAAAAGTTTGAGGAATGCTGTTGATTTGTTTCAGTCATGAGGCTCATAAGCCTAAAATCATATTACTGAGAGAATAAAATGGCTCTTTAGACTAAAGTTATCTAGCACTTACATGAAACAGGCCTGAAGCAAGAATCCTGCAATAAATCTGAACCATCACATTATAAAACACTTACTTTTGACAAAAGCGAAGATGAAAGGGAAGAGCATTCTACTTGACTTCAAATGGTACGTAGGTACAGTGCTGAAGTGTCACAAAATGCATTTCAAGTTTGCACAAAGACTCAACTTAAAATCCTACATAGATAAACAAACTGAACAAAGCACCTATTGCAAGTGAAAAGAAGGGACTGTATGTTGCTGATGGTTTAGGTAAACTCAGGACACAGATGTCCTACTCTAAGTCACGTTACATGTCATTAAATATTCTGTGGGGATAAACAAGCTTTCTTGCTCAGCAGCCATGATTCCTTGCTCATTAACATATGCCCAAACCTGCTTATGTCCTCATTTGCATTCTGTGAGCAGTCTCTAATAATTGTTCAGTTTAAACTTTCACTATACAAAGAAGTTTTTCACTGAGATTACTGTAATTACAATCACTACAACCCAACGGTACCTCCACAGACTTGTTATGCATCCTCTAGATGTTTGCGCCTGCTGTAAAGAGCTATCAAGTAACTCCCAAAATAGGAGTTGTGCCTGGGAGCATAAGGCTCCCACTCCATAGTTATTTACAAAGATCCCTCCTTCAGGCATGCCCTGGAAACAAAATATTAAATCATTCACTGTGTATTTGTCAGAAGAACTTGCCACCACATTAATGCTGCATGACTACGCACTCCAACATATTTTCAGTCTGTAGTGCTTTCAGTGTAATATCCAAACACAAAGATACTGAATAGTAACCTCCTCACAACTACATGTTTCCTTCTCAATGCAGCCATGGTACCACTGAATTGACTTTGAGGGAGGGGGCGCAGGGACAGAAAACTTTATACATATATAAATATATATATTTACCTTAAATCATATGATTTCCTCTAAATGTTTTGCATCTGAAAAACTACCATTTCTGTCCCCAAATCCTCTTTCACAAAGTAACTTGTTTCTAAAGCTTGCTTTTTTTTGGAGCTGAAAATTTTCTATGCTTTTTCCTACTTGTGCTATTAGAAGGACAAGCTATCTACTGGTGTTTCCCATTTCAAAACCTGCATTATAAAAACACTTGAAACCATTAGACTTTTTCTTAGTCTTTCTAAGAAAATGAACTTGGAACTACCATAATATTGTAAATACAAGCATTTTAAGAAGGCTAATCATAAAAAATATACATTACTATTTCTGGGTGTTAAATCCATATGACATTGCTCTATAAATTTATTTGCCCTCTAATCTGTTTCTTTATGTACACTAAGAGTTTTAAATTACATGTTTAAAATACTTTAAATACTGAAAGCAAAGAAAAGTAAAATACAAGCTAGAAAATAATTTTCTGTGACCATATTTTCTTATCCCATGGAAGAAAGAAACCCTATGGAAAGTAGCCAATAAGCTATTTCCTTATGTGAGTAACTATTCTCATTTAAAATGCATGTTTGTGCCCAAGTAATCTACCCTGCCTTAATGATGGATCTATATTCTGCCTTCTGTGTTCTCAGTTAACACATTCTAGATGATCACTTACCCCATTTTTAAATGTAATCTGCAAAAGCATGTTCAAAAGCATCCCTGCATGGCCTTACTATTAATTACATAGTAGGGTTGGACAACATATTTATAAATATTTGCTGCAAATAGATTTCTATCCTTTAGTAAAGACAACCCACTTTTCTCTCAAATATAGATGGAATAGCCATATTCAACTAAAAATAAACCAAACACACACCCTGCCCCTGAAAAAAATCACAATAAAAATAGGGATATGGCTGTAGAATTTCCAGAAATTTAAGTAAACTTTTAAAAAAGTTTTAAAATAGTTTTTTCCTGCTGGCCTCTTTCTTCTTTTCCAAAGGACTTTAATTAGGTTCTTACCAATTTTCACTGTCACTATAAAGAGTGACCAGAAAGTATTAGTTTTCTTGCAAAGTCCAGCTGTTTATTTCTAACAAGCCAAATCTTTTTTCTCCAAAAAAATGATTCTCTGATCTTTTTTTCTCTTTATTGAATGAAATTCTTGCTTTTTAATCTATCTGTGTTATGGAAAAACTAACAAGTATACCTTTAAACATACCCATATACATACACAAAACAGAATCTTCAAAACCGGGCAAGAAGTAGGAATGAAATGACAATGTACTTTTCTGTCAGGATCATATAATAACAGTCTATGTCGTAACACAGAAAATAATATAAGCTACTTATCTGACTGACTGAGTAAACCCAGCTTCGAAGCAGCACAGATTAAGTTCCCTTGTGTAAGACAGAATACACTATTGTCAGAATTTTGTAACACTGGCAACATGTATTTCCCAAGGCTTGCATGCCTCGTTGTGTAAGCTCAGAATGACAGCCATTACATTTCACAGTAAAGGAAACAGAATTTCTCTGTAGAGAACGACAATCCTCTTTAGTCCTTAAACTTCAATACTGAATGTCAAGACATACCTGTGAACTTCAGGAGGTTCCCTCTGGATTTTAGAGCTTGCCTCCACAACCTCTTTAGCTACTTTTCCACTGCATTAAAACATGAAATAAATATTCAAGAAAATACTAAGGTGAGCTCATTACATGCCAAGCACTATACATACATGAAAATTAAGTTACATCCAAAAGAAGAAAAGGAAAAGGCAAAAAAAAATAAATCCCGTGTAATGCATATATAATGTCCCAGATTAAAAATTCTGCTGACCACTTGTGTGCAAAGCTACTGAAGAAAAAACAATCTTTTGTAGTAGAACGCTATGTGTGGGACTGGACTGCCCCACTAATGCACCCCTGGTCCCGAGTTGCCCAGTTACAGGGAGCATACAATCTCCACACTAGCACACATCCTTGTTTTTACAGAAACTGCACAAAAAGTGGAGCCCTGTTCTGGCGAAACTGCTCTTTGACAGAAGTCTGCATGAAGCCTCCAGTTTATTTTATAAGTGACGCTAAAAAGACATCAGAAAATCTTTTGAATCCTGACCTGGATTAGGTATGTATAGGTCCTTAAGAAGGAAAAGCCCTCAGTTTGCCATGAGTAATTACTGATGTTTTTTCTTACTTTCTGAAATGGTTTACCATGAAAAACAAACAGCAAACACCCACCTATATCGAAATCTACTGCCTTTAAAAAATATCTTGCTGCTGGACATAGTCTTGATCTGACTGGATTTTGCATACCTTGAAGAAAAAGAACAGAGGCTGTCACATTTTCAGCACAGTAGGAACCTGATAAGCAAAAATGAACAAGCTTTGTTATTTTTATACCACAAAGTAATATTCAGTAATTGGGCGTTCCAACTTTTTTTAAGGCCTTTATACAACTTAGAATATAAAGTGTACATAAAACAATTCAGACAGCACAGAACAACTGAACATAAAACAAGTGATTACCTGGATAGGAAAGCAAGAAAATTAAATGCCGACACTTGCTGCATCTCTAGGGACTTTCATTCAGTAACAACGGGATGAAGGGAAGACCATGGTACACCAGAAGCCCCTAGGACAAGTTTGCCCTAACACCACCTTGTTTGTGGGAAGATATGGCTATTTCCACTTTCCCACTAGTAAAGCAAAGAAATAATAAAGAAGTGGTAGCACTTGTCTCCAAAATTAGTTGGATTTCCAATGTCGCCATACAGTCAACTTCTTAGTAGTCCACATCATATCTTACTGCTTCTCTCTAATCATGGAGTACACAGCAACCTTTTATCACAGACTTTTATTACAAAGGTCATGGAAGAGTACTTCAGACATGCCATCTCCTTGATGTTCTCTGCCTTCAAAATGGCAAATTGATTTCATATCGAGTCTCTCATTCCCAGTCCCTAATACACAATCTTCTCTGATTTATATCTACTTGAAAATAATCACAACAGTCAACCCTGAGCCTGGATCGAGACAGGACTAAAGCTCCGTTTTTCCAGACATGTCAAGAGATCACGACCTTCTCTTAAATTCCAGGTCTCAAGCTCTTCTAAGCAGAGGAGAGGACCAAATCTAATTAAGGCAAAGTGTCGTTGTCATTAAATACTTACACAACCTGGCTACATCTCTTTTAATCTAATTAGAATACCTTGTTGGTATCATACAGAACATAAACAGACAGGATTTACCTAATGCTGTTAAATAACTAACAGTCCACACTGTACAGCTCAGTTTCTCTGAAATGTGTGAAAACTGCCGCTGTTTCAAAACTACTATCCTAAGCCTTTATTCACAGTTTGCTTTGGCTTTAGTTTCATGTTTGGAGGATTGCTGTTATTTTTCTGCACTCCACATATTAACCATTACTATTTTCCAAGCTATCAGCCAGGTTCCTCTCCACTGAAATTCACTACGGATCTTCATTTTACTAAAGTAGTCCTCTTCTAAAACCCACCAAAATTGAAACAGGCCAGCACAATTTTAAGCAATCATGCTAAAGAAATAACCCCACAGTAGTGCCCTGAAGACATTTGGAAAGTAGGAAAAAACATGAGAGAAGCAGGCCCGCAGACACAAGGTCAGAGAAGAAAGAGGTGGAGGAGGTGCTCCAGGTGCTGGGGCAGAGACTGCCCTGCAGCCCGTGGAGAAGGCCATGGTAAAAGAGGTTGTCCCCTTGCAGCCCATGGAAGACCACGCCAGAGCACATATCCACACGGCAGCCGGTGGAGGACCCTGCACTACAGCAGGTGCACATGCCCTGAGGGAAGCTGCAGCCCCTGGAGAGCCCACACAGGAGCTGGCTCCTGGCAGGAGTTGTGGCCCATCGAGAGAAGCCCATGCTGCAGCAGTTTTATCCTGAAGGACTGCAGCCCATAGGAAGGACCCCTGCGGGAGCAGTTCGTGAAGGACACTGAAGCCGGGGAAAAGTGTGAGGAGGAAGGAGCAGCAGAGAGAAACTGCTATGAACTGACTGCAACCCCCATTCCCCATCTCCCTGCATTGCTCTGGGCAAGGAGGACATAGAGGAGCCAGGAATGAAGGAGTGAAGTTGAGCCTGGAAAGAAACAGGGGAGGGGTGGTTTTAGTCTTGTCTTTATTGCCATTTAAAGATAGAGTAAGAAGGTGAGAAACAAATTAAATTAAATTAACTTTCCCCAAGTCAAGTCTGTTTTGCCCATGACAGTAATTGGTAAGCAATCTTCCTGTCTTTATCCTATCTAGATGCATCTGGCATCTAGTCAAGGCCAAACCCACCACAACCTTGTATTTGTGACCAAAACCCGAACAGTTAATATTACAACCATTTACAATAAGAACAGAGAGATGACATCCCTATGAGTCTCCCTCAGACGTAGTTACTTTGAGCACTAATTTCTCTCCTTTGGGTGGAAATTGTTTCCTATTCCCTATATTTATTTCTAGTAATATAAAATAAAACCACTCAAACACCATGCACTATTTTCCTACTTACACGAATTTCCAAAGGAAATAACTTCCTGATAATCTTTTTATTAATTCAGTCTCAAACACAGCAGATGTTAAGACAGAGAAATAACAGCTCTGTTGTGCCTGCTCATATTTCCTGTTCCGTCATTGAATATATCGACTAGATTATATTGATATATTATTGTATCTGTGTTGAAACAAAAGAAGGAATCTTCTCCAAAATAAAGCAGGTCATTAACATCCATGTTAGAAGACATGTTCTTCCTACCTAGTTATTATTTACCCTTATAGCAGCCCCCTGATGTCGCTATGCTCTAACAGAGAAACAGTATTTTTTATCAAATACGCAAGATGCTGTAAGGAGACATTAAGTAGCAGGAATAAAAGCTACATGCTAAAAGGGTAGCATCAATAAACAGATTTAACAAAGTCAATGGAGGGCAGAAAGAACGCATAGGAGCTTTTTAATGAGGAATTATTTTCAGGTTCCCTTTTAGGGAATAGGGATAAAGATACCCCTCTTTTCTTGTCAATTTACAGGCTTTTATTTTTTTAAATGAGATGGCTGGCATCTTTCAAAATCTATCTAAGAACATTTACTTCTTTTTTTGTTTTCCAATCATTGCAGAGAATTTCTTTTTTTTTCAATCAACTCCTACTACATCTTGGATTTCAAGTGGGAGAACATTACTGACCAGCAGAAAAGCCCAGAGAATCAAGCATAACAGACGGTTTCCTCCATTCTCAAGGTATTCAAAAGCAGGGCTAAGACTAACAGCTATGTTCCCAGACACAAGTGCAGTACTGTGTCCATCCAACATCACACTCCAGAGCAGCAAAAACAGTGTGCTGGTAAAAGTGTAATTATTCACTGCCAAAACCCTCCTGCCTCATTCAGACTTTAAACAATTTATAATACTGGCTTGAAATTAAATAAAATTCCTCATTAACTTGCATATTTTCTGTTTGCATTTTGAATTCTGTTAATGAAATGGAACGTTTCACACTGAACAATCTTCTACTCACGTGCAAAATTTTTTTACTTTTAGTATAGATAATGACCCCAGGTTTACATACTTGTAAAAAGCCTGGTTCTCCACCCCACATTTCCAAAGATGCTTGCAGGCTGCTGGTGTAGAGGTATGGAATGACAGCACAGCCTTTTTCTAAGTGCAAGGAAAAGAAGGCAAATAAAAGTAATGAAAATGCTGAATTCTCAAAAATTGAAGTAGCTGTATCTGACGGCATCACCATGAGCCAGATACACTGAAGACAAAGCTTTCCTGTGTAGCCTCAATCTGTGATTCACCCACAGAAGTACAACCCATATGTAGCGGATAATTAAACTGCCCAGGCATTTGTTTCAGAAGTAAAAGGAGACATTTGGAGGGGGCAGAGAAGAGCATACGTGCAAGTGGCTTGTAGATTAAATCTGAACCAACTGTTTTCAGGCCAAAATCAAAGGAGGAAAGTCTCTGTGTTCAATATTCCACATCGCACAGTTGTTGCACTACTTACCATCCACTTCTCCCTGTTCCTTATGTCCTACTGTCAAATCCTCCTTGCAACCACGCAAACAGCCCCTGATACCTCTGGCATAATTTCCTTCCTCTGTTTTCTATTCCTCACCTAGATTGCATCCAAAGCCATAATCTTGGGCTATATCACTCTGCCCCAGGGGAAGAACTGATTATAGCATGCTATAGGCAAAAATCTCCATGATTTCAATGGCAAGAGCCCAATGATAGGACCCCTAACTACCTAGAACAGACTGCAGCCTATTCAGCTGACCAAGAGTTGAGGGGATAATTATAATTAGCCAAAAATACCTCACATTGATCCAGATTCAGCCCACCTGAATTTTCAATCATATACAGATGTAGCTTATGCTTTAGAGTATGTGGGTACAGCTTTAACGCTTCAAAATCCATTAAAACTTGACTACACAGGTGACCAAAACCATGAGCAATCAACACAGCACTGCATGAATGTTAAGTGAGAAATGTGTCAACCCTTTACAAATTAGACATTCTTTTGACAACCGCAATATTCACAATCACTCATATTCTATATTTTAGTTATAATATGAAGTACAATTATTATTGTTTCTAAGTTTGTTTAGTTAAAAAATGATGTTATGTTTTACTTGACTCTAAATCAAATACAGAAGTTCTGTAAAAATATTAAACCTGACCTCTTTCTGAGCTCCAAACACATAAAAAGTCTTCCCTTCAAATTTCAGTTTATAGACATCACACCTAGAAAGAGAAAAATCATTTAAGTATAAGAAAAACAGATAGATCTGCATATAAAAAAAGCAACTTGCTTCCCAAAGTCAAGCAGGCTGCCAAATGACAAAGAGCCTCAACAGAAGTCTTACAACCTTTAGCATAAAAGCATTTAACATTCTAATTTTCTTTAGAGTAGAGAACATAAGCCCAGAGTATTTCTTTTACAACCCTATGCACCTTCAAAGAATTATGGTTGCTGGAAAATGAAGAGGAAATTGAAAGTAGGCAGAAGGTTATGTTTACATTCTATTTATTACACAGTTTGCAGTTCCTCATATCTTAAAATCTTGGAACATCTAATGTGATGAAATTGAGGGAAAGGCAATACTCTTAGCCTGTATATGTTGCATAAGGCAGCATACAATTTTCTAGACACAGGTACTTTTTACCAGCAACATCTTTATCCTTAAGTATTTGTGGTTTCATATCATACATCTTAGTAACTGGCTATTTACAGACAGAACATGATAGGAAGAAAATATTTGACAGCACTTATTACTGGGGCCTTGTGAGTTGCAGACCTATGTCAAAATTTAATTTAACCAAGGTTGAAAGCACAATCTACATACAGAATAGCGGTGCACCATATAAAGGCAACACGATGCCTCCGCTTAAATGGTAATGGAAATTTTGTCATTACCACAGCTAAAATGGAGACAGTAGTTTTTCATAAACTTCTCAAAAGATTTTCGATGTCAGATGGTTGAAATGGGAACAATTCTGGAGGCAAGAACAATGCTATCCCAAAAACTTTATAACAAGAGTTTTGCTTTAACATTAAACAACAACAAAAAATAATTCCAGTTGAGAAAGCTTTTCCATTGAAAAGGAAATCTCAAATACGAATTTGGATTTTTACTGGGTAGCGCAAATTTCAGCTAATATAAGTTAAAGCTACTAGCACTCACTTCAAGGTCTCAGAAGTGAAAGGAGCAGTATATGGCATTTAGATAAATCTCACCAGATAGACCTTCCAATGGCCAGCATAACACTGACACAGATTAATGGCTTTTCCTCTATCACTGTGTCATCTTCTGTCTGGTTTACATGCCAATGGACTAAATGAATACACCGAGATCTCCAAAGGGACATGTTATCCTTGAGTAACACGAAAAACTAAGTAAGTGCTGTGAAACTCATTTCCCACATGGTGGATACATACTCGGCAAGTGCTATTCTTTCCTCCCTGCACCATAGACTGACGTTACAATTACAGTCCTTACGCCACAAGCACAAACCACTGAAGCACTGTGACTAGGGCTACCTGAAATTAACCCTAAGGAAACTACAGCACAAATCCAGGATCACAAATGGATGCTATTTGACAGACACGTCCCCAGAGCTCCACATGGAACTGGATTGTACAGACAAGATTACACTGACTTTACACCTCTGAGGATTTCAGCTTAGTCAGCTCTCGGGGAGGTTTCTATGGATGTGCAGCAAAAAGTCCAGTTCTACATAAAAAACCACCTCACCATTTCTTCACCTCCTGCCCATCTTCTTCCCACAAGACAGGCTCAGAGCGCTGAGGTGGACCAGCCACATCTAAGTAACTGCTGTTGGCATCTGTTTAGCAGCAGGGCTAAAATGAGATTTATTGATGTCTGAGCATGACTGTTCTCACTCTGCACCACATTGCTGAGGGCATGGCCAGCTGCTGTTACATCACCTGCAGGAGCTCAGTTTTACCTCTCCCTCAAATGTGGCTGAGGCTGCCCAATTAAGTCAAATGTTTTACAGGAGCAGAAAAGAAAAGCAAGGCCAGACAAAACAAGGACAATTGCGTAAGTGTCCACTTCTTAAAAAAAGCGGCTGAAAAACGAAAATTCAAAGGCATTCTCACCTCCTCCTCTGCTTATCAAGTAAGTTCTTTTATAGTTTTCAAATCGAAGTTAATTAAATGAGGAAATAGCAACATTTCCAAGAGTCACAAATACAGATGCAGGTGGACTCTTGTAAACTCTTCCAGACATCTCTGCCAATAAGCCTCACTGGTGATTTACAGCATAGGTGAAAAATCAACTTACTCAATTTTAGCATTTGTGCATTATGTTGGCTAATGCACCGTGTGGAATAATTTTCACTGAAGGAAGAACGAGACCAAATTATTATTATTCTACTTCTCATCTAAGATCCTTTAAAACAGAAACATGATGGGGCAAGAGAAGGAATATTCACATGGTTCACCTTAAAGACAACAAATGCAGGTGAAGATAGTAGGAAGAAGGGAAGACAGGAGAAAAGACTCTTGCATATTAATCTACTCTTACTTCACATGCTTACCATTTTAACAAATGAATTCTTTTATTCCCCTGGAAAACTACAAATCCTGCAGCTGTGAATCCTAAAAATGTAGTCGTCCCTGTTGAGTCCTTGAAAGAGAAAAAAGAAATATAATTTTCCCCTCATCCAGTGAGGTACTTCTTACTGATAGCATGAATTGTTACTGCACTATAGATTACCTCTATTTCGTTCTCCTTTTCAAAATAAATTTTACCTTCAAATTGTACACTTCTAAAGAACAAAGACTGCTTTTGGCAATAGAAGCCTCATTTATATCTAGGCATTTAACTGAGTAACAGCATCTTATGCTTTGTTTCCATCTACCTGTAGCTGATGACAACAGGGAATCCTTAGGTATACTTACTAATTTTGTTGAAAACATATTTCTGTGTATGTCTCATTCTTAATGTGCTGACTAATTACAAACCAGGGATTCATATCTCTTCAACACTGATATTTTTTAAGATTTCACAGTACATTGTTCCTCTGTGAGATGTTGTGCTGGAAGTACTGCTGACAGACAGCATTTACTACTATAAGCAAGCACTCTTGAGTACAAATGAGAACATATGGTGATACTTGCCTTTCAAATAGGAAAGACCATTTTTAAAACTTTTAATTCCACAATAAAAGCTCTGGTTCATAGTTTTTGAGCAATGATTCAGGTGAGTTTTGTATTAACTGGATTTCCTGTCCATCCCTAGTTCCAGTCCCTCACCTTGCTAAAGCTAGTCAAATTTATTGTGCCTTATGTTCCACCAATAAAATAAGGAGGAACAGAAACAGTGATGCTTCTGGAGTAGTGCCACAGTACTGGAAGGAGCACGTCATAAGGAGCCAGGGAAGCATCTTGCTTTGCTGTTCACTTCAGAAAACTGAAAAATTTTCCTTAAGCATGGGCCATGAATCCCTGCATGCCCTCACACTACAAGCCCTGCCACACAGGTAAAGAGGAAATCCTGAGACAGTTTTTACTCTGTTCTAAGTGCCAGCATAAGTCTCTGGGACGCCCTCTGAAAATCTGCAGTATGGTTTCAATCTAAAGTTTGCTAAGTTGCTGACTTCACTGAGCTCTGAACCAGACCCTGTATTCCACACAGGACCACCATTCCTAGCAAAGCGTATATGAAATCTGATGCAGCTCTGTGTTAGAGCTGACTGTTGAAGGGTGCTCACCACCAGAACAGCTAACTGGACAGCACTGTTGTTCCACAAAAGGAGGTGGTATACAAGCCAAAGTAAAAGCAGCAGTTAAAACATGAAGCAAGTAACACTAAAAACAAACACTGCAGATTATGTAGATAAAACCAAGTAATTAAAAATTCAGGTGTAAGGGATAATCAGAACTGGTAACTAAAATCACCTTCTTATAGAGAACCATAAAACAGCAAAGTGGAGGAATATGCAACTGTATATCTGGTTCCACCCTCTGTACATTTGGTTTGTTGTTTTTCCTAAGATCTGCATATTTTGATGGTGTTTGTTTGAAAAACTAATCTGACAAGGACCAACAATTCATTGCATCTTCTGGACAAGAATACCGCTGAATCCTGAAAATCTTGGCAAACAAAATATTTCACACCTGGAGTATTTAGAGAAACCTTTCCATCAAATGCAAAGAAACTATGAAGTATAATCAAAGCTTTTGTCATGACATGCTACTACATTCTCCCATGATGTTCTGCTTCCTCTGGAGAGACCTTTCCTTTGACTGATGCAGAAATGTCAACCAGTCAATGTTCTTCCAAAGCTTAAAAGTAATATATAGTTGCAGGGCAAGTTCTTTTATAAATTACTCCCTCTTTGTGCCTGGATAGAAAACAGAGCTAGATCAATTCAGTTAAATGGTTTTTCACTAAATGTTAGTAAAAAGAACATTTTATTAAATGTTAGTAAAAAGAACCGTTACCTTGCAAGGATGAGGATCAACACCGTAAGTTTCCAAAGAATATGCTTTCAGGAGCAAGTTAAATTCAGCAACAGCTGGGCTCTGACCTCTGAAATTACAAAAGAAACAGTAGTTTGACAGCAAAAAGTAAATAGGAGAAAAAGACTTTTTGACTGGAGAGTTTAAATACCTAAAAAGGGAGGAAAGAAAAGTTCTTACTGAAATACAAACTATTTCAACCATGTTCTGTTTATAATACAAAGATAGAAAACTTTTCACATGTTTTTTGTTCTGAATTTTACAGTTCCTGATGTTTTCAGGTAAATTCTGATTTTTTTTCTCAATCCTGAGAAAACAATATGTTATGCAGTTAACCAGTTACGCAATATCCTGCAAGTATTCATTTTCTTTTTATATACATGGACGTCAGCCTGAATGTGAACTAAACCTCAGCATCTTTTTTCCACAAACTCTTGCTCCCCAACTCATTTAAAAGGATTGTGCAGATTAACAAACATTCCTTCCAGCGCAGGGTATAAACACGGCAATCATATTACACGGTCTACTCAGATGCATGCCTAATTATAGCAGTGCCTGTACCATCCTGACAGTTTAGAATCTGTCAGCATTTCCATTATATGCTCCTATATTTAGGGTGTCTATAATCAACTATGAATATACACTAAAGCCTGAAACATGGCATGAAAGAATTGAGTTCTAGAGGAAGTTTTATTTTTTTATTTTTGCTCTTCTAACTCCTGCTGTTGCAATAAGCTCTAACACAGATTTACAAAGCTTGTTTGTCAGTGAACTGTTCCAAATATTGTTTTATCAGGTATTTGCATGACTAGAGTACGTGATTCTGATCTATAATATGGTTTTGTGACAATGAGCAATGGTTAGGACCTTTAGAAAGGCAGGCCTCATAAACGCTTCTCATGCAAATTATCCAAAAAATGAGCCATAGACAAATCTTCAAGGAACACAGCAATAGCCATATTTTATGTTACCCCTGCCTTTTGGGGTCTAGTCTCACACTGTGACCAAGGGCACTTGGGAATCAGCATTTAAAACCCTGTGCACTGGTGTAGAATAATTTCCCTGAAAGTCTGTTATTCCCCAGTAGCTAGAAACCAACAAGCATTAACATATGAGATTCAGTATCCAGCCCAAAGTTCAGTTTAACAATTAAGACAATGTCTAGCATGCTTGTGGATGTCAAGTCCTATTTTGAACCTACCAAGCTGATGCCTTGTGGCAATGTGTCAATAACCTTTTCTATCACAAAGTTTTGATGCATGCTCATTTGTACTTCACTGCTTATCATCTCCCAGTCAGCCCCATGATAATTCTTTGGCTTCTTCCATGTGTCTTTTGGTCCTCCTTGATACCTCACTACTTGCAATTAATTGCAGATAACATTTCTGTTGATGTTCAGCTTTTAAAGAATAAAAACCAAACAAGATTAGAGAAGAAGTGCCTTCCTTTCTCCTTCCTTTTTTGGTCTCTTTCTTACCACTTTCCAGTGGAGAAAAACATGTATCAGGTGGAACAGCAAAAATTACAAATGTGCCCTTACACAGCTAAATATTTAAGGAGAGGCATGAAAGCAGCAAACAAAACAAAAATGCTTATTTTGCCCAATCAACTTTCTGATGGCTCTACTAAACTGTTTTTCTCCCTTTTCAGTACTAATAAATCACAACTTTAACTGTAATCACAACTGTTACACCATAAATGAGCCTTAAAAACACAAGTTTGTTTCATGTACCAACCAACTGCACAGGACAGAAGTAATTAACTAACTTGACTGAAATTACTTAGAACACTTGTGTTGCATAGTGAAAAGCTAAACAAATAGGCGGTTTGATTGCTTATTGGAAATAGGGCCTTACAGAAAAATAATATGATAAAATGCATCTTTTTCCCACCTCCCTTTTCTGGTACAAAGGAAAGTAGTCAGTCTTCTGGATTGAATGGTCCAAGAGTGACAAATAATTTGGAACAATGTGATTTGGGGGTTTGGGCATTTCCAAAAGGAAAAAATTATTAAATTGCAACTATTACTAGAGACACATTAAAAAAGAATTAGCACATTCTCCTCACCTATAGCCTCTGAAACTATGCTGTCTTTGTGCACATCAAGTGGAAAAAGCTGTGGTACTTGGAAAAAAAAGCAGAAGACATGGACAAGTTTGATCTTATCGGATTACAGGCTAATCAAATGGCTACTGTGCAAAGCCTTAAAAGAACATCACAAAGCAGAAGAGTCAAGGGCAATATCAAATGAAAAAATTCTCATTCATCCCTTATCAAGGGATTAATATTCAAGCCTTGGTAATATGCTTTTCATCTGTAACTTAGCAATGACATTTCCCTTACTAAATAAAAATGTAACTATAGCAAATCCTATGAGCAAAGAAAAGTCAACATTTTTTTATCAATCACTAATTTAACATTAGATATGCCTTTGACTGACTTTGTTAAAAAGCCTTTAAGCTTTCTACATGCAACAGCACAAAAATGTATAGAGTTTCCCCACTTATTCAAGTGTTTCAACTAATGCCTCTTACAGTGGAAAAACAGGGAATATTTAGACAACACATCTTTGCTGTTTTGTAACTCAGTTCTCTCAGGAAAGTCAGGTCTCTCTCTCAGTGCATTCACTCCTTTTGACCTCATACGACTTCCCAAATTTTTCAGTATGTATTCAGCATTAAATGGAAAATGTATTCCCTTTCCATATGTTGCAGCCACTATAGCACCCCGGATATGGATCACTTGTGAAATTAGAGCTCCGCAGTTATTAGCTATGAATTAATGATTCAGCCTACGAATCAATCAATCTAAAAGTTCTTAATAAAAATTTAATTAAACAAAGACTTTAATAGAAGACTGAGAAGTCTGCAACACATTTTGGTTTTTACTTTAGGCTCATAAGAAGTACACACTAGAGTATGTCCAAGCTCTGTTTATTCCCCGCAGGGCCCCCAATTCTGAAGCACTTCAAAGGCCAGGAAGCTCAACAGGGATTACTTCCAGGGTGTGCCACAGCAATGATCTACTTGTTTTGCTGGCTGCCCACACCAACTCACTCTGGAATCTTCTCCCCTTAATACCTTTCCTTTGAGGTATGTATCTGTTACAAACTGAAGTAGTGAAACTTAGTGGAAGTCAAGGATGAGATAGCACAGGATTGAGCATTAATTCCTTTTAACAAACAGAGAAGACTATATAGCAATAACAGCAAAGAAAAAGCATTTTCAATGCTATTCTTGTTTTCTTGCTTCTTGAATGACCTTAGTCAAGTCACTTCATCTATCTTCTTTGATTCCCTTACTGACTTATAAAGTGCTGTGAGATACTACTATTAACATACTACTACTAATAATAAAAGGCATAATTATTGTTCTTCCTTTTGCCTCATCTCTATGTGAAACAAGGTTACTTGCTGCAGAATACAACAGCAATACTGTACTTGAGCATGCCCCATGTGTGATTAATTTCTGGGTATTTATGTTCTGTAGGGGGTTTCAGTGTAATTAATTCAAAGAATAAATAAGTATGTACATAATGATCTGGCCTCTAGAAACATCACATATTCACCTAAATGCAAACCAAGGAAAAGTACCAGCCATAAAGCTTTAAATAACATAGGCTCAGTCCCCATCAAACACCCTTTGCCCCGACCTGCAACTGTGGACATATTTGACTGCAGTCTCAGGAGAGACCACAGTGATTATTTCAAGAGGGATCTCCATCTATGAAATATTCTCCTTGTTATATCCCAGACCTTGTACAGGACATCCCTTAGCAGAGCAGGGTTACCTGGGTTTCCTTTTAACCTAAAAAGAAGCTGGTATTCTGCATAAAGCATCAACACGTTTAGCTACACCATATACTGATCACAGAACTACTTACCACATGGCTGAGGTTTTGCTGTTATTTCTTTACATCTTTTTACAGGTGGTTGAAACTCCAATTGCTATACAATTACAGTGTTAAAAGTCTTGAGTAATTTTTACTTTTTGTTTAAGCTCAGGAGATTTTGGCAGGCAGTGGATATGTTTTTAAATATAGTGTGTCTGCTGTATTTTTAGTCACGATGAAGGTGCTGAGGAGGACTATGTGGTATTGAAACACAAATCTCCTACAGTTATCAGTGTTTCAGTTGTACTGGAAACAATAGCACAACAGTGGCAATAATTTCAAAGAAAAGCACTAAATGAAGACACTGGTAAATGAAATTGTGTTGTAGGCTGTGGCCCAGTTTGTCAGAAAAGCGAGGC
Source organism: Gavia stellata (assembly GCF_030936135.1). NCBI lineage: Eukaryota > Metazoa > Chordata > Aves > Gaviiformes > Gaviidae > Gavia > Gavia stellata. Next base: position 45,022,307 of record NC_082637.1, read on the forward strand.
CAGGCTTTGCACATTTCCCAGGCAGCAGCGTTGCTCCCCTGAGAACTGCGCAGGCCACCAGCAGCCGGGAAGGTAAAAGCCTTTAAATGGGTCTGCATATGAAGAGACCTTATCACCTGGCAAGTAGCTGAATTGCTGAAATGTTGCTGGAACATACAAAACTCAGAAAACTACAGAACACTTAAACACCAATTTTAACTTGTACTGCAGAATTGTTTTTTCTCCTAGATAGACAGAATTCTAGGATGAGAAAAATCTGAATAATCACTTTTAAACAATGATCAAACTCTTTTACTGAGTCTATTAAATGCTTATGGGTTTAATTTTACACTGCACACACTGTAATGGCATGTGCCACTTACATAAGTCCTTCTACCAGAACATTTCAAATTACTTGTGTGCTTCAGAGATCAGGCTGAGATGGTATCTCTGAAATCTGTTTTCAGGTATTTGTATTTCAACTTTACTTCATAAACTGATGCAGTGACACAGACAGCTTTAAGCCTATTCAACAGAGAGAATACATTTACAGAGCAGACGCAGTTTTAGTTTATCTATTATTAATTTAAAATCTATTACCATGGTACAGAGACATCTACTGAGCTATCTGTTGTTAATATCACACTAGATTCATCTTTCTGGTCCAGACACAATTGGCCTGTAAAGCCTTCTCCCAAATAAAGAAGAGGTGGGGAGGGAGGAGACGGGCAGAGGGAATAGGTCCTTTCAGTTGATGAAGAAATCCCTATATTGCAGAAATTCACACAGACATCTGAATTCAGCAGTATGCCAAATATGCAGAACCTGAATCCAAACCTCACCATGACACAGGCAACAACTAGCTAGTGAAGGTGGATGATGATTATGATCTTTCTTCCGGGGGGTGGGAGGGGGAAGCATATGCACATACACACACACACAAAACAAATCTTTCCTAAAGCTAAAAAATTATCAATGTTACAATAAAAAAGCTACCTTTTTCAATTCAAGTAGATTATCCTTTCTACTGAACACTTCCGGGAATTCCCGTTAAAAGAAAAATCACATGTATTGATACATCTTTTCAGTTTTTCATTGTATCAGATAAACCTTTTGGAAAAGAGAAGGGAAAAGACACCTGTTCAGTCCGCGAAGTTCCTTTCTCTTGATTACTGCTACAACTGCATCTTCCATTAAAATCATGCTCAGGTAAAGCTGCTCCTCACCACAAAGCTTCTGAAAATACTCTTTGCCATACAAACACCAATCCAATAAAACAGCCTCTCACTCTTACCATTTTCTAGTAAGTGCACCCAGAATTACAAGTACTGTTCCTTAATTTTAATTGGTTTTAAGCACATCTCTGTAAGAAAAAAATGGTTCAGAAGAACAAAGCTTTGAGGAAAGCAAAACACACTTCTTCAGGGAAAGGACTAGGTGACCAGGAGAACCTGTTATTTCAAACTTCTAATAAATATAAATTCCAGCCCTCTCTCTAATTCAGTCAAATTAAAACTGATAAGAACTATGGGGTGAAAGAATACACCAGAAAAATATAGCACAATAGAAACAAACAAATTATTCACCTATTACAGCAAACACATTGGCATTTTAATACCAGATTGCTAAACTAGAGAGAATTAGATAATTTCGAAGTTGCAGTGACATGTGCCAGCATAAGAGCCTGACGGATAAATCTAAATGCCTACACAGGGAAACTGTAAATGAACCAGCATGGGCTATCAAAGCTGAAATGGAAACGACATTCAGTGCAGCCCAAGGCTGTAATGTAGGTGGGACCCTGAGCAGCTGTCACCACTATCTGCCTGTGAACTCCCACTACACACCATTGTCCCCCTCAGCTCTCCAAAGTCCTTGGTATACTTTGTATAGCTGAGAACTACAAAGACTTTGGCTCCTGGCTGAACAGGGAACTTTTGCTGGCACTCAGGAAAAATAGGAGAGTTTATCAACTTTGGAAGAAGGGGCAGGCAGCTGAAGAAGAGTACAAGGGTCTCGTTAGGTCATGCAGAGAGGGAATTAGAAAGTCTAAAGCCCACCTAGAGCTCAATCTGGCCACGGTCATAACGGATAACAAAAAATGTTTTTACAAGTACATTAACAACAAAAAGAGAGCCAAGGAGAATCTCCATCCTTTACGGGATGCAGGAGGGAACATTGTCACCAAGGATGAGGAAAAGGCTGAGGTACTTAATACCTTCTTTGCCTCAGTCTTCAATAGCCACACCAGGTATCCTCAGGGTATTCAACTCCTTGAGCTGGAAGACAAGGATGGAGAGCAAAATAAACTCCCCATGATCCAGGAGGAAGCAGTTAACGACCTGCTATGCCACCTGGACACCCACAAGTCTATGGGGCCTGATGGCATCCACCCAAGGGTGCTGAGGGAGCTGGCAGAGGAGCTTGCCAAGCTGCTCTCCATCATTTATCAACAGTCCTGGTTAACAGGGGAGGTCCCGGATGACTGGAGGCTTGCCAACGTGACGCCCATCTACAAGAAGGGCCGGAAGGAGGATCCGGGGAACTACATGCCTGTCAGCCTGACCTCGGTGCTGGGGAAGATTATGGAGAGGTTCATCTTGAGGGCGCTCACAGGGCACGAGCAGGACAACCAGGGGATCAGGCCCAGCCAGCACGGGTTCATGAAAGGCAGGTCCTGCTTGACCAACCTGATCTCCTTCTATGACCAGGTGACCCACCTAGTGGGTGAGGGAAAGGCTGTCGACGTTGTCTATCTGGACTTTAGTAAAGTCTTCCGACAATGTCCCCCACAGTATTCTCCTGGAGAAGCTGGTGGCTCGTGGCTTATACAGGTGTACTCTTCGCTGGGTCAAAAACTGGCTGGAAGGACGAGCCCAGAGAGTTGTGGTGAATGGAGTGAAATCCAGTTAGTGGCCGGTCACAAGCGGAGTCCCCCAGGGCTCAGTTTTGGGACTGGTCTTGTTTAATATCTTTATTGATGGATGAGGGGATTGAGTGCACCCTCAGCAAGTTTGCAGATGACACCAAGTTGGGTGGGATTGTTGATCTGCTGGAGGGTAGGAAGGCTCTGCAGAGGGATCTGGACAGGCTGGATGGATGGGCCCAGGCCAATTGGATGAGGTTCAACAAGGCCAAGTGCCGGGTCCTGCATTTGGGTCACAACAACCCCAGGCAACGCTACAGGCTGGGTGACGAGTGGCTGGAAAGCTGCCCTAAAGAAAAGGACCGGGGGGTGTTGATTGACAGCCAGCTGAATATGAGCCAGCAGTGTGCCCAGGTGGCCAAGAAGGCCAACGGCATCCTGACCTGTATCAGAAATAGTGTGGTCAGCAGGAGTAGGGAGGTGATTGTGCCCCTGTACTCGGCACTGGTGAGGCCGCACCTCGAATCCTGTGTTCCGTTTTGGGCCCCTCACTACAAGAAGGACATTGAGGTGCTGGAGCGTGTCCAGAGAAGGGCAACGAAGCTCATGAGGGGTCTGGAACACAAGTCTTGTGAGGAGCAGTTATTGAGAGAGCTGGGGTTGTTCAGTGTGGAGAAGAGGAGGCTGAGGGGAGACCTCATCGCTCTCTACAATTACCTGAAAGGGGGTTGCAGAGAGGCGGGTGTTGGTCTCTTCTCCCAAGTGATTATTGATAGGACATGAAGAAATGGCCTCAAGTTGTTTCAGGGGATGTTTAGGCTGGATATTAGGAAAAATTTCTTTACTGCGAGAGTGGTGAAGCATTGGAACAGGCTGCCCAAGGAGGTGGTGGAGTCACCATCACTGGAGGTGTTCAAGGAACATGTAGACGTGGCATTGTGGGACATGGTTTAATGGGCATGGTGGTGTTGGGTTGATGGTTGGACTTGATGATCTTACAGGTGTTTTCCAACCTTAATGATTCTGTGATTCTTAGGCCTGGAAGTCAGCTATCCTTGCTGTAGCCCAAGTCCTGCTTTTTTCCAAACTCCCCCCTCCCCTCCATGTAAACCTCAACAGATACTTGGTCCTCAGCAAAGTAGCTTCTGTCTCCTGTAACGTGACTTGAAAGTTTTGGAGCACATCATACGTCCTTCCCATCAGACTCCCTTTGTGTATACGAGGCCGTTGCTAGATACCGACATGATTAGGGTAGTACAAGAAGCTAAATATAAAGCATAGATGAATGTGCTGCCAGCATTAAATGCTTAAAAGCAGATAATATGTAGTTTTAATTGCAAAAAGCTCTTAAATGAAATACAAGAGCCACCTTATTATGGACTTTCTGAACAGGAATTTAGTTTTAGCACTTTTTAATGTATTCAACAGCATGCAAGAAGTTGCTTTAATGTTGGATCAAATTATATTAACACCCACAAAGAGAAGCATTTTCTAGCAACGCTTGCCAAGTCTTCTAGGACAGCCTCCCAGAATATACTCTGATAGTAACATTTGTAGCTACACTTGCCAGTGGCTCCACTCACAGCTCCATGTCTGCGTGAGAGCTGGAGACCCAGATCAGCAGAGGCTGAGAAATCCTGTACTCCTGCAGGCACCAGGGTCTAAGGACACATGGTAACTGATGGTACAGTGGAGGAAAGTTAAAAGTGCTTAAATCCCCACTGACTACTTACAGTGCAGATGATGCAGCAAAGGATAAAAATGTTATATGCCTTTCAAACCAAATTTAAAGAACGCTTCTCATTTAGCTTTGATCAAAGACAAGCATTAATTTGCTACTCTGGTTTTCAAGAAAATATTCCCCTTTAGCTCAGAAGTTTAAATTTCTTTTGAGATAGTTAATAGCAGAACAAGGCAGTGATTTCATGCCCTCAAAGGAAACTTTTTCTTCTCCCAGAAGATGTTCTCCCACATACGACTTTTGCAAAAGCTGGAGTATTTGATATACATAATGGAGATGACAGCCAATTCAGTAGCACTCAACCTTCTTGAGCCTGTATCCACACTGGCCATCCCAAGCAATAATAAATAACTTGCATTTAGCTACATGGGGTCAGTCTGGGAAACAGGCATTTGAACAGGTCACGTAACTCTATAATTTACTGGGCAAAGTTAATGTTTGCATAGGGCTTTCAGATAAATTAATGGCTGTTTACATAACACTTTCTTATAAATTACATGGCATCTTTCTTATCAGAAATAAGTAAAAATGGATTACTGGTTTTCAGGTGGGATACAAGAAAAAAAAACACTTTATTTTCAATCACCGACTCCTTTCAAAAAAGAAAAAAAGGAAAAAAAAACATGGTTCCTACAAATATAAATTCCCTTGATAGGGATTTCTGTGGATCTTCTCTTTGGAAATCTCTGTATTTTCAGGTGTCTGGCCTCAGGGAGCTCTGGCTGACAGGTATCTTTCAAAAGCCAGGGAATTTTACCAGAGTAACAAATGTTCTGTTAATGGACATAAGATTTTATATAAATTCATAGGAAGGAATTTTTGTCTTGGAAAAGGGAGAAAGGAATGTGACTGCACTGAAAACATCTGATGTTTTAATTGGTTGTCTGAAGCAAATCCCACAGTTGTAACAACACAGAAGTCGATTTGGAACAAGTACTGACACAGGTGCGTACGTACGTACAAAGTTCATTCCTTTGTAAGAGGACTCAACAAAATCCGATAGCAATAACTAGAAGCAAAACCGGACCACCTATTAACGTGGGCTGCCCAAACAAACAAACAGTACTAATTCTGCCATGGAAAAAGTACAGCTGTTTTGGGAACATCTGAAAGGAGCAAACTCCTGATGTGTTAAAAAAACACGTAACAGAACAAAACCTCAAATCCCAAAGAGATTATTAAGGTCACCTGAGTGATCTTTCACATAAAAACCCAGTAATCAAAGTAACCCCTGCTGTTATGCTTAAAGAATTAACCTTTCACTCAGCTTTCCTCTCCTCTACCTAGAAGATTTCATGACTCTGCTTAATCTCATTTGATGTGTTAGGTTTGTTTTGGTTTTCCCCAAATCTTCCCAGAATTCTTCACTATGTTTTTGTTAAGCCGGGGGCTTTTGGTCACTGGAAATAAAAATGAACTGTGGCTTCATACATTGAGCACAGTGCAGTGTATTAAATATCTGTAATACTGCCAAAATAGGTGAGAACTGAACATGTGGTTCCATGTACTTTTGCGTGGAAGTCAAGTAAAAGAAAATAAGTTATTTTTAAATGCGACCATTTAAATGATGTGATTTACAATGCAACCTTACAAACACTTGCATACATCTAGCTAAAAGGGATAAGAGACATGCAAATGCACAACCTGGGGAGGGACCTTAGCATTCACTTCACTTGAAGTAGAAGGTATACCAGAATACACTCACAGAGTATCTAGGTTTTTACAGCGCAAATATTTTCCAATCTGTTAAGAGTGGCAGGGAAACAGAAATGCAAGTAGCTATTACTCAAGTACTTCAGTTACTGTTGTAACCATACCCAAAACCATAACATTTTTTAACAATTTTTTAACATAAACACTTTTTTAACAATTTTTTAACATAAACAATTTTTAGCACGTACTTTTAAGAACAAGTTTCCAAGTCTTATCAGTTCTTAGTGCATCCTCACATATCTTAAGTCATAAGAGCGTCATCTCTTCATCTCCCAGCAGTATACCGTGTTTCAAAAGAGGACTTTCTTGGAATGACAGGAAAATGAGAATATGTATTGTGATGGAATCAAGGCAGGTGTTTGCCCCACCACTGGTTAGGTTCAATTATTCTTCTACTTCTCCCTTTCTCAAAGAGGGAGGAATAGTTAACTAAAATTCACAAGACAATTAATCACAGCTCAGTAAAGCTGACATGCAGCTGTCTGTCACATTTATATTTTTCCAATTAGGTGCAGTGGAAAGTCACATAAAAGGTCATGTTTTGCTAAAATCCAGCCACAAAGGATAAGAAATAGGGTCAGCATGTCATACATCTGTTTTAATTAATGAGAACAAGGCTTCTAAATGACACAAAATGAGCCACCAAGTCACTGGCAGCTGTCACAGTATGCTATCGTTGCTTCCCAGACATTCCCCTCACTGTCTTCATGCACCTTTCAAAAGGCAAATTCTCCCATCATGCTGTAGGACAGAAGAAAAGATATGCCCATGCCTTGAGGATGCCAAGACAGGATTCAGTGAAGAATGGGCCCTTTCCAAGTCACAGGGCTTTGGTTACATGGGAACCTGCTGCAGGAAAGAGATCCCATAATCTTTGTCTATTTGCATATGTGAAGAAAACAAAAAACCAGACTCAATTCCAGTGCTGAAACTCAGAACGAACTCTTCTGAAGGTAGCAGAATGGCAACTGGATTAAAATGGCTTAGTCTCTTCTGATCTCCTCACAGGTTTGCTCTCAGCTAACACGTCACTCAAGTACCTTGTTAAAACAAGGCCAGGGGAACCTTTTGCAACATTTTAAAAAATGCTCATTGAACAGCAAAATATTAATTCTTGTCAGAAAATTCAACTTGCTGAATGTATGGAAAGAGATGTGCTGATCAATACCAGAGAGAAGACTGTAAGCTGAGTGTTTTTTCTAATCATCTTTTTCCAGCTATATATGGAAACCTGATCATCTAGCACTGGACCTCCTATATATAGTTCATTATATGACAGATGTGTTTTATTAATTTGTACTCCTGGAATAGAGATCCATGGAATTAAATATCCAGAAAAAGGTAAAACTTCTATGAGACTAGTGAATGTCTGATGTAAAAAAAAGTAATAAGATGATCAATTTTGGGAAGACAGAGCTACCATGGAAAACTGCCAGACAGTAGCTATGCAGACTGAAACTGTCTTTGTAACCAGACAAATAGGTAAGGCACACCAGATGCTGATATAAGCAAAAGAAAACAGAAAAGAAAGAAAACAGTTCCTGAGGGCTGCGAAGAGCTGTAAGCCACTGAGCCTAACATTCATAACATACAAATTGGTAAAATCTAGAATAGAAAGAGAATTAAGGAACATATACATATAAGTGGTATATGAGGAGAGTTCTGCTATAAATTACAGTTATGCCTCAAACACCTCCTGGAATTCTTTGCATGAATCAGCAGATCCACAGGCAAAAGATGTTGGGTTGATGCCATCTGATTTCCAAAAGGCAATAATGAATAGTGTCCCTCACCAAGACTACTGAAGAAATTCAGGGGACATCCTCACATGCTGAGTAAGCCATTGATGGGAGGAATCCACGACTAGGAGAATCCCACAGAGACCTGTGCAAAGGCTTGTAACATTTACTGTCACAGGATCAGGAACATTACACTCACAGGAAAATTTAAAAATGAGCGAAAAAATGTGCCTGATTATTCATAATAGAGGAACTAGCAGATTAAATTCACAATGGATGGGCAGAATTATGCACAAGGGAAAAAAACAACACAGAAAAATACATCTTTCACAGGGTTATGAAATACAAAAAACACCAGCTTTCGCTAACCACCCTTCCTCCCCTTCTCCTAACTTTAAATAAAGGACTAGCCTGTTCTTGAAAGACTGAATTGATCAAAATCTTTTCAATTGCACCTTGGCTTAATTGGTGGAAGATCTTGGCTTTTAAAGGCTGAATTTATCCTGTGGAAATCTGTAACCACTGTATGGAACAATACTGAAAGTAAGAGAAATTCTGTTTTCTTTTTTTAAAAGGTTGTTTCTATGGGTCTGTGTAAAGTGAAGCCTGGGTTGCTCCAAAAATATTAGATGTAGCTGTGCCATTTAATACATTGTTTCACCGAAAGAAATATAAACAAAGTGTATAGGTTTCAGGAAGGAAAACAGCAAAGACACATTAATACTGGCAAGCTTACTGTGGTGAATGTTGCACTTTGGTTGAACAACATAACTTGATAGGCTTCTAAAACAAAAAGTGTTTTAAGCTTTAATTCCTCTGAAAAGTAATTTTTCATTTTCTCCCCCCCCCCCCCCGAATTTGGTGTCCCACAATCTAATTTTTGTATAAATAGCATTCATATATTTAAGCAAAGCATTTACATATATTGCAATATTAAAACAAAACATCAGGGTATTAAGTGCAAAGAGACTTGTAATCTTTGAATAAAAATTGTCTTTGTACTTTATGTAATTAATCGTTTGCTTTCATTTGATTTTCTTCACATCCTATTCCTCTCCAAGTTTTCCCAGGACTACCCTTAACTAAGCAAAATGACTAGGGTATCATGCAAGCGACCGTCACTAGACTACTGTGCATGCCATTCGCTGACAATCCTGAAGAGGGTATCGTTGCACAACGCACTGCTACTTCTCTCCTGAAAGAGCACACTTCAGGGACACATTCAACTTTGAAACCAAATACTAATTAATCTATCTTTCTCCATTCCCCTTTGTCACACTATGAAAAGTTCAGGACAGAAAAAGAGCATGCAGAGCTCTGAATCTCACCTCCTTAGTCTTCCAAAGAAGTTATTTAAATACATTTCTGTGCAATTTACCACTATGTTAACAACCTACAGATGAAATAACTTAATTACAGTTTCAGTCAGGTCAGTATCTACCAAGAATTCTATAATTGCAGTACATACAGAACATTCACAGCAAAAGACAGAAGAGTGACCCCTAAATGAAAGATGTTGTTCCACTAATCAACCAGAGCAGCAGACACGATGTGAGCCACTCCCACTAACCAGACCTACATTTCAAGCAAATGCAGCCTAAATTACCAGCATACATGCAGGAATCAGCTATGATTAATGAAGCTTAATAGGAAAAAAACCCCACTAAGCTGAAAGCCCATTTTCAAATACAGCATATCAGACAGTATGTTGGTAGAACAACTATTATAATCCAAGGAACAAACCCCCCTAAGTTAACATAAGCTATCTGGAAACAGATAAAAATATTTCTTAGCTGTCTCTTTACCAAACAGCATTCTAAATTACCTGAATTCATTTTTATGCATTTCAGCTATTTTCTTCTCGAGCTTTTGTGACTGCTTGGGAAAAATCTTGAAGTCACTGATGTAATTCTCTGGGTGTTCATCAGGATCGTAATCACCAAGTTCAGCTAAACAGATCCGAAATACAAAACAAAAGAGAAAAATTCAATTGCAACATTCATTAATAAGACAAAAAGTCAGTAAATACAGTGTGATTCAAGACACTTCCATGTCTGGTAAGAATCCAGCATCTCTCAAGAAATGCTACTTTGAAGAATTGATAGTTAACTGAAAAAACAAAATCCTTATAACTGCCACTTCAATCAATGAGTTTCAAATGACGTTCATGGTTTGTTAACTGCAGCAGTAATTAGCAATCCTAAACTATTTTCTGTGGCAGAAACGTGCTCTGTTAAACAGAGGCATAGGTAATGCTCCCCCTTTGAGCACCTGTCATTCTGGTACCAGGCAGAACTGAAACAATGCACTCCAGAGTCTCCTTTTTCATACAGCGATTTATCCTCGCTGATATGGACTGTTTTAATTCTGTTCTAGCAGAGAAACACAGGCTGTGAGACTATTTAAGGCAGCCCACAGTATTTGATTCCTCTTCTAAAAGCTGCGTCACTTAGGTACCCAAACATGGCATTTGCTGTTTTAATTTCCTAAATAAGCCTGTTTTAACAAGGTCTAGACTCAATCTTGGTTTGGATACAAGTCTTATAACGCATTAAGAGTTCAATTCATATTAAGGCAGAATGAAGGGGACTTGCACACATATAAAGTCCCGAATCAGACATCTAGCTAACTATTTCTCTGTGCGCAATCCAAGACATATACCTGAATTTGGCCCTAAAGAAATGATGGGGAGAAAGAGGGAGATAATGAAAATAAAGGGGGGGGGGAGCGGGGGAAGGCCTTTCTCCTTGAATTACATCTACTATTTTTGCCAGAAATTGCAGCATCACACAGGTCTTCTTTACCATAAGAAAGGACACTGAATGACACTTTTTTGTGCTTAGTTCAAATGGAATAGGCTACATTTACACTCAGGATTCAGAACAGAATTTTGCTTTGTTTGTAACTGGAGTCTAACACTGATGCCATACTCTTTCACTTAAATGTTAAGACAACCAGTTGTTTTTAAATTTTTTAGGTTCCAGTTTGGTTTTAGTTGGCTAAATGGCTGAATTACTTAAAACACTTTACAGTGCATGTCAATGCAAGGAAACAGTACAACTAAAAAAAAATATACATTATTGCTAGCTATATTCCCACAAAGTTTTGAGTTTCTCTTTCTACTGAACACACCTATGAGTTAAGTATTTAAAAAAGCCTGCTGCTTGTACTTACCTTGGACAATACAGGCACCCAGGTAGGCAGCATCAGAAAAAGAACACAGCAAACGGCCATGGAAAATGTCCCTTTTTATTTGTAGATATAAGAGGTATCTGAAATATGATTTAAAAAAAATTAGGAAACAATGTGGCATCTTTTTATAACAGATTTAACTTATCAGTGTAAAACCAGTTGTGCAACTATTCTGGATCTCTCTCTTGCTACCTTAAATGGCAGGAAAAAGAGGCAAAGTGCAACCACAGGAAAAACTAGATGTAAGGCAAAAGATTTTTCTCAATAACAATGAAATAATGACAGCAGAAGTAACAAAAATCCACTAAGAGATAGCATGGAGAGTACTTTATATAAAATGTACAGCTGTTACGATGCTCATTAGTAACGTGAAATAAATTACAGTAATGTAAATTTGTTTGAGCATACCCCCTCTCATTAAATACAGGTTTACACGATGAAACCTCTCTCTCTATTGCTGTAGACAAAATAGCACACTGACCACAGTGGAGAGGTTTTCTTTTCTTTTTTTAATCTGTGAAGAATCCTAGATGAAGTTTTGAGGCAGAAGTGACTCCCTGAGGCCCAGGGGGGCGGTGGGCACAGGGGATCTGCCTGGACAGAACCTCCCCCATTGCTCTCAGAGCTGTTCCTCCTCCAGAAGAACTGGGGAGAAGAAAACAAAAGGTTCATTCTACCTGCCCTCCACCTCCTACCACAAAGCAGCATTATTTCTAATAACAAGAGGAGAGGCGCATCCATGAGTCCACCACTTTCTCTTTTGCTTTCTCCCATAGAGAGCAGCATCCCAGGGATGGTCCAACTCACAGCCCAGTGACTCACTCGCAGGTCCTTTCCCAGCCACCTAGCTGGTAACAGCTGCACCATTCAGAAGCTTCACCCCTCTGGGAAAACAAACCATTTAAGCATTGCTTTAGCCAGATAAAGTCAACTATCTAGAGGGTGCTATCAGACTCAGTGGCTGCTGCAGACCTTCAGGACATTCCTTGATGCTGCCCATCCCCTCCAACCCTGAGCTACAATATAGCCGATGAAAATGTGCTTTATGAATAACACTGATGTCAGACATATTTTGCCCAAGTTACTTAGTTCTGTGTGTACCATGAGCTCCTGCACCAAGTAGATTATCTGAAACTTACAGTGAGTTCTAGCTTCAAGCAAGACTGGAAGTATTATCTGAAGGGCAAAGGAAATTTTTCTCCTTTCCTTGGACTGTTACTAAATGCTACATAAATACAAGACAGTTATCGCTGAGAAAAGCAATTTGTTCTCATTGTGAACACATCCCTTCACTGCATTACAGAATTTTCTACAGGAACCTTGCACTTCAAGGCCTTTTTTTCACTTTGCAAGCCCTTTTTTTTCCTGTAGTCAGTGTCCAGTAACAGCTCACTAATTCACTCCCATCATTTGGTACTGCTACAGTACAGATAGTTCCCAGATGAGAAAAGCATCAGGGTGAACTGAAGGCCTCAGTGAGATGCAATAAAAATTCTTATTCTACAACAACAGCCTACTGGAAAAGGCTTGCTATATTGATGCAGATATCACACATGACCTGGGCAAATGAGCAGTCCCCGTCCTAAAACTTCTGGTAAGTCTTGCCAGGGTTAAAAATTGGGTTATGGCTCTCCAGGGTGACTATTAGCTTGAGGCCAAACTGAGTTCACTTTTTAAGAAGTGCCAAAAAATGCCATCTATCAAAGGGCATCCCAAGATTTCACAGCATGGCTTGTTGGCTGAGCTGTAACGTCAACAGATCTGCAGTGACACTGCACATTGGTGGTTTCTGAGTTTGAAAATTGCTATCATGAGACACGAAAGCAAATAGGCTTCTGGAAAAGCATATTAACCCACTGCTCCTGACCTACATTTGCAGACATGAGGCTGAGATGAGAACTAAGAATCTGAAGTCTCAGGACTGTGCTAGGTCCGACTCCCCAGCTGTACAGGTGGAAGCAAACTCTATGAACAGCTACTTTTCTATGAGTATCTTGGTATTTTCAAGAAGAAAAAATAGTTTTGCAGTCAATTCTTTCCCATGTAAGAGGATTAGGCACCAATGCCACCCACCTTGACCATCTATTACAAGCCATTATCTTCACAGCCCAGGGAGAACTGAAAACTCTCAAAGCACCTATTCAAGAGTCAGGCAGTCTCTCTCCTTCTCTCTATCAAATGCTATGCAATAAATCACAAGTTAGATTCCTGAAGTGAGATGGCAGGGAGTCCCCCTCCTACGCAACATACGGTTATTTTATGAGAATAAACCTGAAAACACACATACATTAATTCAGTAGAATTCAAAACCAGTTTTTTTAACACAGGGGGACAGCCATAAATGCAACAGTTTGTGATGGATCACTAAGATACTACACTGGCACTTAGGATCAAAGACAAAAGCAGCATCGACAGAAACCCCTCAGAACAAGGGCAAAACCTCATTTCTATGCATTCCACTAAAATTCTATCCAGATGAACATACTTGTGTGCAAGTGTGCATACTTGTGGCATTTCTGAGCTAATAGTTTGTCACTGACCAGGAGCCAAGATCCTCAAGGTCATTATTGAATTTCTGCATCCATACAGTCTCAGTTATCTGAGCTTATCTTAAACAAGAAATAGATGGTTTCATTTTCCCAAGAAAGAAATCAAACAGGAATAAATATAGGTATTATACTAGTTTCTTGCTTAAGCCTGTTTGCAATAGGATACTACCAAAATTTGTCAAAAAAACACTCCCCAAAGTTAGCTTCATTACAATAAAAAATAATATATACCCTTTTAATCTAAATTGTCAATACATGCATTTTTGCCAATTACATGAAGCTAATACAAACGTATTATTATCCATTCCCTCCAGCTAAATCATTGGCTCTGGAAGTTGCTCAGAATTAAAAAAAAAAAAAGAAAGAAAGAAAAAAAAAAAGAAAAATTCCAGAAAATGTCCATTATAATTTTTCTGTAACTTCCATATAACACATTTTTCATTGCTTTGCCTCCCTAATATACCAGGCAATATTTACTTTCTGTAACAGTTGGGAAAACACAAATATATATTCAATTTTTGCTGGGACGTATGTTAACAGAGAACAAATAAGAGTAAGGAGAGGATATAGAACCAAAACAGCACACAAAATACAATTTTAGGGAGAAGAGCATTTGTGCCTCAGAGCTGATTTCTTCCCAGTGATCATCCTGAGATGACAGAGCTGAACACAAGCCATCATGTAGGCTAGCTTCTGTCACAAACGTGGGCCATAGATGTTATTAATCTGTTTTTGCTTTAAAATATACAATCCCTAGCATTTGCTAGTCTGAGGAGGAAGCTCTGTTTTTCCTCCCATATATGAAAGGGGGTTTGTTGTTGCAATGTTTCATTGGCTGTTAGGGGGGCAAGGAGGTGACTCTTAAATTGTTCGTGTACCTCTCTATTACTCTAATAATTTTTTACATAAAAATACTGAAGTTTATTTTTTCCGTCACTAAGGGTCTGTGCTACTGATTTGCTACATGCATTTGACCATTGAAATCCTTAACCAAATGGTTCGAAATTGCACTTTCAAAGGATTATTCCACTTCGGGGGGCGGGGGGGGTGGGGGAGTGGGGAAGCAACATCCCCAGGACAGAAGGCAGCAGACAAGAGGGGGAAAGAGGCACAGATCACAGTTCACAGTGGAGACTGGAGAAGTTGTTGGATGAGACACAAGGGAAGCACTTGCACAAGTGCAGAGGAATACCCATGCAGAGCAGAATCAGAGAGTCTGAATGTGTTTTTCAGAGACCACCCACACAGCAAGCTGCATGGGATACTGTTCATCTTCAAAGCAAGAAGGGCAGTCTGGAACAAGACTAAGACATTAAGGAGTTCTTCACATGAAGGAGATATATGCACTTTGGACTGAAAGCCAGTGTTGCAAGCTTTGCCAAAGGTTGGCTCAACCTCAGCCACTTCCTATAATCCTGATGAAGTAAATTATGTCCTAGGTCAGCAAAGACCTGTGAATGTACACCTTACTCCTGAATTCAGTAAAGTTTATGCATGTACTTAAATTTGCCTACACTTACAGAAATAACTTGCAAAATCAGATCTGATTTTGCTGCTTCTTGTGTCCTTCCACCACAGCTGTTTTTTCTAAGCCCTGGCACAACTTTATATCCTGATTTACAGCCCTAAGTACTCAGGCTAACCAGCAAGCTAGTAAATGTATGCTTCAGCACTTACACTCACAAATGTCTATCATTGGAATAACCTCATTTCCATCTATTATCTGTTTGCAATACAGATGACTCAACTCCAAGTTAGCCAACCCCTTCCCACAACTGCAGATGAAGGCTCAGCAATATCTATTCTTGTTTTCAAGCAGGTTTCATGACCCCCAGAGACCATGTTGCTAACTGCTTAACAGTCAATTTATTTATCTATTTTAATATGTTCAATGAGGGAGGAAAGCTTTGTGGTTTGTTCATGTAGTGTTTTTTTCTTGTGTTCAAGTCATTTCACTCATTTTATTCCAGTAACAAGCATTTCTCCCAGTGTTGTCACAGCCTTTCCAGCTGACAGACACAGTCACCTCGAGAGATCCAGCAGTGTTTCAAAAATTGTTATCTCAGCGTGGTGTGTAACTTTGACTGCACTGCTCTTTCCCATGCTACTGTGCATACTCAAGTGCAGAGTAGCAGAGGACAAATGCACGTTTACAATATTCCTAGATTGGGTGCCCGCCTCCCCCAGCAGAATTTTTGACTTCTTTATGTATATTATTCGGGACACTAACTTTGCATTCTGTTTTCTACAGTAGATATCATCAAGTACACTGCAGGAGCACTAGTTTCCTGCCAGTCTATGAATCTAACCTAAATATTAACTACTACAGACATGGAATACCACAATAAGAGAACATCTTTTCTATGCTTTAGAGATGCCACTTAGATAACAAGGATAACAGAGAAAATAATTATATTCTCTAAAAATATATTGCTTGTCTACTTACTAATATTTAAGAAGTATTTTGATATCTTATAAACTAAAGAAAAGGCATCACTCTATTAGCTACCAATAAAACACAGAGTTGACAGATCTTGGAGTCATCACAGACAGGTCTCTGAAATCATCAATTCAGGGTGCAGCAGCAGCTGAAAAAGCCAATAAAATGTTGGACATCATCAGGAAAGATATTGTGAACAAGACAGAGGGGCATTTTGCCACTATTTAAACACTTGGTGTAATCACATCTTGAATGTTTTACCTAGCTCTAGCCTCTGCATCCTAAGTAGGACATAGTTGGGCTTGATACAGAGAAGACCAACTAAAATGAGTGAGAGGATAGAGCCTCCCTTACAAGGAGAGATGGTGACTGAGAGGCAATAAGACTAAGTCTTACGAAATCTTGAGGGTAGCAGGAAAGGCAAATGCAAAACTGCTATTCACTGAATCCTGCAATACTAGAGCTAGGGGGAAGTCAGTGAAATCAGGAAATTGCTTAAGGCAGATGAAGGAAAAGTACCTTACACACCAGGTAGTGAACTAACTGCCTCAGGAGGCTGTGAAGAAAAACAGTATTACAAAGTCCAAAAAGGAATGATTAGACAAATTCATAAGCAACAGATCCAGAAAATAATACTAAAATGAATAGGCAGGAATGTAACTGTTATAATTCCTAATAAAATAATTCAAGAAACCTTTTAGTGAATTCAGGTGAGGAGGAGATCATCTATTTGTTTTCTTGTTTTTCTGGAACAATATGAAAGTTTTGTTCACACTAGCGTGGCTTAAACCCAACACAGCATTTGTAAAACAGACACACATGGCAATAAGCACGCCACAGAGATGTTAGTACAGCAGTTGCCCTTTCAATCCACCCAATCAGTCATAAGCCAAATTCTAGAAGAGGAATTAGGAACGAGGGGCATAGCCATCGTGACTTCAAAACATAATCTTCATTCAAACACAGGAAAAAAGAAAAATCTATTTCTCTTAAAATATCTAACACCAAAAGTAGTAGGAACTATCTTGTTAACTTACTTGGGAAACTGCCTGACTGCCTTTTGTGTTAACAGACACCTGTAGGAAGAACCACCCTCCTTGTTCTATGCTTTCTGGAAAGAAGTATTAATGCTAAGGATTCAAACGCAACAAAAGTAGCAGCACCCGATAACTCTATCTTGAACCTATGTTCCTCCTAGATCACCAAAATCATCAGAGAAGCTCTGGATCCATAGTATTAAAAAAACCCCAACCACCCTCAGAAAGAAATAGCCCATTTTCTGCCCTGGGGTCGGGGTGGGACGGTCACTTGAAAAACAGCTTTCCAGTAATCTCAAATCTTTCATTTCTGTGGTCAGGATGATGACTACCACTTGATCTAGCAATATGTAGGCTTGTCCTCCTGGTTTCAGAGCTGGCCAGTGCCTGCATTACACTGTATAGTCTTTCCTTGGAAAAAGGGGAGAGTGTGAAAAACCATCACACCAGCCAGCTGCTTGACACCCCTGGCTACAGGGGAAAAAAAAAGCTTTATTGCTACACAAGAATTAATTTCACCAATGAAGAAACAGGACAAAGGAGTGGTAAGGGACAAGCTTTGTTTCAGATACTGGGTACATAAAAGCCCCACCACAGCACAGGAATAGATTATCCTCTGCTAGCTTCCACAACTGAACTACATCTTCTCAGCCCTCCTGCCTTCCCCTCAGAAGACCACAAGAGGACTTTTGAATGTGTAAGGTCTCCTCTGACAGGCACAAGCTCCACCAAAAAATCCAGGACTCTCCTAGATAATTTTTTCCCCGCCACACATACTATCTGCAAATCTGCCAGCACCATAGTGACTTATACATTTTTAAGACCTATGCTATTCAACCTGATTGTGAGTCCAATACTATTAAAACCATAAATTCAATTGCCAACTGCCAATATGGCCTCGAGAAAGCCAAAACAGGCAAGTGAACTTGCAGAGGCATCAAAACATAGCTATTATTGCATATCTCAAGAAAAGCAGGACGGCTACCCAGAGAGGCAGAGGTGTTCTTAAACGGTGTCTGGAACAGGGCTCAGCAGCACAGGCCTACTTCGTATTGGATCACCCTTGGAAGGATGAACGCATTGCAAGACTTTTCAACTTGCAAATAAATGGTTTCATATTCAAGCATTAACAACCAGCTGGATCACTATGAGCTGTATCGTTCTTCCTCGCCCAAGCTAGCTCACTCAGGGCTCTTGAATTTGCGATGTTTAAACACCCCAAGTCTTTGTCATTTTATGACTTCCAGTTAAACATTTTTTTATCTGCTTTTCTTGTATCAAAGTACTCATTACACTGTCTTATCACAGCCTAGTGATTGAAGAACTGCTTCTTGGATTAGGAAATACGGATTAGGGAAAAAGGGCATGATGAAAGCTAGTTGAAATAATCCGGTTTTGGTTAATTCTGCCAGCTACTCCCCCATGCCCTCTTCTAGGTCTGTTTTTTCTACAATAATCATGGATTACTGCTGATACAGTATTATCTGTAGCATTTTAGATCATTCCTTTGGGACCTCAAATGACTTTATATTCTCTCATTTTAACTATACATACACAGTATAATACAGGGATTTGGAGATAAGAAGGCATGAGGCCTTGGGCTGCTTTATTACATAAGAAAGAGCAAACATTGATTTATTTATTACCTAAACAAGAACACTGAAAAGAAATCTGTGCCCAAGTGTGACTGGTCTTTGGATCCATCTGTACACACTCCTTTGACTGTTCCCATTCTGTTCACGTGCACCATCTCAGGCTCTCCCAGCTGTGGACCCTCCCAGGGCTCTGACCTGTGGTCAAAGAATAGTGAAGAGAGGCACAGAGCAAAAATAGCTGTGCTTTCCAGAGACTGTAGTGGGATGCTGTGTATACTGTGGATTGAACTTCCTTCATGGCAATTTTATGTCTTTGTATGCCAGCAGAATAACCTTGACCATCACATTGAACTCTGGAATATCCTTTTTTCTGCATGTGGTTCCATGCACATAGCTAAAGAAAACTCCCTCTCACCATCAAGCCTATCATCCTCTCTGGAAAAACAACTGGAATGCACCAAAAGATGAAAAAAAAGAAAATTAGGAGAAAAGGAAATTAACAGTAATACTGAAAATTTATTTATTCAAGGCCTCTACCCCGGTCCTGTGTAGTGTCAGCCAGAAAACAGGCTGCAGAGCAGATGCTGATTTAACAAGAAAAGAAACCGAAATTATGTTTTACAGGTATGTGTGGCAGGGAACAAGGGAGATGTGAGGACCTGCTTGTCATGTTGCTATTGCCTAGTTAAGAACTAGTACTTATTACTCTCATTACGGATGCTCAGTGAAGCCAGTTAAATGCTGTTTTCTGAAACTGATGTACTTTGTTCTGACTTCATGTCACATGTAAGTGCTAGACAATCAGATCCAGAAAGCCACAGATGTGCCATTCAGAAGAGCCTGACATCCTCCAGATACTACACATGAAGCAGAAGTCAAACCCTCAGAGATGGCCACAGCATAGAGGAACATCACTCTTCTACTAAGGTTGAGCACATCTCTCTGTTTAAAAGATTACACAAACTGTTCAAAAATCCATATGCAGTGTTTGTGTTGCAATCTGCTGAGCCTCCTGAAATAAATTCACCTGAATTCACCTGAGTGCACCTGAAATAAATTCAGAGGCCCAACCATTTGAGCAAAATAAACTAAATCCTTGCCATTTTCTCATCACAATTTTTTAAAAGGCATTGGAAAAACTGTCTGATTAGTCTAACTCTTAGTGGGTCTTTAGTCTTTCTCATGTTTCAAACACGTATGGCTTCACTGCCCCACTGAGGAAGCAGTATTTCTAAAAATAAGGACAGATCTTCTAAATCTATGTTGACATAAGTTAAGGAGATGAGTTAAGAAGATTAAGCATTGAACTGCATTAAGATTTGGACTTTGTTGACAAATCGGGTTTCACCTAGTCTGTTATTACAGAAACAAGAGAGTTCAAGGCGACAACCCCATGGCCACTGAAGTTAACTTGTGTATTGCAATCCTAACGCCATCCAACTCTAGAGAAAACAGTGATCAAGGACCACACAGAACATCTTTCTGCAGCAAGAGGCGGAAATTTTGTCCTGAGTCCACAGAATTCCTTATTTAGCAATAGTATCTCAAAGTGCCTTAACATCCAAAGGCAGGCAATAATTCTATTTCAAAAGCATAGCTATGGAAGCGATTGTTAATTAAAATGAGGAAAGATGAAAGTAAGCAGTGGGAATGGTACGACGTGACTGACAATATTCACAGGTATCCTTAGAGGTGGAACAAAATGCAGTGACAAGCCAGCGTGTGGCTTGATCCTTTGCCCAAGGCACTCCTGGCCTCTGAACACACGGTATGCACACATTTTCAGGTTCTTACAGGGTTTTTTCCTGTCATATCATAGACTGAGGGATGACTTCAGCTACGTCATTCTCCTTCTTAATATCCTGAAAGTAGTTCCACCTGTAAAACCGCGGACTAACTCAAAGATTACAGACCAGACCAACCTATCAAAGGTAAGACAGAAATGAAGCAGCAGCAATCTGAGGTGACAAATACTCATTTTCTTCCTGCAAGTGATGTCTAAATCCTGAATAGTATTTCTGTCCATGTCATACTATTTTCACAGAAATCAAACAATTTACCCCATACACACACAGCTTCATGTACAGAATAGACAACAATTTTTTAACATCAGATATTACCATAGAAGAGCAGGAAAACCAGCTCTTTTTAACATCTGTACATCCCTCTGATGTCTCTAAGGTACTTCATTAAAGATTTATTCCTATAAAGCTTTTACGAAGACAGCATCCACAATAATCCACATGGGGGATTTAGACAGGGTTAATTAATATTCTGAACCAAAGAGTAGTATGACAATGTGACAGCATGAGTCTTACTGTATCTTAATTTCATTATCTAAATGGGGATTACAGACACCCATCAGATTTCTACTCAATTGAAGAAGAAAGCAAGCAGCTCTGTGACATGCTTACGCATGGAAAGTAGCAGAAATGCAAAGCCCTATTACTCTGACTCAGCTGACTGTATATACAGCTACAAAGTACAGGGGGCTTTTAAGTCAAAGGGTGACAATATTATTAATCTATTTTCAAATCATGTTAACGACAAACTGCAACAAATGTGATTGTCTAGTGAACAGAGCAGAGCTAAAAAAAAAAAAATATCTACCAAAAAGCCAATGGGCTATTGAAGTTTCATGACTGCCCTCTGTCAAATACTAATGGACCTTTTGCCTCTTGAATTCCACCTATCATTGCAATTCAAGAAAAAAATTAACTCAAGCCAATTTAGAGCATCACCTTGAATCTGACCCTCTGCTGTAGACGATGAAGCAAATTCTCAGAGGCGAGTTACATGACTGCACTTCACTTGCTTTTTTCAGGAGCATTTTCTGTACTTTGTTATTGCGTAAGAGACTTGGGCAGAGACAAAGCAAAGCCTCCCAAATAGTAACACTGCGAAACTATAAAGCTGATCAGATACAAAGAGGTGTCATGTGCACAAGGTAGACATATGAAAGAGAAATTATTTCTGCTTTTTAAGGTCTTAATAGCATTAGTTTTAACGAAAGACGGTAAACCATTTTGCATACAGCAGCTTGACTTTAAAAATTAAAGTGTTTCAGCAAAGCCTAAAACATACTGACAGCACAATACACTTCAGTGAGCTAATTCTAGGTGCTTTGCATTTTGATAAAACTTCTCCTGGGAGGGTATACAAGTAGTTAAAAAAAAATAAAAATTCAATTAATTAAGGCTCTTGAATGAGGAAGGCCTATACAAAGTTTATACTCTGGCTCATAAAAAGTAAAACATTCATCCAAGGACAAACACTAACAAATAATGAAAATCCCTTGACTTCCTGGTTTACAACCTCTTCACTCAGCTAAACAGTTTCAGTATGTCACCCAAGATAAATAGTTATAATATGAACTGCATATTCCAGCTGCTCTATACAAACTACAAACTTACTATTAAGCAGAATGCAAGCTATTCCTAAAGCTTTCAGTATAAGACCAGGGATAATGGGATCATTCCCATTCATGAAGTGACTCATGAGCACCAGTATTTACAGGTCTTGGGGAAAGCATCAATGAAGAACTCAAGACAAGTGCTTAGGCGCTCCGTGCTTCTGCAACATGCAACTACTAGTCAGCAGTGTGACCTGCTGACTAACAACGTGGTAAGGCATACATACAGTCCTGCACAGCTGGTGTAGAGATGAAATTTCCTACATTTTTTCCCCCAAGTACATTTCCTTAAAAATACCCAGAGCAACAGAATATTCACAACAGCTAGTAGGAAGGACAAAACTCCCATTAAGTATGACTGATCGGTTGCACAGGTGTGTTTTCACAGCAAAGGTTGGAAAATTCCAATGTAAGCAACAAGACTTCTTAATCTCCAGAGTAGCTGTACTTTAAAAATATAAATATATTGCACCTCTACATTAGTTTGCTAAAGGTCTATCAGTACTTTAAAAATACTATCTTGTTTGTGGTCCTAAAGACACACACAAGAGAAAATTCAGTGAGGCTATTCACGTTCCTGTTGAAAGAGTTAGGGACATTACTGCATTAAACTTCACAACTTATTTCACACAAAAAAAAGAAACACTAAGACACGAAAGGAACTTACTCAAGACCACAATCCTTGCCATGGGAAGAGTCAGGATAATCCTTGCCCAGTCATTTGACCATTGCCTCTTTCTGAAAGATCTTCAACAGCATCACTACTTCTCTCTACATTATAGAAAAGTCCCCTTAAACTGCTTTTAAAAATCCATAGGTATCACAATAATTAAAAAAGCTATCAGTAGTTCGAACGCCTGTCTACTCTAGTATTTTAGCATAAATACGGAGAACCCTACCCTACCCAACAAACTGTCTTATTTTGAACTTATTAATGATGTACATTAAATGCACAGATAAACAAACAAAAAAATACCTGGTGAGCTCTTCTTTAATCTTCAAGGGTTCATGTGGGTAGAATTTCACTCTAAAGCACATGGTATATGGTGGATGAGCTGAAACATTATAAAGAAAAAGCATGAGAACAGTAGCAAACAAACATTGCCTCAGACAGTCTGAAGGAGTGGCCTCCAAAAGTCTTCAAAGTAGCCTGTGTGATGGTTAGCTCTGAAGCATCAGGCAGGGATTCAAACTAAACCAATAAATATTATGTATACATATGAAAAGAATAAAGCATATGACACAGAAGGCCAAAGCATGTGCAAAATACAGCTAACCTATACAAATCAATTTATAAATGGTTTTGCACCTCACAAGAATTTGCTTGATCCAAGAAGTACAAAACACATTTGGGCTGGTTTTGGGGTTTTTTTTCTTGGCAATTGATAAACAGGAAGCAACTGCATCTTGGTCACAATGAGATACAAAGGTGTTACGTGTATTTGTTATTCCTGATAATGACAATGCCTAGACTACAAAATGGAAGAAATCATTAATTAAATTTGGTTAATGAAGCTAGAGACAACAGAACTGTTTCTGTTTCCAGTATTTAATAAGACTACATTAACTACTCCTGAGCTATGGTATCAATACCAGGCCTTAGGTACAATACTTTCATTTCTCAAAAAAAAAAAAAAAAAAAAGAAAGAAAAAGAGAAAATCACAGTAACAGGAATTATTTCAATTCTGCAATCAGTGTCTCACAGTTTTACATTAATGAACACAGCTTTATATCCCACTGCTGTATCTTTGACAGCATTCAAGATATTATCTAATCCTAGGCCAGTGATCTTGCAGTGATTACAGGAGGGACAGAAAGCAATCAAAGACTATTATTCTAATCAAAGAGGCATCTTGTGATAACCATGTTAGGATAAAAGACCTGTGAAAACCAAGTAGAAGGCTTAAAAATATTACATCAGGCACAATACGCAGGTAGGCAGAGCCCTCAGAGCTATCTGTAGCCAGGTAATGTTCATGTTTTAAATTCCAGTTCAAAGTGAGAAGGAAAACACAGCATCTTCAAAAGGTAAATGGTGTGGGGATAAAAACCACCTATATTACACAGGCCATGGTAACTGGCAAGCCTGCTGGTAACACTGAGAGAGAGCCCTGTGATGGAGCAAGCACCAAGGCAGAACTGTTGTTCAAGCAGCAAGGGCCTTGGCACAGTACGCCATGCAAGTGTCCTCTTTACCAAAATATTTACCAGCACAAGCATTTTTAGGTGGACAGAAATAGAGGAAAAGCTGAGGCTTCAAACAAAATGGGAATGTGATCACTGTGCTCATCTGGGAGTGTCCTACAGACCTGAGTGCAAAATTATAAACCTTTTATTAAAATATTTAACTACAGAATTAAAGTTCTGCATACATTTACACTAGTACTCAAAATTTATAGAACCTGACTTTTAACAAGTTGGGGTTTGGGGGTTTTGTTTTTTTAAAAGAAAGCATCCATGCAACTTTAATTCATAGTAAAGTGCAGATCTATAATATTCTAATTAGTTTCAAAAGTCCCTTAGTCTTAACATATACTCAAGGCACACAGTCAATCCAGCTTTCCTAAATCTTGAAGAGATGGTGCTTTTACAGGAGGAGAAGAAGGGAAGGCACGAGAAAAGGGCAAAGAAAAATACAGAGAAAATGGAGGAAGAGAACAGGTGAAATGGAGAATTACATTTTAGTTATTGTAATCTATAACAGTAATCACCAAGCTACCAGAACATTTTACTGTACCATCTTCTCAAGCTTACTAGCTCACTGGCTTGTAAAAACTGCATGTGGAAATTAGTTCAACAATCATGATATTCTTGAAGCTACTTTGACTGCAGTATTTACCTATATGCTGCAGTTCTCCAGAAACACATGTCTGGATATCATATAGTTCCATATGATATACAAAACCAACAGAAAATAAATGCATTACATTTTTTGTTACAGTTGGTATCTTTTGAAGGGTTCAACTGCTTTTGAAGATGAAGGAACATTTTCCCCTTCCAAGCCCTCATGTTGCACTTTTTTTAAGTACGTTCAGCCTCAACAAAAACTGATTTCACATTTTTTTACTTGTTTAAATAACTACTCATTTAAGACACAAAGAGGAATGTCAGAAGAGATGGGGATGGAGAGATGAAAAATACAGAAAAAAAGAAAGCAAGGAAACAATAACAAATAGAAACAAATAAGAGGAAATGGAGAAAGAAAAACAGGCCTTAAGTGTTCTCTAGTGATGGTTTGAACATTCACGCTAATCAAATCTGGACAAGCCCTCTGAAGGCAAGAGAAACACTCAAACTGCTTTCTATGGGCTTCAGCATCTTAGATGTCACCGCAGCATTGTCTTACAGTGACTGGAAATAGGCTGCAAAACAGAGGACACTGTTATGTTCTCCCTGCCCTGTAATGGCAAACTAGAAGGTAAACTGAATTCAATGTCCCAGAAAGAAAAAGAGCCATCCAGAAATGCACTAAGGAGTCATGTTGCCTGGACAAAGCAAAAGATAACGTAAGCCATCTTAAATGGTTCTGTCTCTTCTCAATAGCTTTCTTAAAACTACGCAAGGGAGAAAAACTTGAACTTTCAGAATATGGTTCCACTAACAAAATGTGATAGGAGAGCCAACCTGTATTAAATGAGAAAGAGCTCTTCCTCATCAAAAAAGGACTTTTAAATGTCCTGGAAGATTTAGAAGTAGTTTGTGCTTGAAACAGGGATGCAGAAATAAGAACAGCTAGGGCATAGCTCTGCAGGGCCCTAGCTAGGACAAGCCTACTGGAAGACCCTAAAAATATACTGAATTTTACCCAAATTTTTGGATGTCAATGAAAAGATTGAACCTTTGGCTGTGGTAAAAAGAAGAAGAAAAATATATATAAAAGTTACAGTAGAAGAGCCACACTCTGGCAGGATGTGGTAACCACAGAAAAGCAACAGCTGCCCCATATGCAGAGAGTATCATAGGGAGGAAAGGACAGCACACACTGCACTAAAAAATAGCACACATTCAGTTAATAGCAAAGGTTATAATAGGAAATGTTTTCCTTGTAGCAGAGGAACAGTATGTGACAGAAGTATACACCAATGCACAGAATACACAAGAGATTTGTCAAGGCGGTTTGAAGCCTACTATGCAAACATTTTCCTAGACTCAAGCTTCTGTAACAATATTCCTCCTCAACAGTGCACCAAGCAATATAAAACAAGGCTGCTACAGCCTGCTAAACAGAGCTCCTTTCTCAACAACACCTGCAAGAATGGCACAATCCCGATCTGCAATTTGAAATGTTAAAAAGAATATGATCCCCTCCATCCAATCAATCTCTGGAGATGAGACAAGAAGGTACCCTCCAATTACAGAAGGAAACAGAATCCTCTTTTCTGTTCCTCTTTCCCAGTTAGAAAATGAGCCACAAAGAACGAACACTTGAAAGGAGAAAGAGGGAACCCCCACAGCTATCCATTTTCCTCTCCATCTTAATTTTAAAATGGATCATAAGCCTAATGTTCCTCCAAAAATGCATTTGAGGATATGTAAACATTTAGTAAGGCCTTTGTCTTACAGATTTTACAGCATTGGAGAAACACACATAAGAACCTCATACGCTTTCGTTCACTATATTCTTGTACTGGAAAGCAAGACAGGTAGTGAATTGTACCAGCTTAAGAGATGAGATTGTCAAATCAGAAAATGCCTCAATTCCCTGAAAGCAAAATTACGCTCTACCACTTACTCACACATTAAAGTGAAAACATTAACAACAAACCTTCCCAAAACAGAACTCAATTTGCAGAAGAACATTTCTTCAACACAAAACTAGCCTGAATATAATCAGTTTTATAATAGCTATAAGCCTTTTCTTTCAGAGTGGTCCTTTATCTGTCAGATAAGGAGCAGCTGGTATAGTGAAATGCCCAAGGCTTTGTCAGAATTTCCTACCATCACAGGCTTTGCTTTCTCACTAAAAAGATTCACAATTACAATAATTTCAAAGGACTTTAGCGTGGAGAATAGTACTGACTGCAAACTCCATTGCAATAGGACTATTAATTTGCCAGTTTATGTGCTAACAGCACATAAGAGATGAAGGCAAAAGAACAAATAAAGCCATTTAAATTATATCAAATGCTGAAACCAGTCATGACCTAGACCTTCACGAAGGAACTATACACAGAGCATAGAACGTTTCCAGGCAACTGATTGTATGTTTTTAAGGTTTATTTCAGTTGCATTTAACTAAGACAAACTATCTAATGTATATGAAACCAGTGAGGATCTCCTAGTTAAAAAACAAACCTCTAACACACTGACCAGAACAAATAAGGATATGGGAGCTGCACCCCTTGGCACAGATACCAATGTGTAAGGGACTGAGTCTCATATGCATTCATTTTTAAGCAAAGCCCACTGAATCGTTCATCTTCTATGTAGATTAAGAGTTTACAGGGAGTGGTAAGGCTAAGAAAAACTACACATTCAGATTACCATTTTCTTCATAGAAAGACAATCTGAAACAACAAGAAAAAATACTTATGTGAAAGAAAAATCGTTTTTAAAAGCTGGTGAAAAACTTGATTGAAGTTTCAGAAGTGTGAACCAAAGAGGGAGAAGGATGGAAAATTCTCAGCTGCCACTTCTGGAAAGGTTTCCTGTTTGCTTTTAACCACCTGTTTTTCATCCAGCACAAATACTAGCTTCCGTAATGAGCTGTACTGGCAGTGTTGTTTTTCTGATTAAACATGGAGTACAGGGGGATACTGAGAGCCAAAAGCAGATGTTTAAATTATCTTCATAGCCCTGAGAATGCAGCATTGCAGAAAACTTCCTGCACCTCTCCTTGATGTTACTTATTCTCTGAACTACACAACCCTACCAAAAGTTAGTCCTCATTTCAAAAAAACACAGAAACATTACACTCAAACAGGCTTCATGTTGACTGTTGCTGCAGAAGGATCTCTGGGGAACGCTAAGGCATATGCTGTTGTTTCCATATACCTCCTCCCTTACCAAATGAATCAGCTGTTTATCCATAGTACTTTCTGAGCATGTTTAAGACAGATGGAACACTACTCAGTGTTTTCATTTTATGCATAAGAGATACCTGATCTATCATAAACCTCAAATCATGGGGTCTTCCTCATTGCACTCAATTAGTTATGGGACCACCCAAGGTGGATTTTTGTCAACCAGTTATTATAATGCTTTAAAGCGTGTTATTGAACCTTCGTGAGTATCATACGTAAAGAATATACAGCATTTGGATTAGTGCCTGAAGAATCACACAAAATTTCCTGTTTTCACTGTGCATGGATTTATGAACCTCCTATTTGATTAAACTCTTTTTCAGATTTGTACTGAGACACAAAAACTGATGACAAGTTTGTTGAGATTTAAGAATCTTTAGAAAGTTTTGCATAACCCATCTCTGCATCTGGGTTCTTGTTTCCCCTAGTTCATTCCATCTCCTTTCACATTTTATGACAGCATTAGGGATTAAGGAAATTAACTTAACAAATTCCAGAGGACCGACACAGGAGAACATCCTTTTTTCATTACTCTCTCAGATCATCTGAGATGCAAGGCAGCAAGAAAAACATGTAAATTTTGAACTCCTGCACATCAGAGCAACAGAATTGATCCTGTTCCACTATCATCAAGAACAAAACCCATATAGTTGAATATTTCCCACAAAGCAGGTTACAGGATAGCTGCATACTTGTTATACAGAATAACCGTTAAAATTAATGAAAAAAGAGAGAGGGAAACTGAATGGGAAAACTCTGTTCTTTACTTAAACATTAGCGCCAATGTGACCAGTAGGATTTACACCAAGACATTCCGAGACAGAAGATAAGTAAACAAATTTAAAATGGCCAAATGGAGAGGAACTTTACTGTCAGCATCTGAGACAGAATAACAGTGTACACAAAAACATGCTAAAGAACAGAAACACTGGTTTTAAAAGGTCTTTTTCTAGAACCACAAAGATGCAGCTACCTTAGGCAACCTTCCAGAGAGTTTTTCAACACACTATTGGAAGTGTGGTGCTCACAGCTACTGATCACTGGTCACCAACTGGCTTCAACCAGTACAAACAAGACTGGCAGTGGTTCAGGACATTTCTCAGAAAATAAAATTTCCCCTCTCAGGCAAAATTAGTGGTAAAAATGGCTGAGGCACAGACCTAGACTTTACACATCATGTTATGACACAAACATTTCAGTAAAGATGGAAAATGCAAAGGTAGCTGCTGAGACAAAAAAGATGCCATGCCTTCATTCTTCTTGTGTTGCACCAGGACACATTTAAATATGGTTTCATATGTGATAAGGCAAAATATAAAATATTTTGGAAGATTCTTTCTGTCATGTCCCAGTATTACTAAATATGAACTTAAAGCAATCTTTGCCAAAGCTAAAGAAATTAAAATGGTAGCGCATCACACAAGAACATATGCAGATTTTAGAGCTTCAAAAATACAACACTCTATCTTGTTGTATGCAAGTGCTCCATAGTCCTATAGATAAATTTGAGCATTCAACTGAATTTACAACATTTTGAATCATCAGTATTAATACAACCTACTCTTGCACCAGAAGAAATGAAAGTCCATTCTTACAAAACAGAACATTTCACTGTTTTCTGAATTCCTTAATGGCAAAGAAAGAAAAGGAAACCTTTATCTAATACAGTCACCATGAATAGCTTTCTGCCACCACTTCTCCCAGAAGTCACATACATAATGTATATTCTATTAACCACTCACTTCATTGCTTCAAGCTTTACACCTTCAACCTGCTAGTAATTTCAGACCTCACTTGTGTCACCTGAGACTGATGTTTTTCAAATGAATATCAGTAATTTCTTCTTCTGAGTATAAACTTTTTCATAGTAAACTGAATATTTTTAGATAAAATCCAAATTAAGCTTGTGTGCCTTTAGAAATTGTTTAGTGTTTTACATTAATATAGGATATTTTTAGAAAAATAAATCAAGAGGTTCCTGATGTGAAATGCTTACAAAAATGTCCTTGAAACCTGTGGGAGCAAAAGATATATTTATGCATAATATACATGGATTCTACACATGCATGTGAAATATGTATGTATATATGCCTCCTTGTTTTGTTTCCTTAAAGGGTTATAGTAGCAACTGAAGTCCTTCATCTGTGCATTGGGTTTGCATGGCAAGGTTTTGGTAGCAGGGGGGGCTACAGGGTTGGCTTCTGTGAGAAGCTGCTAGAAGCTTCCCCTATGTCCGATAAAGCCAGTGCCAGCTGGCTCCAAGACAGACCAGCCGCTGGCCAAGGCCGAGCCCATCAGCAACAGTGGTAGTGCCTCTGGGATAACATATTTAAGAAGGGAGAAAAACAATTGTGCAATGGCAGCCGGAGAAGAGGGGAGTGAGAACCTGTGAGGGAAACAACTCTGCAGACACCAAGGTCAGGGAAGAAGGAGGGGGAGGAGGTGCTTCAGGCACCGGAGCAGAGATTTCCCTGCAGCCCCTGGTGAAGACCATGGTGAGGCAGGCTGTGCCCCTGCAGCCCATGGAGGTCCACGGTGGAGCAGATATCCACCTGCAGCCCATGGAGGACCCCATGCCAGAGCAGGTGGATGCCTGAAGGAGGCTGTGAACCCATGGGAAGCCCACACTGGAGCAGGCTCCTGGCAGGACCTGTGGACCCGTGGAGTGAGGAGCCCGCTGTGGAGCAGGTTTGCTGGCAGGACTTGTGACCCCGTGGGGGACCCACACTGGAGCAGTCTGTTCCTGAAGGACTGCACCCCATGGAAAGGACCCATGCTGGAGCAGTTCGTGAAGAACTGTAACCCGGGGGAAGGACCTACGTTGGAGAAGTTTGTGGAGAACTGTCTCCCATGGGAGGGACCCCACGCTGGAGCAGGGGAAGAGTGTGAGGAGTAAGGAGCAGCAGAAACAACGTTTGATGAACTGACCACAACCCCAACCCCTGTCCCCCTGTGCTGCTCGGGGGGAGGAGGTGGAGGAAAATCAGGAGTGAAGTTGAGCCTGGGAAGAAGGGATGGGTGGGGGGAAGGTAGTTTTTTAAGATTGGTTTTATTTCTCATTATCCTACTCTGATTTTGATTGGTAATAAATTGAACTAATTTCCCCAGGTCGAGTCTGTTTTGCCCGTGACTGTAATGGTGAGGGATCTCCCTGTCCTTATCTCGATCCATGAGCCTTTTGTTGTATTTTCTCTCCCCTGTCCAGCTGAGGAAGGGGAGTGATAGAGCAGCTTTGGTGGGCACCTGACGTCTAGCCAGGGTCAACCCACCACAATCTGTGACAAAAGATGAAGTTAAGTTACACTAGTTTTAAACTGAAGTTGCTCATGAAAGGCCAATCACATAGTTAATTCTACTTCTGTGTCCTAAATATAAGGCTGATAACAAAACACCTTTGTCAGCTTCTCATTCTCTTTTGCTGTTGTTGAGTCCTCTTCACTGTGATAAATAACCTCATACTAGCCGCATTTTATTTTGCTTTTATTCTATGCACTCATTTTTCAGTCTTCAGGGTTTTGATTAGGATTCTACCCCAAAAGCCATACAAGTCCTCTGATGAGACCATCACATCACTACGTCTATGGAATTTATGGAGTACCATCGATCACATCTAGGCAACATCTACATGCAGATAGAATTGTTTTGAATAAATCAAAACACTCTCAGGGCATCTGTTGGCAGAGCTCCTGAATATGTTGCTATGCAAAGTGCAACAAGAAGCATGAGTCCTTCCGCTTTGTTTGGTGAAAGCTGTGACACAAATGCAGATTAGAGGATACTTTGAGGAAACTCTGTTCTACTTTTGGTAACACATTGGAAGGAAGAAAGAGATAAAGATAATTTGTAATTATTACAGTCCCTCTTTTCTTCCTTCACTAGCACTGCAGAGGAGCACAACCCAGTTTTAGCTTGACATTCTTAAATTTATTTTTTACTGGATAACACTTCAGCTGCCTAAACACTAGATATAAACAGTTCACACTGAATATGCTAGGTATATGTGTGCATGCTCATATACACATGTACACACATGTTGCAATATATACTATTGCTACATTAATAGAAGAATTTCTTGAAGTATTCCATGTAGTCCAGCCAACACCCAGGATTAACTGTTTTTACATATTAGACAATCTCTTAAGCCTCATCACATTTTAAAACAAATACACTATCTCCCACACAAAAGACACCTTGTACTTACGCTTAAAACAGAAGACAACTGCATACCAAGGGTATGTGAGTAAAATTCTCCTTCATTTCATAAACTAAGTAGATAGATAGACAGCAGCTTTTATTAAACAAAACACAACTTCCAATGACCTAAATCAAGTCTCCAGAACTGCCAACTAAACACTCTCTTCCGCTGCTGAATATAAACTTCTGAGCACCAAAGTAGTTCTGTTTCCTGAAGAAGTCTTCACAGTTGGCCCATTCAATGGAAAGGATGAGCCAGACTGTAACATTTCAAGACAATAATTAAAATAATACATTCCTATTTTGAGGAGTCTTTTTTAAATAACAAGTCAATTTTCCACTTGCCTGTGGCAGGAGCTCACCACTTAACCCACAGCACTTGAGTTTGCTGGACTGTCACAATGATCTCAAATCAATGCTCTGCACTGTCAGGAAGCAGAGGACAGCGGAAAGAAAGCAAACCAGAAAGACCCAGAAGCAGATTGCCACACTCCATGTTTTATTGCCATCTTGCAGTGGCTGATTGTGTATGACTGAAAATGACAGCCAGAACACACAGATCTTCCCACCAGATCTGCCGCCCCGCACACATCAGCTGGCCTCTGGCTCTAGCCTTGAGCAGTAAGGGAAAGCTCTTGATGTGCAGGGCACGGTGAGACTGTGAAATGAGGGCAGCATGGAGCTTTTCAGAGTCCAGATAGGACATGAAAGGCCTATTTGCACCAGGAAACAAATGAAGCATATTCTAAATTACTGCATGGAAGCACAGGAAAACCTTTGGGCATTTCAAAAGCAGTTTAAAAACATGAGCTCTCAACACTTACATTTCATTTGCTTGAAGATGGACTTGTTGGGCTCAAGCCAGTGCTGGAAAGGCAAAGCAGAGAACAAAGGTTAATATGGATCACAGCAGACAACACCATCCTAGTAGAAGTATGTGGTACCAAAAATAAGAAGTAGAATTTTTGTTTCATTGAGACATACATAAACTGGAAAAAGCCCCTCCATACTGTTATAATACTGGAACTGCACTGTGTAAGCATACTTGATGTTACCACTGCTTATAAGATGAAGTTAAGACAAAAGTAAGACAAATAATTCAAAGACAAATTTAAAGGAGACAGGCTCTAGTGACTAGTTTGCAGCAGACATTTCAGTCTTACAATTTCAGCTATTTTTTTCCAGAAGAATGATCATATTGGACAGTAGGACAGACTATTCAGGAACTTTAAGATCGTCTTGTTCATTAATGCTGTCTTTTACAGTTCTTATAACTAAAGCACGTGTAAATACTGTATTCTCAATCAGCACCCTCAGAACACAAGCTATTGTTCTTTTCTAGGGAGAACTAAAAATCTGAAGGGAAAGAGAGTGTACTTTTCTGTGAAATGTTTACGCTACGGACAGTCAATGCACAACAGAGAGGTATGGATGCCTACCAGTTGGTATATAACTTTCCAGGAAAAGACTGCAGTGGCAGGAAAACTTTCATTTTTTTATTCTCCTGGAAAATAAACTCAGATACTTCTGTGATGAAAAGCTAGGTTCACATTTTAGTTAAGAGCCTTAGCACATCCCCCGCTAACACTAGCTGAACTGTTCATGAGGATGTTTTGATTGACAAAACAACATGCTGATATTCAAGTGCCACTTCTGACCACAGCCAACAGCATTTGTACTAGGATTTTTCCTGTAAGCAAAAAATCTCCACACTAAAATGAGATTTGTGCTGCAGAAGCAGCTGGTCAAAAAGCGTAGTATTCAGCTTTAATAAGCATAATCAACACTGGAAGGCCTTGCACTAAGGGGTTTCATTTTTAACCCTTTTCATTCTGCCTCTAAAATCACACGGTCTACTGCAAGAAGAAAACCTAGCATTTTGTAAACCATATGTAGCACTTAAAATATCCTACATCAGCTACTATTTTTCCTCATAACTTATAGTAATTCTGCTACAGAGAAAGGCCAGGGGAAGATATTTTGTAGGGATTGTTAATAGGTGACAGAAAATTATTATTTTAAAAATCATGACATCTCAAGAATTCAGTCAAAATCAGGTTTAACTGTAAATTAGTTTTCTGGAACAGAACTTCTGACAAAACAAATACCTTGGAAAGAACATTTTCAAATATCTGCAGCTTATATGCCATGGTTGCTCAGAAACTCCTGCATACAGTTCACAGCAATATTGGAGACAACCACTACTATTGAAGCTCACTTATCACTGAAAAACTGATATGGAACTCTGGTGCTCAAAAAAAAAAACCAAAACAAAAAAACAACAAAGCCAAACTTCAACCAACAACAACAGCAAACAACCCCACACCATTTGTTCACCTCTTCCCTCTACCCAATATCTCTCTTTTTTTGGGGAAAAGAAGAAAGAAACAGGATTAAGAAAGCAATGACTGTTTCACCAACTTACCAGAAATATCTAGCTCATTTCATTCTTTTTTAGATCACACAGACACATTATTTATACATTTTGCTCTGACTAATGGGGTGTGAGGGTTGTTCATAAACAGGTAAGGCAATTTAAGAAATTTTACACAGTCTGCAGTACTTCATAGATACATAATCCAGAATGAATTCACAGATAGAAAACCAGTCAAGACACACAGTTCTGCAAGTTTACTTTCCTTAACCTCTTCACATGCCCACCCCACCTCCACCAGGACCTAGGCAGTCCTAGCTGAAGATTCAGACAGCAAAGAGGACCTTGCACAGTAAGCCATGCTGTACTGTTCCCAGGGAACTGAGAGTTAAGAGTTGCTTCACTATTTTCATCTAGCAGGAGCACAACACAATTTGTTTGATGTTTCTTTTTGGAAGGCCAGGCTGAAATATTAGCAGAGACCAGATCAGCATTTACAGCTGTTTGGAAAAGTCAGTTACCTATCCTAATAAAAAGTCAGAGGTAAAAAAAGCCAATTTGCAAATATGAAACCCTCATAATTCACCATATGAATAATGAAAAAGGGGAAACATGGATGAAATTCCTCATGCAGTGCACCAAACCACCAGGAACACAGATTTAGGTAACATGTCCAAAAGCAAACATGTTTCACTAAGACCTGACTTTCATGGGTTAAAAATGGATTGAAAAGACACTGAGCAATTAAGCAGTCTAGACTTTCACTTGGAGGTCAAAGAACTGACAGGCAGTTTTTAGAAGCTCAGATTTCTGTGGTGACCTTCTCTTGGTGGAAGATTGCAAACATGTAGGCAATTCAGCTGAATCTTCCAGAAAAATGAGCAGTTACTTTATAATTTGTAGAGATTTTCAAAGACGCAGCAATTAGGTGCTCTGAGTGTCAGGGCAAGATAAACACCTAGTCATTGCTGGTACTTCTGAAAATAGCCACCCCTATATTTGTTTGTGTATTTCAATCTGAGTTTTAGGAAAGATTTTCCCCTGAGTACTTATCTTCCAGCCTTAGAGCATTGACTATTAATAATTAATAACTGTACCTCATCTTTACTATGGAGTATTCATGCTATATTTATTACAAGATTAATTAGCTGTTATACCTATGACCAGATTAAGGGTCCTACAAATTCATCAAAGGGTTTCTGCAGGAATTTTCAATTGAAAAGCATCTGGCTTTGCCAAATGATTTTTCCATGTATCAATTTTTTTTAACAATTTTGCTGAAAAAGAAAAAAAATTTCCCAGATGAAAGGAAAATATAACATTTTGAGTTATCTTGTCAGGCCAAATTTTAAAAGTATTTTAAATCTTCAACTGCAAAAAAAATTCATTACCACTGTATGCAGCACAGTCTTGCGGGAACACACCATAGGTGTTTTCAATGCTTTCTTGTAAGGCTAAAGCCTCATGAGACAAATAAAACAGACAAACAAAACAAGTCAGACATAAACTTGGAATCAGAGACAAGACTCTTTAATTTCTCTCCTTGCAACAAAATGTGCAAAGTACGGGGAGAAAAAAAAACCCAACAATCTTACACAGTTTCATTTTTGCCTCACTTATTTCACACTGTTGTCCACAAAGGTTGCTTTATTTGGATGATGGTCTGCACCCTCAAACCAGCCTGGCTTTATATGTGATAGTACTTAATGATCATCAGAAATCATTCCTGCAGAGGCTGAGCATGTTGGTGGCATGTAACAAGGCTGTTACCCAATGGAGAAGAAAAGACTTTGATCCTAACCCAGCTAACACCTACTACCAAGGATCCTGTGAGGAAACTCATGTTCAGCACTGCCAATTTCTAATCTCTTCTGCCGAAAGAGGTTTGGGTAGCAACTGAGTATCTAGATGGTCAGGCAGACCTCCTCACAGAAGCAGAAAGCAGAGAGAAAGATACTTAGAGATCTTGAAGGTCAGTCATGGGACAGCTATCAAGTCTTGGTGCTTCAAATGCCAGTGGTGAGTAAGCGAATTATTATGAGTATCACTTTTGGTCCTGGGATCTTAAAATATGCTGCGAATTGCCTTCTGACTAAGGTTTCATTGCAACTGCATGCTGTGTTTCAGACTAGTGCAATTTTTACTTTGTAAATACAGCCCTCACCTGTGATCATACTTTAAGTGGCACTGAGTAGTCATTAGCGAGGCCAGGTGTGCTGTTCCTTACCCACAAATACTGAGCTGCTGATGTGCTACCAGCCTGCATAGCAAAAGCTCAGGATGAGCAAGGACGCCACAAAAGCAACATTCTAGAAAGTCAATTTAATTCCACAAACGCTGATGTGTTTGTAGCAAAGACACTTCAGCCAACAACCTGTTTCAAATTAAGTCATTCAGTGAGAAGCTCAGACAGGACTGAGCTTGGTCTCAGTACAGCACAGGGTTAAGGGTTTTAGAATAAGAAGTGGGGAGGAAAGAGGACACAATGTCCCATATCTATTCTTACAGCCCTTGTAAGGGGTCAGGTGTCATTAAAATCCCCACACTGTTCTTCCTCTACATTGCAACAGCCACTCTACAGTGCAAAGATGTGTGCGCCAGTCTCCTCTTCCTATGGACTCCTGCATAAGACTGGCATAAACCAAAGCCCACCTCCTAAAAAACTGCCAAGCCAAAAGCAGGTGCTTTGGACCTGACCAACCAGAAGTCCAATGAATTCAGTGAAAAGTCTCTCCCCTCCTCAAGTGGCTTTTGATTTAGTCCCTGTGTTTGCAAGAGAAGCAGTAATTAAGGGGCAATCGAAAGTGGCCAAATGCTATGAATATTTAAATCGCCCTTGGCAAGCAAGACTCAGTCAAGTGCTTAGATGTATATACAGTAAAACAGAATGAGAAGAACAGATGTCACAAGAATATTCTAGCCAGGCAAGGATTGGATTTGAAGACTCTGTTTAATGGACAGAAGAGAGCACGAGAATGGAGACATGCACTGAAACACTGCTAGAAAAGTAATAAAATTAATTTTATTTAAACCTCAACCCTATATTAATCTTGAAAATTAATACCTAACCTTTTCCTTGAATGAAAAGCAAAATCAAAATCAATTTGCTTTGCCTCAAGGCAGTGACTTGCACCAGGTCACTGCCTGCCAAAATTCAGACTCAAAAAAATAGTAACAGTATCCAAAGCTAATGGAAGCTCAGACAGGGGAATTAATTGGATGCCCACTCTATACCATTACAACAGATGTCAAATGACCCAGGGCACCCTGCATGTCTTCTTCTTCATGCCCTGAGGCTGACACCATTTTTTCATGCCTTCAAGAACCTCTATACCAAGAATGTCTATATTGTTCTATTGCACCAAAGAATCTGTTCCTCTGTACTGTTCCCAAAATCAGGGCATCGGCTCTGGGTAGTGGTGTGCTATGTAGGAAGAAACAATGTACATCACTATCACAAAAATTAATCTGGTCCAGAAATAGTACCGTATGCCGGAACAGAATCACAATTTGTATGACTCTGAGCTGGGATTTATTAAACAAATTTCCAAATTCTCACTCTGTTACTCCTATAACACTAAAATATTCAGGGAAACTCCAATGCTGTAAGTTGGAGTAGCTCAACAGATCCATAATCTCTACATCATTTGAACATCTGGCCATAACATCTGCATATATTGATGCCTGCATGAGCCACTGTGTGCTCACAGGCAACAGGTTCACCACTGGTGGAAAACACATCTTTATTTTCATTAAAACAGTGTGCTTAATGACTTGGTATACAAGGTTACTAATCTTAACACAAGGTATTTCAGTTAGTGGCATTACTGCTGAATTAAGTGTGTATGTATATTCACACTACTATTCATTTGTGCCAAGATTTTGTTTAGAACATAAATGCACGTCTACTGGTAAAAGCATTTAACTGAACACTTTGTCCCTGAAAATGGCCTGAAGA
The DNA here is from genome assembly GCF_030936135.1 of Gavia stellata. NCBI lineage: Eukaryota > Metazoa > Chordata > Aves > Gaviiformes > Gaviidae > Gavia > Gavia stellata. The sequence goes on from NC_082637.1 coordinate 45,061,120, forward strand.
AAACACCTAGAAAAAGAACAAGAGTAATAGCTCCCATTGTGTTCACTGGGCTTTTTCCACCAGCCTCCATTACAATTTGTTTGTAAGTAAGTCCCTACAGACTTTCACCAATTTGTCTAAACACTTCTTTTTTAACACTTTTTTTTTATTATTCTTGGCAGCTACAACAATGAATTTTATGACCAGGTACTGCATTTTTAAAACTATTTCTCAATACCAATTGCTTTATAATTTCCTTAAGTGCATTTTAGCTCTAAGAATTACAGGGCAATCTTTCTCTGATCACCATCTCCAAGCCATTTTACATCATATTGTTCTCTCTCATTCTCTCTTGCTCATTCTCTTGCTCGCTCTCTCACTCATTCTCTCTCTCACCTCTTTTCATAGCTGAATTATTCTAGCCTAATCCCTCTCTCTTCGTATGAAATCTATTCCTACTTGATATCACTCTCATGGCCTTCTTTGTTCCTTTTCTAGTTCTATTATATTTTTTGAAACAGCATGACCTGAATTGCACACACCAAGCAGGGACATAGCAAGACTTTGTGCAAAGGCACATAATTTTTGAGGTAACTCTGTCCGGAAGGAGAGATTCATATGCATGGAGAAGCATTAAAATTTTAGTTAACCTATGGCTCAGTCACTCTGGTTCAACCTATAATACTTCTGCTCTACCCCTTCAAAGAGATCAGGGAGCTCCCAGATAGCTCTCTTTACATAGCTGTATGGAGCCTTACAAGGCATTACACAAAGACATAGCTTTGTTAAACTGAGGTTTCAAATTATCTGTTGTCTCTTTCTGACAACCTTCACCACCCTCACATGGGACTAAGTGCACGTTTTTAAGAACATGTATTAAATAGCTGTTGCTGCTAAGGCAGCGATCAGCTGCACCCAAGACTTGCTGACCCTTTCAAAAGGTCTCTCTGATGAGGCACATTGGACATTTTGTGTACATGTCCCATTAAAAACAGAACTGCTACCTCATGATAAAGAAATTCATTACTCACAGACAACAGGCTCCAATTTCCTTCACTAGTAAAGACTGGAACAGTGCTGAACAACTTAGGTTATAGGATTAAACAAATACTCTGTCCAGGTCCATTGGAAGTGACGTACTCTAAAATACAAATGGGACTCCCCAGCAGCCTTACTAGTCAAATAAACATGTAATCTGACAAAAAACTACCTGTGTGTAGAAGTGTCTACCAGTTTTCAGTGCATCTAAGCTTGAAAGCAAAATGAGAATTGCATTTGCAACAGTTCTCTAGGGGGAGACTGGCAGGAGCACTGGCAAACCCGTAGTGCACAATATTGTCTTTCTGAGGATGTACAAAGCCAGGCTCTGTGCTCTGAGGAAGTCAGAAAATCCCAGTGTAGTCACAGCCACCATTCAAGATCAGCTGCATAGTGGTAATGTATTCATACAGCAGTTTCACTGATTTGAAAGCTTTGTTTTCATACTGACAGGCACACGTACACAGAGTTAAAACCACTGCACTGCTGCGCTGCTCCCAGACAACCCTGCAACACATCCAAATGACAAAGCATCTTAATGCTTCAGGGTGATTACGATCTCAAACATTTCTACAGTGACTGGTGAGACTTCACAGTTGCTTCGGGGTCCTACGAAGCCTTTTGATAACATCTAAGACTTCCAACCTACCCCATGGGTAGCTCCAAGGTCTTTCTGCCTGAATACCACCTCATACTTTCACATTCAAAAACCTAATCACAAGCACATTCTCAAATCCACCCATTGGGGGGGGGGGGGGGGGGGAGGAAACTTACGTATTTCCAACTTTAAACCACTGCTCAGATGCCCTCCTGAAGGGACTTGAAGAATAAATTTTACCACACTACATCTTCCTTCAGCCCAATCCTCCATTGCCCTCAATGCCAGTGGCCTCTCCCAGCAAGGGATCCTCTCTAGTGAGAGATACAAGCTCCAAATTATGGTTTCTGGGTTCATACAGTGTCTTTCTCTCAGCTTTCTCTAGATTCCCTGTGGAGTGGGTTTGCCCTATAGCGTTCCCTCAGTGAGATAATAGGGTTTTACCCACCGATGTGACAGCTTATCTCCACGAAACCTTACAGGAACTTAACATTTGAGACCTGTATCTCCAGCCAAATTTGACCAAAGCTGGCTTCAAAAGTTACTATCATTGAGAGTCAGGGACAAAGGCAATGTGATCCCATATACCTAGTTTTCTCAGAAATCCAGGCAAAAAATTCAACAGTTAATATATGAACTCTAGGAAATCACTGGTTCCCAGCATAGTATCATTAGACATAAAATGGCATACTGCAATTTACTGCATACTTTTAGTACAATCCTGACTTTTCTGAAGCTATCCTAAGGCACAGTTTCCCCAAAAGTACATCCAAATGTGACGCTAGAAGATAAAACAGCAGCTATGGTGTAGAACCTAGAGTCTTTAACTACTAGTTCAATTTGAGGTCATTGGCATTGTTACTGTCCTGTATATCCAAAGATTAAAAAAAAAGCTACCGTGTTGCCTTCTGCTAAGAGCGTCTTTTTTGGTCTGGAATAGAAAATGGAAAACTATAGAAAATTTTGCAAAGTTTAAGTATGCCTAAAATATCCACACATGTTTACTTATGCAGAAGGAAAGGATTATTATAAAAGGGGGGCTAGGGCGAGGAAGGAGTGTACATTATAACTTACTTGAAAATTAACCTATAAAAACAACAGCTGTTTCCCACCACAGTTTTCCCACATTTCAAAATTTTGTTCCGACCTAAAATAATTAGCTCAATTATCTACATTTTTCACATAGTCAGAAGTTTTGAATGTTCTAAACACAAATATTGAAACATTTAATTTGAAACATCTGAAATATTGAAACATTTCCTTTTTTAAATTCTCAAACTCAGTCAAGTTTTTCAATACCCTTAAGTCAAAATGCTACATTTTGGTGGCATACTCTGAAAGAAGACATTTAGGATGAATTAAAGCTTGTATTTTTGCCTGCTTGAGCTCCCTCAATAGATTACAAAACAAAAGGACTGCAAATTAGGTTTGGGAGCAACTCTGCAACCTTCACACAAAAAATTACACACTAATAAAGGGAGGCAAGCATCACTGATAGACTAAATGCCAGCAGGAGTAATTCTGCATAATGTATTTTTTAATACATATATGTATGTGTGTGTACACTGTATAATAATATACTACTACGTCATATAGCTTAACTATTCAAAAAGTCAATCAAGAATAATTCACTAAAAGCCAGACTTAAAAGCACAATTTGGGCAGTTTCATTTGGAACCACAGATGTAGCCCTTTCAGTGCAAACACAGAGACTACACAGTGGAATATAAACTACAACAGAGGCATTCAACACTTCCAAAAAATGGGCAAAGCAACATGAATTGCACACTACCTGCATCAGAATCAATAATAACTCTCCTAAAAAAAAAAGTTACGCTTTCTTGTTTCAGCTTTGATTACATATTCTTTGAAAGAAACTTCAGAAGTTGGGGCCTAGTCTCTATCTCTGTCAATGCTTAATATAAACCCCTTCCATAAAATTATAGAGAGATCTCTTAAAATTCTTTACAAATCTAGTTAAAAATTTTGCCCCATTGCCTCCATTATGGCTGTTCCAGATGCTACAGCTCTCATTGGCCTAATTAAGAAACCACCTCTCTTGCTTAAACGTTCTGTTTCTTTCTACTTTACGCTCTGATGCATGAATAACGATATCCTCTTATCCTTTGTTTTGCTGCACTAAGTGCGTTATGCCCTTCTTAATATTGTCTCGAAAACAAGCTGCCATTCTCTTTATCTTTCTAATACTCCTTCTTCCGATTCAGTTAAACTGATCTGTCTTAAATGCAGACATCTAGATCAGAATAGCTAAGGTCTCATTAGGGTGTAATCTCATCAATACTTCCCTGAAAATACAATCCTATGAAGGGGCAAACAAAGTGTTGTCTTTTATCATAGCCACATCATGGCAGTGGCTTATTGCCAAAACCAGACCAGACAACATTCATTTTATTCATTGTCCTGCATCTCTTTATTTGCTGAAGTACATTGTCACACTAATTGTTGAACTAGTTTAGAATGAATTACCACTTCCCTTCAAAGCAATTGTTCTCAGTCAAATCACCCGATTTAACTTTAGGAAGAAGCTCTTGGTGAATTCCACCTGCAGATATTTACTGAGCTACTGTTTTTGTTCTGTAATACATCTAACCAACCCATAAGAATGTACTGCAGGAAATGTCTCTCCCTTTTTCCTTGGTGGGACCTGCAAGAATTCCACGGAGCTTCAGAAATCTCTTCTACACAGCTCTAAGTACTCTTTCCTGTAAGGAGGCTACGATGATGTGACATTCCTCCTGTGACACCACTACATCTTCTACTTGCTACAGTTTATCTCTATAACCACATATCTCAACAACTACTCCTATAATCTCAGTGGGTTTTGTTAATGTGAATTTCAGGCAGCTAAACTCACAACTGCTAAAATACAAAACTGTGGGGAGAGCCATCACCTAGCTCATCATTTCAAAATCATAGAATCATAGGATCATAGAATTGTTTAGGTTGGAAAAGACCTTTAAGATCATTAAACCCCACCGTAAACCTAACCCTGCTAAGTCCACCACTAAACCATGTTCCTAAGTGCCTCATCCACACGTCTTTTAAAAACCTCCAGGGATGGTGACTCCACCACCTCCCTGGGCAGCCTGTTCCAATGCTCCACCACTCTCTCCATAAAGAATTTTTTCCTAATATCCAGCCTAAACCTCCCCTGGCACAACTTGAGGCCATTTCCTCTTGTCCTATCAATAGTCACTTGGGAGAAGAGACCAACACCCACCTCGCTACAACCCCCTTTCAGGTAGTTCTAGAAAGCGATAAGGTCTCCCCTCAGCCTCCTCTTCTCCAGGCTGAACAACCCCAGCTCTCTCAATAACTTCTCATAAGGTTTGTGCTCCAGACCCCTCACCAGCTTCGTCGCCCTTCTCTGGACACCCTCCAGCACCTCAATGTCCTTCTTGTAGTGAGGGACCCAAAACTGAACACAGTATTCGAGGTGCGGCCTCACCAGCGCCGAGTACAGGGGCACGATCACTTCCCTACTCCTGCTGGCCACACTGTTTCTGATACAGGCCAGGATGCCGTTGGCCTTCTTGGCCACCTGGGCACACTGCTGGCTCATATTCAGCCGGCTGCCAACCAGCACCCTCAGGTCCTTTTCCACCAGGCAGCTTTCCAGCCACTCGTCCCCAAGCCTGTAGCGTTGCCTGGGGGAGTTGTGACCCAAGTGCAGGACCCGGCACTTGGCCTTGTTGAACCTCATACAATTGGCCTGGGCCCATCCATCCAGCCTGTCCAGATCCCTCTGCAGAGCCTTCCGACCCTCGAGCAGACCGACACTCCCACCCAAACTGGTGTTGTCTGCAAACTTACTGAGGGTACACTCAATCCCCTCATCTAGATTGTTGATAAAGATATTAAACAAGACCAGTCCCAAAACTGAGCCCTGGGCAACACCACTTGTGGCCGACCACCAACTGGATTTAACTCCATTCACCACAACTCTTTGGGCCCGGCCTTCCAGACAGTTTTTTACCCAGCAAAGAATACATCCGTCCAAGCCATGAGCAGTCAGTTTCTCCAGGAGAATGCTGTGGGAAAAGGTGTCAAAGGCATTGCTGGAGTCCAGATAGACAACATCCACAGCCTTTCCCTCATCCACTACACGGGTCACCTTGTTGTAGAAGGAGATCAGGTTAGTGAGGCTGGACCTTCCTTTCATAAACCCATGATGACTGGGCCTGACCACCTGCTTGTCCTGTACGTGCTGTGTGATGGCACACAAGATGATCTGCTTCATAATCTTCCCCAGCACAGAGGTCAGGTTGACAGGCCTGTAGTTTCCCACATCCTCCTTCTGGCCCTTCTTGTAGATGGGTGTCACATTTGCTAACCTCCAGTCCACTGGGACCTCCCCGGTTAGTCAGGACTGCTGGTAGGTGATGGAAAGTGGCTTGGTGAGCACTTCCACCAGCTCCCTCGGTATCCTTGGGTGGATCCCATCTGGTCCCATAGACTTGTGTGTGTCTAAGTGGTGTAGCAGGTGGCTAACCATTTTCCCTTCAGTTGTGGGGGCTTCTTTCTGCTCCCCATCCCTATCTTCCAGCTCAGGGGCTGGGTACCCAGAGAACAACTGGCCTTACTATTGAAGACTGAGGCAAAGAAGGCATTAAGTACCTCAGCCTTTTCCTCATCCTTTGTCACTACGTTTCCCCCTGCATCCAGTAAAAGATGAAGATCCTCCTTAGCCCTCCTTTTATTGCAAATGTATTTCTAGAAACATTTTTTGTTGTCTTCTACAGCTGTTGCCAGCTTAAGTTCTAGCCGGCCTTTGGCTCTTCTAATTTTCTCCCTGCAAAACCTCACAACATCCTTGTAGTCCTCCTGAGTTGCCTGCCCCTTCTTCCAAAGGTCATAAACTCTCTTCTTTTTCCTGAGTTACATCCAAAGGTCTCTGTTCAGCCAGGCCAGTCTTCTCCCCCACCAGCTCGTCTTCTGGCACATGGGGACAGCCCTCTCCTCCACCTTTAAGACTTCCTTCTTGAAGAGTGACCGACCTTCCTGGACTCCTTTGCCCTTCACGACTGCCCAAGGGACTCTGTTAACCAGGCTCCTAAACAGGCCAAAGTCAGCCCTTCAGAAGTCCAAGGTAGCAGTTCTGCTGACCCCCCTCCTTACTTCTCTGACAATCAAAAATTCTATCATTTCATTATTTCCTCCAGTTTTCTACTGAGCCATTTACTGATGAACATCATCTAGCTACAATGCCTGAGCCCCAGCATAATTATTCATAAAGTCCCATGTTTGTTATACTACTAGGAGACTGTTGGTTAGCATGTTTCTTTAAGATCAGAAAATGATCAGAACAGTCTTCTGCTGATGGGACAAGAATTGTAATTATAGTTTCACAGTCTTCCTGCATCTGACTGGGAGGTATTCATGCATTTGTATCGGATACAGAGGTAAGACTCAGCTAAGTGAACCTCAACAAAATCAGAGATTCAAAAGAGACAGAGGACATAAAAACAGTATTCCTTTATTATAACATTTGTCTGCAGTTTAGTCCTTAGGATAGGGTTTGTTGCTGAGGAAATATCCACTCTGGGGGAAAGCATTTTATGATTTTATGTATAAATATTTAGAAGGGCAAGCATAAAAAAAAAAAGAAAAAAAAAAAGAGAAAAAACCCAACAGAACAGGACAAAGGGACAATAGAAGATACTGCATGTAAAAATACCTTATTTTGATGAATTGTAATAAACCTGAGCGAAAAATGTATGTTGCTTTCAACTCATCATCCAGAGCATTTAAGTCTGTATAAAGGAAAGTCTCTTATAATTCATGTCCTAATTCTTGAGAAAGTTTAAAATCAAGAACTAATACCCTATTAGAGAAGTTATACATATGCTTAAAAACATGACAGTAATTATAAATCAGCATTCAAAAATACATGTATGGAAAATGTAAGCTTGAGAAGTTTGCTTAACAAAATCCAGCTGAAGAGTGGACCAGATGTAAGCCATCCTACTACACAGGATGGGCACAGTATTCTTAGTTGTGGGATATAAAGGGAAAAGAAGACCTAGGATTTTTTAGGTAAGAACACAAATGTTTTCTCAGCTTGCCTTTTACTACTAACCAAGAGAAAACTTAGGCTTCAGGATAAACTATAATCTTCCATAAATTTAGCACAGAATTATCTATAGTACAAGTTGTAAAAGAACAACTACATAGCCAACAAGAATGTTACTGCAGCAAATTTGTCAATATAGTTAACAGCTCTTTGAAACATGGGAATCACATAAAGTATAACAGGCATCCCAATGGGAGTGGATTTTTAGAGTTTTTTCTGAAGCATCACTTTTCTAAAGTATTCTGCCAAAAACAAAAAAAGTTTTTACTAACAAAACCTCTTGATTGCTGTAAGTAAAATAACATTTCTGTAGCAATTTTTGAGTGACTCTCAGAGAAAGGCCCAACAAAAGTAAGTATTCATTAAGTCCTACCTAATTACAGTTTAACCCAGCACTCCACCTACTTCTTCTATCAATTCCAACCAGGTGAACACTTCTATAATTTTAATGATTGTGAAGAATTAAGCACACTAGTCAGAATAACTGCTAGTTATTCTGCTAATTATTTTAATTTTAAAAGGAGGATGCAATGGAAATGTCCTACTATATTCTATAACATTGAGCAGAGGATGATTCCCTAATTCCAGTGATGTTTGACAACACTAATTAGGGTGTAGCAAGAGATACCCAGCAAAATGTTTTTATCCTCCTGAATCATACAGTTTCAAACTGGTGATCGGTCCAGAGATTAAATGCCAATATATGCCCCCATGATATTTAAAGTCATATCTAAATCTTAATCCCAAGACCAGCAGGACCACACAGTGAAGAAGCAGTTTTGAATTCCACTGTCTGAGGACTTCTGCTTCCTGTGTCAATCATCCTCTCCTACTCTCAAACAGTTACAATCATCTGAAACCAAACAGGGAGTAGCAGTGGCAAATCACCTGCAGAATACCATCTGCAGGACCACCTTCCACCTAAGAGAGATGACTAATCACTGTCCACACAAATGCCTAGAGCACAGGCCTGTAAATTTTAATGCACAAATGTAACTATGCTCACAGGCAGAACTAACCTGAAGAACCCCCCAGAACCTGACAAATCGTACCTGTTTTGTATACTACAGATATCTAAGTCCGTGAGCCCTGTGAGAAATGGAATTGAATGACTGCTTTCAGCTGTTAATTAAACTCAATAAGATTCCTGCCTACATAACCCAGGAAGCATACTCTACAGAAAAATAGATATCCCTAACTCCAGTGCACTGCCAGATCCTAGATCTACCCTGTGAGTCATGCCTATAGATCTTTTCTATCTTCAGTGCCCAGGAGAACTACACAAATCAGAATATATCAATTTATGTGAAACTGAACACATGAACTGAGGGGAAACTGAACACATGAACTTTAGGAACCTCTATGGATTATGGCCTGAGTATAAACCCTCAGAGATACATAACTTTGCATTAGAACTTGCCTGCTTGTTGCAAAAGAAAATCAATTTAGCATTACTTAAAAGCAAACGTAGTCCAAGTTCATATACATACCCGCTGCTTCTCAGGGTCAACGTATCGAATGCCAAAATAGTCTTTTTCCAGCAAGCTGTAATAGTTGCAGATGTGATCTATGAGAAACTGACCTTTAGTTTCCCTCTGTAAAAACAGAAAGAATTGATATATTATTCTGAATATTCTGAACTTGCTGTCTATAAATATTTTTAAAAATCTAATCAAAGTGTCAATTTTTTGTTATGCAGAAGAGGACAAGGATTTGAGCATTCTTCTCATCTAAAAGATGCAGGAGATTGGTGATCAATATACCCCCTGCACATTCACAAATAGATTCATTAAGAAAATATCATCATCACTCCTGCCTCAGGAAAACTCATGCTACTCTAGTAGCTGCACATTTATAACATTTAATATATTACTAGTGACCGTATTTCTACCTGATGTTATAATGGCATAACAGATACCCATTTACATATGGCGTTTCAAAATTGTGTGCGGTTTTTTGTATCCCCCAAGTTTGCAAGCAATTTCGGCAGTGACTACTTTACTGGATCTTTATGCAATGACCACAGCAAGACAGACCCAATCCTTAATTCCCAGACAGCACTACAGTATAAGGAAGAAATGCCCAAATGACTTAAAGAGATATTTTCATCTTTGCATTGCCACAGGGTAACTGCAGCCTTAAGGAAACTTACTGTACACATGATGTTTAGTTAACAATCTCATTCTTTACTTCTGCTTTCTTCAACCTCAGCACTGTTTTTCATGTCTTCTTAATCTACTGTCTGATATGGAGAACCTACATGAATTTTCACATTTCTTCTGAACTAGCTAATGTGATTTTTTTTTCTGAATCATGATGTGTGTGAGTGTTAATACCGGGCAAAAGCTGTTCTCCTAAAACAATCTACTCTAAGCAGACAAAGGTGCTTCACTACATCACAGTGTCAGGTCTCTGCATTTCTTTCCCTCTATCTGTCTACCCCAGTCCTGCACTGAGATGCCTCTTCTGTGGACCAGGTAGCAATTTTGCAGGACTCTACCCTTTGCTGACATGAAACAACTTGAACTTAGCTCTTCAATGCCTACAAAATAGATTCTACACAGGATATGCAATCACATTATATTAAAAAATTACTTAATTGTTCTTCCAAATGACACCCTGAAAACTTTAATGCTATGCCTTATTCAACCTGTCTTTAAGAAGCTAACAGGCGATTTAAACCACAAACAGCATGGCTAGGCAAAAATGAACACACGGCTCCTGCATTTCACAAGGTATTTTACAAAATTGGGCATTATTATCATCTGCATTTCACGTAGGAGCAGCTGAGGCAAAAACAGCACTATGACCTCTCTGAGGTCATACTCTAAAGGGCAGAGGAAGCAATGGCCTCACAACCGCCACTGTCCAGTAAGACCTACTGCTTCCCACAGAAAAATGAGACATGCTTCAAGACTAGAGTGTTAGAAAAGAATGCAATCTGTGAACTACTCTCTATTTTCTCACCTTTACAATTAATAAGGAACTCTGATGTGGATACAGTTGCTTGTCCTTTCGCTCCCATCACTGAACAAATACACTAACTAAATACAAAGCACCCTCAGTTAAGGCACTGACAGAGAGCTGCACGGCCCTTCCAGTGTGCTGGGGCTCCTGCGGCCACTCCCTTCCCTGCCACATGGACCTTCTCTCCTCCCGAATTCACTTCCAGCCACAAGGGAATTGCTAATTTCTCTACAGATTTCTTTTTCCTAGACACGGAGGGCTCTACTTCTCTTCCTACTATGTAAGCCATCTACTTCTGCTAGTCCTTTCTTCCTCCACTTTCTATCTATCTCCTACGTATTTACTGCTCACTATGTGTCCTTTACTCTTCCATATGCTGCTACTTCCCTGGAGGATATCACTGCCTTGTCTGCGCCTTGGTATTTCTGTACTTTGTTTTCCTATTTTTAAACAAACAGTGTCAAGGGATGTTAATGCAATTTGTCTGTTTTCTGTACATGCTCGCTCAGCCTCATGCTTTGCAACGGGCACTGCTACCTTTTTCCCTGTAACATAGCTGCAACAGGTTTCCTTCTGTAATTGTTTCTTTCCAGCCTCAGAACATTTGAAAACTGAATTCTTTGCCGTTAAGAGTAGTTAACACAGACACTGACATTTTTCTATACTGTACCCAGTTACAAGTATGGGCATGCTAGTTACAGCATAGAGAAAACTTTCCTCAAAAGTCAGAGCTGGTATCAAAGATTGAAAAGTACAAAAAGAAAATGGCCACTCTCCCTGGGACTAACAAAAAAAGGTCTACACTTATACAGTCATATCTCAATGAAGTATTTTCTAGCTGAAAATCTTAGCAGTGTCTGCAAACTTTTGTGACTATGTGATAAGCAAGACTGTCAAAATATTAAGACAAAATTGCACAGTGACATTTCAATACAAAGTCAGGAGGAAAAAATTTGAACACAGATGTGAAATTCAAGTTACACACAGTTTTGAGATGAATCTACAATGAACTAAATAGAACTGGGGAATAATAGCTATTAGGTGACTCAGGTACAGTCAAACATGAAAATAGATTTTGCTGACAACAGTGTACAAAAGAAATCCAATTTTTAAAACACTGGAAATGAGGAAACCAGACTAGTCAGATTTTCATCTGACAACATTAGAGGGTGTTACTAGAAGAACAGTCAGTAAATCTACTAATTTCTATAGGTTCACATTCTAATCCATTCATTTAACATGTCCTTTGCTTCACCCACCTAAATAATCACAAAAGTTTTTTGAGTTCTTGAGGAATCTGATAGAAGGCTAAGGCGCATAGGGTGTTTTTTCAATCCAGTAACAACACTCCCTTTCTAAAATGAATTGGTGCCCTAGTTTTCTTGCTTGAAAGATAGATGATGGAAACGAAGCAAACAAAAAAGAGCAAATGAACAAAAGCCTCCAAGATAAATTCATGCTCTAGGAATCCTTAAGCCCTCCATGGATAAATAAAAGGGACTAGTAAATAACCTCACCCTTGGTTAGTATACACTTCAGTTAATAGTGCTACTCAGTCAGGCTTCAAGTTCCACATGTTCATTACCAGATATTAAAAAAGATTCAAGATGGATATAAGTGGCTAAATAGGCACATGCATAATGTAATGAGTGTTCTCATAAGAAATACTGTTCTAAATGTTCCACTGTTATCCTTGTTAAACACCTGAAATTTGAAAAAATTCAAATCATAATTGATACATAGGAAAATACTTGATGTGGCACAGACCACCTCAAGTCTGAATTCATAATAGATAGTGTGGCAAGAAGGATGGGCAATGGTTGTTCATTTTGTTTTCTGCAAGCAGCATCCATAAACATTTTCCACATTTCTCTAACAATGCTCCGAATTCTCCTGAGCTTTAGAATCTGACGATCTTTCTTGTCTCCTGTGTTCTTTGATACACTTATTACATATTATAGTATGAAAGAATATATTGAAACCAAAGCTTATTCTCATTTGTGAAAGAATATGGAAAAACTAAATTAGGAACTGCCAGTCATCCACAACAGAGCACAAGAATGGATTTGGGTCAAAGAATAATGAATGTAAAACATTGCCTGAAATTTCAGACAGTTGCCATATAGATTTCCAATTAAATGATCCTTCAAAAACAAAAACCTAAAAACAACAAACAACCAAACAAAAACAAACCACAAACCCTGCTATACCAGTAAAGTACTTTGCGGCAATTCAGAAAAATATTTTTATGCTACATTTTAGCATCTTTGTCAGAACATGAAAAAAATTACTTTATAAAAAAAGCCATTATTTGAAACACTACTGAAAAATACCAGCAACAGACCACAGGAATCTGAGAGCTTCACAGCTGAAATCTTTGATAATTATACCATAGTTCACCCAGAAAGTCATCAACTATCCTCAAGTAGAGAAGACCAACCCAGGCAGAAACAAGAATCACAAAAGTGTGTAAGCAAGAGAACCAAAATGTCCTGGATTGTAATCAATACATTGTTTTCAATGAAAGAATACCAAGTTAAACAGGCCACTTTTTCAAACAGTCCACTAATTCAAACACAACATCTGGATATCTCAACTGAGATATATTTTCTTTCAGATTTCTGTAACCCATACTCTATGAAAACTGTTTTTTAAAATGGCTTTAAACAAAGTCCTATACTGTAGCCATTCCACACACTCACACAAAATGAGGCTTTTGGAGATTCCTATAAGTAATTTGAGGAATGACTCTCTGATTTGCTCAGATAAATAGGCACAGACAAGATGGGTATGTTTTTCCTAAGTCTGTGTTTGAATATCTGACCTTAATACCACTAAAATCCCACAAAAAACCCCAACACACATGCAAGCAATATAATGCCATGTAAATGACAGAATCCCTGAACACAGAAGGTTAACTTGCAAGTAACTGTAAAGTCTGCTTTTTAAGCTAGATCAAAAGTTTTCTTTTCTATTGAAACAAGTATGTAACAAATTAAACTAGCAGCTGTTGCAAAATAATTAAGCAAAACAAGGGACATTCTCCACTCCAACAAAACATGAAAACATGATCATACAGAGTCCTCCACTGATGGATGCACAGGACAACCTGTGCTTCTTCCTCTAGGAATCAAGTAAGGAACTGCAGAGATGCTTCATTTGCACTACCAGACACTATTACTACGGCTTCCATTTCTGCAACTCTGGAAATTTACGACTAAGTAACCCAATTCCTTGGTAACTCCTCTGTTATGCAGAAACTAATCCAAACAAAGATCTCAGTGGCTCTTGTGCAGTTTCAGTCTAACACAATATCCCAATCTTGTGCTTGCTTTGGGGATTTCTTTTTTTATTCCTAGTTTCTTTGTGCAAGTTAAAAAGCAAGGGAGAGTATATCTTGTTCTGCCCATTTAACCCTTCTTCAATGACGCAAAATGAGACCACAAAACATTTGCGATTGTTTCACAATTCTGAAAGTGAGAGGAAAACCATTTGTAGCAGTTTAAGATCTTGCATTCGGTGAAATGTCTTCCCTATTTGCATCTGCTTCACTGTGCAGTTCTGTGTCTGTTTATCTGAATGTTGTCGCAAGACAGAGCAAGAGTCACAAGCAGATTAAACACAACGCTTCTGCTCTGTTATCTAACCACTGAAGTCCTGCCAGCTGTGCTTATCTCCATCAGGAAGCCACCGACATTACTAAGAAGCAGTGCAGAGTCATAAACACAGTGTTTATTTGTACCAGGGATTTCAATCCTCATCCCACAAGTGTCTTTACTTGTGCAAACAGTTCCCAACAGTGACCCTCTGTGTAAAGATGCTCACATACTTAAGTGCTTGCAAGACTAATGTAAATCCACTCAAAAAAAAAAAAAAAAAAAGTAAATTAAAAGCACAATTATACCAGTATTTCTGTTTAAATAAATGGAAAGTCCAGGCTCTCAGGCAAGGCAAGAATAATGTCTGAATACGTATGCTTGTTTTCTTTAGTGTGTAACTTATTTTGAAGTTCTATGGATGTAAAAAAATTGAATACATGAATTCAAGAATCATAACACCACCATAGAATGAAACCTAACAAGGTCAGAAAAATGGACAAAACCAAGAAGTTCCTCTAAGGCAAAAACATAATTCAGAAAGCAGCTTTACTCACTGAAAACTGAAATAGTATAATTGACAATACCTGACAGAAATTATAAAAAGCAACAGAGATTTACAGATCTAAACTGTGTCTTCAACTGCCACCTCTCACACTTCTGAATTCTCTTCGGACATCCTCCTCCAGTGATGAGATCATACTTCTAGGCTTTTCATGAGAGAAATACCTTGAATCCCAACAGGCACACATCTTCCATTTCATCGACAATTATTCTATAGTTCAGTATCAGGGCCTGCTCTCGTACACAGAAGCGTGGCTGTAAAAGAACATCTGGGAGCAATTCTCTGATCATGTCAGCTTGGGGACCGCTGTCATCACATTTACGTTTGTTTCCAGTGGCACAGCAAAAAAGTTCACCAAGCATCATTGCTGGACTGGGGCATGTGCTATGGAAGTGGGACTGATTTAGTATCAACCTTTCGGAGCTTAACAGGGAGGAGAGCTAAGGGCATGGAGAAGAAAGGCAACTTGGCGTGCCCAAATTCCACAGTATCTTCTAGATGAATTTTGGAGTCCCGCACAAATAGCAACATCAAGAACACAGTCCTCATTCTGCAGCAACCAAAGGCAGCGAGGTAGAACAGGCTCAGCTCCCAGCTGGCAACATTGGGCCAGCCCTAACCCTGACAAGCACCAGTGCCCTGGGCAAATTTCTTAAGGCTCTTTGGATTTATGGATTCACTGAGATTACAAATGACAGTAACTACTCACAAGACTGATACACAGACAGCCTCTTTGCCTTTTATGCTCCCTCTTTGAAAACAGTGATGGGAATATTCTTCTGTAGGTGTTTCACAAGAAGTACACATTGTATAATGCCTTCAAACTGTAAAGAACGTTTAAAAACATGCCTGTTTCATTCCTCAACTAAAATGCTATAACCCTTCAAAAGGATTTCCTTCCTGCTTATAATCAGGACCCTCTGGTATTTTAAACTACTAGAAAATACCCTGGAAGTCTATTGTACAGCATTTAACTGGAAAATTTTCTCAATTGTAAGAAGGGCCAGCTGTAATTTACCTTTTTGTCGTTGTTAAAATTTCAAAATAAAAAAAGACAACAAACTTTTGCTGATAAAAACCCAACTCGGAACTGCCAGATTTTATTTTAAAAGCAAAGTATTTATCACAGAATTTTCTTCCCTTACAATGAGGAATCAATTGTAATTCTACAAATCTGAAACAAATGGAAAAACCACAAAAAATATTACATTGCAATAAAGCAGTTGGCACTTACTTAATTACAAGTGACCTCTTCCATAAATTATGTTGTATGAATTAACTCCTGCAAATCATATACTTCATTGTGTATAGTCAATTACCTACGCATAATTTGCATCAAAATTTTCTAATTCTAGAATGTAGGGGAGAATGGATTTTTTAATCTGTCTCTCTTAATACATTTTGTTATGTATAAATTCACTCATTTCACTACACGATGTTATTAAATGAGCTTTTGTACAAAGGTTTTACCTGCACATGTCCAGATCTTTCTAAGCAACTCCATCACTCATCCAATCTGGCAGAAATAAATCAAAGAATGTGTTCTCAATAGCAGAGTTTTCTTTATCTTTGGTTAACTGAAGGGTAAAAGTGGCACTCTACTACATTGTTGGAAATCCAGCCCCAACACCATCCGCTTACAAATGCCATCCAGGTGGAGCTGACTGACAAGACACAGGCTCAAAAAATGGGAAGAATGGAGGGATGTATGGGAAAATCCTCCTCTAGGGAGGAGAGTGACAAACCCACATGGTAATGCACAAAGCAGAAACACACCTTATGATACCAAAATGTACTGGGGAAAGAACTATACTTGCTCTTATTTATCTACTCGCTTCCTGAATAAAACTTATGGAAGATGCATCTCTTCCTAATAAGCCCCCTAATAAGACAAGCAACAAGAATACATTTCCCTTGGTTGCAATAATTTCAGCACAGAGCTTCCCAGACACATATACTGTAGAAATGCACAGTGATGCAACAACACCAACTCACTCAAAACTAACATAAGTAAAACTTCAGATTTGCATTATCATCTTATTTTGAAGTGGGAAAGACTATCCACTAGTCATAACCTTTGCCCACAAGAACACTTCATGCCTGAGACACGAACTAACCGTACTGCTCTGGCTTTAGAACTCATTCGCTAACCTGGAATGGGTCTTGAAGAACATCATTTTTACAAAGATACCAGTTTTTAAACTCGAATTTCTGAGACTTTAATTAACAGTTGAGTCCCAAGTGTTATACATTAATTAATAGAATACAATTTTTAAAAAAACAACACCACAAACCAACCTCCTCCTACTGTTTCATTTGGGCAACAAATATACAAACACATCTTAAAGACAAAGGAGAAAGCAAAGCAAACAGGAGAAAAATGTCTATGCTGCAAAGAAAAGAAATAAGTGGAAATCAATTTCAAGGCTGTATGTGTGAATGCAGCTGTGGAAGCTCTATTAATCTTAAATGAAACTGTACAGCTAAATGTAGACAGCATTGAAAATTTACCCAGAAATACCTGCTGTAGAGAGGTCAGAAATATATTTGTCAAAGATGATTCCTCTTGTGTGCTACCTCGGTTGGGAAATTAAGAGAAATATTTGAACTTACTTATTTTTCTTTAGTTTTGCACTCTTCATTTGCAGCAGATGGACAGCTTTGTCCATACAACAGCATATTTTTGCCTTTTCTTGAATTAGAGGTTATTGTAGGATGATATTGGTCAAATAATAAAAGATGAACAGGAAAAAGAAACAATTACACTATAGAAAAAATACACAATGCCAGTTCCATGCAATGGAAACTATGGTAAATACAAAATCATACGGAAAAGGAAAATTGTATTCTACTACACACTAAAACCTGTACTGCAGGAGTGAACACAGATAACAGCTGTCATACAATCAGCTCTTGACCTCAGTGCTATTCTGCAAGTAAATTACTCTGACCCAGAAGTAAATTATAAATGAAAAAAAAAAAATATTTATAGTTCACATACTGCAGTTCTCAGAAGTCTCCACCTGCCAGCCAGGCAGGCACTGAAGAAACCACAAATGCAATATTCATTTACAGGGCTCATCATCATTTTCTGTCCTTCTGCATATGGGCAATACGTGATCATTTAGGTTTTATGTCCCTGAAGTGACGGCCTCACAGAATGCTTGCAGCATTAACTGCTCACTTCTGGTAACAGCTTCCATTAGTGCAGCATTCGTGAGGCACTATTGATTTCTTAAAAGGAACTGAGTGCTTCTGTCAACAAATCTATCATTTTATTCAATATTCAGCATTGTTCAGAAAAGCTAACTCTGCTTTCTCTCTTGCATCCTTGACATCAAAGCTAACTTGCAAGACGCAGCTAGGACACACCATCATACCACATCTAGCCAAGCAGATGAGAGATTTCAAGAATGACTTCTCAGCCCTCACCTACAAAGCAACCTAAGAGCCAAATCAGGATTTTGACAAAACTACCTAATGTCCTCCAGTACAGGTGATGGTCAAGAATCCTCCCTTGGCCCCGTGCATTACTGAACCTTCTCGGTGGGTTCAGCAGACCCAGAAAATGAGGCCTCCTGCATATTCTTCTCCAAGTACAGTTCTGAAACTATACCTTTTCTAACAGATACACAGCAGTGTGCCCTTTTTATACAAAGAGAAGTATATTAAAAAAGAAAAGCAACCAAAAATACTTCTAGCCAAACAAAACACTTGCCCAAGAACAGGCAGAATACAGAATCAGCACGGTGTGATACAGCTTAGTCAAACTGCTCACAGAAAAACAACCAACTGGTGAAGGGCAAGAATGCCTCCTTCACAGCTACATTTCAGGGCTCAGCTGAATGTATTGAACCCTCACCATAGAAAGGGTCATGCAGGAACAGCCCCACCGTTGTTTCCACACCAAGTGGGAAGGTACAACCACAGCAGAGAAGGACGAGTTGGAAGAAGAGATGAACAGGGCCGGGGAGCTGCTGTTGCCATAGGGCAGTTGGTGTCCCTGTAATCACTGGTAATGGCACCTCAGATGGTCTCCTTCACCCCCACAGCCTGGGGTTACACCCCCATGTTCCTCTCCTCTCACAGGGAAATACAGCATGAATGCTTGCAAGTATGACATGGGGTGTGTATGCACTGGGTGGGAGGGAAGGAGAGAGAAAAGGAAGATCATGGAACATAATCTCTAGAGGGAGAGATTTTCTAAGTGCTGAATTAATGCCCATTTGAAAGGCTATTAGGGTGATGTGTGAGGCTAAGAGCACACAATATATGACTAGATATTATGGGAATTTGATCCATCATTATGTGGATTACTCCAGAATCACAAGCCCAGCTGTGTAGTCAGTGGTCTGGCAATATTGACTCTGAAGCACGCTGAATCTCTCCAAGTGCTGCAAATCACAGATAATGTCTTCTGACAGACAAGACCCTCAACCACAGTGATGAAGTCAACAGCTCCCAGTGAACCAGCTGAAAGTGTACCTAACTCATACAGTAACCTGATGTGATGAAGGCCTAGATAAAAACTTTTGGCTAACTGAGGAGTCCTCACCATGCTATGCACTTGAACTGTCCAATAGTCATACCATATGATCATATCATTAATGTCTCAGAGGACACCTGTCATAATACATTCTGAGAACATCCAAAAAGGTTTTTATGGATTGGAAGAGGGTAGGAATGCACAAAAAGCGCTCCCACCTTTTACTAATTTAGAATCCATCAACACACTTTTTCTTTCAAATACTTATCTTGCTCACCTGCCCAAGGTAAGTAACTCCTTTCTGATAAAACCATTTGGTCTTTATTAATGTTGCACAATGCCCTCTCACTTTTCTTATGTGTTTTGACTGCAGAAATTTTGTAACTTGAAGGATCATGTTGGGTCATTTCCCAGTTGCCAAAGTGTTTTACTCCCTTACTCTCTTTGGGCAAACTGAAAGAAAAATTTTACCGTGAAAAACTATTTCCAAACTGCTCAACTAGTGCTTTATAGACACACATGCATAAATACATTTTCCTGCCAGAAGTAATTACACAGAAAAGAACCTTTCATCAATACTTTTTCGCCCATTGTAATAATCCCAGCTATTAAATGCATGTTGTGAAGGAAAACAGACAACATCAAAATTGTAAGATTAGACATCCAATCTTCAGAAAAGCAAATTTATGGTAGATTGAAAACACTTCAGAAAGGAGTCCTCCACAAGCATTCTTTGGACATAGTGCCTACAGCAATGGACCACAATGGGATTTAATAAAAGCCAACTACTGGCATCAGTGGAGGAACCAATTCTCTGTGTCATACAAGCATCTGTCTCTATGCCAAAAAAAATTTCCCAGTTCGCAAATTTTTTGTAGTAGGGGAAGCTGGGTTGTGGGGTTTTTTTCTTTCTTTCTCTCTTTCTGGAGGTCATTCAGTCCTTGAAAACCACACAAACTGCCTCATTAGCACTACCTAAAATAAGACCTCCATTTGATAGCACAGCCAGAACCTCACAAAATTTCAACTATGGTAAGTATTTTTTTTATTCTTTTAAGAACAATCAGATATAATCCAGGTTGAAAACAAAAATTCTTTCTGAATTTCTTTTAAATATCACCACAAAAGACACAAGGCATTTTAAATAACGGCTAGCGAAAATCCAAACAGAGGGTTCTACAGGCTTGTTTCATTAACCACAGCTGCAAAAAAGAAGATAATAAAGCAATACATTTTACAGGTCCCGTAACAAATTAATTGTTTCTTCCTTACAAGATTCCACTTTTCTCCCCTACTCTGTCAGATTCATTTTCATTTTTCTGTCCATGCCCAGACTTCCTGGTCCCACACACTGAGCAGAGGTCAAAGGCAAATTGACCTAGCTTTTTACTGTTTCAGTAATTGGTCTATTTTCTACATCCTCAAGTCACGGTACGTATCGAGACACTATTAAAATGCATCCTTTTTGACTAAGTTGGAAACTCATCACACTTGATGATTCTCAGCAGTAGTTACTCTCACATCTCTTGTAAGATCCCCACCCCCAAAATAAATCCTAGGACACTGCAAACATTTCTTACACCTAGTAACTGGAAAGCAAAGCCCTGAATTACATACCAAATGACAACTCACTTTTCCCAGTGCAAACCCTGACCTCACAGAAACACTGTATATGTCTATTCAGGACACAATTTGCTGTCTTTGATATTTGTTACATTTTAGCTGTCTGCTGAAACTAAAGAA
This sequence comes from Gavia stellata, assembly GCF_030936135.1. Taxonomy (NCBI): domain Eukaryota; kingdom Metazoa; phylum Chordata; class Aves; order Gaviiformes; family Gaviidae; genus Gavia; species Gavia stellata. The sequence goes on from NC_082637.1 coordinate 45,082,186, forward strand.
AAAAAGGGAAAAAAAAAAGACTGCAGAAGATAATGTTTAAACATTGGGAGTTGTCTGATATGTTCCACAGTAGCTGGCATTTAAGAAAAGCATTGTAAAGTCACTCAGTTTATTGCATATGATGTGGAGGATGTTTATGCACACTGATCAGTTTCCCTCAGCTATCCACATTGCCTATCGCAATTGAACACATGTGGAGGTAAACTCATTGAAAAGAAAAAAGACCAGAGAAAGATACTGAACAGGATCACCTGTATTCATTTTACTACGTATAGTGGTGGATAAGAAAGCCATGTGGTGAAAACTACATTCTGGTCGCAATTAAGCAGTGTGTGGTTCTCCCAAGCAAGCCTTTTCCGAGAATTCAAATTCTAACATGGGGAAAAAAAAGAAAAAAAAAAAAATTAAAGTGCCTTGTTTACAAGTATTTAAGCACCAAAGCAAATTTTTGGAAATAACATCCCGTTCTCACACAGGTGGTTAAGGGGGTGGAGGGATATCTGTCAAAAATTATAACATAGGGTAACATCCATAAATATTTTGTACAGCTGGTTCCTAGACCACCAGTTGCATCAGAAAGATCTCCCTTTACATTCCCATCACATTTAGAGTAAAAGCAGAGCCACAGCAAACGTCAGGATGAAAAGTGCATAACTTGACAAAGGAATTAACAGCTTTGAATATTATCTCAAGATAAAAAGTGAAGTAAGGTTTCTTTTTCTCCCCTTTAAGTGTTGAAAGATCTGTGCTGAATGTCTTGTAATTTGGGAGCATACTAAGGCTACATTTTCCTTTCTCTTCACCCAGATCATCTACGGCTGCTACAGGCTTATGTGAAAAAAAAGCATCTCTTAAAGAGTGTCTTAAGAAAGAGCTAGAGCCAGCACAAGGCTGACATACAGATTATAACACGCAAAGCTCTGACAGCTTCATACCTGCTGTGCCAAAACTGACTTCAAAACCTCAGGATGCAATTATTTTATAATGATGCTCTTTTTCAAAACTGGAGAAGTTACATAAATGAGCAGATGACACCAAAGAAGAAAAGGTACCTTTGTCTTACAGCAAAAGGCAACTTTTTGGATTTCTCTTCCTGCCTGACACAGCAAAACAAAAAGGACTTTTGGGAAATAAAGTGAGAAACAAGCCAGCATGGGAATGGGCAAGAAAGCAAGCAGACATTTCAGTGCCCTTGCACCCTTCCTGTGGGATGCAGCAACCATCCTTAGCTGTGTGCCCTAAGTACAAGCATAAGCAGTAAGCAGAAGGAAGGCAGAGAAGCAGGGGAAGACTTCACCATCAAGTGCACTTCTGTCAGTAACCCAAACCCACCCATCTTCATGTGTTCTCCAAAGAGCCTTAGGGAAAGAACTGGACTCCCAAAACAGCTGAGAAAGTACCAGAATTAAGCATAACCATACCAAGGATAAGTGAGACCCAGTAAACCAGGAGGTATTCTTCTAGAGAAGGTGGAAGATCCCCTGTTTTCCAAGGCGTTTAAACCTTACTGCAGGAGTGACACCCTACTTTCGCACTGCACTGTCCCACCACCTGGTCTTCTCTAACCCTTCCCAGTCCTGCCCATCTTCCTCTTTGCCACACAATAGCAGGCAGCCAGCCTTGGTCCACACAGGTGGGAAAAGCACCCAACAGCCAATATGCTCTGCAGCTTTGCCTTTGCCACCTTCTCTCAACAGAAACCAGAAACCCAAAAGTAAATGAACGACAGCTTGCAAGCTCTGGGCATTTGACCGTAAGGTACACTGAGTCATAGGCAAGGCATGAAAGCAGGCATAAGTGGGTAGCAGTGCACAACTGTCAGAAAGAAATGAACTACTGAAGGACACAGCTTCACAGTACGGTTGAAAGGCATTTCAATAATTAAATGCTGGTATTTACTTCTACATATGACTAACTATTTAAACAGTGACCCCACTGAGTCCCTTTAGTACACAGTCACACACAGTTGTCTTGGAGAGCAGCAGATATTAGTCCTGAAACATTAATTTAAGATCCTATAACAGCACTGGCCGATAGATCAAAAATGCCGACCATCATCATGTATTCAAGAGCTCATCATGTATTTTAGAGCTCAACCTGGCCACGGTCGTGAGGGACAACAAAAAAAGCTTCTATAAATACATTAACAACAAAAAGAGAGCCAAGGAGGATCTCCATCCTCTACTGGATGCGGGGGGGAACATTGTCACGAAGGATGAGGAAAAGGCTGAGGTACTTAATGCCTTCTTTGCCTCAGTCTTTAACAGCCACACCAGGTATCCTCAGGGTATCCGTCTCCCTGAGCTGGATGACAGGGATGGAGAGCAAAATAGGCTCCCCATGATCCAGGAGGAAGCAGTTAACGACCTGCTATGCCACCTGGACACTCATAAGTCTATGGGGCCTGATGGCATCCACCCAAGGGCGCTGAGGGAGCTGGCGGAGGAGCTTGCCAAGCCGCTCTCCATCATTTATCAACAGTCCTGGTTAACGGGGGAGGTCCCAGACGACTGGAGGATTGCCAATGTGACGCCCATCTACAAGAAGGGTCGGAAGGAGGATCCGGGGAACTACAGGCCTGTAAGCCTGACCTCGGTGCCGGGGAAGGTTATGGAGAGGCTCATCTTGAGGGTGCTCACGGGACACGTGCAGGATAACCAAGGGATCAGGCCCAGCCAGCACGGGTTCATGAAAGGCAGGTCCTGTTGACCAACCTGATCTCCTTCTATGACCAGGTGACCCGACTAGTGGATGAGGGAAAGGCTGTGGATGTTGTCTATCTGGACTTCAGTAAAGCCTTTGACACTGTCTCCCACAGTATTCTCCTGGAGAAGCTGGCGGCCCGTGGTTTAGACAGGTACACTCTTCGCTGGGTTAAAAACTGTCTGGACGGTCAAGCCCAGAGAGTTGTAGTGAATGGGGTGAAATCCAGTTGGCGGCCGGTCACAAGCGGAGTCCCCCAGGGCTCAGTTTTGGGACCGGTCTTGTTTAATGTATTTATTGATGATCTGGATGAGAGGATCAAGTGCACCCTCAGCAAGTTTGCAAACGACACCAAGTTGGGTGGGAGTGTTGATCTGCTTGAGGGTAGGAAGGCTCTGCAGAGGAATCTGGACAGGCTGGATCGATGGGCTGAGGCCAACCAGATGAAGTTCAATAAGGCCAAGTGCCAGGTTCTACACTTTGGCCACAACAACCCCCGGCAACACTACAGGCTTGGGGACGAGTGGCTGGAAAGCTGCCCCGCAGAAAAGGACCTGGGGGTGTTGATCGACACCCGGCTGAATATGAGCCAGCAGTGTGCCCAGGTGGCCAAGAAGGCCAACGGCATCCTGGCTTGTATCAGAAATGGTGTGGCCAGCAGGAGTAGGGAGGTGATCCTGCCCCTGTACTCGGCTCTGGTAAGGCCGCACCTCGAATACTGTGTTCAGTTTTGGGCCCCTCACTACAAGAAAGACATTGAGGTGCTGGAGGGTGTCCAGAGAAGGGCGACGAAGCTGGTGAGGGGTCTGGAGCACAAGTCTTATGAGGATCAGCTGAGGGAGCTGAGGTTGTTTAGCCTGGAGAAGAGGAGGCTGAGGGGAGACCTTATCGCTCTCTACAACTACCTGAAAGGGGGTTGCGGAGAGGTGGGTGTTGGTCTCTTCTCCCAAGTGACGAGTGACAGGACTAGAGGAAATGGCCTCAAGTTGTGCCAGGGGAGGTTCAGGCTGGATATTAGGAAAAATTTCTTTACTGAGAGAGTAGTGAAACATTGGAATAGGCTGCCCAGGGAGGTGGTAGAGTCACCCTCCCTGGAGGTATTCAAGGAGCGTGTGGATGTGGCATTGTGGGATGTAGCTTGATGGGCATGGTGCTGTGTGGTGTTGGGTGGGTTGTGGCTTGTTGTTGTTGTGTGGTGGGTTTTTGGGGGTTTTTTTGTGTTTTTTTTGTTTTGTTTTGTTTTGTTTTGTTTGTTTTTTTCCAGGTTGGACTTGATGATCTTACAGGTCTTTTCCAACCTTAGTGATTCTGTGATTCTGTGATTCAGCTCATAAAAGGCACTTCCTTTCCTAGCTTATAACGCATCTTTGCTATCTCTCACACATACACACACCATACTTTTTTATGTATACATGTCTATACACACACCTACACACTTTATATCCAAATATGTAAGAAAAATGTCTAGAAAATGGACTAAGGGATTCTAAAAATAGGGAAGGTCATTAGATCATTTGGCTGCCTGCATAATTTGGAATATAAGATTTTATCCAATTTACGTCTCATACTAGCCAGCTTTATCTTCTGTCAAGCTCAATAATTGCATTTTTTCTACAGCATGTCTTCACCTGAGGCAGTTAATCTTGATGTAAAGCTTTAAAAAAAAAAAGATTGAAAATCGGCAGATTCTGTTGCCGGTTTATTCTACTGCATTACAAGCTTTACAAAACAAAGTTGGAAAAAAACATTCTTCAGTTAAATTGTCAGCATAGCACCACAGAGTACCATAATTCCCTACGAACATTTTTACTAAAATAAAAATACTGAAAAAAAGAGCTATCTATCTAGAACAATCCCCTTTGATCAAATGGATTTAATGAAGGACTATGATCTATTTGACAGCATTCAAAAACTATTCTTTTTAAAAAATATATGCTGTCATATTTAATAACATCCACTTTCTCACAAACCAGAACACATTCCAAAGTTTTAAGCACAGCTTTTCCTAAAAATTTTTAAAATATAGTCTCATCCTTCTTTTATTGAGTCTCTAAACTAAAACATCTATGAACAGCCAATTTGAAGCATCCTATCGGGTGAAACTTTTCACAGACCAGCCAAATTCCAGTCTTACAATATGCATACACAAGAATCTATTTGAAATATCTACCTCATTTTTCAGCATCATCCTTTAAAATGATGTAAAACCTCACCATCCCAACAGCTTCTGATATTTTGAATTGCTATGAAGTTTAGTTATCCTTTCTCCAAAAGTATGAAAGGAACAACAAAGCATTCAAACATTAGGAAAACCCCATATAATAATCAGTTCAGCTGCCTAATTTATGCTGAAAGCAGTTAAGTTGCTCTATATGTCATTTTAGGTGAGAGTTACAGGCTTGCAGGTTCTTGTAATTGTGGGGCAAAGCCGTCATGTGATGTGAGAACAGCTCTCCTGAGTCCAGTGAGTTTTCAGTCCTTTGCTCAAGTGCAGATCACATCCCCATGCATTTCAGGCACTCTCCCCATACCCAAAAGCACCTCTGCACTGACCCATGCAGACTGCACACATGCCATGGACCTCAATCAACGATATGCAGTTGTACTAAAGCTCCCAAAGCGAAGTGATTTTCCTGCACTGGTGCCTACTGCCCTGCCCTCCAATAGCTGATGCAGAGCTAGCGCCAAGGAAAGAGTAAGGGGTATTGATATTCCTTTTGTACTGGTACTGGAAACATCCATTTCTAGTAAGTTCATGACAGAGCAGTGAAACAGAAGGCAGGCAGGCAGGCAGCTTGCCCTGGGATGAAATTGCACAATCCCGCCCCCAAAATGACAGGGGACCAGATGTCAGCCCCAGCTGTGTGACAGTCGCGGTTCCTGTCTCACTGTGGCACGACAACTTTCTAATGTTACCCTACATCAGGGGGAAAAATAAGTGTGGCTCTTCCATCCTGGCAGAAACAAGGGAAATCCTCAGAGCCATGCACTGAATGCTTGAGCTGAATTTTATATTTGTCAAGTTCCCTAAAAAAAATCTCAGCTAAGAAGTAAACAGACACAAAAAGCAGACCCTGCCTACAGTGGGTGGCAATTCCACCCACTTTAGACACTGTGGCCATTTCAGACTCTCCTCTGTTCTAGTTAGAACATTTCCCAGTTTACTTTACCCTCCCTCATCCACTACTCTTAACTATGGACTCTGCCAGAGAGCTTTGAAATTACCAGAAAGCTAAAACAAAATGATTCTTCTACTTGTGAAAATATTATTAGATAACTACGTCGTGCACATGAAAAAAAGACTCTGACAGATTTACTTAAAATTTCACACACTTTATTCAGTTTCTTTCTCTGATCACCAAAAGAAAAATCACGATATTTCAAAACAAGTGGTACAGCAGGAGCAGGTCTCAACCTCTCAGCTGCACAGCCAGGTAGCAGCCATCCTACCTTTCTCTATGACAACATCTATCTCCTGTTGGACATCACCCGGTGTTAGGGGTGATACTAGTGGACTGACAATGACAGCTCCCATTATTGTGTTAAAATTGTGATATTTGATCTACTCCTGAAAGCTACAGTTGCCATAAAACTGGACAAGAATCTCTGGTTGAACTTAAAAAAAGTAACAAGGAAAACATGCTCCTCAAGCTAAGGAAGACCCACCCACCCCCCTCAAAACATCAGACGGTGAAAAAAGAGGCAAACTGCATTGTGTGAACACAATTTGCTTTCCTTATAAGCCAGTCTTGCAATTTTAGGGGTGATTTTCATATGCTTGCTATTGGCAGTATTGGAAAAGAATAGCAAATATGCTGTACGACACACAGCAAATGAACTAGCGTAACCAAAACAGTATCAATAAACAACCAGCCTTCAACAGCATCCTGCCAGGACTGCATAAATTAGACTCAACTCAGCTTTTCTCCTGAACACAGAGATACTAATCCATGTCAAAGACAAAGATTCAGCTTTCCTAACGCAATACTCTTCCGTCTAGGCTATGAAAAAGCAAACATCTAAAGGTCATTTGCATCACAGATTTCAAATTTTAAATGAAAAAATTAATACCTTTATTACAGCATTCTATCTGATCTAGGAATGAGTATGCCACATTTTATTGAGATGGCATAATGGGTTCAAACAACAAAATATAAACTCCCAAAAAACTGTTTTCTTGTGAATATCAACATTGCTTTCAACTGCAGCAGCAAGACAATACAGAAAAATCTCTCTTGTCTGAATGCTACACCAAGTGTGTAAATAGTCTTTATACTGATAATCTATGACAAACACCTGATAACCTTTTCCATTTCATAAATTTTAGTGCTTGGTAATAAAATTTTAGTGACAAATTGCCTAGTTTTAATGAATTATGTTTTGTCAGTTTTCTGCCTTACCACTTGCTTTCCTATTTCTTTCTTCATGTGCAAAAAAATTCCACTCCATATTCCACTTCCTTGTGTTTTGATGCCTATTTTGGTATAGTGAGGAACAATGGACTTCCAAACCCTTTTCTGTTATGTTCTTCTAGCACTGAACACCCTAAAATACAGCAACAAAAACATCTGGGGGCTTAGTTGTATTATGCAACTTGATAATCTAATCATCCATCCATTCCATCCACTTAACAACAGTATTTCAGTCAAGAACAGAGCCCTGCTCCAGACTAGCCTGAACAATGAATCAGCCCCTCTGCAGAGAACCAGAGGGTAAATGCTTATTAACTTTTCATCTTAATAAGGGATGTTATGATTGTCTCCTGGCGATGCAGAAAAACATAGGTGTTATACGAAATTTGGTATAGGTATTATAGGAAATTTATTTACTTACAAGTATATGTCATGATGCCTAGTACATTCATGGGAAACATCTAAGTAATAAAGTTATGTATTTGTTTTCTTTTCAAAAGCAAATTTATTTACTCATAAAGAGAATAAAATGGCCAAGAACAGCAGCACTGAATGCCAGAGCACGTCTCCCCTCAGAAACATAACTATGGAAGTACACTAGCTCTTTCTTACATGTGTTCTAAGCTAAGAAAAACCCTAACCCCAACCCCACCCAAAGCACTGCAGAGCAAATAGAAAGGTGAACTGCAGACTTTCTTGCCTATACTGGCTTCTCAGCGAAGATCACAGAAAATTCAAGGTCTTATTCCGACCATTAGTGACAGTCCAACATCTCCTAAAGATCACATGAAGGAAGTATGGACAACATTTGTATCCCCCAGCCAGTCATTTGGGTTACGGCCCAGGACAGGCAGATGACTCCACTGCCAGAACATTTCTATACAGGTCAGAGGAAAGCAGAACCATCCCAGATAATGGAGGAGGGAAAGATTACAAGGGCATTATGGAATGCACACAGCAATGGACTCAGCTTTCTCGTGACAGTTTACTGCGGCTGGCTCTACACCAGCTTTACCTGTGAGATGGCGGAAAGCATGGATAACCTTCAAACATTCAATATTAACTCACTTCAGGGTGTTCCATGCCTAAAGCACATAACAGTGAGAGTGGCGGCAGAATCAGCATAAAACAACATACTGCTACCACCTCAGCAACACCAGCTTCTAGGCTAGCAACACGGACTTTCAAGCTACCATGACGAATTTTTCATTGCTTTCAAAAACACATGTGTGAGAAGATTTTTAAGAAGTTTATTAAACCATTCGAACTGAGTAAATAGTATAGTTCAATATACTTTCAAATTGCATTTTTAAAACATTAGCTCAAAGGCTGATTTTAGGGGATCCCTCCTCCAAAAGACTGTATTTTTAAGTTATTTATTATGCATCCTGGACCCCACTCTGCAAATCTTACTGGTTTTATTTTTAAAAATTCAGAGCTTAACTCTGCGAGGGTCAAATGCCCCACTAACTTCACATTTGTGGAGGCTGAATAAGTTAACAGCTAGGAGGGAGAAAAAAGAAAAAGAAGCATGCACCACACAGCATTTTGCAGTCTTAGGCTAGCATCTGAGCCTACAATGCAAGCTGCTATTCACACATCACAAAAGGACCTCTTCATGCTAATTTATGGAGCTCAAACTTGTACACAACTCCTAAAGTGGAATAAAGAGTTCAGTGCTCAAGTTCTCTTGCCTTGTTCTCAATAAATTTCAAGGTATATGTAACACAAGCAAGCCAGGGTCACCACTTCCTGTGTTTCTCTTTGCATTAACATGCTTACCTATTTTCTTTACTCTCGACTTAATTTTTTTCTGTTTTCAATGTGTTAACAGTGAGAGATGCAGCACTGCACATCACACAGACTTCTGAAGGTCTGAAGTACATGCATGTATCACGGTAATATCACACACATACATCATGTGTTCTCAGGAAAAAGTATAAGGAGGGCCAGCCACAGGTTTGCAGAGGGGAAGATGTGGGCCCAGATTACCCTGTCCACTTTCATGTCCTCTGTGCAGGGCAGGGAAAACCAGAAAAAATGTCAGCAGTCACAAGAGTCAGCAATAGCCTAGAGGCATCCACTTGAAAGTGACAGGGCAAATGCATGTAGCTTTTTACCAGCAGCTAACCAGCCGCTAAGAGGAGTGTTACAATGCACAGGTGTGAAGGTGCAGAACTCATAGCATCCCAAGACACACATGGGAACTCCCAAGGAAGAAACAGCTACTGACTCGAGATTGCTGGATCCCTTCAACCTGCTTGCCGCAGGAGCCTTTGAAAAGTTTACTGTATTCCCAAAGGGAAGCCAGAAAAAGTAGGTTTGTTCCCAGTATAAATTGGTGCAGTCATGGGAAATTACATCAGAGCATTTGTTCAGCAAAGGTACGAACTTGAACCAGCAGAGTAAGAGGAATGACATCTTCAAGGCAAATGGATTGAGTAAATTATGCAATGAAACAGAAAGTTGTAGCCTCAGTTCTTCACTCTCCTTTCATGTAAACCAAAGACATCTGTGTATTAATTTCATTAATCTTGATTAAGTTTAATTTTAAAGTTTTCTAGAGATGAAAAAGCTAATTAATTAGTTCTGCTTTTATGTTCATTAGTTCAAAAGTAAGCTGACCAATAAATTGCATAAATCTTAAATATTTTAGAAGTAGCAGGGTTTGAAATTTTCTCTGAAATTCCCTAGGAAACTGAGTAACACAACTGATCTCTATTTTGCACAATTCTTATGCTCTTTGATCTTTCTTTCCAGGAAATGCCAGTCATTCTCTTTTATGTTTTAGCACACCTAATGCTACTAAAGACACTTCAAATGAGAAAGTGCACATTCTAAAAACCTCAGCCTACAAGAACTTGATATTGATTTTCTTTATTTTAAACAAAATAAAAAAGGGAAAAAAGCTCTTTGCAGTTAGCACTTTAATAAGTTTAATTAATATATCACTGAGTATTTATTGAACAATTGTTGCTTAAAGTCAAAAAATAAAGTCATTTAAATGAAGTAACGGGAACAGAAAATCCAGCATTTAGAATCATCTAAAGGAAAATCCAGCATTTAGAGTCATCTTTTCCTCTGGTACACAAAGATGAAGCAAATGGGTTTTGCATGTATGATTTATGCAGTAAACGAGGAAATTAAATGCCTTCCCAGTTCAAAGCACCATTCTGGCCACTACTGCAGACATGCCTCCCATGCACTGCCTCTAATGGGAATTGCCCATGGCTTCACACAGTTCAGCGATCCACTTACCACCGATTCTTCCTCAATTCTCCTCGGCATGTCATTGCACAAAGAGACAAGGTGGAACAACATATGCTCCACGGCTCATGGCAATTACTGACCTCACTCTGATCTCAAGTGCAGATCCCCATTTCTTTCACTAGGGACTTGCTGCTTGTAAATACCTTTAAAAAACATGCAACAACAACAAAAAAAAAACCCCAACAAAAATTGGATCTTCATATGAAAAAGATGCCAGGAAAATTAAAAATAAAACAAATCATAAGTCAAACAAAAAACCACACAAGTGTACCGCAGGTACTAGAATTTTACTTGGCTCATGATCTACTTTAAAAGATCTCTTTTTGTAGCAGAAGTGAACATTATGGACAGGCAAGAGAACTGAGCCTGCTACTAATACCAAGCACATTCTTCCCACGTTCACTGAACTGCAACAGTAAGATTTTCTTCTCTGCTGTTTTCAGGTAAAACCTGTAACGGACAGCACTTCAGCCAGCATGGCCTCTTTCCACATTTTCATGCTCCGTTGTTACTGAACGCTGGCAGTGAACAATGATGACTTGACAGCACTTACAGAAACACAAGGAAATCTAATTACAATATATATTTACAAGAGCAGATGGGAAATTCTTGTTCCTTTTATATGGACTGACAGTTCTGACCATTTTTATAGATCACATCAGTACTGAGGGGAAGCTATCAATGAAAATTTTGTAAATAAGGTCTAAAGAATATTATGCTAAACTATACATGCAAAATTAATGATAGGTATCTTTCAAATTTTAAAAACCTCATATTGAATACATACTGAAAGTGAACATAAAAAAGCAAAATGCATTATTGGGGGTACTGGAAAGGAAGTTCATCATGACCCTTCCCTTAAATCATTCAGTCGTCATAGTGATCAACCTTTTCAGCGCAGAGCTTTTACTTACTTTCTCAAAGAAAGGGCAATTTGCTTTCCCGGAGAAAGCAGCAATTTTCTTTAGAGCAACAAAAACCACTTCCTTCCTGATTAAACATTTATGTCTTCTTTTCCAACCCCATCCAGAGAAGGGTTAAATTAAACCTAGCATTCAATCCAGTACATACCACTAGGTCCTGAATTTCCAAAGTTGCCTTGAGGAGTAAATGTTGAAGCCAACAGGAGATGCTACTGGCTTCAGAAGGTCTCTACAAAACACAAATACTCATTCCTGAAGAATCTGCTTGGGAATCCCGCAAGCAATAAGCCCTTCAGTGATCGTCAGTTTCAAATAGAAAATCTGACCTTTTCTACATAATGCTCTAGAAGCATATGGGAGGTTTAGAATGATTTCTCAAAGTGTTCAATGCAATTGCATTTTAAGTCAGCTGGAAATTATTTCAGTAAGAAATGGATTAGAGCCAAAAACCTGATTATTAGCACTGAAAAGTTCTGACAAGAAGTGTGATCACACTTCATGCCCCATGCTGTTCTCTATGTTTTGGGTTTATATTTACCTAAACAAATGCCCTCTTAGCTTTTAAGCCTTTTCTGTCTCACATGGCGATGCCTAAATCCTGATGCTTCCTCTTGGTCAGCACATGCCTAAAGCTGAATAAAACATGGGCTCCGACACCTAGGAAAGCAGCAAGATGGAGAAATCTCAGGGAAAGCAAGAGAAAGATTAAATGTACTCCCTCCTACCCCATATTTCTCCTTTAATGGGCATAGGAGTCATAAAGCTTGACCTAAAGGAGGCTTAAAACAGTAAGCCACTATGCTTCACGCTCTCCTCCTGGGGACCAGCAGAGCCTAACCCAGGCGCAGGACAAGGCTCAGCTCCCTACATCAAGCTGGGAGCCACTCCACAGCCTCTGTCCCTGCACCCTGCTGGTGGGTTAGCAACATAAAAGCCCCACATTGAGATCTGGACAGGGGCAGCTGACTAGAATGAGCATCAAAAACGTGCTTCTGCAGTGCAAAATGAATGGATAAAATAAATAAGTAGATTGCCTTCTGCCCACAACTTCAAGCAGTCACCTATTCTGCACTCCATGGCCATTCAGCACGGCAGGCACAGCATGGATGATGGCCACCTGGGGTCTCCTGTTACAAAAATGCAGGCTTCTGCCTTAAGAGCTAACAAAGCTACCTTTATCTGAAAGCAAGACACATCCATTACAGGCCATAAACCATTACTTGCACAGATGCACATACACATGCTCATACACTGGTTAGTTTTGATTTATTTATAGTGTCACAACTATACACACTACCAAGTTTCTTACCACTCTATTACTTTTGATTCTCGTTAAGAAACAAGGGCTACAACGAGTCTATACATCAGCGGATATCCTCAATTTATTTTCCATCTTTTTGTAAAGTAAAATACTGTCTTCTGAAAATACCTACAAAGATTAGGCTCACAAACAGCCAACGTTTTAAAATATTCAGACTGAATGAAACATCTAAACAGCCTGGAAGACTTGAAACGTAACTTCAATCTTCATCACTTCATCTAAAGTTTCTTTTACTGTCTAGAAAAAGACTGCAGACTTCTAGAAACTCAGACTGGTGCATGTAAGCATGGGCATGTAAGAAAACATTTCACACAAGAGAGGAGAACTACATATTACCAAGTCGATTTGTTTGCCTAACCTAGCCATGAAAGAACTGTCTCTTGGGTACACATGTAAATCTTCTCCAGCCAGTTTGTCTCTACATTGGGCTTTTTAGCCCTTGATAAGCACTGTATCAGTGGCAATACTGTGGTACAGAATATGATGAAAATACCATCATGGCTTACTGTGCTCTGGGACAGTTCTCAAAAAATTGCAGTCACCATGGGAATGGAGTGAAAGCCTAAAGCAACAGAAAATGAAAGGGGAAAAAGCCCTCAGTGTCTGCTCCTTCGAGGAAGTAACATGAACAAGAGAGCAAAAGACCCCTAAATTAAACACCCTTCTGGTTCATCAGAGAAACTCAAAGGTTGTCTGGGCAGGAGTATTCCTCCCTCCCCACGTTCCCTCCTCCTCTCTATTTGTATATTCACCATACTAAGCTTTTCTGTCCAGAGAGATTGTTTAATATTTTCTGCAACAAAAAAAGAAAAATAAAGGGGTTTGTAATCTTCATACTTACAAGTCATGCACTAGATTCCCATCGATCTGTCCTACAGCTCACATATTTACAAGTAAGGAGGTGAAGTCATTGCTGCTGGTGGAGTATGTCTCTAGTGAAACCATAACTAGAAATAAAACATCGCAGAAGATAGGTTTACCTTTTTTAAAAAACTAGTACTTGGCAATATAAAATGAATGAGCAAGTACTAAAAAATTGAATATAGGAAGAGTGAAGGGTTGAAACAGTCCTTACATACACCATTGAAAATTCACCTCTTAAACATAGAAGTGGTTTCCTCAGAGATGAAGAATTCAGCATGTGCCTTTAGTTTCAGCAGACTGAGAATCGTGAACTTCCTAGATAAAAGCAATCTGTACAACAGCATCCCTCTGCAGGATCTGTATGCATCAGAGATGCAGAAACCAGACTAACCAAGGCCTCCACTTCATTACCAAATTGGCCATATATCACAATATTGAAAAAAAGTATGGAGAAAGTTCTGCAATCCTTCATTTTAGAGCATAATACAAGCCCCCATCATTGTCACATACCACTTCCAATAAATATTAATAGAGCCATCTCTCCTGTGGCATCTTTGTGATGGAAATTAGCACCATGTTCCTATTTCAGCCAGGAAACCAAGATACTTTGGGAGGCTGGTTTAAGAAACTGAAAATGAGACAGTTTGAGAAACTGAGTTTGAGAGGCTCAGATGGAAAATTTCACTTGCTCCTGGTGAAGGCAAGTTCAGTACTTTGCCTGCAACTCACCCCTGTGCATTTACACCCTGAGAATTTAGGACTCTCCAGTTTTGAAAACCATAGCCACAGTACTTTGGTTTTTGGTTTTTTTCCCCTCTGAGTTGCTTTCCCAAACTTAACATAAGAGAATTAGCAGAGATCTTCTCATAAATCCTTCCTTCTCCTCTTCTGTCTCCACTACAAACCAATTCCCAGTGAACTACACAAGGAGTTTCCAACTACACATTTCCAACAGGATGTCAACACAGACAGGTGTCTACTGCTTGGCAGCGTAGGTTTATATTTGCTGCTCTCTTCCTCAGTCTCATCCTTCTCCATACCAATTTTGGACCTTACCAACTCAGTGCCCCAAGGCTGTTCTGATGATTTTAAAAAAGCCCCAACAGAATAAACTTTTGCAGAAATGCCAGTTTGTGTCCCCATCTGACAATCCTGTTTGTTTCCCCACCTGCTGGGCTAGCAGGTATGTGATGTAGCATCAGCCTATGACTTTTATTCATCTGCATGTCATCTTTCTTCAGAAACATGCATGAACAAGGAATCTACTCCCTGTTAAAAATACCATAGAGGTTGCGTTTAACCGGAATACAACAGAAGTCCGCTGTTCTTTAACACGACGATAGAGCTCATACGAGCTCTGCCGAACTGTTTTGGGGAGAAGAGATAAAAGCCTCCCACCACTCATTCAACTTCCCACTTGCACACCAATTTTCATGTGTAAGCATGAGAAGTTAACCTCTGCAACCCTGTACCACAGTGATGCCATTCAAGTCATGGAGATAAACAACTTTGTTCCAGATAAACGCAAATTTCACAACTGCTTCAAGTTTTGCAGGTTCTTTTAAAATAAAAGGTAACTTATTATAACTAAATACTCTAAATACTGTAATACAGGACCTTAGCACAAAGAAAACCTGTATAAAAGTTGATATAAAAAGTCAAACGCTGCATTCCTAAAATGTACCTTAATTAAACCTGTAGTAAACAAATATTTATGCCTAATGAATATAAGCTCAGTGATATAATTATGACATCATTATATCAGAACTCAGAGAATGCTTTACAGATTTTAAAATGTTTAGCTTCTTTCACCCCACACAAATAGTCTTTTTTCAAAGAACACTAGTATGGAATTTAAAGACTACTTTAAAAAGTAGTATTATTGTACATTTTGCAAAAGTCCACACTGTTAAAATTACTCCAGTGGGAGTCAATGTGAAGCATGGGGTAGAATTGGGGTGTGCACATGAGGAAGCACACAGCGGGCATGCAAGGAATCCATCTTCCTTTCCCCTGGCAGCAGCTAGAAGCTTCTTTTTGAGAGATAAAAATTTCTCAAAATGTCAAAAACCCAGATGTGCTACCCTGCATGCTGTGATTTTATTTTAGAGATTGAAAGTTCACCAGAATAATCTCATTGAAAACTTCATGTAACCATTCCAGAGGCTTCATAGACTCCCAAAAATGGAAGACTCCCTGATACTTAAATTATTTTATAAGCGGACACTACTGCAAGACACCACTTACAAATTTGTGTCACTGTGGATAGGATCTGCATACTCATGTTACCAATTTAAGAAAAAGGTGCAGATACACAGATAGTGCTGCTGTAGCCGTTTATCCGTTTTCTCTTCACTTGCAAGTAGACCTCTGTAAACCTTACCAAAAGCTGCACCAGAACTGTTAATGTCTGTTCAAGACTTCAAAGCATATGGGTCTCTCTCACCATATGGGAATACAGGGACCTGAACTTCCCACTAGCAAAGAAAGCTTCTGTAGTCCTACATTTACCCTGCCTGTGTGAATCTGATCAAATCTCTGAACATCTGAGTCTTCACTCTCCTGTAAAATGGGTCTAAACTACCTGCCTTTCTCTCAGAAAAATTCATATCCATTAGGGTCTGTAAAGCTCCTTAAAATGTTTACATATATTTGCAAATCTATTGTTCTAGCCATCAGAATTTCTACAAGGGAGATAAGAAGCTTAGCCCTTTCAAATCTGTAAGATGGTTACCACAGAAGAGCAGCCACATCAATTTTTGTGAAAGGTTGGTAGAAACAAGTGTAAAACAGAAGCAAAGACAAGGTGACACAGCCCCAACTTTGGCTTTTGCTATTTGCGTGTTTTCCTTTTGGTCAACTGCTGGAGAAAATGCACATCATTTATGCTTTCATGCAAAACTGGAGGGGCAAAGATATTTGCCTATAGATACCTAAATTCTAAGCAGTGCATTGGTATGCTTTAAAATCAGGCAACTGCTTAAAGGGTTATTAGAAGTGTTCTCAGGTACTTTCTTTAGCTGTAGACCTATTGCTGTCAACCTCTTCATATTTGCTTTTCTGCCTCCAACATTGATTTCTGAATAAAGTTGAAAGTACATCTATTTGTAACACACAAGTAAGAAAAGAGAGAAATGCACATGGGAGTAAATTATACAGGATTAACACTGGTCTCTTTCAGCAGTACTGTGATGGATTGCATCAGTAACTATCTATTAAAAAGATATACTACCTCTTGTTCCTCCTAGACCAGGGTCTATACACTCTAGAGAAGCTAAGTGGTTATATGCAGGCTTCTACAGGATGTAAAGTGCAAGTTCAAAAATGCATAGTAAATAGCTAGTATGAAAACATAAGCTTGCTACAGTGAAGGTTTCAACAACGGAATTATTTCCTTATTGGTTTCCTCTTCCCTTCCTTGAAAACACAACATAACATTTTTACCAGGTAAATTATGTATAATGCCATAAGGGACAAAAAAGCTGTAAAGTACAGCTTTACATTTTGATGATTCCTTGCAATCAGATGACTTCTTACTGTATTTATTTTTTTAAAAAAAGGAAGAAAAAGGCTGCAAGGTTCATGGAAACACAAGTGAGAAATCAGGAGTAGAGGCAGAAAAAACCTGAGCTCTTCCAGGCCTCTACTGTAGCTGCACCAACTTCCCTCTTTGCTTATCAAACTTTCCGAATTTCTGTGGCCTTGACAAGAAAAGAAATGCATTTAAATCAGAACACAGGCTAAAAAGAACAAGTTTAGGAATAAAAGCTTGTCCAAAATGTTACCCAAAGAAGAATCTGAAGTAAATTGTTCACAGTTTTTAGGAACCCCTATGCAAAAGGTTTACCACAGATGTTGCTTTAAATCTGCAAGGAAGGCAGCCCTCCCCATACCAGCCATCAGAGCATGACAGCGTGGTGTGCACTAATTCTAGCATGTTTTACATTTCAGGTGTTACGTAGGTAACCACACCTACAAAAAAGCAGAAGAAAACACAGGGAGTAATGGTGAAATGGTGGACAGTTAATCCAAACATATAATTGGTTAATAAATTATAGGTGTATAATTAGTAGCATATATAGTAGCAGGCAGTTTCAGATTCACTATCAATCAAAAAGGAAGCATGGGAAACAGAATGAACCCTTTCACAGAAGAGCTGCTTCTGTGTAAATCAAAAGGTGATTAAATATGCACCCCCTGCAGCAACACAAGTATCTGTGCTGTCTACCTTTACCACCAAGGTAAAAGCTACATAAACTACAGAAATGTCTCAATGTATTAGCTCAATTACTTCTTGCTTCAATTTCTTGTATATTTTATGGATGCAGTTCAAGATGGTATACTGTTTACTGTCCTCAAATCACCCCTTAAAATGAAAGTGAGTGCAGCTGCAAATCTGCTCCTTTCCTGTGTAATCCAACAGTCCAGGTCAAAACTGCACAACAAGCTGGACAGCCTTTAATTGGAAAGTCCTGTGGATATGGTAATTCATCATCTCAGTACAATGATACTTATGAAAGGAGTGAATAAGATTGACACTGAGGCTACTGGTCAACTGAGGGGAAAAAAGATACCGAAAAATCAGTAAAAATAACATTTTAATGAAAATTTTATTTATTTCCCTAAAGACTAACTATACTAGACTATTCATAAAAAAAAAGTTTCATCCTTTGCAGAATGCAATTACAATCTTGCTGCCAGAAAATCCTCCACATTAAGTACATCCCTGTTAACTAGTCTGAAGCTGACTACCACTAAAAGAATAAGACCCCAGAATTGCCCTCCATTTAATTTCCAGTTTCTACTGTGTCCTTTCAGCAGCTTTTTGGCTTAAAAGCTACTCCTGACTCTACAGCAATAAGTTTAAAGCTCATTTTCAAACTACTATATTTAGCAAACAAGAATTCTTAAACAACCTACTAAATCCTGAGTTTCACTTTAAAGCACAACTGTTTTTTATAAGATAGTATTTTACGTTTAGTTGCCTACTTTGTCTGTATTGATCTGTACATCTCATTCTAACTCAGAAGTTTAACATATCTGAACCAATTCCTGTGCACCAGCAGCAAGTCACTGCAAACAGCTGTTGAACTTCTGAGCTAACCTGTGAAATATCTTTGAAGACATATACTGCATCAAAACCACTAGTCTACATCAACCAATAACAAGATTAAAAATACATCAAAACAGAAACTCAAAATATAATTAGGCTGAAGAGGCGTATCTTCTCCCCCCACCCTCCCGCTTATATTCTCAGGAGCTGTCACAAATAACTATATGCAAAACAGCTCTTTGTAAGTATGGATGCAGGAAATATTTATGCCTTGCAAATATGTGATGAAGCCCACATGTATACAAACCCTAAGGCATAAACAAATCCTCTGAGAAGCATGGTCACATCAGAGTTCCCCTGACTTGCACATTTAACAACTGACAGAGCCAAGAGGATGAATGATTGTAGCACACTCCTCCCACAAATGTTAAAAATAGTTTTCAAAACACTGGATGAGGTCTAGCCATGAAATGAGTATCTATTTAAAGACAGAAGAACTTTGCTTCTGTCAATGGTGATTTCCAGAAAAATATGAGCATGAAGTAGAACAGCCTCTTAAATTTTGAGACACTAATATTGGTTAACACAATATACATCCAAAACATGTGCTAATTTTGATTGCAGGACGAATGTTATCTACCATATTAAAAGAACTTTGTATGCAACATCTCCAGCAACTATTATTAAATATTACCACTAATATGATTATAGAAAAACAGAATATGCAGTCCACTAAATATTCCTTCTGCACTGCACTTTCTAGGACAAGCAGTATATGATGATATCGCTACATCCATTTTCACAATCAACCTCAATTATTTCCTTTTCATTCATGAAGTCACACTAACCCATAAATGTCCTTACCTTCTCTGAAGAGATCCTGTTCAGCAATCCAGGACTCTCATTTACTGTAACACCCCAATTATTTGCAAAGCCATTCACCACAGGAATGCAATTACCTCCTCCAAGGATGCTTCTGAGGGATACAATACATGCTACAGACAGAAATTGAACTAAGACAAGCCTAGCCACTTTACTAAACCATCATTATTAGGTGACTCCACAGTGTAGTTGAGATTTGTAGAAAAAATTCGCAACACACCTTACCAAAGTGCCTCGTTAAGGTATTTTTCAGAACAGGACCTCAGCTCCGTACTTGCTGAACCTGCAACCAGATCAAAGCCAAGAGTTTGGATGGCTCTGTGCATCTCCTTCATCTGACCTTTCAGGATTAAAAGCAATGTAGAGACCACAGCTTCACAAGGCAAGTCTGAGAGATATCCATAAAAGGTGCATGTAGGTATGCATTCAAGTTTCCACAAGTCATTGTAAAAGATGTTTATCTATGGTTATTAAGTGCAGAGGCTGGTACTTAGAAGCGCAACTGTTGTATTGGGTTTGCATGGCAAACTTTCGGTATGGGGCGGGGCTATAGGGATGGCTTCTGTGAGAAGCTGCTAGAAGCTTCCCCTATGTCTGATAGAGCCAATGCCAGCCGGCTCCAAGACGGACCTGCCGCTGGCCAAGGCCAAGCCCATCAGCGACAGTGGTAGCACCTCTGGGATAACATATTTAAGAAGGGGGAAAAACAACTGCACAACGGCAGCTGCAGAAGAGAGGAGTGAGAACCTGTGAGAGAAACAACTCTGCAGACACCAAGGTCAGGGAAGAAGGAGGAGGAGGAGGTGCTCCAGGCATCAGAACAGATTCCCCTGCAGCCCCTGGAGAAGACCATGGTGAGGCAGGCTGTGCCCCTGCAGCCCATGGACGTCCACGGTGGAGCAGATATCCACCTGCAGCCCATGGAGGACCCCATGCCAGAGCAGGTGGATGTGCACGAAGGAGACTGTGACGGCATGGGAAGCCTGCACTGGAGCAGGTTTGCTGGCAGGATTTGTGACCCTGTGGGGAACCCAGGCTGGAGCAGTCTGTTCCTGAAGGACTGCATCCCGTGGAAAGGACCCATGCTGGAGCAGTTCGTGAAGAACTGCAGCCCGTGGGAAGGACCCACATTGGAGAAGTTCATGGAGAACTGTCTCCCATGGGAGGGACCCCACACTGGAGCAGGGGAAGAGTGTGAGGAGGAAGGAGCGGCAGAAACAACGTGTGATGAACTGACCACAACCCCCATTCCCTGTCCCCCTGCACCGCTCGGGGGGAAGAGGTAGAAAAATAGGGAGTGAAGTTGAGCCCGGGAAGAAGGGAGGGGTGGGGGGAAGGCATTTTAAGATTCTGGTTTTACTTCTCATTACCCTACTCTGATTTTGACTGGTAATAAATTAAATTAATTTCCTCGTGTCAAGTCTGTTTTGCCCATGATGGTAATCGCTGAGTGATCTCCCTGTCCTTATCTTGACCCAGAAGCCTTTTGTCATATTTTTTTCCCCACCCCTGTCCAACTGAGGAGGGGAGTGATAGAGCAGCTTGGTGGGCACCTGGTGTCCAGCCAGGGTCAACCCACCACAACAGTCCACTTGCGTTCATGCAGGACAAGGGCAACAAATGCCTACACATTTTCATATTATAGTGTGAGCTTCTGAATTTTACAAATCTGATCCTAAACAGCTAATGCTGATTATTTGAAATTTATTATCCTGGATAGACTTGGATTAGAAGTCCACCTTTAGAGTCGCTTTAAATATCTATAATAAGGTATAGGAACATGCTGATATCATAAAACAGTATAATTTGGTCTGGACTGTCATTACTCCTCCCTTCCCTTTTTACCTCACCCTAGCATTGTCCACTACAAAAAATACTTTTTGCAAGTGTTTTTTTAGTGAGAGCCTACTTCTTGCCAGAGAATGCTTTTCTTAGTGGGCCAAGAATAGACAAAAGTCTTGTTCCCAGTTAGAGCCCATTGTAGATGATCTTGAGGGGGCCCCTCAAGCTGTGATGGCCAACTGCAGCTACAAGAACATTGCATGTTCATGCAGAATTTTCTACTAGTGCATGATCTGCGTGTCAGCTTGTCATCTGTCTGTGCAGGGATCGTAACTGCTCCTAGGAGTGGAGTATGCGCCTGCTAGCACAAGCAGCTCCTCGTGAGGGATGCCTTTGCTGCACCACTGATGCTGCCAGTGCACACATTGAATGCTTTTGAACAGGATTCCTTGAACAGCTTCAAGTGAGATGGTCTGACACACACTTGCCTGAGGACAGCTTCTCCTCATAGGGCTGAACCACCAGAATCTTGAAGAAATCAGGCAGACCAGGAGCTCAATCCAGCTGCTATGGCATAAATTTTACTTCAGTAGAGAATAAGCTTTCTCCAAATGCTCAGTTGTTAGTATTGCTTATTCAAGTAGCTATGACCTTTCTTTGATGTCAACAGAGAAGCCTCTGTTTGGAAATTGTTTCCAGCTTTAAAATTCTATCTCCTCCCTCCACAAAGACACACACACACCCCCCCCACACACACACACAGACACAGACACAGACATACACACACAGTCTCTCTCTCTTTCTCTCTCTCTCTTTCTCTTGTTCGTCTTGAGCGCTCTTTGGTGTGTTACTAAATATAGCAGAAGAATCAAAGAAAATGGTAAACAGTTTGAAATATGAGACTAACAGCATTATATAAATTTCAGTGTAATGTATTAGAGTTACAAAGAAGAAAAATTCCCTAGCGGCAACAGTATTTTAGAGTCCAATAAACTTTTAGAGTAAATTATCACTTTATAAAAGACTTTTGTGACAATCACCCCACTCAGCACCCAAATTCATCTTTACTTGTGTTTCTTCTACAGAAAAGCAGCAAATTGACCATTCTCAAGATAACCCTCAAGATTAGGAAGCCCTGATACAGGGCATTTGGAAAGCTTAGCTGTCTTCCTGCAATTCTCTCTCTCAGGAATCAAGCATGATCTCCTGGAAAAGCAAGTCTCTCTTTGTTTTTTATTTTGGCATAAAGACCTAGTATGTCATGATAGTTGATTTTACCTTGCAACCCCCACCCTCCTCAATACATCTTTCTGACAATCTCTAAAAAATGCTCAGCTGGTTGGAGCCCTGGTAAGCGCCAGTGCAGTGACCATTTCTAGGGAAAGCATTAGAGGTGAAGATCTAACTGAAGTTACTGAGAGTGTGGCCTGTAAACTGACTAAACAAAATCCAAATTAAGAATGTAAGGCTTCCTCCCCAGGACTGTTTTAAAAGGTGCTGGACTGTTTGGCGTCAGCATTTTTATCTTCAGCACAGACTTGAGGATTC
Source organism: Gavia stellata (assembly GCF_030936135.1). Classification (NCBI taxonomy): domain Eukaryota; kingdom Metazoa; phylum Chordata; class Aves; order Gaviiformes; family Gaviidae; genus Gavia; species Gavia stellata. The sequence continues at coordinate 45,104,944 of NC_082637.1, forward strand.
TAAGTACAGAAACCAACCTGGAACCCCTGTAATTCCTAAATATTTTAGTACTTTCCTAGAATTCTAAGTTGACAATTAGTCTTAGCAATATCTGCTAGCCAACTGACTTTACAACAGAAGATTTCTTATTTTCAGTTCTATTTTCTTTTCCTCCTACCCTCACACTATTTCATGAGGCTTGCAGAATTGATGGAACTAAAGCAAATGTGCATTCCAGCTGGAAGCTTATAATCACAGCTTTCAAATGACATGCAGTGTTAATCTCCACTCACTCTAGATGCAGATGATAGTATCAGCTAGAAGTATGTTCACATTATAATGGCGAAAACATGAGGTAGTAGTCATACTGACCAGTTTTGAAATAAGAGAATTTTCCAGTGTGTTTATAATTGATTTTCTGACGTTTTGATTATTGAGCCCTTCTCACAGATCTTCTCAGCTGCTTTTAGGAACACTGGAAATCACATGTACAAGGCCATTTCTCAGAAAATATGCAATAGCCACTTCAGCCCATGAGACTCTATCAGCAACATTTCCTGTTTCTCCAGTCAAGAGGAGGTATAAAGGGAAATTACTGGAGCTAAGAAGGAAGATAATGAAATTTGGTTTTTGCTAACATCTCCTGTTAGCAGCTGTAGCTTCTCCTTCTCTTAGATGCAGAGAAGGGAAAGCACATGTTACTTTAGCAGTAGCAGCAAAGGACTCAACATTTGGCGTTAAAGTAGCACAATGCAGTGCCAGGTAAAGATACCCCAGAAACTCTCAACAGGACTCTTCTGGCAGAAATCAATGGACTGCTTGGATCAAATCCAAGTTTCTACCACTGGCTTAAAATTAGCTATACCACTCATCTGTCTATGAAGATTCAAGTACCAACAAATACTGAACTAAACAGGGTGCCACTTTTGCAGTATACAAACTTTAAGTGTGAGGTGGAGTTTGCAACCGGAAAAGCTAAACACACTTCACCTTGTCATTTTAGTTTTTATCAAATTTCTATATCTTTATAACACAGGCTTAACTCACTATCAATATTCAAATTATTTTATTCTCCTTATCACTTTTTACAATAAATCACTCAGCTGATTCAATTTTCTTTGGGGGTACAGTACGTCATTTAAAATGCCCTGAATAGTGAGTTCATGAGTCATTGTGTTATGACTCCATAATTAACCTGTACCATCTTCTCCACAGATTTAACTGGTCACCACACCAAGGCCTTTCAGTCAATCCTAGCAGTATGTATCTTGCCCAGCAAACAGTACTAACCACACCTATTGAGCTAAGCAAAAGGAGAACATTATCTCGTGAGAAATAATGATTCAATGAGATTAGTGTTGTCCTTTGACAAGAATTACACAGCAGATGCTGTCTTTTGCTAACATGCAATTTGGCCACAGTTCAGCTGGTCATGTCTCTGTTTTCCCATATGCTGTATTTTATTTTATGTTTTTGTTAAAGAGAGAGGCTGACAAATGCAGAGACTTGACCTGCACAACAGCAGATCTGACCCCTCCAATGGCTGTTGCCATCACCCCTTGCTCCCCACTGTGACAAAGAGAGGCCCAATTCACATAAGAGAGAGGAGTCAAGTTGACTCTGGGAAAAGGGGCTTCTGAAAATTGCCCTGAAAGTTGCAGCTGAATCCCAGCCAGGCATTTTCACAGCTCTCCCCACCTGCAGGAGCAACTTTTACTCCTGTGCTACTGTAGTAGATCGGATCACACAGAGAGGAACGGGTACACAGGAAGCTAAGTGAATTACCTCTTCAAAAAAAAGCTGAGGACTCAGGTATCAAAAAGCCATTGACCTTCCCCCCAGGCTCATACCATGCATTTCAACTCATGAGAGCACACAAGAAAACAGTGTAACAAATTGCAGCAATTGTATCCCACCCTTCCCTGAAACCACTTCCAGAAAACAAGCAATAGCACAGCATTTTGTAAGAATTCATCCTAAAAGGTGGTGGAAGTTGCATGCACCAAGCACCTCAGGGTGGGCTGGTAGTCTCAGTTTCAAGCCCCTCCTTGTTCAAACGGATGACTTGTCTATAAGGCCACAGCCCATTCAAAAATTAACAACAATTACAAGACTTTCTAGCCCTGCCCACGAAGCAGCAAGATAATAGCATTTTCCCAACTGTGTATCCTCCCAGGCAGGTATATAGTCTCTTACAACTTGCATAGACCCCAAAGCCTTTGAAGCACGTCAACAAAATACTTCAGAGCTAACTGGCCACACTGTATAATACATTTTGACACCTACACTAACAGCTAATTGGAAGTGAACAGGTGAAGCAAGAAAAATCCATCCCAAGGAGAATGCAGCTCTTGCAAATTAGCAAATGAGCATCAGTGTGTCCCTTTCGAATCCCACACTCGATGGCTTGAGGTGACACAGAAAGAAACATTGCCAACAGACAACTAATTAAAAGGAGCAGTAGGAGATGATGCCAGAAAGACAGATCATTTTTTTCTTATCGAGAACAGGAAACAAGAAACTTTCTTACAAGTCATCTAACCAGCACTGAAATGTTAAATGCAGAAAATGCCAGTAATGCTGTCCTCTCGTAACTGTTCAGACAACAAAATTCATAGTGTACAAAGCACCTAGTATCCAACATGGGAAGGGAAAACCCCAACAGTCCAGCTATTAAAAAAAATATTTTTAAAAAATCCGCACTCACTAAGAGAATTTCCATAATATCTATCTGCACTTTTATGAACATGCCATGTAAATTTAGGAAATTGGTTAACATAAAGTTCTGTTACAAAAAAAGCTGGTTAATTTCTTTCTTAATTGCATAGACAAAGTAAGTTGTACGGACAAAGTTTTCATAAAAAATGTCAATTCATCCGATTTGAAGCTTTGAGGAAAGTGTTAATGACACCAGCTCTCTCTGTCAAAAGCAGAGAGAAAATCCTGACGTCTCATCACACCAAGACATTCACTGAGAACACACAAGACCTAGGGGAAGTCCACATTTACCTGAATTATACTGTTTCCCAAGAAAGACAGACCCCAGTTCTCACTGTATTTGTTCATCTAGGATACATCTCATTACGAAGATGAGATTTATCTCACCTCTGCTGAAGTTGTACCTAGCTTTTCAAATAAATTCATACATACATGAACATACATGTGTGTGCATGCATGTGTGCAAGCAACAGAAAGGGAAGGTAACAAAAGCAATAGTATTAATATATCTATATATGTCAATATATCCAAATTTATGACAAACAATTAGGAAATGGGAAGAGACCGCAGCTGAGTTTGGGAGAGTGGGAAATTCAGCCTAACCCCAAACCCAGTCTTGGGTCAGAGCACCAGGGAAACTTATTGGTACTATTCAGCCCAAGGCTGAAATATGCTGTCCTCCACACTTCTGGGGGGGGGGGGGTGGGGGGGTGGGGGGGAAGCAGTTAATTCTCTCAGGTTTACCACACAATTGCATATTTGTAAAATTATTTTTAGCTAGCAGGCTTAATTATGACCCTTTGAAAAGATCCTGAATAAGCTGACAGAAGTTAAAGAGGAAAACAATAAAACTGCAACTGACCATTTGCTATGCTTCTTTAAAACTTTAAAAGTAGTTAATTTTTTTTAAAATCCAGTGTCTGACCACAGCATTCTATTCTCCATTCTCATTTACTTCTTACTTTTCTTGCTTTATCTCACTCATCTTCCCCTTTTCTTCTTTCCATCTTCTCCAAATAAGATTTATCACTAAGAATCATTACAAATTATTAAAAGGGGGCACTACAAAGGAAGCAGAAAAAATACAGAAGGAAAAAAAAGAGAAGTGAAGGTGACCAGCAGTAAGAGTAGGCTGTAGTTTATTTTCTAACTGTAGCGCTGTAATATGTTGTAAAATGACAGCAGTATCTGCCAAGCAGTACAAACACAAATCTAAACCTGCTACATGCACAAGATCCTACATATATTTTGAGGTTTTTTCAAATTAATTCTTCAGTGTTTTGACGGCAGCAGCTGATGTTGAACAATTCTATTTGCTTACTAGTTGCTGCTGCTTACGGGTTTCTAACATGTTAAACCAGGCATACGATGATTTTAAATGGCAGATTCTGGTCCACAGCCAGCTCTGTACTTTGTCAAGGCTCCACCAATGGCCCAGATATGCAACGCCTCTTACATTCTGGCAGAAAATCCTTCCCCTGCTCTCCCAGGGCTTTGGGAAGTAGCTGCAACGTGCTGCTCCAGTTCCCAATTGCTTAGAAAACATGCAGTGCCCTTTGGTGTTGCAGAGCTAGAGTCAACACACAGCAACTACTCCCTGATGCCCAACTTCATGGACAGTGAATTAATCAAGGTCTACTTTCAGCAGACTCAAATTAATTATGTAGTCCTTGTTAACTATGATATTCACAGAGTAAACACCTCAATGATCAAGTGAATGTAATTCATAAAATGACTACAGATCATCAAAAGGACACAAAATTTTCACCAAAAGCCTGTGAATGGAGCTTGTTTGTGAAGTTGATCCTTGCAAGCAATTCAGGTGCTGCATCCAGCCCTCATGAAAGAAACCTTCCTTTGTAATCTCTCTACAAATTGCCTACTGGGAGACTTTGCATCAAAATAAATAATCTGTCTTCAGTTTTTTAGGGAAGTACAGCTAAGCTTTACAAATGAGTTTGTATGCAGGGAGGAGGAGAGATGGGTTAGAGGAAGAGCAAGAATGGGACAGGTTAAAAAAAGCTCAGCTAGTGATAGATTGTACGATCAGTAGCTCCAACTTGAAAAGTCAAGACTAATGTGCTGAATGAGACAGCAGCAACTGAAAGAAGATGTATTTGTAATTGCAAAAAGCAAAGTCAGGATCAGCCCAGACCCTGCAACTGAGCCAGACGTGTCATCAGTTTCCACAACTGGATCAGGTATTCTGTCACCCCGTGCAATGCCTTTGAAAAGCAGGTGCTGTGGAGAGGGGTGCGCTGAAGGGCAATGCAGAATACAAGAAACACAAGTTTAAGTGAAAATCCTCACCACCTGCACTGTTTAGCAGATGTGGTAAGGGAGGACTAAAGTCACACAGGTTACAGAACTGTCTGTGGGAGGTTCTCAGTAGACTAGGTAATAAAATATTTACATTTCATACAGAACCAGGATTATGTAAGCATAGACCACATTATCTCACGGAAGAATGAAACAAGCTTTTGAGCTTGGTTTTACAGAAACAGTTAAATGTATCATTCACCCACAGCTGGGCCAACAGAAGAAAACCACTGTAGCTTCCCTCTGGTCTCTCAGTATACTACCACCATGAATACTGAAGATGCCTTCAGTTTCTGATGGCAAACAGTAAAAATCTATTAAAGAAAGAGACCACAACATATTTTCTCAGTCCTTTTTGTTCTACTGTGGAATACTATTTTCCTCTTTATTTGCTGATTTTCAGAAACATAGAAGCTAGACTATTAGGCTCAATCATGTTTAAGGCTACAAAGGTACACAAAGTCTCCCTGGCATTCTGAAACTAAATCACAAACAAAGGGAAAAAAACCAAACCAAACCAAACCAACAAATCAATCCTGAACAAACACAAAAAAAGCATCCCGGGAAGCATTCTGGAAGATTTGATTCCTTATCCACTGATTGATCGTAATGGAAAACACAGATCTTGCAATATTACATATGAATGGGAATATTTTGCCTTTTGTGAAGATATATTCAGCATGTGATTAAAAAAAAGACCACCAATTGAGAGTATCCAAAAAATGGAAAAGCCTAGAAGCAAGTGCCTCTGGATTACTAAATTATACAAGCTGGGACTAAATTAGAGAATTGAGATTAATATAACAAGAGTCCATCAGATCTGACCCAAGAATTATCCCTAAAGCGAAGAGGTAAAGGCACAATTCAGACTTGCTGAATTTCACCTGTACTATGTTACTCAATTTTTAAGCATTCAGTGTGGCTTAAACCAAAGGACCTGTCCCATTCCTAAAGACCCATTTACACTCTAAATATATCCCCCAGACACAGAACTGATACTGGTGTGGAAAAACTTCCAAGAGAGATACACTTTTAATTGAAACTAGAAGAATAATACGAATCTCACACTGAAAAATATGCTCTATGGATAATTTTTTTGGCAGAACTGGCTCACTACTGTACAATAAAAATGTAAACAGCTTTTACTGTTCAAGCTACAACTATACCTTGAGACAAGCTATTGTGACTGGAAAGGAAATACATCAAGTTTGTACTTTGTAACTGGACTACTGCCAGCCTGAACTGTCAGAAATGGCATAAATAGGGCTAAAACCTTTATGCACAGCATTTTGTTGTCCCAAAGAAGGAATAGCCATACAATGAAGCTGATAAGGAAACACATAAACAGGAAGGAGTCAGAGGCAGCTTAAAGGTTTCTACACAAAAAAAACCATCTTGTCCTTGTCCCCTGCATGTGCAGCAGTAACAAAGCAAGCCCTTGGTGTCCCAGCTGCTCACCCCATGGACCTATATGCAGCAAGATGTGAGAGCCCCAACCACATACAAACTTCTCCCCATGGACATGCCCATTGCCTACTAGAAGTGTGCAGCCAATTATCCCTATCCCGTGTAACCCCAGCACCATTCCTAATCAACCCCATCCTTCTCCAAGCTACAGACAAAGCATCCTCTCCTGCCTCAAGGCAAGGAAGCAGCCATAGCGGAGGCCACCGACCGGTGGCCTGTACTCCTGGTGGCACAGTCACAGGCCACCACCGCCACCTCCCCAGTAGAAGATGCTACTCCTCATCCTCTTTACACTTGCATCGGCAGAGGGCTGTGCAAGCAGAAAAGTCCCCGCTAGTTGCCTACTTGCTGCCTGTCCAAAGAGCAGCATCTCCCAGATAGCAGCTTTGAGACACCCTGCTGCGCTGGGGCACAAAGGAACCTGCATAAGAGGACATGCGAAGCACCTGCCACAACGCCAAGGCTCCTATTCTGAACACTGCACCGCTAAGAACTTCAGCCAGGGCAGAAGCTGGGTCTTGCGTCTCATCCCAGTAGGCAAGACATCCATATAAAGGGGGGGTTGTAAAGAGAGGAAAACACTATCTGAAACACTGCTCAGCAATACTACATAGATAGAACGGATTCAGGACCAGAGATGTCAAATGTTTGAAACTTTAATTACACACCAAAAGATAATGGGCAGGAAAGGTTTCCTTTTTAAACTACCAGCTGGTTCTAGAGTCAAATAATTGAGCTGAAAATTTCTGATGATGATGATAGCAGCTTCTAGACTTCAGGGATTTTCAGGACAATCTGAATACACTACCCCTAAATTAAGAAAACTAAAAGCATGGTCTTAAAAAAAAAAAAAAAAAAAAAAAAAAAAAAGCTTAAGCATTACAAAACAATGCAGTAAAATACAGGCCCTTTACACATATGGCCAAGGCAGACCTCAGTGCAGAACTGCCATACACCTAGGATGTGGGTAATGCTGTGTAACGCTGCTTGGTGATGCATTTCTTCCCCGAACTGAGGTGAGTTCCATTAAAAATAAAAATGTCCACAAGCGATGCAGACACTGCTTCTGCTTTTCTCCCCTTAGGCACATATGCCTTCTTTAAAATAAATAAAAATAGGTATGTACTAAAAAAAGATGAATGCACAAATAAATACATGCTTTTACAGCTAAGTAATTAAATGCATTCATTCCCATCTACCTAAAAACCTTTGCTGACTCAAGGACATCCTCTGTGACCAGTAATTCAATCTTTAGTATTATTATGTAGCATTCAGCGAATCACTCAACAGAAATCAGAAAAACCTTCATAATAATCCCTTCTATAAATTGTGTTTCATGACAGATTGCATGCCCCCAAATTTCCCTCTCTTCAATTGAAATATGTGTTTACAGTCTCCCTTTTAAATAATACACTTTACTTAGCTGTTTTATACAGGATAAATCAGGCTTATGTGACTGAAAATTGCAGAAGCTAGGTATCTGCTCTTGAAATAATTACAAAAATTCATATCCTTAATGGGCTTGATTCTTTCCAGCTACTTCATAAGCAGAGTAAGACTTGTATCTCCAGAAACACTGATGTCCTATTCTCAGAACATTATTTATTGTTAAAAAGAATTTCCAACCCAATGCTGTCTCTTTCCTTCAAAATGCTTTCAAACATCACTTTGTTGTGATAAAAAGAAGACAATACAAAGTCAGGACTGTCACACTTTTGTGACCCTTCTGCAAAGAAAAATTACCTACACTGAAAAATCTATTTCAGTAAATGTGAATACTTGAGACCTTTATATTTGTCTCCTCCTAAGCACAATAATTCTAAAAAACAACACACAGCCTTGTAAGTTCCCTTTAAATTGATAATTCACTCTGGTTTACAGACCAGTGGTGGGACTGTGCAGGAACAGAAAGCAATACAGTGGCACAGTCAGCATACAAGCCCAGCAGTTCACAGCCCTGTCTTACTCTGCGCTGTACGACCAGTGCCAAGCTGAGGTTCACATTTAGAGGCAGAATTTAGCCCTCAACATAAACTGCAAAGGTGAAAACGTTTACAAAAACCACTCATCAGGCACATTTTACAGTAGCAGGGAAGGATATTCAGCTCTAAACTAGTCGGGATTTTTGCTTGCTTAGTCTTGCCAGTAAAACCTGAAGCCAAACTGGCACTGCAGCCATTATGCGCATTGAAAACCACTGCAGAAGTATGCTGGATTTACAGTAGCAACCAGTAAACCACTGACAGGCAAAATAAACAATTAGATTTTAATATTTGTGCTTTTTTATTTAAATTAATTGTCTTTAGTTGATAATCCTTGAAAATGTTAACCAACATAACCATACCATTGTACTAAGTATACATTCATTATTACTTAAGCCACTAAGTATACATTCATTATTACTTAAGCCATCAAGTTCAATACTCCATTTCCATTTGTATTCTGTTCTAATGGGATGGGCACTAGAACTCAACTGAAAAGTAAACAAAATAAATGTCTACTAGTTAAAACTAAACTATGGATTAGAATGGAATCCAGCAAGTTACTTAAATGTTTTAGATGTAAAAACAACTTACCAAAAAAAGGAAAGCAACATGTACAGTTGGAGATACGGACTGTTTATGGCACTAATTTCATGTATGTTTCTGAACCTTTTTGTTATCATTTCATTCACAATTTTAAAGAGGAAAAAAGCCTTCTTTCTTCAGTTCTCCTCATCAGTTTCTGAAGTTTGTACAAGTCATTGAGGTGAACAGTCTGTATGACTATTCAAGGAAAAGCTATTGTTGTAAATAATGGATAAAGAATACTATTACAAAGTAGTCAACTTTTATAAGGTAATATATAATATTTGGTAACATTAAACATGTCAAAATTTTAGATTATGTATTATTATTATGTATTAGATTATCTAATCCTTAACGTATTGTGCAGAGAAAATGAAGCAAAACATGGATTAGTGGCTTCTTATGACAATGGGATGGTTTGTAACTTTTCCTTTTTCCTTGACTGCAACTCAAAAATCACAGACAGACCTAGCAACATCACTACAGGAAACCCCAGTTCATTATCTGTTTCCATCAGGCATAACATCACCTTTATTATAGTGAATAAAGCAAACAACCTCAGCGTTCTGAGTGCCTGCAAAAGACTGTCTTCGTGAGAACTACATAGCCTCATACAAAGTATTTATTTGGTCTGACACCACCTCAGAGCTGTTACATAAAATTAACTTTCAAAGCTGATTGTGAAGCTCATGTGATTTTGGTACTGCATCCTCAGTCTCTTGGAAAAACTGTACTGAAGGTAATAGGTGTAACGTTTAAACCAGCAGCTGCAGTTCTTGCCCAAAATCCAAGACAGTCAGTACGTCTACGCCAGCAGAGCTGGACATAATATTCCAAACCTCTTCTCTGTTAGCTTCAAAAGACCAAGCTGGGAAACCACTTGCAGTATATTTAAAAAACAAGATGAAGTCATGCCTGCAAGAAAACAGCCCTGGTCAGTGTAAGCATAACAAAATTATAAGAAAGCACATGTATTTGAGAGTAACTGGTTTTATGTACTGTGCATGTGCAGTTCCATATTCCAAGCATGAAGGTGACTCATGTATAACCCATGTACCTTACATAGAATATCCTCAACTGTATTGATTCCACTGACTGCATTGGGACCCCTCAGTTGGTTCCACTCACCTTAATACACTTTGGAGGATTTCTTGAAAAAGAGCTAACCATTTCTGCAAACTAAAATTTCTGTATATAAACTTCCATCTTTGTTTCCCACCCTGAGCTTTTGAAGTGCTTTACACCTGGAAACTTATTAATTTCCTGCAGGATGTTTTGCATTAAAGATTTGTTTCTAATTGATGTCACTAACTATTTAAACAAATAAGAGTTGTACACACCTTAATCTAAATTTAAAAAATAGTTTTGCCTACAACTGATGTAAATTATAACCCTATTCCCACAGTAAAAAAGATTAGCTGTAAAGCAGTACAAGTAACTTGTAACTTCCCTCCAAATCCACTCTGCCAGGAGTTGAACAAGCATGGATCCATCCAACTAGTTACATGCTAACGTTACTGGCACCAATGCATTTTAAAGTACCTGAACTTCAGTTTCTTCATATCCAAAGGCATTGGTTCAATGCATATTTTGCAGTTAACAAACATGTAATCTGTCATATAGGCTAGTTATAACTGATGAAAAAAACATGTTAAGTATTCTAAAATTTAGATGTAATGAAAGGTATGTGTATTTGCATATTCTACTCCTACGTCTCTGGCATCAGCAGTAAGGAGAGCACTATGCACACTTGCATTCACTTCTGATTATCCAGTAAAGTTGGAGATCTGTTGCAAATAAGAAAACCACTTTCATAATTCAGGTGTGCCATATTAAGCCTTACGCATAATACTTCTGAGTAGTTCATGAATAATGGAGTAAGCATGCAACCGGTTTGCCTTCACATTTTTGGTCAGGAATTAAGAACAGCCAGTCTGTTGGCATTCTTCACCACACAATCCTTAATCACATTAAACAATCCTTTAAAAGCCAACTGTGAAATGTTCATTAAAAAGTATTTAAGTTCTCTAACTTATTAATTTTCTAATAGACATTCCCTATATTGCAGTCTTTGCAATTTTGCAGAAGTTGAAGAGCTCAATAGAGTTGCGACTCACCTTTCAAGTCTGTAGATAACATTATGGACAATCACGAAACAGGGTAAGTCTAAATCTAGATGATATCATCCGGAAGACTGTGACCCTGCCAGCACACACAAATAGGATGTCACTCAGGATTCTCCATGCCAAATTCAAAACAAAGAAGTATTAAAATATCATTTATTAATTGAAAATGGGGTTCTACTGCTAATTGTCCAGAGATTTACTGCCTTCTTGGAAGCACACTTAGTATATAGTACAACCAGCTTCACATCCCATGCATCCTTGGCCTGTCAAAGAAGGCTTTTAAAAAGCTCTTACTTGCTCAATTAATTTTGAAGTATGACAAAGCCGATGTTCTCCTAATATACACGTACTTTGTTTCCTAAAATCATATTATTACAAATAATCATTACTCCTCCTAACCCCTAAGTAGACAAGGGTCAAGACATTCTTTCGTTGCCATCATTTTGTGACTAGATTATCCCAGTACCATATCTGCTGGCCTGCCAAATGCCATTTTGCTCCACTGGTATCTTTCCAAATAATGATGCAAAGATCTTTTCCCTGGTCTACTGCTTCAGCATATGCCTTCGTGAACCCCTGCAGCAATTTCGTCATTTCTTCCAGCTACTCTTCATCCATCTGTTCCCAGTTGTAATTCACCCCTGCCTATCAGGACCCTCTCACTTTATGTCTCCTTGTCTCCTTCCTGCTGAGTGAGAGAGGATAGCAATCACCTACTCTTCTCCACTCCCACAGTCCACTTCTTAAAATTCCAAAACAAGCAACTCTACGTTTCCTTCCAGATCAGCCTTTCTGTCAGGAGGGAGGGACGACAAAATACACTCCATTATAATCTTCTATACTCCTCTTTTCTTGGCATAGATGACAATTATGGAGACCACTGCATCACACTGCCCAGTGTTTCTCTGTCTGCCCATACCCACCTTGGCAACAGTCTTATTTTAAGAATGTGGGCACGAATATAACTCAGCTACATATAAAGATTTAATAGATTATTGCCTGCCTTGGTGAACACTGTCCAACTGCAATATATTAAAATGTATTAACAAAAAGTCTTCAGACTATTATGTTTTCACTCCTGGTTGCCATGAACCAAGACCACATGCAGATTCAAGTATGACTTCTCAGCTAAATGGCAGTGAGATGTTTTAGTTATATAACACACTATTCCACTGGGTGTCCGTGTCCTCAGACATGACTAGGAAGTGTATCTTACTTTGTGTTTGCATAGCAAAATGGGGTCTTTAACCATGCCTTAGACTCTGAGGCACTATTGTGGTAACACAGCAAACACTGCTATCACCGCCCATAGAAATACACTCCATATGCTTCATTCTCTGTGTCAAGCTGCCGTTCGCATGTTGGCTCTAAGCTCCTTGCATTCATTAGTTATACTGAGACAACTGAAGCATCTGAGTTTTGATTGTTTGGTGTGGGTTTTTTTAAATTACAGAAATTAAATAGCAGACATTCTTAATGAAAGTCACCCAAACACGTAAGACACATATTTATCATTTTAAAATGGCAAATCCTGCAAAACTAAAATGGTGATATGGTAGAGAAAAACTAGTTACTAGCATGGAGAAAAATTATTATCAGTTCCTTTTGCAAGAAAGCAGAGAAGGGTACACTGAAAATCTGTAACAACACTAGCACTCAGGAACAATGGGCTCTGAAAGAAACATGATTCTGCCTTTGCCAAATTCTAAGCCTCTGGAAGGCATACAGTGTAATTTTTGGAAATTCTGAATGCTTCCTCTGCAATTCTGAATGCTTCCTGAATGCTTCCTGTTCCTCTCTATTTGTAGTCCTGAATGGTTATCTTGTAAATAATATAGAAAAACATAATGCTTCAGGTGACCTGGAGTACCTGAAGTCTGGCAGTAACACCGCTGTGCAGAGGGTCACAGCTCTGGTTGTGAGAATCACAAGACTCAGGAAAGAATGCTTAACATCCCTCTGGGACACAGTATCTATGCAGCAGAAAAAGATATTTATCAGTTAATCCCCTCCATCTCTGGAGTAGCGACAATGTAGAGACAGCCTGGATGGTTACTTCTCTCCTGAACTCTTTGGAGGGACACAGTGACCCCGCAAACCTGGGAAGAGTGTTACAGCTACACTGTGATCAACGCAAGCTCCATCTCCTCTCTCTGCAAAGCAGGAGAGGTTCAGGATGCAGACAATAAATATGAATGATAATTCAGTTTTCCACACTACACGTAGCAAAGCACATTCTCACTCTGCAGCAGAAAAGTTCCAGTTCAGTGCAAGACTCTCCATCCCACACAGTCACCTGAGGAACTAAATGCTTCTTATGAATCTCAGGGAAGATGTTCCTACATGAATGTATCTACATGTACAGAGGAGAAAGCATTAGTGTTTCTACCCCCGATTTGGGAAGTTTGTAGTAATTTCTGCAGAACTCACACAGTGCTCCAAATTAAACAGCTTCCATTACAGCCTCTCTCCCAACAGCAGCTTTTATCCTTAAAATCCAGATATACACCCCTCAGCGTGCCCCTATAAATAGACATTTGGGGTTGACTGTTTCCACTACGACCACAGAAAGTCATGGAAAGCATCTCTTATTTCTCTGAGGGACTGCACCACATTAGCCAGCCCATTTCCCAGGAGCAGCCTTGACTATGAGCATGGCTTATTGCAGCCCCGCATCAGGCATTTTCGATCCCATACTGTAAACCAGTAAACCTGAACTCCACTACTGCTCAGTCGTGCTAAACATTCGTATTACCCCTGTTTAATATTTCACCAACTACTGCTGTGCTCTAACTGCCAAATGCTCCACCAAAACTCCAAACCACACAGACCAAGATGGATATAAAGCAACAGGCAATTTGTACCTCCACACACTCTCATGGTCTCTTGGGGATAAAGGCAGTTGCTCAACATATGACTTTACCATTATATCTTGCAAAATTTTATTAATTTTCTTACTGTCAGGAAACTGTTCCAGAATTTGCTTAATAAAATTTCTCATGCCAGCTAAGCGATAGGATGTGCCCAGTGCACAAAAATCAGAGTTTTAAACATTTTTCATCCACTTAACAGAAAGCATGTTACATGCCAAATCTGTAGTCATAGTTCACGTCCTTATAAGCAATCTTCACCATTTGTGGTCTCCCTACGTAAAGAACAAAATTATACTACCAGATCCATTACATTTCGGCCATTAACAAGGTGAAGGATGTCATCAATATTACAGAAGATCTGGCACCAGTTAAAGTGACTCTGCATAGATGAAGGAGCAATCATTAAGGCTTTACAGACTCACTTTCCTCCAGAGTGTCAAAAATCCTCCCCACATGCCCTCAAGTGCTGCAGTTCGGTTTTGATCTCTGATGTAGCTGAAAGATGTGTAAAAGCAGGCACAACATTATCCATTGACTAAGTGCCTGAGACAGCCCTGTGTGTTGTTTATTCCAGCGAGTGCATAAAATATCTTGCGGTCGTGAAGCATGTCAGAATGATGTTTACTTTGAACAGAAATATACAATTATCTTGTTCATAAAGAAGAAACCTCTCTCTCGGCAAGAAAACTCAACTCATGATATTACTGCAAAGAAATGCTGCTACAGGAATCCCAGTGCACCTTTGGGAGGACAGTACTTTCCCTTTTATTTCCCTCCTTTTTTAAGCATACATTTAGCTGTTCTATTTCAGGAATGCATGGGAAGGGCTACATAGTTCAAAATGAGAAAAACAATATTCTGTAGAAGCAGATCCAATTTAAATTACAAAGCAGTATTGAATCTGTATGGTCACAATAGGAAAACAGAATTCATTAAACTGGCTTCCCCCTGGATTCATAACCTTTCTCCATAATTCAGCCTGCAGGTTAAAACACTCAGAATCCTCCTCCAGCAAACGTTTTCGTTACTGCGTAAGCAGTGAATCCTCTGGAGAGAGAGAAGAAGCAGAGAGAGGTTAGAAAATGCAATTCCTTCTGTATCTCTCAGAGAAGTGCCAAACATTATGTAGGGCACAAACCAGCGCTTCAGGTTCACCATGAACATAGCTCTTTTCTTCTCTGAGTACTGACAAGTCAGCGAATGAGGAATTTCAAAAAGGATTTACAAGCCACCATGCCTACCTGCTTGTTCTTTAAAAAAACAGAAACTAGGAGAGAGGCGATAAAAACACTTTGATGCAGTGAACAGAAGAAAGAAGTTCCCTCCTCAACAGATAACCTGTGTGGCCAAGACTGAAAGCAAAGAGGTTTGCTTCATAGGGAAAAAGGGTAATACAAATAATACTAGTAATACTGAGACAGGCAGCAAGTAAGAGAACCACAGAGATCAGTTTGGGGCAGCAGAGGAGCGAGGACATCACAGGCGTAACTAGCAACCTGCCTGGACATCAAGAAGAATATGTTACCTCTCGGGCCACACCTGCCAACACTGGGTAGAGTTTTCATCTTTCTTGGAGTAGCACCAAAGCACAGCTTGGGTAAGCAGAAGGAGGGCATGAAAATCGGTATAAGAAATCAGTGCCCTCAAAACGACCAAAAGCTCCAACTGTGGATGGTGAGGAGAAGAAGAAAGAAGGTGAAGGCACCTAAATTCACATCTGCATCTTTCCTTTTATTTCCTAATCAATAAAATATAGAGATAGCCAGAGCTCTTAAAAGCAAGTTAATGGAGACGCATCAAAGGC
The DNA here is from genome assembly GCF_030936135.1 of Gavia stellata. Lineage (NCBI taxonomy): Eukaryota > Metazoa > Chordata > Aves > Gaviiformes > Gaviidae > Gavia > Gavia stellata. The sequence goes on from NC_082637.1 coordinate 45,120,797, forward strand.
AACAAAAGTTCTTCCATCCTCAGAATACTGGCTATATATAGAAAAACTGAGAAGGAAATACAACTCTCTTGTGGTTTTTGGATTACAATGATAGCTCTGATCACAAAGCAACAACAGCATAAATATTCACAGAGTAAAAAAGAACTGTAAAAAGACAGATGATGGAGCTATGAATACAAAAACATTCAGTTTGTATCTATTTTTTCAGGACACGAGATATCCACTGAACTATTTATCACCTCATGACAGAAAACTATGTATCATTTCCTGTAAACAAGACAGGATGTCTAAATAAATTCCAGCACAACTAAAAACAAAATTAAAAGATGTGAATATTCATACAGAAGAGTATGTTAGCGGTGCTAAGAGTTTTAACAGGAAATTGATCTAGGGAGGAAGGGAGGTTTAGTTTTCAATAATTATTTGTTTCTTCATGCTATATGAAAACCCCTGCAGGACACAGAAACATTTCCATTATTCCTGAAACACCCCAATATCATTCAGGATTTCATGTAACAGTGCAAATGTAAAGAATGGGCAAAAATCTGTACTATAACAACTGAAAGTGCTGGATGTCAATTTAAAAATATGTAAATTCCATTAAGGCTTTGGGAAAGACTTAGAAAAATGTAGTATGAGTTGAGAAGGGTCAGCCTAGCAGACCATGAAAATAAAGATTTCCCTGATTTTAAAATCGATGAAAAGAAATTGAATTAGTAAGCATAAATTAGTTAATGAGCGAGAAGGTGAAGAAACTGAAGTTTCTAAGGTATAACCTGGCTGTTATAAAAGCTGATCATTATAAATGGCAGTTAGCAAAACAAAGACATACAAACAATTAGGATACTGTAAAAGCTTTACAACTATACAGACCATTACAGGCAAGTTACGGGATGTATACAAACACATAGATATACACATTACCCTGTGCAGACAGTATGTTACCAAGAGCAACAAAATTATAACAAGTGAGTCTGGATAATTCACTGAGCCAGTAAACTACAAAAGATTAAAAAAAAAAAAAAAGGCGGCGGGGGGTGGGGGGGTGGGGAATTAACACCAAAACATAGCATGAAACTTCAACAACCAGTACTTCTGGTAATCACTGTCCAAAGACTAACTCCAGATCATCATCAAAATGATGATCCAAAAAAGCACCTTGGGGGAAAAAAGAAGTCAATGAGACAAAAGTAAGCAATGATTAGTACGAATCTGTAACAATTCTTTGAACATTGTCTGTGAAATAATTACAGGAATAAGCAAACCAGGGAATGATGTTTATCAACAGGTCTAGGCTTCTGTTGTGTATCCAACACAGTCTATTGCCCTGCTTCCAAAAAAAAAGTAGAAATCATAACTTAGAAGTGTCGTGAATACAAGCACTGTGAAAAGGACTGAAAATGGTCTGGAGGACTGACAAAAAAGGTAATGAAAAAGAGATGCAGCTGGTGAGTTAGATGATGGCCTCAGAAGGGTATTGCAGGAGTCTGGGTTTAGGCATGGTATTGATAACTTCATCCACTATGAAGAAGGCATTAAGCTAAAAGTTGCTGAAAGGCAGGAGTAGAAATCAAAACCAATGGGTCTGCAGGGCAGAATTACAACTCATATTTCCCCTCCTGTCCCAGTCCAACCCAACCCCCTGTGGTTCTTGCTACATTCACAGGCTGCTGTATTGGGTTTGCGTGGCAGTGCTTTGGTAGCAGGGGGGGCTACAGGGGTGGCTTCTGCGAGAAGCTGCTAGAAGCTTCTCCTATGTCTGATAGAGCCAATGCCAGCCGACTCCAAGACGTATCTGCCACTGGCTAAGGCTGAGCTAATCAGCGACAGTGGTAGCGCCTCTGTGATAACATATTTAAGAAGGGGGGAAAAAACCGGGAGGCGGCAGCCGGAGAAGAGAGGAGTGAGAATATGTGAGAGAAACAACTCTGCAGACACCAAGGTCAGTGAAGAAGGAGGGGGAGGAGAGGCTCCAGGCGCCGGAGCAGAGATTCCCCTGCAGCCCGTGGTGAAGACCATGGTGAAGCAGGTTGTCCCCCTGCAGCCCATGGAGGTCCACGGTGGAGCAGATATCCACCTGCAGCCCATGGAGGACCCCACGCTGGAGCAGGTGGATGCCTGAAGGAGGCTGTGATCCTGTGGGAAGCCCATGCTGGAGCAGGCTCCTGGCAGAACCTGTGGAGCCATGGAGAGAGGAGCCCACGCTGGAGCAGGTTTGCTGGCAGGACTTGCGATCCCGAGGGGGACCCACGCTGGAGCAGTCTGTTCCTGAAGGACTGCACCCCGTGGAACAGACCCATGCTGGAGCAGTTCGTGAAGAACTGCAGCCCGTGGGAAGAACCCACGTTGGAGAAGTTCGTGGAGAACTGTCTCCTGTGGGAGGGACCCCACGCTGGAGCAGGGGAAGAGTGTGAGGAGGAAGGAGCGGCAGAAACAACGTGTGATGAACTGACCGCAACCCCCATTCCCCGTCCCCCTGCGCCGCTCGGGGGGAGAGGTAGAAAATCGGGAGTGAAGTTGAGCCCGGGAAGAAGGGAGGGGTGGGGGGAAGGTGTTGTTTTTTAAGATTTGGTTTTACTTCTCATTATCCTACTCTGATTTTGTTTGGTAATAAATTAAACTAATTTCCCCAAGTTAAGTCTGTTTTGCCCATGATGGTAATTGGTGAGTGATCTCCCTATGTCCTTATCTCGACCTACGAGCCTTTTCTTCATATTTTCTCTCTCCTGTCCAGCTGAGGAAGGGGAGTGAGTGAGCAACTGTGTGGTGATTAGTCCGGCTGGGCTTAAACCACGACAGCTGCACAAGCCTCTAACAGAGCAGGGAGATGGCAAGTTATTTACACAAACCTAACTGCAACAGAGCTCTCCTCTTAACACCTTAAAGCAAAGGTGAAGTGAAAAATAAGGAGGGAAACAGATTACAGTAGTAAAAATTACCTTAGCAGTTGGGATCACAGATTTATGAACTACATGTTCTTTCACTGGAAAGAATTTCTAAATACCAGAAGATGACAAAAACCAGGTGAAAACGCTGGAAGGGTGTAGTCAATACTTCCATCTTCTCTGCAATGCACCACGTAACTGCTGAAATCTCTACACAACTGGAGTCTTGCTCTCCTCCCCACACATACTGGCATCCAACTCCTGGAATTTCTTCTTCTACAGTAGTATTTTTCCCCCCTTTAATTAAGTTAAATCGCGGGCCAACTACACGAATGATGTTGTGCGGTCTCATCATCACCACATGAATTAAGCATTCCCTTTTAGTGTTTTCCCTGAAATTACACCATAAACTCTTCTGGGCAGGATACAAACCGGCCTCTGATTCTCAAAAAGCTACAGGATGAAAATTGCTACATATTTGGTGCATGTAACCCACGCACAAAAAATAACCAGAATTTTCCTGAACACATTGTCCTGCAACTGCGTAGATTATTGTTTGTTTTTCACTTAGTTATGCCACTCTTTTTGCTTTAGTGCCCACAAGCCAGCAGCATCGTGGTTTGGGGACTGAAAATTCCTGCTCAAGTCTCCTTGCTGGTGGCTGTAAAGTACCAACAGCCAGACCCTATGAGAAAACTAATCCGGAAATCCTGGCAACGTGAGTGGATTCTCCAGTCAAAATAGAAAAGCCTCCCTGGGTCTGCACCTAGCAACTGGCAAGGGCACCGCGAGCTGCTGGAGCGATTTATGTGAACGGCTGAGTCTGCACGCTGAATCAGTCACGGCACCCAGCTGTGAAAGCCTCTGCTATTTCCTTCCTTTTCCCCGGATGGAGCTAAAGAAAATTCACATAGAGCAGGAGCAAGCAGGGTCAGTGTGTCTGGTGCACTCCACCTATTGGCACACTGAACGTCTCGAGAAAAATCCTTGAAGTCACCTGAGTTCAGGCTGGCGCTGCACAGCTTCGGAGTTCAACTCGCACCCCAGGTAGCTGTCCCATCTAACGCAAGAGCAACCATCACTCTCTGACTGCAAAGCATTTATCTTTGTTACCCAATTTTAAGGTAACAGAGTGAAAGTGAAGGATCAGCTTCACTTTACTCTGAAAAGCCTAAAGAAATAGAACTAAAAGTACGTTCTGTAGCATCTCTGTGGCGTGCATAGCACTCCATAGAGCATCTCATCTGCATTTTTACAATTACTGTTCAAAGAAATAGTAAGTTCAAAGAAACCATGTCTTATCTCTCACTCCACTATAGGGCTTGGAGTTTGTGTCTGTAAAAATAAAAAACAAAACCAAAAAACCACCACCAGCTGATGTCCTGATCTCCTGATCCTACAGAGTACTTTTGTATTAGACTCTGTTGCTAAAAGCATTCAAAAAAAAAAAATCAAGACTCTGTCATCCCAGAAGAGATTACAGCTTCAAATCCAAGATTACAGCCTGTATTGGGTCCTGCTGAGATGGAGTTTATTTTCCCCATAGCAGCCCTCATAGTGCTGTGCTTTGTATCAGTAGCTAGAAAGGTATTGATAACACTCCAGTGTTTTGGCCACTGCTGAGCAGTGCTCACACAGCACCAAGGCTGTCTCTCCAACATTCCCCCTCACCAATAGGCTGGGGGTGGGCAAGATCTTGGGAGGTGACATAGCCAGGACAGCTGACCCAAACTGACCAAAGGGCTATTCCATACCATATGACATCTGCTCAGCAATAAAAACTAAGAGAAGAAGGAGGAAGGGGGGGCATTCGTTGTTTATGTTTGTCTTCCGGAGCAACTGCTACGCGTACTAAAGCCCTGCTTCCCGGGAAGTGGCTGGACATCGCCTGCTGATGGGAAGCAGAGAATAAATCGTTTGTTTTCCTTCGCTTCTGCGTGTGGACTTTGCTTTTGCTGTATTAAACTGCCTTTATCTTGACCCATGAGTTTTTCCTTCTTACTTTCTCCCCCCTGTCCTGCTGAGGAGGGGAGTGATAGAGCTGCTTGGTGGCACCTGGCATCCAGCCAAGGTCAAACCACCGCATAGCCACAGATCCTAAACACAGTTATTTTGTAAGCACCTACCAAAGCTAGTGTTACTCCTAGGTTAACTGCCACCAACTGTTTAAGATGCTCTACACAATACTTCAGATTTTCCACTTAGAAGGACAGTGTTATGAACACAGTTACCATTTCATATGTTTTAGTAACAGAACTATAAAACATATCTTTAGTCATCCACAAAACCTTTTTCTCTTTCTTTTTCTTTTTGACAACAGTTTGCATCTATACTAAAACTACTAAAGCCCTCCAAGCAGTTTGGGGTGTTGAAATCTACCACCCGTGCTAGCAAACTGTTAGGGCATTGCCTGACAAAAATCCAGTCTGTGCCAACTGGCATTCTTGCTGACCAGTTCCCAGGCACTGCCTGGCAGATAGAAGAGTCCAGGAACCATTCCCAAAAGGCAGTTCACACGCAGCCACTCTGTTTCGGAGACAAAAACATTTGACTAGCCTTCCTGCCTGGAAACAATACAAATACACAATTACAGTCTGAACTTTATGCATCAATTTCCAGAGGATTTCACCATTAACTTGAAATTGTTCCTGACTGCTTTTTGGTCTCTTTATATTTAATAAATTATTAAGTCCTGTTGTAAATTATCCTGATACTGTTTGGGTTTGAGGGATTAAGGGGATTGCTTGTTTTAATTTTGCAATCCCATTTCTTTTTTGCTTTTGTTGCAGTTACCTGAAAGACCCAAAAAAGTGGGCATACAGACTGACTGTATGAAAAAGGTTTTACACAGTGTTGTTGGAAATACCCAATGTTACCTTTTCAATATGTGCCCTTTTATAGTAAGTTTACATATTACAACATCAGGACAAAAAATGGCCAGGTGCAAATCTTGATTTTGGGGTTTTTTTTAAAAGCACAATTCTCTTCCAAAGATAGTTGCTATGGGGACAATTTCGTTGTGAGATAATATGTCTGCAAGGAGCAAAGCATGTCTTCAATCCAGATTGTTTACTTCTTCCTGGGGTTTAAATAAACAAGGGAAAAATAGCAAGTGTTTTTAATGAAGATGTTGACTCATTTAACATTTTACTAAAGGAAGCCTTTAAAGAGCAATCATTTTGCAGCCATTTAATACTTATGTTTCTTAGTGTAACTATCTTGAATGGCCAGATTAACAATTATTGCAGGAATTATTTCTGTTTGCAAACCCTTCTGCTGAAAAAGAATTCATGTTATATAGCCCATACCTTCTCATTTCCAGCTGTGAGCAACCTTGAGAAATTTTACACATATACTTAACCTTATACAGATTGGTATGATCCATTTCATCTCAAGTTTCCAGCATTACTTACAGTCAGGGGAAACTTTTCCTCTAAATGTAACAGTACTAGAGCATCAACGTTCATTCTTCATCCCTGGGTTCTCCTTAATGGAGTTTCTCTGTAACTCCCATGAACAGCAACCACAAATAGGTTGATTACTATTCACACTTGGCCTACTACTGCCATAATTAACCGTGAGCTGGAGAACAGCATCTATCTTGACAGCACACTGAAATGGCAAGACGTGATTATCAAACAGGACACCTCCATCAAAAGCAACATGGTAAACCCTGAAAAGAGGAAAACAGGAACACTTTTATGAACTGAGTACCTGTAGCTGGAAAGGATAAAATAAATGGACAGTGGAGGACTGAAGGAAGAAAGAGTGTTTGGGGCCTTTTTTTTTTAGTTTTGTGCCAGAAAGAAAAAGATTTAGTATTGATTTAATTACTGCTGAATTATTACAATTGTGTTTTCACTATCAAACAAAGAATTCAAACAGAGTGAGAACAAGGTAATCCGATAGGAACAAAAAGATGATTTCTAAGGTCTAGAAAGGGTCTCCGAGAAATGGAGGCTAGAGAGAAAAATAAGGCTGTGTTTAAGCAAAGAAAGAACAAAGGAACACAGACAAGCAGCCTCAGCTGAAGGCGGAACTATGAGGAGATATTTTCCATATGCAGCAGGAAAAGACACAGGAGAAGTCACCTTGTGACAGCTTGACTTTAATAGCAGAAGGAGAGAAAGATTATCTGGGCATTACGAACCTTGCCAACGGGTTGATATTATCCACACCAGGGAGTGGTGGGGGAATGCAAAAAAGAAGAGAAGGAGAAGGAGAAGGAGAAGGAGAAGGAGAAGGAGAAGGAGAAGGAGAAGGAGAAGGAGAAGGAGAAGGAGAAGGAGAAGGAGAAGGAGAAGGAGAAAAGAGCCATTTTCAGTAGGTTTTCTTTAGTGAGCCAAAATACCCAGAAGGACATCCTCCCAACCCACCTGCTTTTTTTGAGGGAGGTGAGAAAAATCAGCTGCTGTTTCTTCCATTCTTTAACCTAAGTGTTTAAACCAGGGGACCAGCAACAACCATACAAGCAAAATCCAGAATTCCCATTTCACCTTCCCATAGAAAAGGCACCAAACTGTTCTTTTGTTAAAGGTAATTTCAGGAGAATTTATATACATTATTAAATCATTCCTGACCTCTGCAAAAACTTAAATCTAGGCAAATACAACCAAAAACTGAAAATACAGTACTTCCATCACCAATGATTCATTTTGTTTCTAATCTTAGGCCATTCAATTCTGCCAAATGATCACATCTCGGCTGCCTCCTATATTAGATCTGTGTCAGCGTGCTGAAGATGCCTAGACAGGCGAGAGCATCCCACAGTGCGAGAATACTAAGTCTCATGAGGTGCCAAAAGCCCTTTCAAGACAAAAGATTGTACGAAGTTCCTGCAAGCAGAAAGCACCCTGTATCTCACAGGAGCCAACTTCCACCTCGTGGGATCAGACCGATGACTTGCAGTTTGGAGAGCTAAGCTGTGCTGCATTGTATTATTGATTTTCCAGTTGCCTTTTATTATTACTACAGCTCCACCCCTACTGTTCAGCCAATGTCCAATCATGCATGACAATAAAGAATGTAAAAAATTTTATGCAAAGCTGTAAGAAAAATGAAAGGTGGGTAAAAGTGAAATTATACTTACATTTTAAATCAGTAACTGTACTTTTAGCTTGTCCCTGTTCACCAGCTAACTTTGTCTAAGGATACCTGCATTTTTCATATTTTTTTCCTCCACACTGCAGTGCCAGGCCTTACCAATATATTGAAATACTTATCACCTACACTGTTTGTATTTACTGAAATACATGTTCATCTTCAACCCTGGATCAGGCAAGTCCTTAAGCACACACGTAAGTTCCCCTGCTTTTGTTTACTAGCAATCAAAACATGAACTATAATGCCAATTACAATACACAGGAAATACAAAGTTAAAACGAAAGGCAAGAGCATTGTCTTTAGGAGAGAGAATTTTCAGATTTTGTTCATTAATAAGAGAACATGGAGTGCGGAAAAAACGTAATTCAACATCATTAATACACTTTATCCAACACAAAAGCGGTTCAGCTGCAGTTAGTATATATTGGATAAAATCCTGCATAAGCCAACTTTGTAAGTATTTTCATTTAAGAACAAGAAAGCACAACAGAGTTTGTGAATTGGTAGCGACACGTAAGTATTACACACAGATAGGTGCCTTTCCCCTACTAGCGATACAGAAACCGATGTTAAGCAAATACTGAGCTTCACAAACACTTACCAAAATCCATCAAGACAATTAATTTCTTAATTTGTAAATGAGAACTCCCAACACCCTAGTAACTTTCTAGTAGCACTTTTTACTCCTTGTTTCCTTTTCAGCCCTGGAAGGAGTTAAGAGCCCATCCATAAGTGCTATTAAAAAGAAAACAGGTTACTGCAAATTTAATCAAACACATGAAATGACAACCGAGGTAGCTTTAACCCACAGGCTTAGCTTAATAAGAGAGGCTTCTCATCTGCAACTCTCACCAAGAGTACCTGTTGTAAGTGTACAATTAGAGGCTCAAGCATGAAGTGAGGAATACAAGCCCTAGTATGCGGTTTCTAAAATGTGTCAACAGAACACAGCACAGAATCCATCCTAACTTGCATCCCCTTCCTTATCTCATTTTACTATTTTGAACCGTTACAGAATCATCCCAGCAGCTCAAGGCGCTTGCTGGTTACGGTTCTGACATCGCTTACAGGATAAATATAAATTCACTAAATCTCCTGCCTGCTGTCTACATAATCCCTTAACCTTTCCCTTTCCGCAGCTATGGTTCTCTGCCGCCTTCTCATCTCTGGCCTCTTTGCTCTTTTCATTTCTCATGCTGCCTTCCCTTTCCCACTTATTTTTCCAAATCGTCCACATTCAGCATATCTTCACAGTGAGATTCATGGACACTGCTCTTTTACCTCACAGCCTGCTTCAGCATATTGGTTTGGCTTTTACACTTTATTGAGGGATGGGAATTTTAAAGAGAGTTCTTTGGTTAACAGATTTCTATTGTATTTAGCATCTGCCTACAAAACACAGACCAAGCAGAAAATATTAAGCAAGAAGGCAAGTTCCCAGTCATCAATGTGCTACAAAAAGAACTAGACAGGACAGTGTATGTCACATTTAAAAGGCGGGGGGGGGGGGGGGGGGGGGGAGGTCAAGCTACTAAATTATTAGCCAAACTACAGGCAGCAGTATTCAAACTGCACAGAAACTGCTTCTGAATTAAGATTAAAAAGACACAAGGCCATTTTACACTACTGGACCATGAGCGGCAGAAAGAAATGAACCTTCTCAGATTTTGTGACCCTCATTTTTACTTACGCAAAAGAAGGTGAAAGGTCTAAGAACAGACCACAAGTAAACCAAAGCTTTGCTCTGCTTTTCTACCTGATTTCTAAACCAGTTTTTAAAAATCATGTCTTCTCCTTGCTCAAAAGCTGGACATGCACAGAAATTCAAGTTTGTTATTTTAAACAACAACCAAATAATCATTGAGATACATACATACAAAAAAAGATCAGTAGTGTAGCTAAGTGATATTTTTGGGGATACCTATACAGGTTTTTGTTTGGGAAAGCTCATACAAAGCAAAACCTGTATCATTATAAAGGCCCCATTACTACACAAGTTTACATATGGGCTGAGGCACAAGAAGATCCAGTCATACAGTATTCCTACAAATAAACACACAGGAAGCAAAGTTCAGTACCACTGTCAATAATAAGCTCCAGCTGAGGGAAAAGCCTGGTTCATGCCAGACTTATCTCCAGTTTTGCACAGCTGGACCTAAACAGCTCAAGGAATCAAGTAAAACTTTTATTAATTTAAAAATTAAGTAATATCTTAAATGTAGCATTTTTCTAGAGTGAGCTTATAATTTTGTATTAACCTCATATAGAGAAATAAATTTAGAGTTATAATGGTTACTAACACACACTTACTCATATTTTAAAAAAACTGAAGGAACAGCAGCATGCTCAAGAGTCACTTCGGTTAAACAAGGTATACTGAAGTCCATGCCTTACTTAAAGCATGCCAGTAGCACCACTGAACCCAAGGTGTACTTACATATTTAATAACCGTCTGCCATAACAGGACCTTGACGGTTAACTTCACTCACAACTGAAATTCGCACAACTAATCTTACAGAATAAGCCAGGCAAAAAAAATTTTGTTTCCTTACTGTTCGAGATGTTTAGGCTATTGTTACTAAAAGGTTAATTAGATGCTTGAAGTTTTTGCATGAAGCCTGCAAAAATGGGAATAAAATGCTTGTTATGTCAACAACTCAGAAAATAAGGATCTCATTAGTACCTCCAGAAAGGAGGTCTTCCTGCTGCTCCAGACACATTTCCAGTAGTTTTGAAGACCTACTGCCCTCTTTCAAGCCTTGGTTCTGTGCTTTATCAGGCAGCCTGCACAAGCAGGTCACCTCTCTCTCTTGCACATGGAAACACAGTGGCCACTGGCCCTTCAGGCTGTTTTTCATAACCTCTCCATTTTAGCTGTGCCACTGCAGCTTCACCCTACTGCTGCCGTAAGACTGCCCGACATACGGGTCCCGGAGAGCCTTCACAAACAAACAAAAAACACGGGAAAATAAATGTCATCACAAGAATCAGTTAAGTGTCCCTCGGGCCCCAGCCCTTTCCTGTGTCTGTCACCACTTCAGCTAATTTGCAGTCACGAAGTCTCTCAGATGAGGAGGACGACACACTGAATCCCGACCTTTGAGCTGCAAACCTAGCCTTGAGCAACTTGGTGACCTACATGGCAGCTGCACAGCTCGATAACTAGTTGGCTGGAGTCTGCAAATGCATGATTCATCTCTGATTCTCCCCACACCACCCCACATGCTGTCACCAGACTGTTTGCTATAAAATGTAATTTCCAAAAGCAGGCTCTATTAGCCTGTTGACTTGCTGAAACACTGCTTTGAAAGAACTTTAATAGTAAAAAGAAAAATGTATTTTATTTTCCTACCTAAACACTATGAAATTTACATAGGGTTTAAAAAAATAATACATGTATATATGCAGCACCTAAATATATCTGCTCTCACTTACTTTTCCTAACAATACCTCCCAGTGTTTTAGCTGGGTAACACACAATTCTGGTTGCGCATTTTGTAGGGCCAAAGATCTGCGGTGCATCCACAAAGATTTTAATTAGCAAACATCTCTGCACTGAAGTGGTACTGGGGACCTCTGATACTAGACCGTGTGTGCAAGCCAACTGCTGGAAAGATACACTTGAAAAAGCAGGGTTTGGCAAAACTTAGTGTGGTAAAATGCAGCAAATCACCAGCTACGTACATCACCATCCAGACTAGCTGTGTATGTCCCCTCCTTTCCCCCTGAAAACGCACAGCTAGAATTTCAGTCATCACCGTTCCTTACTCCATCCCATGTCCTTAAGAGACTCTGTTGGCATTTCTCAGTGTTGTAGAATTAGGCTTTCTTATCTTCTTAATGACCAAAACACAGCTGTCCAACATGTTCCAGCTGGCACAACCCTGGTATCTGCTGTTAACCCAGCAGCACATCATCTGGGTATTTTGTCCCAGTGAATATGCATCGATACACATATATACAACTTACTCTCAACATTTTTTTTCCATTGAAAAACAAAATTGTAGCATTGTGAAAGCTCCTAGCAAGTTTTGTCCACATCATGAAGTTCAAATACAGATCTGATCAAGAGGCTAGAGACAAAAAAGTTGAGTGGTTTGGGATTTGTTAGTCTAGTGTCTTAACAGCTATGCACATACAAGAGGATAAATAAATTATACAGCTAAATTATATCTCCTCTGTATATACAGTGATAGATAAGGGGTAGCTATCTATAGACAGGATTAAGCGGTTCAAAGCATGTGGCACAGGAAAGAGTGAAAGGTAAGTCACAACTATGAATTGTCATCATTAATTGCATGTTTCTGCTGAAGTGACCAATAGCGAAGTAGTTCCTCACTCCAGGATCTGCATTTACATGTTTAGAATTTCAGTACCTGAAAAATCCTAGTGAACAAAACCAGAAGCCTTTTAACTATTGTTTGTCAGCGTGAAGTCCCAGGAAAACAAGTTCTAGACGAGTTTAGAAAAGAATTCAATTTTCAGGATTACCCTTAGAACTGTAATAATTACAACATTTTCAACTGTGGTGTAAAACACTTTTCCCCTGCATGCATTACATGTGGAATGAGCCACAAGGATGCAATATGATCCAACTGGTTCTCAGCTCATTACCTCACCTTGCACAATGTAACACCTAAAGAAATGACTGGCTTTTTCTGCCCTCAGGGCGTCAAAGGGCATACTCTTAGCACATATAAATCTGTTGAGCGCTATAAATCTACAGAGCTGTAATGACACCATCTCAGATTCTGACTTTAAATTCATCATTGTTTAAAGACACTAATTTTTCAAGATGCCAAATAAGCTATGCAAAGCTTGCATTAAGCTCCGAGAAAAGACTCTGAAGGCCATTCTGCTTCTTACCCATCAAAGCTATGATCTCATAACCATGCTATTCATTAACAAGAGCACTACAATGATAGAGGTACAAGATGTTTCAGTAATTTCCTGTTATTTCCAGGCTACATGGTGTTTGAGTGTAACTAGTACACAAGTACAGACTGGGAGACAAATGGCTGGAGGGCAGCCCTGCAGAAAGGGATCTGGGGGTGCTGGTGGACGGCAGGCTCAATGTCAGTCAGCAGTGTGCCCTGGCAGCCAGGAGGGCAAACCGCACCCTGGGCTGCATCAAACACAGCATCACCAGCTGGTAAAAAGAGGTGATTATGCCGCTGTATTCAGCGTTAGTGCAGCCTCACCTTCAGTACTGTGTGCAGTTCTGGGCCCCACAATTTAAGAAGGATGTGAAGGTCCTTGAATGTGTCCAGAGGAGGGCAACAAAGCTGGTGGAAGGGCTGGAAGGCATGTCCTGTGAGGAGTGGTTGAGGACTCTGGGTTTGTCTAGTTTGGAGAGAAGGAGGCTGAGGGGCAACCTCATGGCTCTCTACAGCTTCTGGAAGAGGGGAAGTGGAGAGGGAGATGCTGAGCTCTTCTCCCTGGGATACAGCAACAGAACACATGGGAATGGTTCAAAGCCATGCCAGGGGAGGTTCAGACTGGACATTGGGAAGCATTTCTTTACCGAGAGGGTGGTCAAACACTGGAACAGGCTTCCTAGAGAGGTGGTTGATGACCCAAGCCTGCTGCTGCCTTAAAAAGAGGCATTTGGACAATGGCCTTCATAATACTTTTTTAAGGTTTGGTCAGCCCAAAAGTGGTCAGGCACTTGGACTGGATGATCATTGTAGGTTCCATCCAACTGTAACTATTCTATTCTATATTAATGGCTCCTTTGGAACTTACAAAAAACAGAAGCACTTGATTTTTTCAGCCATAGTTGGTCTTTGTACAAGACCACCAACTTGATTTAAAGCTGTGGATATTTCATGCTACCAGAGAGACAGAAAGACATACTGTGAGTGACAAACAACTTCCTAAAAGACCACTCACGTCTTCTGATCGGGATGCCAAGTTCATCTCAGTGATTCTGTGAATACCACGGAAATTCCAAGCAGAGTAACTTGGTTTCTAACACTTGCAGTTTAAGAACCTATAGGGCTTCCATAACGCAGCAGACTTTGTGTCTTGTTAGGACACCTAAAATACCCCTGCTTGCATGCACCAAAAACGTTGCTTTTCCACGAGAAATTCACAGGCTCCTTAGTCTTTGCCTCCTTATCCTTATTACTTAAAGGAATTAAAAGGGAGTAAGTAATTAGGACGAGGGACAACAGCAAAGTTGCTTTCTTTCCAGCTGCACAACTGCTATCACTGAAAAGCCTTCTGTAAGTTACCTTTTGCCTTAAATTAAGAGGAAGGGGGACCAGCACTTCCTTCTGAACTCTGCCCAGTATCTCAGTAACGGCGTTTCCTGACACGGCACGCCGCGGGCCTTGCTCCCGAGGCAGGGCTTTCCCGGCCCCGGAGAGCAGGACCTGCCTGCACAGCACCTCCGCAGCAAGAAGTGCCCACCGGGCCGCTCCGTTACCGCGCCGCTGGACGGGGAAGGCGCCGCCGGGGTCTCCCTCCTCGCCCGGGCCACCGCTCCTCGGGGGCGCCGCAGCCCAACGGGCTCTTCCTGCCCGCGGGGATGCCGTGCCGGGGGTGCCGGAGCACGGCGGACCCCGCGGCTCCAGCAACGGCCGGGCGGGCTCCGTGCCGTGCTGTGCAATGCCGTGGCGCAGCGCCGGGAGGCGGCGGAGGAGCCGCGGCTGCCCGCGCCGCAGGTGCGCGGAGCCCCGCGCAGGGGAATGGGGCGTGAGGGGAGCTCCCGCCGCGGCCGCGCCGATCCGCCGCCCGGGCCCTGCGACCGGCTCGGCGCCGGGGAGCCGCCGCCTGGGTCCCGGCCCGGCTCCGCGCCCCCAGGCTGGGGTGCCGCTGCCCGCCGAACCGCCCCGCCCCGCCGCCGCCGCCCCTCTCCCCGCCGGCACCTGGATGTGGCAGGAGATCTCGGAGTCGTCCAGCAGCCGCACGGTGCATTTCATCTCCGGGCTCAGCGACCTGATGCTCGAGCTCCGGAACCGGATCATCCCGGCAGCCCGCCCGCCGCTGCCGCCGCCCCGCAGGCAGCCGCAGGGGGCCAGCCTGCAGCGGCGCCCGGCCGACCGCGGCACGGCACGGCACGGCGCGGCGCGGCGCGGCGCGGCGCGGCGGCGGCGCCGCCCCTCAGCCCCGCGGCGTCCCGCCGCCGCCCGCCATCCGCACGCCCGCCGCGGCTGGGGCCGCCGCTGCGTCAGGCTGCGCTCCGCTCGCCGGCCGCAGCATCCTCCTGCGCCCGCCCCCGGCACAACACGGCCCGGCCCGCGGGGGCGCCTCTCCGCCCTCACCTGCTCCCCGCCCTCCTCCGCCCCACCGACCCCGGCTGGGCTCCCTGCGGGGCTCCGCTCCGTCGGGCCGGGGGAAACCGGCAGCCCGAGAGGGAAACGGTCAGTGCGCCTGTTTGCCTTCCCCGCCACAGGCGTGCTTTGCCCGGCTTTGAGTGCACCCGGGCGGCTGGTACTCGCGTGGGAGCGCCCACTGCCCCGCAAAGGGGGGACATCCCCGCAGCTGCGGGCGGGGAGCGAAGCCCCCACGCTGCCTGCCCGCCCATAGCGCGGGTCTCCGGGGTATCCCCACCTAGCCCGACACAGGAGGAGGACTCTGTGAAATAGATATACACGTGTATGTCTTGTATATCTGTAACAGAATTTATCAAAGAAGATGGGTGCGCTGTTCAGTAAGCAGCAGAAAACATAATGCAACTTCATGTAAGAGTGCAAGTCTTGGATACTCGTTTCCTCAGGGAAAAAGAATGGTCCGTTAGGGAGGAGCAGTCTCGTCCCATTTGTTGTGTAAGTGGGAGAGAGAATATAGCATCTGGTGGCTTCACTGTTACGTTCTCCTCCACCAAAGGCTACACACACTTGTGCAAAACCTTGCAGGAAGCAAGAACTAAAGTTGACCAGGGATCAGCACTGTGCTGGAAAATGAGAACTTCCTTTTTCAGTGTGAAATGAAGAACAGCCAGTGTGAAATGGGAGGTGACTGGAAGTCTACAAAGAGGAAAAAAATACTGACAGCTGCACACAAGGTGTATTTCAGTCATTTTGCCTATTTGTCCTTGATCACCTGCAAGCTTCCATGTTTTGAAAATAGTTCTGTGTGAATGTAATGTTCTTTTGAAAATCTGATGGAAAGGCCGAAGTGCCGCTACTCCTGTAACGTCTTCCTTTGGCTTTCTGCTGGACTGCTAACAGCAGGAAATACAGACAACCACAAACAAATGAGATGTATATAATGCTCACTGCTGTCAGCTAATAAATATGCAAAGCCCTTTATTATAGAACATAAAAGAAAAACGGTAAGTATACGCTTCTCGTAAATGATAAGTGCTTCCAACTGTGTAGCGAATAGTGAAGCAAACCAGTGAGTGCTTAAAACAGATTATTCAACAAATAGCCACAGTCAGCCCACAAAGTATGGAAGAAGGTCCTTATCAGCCGAGACACCAGTTGTGGACACCCACTCATTAATAATAAAATAACACATTTTGTCCTACAGTCCTGCAGCATGGGAGCTCAGTAGAGGCAGGATTTCAGCCCACATGTGGATTGACTCTCGGGCCACACAAATCTTCCTGCCTCCAGTAGAGAAGGAATCTTTACGTTCTAAGCCGAATATTTTACCTTTCCCTTCAGTCTCTGCAGCACGCCTTTCTCCATCCAAAAGGGGAACTAGAAGAGGGAGCTGAGCCAGTGGTGAAGCTTTAGGGAGCAGGTCAAAGTCCACTGCTGTCAGAAGGTTTTTTGGTTTACTCTCAGGATTTTTTGCTTTACTCTCAGGACCACGTGGAGAGTTCTCAGAGTTACAGACACAGTGAAGACCGCAGTGTGAAATCCGCATCTCCGAACTGACTGTTACACAGCAAGTGTGAACTGGTGTGTCCTCACAGCAGCGCAGCTGCAGGAGCACAGAGCTCGGCAGAATTTTACTTGCCTGGTTTAAAGACAGGTCACTCATGTCTTTTTGACACTTTATTTGCTTCTGTGATACCCTATACCATGTAGACTTGAGGTGCGTGAGATCTCTGTGAGACAAGTAACAGATTTCTATGTTTCAGTTACCACAGAAATACAGTTGCTACTAGCACAGAATATGGCAGCCGTCCAGCAGGAAGTCACTAAGTAAATTAAATGATCAAAAAAAATACTCCACCCCATAGGAAAAAAAAAAACAGGCAATGGAAGCAAGCAGACTGCCCAGTCAGAACTGCAAGGTGGGAATCCATCAGATGGATTTTGCATCAGAGGTTAGGACTGCCACCCCTTCTTTATTCAAAAACCATTACAAGCCTTTTTTTTTTCCTTTCAAATAGGAGGCTCTTAAATGCCTCATACCATTACAAATTATACAGAAAAACCCACAAACATATTTCAACAGCCATGCTTGACTGAGTGCACCCCTTTTTGCCATATCTTGGAGGCCAAACAATCCTTATGCAGCTATCTTTTGGAAAGATCCCCTGAAAAGTCAGGTACTTCAGGAACTGGCATTAAATAGTATGGCCAATATTAGAAACCACGAAGCAACATATAGATAATTTCAATTCCGCTACCAGTAAATGCTGAGCTGATGAAGTATGAAAAAAAAGTACACTACTTGTACACCTATCCACTTCTGAGTCAGTGGAAGGTTATCGGCTGCTGCTATTGCTGCCAAGACCACGGCATGTGGTAGAGAGGTCTATCCAAGCACTCACCTGGCTTCATACTGCAGACCTTGGGAGTTCTGATGGGAGATCTCAATACCAGGTAATTGTGGCTGCAAGAACAAATGCTGGTGGGTAGGCACATGCTTGAAATGCATTTGAGATTCATCAGTCTCAGGACTGTCACTACTCAATGCAATAGCTGTGTTCTCATTCTTTGTCCATCTAACTGGTGGCTGAATGAATCTGCTTTGGGCTGAGTACATCTGGATGGAGTAAGGGACAGTAGCCTATACTTCCTATTTACCCAGGAATTGCTGCCAGACATGAGGTTAGATTCAGAGAGAGCAGGGAGCACTAATGAGCTTGAGTAGTAGTTTGATTTCTGTATCATTCTGCATGGAGCCAAATTACAGAATATAATAGTCAAGGGTCTTCCCTTAAGTGACTGATCATCACAGCAACATTACCTCTTTAATTTAATGTTTATAATTTGAACAAGTATATACACTCATATGTATATGTATATATATTTCCAAATACCCAAAGATTAATCCATAAATGCAACTGCTGCTGCTGCAGCAAATACGCCTGCCTTGGGTCAGACCTTGGGTTCCACCACGTGTAGAGCAGACACACAATTCACTGTCCCCACAGGGGTGCCCTGTGTGACACACTAACGTCCTTCCCCTAGGCCCACACATACCCAACGCCTTGGGCTTGGGCCTCTTGCGAGGTTCTTACTGCCAGGCCATACAGCACATGCAGCAATTAGCTGTGGCTAAGACTTTCAGAGATCCCAGTGCCATAAGCAAACAACAGTAACTTCATTAAAATTAATGAAGCCTATCACAGTTTAGATTTGACTCTGTTCCCTTCTACAATAGGTTTAGGATCTTTAACTCTAAAATATTTCAGCTGAAAACAGATGATCTGGACGTTCAGCTTCTCCAGAACATATCCTAAAGAGTGGAGGGTGGGGGTTGAGCTAGCAATGAACCAGTATTTCAGGGAGTAGTTTACCATAGTCAGGGAAGTGTGAGTTTTTCTCTCAAAGTCGCCAGGTCAACAGGAAAGCTAGCTTCCTAGGTGTCCTAGAGGTCCCATTACACAGAAGAAGGTTTGGATGACTTCTGAAGGACGCAGTTCACCAGGCAAACAACTTGTCCACATGAAGGCCACAATTTTTTGTGCATATACTTTGTTTTCTTCAATGGAATTGCCTTTGAGACACACACTGTATCCAGAAGCCAAGCCAAAATTAGCAATGAGCTAGCTGAATAGAGCTGGGCACACAGGGCAGCACTCAAAATATGAAAACAAACAAGCTCATCAAATGTTATGTATACAGAGAGATCCCACACCTAGGGGATGCTTTTGTTTCAATCTTAAGCAAGCATTTGGAAGCAAAAAAACCTATTTCACTTTATAGCAAAAAACAATTGTAAGGAAAAAGGGGGGTTTTGCATCTTGAAATAAAAGGTCTCTCACAGCTGAATATTACACCAGTAATTTGAAAACTACATATAAAATATTAATGCATTTTCTATAATGCCTATTACTGCACTAACAAACCCTAAGAGTATTTAAAGATACATAATTTACAGAGAAAAAATATTTAAATAGCAAAAGTTCTACTGATTGCAATGAGGGCAGAGTTGATCCAGAAGCTGAAACTTTAATTCACACAGGGTTTCTACTTTCTTTTGCATTACAAAAACATCACATATTCATTTTGTGAATGAGAAGGCAACAAGATCTGTAAAATATGACATTATTTGACAAGCAGTACCAAAGTATTTGGGATTTTCATGTTCGTACTTCAAAGGCAATTTCTATTATGAGCCAAACATACTCTCACTCCAAATTCGCTAAAAAATGCAGAGCTATCAGTGATATATTTGGCCACAATTACCCCAGAGAAAAGACCTGAAGTCCTATTGAAATCTGTAGGGATGTATCAGAGTTTGCATGGCACTGGTGGTCTTGCTGGCCTCCAAATTGCTTGGTTGTAGTTGTGAGGGCAGTCACAACCATGGCTTATAGGAGGAGCAGGTCAGAAGTACACGTTTTCTTCCACTGTTGAAGTTTAGCAATCTCTGCAAAGATTCAGAAGTACGTATGGGAAGAACATTACAATACTCCCTTCCAGCGGAGAATGATGGGTTGAATTTAATTTACAAAATTCTTAGCAGACATCCTGCAGATGTCACCTGGAAGCTCAAATATCAATCAGCCTTCGTCTGAGTTAAAATGTATTGCACGATACCACACTTGAAAGTTGCTTACTGGAGCAAAGTTTACACTGATTTTAATCCACACAAGACAACTACCATGAAGGCAAATGTCAGTTCTGAGCCTTTGGTTCAGCATGTACAAAGTCAGTGAGATGATTATCAAGGTTCACGGGGTCCTGGGACTTGCCAAGATGTTTTTACCAGTAGGGATTGAAACGTTTCTTTGATACACTCTTCAAGGAACATATAGCCAGTCCTGTTTCTCTAATACCATTGTCAGGAAAACTACAGCAGGCAGTGTACTCTCTCAGAGTTTCCCATGCTGCCTCTCCAAGCAGACTCCCTCCTCTGAGGACCATGTTCATTCCCAAATGCTTCTTTCACTACCAGTTCTCTCTAGTTGCTTTCACACAATCCATGCAGTAAGCTTCCAGGCTTGTTAATGGCCCCAGAGAAACCCTGCAGCTCACACCACTGAAAGACTAACAGGTCTTGCGTGTGACACAACTGGTGGTTTCAGATGTCTACAGTTAAACCAGTGCCTGCAGGAATCTGATTGTCTCTTGCTGAATGCAGGAATGCTGCCAGATCCATATATTCCCCCAGTCTATGATGAATTAAAAAAACATTCCTGCACCAGTGTCTTAGTAATGTAAATAAAGGTATTCTGCATCTCCTGATCAAGCTGAAAATCAGAGCTCTGCTCTCCTGGCTGTATTTGTGCATAGACAAAGAATATAGCAGTGCTCATCAAAAAAGTTCATTTTTTAAGTAGTTGGAGGTATATTTGCAGACAGTGTTGGCAGGTGGAGAAAAGAGGTATTGCCTACCTATAGCTTGAACAGCTCCTCTTTTTAATAGTATTTATCTAAATGAATGTTTAGTAAAGCTCCAGTTCAAAATACAGTCTAATGTTAGACCAAATAGTTACATTTTTTTCAACTTCATCATTGCAGGGAGCATAAAAAGATGAGTAAAAGTTGATCATTACTGTAACACTAATACTAGTCATAAAGTACAGAAAAACGACATTAGCATCCGTTAGCAGGTGGCCAGTCCAGCGAACTCTACAGAGCCAGGCTTTGAAGGACTCTCAGCATCCCAAAAGCCTTGCTTAATGAGTGCACAGAGAGATAATCCCTACCACACACCTGTTTGGTGCGTTCCTTTATACTGTTCTCGCTACTGGGTAGAATTTGGACGCTGATGGGCAGAACTTGCTTGCAGTAATGTCCCGTTTCCATAGCTGCTGCACATGCACTTTGAAACAGCTGAAAGTGCTTAGACCAGTTTTGGCTATTTTCATAGTTCCTTTTCTTCTTTTGAGTTTATTCTGGTTTTTCATACAATTTGAATTTTACATCCTTTGTCTGCACTGGTAGTTGCCTAACTTCAAATGTGTTTAAAACACTTTTCCAACGAGGAATGATTCTCGAAGAGGGGGTCTGTATGAGGAATCAGATTTTCCACCATGTCTAATTTACATAAATCAAGGTGAAGTCCAGGAAATAAAACTTCTGCTTTGCACATGAGGTAAGTCAGGTTCCTAGTGCATTTTGCGAGCAAATTAAGTAGTGCAGGAAAAGCATGTATCTTATACAACAGGTATTTCAAGTTTGTTGATCTTGCCAGCATCTAATCTCTACCAGAGTCTGTTATTAAAGTAATTAGCACTGTGATTTTTAAATAATAATATGTAACAATATTCAGTTTCTGATACAGCTCTCTTTATAGCTTCTGATCTTTGTCATTAGTTCCTTTACAAATTACTGTAAGGACTATTGCTTTTTACTGATCTGGCTCTTTTAATTATCTAAGAGCTAATAAGGACAGGATTTAAAGCTGCAGTTACCTTTGTTGCCAAAGTTCCTTGCACATGAGAGGCTCTATGGAGTAAAGAGCTAAGTATGCTTGTAAGTGATTGCAGAATGAAGGCTTGGCTATCCAAGGAAGAGACGTGGACTAACCAAACGCAAAAAACATCAGAGACACTAAGAAAGCACACTTCAAAAGCATTCATTAGTAACTGCTTAGTAATAGTAATCTTACGACTTACTCGCAGGAGCAGCATTTTCAGATACATGTATTTTCTCCTTGCCACTTCCCAAAGCCAGCAGGTGGCTACATCGTACTAATGCTTTGAGTGCTTTCATCACATCACATCAGTGTGTACTGTTGCTGTTGTAAGTAATGTTGAAATACAGAGTATGTAACTTTTACACCCTGGGTGTTAGGAGACAAATACAAGATGAGAAGATAAAATAGTAAATCTGTGGCAAAACCAGTGGAGGCCAGAAGCTTTCAAAGTGATGAAGTAATCCTGGAGAAGCTACTTTTAGTCTCACTTAGATTGGAATAGAAACTGTATAGCTCTCCTGATGTCCTCTTTAGGTACGCCTAGTTTCTCCCTGAGAGACTAAAGAAAAGAAAACCGTCTTCCCCTAACTCTGTCGTCTTCTTTATTTCCCGTCTGCCTCTGCAGTAACACTGAAATTACTCCAGGCTGCACGAGACTGTGACCTGCGAGCAGCAGCTGTGCACTCACCATGAGCGCTATGTACGCCGGCAGCCTTCCACACCCGGGCAGGTGTTTTCCTGACTCTGCTCTGAGCATCAGATATAACCCCTTGACTTCCACAGTCACTTTTGAATCACAGTGCTGCAGCTCTAGTTGTTACTCTGGACTGAAACCACTGTAAAGTTCCCATTTTCTTACACTCTCGACATGGCAGATAAATAAAATATTATTTTATGACCTCAAGGTTTCAGACAGATTTTGATTTGTTGAGCACTTCTCAGGACTCTTGATGTTAATGCATTGATTTTGGTCACGTCACATGGAGAAATTTGTATGTGGGAAAACAGGCTTTGGTTTCTTATACACAATTACATTTGCTAAGATTCTTGTGAAAAGCTGGAGTTGCTATCAAAAGATTTACTCCTGATTACACAGCTCAAGTATAGCCCATAAAATGAAGATGTTTTCACAGAATCACAGGATCACTAAGGTTGGAAAAGACCTGTAAGATCATCAAGTCCAACCATTACAAAAAAAAAGCAAACAAACAAACAAAAAAACCCCAAAAAAACCCCAAAACCCACCCCACACAAAAAAAACCCCCACCCACACATGAAAACCACCACACAAAAAAAAACCCCACCCACACCACACAGCACCATGCCCATCAAGCCACGTCCCACAATGCCACATCCACACACTCCTTGAATACCTCCAGGGAGGGTGACTCCACCACTTCCCTGGGCAGCCTATTCCCATGTTACACCACTCTCTCAGTAAAGAAGTTTTTCCTAATATCCAGCATGAACCTCCCCTGGCACAACTTGAGGCCATTTCCTCTTGTCCTGTCACTAGTCACTTCGGAGAAGAGACCAACACCCACCTCTCTGCAACCCCCTTTCAGGTAATTGTAGAGAGCGATGAGGTCTCCCCTCAGCCTCCTCTTCTCCAGACTGAACAACCCCAGTTCCCTCAGCCGCTCCTCAGAAGACTTGTGCTCCAGACCCCTCACCAGCTTCGTCGCCCTTCTCTGGACACCCTCCAGCACCTCAATGTCCTTCTTGTAGTGAGGGGCCCAAAACGGAACACAGGATTCGAGGTGCAGCCTCACCAGCGCCGAGTACAGGGGCACGATCACCTCCCTGCTCCTGCTGACCACACTATTTCTGATACAGGCCAGGATGCCATTGGCCTTCTTGGCCACCTGGGCACACTGCTGGCTCAACTTCAGCTGGCTGTCAATCAACACCCCCAGGTCCTTTTCTGCAGAGCAGCTTTCCAGCCACTCGTCCCCAAGCCTGTAGAGTTGCCGGGAGTTGTTGTGACCCAAGTGTAGAACCCGGCACTTGGCCTTGTTGAACCTCGTACAATTGGCCTCAGCCCATCGATCCAGCCTGTCCAGATCCCTCTGCAGAGCCTTCCGACCCTCGAGCAGATCAACACTCCCGCCCAACTTGGTGTCATCTGCAAACTTGCTGAGGGAGCACTTGATCCCCTCATCCAGATCATCAATAAAGACATTAAACAAGACCGGCCCCAAAACTGAGCCCTGGGGACTCCGCTTGTGACCGGCTGCCAGCTGGATTTCACTCCATTCACCACAACTCTCTGGGTTCGTCCATCCAGACAGTTTTTTACCCAGCAAAGAGTGTACCTGTCTAAACCACGAGTCGCCAGCTTCTCCAGGAGAATACTGTGGGGGACAGTGTCGAAGGCTTTGCTGAAGTCCAGGTAGACAACATCAACAGCCTTCCCCTCACCCACTAGGAGGGTCACCTGGTCATAGAAGGAGATCAGGTTGGTCAAGCAGGACCTGCCTTTCATGAACCCGTGCTGGCTGGGCCTGATCCCTTGGTTGTCCTGCACGTGCCCTGTGAGCGCCCTCAGGATGAACCTCTCCATAATCTTCCCCAGCACCAAGGTCAGGCTGAGAGGCCTGTAGTTCCCCGGATCCTCCTTCCGGCCCTTCTTGTAGATGGGCGTCACATTGGCAATCCTCCAGTCATCCGGGACCTCCCCTGTTAACCAGGACTGTTGATAAATGATGGAGAGCAGCTTGGCAAGCTCCTCCGCCAGCTCCCTCAGTACCCTTGGGTGGATGCCATCAGGCCCCATAGACTTGTGAGTGTCCAGGTGGCATAGCAGGTCGTTAACTGCTTCCTCCTGGATCATGGGGAGCCTATTTAGCTCTTCATCCCTGTCTTCCAGCTCAGGGAGATGGGTACCCTGAGGATACCTGGTCTGGCTATTAAAGACTGAGGCAAAGAAGACATTAAGTACCTCAGCCTTTTCCTCATCCTTCGTGACAATGTTCCCCGCTGCATCCAGTAAAGGATAGAGATTCTCCTTGGCTCTCCTTTTGTTGTTAATGTATTTATAGAAGCATTTTTTGTTGTCCGTCACGACCATGGCCAGATTGAGCTCTAGCTGGGCTTTTGCCTTTCTAATTCCCTCTCTGCATGACCTAATGAGGTCCTTGTACTCTTCTTCAGCTGCCTGCCCCTTCTTCCAAAGGTGATAAATTCTCTTTTTTTCCCTGAGTCTCAGCAAAAGCTCATCATTCAGCCAGGCCGGTCATCTTCCCCGCTTGCTCTTCTTACGGCACATGGGGACTGCCTGCTCCTGCGTCTTCAAGATTTCCTTCCTGAAGAACGTCCAGCCTTCCTGGGCCCCTCTGCCCTTCAGGACCGTCTCCCAAGGGACCCTCTCAACCAGTGTCCTGAACAGGCTGAAGTCTGCCCTCCGGAAGTCCATGGTAGCAGTTTTGCTGACCCCCCTCCTTACTTGGCTAAAAATTGAGAACTCTATCATTTCATGATCACTAAGCCCAAGAAGGCCTCCGACCTTCACTTCTCCCACCAGACCCTCTCTGTTTGCAAACAGCAGGTCAAGCAGGGCACCTCCCCTGGTAGGCTCCTTTACCAGCTGCGTCAGGAAGTTATCTTTCACAGACTCCAGGAACCTCCGGGACTGTTTTCTCTCGGCTGTGTTATATTTCCAGCAGACGTCTGGTAAGTTGAAGTCCCCCACAAGAACAAGGGCTTGCGACTGTGAGACTTCTGCCAGGCACTTGAAGAACGCTTCATCAGCTTCTACGCCCTGGTTGGGTGGTCTCTAACAGACCCCCAGCACGATATCCACCTTGTTGTCCTTCCTCCTCGTCCTCACCCATAAGCATTCAACCCTGTCGTCACAGTCGTTGAGCTCTATACAATCAAAACACTCACTAACATAGAGAGCCACCCCCCTGCCTCTCCTTCCTCGCCTATCCCTCCTGAAGAGCTTATAGCCCTCCATCGCAGCACTCCAGCCATGCGAGTCGTCCCACCATGTTTCTGTGATGGCGACTACGTCATAGCTGTCCTGCTGCACAACGGCTTCCAGCTCCTCCTGTTTGCTGCCCATGCTGCATGCATTGGAGTAGACGCACTTGAGCTGGGCTATCGGTCTTGCCCCCGACAGTGGCACACCACCCCTAGGCTCATCTCTAGGTATCCTGTTTTCATGCCCTTCCCCCTTCAAATCTAGTTTAAAGTCCTCTCAATGAGGTTTGCCAACTTACGAGCGAGGATCCTTTTCCCCCTTGAGGATAGCTGAACACCATCTGCACTCAGCAGGCCCGGTGCCGTGTAGACCGCCCCATGGTCAAAGAATCCAAAATTCTTCCGATGGCACCAGTCTCTGAGCCACGCGTTGACCAGGTTCGCTTTCCTATTCCTATCAGCATTCCTCTCCGCCACTGAAGGGATTGAGGAAAACACCACCTGTGCTCCCGATCCCTCAACCAGTCTCCCCAGTGTTTTAAAGTCCTTCTTGATCCCTTTCGGGCTTCTTCACTCAATCTCATCACTGCCAACCTGCAAAACCAACAGCGGGTAGTAATCGGTGGGCCGTACCAGACCAGGGAGTTTCCTTGTGACCTCTCTCACCCGGGCCCCACGGAGGCAGCAGACTTCCCTGTGGGTTGGGTCTGGTCGGCATATTGGGCCCTCTGTTCCCCTCAGGAGGGAATCACCTATGACAATTACCCTCTTTTTTGTCTTAGTAGAGGTGGTTGTGATGCGTGGGGCAGACTGTCTCGCCCTAGGCAGCCCCCTGGAAGGACTATCATCCATATCCTCATTATCCTGGCCCTCAAGTTCCAGAGCCCCATATCTGTTGTGTAGGGGCAGCTGGGAAGGTGAGGGAGGCCGGGAGGGGATTCGCCTGCTGCCCCGAGCAGGGACTTTCTTCCATTCCCCTTCGTCTCTTAGGTCCGCTCCTTCTGCCCAGTGGCGAGAGGGTAAGGGATCCTCTGTTTCTCGTGGAGCCTCCATCCTCTGCCTTTCCCTCAAGGACGGTAGGACATGGATCCACCAGTCTATCTCCCTCTGGCACTCCCTGATACTCCTCAGCCTCTCCACTTCCTCCTTCAGCTCTGCCACCAGGCTGAGCAGATCGTTCACCTGGTTTCAAAACCTAAGGAACAACCATGTAAAAATACAACTAATCTTCCACTGCTTATCTACATTAATCTTCTTGAAAGTGAGTCAACTAAGCCATTGTACAAGCATATTACAGTATTTCCTCTGTTGTTGCTAGAAAAATAAAAATGAATTAACAATAACTTCTGTGTTTAGAATTATGTGTATTTAACTTTCAGATCAATGTTTTCTTAGGCTTCTCTATAGAGAAATTAGTGAGCTAGGACATGTACAGTTTATAATATAGTATGAAGTATTGCATTATTCTTTTACCTATAGCTAGATTCAGTTGATTTTGTCATTCCTTCAGCTTCACAATCAAGCTGGGAACATACTTCTGTCACTTAGAAGCAGCAAAGTAAAGTCACTCCCATTCCTTTTTACCTGGGTTTTTTGTACCGCAAACTGGAAAAATAAAAAAAGTTATTTAAAACTCTCATTTTATTTCATGAATGTCGTACCCTAAAGCTCTGTACTTGAGTCTGAAAAAATGGCATGAGGTAGCATGTACCAATACTTAATGCGATTTTTAAAACCTGTAACAGCCTTAGTTTGATTTACTGATCCCAACTGTCTGAAAGCTTCACAAATTCATCAAAGTGATGATTTTTTTTCCCAGTACTGGGAAATCCTGTTGAGTGCAGAGAGCCAGTTTGTACTAAGTTCTCCTCATCCTCCTAAATATCTGGTATACAGTAGAAAGGAAAGGATTTCAAACAGTGTGTTGACTGACTTTGCATTGCACAGAACAAATTTTGAAAATTGCTGGTACAGTTTTGGTTAACACAGCCATAATTTGAAGCTGGTTTACTTCATAATGAGGGCTTATTGTGACTAACAGAAGACTGCAGTATAGGCTATTTCAGTGATCCTCCCCACAATGAGCACATCTTATTGACACTCTCTAACTTGTATTTACTGTCAATAGATATCCAGGATTTAATTTAAACCCCTAAAGGTCTACATAAATTTGCACCTTATCTGCTCAAAAGACAGTCTTTCTCCCCTTAAGACTGAGGAAGTTGAGATTACCCAATGTACCTGAGACCTCACTTTTATAAGAAAGAGACTTCCATGATGCTGGATGTTGCTGGCAAGCTTTAAGAGGTCTGTGCACTTATATAGCAGTTCACCATTACACTGTGATTAAGTTTCAATTAGGAATTAGGGTGGGAATGTTGTTTTTTTCTACTTTGAACTTGGCAAAATTCTGAATACAACAGACCTTTCCTAGTATCTTTGGGAATGAGGCAGATACAGGAAAGGCAAATAGAAATAACTCCAGGAAAGTAAAATTCTTTCATTTATATTTCATGTTACCCTTCTCTAAAATTAGGCAGCTAATTTAAGTAGATGATGAAGCTTTACTGAATTCCACAAATTCAGTATCAGACAATTAGTCAAACCAGAGCAGCTCAGAAAGACACTGAAAATACTCCAAAAAGCCATAAAATAGACTAAATGCCATTAAAAAAGTATTTAAAAATACAGTATCTGGAAAATTCTTTAGGGGCTAGAAGGACATGATGGGTTTTCTGGTAGGTGTTCTTGAGGTTTTTTGCCTTTTAATTCTTGACTGTTCATCCTTCACCATTGTATTTTCATTTCACCTGTTATTAAATATAATAAATAAAACATCGTATGACATTTACATTCCATTGTCTCCTATTTCAACTATGTGAATGTACTCCGGAATTCATGAAACCATACAGCTCTTTTATATAACTACATCAGAGCTTCAGCATTAACTTATGTATTCTGCCAATATTGGAAATAACAAGATTTATAAATGCTAGAGAGAAGGCACCCATGCCAATTATGGCAAATGGTCTTCAATGGAATGACAGCATCAGAATAAATTTCCTAAGATGTGAATATATCATTAAATGACAAAGACTAATATGAAGCTCCTCCTTGTTGTTAAAGAAAACAGTAAGTGGAAAAAATATTTATTTTGTCTGTGACTAGGACAGGCTGGAAGGGAAATCCTCATTCAACCCAAACCAAAAGGATCCACATACCTTATTGAATCTACAAATTAATTAAACACATCTTAAGTGGATACTGAAGCGTATGCATTGTGACCCTGTCAAGCCAACCGTTTGGCTGAGTTTTATCCAGTCGTCTCTCCATCTGACTACCAACATGAATTATATCTGCACAAATCAAATGAACCACACCAGCAGGAAGTCTGAATATAATTGCCTTCTTCGCATTGCCTATAGGGTCCTGTGTTTGTATAATTTGATTAGGTTTCTCCCTCTCCTTTTCCCATCCCTGCAGCAGCATCTGCAGAGTACACTGCTGCCTGTACAGCTCTGCCAAAGCATGCTCATGGTTTGTTAGCCTGGGCCTGAGTAAAAGAGAACTCCTGGACAGACTTCCTGCAAATAAATACACTGATATAAAATAGCTGTTAGATGACATCACACCATCATGGCATGGAGCTTTTTATAAAATGCAGAGTTACACATTCTGAAAAAAAGCTGTCAAATAGCGAAACGGATGTTTTCTCTGCTTTGTAGTAATCAAGCTGGGTAAGATTGTGATAATCTGGTTACAAAAGCAGTTGGGTGTGAACTGTAGGTGGGGTAGTCAGTTGCTCTTGATGTTAACAAAATCTCAAGGATTGTTGTGACAGAGCAATTAAGGTTTTAATTCTGGGAATGGCAATAGCAATTGTGATAATGTTTCCAGGGTCAAAGCAACCACAGGGATTTTCAGGTTTGTTCATTCAGATCTCCCAAGAACTCTGATCCGAATGAAACATTTCCCCTTGCCTTACAATTAATCAACCAAGAAATTGAAAAGATGCAGGCAAATTAAATTACTTCAGCATAATCATACTGCTATTACAGCATAGTTCGTATTCAGGGGGCACCTTAAAGGAATCATTGTGGTCTGTTAGCAATTTGAGGACTGGGCTGTTCAGGTAGTTGCATAATAACTTGGAAGATTCTCATCTTTGTTAAGAAACTCTTAAAAGGTATGTGAAATGCAGGCAGTTCCAACCTCAATTAAATGGTCAGAGACAGATAATAGTGAAAAAACTGCAAGGCATCCATCATTCATAACGTTATTTGAAGTGCCCTGCAAAGGAAATAAAATTTCATGCAGACTGGGAGACTTAATGTACTTTCTGAGAATTTCTTTCAAGATTTGATTCATATAAGGTCACATTAGCCCTTTTAGCTTCAGAAACTAAGATTGACTCAATCTTCTTCACTTTGGAGAAGGACTTCTATTTGAGGAACTAGTGATATAATCTACCTAACTTATACACATGTCATAAGTTTATTCCTTCAAAGAGGGAGCTAACTTAAAATACTAGTAAAGAAGAAAAAATGTAATTTATTTCATTAAGAATCACCACCACTATCAGATCTCTTATCTAAATAAACTTTTGGGCTTGGTTTTTGTTTCTTTTTTTTTTTTTTTTTGTCCAGTGTAATGAGCTTACTCATTTTGCAGTCACCCAGATAGCCTTTCCTTACAGGAAAAAACAAAGAGGAAATCCAATGTATATAATGAAAACAGGGAGATATTTTCCCATAAAATCAAATTTTCAAATTTCAAGACATGTCTTTTGTTACGGCAGTGCCAATTAAACCATTTTTTTTCATTAAAGAAAAATAAAAACACTCCTCTTTCTATGCTAGCAGAGAAATCAGAAGGTGAATTCTAGAAGGGAAGAGTTAAAACTAACTGGATGGGTCAGTATCGTTAACAACATGTTCATTTAAGACCACTTTTATTATTTCAAACCATAATTTCTCACGCAGAGGCATGACGCCATGGATAAGTAAGCAAGGTACACCATTTCAAAATCCATGCGACAGCATATTTGAGAAGATACCAAAAAAACCACCATGATTCTTAAAATCCACGTTTTTTTAAACATGGATAAATCTATCATATCATGTAAAATAATCATGACTGTACAAGAAACATTGCGTCAATATATTTAGAATTAGTACTACTGCCTATTCTGGAACAACTCAGTACCTGTAACCTAAAGAACATACTATGTGCTACTCCACATTGATAACTGTGGCCTCTAAGACATTAGCAGCTGACTCCCACAACTACAGTGAATATTCATATTCAATATGATATAATCATCCTTGGTGTCCAATCAGTGTTGCCATTTTTTCATGGATACTTCTTCCCTTCCCAACAGCCTAGCATCAGGCCATCTACTCTAGGTACCTGCTAGCCCTTCCCTCTGGCAGGATTAAAGGCATCTGAGCTCAATTGACCATTACCTCTTTTTCTGCCTGCAAATTGTGTGTAAGTAGAATACATAGACTTCGGAGTGGAATTTCCAGACATTCGGTTGTTTAGTTGAAGTGCCACTGTGCATGGGCAAAGCAACTTTGCCACTCACGTATGGCATACACGGTCTGTACAAGAGTAACAAACGCAGTGTCTACAGTGCATAACTTGCTGTGCACACAGAGGTCACCAGTCAGGAGCATGAGCTGCAGGTCTGGGATATCCCACACCCATCAGGCGTGCCTATTCCCCTGCCTCTCTCTACCCCGTCTCTCTCAAGAAGTGTTGTTCCCGCCACACCTCTGCCTGAGACACAGACCTACTACAACACTTGCAAAAAGGAAAAAAGAAAACCCACACTGCTCCACTTGCACATTTTTGTCATCCATATTCTCTGTTTAGACTGCAAGCTCTCCCATGAAGAGACTGTCACGGGAGTCTTTTGTACGTTATTCCCAGCTACTACCGTGCTGCAGCCCTCTTTGCAGCATTAGCTGTAGGCAGCAATTTCTCCACCTAGGGTACGATGTGATCCTGCAAAGATGACTTTTAAGAGAGGAAGCTGAACAAAACACACAACACGAAGGCCACGGATTTTCTTGGTTGCATTTCAAAATAAACGCCTACCACCAGCAGCAGTCTTTCTCCTGCCTGGCCGAAGCAGGGCTCTCCCGAAGCCAGCGGGTGGAGCAGCTCTCACAGGCGCTGCAGGTGCTGCTCCCCTTCGCAGAAAAACGCCGTCAGCGCCGGTCGGCAGCAGCAGCGCTCTGCATCCTCGAGGAGCACAAACGTTGCGGGTCCGATAAACACACAGCTAACGGCAAGAACGCTTGGTGTCTAAGAGCATTTCCACAATTTACAAATATGACTTGACTGATCCTTAAAAAAATACTAAAACAGAGATAGCCTCGGCATGGCTAATGAGTTAATTAAATTCTAAAGGCAGACCTTTGTGAGCAAAGGGTAAAACAGTGTCCAACAGGCGTCAACGCAGGCTTTAACACGCATGGCAGGAATTATTGTTTCTGTTAATTCGCGCGTGTTACCGAGGCTGCGACCGGTGAGTACAGCGCTGGGCACGACGGGGAAAGAGACGCCCGACCAGACGGAAAAGCTACAGACGGGCAGGGTTAGGGAGCAGGGCAGGGAACTTCAGCACGAGGAGCAACTGCGGGAAACGGGAGCGGGGCAGACGACACGTCTGCCGGGGCCCCGGAGGAGGGGAGCGGGAAGAGGCTGCGGGGCGCCACGCGGGGCAGCGGCGCCGCTTTCGTCGCCTCCCCCCGCGGCCCCGCCGCGGCCGCCCCCGCCCGCCCCGCCCCGCGCCCGGAGCCGGCGGGCGGGCCCGCACACGCCTCCCGCGGCCGAGGGCGGGCCGGGGCGGCCGCGGGGTGCCGTCCCGCCTCGCCTCGCTGCGCCGCGCAGGGGGCCGGGCCGGGGCGGCGGGAGAGGGGAAAAGGGGAGCGGAGCGGCTCAGGCAGAGCGGCCGGGCTCGCCATGGTGCTGGTGGTAGTGATGGGCGTGAGCGGCTCGGGGAAGTAGGTACCGGGCGGGCGGGCGGAGAGGCGGAGCGGGGCGGGGCGGAGCGGAGCAGAGCAGCGCCGGGACTCCGGCGGCTGCCCCGGGCCGGGGGTTCCGGCTCGGCGCTGCCGGAGGTGGCTGGAGCCCGTCCCTGCGGGGGTCTGGGCCCCTTGCCCGAGGGCCGGGCGGGTTGTGACCGACTCTTTCTGCTTCCCTGCAGGACCACGGTTGGGTCGCGGCTGGCAGCGAAGGTACGGCTGTGTCACGCTGCGGCTGTGCCGCCTCTGCCGGCGCGGCTCAGCGGAAAGGCTCCCGCCCTGCGCTCGGCGACCCGCAGCGGGCGGGCGGGCGGGCGGGCGGGCAGCCGGTCTTCGCACACGGCCTAACCGCTGCAGCTCGGCGGCGCGGCCTGCCTGTCCCCCGAGCTGGGAGTGGGTGCCTGTCACCAGCCCGGTGTCGCCTACGCCGACTTCAGCTTGGTGCCGTGCTGCCTCAGCTGCTGCTGCTTGTACTGAGCTGGCTTTGTAATTTTTGCTAATCGTTATGACATAAGTGGTGATTCATATGGTGGTGTAAGAGGCCCGTAATTTCGTAGGTGTCGTCTATGTACATTCTGGGATCCTTATTAGCTCGCCTGGTTTGGCTGAATGATCCATAAT
Organism: Gavia stellata; assembly: GCF_030936135.1. Taxonomy (NCBI): domain Eukaryota; kingdom Metazoa; phylum Chordata; class Aves; order Gaviiformes; family Gaviidae; genus Gavia; species Gavia stellata. The sequence goes on from NC_082637.1 coordinate 45,154,086, forward strand.
TTTAATTTTTTATTCCTTAGCTGGGATGGAAGTTCTACGATGCAGATGATTATCATTCTCCAGAGAATAAAAAGAAGATGGCAGAAGGGATACCACTAAATGATGAGGTACCTTGTATAAACCCTGAAAGAACAGTCACTGACACGTTTATCTTCGTAACCTCTGGCACATCACGTTAAAGTAGATTGTGCTTAGTGTAAACTAGGCTGACGGTAAGCATAGGCTGAATTTATAGGTCTGCAGTTGGTAGGAGGGGGGAGGCTTTTTGTGTTGCAAAGGATTCTGCATAAAAAAAATAGTTTATCAAAGTGTTCTTGCTAGCTCACAAGGAGTTAGATGCTGATTCAGGATTTGTCAGAAATCTCTCCCTCTACATCCATATACAGAATTGCAGCTTTAGATTACGTGCTGTTTCTTAGAGTGAAATACATGAAGACAGACAAATGTTTCTACTGAGGTATGTTTCATCACTTTCAGTTACTGCAGTGATTACTCCACAATCTTCTGTTTTATACACTCCTACTTAAAATGTGCTTCCTTCCTTTCAGGCTGTTCTTCAGCCTAAACAGATAAAAATGATCCAGCTTAATTTTACAATACGTATGAATTCAGAGATTTGAGTAAATTAGAAAAGTTACAAGATGACACCTCTTGAACTTTTTCTGGGAAATCTCTAGAAACATAAAGCTGAAGTAGGGAGTTCCTCAAAGCACTCTTAGTCGACTGAAAAGACTATTCTAGAGTCTTGTTAAAAACTTCAATCTTTCACTAGTGGTTGGAAGTTCATATAAGCCAGTATGTCATCTAAAGCAGCATTGCACAATTAAATGACGAAACCATTGGTGTATGGTGCCCAGCAGGAGGCAAACATCTCTTCTGAAACACCAGAGATGCAAAATTGTGAGGGCATTCTTGAATGCTGGTGGGAAGTTATTCTGTAATGACAATAACAAAAAAAGTTGCATTTATTTGTCCACGTTACCATTTGTTGTGCTCACCCAGCAGCGACAGCATTGAAAGATGAAATCGGAGCAATTGTTTAGTGCTCAATAGGTATGACAAAACTTTGTGGGAGCTTAAAATTTGAAATAAGATCATAGTGAGAAGCTGATCAATCACTCACATTGTGTTTGCCTAACTACTGAGCAAAGTTGTTGCAAAATTGTGGCTATGATTACATTTACTTGTGATTGCTACTGACATAAAAATGACATAATTCAGTTATTGCAGATGACTAAATTTAGATCTGTCTGTTCCTGAAAACCTCAACTTTGATCCAAAGCATTCTGTGTGTATGCCAAGATATAAGGAAAAAGAAGTAACAGTTCAGGCTGTACATTTGAATTGTATAATAGAAGCAAGACAGAAGTTAACTGTCCTTCAAAGGTTTACAAGGTGCATGTGACACGCAAATACATATGACTTCCATCAGATATTGTAGGTATCTGTAATATAAAAAGTACTATTCCACTAAAAACATCTTAGTGATAATATGCCTAGCACATTTCATTAGCCTTCAGGCAGTGGTAGCAAATCTACATTAGGAAGAAAGAGAATGAAAACTGAACTTGCTGTACGTACAGTTTAATGCTAATTTTCATCTCTAGTCAAATGCTCTAGGTGTTAGAAGCAATTGTTTCAAATCAATTTCATGAACAATTTGGAACTAACTTGTTTTCTTTCTAGGACAGGATTCCCTGGCTTTGTGCATTGCATGATATACTAAGGAGGTAAGAGAACCTCTAGCTTTAAGGAGTTTGGGCTAAAGACAAAAAGACAAATACCAAAAGTATTTTCCCCATTGCATTCCAAAGCAGAAATGTAGGTAGTAGTGTAAAAACATTCTGCAGGTAGAAAAGCCATTCTATTTTCACTAATCTAAACTGTCATAATTGCTGAGGGTGAGATAATCCCTGAACAATAGTGTTGGGAAAATTGTTGCCAATGATAGTTGTTTCTCTACTGACTATGTAAAAATAACTCCAAGGATCCAGTTCAGTAATAAACCTGACATTAGCTACTTACAAAGGATATAACCACAAAATACACCGATAATGACAGTAGGATAAAGTTTTGTAAAATATTGTTAGTTTGAGTAAGATACGGCATCAAGTTTGCTTGACACCATCTGCCATAGCATCCTCATAGAGAAGCTGATGGAAGTATGGGCTGGTTGAGCAGACAGGGAGGTGGATCGAAAACTGGCTGAACAGCCAAGCTCAGAGGATGGTGATCAGTGGCACAAGGTCTAGCTGGAGGCCAATAAGTAGTGCTGTACCCCGGGGGTCAGTACTGGGTCCCGTCCTGTTTAACATCTTCATTAATGGTCTGGATGATGAGGCAGAGTGTACCCTCAGCAAGTTTGCACATGACACCAAACTGGGAGGAGTGGCTGATCCAGAGGGACCTTGACAGGCTGTAGAAATGGGCTGACAGCAACCTCATGCAGTTTAAGAAGTGCAAAGTCCTGCCCCTGGGGAGGAACAACCCCAGGCACCAGTATACACACTGGGGCGCACCCGGCTGGAAAGCAGCTTTGCAGAAAAGGACCTGGGGGGACCCTGGTGGACACCCAAGTTGAACATGAGCCAGCAATGTGCTCTTCTGGCAAAGCAGGACAGCGATATCCTGGGCTGCAGCAGACAAAGTATCACCAGCAGGTTGACGGAGGTGATCCTTCCCCTCTCCTTAGCACTGGTGAGGCCACACTTGGAGTACTATGTCCAGTTCTGGGTTCCCCATTACGTGAGAGTTGTAGATACACTGGAGAGCATCCAGTGAAGGGCCATGTAGTTGATGAAGGGACTGGAGCATCTCCCAAATGAGGAAAGGCTGAGAGAGCAGGGACTGTTTAGCCTGGCTTTACACTGTGGCTGTTACTTGCTTGTGCACGTCAGGTGAGTGTACCTCATTGGAGCATGGGTTAATTCACTGAGAAATTTATCTATCATCTGGATTGTTATGCTGGATCCATTGCTTTATGTTACATGCCAGCTCAAGGCCACTGCCCAGCTCCAGAAACTTTGCAAAATCAGGTGTACTTTAAAAGAGCCTAATGCCAATGTTTAATGACTAGTACTTATAAGTAGCTGAGGCTGGCATTGGCTTACCTAGGCGATAATAATAGGTATACAAGTTCTTATTTCCCTGTGAACCAAAATCTCATTAACATACCATGATTCTTAAATAGGTTTATACCTAATTTTTATTTGATTACAGAATATATTTTCTTAGGTAGACATTTCAGTCACTCTTCATAGAGACAACTAATTCTGGATTTGCTTTTTGGTGGAACAGACGCACCAGTTTAACACTTGCTTTATTTTAAGAAACCTTGCCAGTAAAAAATACATGTGCAAGGCATTAGTTTACCTGCATCCAATCCCTTCTTTAACTTGAAGTGGGCATATAGGTAGTGCTGCCAATGAGTATGGTTGCAGGAAACATAAAATTTAACATTGCAGTTAAATCTGAGACAGTGAAAACAGGTGTTGGACATATACCTGCATATGTATTTAAGAACAGAGCTCTGTACTGTTCAGCAGCCATTTAATCTCTAGACAGATTTGTACAGTAACTTTATAGATAATGGATGGGAGTTTGCATGGATACTCAGTTGCTGCTGTTCTCAGCAATTATGGAAGTGATCATGACACTTCCTTGTGCTAGAATTGAATTTAATATAGGAAAGAACGGTGGCTAATAAAAAACGTCCCCAAGATTGATATTTTACCAGGAGGCTGGCTAGCCTGGCCTCACTTTCAAATCACATCTTTACCTGCATTGGAAATTTGGTTTCAAAATCCTGTCAATATGATGAAAAAATGCCACTACTCCAAAGGCTGTCCTCTGCAGGGATCCAGGGCTTGTCTCCCTTGTTCAGCAGAACTGACAAGCCATTTTGTTATACCACATATGGATGCATTTTTTTTTTTTTTCTTTCTGATAGAGAAGACTTATCTAGACAAGATGCAATTTTGGCCTGTTCTGCACTGAAGAAGATGTATAGGCGTGTATTGGTTAGTGGAGCACCTGCAATTGAAAGCAACCAGCCAGAACAACCAGGAGGAAATGCAGCACTGAAGATACTCTTTGTTCATTTGGATGGGCCCATAGACATCATTGCTGGCCGTCTGGAGAAGAGGAGAGGACATTTTATGCCACCTGAACTTCTCAAGTCTCAGTTTGATACTCTGGAGCCTCCTAGTGCGCCAGAAAACTTCATTACTGTCAGTCTAGAAAAATCTCTCCCTGAAATAGTGCTGGAGATTGAGCGTGCCATTTTTCAGGGTGAGGCTTTTCTGGAGTAAGTGTCTGAATTACACATACAGAAATTCCCTTAGGGATATCAAGGGCATGAAATAGCATTTTAATTATTAAATTGATTAAGAAATCAAAAGAACTTCTTTTTCCCAATAATTAAATGGATTGAAATGTTAAGTGCTGGTTTACTACTGTTGGTATTTTTATCATGGCTCTGTAAAAGACATGTAAGATGAAGTTTTCAAAAACTGTCAACTTTTTAAACCCTTCACCACATGAAGTTAAAACTCCCATTTTAGGAAGAGCCTGCTTTTGAAAATCCTGTCAACAGTCACACACAATAATTTAATTTCTTCATTTTAATTTTTACTCTGTCAAACATGGAGATAGGCAGATCTGCTATTCAGTGATGAAACACTTTACAGCTTTGATAGAAACAATATATTTATTTTTCTAGAAGTGTAAGAGGCAGGAACATGCATGATGAAGTTCCGTGCCTGACACCACTACTGTCTCACTGCCAGATTTTCAACAAGTTGTAGCTTCTGTGTTTGTGTCCTTGCTAACCTCATGAGGGCACCTGTAACTTCAAGTGAGCTTTCGTGAACTCTTACTGTAGGCATCAAACACCAAGATGAAAAATGTGAGAAAAAAGATAGTGGTGGTGAGACGATATTCAAAACATAATTGTATGGAAAGCTTTAGAAATAAATTGTAAGTGGCATCATATTGGCTCTGGACTTGCACCTTTCATGTACAACGCATACCCATTGAAGTACAGTGGAGGGTGAGTCAACTAGTGATCTAAGATACTGAATACAAGATTGATTGATGTTTCCTTCTTTTAGAAAAACTAACTTACTCTTTCACAGCTGGACCTTCTCCTTCACTTCCCTTTTCTGGTGTGCTTTAGTCTTCCACCTCAGCCGATGTCCAGTCCAATATATGCTTATGGATACATGTTCGTACAACTGCTTTAAAGCTGAAGATCAAACTATTTCTGATATACACACTTTTCACACCTTTTTTTGTCATCAGAAAATTTCAAATATCCAATCAGTTACCTAACTCACAGAATCTAAGGTTAAAATCCTTTCTTATTGCCAAAGTGTTTTGTAAGAAGTTCTTTATGCCTTGTTACAGAAGAGGTGCCTTTTTAGCTTAACTTAATGAAAACTGCAGATAGTTTCTGTAAGAAAGTTTTGAGTCACATCTGAATGGAGTCATCCCCATGTGCCGTTGCACGTGGATTATTTTCAGTGTCATGCAATTTTTTTATTTCTAGGATGATGGATGAACTCTTTTGGAAGCAAAACTCATGTTTCAAAGCATCTTTGGTGTAAAGTAGTTGAAAAATGTTTGTCTTTGTTCTCATTTTGTACGAGTAGTAAGGGCTTTGTGGTTTACTAGACTAACTACTGTGCTTAGATCAGTGCAATAAATGGGCATTATCTGACTGAAAGCGAGCATTTTTAGATACTGATTTGAGATTGTAGACATCAACACACACCCCCAGAAGTGGTCTTTTCCTGTTTGTTTGTGACCTGGAGGGAGAATATCGGGCAGTTACCAGTTTTAGTCTGCTGCTGTACACTACAGCAGCACTAGAAACAATGCTTGCTCTCAATTCAGAGCCTGTATTCTGAGAGCCAAGGTGCAAGCTTAAGACGCAATGTCAAGTGCAAGAGACAGGCATGTCTGGCGGATTCTTAACGCCCTCAAATTTCAGAGACTAGGCGCCTCTTCAGACCAAGTGACTCTTCAGCACTGTGACAGTAAGCTTAGCAACTATGAAAATCAAACGGCACCCCCTTGTGGTACCTCTGCTTTTAGTAAAGTCTTCCCATTTTGCCAAGACACCATTTTACAAAGAGCTTTTCTAATATACCTGTTATTAAGTACAGATTTATGCTTGCTTTTTTCGGACACAATAAAACTAGATCAGGTGACCGTACAGCAATGGGAAAGCAGCTGCATCCTGCCACAAACAGATAATCAGAGCTTCAAATAAAAAAAAAAAATTGGGCACTGTTTTCAAGTGTGAGTGCCAAAAAGGCTAGACCCAAATTTTCAGATCTTCTTGTCAGCATTTATAACATCTTACAGAGTGGCTGGCACTAAAAGAAAATTGTACTCAACACTTAAAACCCATTCTCTCTTAGGGAAGTCTATGTAAACACCTTGGGTTTTGGAAGTCTTTTCTAAACAAAATAGCATGTTCTTACTTACAGGCAGTTCATGTTTCTTCAAATTATGTCCAGATATTTCTCACTCTGCTCCAGGGACGGGAATATTTCCTTCCCTTAACCTTTTAATATATTTGCCTTTTGCTTTTACTTAAAGCAAAACAAAGTATTTCCACAGTTCAAATGATGCTGAAAGGACAACAAAGCGACCATTCAAATTAACATGCCATTAATCTTGTGAATGGCAGGTGCAGTTTTCACTGTTGGAGTTCAGTACTTCAGTCTGTTACGTCCTAATTAGCTCGTGCTTGAAGGTTGTAATTCCCACTTACATCCTTCCATTAAAAGAAGACACCTCTGTACCTTCACTGTTCTAGCCTCCACATTAACTAGAAATTACCAGCACCTCAAACTAGTCATATTTTGCAGACCTAGTGTTCATGAGAACCTCCTGTTTGCAAGAAAGGGCAGCTGGCACTACATAGATGAACACAGCAAGATGTTAAACATACACCAGTTTTTTTCAGAATGCTGATCTGAAGATAATGCCGGGCATCTGCATTTCTCTTTCAGAATCTCAGAAGAGGAGGGAGTTCGCCTTTACCTGGCTCCATTTCAGAGGGGGACAGATACAGCCAAAAAAATTGCAGAACCCGCCCCTCTCAACAAACAAGTGGAAACCAAGAAGCTATTATTTTCATTGGAATGCATGGGTGAAATCTTCAGATGCTTTCCTTCTAAACTCTTCCTGCTTGCTTTTTATTTAGAAAAGGAAGGTTGCAAGACTCCTGGGAAACTTTTCATTAGCTCCATCTGATGTTTGATTTATTATCCCCAACACAGAACCATGCTTGTGTACCTAGCTGAACAGAACTGTTGCAATTTACTATTTCTTAAACTTTTGCCACAGTGCCACATCTCTGAACTTTACAATGCTAAATCCACAGGGACTTGCAGGAGTGGTTGGCTTTTTCCCCTCTACAGGGAAAGCCTGCTTGGCTTCTGCTGGCCTGCTCACATGCAGCTGCAGGAATGCACAAAGTTCTTAAAAAGAATACTGAACTTGCATTTTGCAGGGCTATCTGTGGATGCCAGCTCCACAATTTGAGACCATTTCAGATACTGTATAGAAGGCTGTTGTCAACTTAAGCAGCTGTCTGTTACCTGCTATTCTGAAAGACAACAAAGCATTACTTCTGTTCGCTTATACACTGTGTATCACAAATTAAAAGACTAAGGTATCAGTCATCCAAATGCTAACCACATACAAGTGCTCTCCGATTTTAACGATGCTGTGCATATGTACAGTGGAAGGAGATCACAGAACACTCCCTGTACATGTTTCATTTACCTGCCCAAACATAATCCTACAACATTTACTTTTTTTTTTTTTAAATGACCTTAACACTGTATTAGGGTTGCTGTATTCAGGTTAGTTGCAATTCAGGTTAGTCGGGCAGGTTATTTATATTTAGCTCAAGTTATGTGGATGCAAGTTTTCCATCCATATTTTGAAATACATTTAGCAAAGGTAGAAAAAACTAAGGAGGAAACATCTGGAGTCAGAAATTGCCTTTCCTGTCTCTGCCACGAGCACAAGTTATCTACAGAAGGTACATGCACTATACCTCCTCACGTGCCCTTCTTCTGGTCCAACATGCAGGCACCAGGTTTCAAATACAAGTTACTAAAGCTCTCGGAGTTAACTGCAAGATTGTTTCTGAAAGAAGAGGTAGATTATACTTCTGAAGAAAGAATTTTAAAGAGGGACAGGAAAATGGGCTACAAGTATGGGGGCGGGGGGCCCAAGCAGGAACATTGCAATATGCTATTAAACCAACAAGTGCAATCTTCCTTTTATTGTTAAAGATGTAATAAGAAGTCTACCCTACGTATAAACCTTGTTCTACTTACTGTGTTTTCTGCCAAAACTAAAATTCCTCCTATGCAAAAGATGGCTCAGTGTTTTACCACCACTTACAAGAAAGTTAGTAACTGTTGTTACTAGTTGACAGCAGTTACTGATAAGTATCAATTGTACTTCAAGTAGGAAACTTAGCTCAAGGGCTCATTGTAAAATTGAGGTCAAACTTAATTCTCTTATTGAATTGCAATAAAACTTGACTTCAAATACAGTGTCTCTTGGTTTGTAACGTGCAACTGAAATACTTACATAGGTGAACTGAATGTTGTCTCAAGATAGGTGTTCATGCTTTTTAGATTCATTGTTTTAGTGCCTTAATAAAGCTTGGTAAGAATTATTCCCTTCCCCACCTCACCCTCGCCCTTTCATTATACAGTAGCCTTTTTGGATGTTACAGATTTTCTTCTTAAAAGGACCTGCCTTCTGAATGACGAGGGGTCTTACTTTTTTAAAGCAAGGTCCCAGTAAGGTACACTACTTACTTAGTGTACCTTACTTGACTTACTAAGTCAAGTCAAATTAGTTATTCTGAAGATCCTAATAAACAGTCATTGTGAAAATAACTGTAAAAAGGGAGTGATTATTCTACAGAAACTACTTGCTATCTGTCACTTCCCTGTCACAGCCTTGTGCTCACTGCAATGAAAGCTACCCACCCAATAGAAGTCACTATGAAAGTATGATGATGGGCCTGATAACTGGCAAGGAAATAAAAGTAGTTTTGTACCCAAACTGTAGGTATTTTAAAAGGTTTTGATTATATTAAATTCATCTTACCAATAGATTCTATTTTAGTTTATTTGTTTGTTTAACACTCCGTGCTGCTGCATCTATGAGACTTTGATCCAAAGGCCAACCAAGAGATTTTCTTCAACTTTTCCCAGTACTTTGCCTCAGCAGTATTTGATCAATTTACTTACTGGCAAAGTAAGAGACAAGATTACTGGACAGTGAGTGAATCTTCTCTTCTGTGATAAGAGTACAACACATTTACTGCCAACAAAACTGCATACGTGTCTTTGCCAAAAGTTTTTAAAATCTCACTATGTGCTTAAGTATGCTCAACTTCTTCCTTTATATTGCATTATAATTTTGCTTCATCAAACTGACTAACAACTTTGAGTTAAAACGGGTAATTTTACACCATTTGCAAGCAATGATTTTTAGAGCAAACAATTTATCCTTGTACCATCAAAAGACCGTTCAAACCAAGTGTTTAAAAGCAATACAGGAATTAAGTGAGCATGTTCACAACTACACTGACGTGAAGACCAATCTGCCACCCCCACTTTATCTAAGCTAGTAGTCTTCAACGTCCCTCCATCTCACACTCCAAGAGTTGTTTACTAATCTTAGCCCAGAGCTGGTGACTATTCCCAGAGCTTACACTCAAATGCCAACTCTTAAGCTGGTCAGTCATCTTGAATTCTAGGTAATCATCAACTGCAAACACACTGAGATAAGATGCTTAAAGATTTTTTAATTCATTTATTACCTGTGCACAAGGGAAGTAACTACCAATAAAAACTCAAAAGATATACAGTATTTTTTACATGGTGGTTAAAAGTAATTAGAATATCACATGACCATGAATGAAAGTAATGTTTCCAATTACAAATCAGAATACATGTTAGAATCCCAATGGAACAAGCCAAAAAGCCTTAGAAGCAGTTCCAGAGCACAATCCAGTGCCCCTTTAATTTGCACAATGATAATTTACAGTTAATCTTTGTGAATATTGAGACAATGTTACAATGCAAGTTTCTGTACAGTTAGATGTAAAGAGTTAACCAGAACAGTAATTCTAGTGTATTTTAACTGAACTTGCTTAAGCATTTTTGCTGAGATGGTTACCAAAGATGCTGGAAGATTCTACACCAAAACCATGTCTTACAATTTTTTTTTTTCCCCTGGCGTTTTTGTGTTACTTATCTCATTCTATTGCAATGTGTAAATCTCTAGAAATGAGCTGTCTCCATTGTATATATTGTGTTTATACTTCATACAAATTAAAGCAAAAAATGGTAGATTACTCAAGTGGTATAAATCTTACAGCATTTTGCTAGCAAAAAAAAAAAATACATGCCAAAATCACAGTAAGCAGTATTGGTACCCACAAATTGTAGCTTCAATTACTTTTTTTTCTTTTTAATTTGTATTCTACATAAATTACTACTGAAGGCTAATGTTTAAGTAGTAAATAAATTGGACAGTTGCAGGTCAGACAAAACCTGTTCACCCAACTGTGAAAGCTGATATTTTTTCAAAAAAAAAAAATCCCAAATAATGCAGAACAAAAAGAAGTGTGATGCATGCAATAGAGTGAAAATGCATTGATTCCCACTGTTTGAAGAAAACTACTGCACTCCACCTTAAAATGCATCAGACCAGTTTTAGTTATAACAAGACAATCCCAAGAGTCAGAATGAAATAAAGCAAATATTTTAAAGATTTAAGAGCTGTTATCAAAAATAAATTACATTTTTTCAAGTTAAAGAAACACTGCTATGAAGGCTGAGAGCCAAGCAGCCTTTCAATAGCTGCATTGATGTCTCCTCCTGTTGCTATTAGCGCTTGTAAGTTTGCTTCACGGTTCAGAAAGCCCATTGCACTCAGCTGCTCCAGTTGTTGCTGAAATCGAACTTCTGGATTTTGTAACTGCTAAGAACAAAATTTCAAGCTATAAAAGCATAACACACATTTAGCAAAGTACAGGATTTAAACATAGTTGATTCTGCACCACTTCCTGTCTTCACTAATTTCTGACTACATCTCTTTCAAGATCCTAAAACTATACTATGACATAAAAAAATAATTCAATTGTGAATCGAATTTAACAAGTCAGAGCAGCTTCAAATTTAAGAGTATCTACACTTACATGACATTCTTGAACTACAGGAAAAGCTGCTTGTTTGATAAAAAAGGATTGAAATTAAATTGGGTAAATTTATGTCCCACAAACAGTTTCTTAAAGATATGCATGCAGGTATTTTTTTAAAATGAAACAGAGTTCAACCTAGTAATGTGGAACAGCAAGGATTATGATGATGTCACTGTCGGCAATGGTGAATGTCACAGGCTTTTTTTCTTTTCCTCGACATAAAAATCACCTCTTTTTTAATGCTCCAAGTATCTGTTGACTAAAATTAGCAAAAATCTAATTGTTGGAAAGCTTCAGTCTAAGGCAAACTGACAGCTGTGCTTTATGGGATGATCCTGCTCACACAAACTCATGGCAAAATTCTGCATGATTTCAGTGGTAGGATCTTCAGTCCAGAGGCATTTTTGAATCAGACCAATTATAGGAAAATAATATGCTGGAGTAATACTGAGAAGTCACTTTTTGAAATCAATTAGTCGATTTAGATACCAACAGAACACTTGTGCAGCTACTGCTAATTTTTCTTTTGTTCTATTCAACAGTTTCATACATCAAGAAATTACTACCAGTATTTAAAGTCTGCGTACGGTTCCAAACCAATACAATGTAAAGACGTAATCTGAAATTTAAGAACTGCCCCCCACCTGCTTCCCCCAAGTAAAAGTAAACAGAATGTTGACTCAGTTGTGTAAGTTCTGACAGCATAATAAGTAAAAATGTATTAGAATACGGTTTCCTGCAGTGACATCTACCAACACTTTCTTGTGGTTAGATAACAAGAGAAAAAGTCTGTCAGATCAGTAAACTGAACTAACTCACCCTGTGGCAACAGAGGAGGAAAAAGCAGCACTGTGTCTTCTACCAGCAGTCTGCCATTACTCTGGGTATGTACCAGCACATAAGGGTGCTGTTTCAAACAGCACTCTTCAGAGTTAACACCATGTGTCCCTTAAAGCCAGTCTTGCTCCCCACCCTACAACTACTGGCAAAGCTGTTACCTTTGCTGGACTTCTGGAGCTCTCTGGAAACCCTTAAACCCATTCAGTATGTTAACAAAATGCACTGCAATCTGGACCTGCAGGATGTCAGTGAAGCCAAACAACAAATTCAGGCTTCCAATAACCAGAGTGTGGCTATTCCGAAGTGTGGGACAGAGGCTTAGTCACAGCTAGAGAGTAACAGCCAGCGAGAAAGACAAAAATCACATAGGTAATGGTGTTCAATATGCTTAAGCTTTCTTTTGCCTGAGCCCACACTTCACTTGCCAGTGAACCTTATCACCTCAATCTGCCTCAATCTTTCCAAGCATTTCAGAAGTTCAAGGGTATGAAGATGAGTGTATAAAAATCAACTGTTCAGAGGACACTTTCAACTCAAATTTGATGTTTTTCCAGCGTTTACTTGCACAGCTTCAACACCACTTTTAAGCCTCCTCTGCTCTCCTTTGACCAGAAGCATCCAGGGAGCTCTCCCCTCAGCTATCAGCTTCCTTTCTAGTGGTTTATAATGAAAAAATAAAGTAAGTTTTTAAAAAAATCTAGAATGTAGTGATGTACTTTACCTGAGCATTTGCACCAGCAAGTGCCTGCAACATTTGCTGGACAAATTGCTGGTGACCAGGTTCAGCAGTTCCTGATGCTGGACTTGTATTTTCACTGGGAACTGAACTAGGTACAGTGGACCCTGTAGGAGCTCCAGTGCTTCCCAATCCACCTAAACTAGGATTAAATCTACATAAATGACAGAAAAAGAAATACACAACTTGAATAATAAATACTAGTTTGTCTTTCCTCATTTATTTAATTACAGAGTAAGAATCCTGTCAAAGAGGGGATGACAATTTAAGGAAAGTACTAAGACAAAGACCAGAATCACCACTGTTGAGCAGTGCGCAGCAGGCAAAAATATGGCAAATTCCAAAACAAGTTTAGTTAAACTAAAAAAGGCAGGAGGAGGAGTTTTAAATAAAAACTGGGTAAATCTCTATGTGTAAAAAGAATGAACAACACACCACAAGAGAAAAGATCTTGTCTAAATTTGTAAGACCGATTCTTACCCTGGTATAAGTCCCGGTGCTTCTGTTGCTAGTGTCTGCAAGCCCTGCTGAATCTGTAGCAAAGCCTGCATTGCTCTAGGGTTTGACATAGCTGATAACGTGTCAGGATTCTGCATCTAAGAAAAGGAGAGAAACTCTTAATCATATGCAGATGTTCAAAATTAATCTTTATCACCAGATGTTTTGTAGTCTGACATAATTTCAGAACTTGTTTTTCAACTTTATATTTGAATATTTACATTAAATCCTTCAGGTATTTTTTCTTTTTTGAGAAAATTTTCATAGGAGGTGATCAATGAACTCTCTAGGTGCGGACAAAGCCTTTCAAATACAAAGTACACGAAGAGAAGTATTTTTTCATTACCTCTTCTAGCAGACTTCATCTTTCAGAGCCATATGACTGTGTTAGTCCACATCATTCTATAATTAGTATCCTATATCACACTACTGGTAAGCAACAACACTGAAGACAATGAAACTTGACCAACAGATGTCTAAGAAAAAGTTAGAAAAATATTTCTTTTTCCCAGCTAAATTCAGACCACAGCAGTTTGAGCATGGCTATTTGTGCACGTCATCATATCTGCAGCGCCCTCACAGCCTAGAGAAATGCAAACAAGTACACTGCAAAACATACTAGCAAACAAATGTATAATATACAAGGGCTCTCACTCTAGTGTGACTTCAATTAAAAACTAGCTTTCAAATCCACAGATAATTTAAAAGGCAAATCCTTTTCATTTCTGAAACTAAATGTCCAGATTTTAGATCCAAAACTAACAGTTTATGCTCACCTCTGCTTAGAGATGCCACAGGTAAGTGAAAAGTAATGTGTTTCACTCACAAGTGACATAGCCTTAGTAGTCAGGCCTACTTCAAATAGCAGACAGGCTTATTAATCTTAGCAGCATTCACTTGGCAACTAGGCCAAATTCCTTCTGCTGCAAAAACGGTTTTGATTCACATAGAAATGCGCAGATTAAGGTCAAACTTCCTCTGCAGAATTGCAAAATAGGACATTAAGAGCTCTGGTCTGGAATATGGGTGCGTAACAAGACTTAAGTACAGCAAGTTGTTAATATTCTCCATTCATCTCTTGGATTTTTATCTTCCTGACACCTTAAGGTCAGAGAATAACTAAATATATAGCTGGCAAAGTTTACCCAAGTTTCGAAGAGGAAAACATTTTGGGTTCTCCAAAGAAAGCTGCTGCAATTACTTTAAGAAAATATTTAAATCACTACTTACTGTCTGATATTTGGAGTTGTTTTACAGAAATGGTGGCCCAACAATTCTCAGAGCACTTAGGTGACCTGGATCTTGTCTTTACTAATGTTATTAATTCCATCTGTTAAGTAGCAGCAACTCTTTTTAAGACTTGTATAAAAGTTTCAGATGGAGTAGCTCACAGATGAGTTTTCCTAGTTCTGCTGGGGCAATCGCCCTTTATTGCAAAAGATGCCTTGCATTATGCAGAGGAACATTCCATGGTTTCTGTCACCCAATCCCATAATATAAACGCCAGCAGATAAGCAAGGAAGTATGAGCTGCAATATTGTCAACATTCTAAGAATATCTAGGTATTTCTCCACTTTACCTGCTAATGCTGCTGGATCATCTGACCTAACCTAGTGAATACAACAGAGAACTAGCTCTGCAGATAAACCCCAAGGTGATATTGGCAGAAGGAGATAACCAAAGGAAACAGAAATTATTCCTACTGTGCCTTCATTAACTACCATTTATTCAAAGATTTGAAAACATACATGTGGTACCAGCTCTTCAGATTCTACCGAGCCATCACAAAGCAGTGGCATTATGAAGCACTACAGCCATTCATGCGGTTGAAACCATTTAAACAGTTTCTTCCGAACACTGAACTTGCTACTTGAATTCATGTATGTGTTAATTATTTTACTCATAAAACTGCCTATGTGCAATCAGATCTTGGCAATGCATATTTACTCTGATTTGCAAAGACTGTCTAATGATGGAACTCATGCATTGGCTTAAGTTTCCAATTCCTAAAAAAAAAAAAAAAATCTCACTTACTCCTATTTAGGGAACACAGTACTAGTACACACTGTGACAGCTATTATCAACCATATACCTGGGCTACCAGCACAATGTTGTTAAGAGGGGAAGATGGTGGTAGGGCAACGTTTACAGGTAAAAAACTTCAGAACACACTCCTTTTGAATTAGCTAATGACCTGGGTCTTTCAAGGCATGCTGTAAGATCTCTTTACCCAAATACTTCAGGCAGGTTTGAAAAGGTACAAGAAAAGCACAGTGAAACTTTATTCTAGTAGTGGGAAAAGTACTAATCTTTTTAATTTGCGAAACAAATCATGTTGCAAACAAGTGTTCTCTGGATGGTGCACAGTAAGAACAACTATTCCTTCTAAGCACAGAAGCAAGAGCAAATCTAAGCAGTCACGCTAGCCACAGACAAAAATATCCACAAAAAGGCAGGTTTAACTTATGAAAAGGATGAAGACATTAAGCAAGAATTTATTATCAAGGGACAATCTAAACTGGTGTCTAAAGCTAATGAGAATATAGGACAGAATCTAGCTTTCAGCCCAATCAAAGAAAGGCACCAGTTTATTGAAAATGTTGCTCACTGACTTGCGGACATTTATTAACAGCTAGTATCTCATCTTACTTGCTGAAGGAAAGTAGGAAGTTGTTGTCTCATTTGTTCCTGAAGTTGAGGATTTCCAGCAAATAAAGGATTATTCAACATCATCTATGGGACAAAAATACTTAACTTCAAAAATCAAGCAGTAAAAACCACAGGGGGTTTTAAGACAACTACTCACACAGTTATCGCCTATGAAAATAACGTCACAGAATAATAATAATCTACTTCTCCTTTGGTCAAAACTTGTTATGAACCACCAGCCTGAACACATTGCAGGTTGCTTTTGTTTTTTGGGTTTGTTGTTGTTTTGGTATTGTTTGGTTTTTTTATCTTTTAAGTGAATGATTTGCCAGATACTTGCCAAGGCAATCTCATTTATATTAGGGCTGTACAAAACATACATGAACTTACAAGTTATTTTAGAAGCATGCCTAGCACGATGTGCAATTACAAACTGAAGAAGCTCACTGCAACAAATTGTTAAATGTAGGTAGGTAATAATTTCAGTGAGTTAGGCATTAACATTAAAAACTGGGCCATTCACTACAGACAATTGTTGAGATGTTGGCACAAGTGAAAATTTAACTGTATCATAGATTCAACTCTTTTTTTCTTTTTTAAATTCAATGCACACAATACATTACTACACCAAATGCATTTACCTGTACTGCAAGATCAGGATTCTGGCTTAATGACTGCATCATGCTTCTCATATAGGGCGCAGACAACATATTCTGCATAAGTTGTGGGTTTTCTGTTATCTGCTGTAATAAGCTCTGCATTCCTGGTGTGTTGAACATACCAGCTTAAAAAAAAGTAAAAGGCCACTTTAGTAAACATCCTGAGTATCATCAGATGAATTAGACTACCTAAAACCAGGATATAACCACTTGGTTTCCAGGAGTTTTAGCCCCTGAAATATACCTCAATGAGGTTCTGCTTACACAGACGCATCTACGCTAGAAGACAGAGGCTGTATCCAACAAGCAGTCCCACTAAGTATCTACATCATTAGCTGTTTTCACATTTGCCTCCAAACAGGAAAAATACTATCATTCATCTAGAGATTTTACCTTTGTTATTTTAAGGCAATACACAAGTACTATTATCACTTTTAGTTTACTCTTCATGTTTGTTTTTCTACAGAGGACTTTGATACTAGTCAAATGTTCTACAAAAGTAAATAGCAATAAAAACTTTGACTCAAAAACTCTCTTTCTAATGAAAGAATAATTTCAGAAAACTCCCAAGTATGTGCAAATATATGCAATTGTGGTAACAAACACACCTCCTAGTCCAGGTCCCAAATTTGGTACAGTTGAGCTCTGTCCTGTACTGCCAGAGGTGCTATTTCCAGCACTACTACTGCCACCGCTCCCACCATTGGTGCTGGTACTTGTCACGGAAGTCTGCGAGCTGGATTGAGGAGCCCAGGGATTTGGTAGAGGATCTCTATTTTCTGTACGAGATGGCTGACTGTCCCCTCCTGTTGATGCATTGCTTACTAAGGAAGCAAATGGGTTACCTCCAAACTACAGAGGAAGGAAAGCAAACATGTATCATCTACTAAAGCCAACCATTTTTAAGTCTGCTATAAACAGGAAGTTACCTTTCCAAAATTACACATGAAGATAAATGTTCATGGCTCTTCATCAGTTATATTCACCATCCTACAGTAATTTATTGTAAATATTCTGAAAAGACGCCAACATTGGTAAGTACTAGCACATCAAAAAAATTAGATCACATTTCTTTTTGAAAGCAGTGCTGCTACTACACTGGTATTTTGATCACAGTAAGGTGGTGTCTTGCATACTGGTGTCCAGCTTCAAAGCCTTTTTTCCTTCCCATTTTAGGTTCCAAGTTACTAAATGCACCCTTAAAAAAAATTTCCTGGACCTCAGAATTTTAAGGCAAAGAATTAAAGGAAATCAAATTCAAGTAATACAGAAATTCATTAACTTTAAAATAGCTTCTCAAACACACAAAGGGGTATCTGTATTTCTTCAAGCTTAGAAGAGCACAGAATTTGTAAAGATCTTTCCTCTCTAGAGTAAGAGGCCACATAATGACTTCAGGCTTCAAGAAATGTTTTGTGAAGTACACATTTGGAAATTTACATTACTTACATGCTTTTATTTTTTAAAAATATTTACTTTCAGCAGCATTTGCAATTTTTGCTCACCTGTTCCTGTGCTGCATTCAACATTGGCTCCTGAATATCTGTGTACATACGTCGCAAGGCATTGTATCCACCTGGTATACTTTCTAGGTTGCTCAAGGCGCGGTCTTGGTTTCGCATCATTTCCTGCATCATTGCAGGGTTTCTAGCAAGTTCTAGTGTCTAGGGAAGTGGAACGTTTAATCTGTATTAATAAGAAATCCATTCTAAAGTGAAAGTGTCAGCAGTTGGCAATATCTAAGTTACCACTGTCTAACCCAATTTGAAATTATGATTAAGGCCAAATCAAGATGTCAACTTAGTGGGAGTCAACTGAATTAGATATTTAGCCAGCATTCTACCAGAACCATCACTATGCTGGTTGGGTCAGGAAGCACCTGGCTAAACAGAAGAAAAATCTTGAATGAATTCTTCTTCTTCTTCATCTTTTCAACACAATATGCTCCTACCATTTCTAACATTGTTAAAGCAGGCAGCCTATAATACGAACTCTAAAATAAATTCCTACATTTTCAAAAGTATTCATTTGTTTTTTGGTGCCTTCTGCCAACACAGTGTATCTTACATACCATCTAATTTTAAAAGCACTCAGAAGTACCCACAGTTAGATAAAATGAAAATGTGTAGAATTTTGGAGAATTACTGCTTTGGTAGGCTCATTGTTGGCTAGACAACAGAAGGTTTCGAGTGCACACAGGGACATCCAACTCTAACCTCAGAAGACATGACTACGCAGTCTTCAATGTCTTTCAAAACTATGCTTCAGATTTTCTGAATTATCAATCTATTTTGGACATCAACAACTAGAAATACAAACATCAGTTGCCTACAGCAACCTTTTATGGATTTTCTAACAAGCCTAAATATTTCAAGAATGTTTAAGCACTCAACTAAGCACGTCCAATTCCTGCTCTGTTGTTCACAGTTACAGTATAATCAAAGGTCATGAACTTACAGAGATCCTTCTACATACCTGTCTCATTATATCTGGATTATTCAGCATGTGACTGATTTCTGGATTTCTCTGTATCAGTTGCTGCATTTGAGGGTTAGCCATAATTAACTGCCTCATCAGGTCAGGATTTGAAAGCATGCTCTGAACAAATGGATTTTCCATTATCTGAACCATCATTTCTGGGTTGGACATAAGTTGCCGTTGCATCTGACTTTGCAACTCTGAAAAGTTTGATGTATTTAAGCCCAGGCTACTCAGACCTGCCAAACCTCCAAGGCCACCTTTAAGAGGATGAAAAAAATATAATTGAACTTTCAGCTTCTAGTATACTTCTAATCAGATCCAGGTTCTTTCTAAATACAAAATACTTGAACATATCCCACACTTCAAAACAATGAAAACGAATGGAAAGTCCATCTTTGCAAGGCTGTTAAGGAGTTATCCACTAAGAGTTTGCTTCTTTAAATAACAAGACACATAACTAAAAATCCAACAAACTGCATCTGAAATAGAACTTGTTACAATACTAACAGCTTTTCTTCTCATTTTGCACAGCTAAGATACAATGGATGTTTGAGTTTTGGGGCCTTAGGTTGTGTGTCCTTCGGTCTCCGTCCCCGCCCCCCAAAACACTTTCCAAAGCATTTATAATAATCATTCATCTGTCTCCTGTTGGTTAGACTATAACCAAGACAGACCTCCCAATATGACTCATATTCTCTATTCCAATTAAAAGTAGAACTGCTCTTTTTACTAATGCACCAAGAACTAATTATGCTTTGAATTCCCCTCCTTTGCTGAGTCCAAACGAAAAAAAATTCAAAAGGTACTAGTCAGTCTGAAGAACTGGTTACACCTAAGAAAGTAACTGCTTACTATGGTTAGCTTTTCCAATTCTACCTCTTCCCCACCCCCCAAAAGCAAGTGACATGAAAAAAGATGAACCAAAAACCCAAGTGTGATTATGGAAATAGATAGTATTTTTAAGTTAATAGACTGCAGCCTTTTTATTAATGAAAGAGAAGACTGATAATGCTATCAGACTTAGAACCTGAGAAACACTGAATTGTAAGATTAGCAGCAGTTTTGTTATTTCAGTTCCAGATCTTGGCTTCATGTTACAGGTCCAGCTTCGTCAGTACTCTCCTCACAGCAATTCACATGCTCTTTTAAGGAGCACAAGGACACTGGAAGGAATTTCATTTCTCATAGTGCCAGACTATAACATCAGTGGCACCTTATTACTGAAGGTGAAACAGCACAAGTCTGAAGTTCTGCATATAAAATTAAGGAAACAACTTTCCTCTTATAATTTACTGATAAGAAACCGTCTACAAACAATACCATAGATATCTGTAATCAGTTTTTTGGGTGGTGTGTTTGTTTGGGGTTTTTTTTTTAAAGTTCTGTCTACATTAGACTACAGCTTCAGAGACAATTACCTGAATCCAGAGAAGATACCCACCATACTACCTAACAAATATTCTTACCCAAGCCAAAAGGGTTACTATTTGTTGAAGCTGGTGTTGAGGTACTAGTGCTTGATGTTGCTGTGGTAGCAGTACTCCCAGTGGTGTTTGCTTGTTGAGCTGGGTGGTCTTGTGATCTAAAAAAGCAAGTTTAAAAGTTGCAAGTTTGACAAGTTAATTTAAGTAATGCTATTAAATACAGGAATAGTATCATACTTGAAAATCTTAATTTACGTTTTTGATTCCTTCTCAAAAACCACACTACTACATCTAGATGGCTTCCTGTAACAAATCTTTCTCAGACATCTGTAATGTCATCAGTTTTTCAGAACAGTAGTTTGAAACATTAAGAAAATGGATGGGCACAACTGCAGCCATTACCACCTTCTCACCCTATCCCCAGGATGCCCACCAATGAATTGTTTCCTCTGCCCTTACCTTGCTTTAAGGATCCCTGCCTTATTCCACTATACTCAAGTACTACTGATTACATGCCTGGGGCTTAAAGAAATAAAGCCTAGCAAGATTTAATGTTGAATTTATTTCATGCCACATCTCTAACAGGATGCCCTACTGAATGTGAAATTTGGTTAAAGTCTTATTTCATTAGAAGACAAAGATCAGAATCTCAATAACCTTTGAGACTTTGAGAACAGGGTAAAAACATAGTTACACAAAGTTAAAGCCAGCATAATTTAGCACAGGCACTAAAGGCTGCCCGAGTCATATGCTCACCACACCTTTCTACTGCAAAGGCATAAACACGGGTGCTGCCATGTAGTAAAAGAGATCAAGGAACTGAGCTTGTGTAAAGCTAACCTGGCCTCTATTAAAAAGAAAAGAGGCTAGTTTGAAACCCAAATCAGTTCTCTAGGCTGGTTCAACAATCAATCTCAAATGCCTTTATTTGCAGAACTACAGCATAAAATAACTTGTAGAAATTATGAATTCAGACCTCACACAAAGGTTTAAGGATTTGACAGTACACAAAATTACATCTCAGTTCATCTCGGAGTACCTTTCTGCTATAATAAAATTCTGTGCTTGCTTCAGTAAAGCAAAGACCAGAGGCGGGGCAGGGCTGGGGAGGGAGGGAAGAGAAAAAATCCCAACCAAAAACCCCAAACAAACAAAAAACCCCAAGCCTGAGAGATGCCTCAGGTCCAGAGGCTTCCCTGAGAGTTCTAAGAGTTCTCTGACTCCAGCCTAAACATCAGCCACCAAAACCACAAACGGAAACCAAAAGGAACAATGAAATGTTTTGCATGCTTCGCAAGTTCTTTCACCAAATCATCAACACTAGCTTATAAGTAGCCCATCTGCTGGTATACCCTGCTGATTTGACCAGTGTTCTTGTAACAGGTAAATAAAACATGACATGCCAAGTCATGAAGGATGCCATGGGACCAAATCACCTCATTCAAGTTCTTACTGATGTTCTGGGTGTGTAGGAGAAATGAATTTGAGCCCACGACATCTAACGGTTCTTCTAACACTTAAGTCCATAGCGATTCCTATGAATTCAGTTTTGCATATTATATTTATATATAAAATATATATTATATTATAATATATTATATTATATATATTTGTACTCCTTTCTTGTTTACTTTCAGGTCTATCAAAACACACACAGATTCTGCTCAATGAAAACCCATTCTAGAAGAAACCTTCTAATAATCCAGGAAAGGGAATACGTGGATACTTGGCTTTGACATAAGCTGCCCTGACATAAGGCACTGGGTGAAACTCTGGGCTCCTGAGAAGAACAAGCATTAATACTCCGTAATGTTAACGGCAACTGTGAACTTTGAACACAAGACGACTACCATTAGCCAAGCAGCTGTAACTTCAATGAGGAAGATTATAGACTGTATACTGACCATCGATCTTCTGCTAAAGAGACTTGGTTTCCTTTGGTCTAGAAAACACATATACCTTTCCCCCGTAAGCAAAAGGAAAATAGTAAGCATAAAACCCTATTTGGTTTTTCAACTGAGAAACTATTTTGAGAAGGAACTGTACCTCTTCATGTAACAGACATGAAAGGTTCTCAAAGGAGGACAGAAAAGTAGATGAGACTGAAAACTTGCAGTTCATAGTGCTTCTATGGAAACTGGGGGTATACACCCTCAAGATAATGTTTTGAGTGTCAAGTCTGCCAGACTCAAGTCTTTGCGTAAAACTCCTGTGAAGTGCACATCATCTTTTATACCCACTTTTATACCCCATTATGTTTCCTCCTGTCACTTGTGAACAAATCATAGGTGCTGACTTGGAACTTTGTATTCAGATATTCAATGCATTTTCACTGCCCATTGCTAATCACTCACTGCTACTTTGACACTGTATAGGCCAGGTTACAAGATTATGCTGGAAGCCTCCATGATTCTGGAAAATGTAGCACAGTAATAAAATTATCTTTTTTCAACAAGGATTGGTTGGGATATATGAGGATTGCTATTTGAAAGTTACACATCTAATACTGTTTAGAAGGGAAAAGATCATCTTCAGACCTAGTTTTAGAAAAGAACTTTTCTTTATTCAGGTATACGGCAGCAACAGTAGCAGTAACAGTCAACAGAAAAGCAAATGGCATAGTGTGAAGTGGTTAGGAGCAATCCAATCTTGATACTCATGGCAGAAAGAAAATCAGCACTTGCCAGGCCACACCGGCAGGGTCTAAGTTATGCCTTTTGGGTCAAGCATAAAATCCAAGTATTTTAGTCAGAAGAATATCGAGATGGTTCAGGACAACGTTATACTTTCTCAATGGTAATTTTCTTTGTGCTGACAATTCTCTTTAGCAGGTCTTAGGAGCATATTTTTAGTTTATTTGAGCAAAGCTAGCAGGTGAAAACATTACTGCCTCATCTGAAGACAGGGTAGATACATCCAACCGGTCTGTAGTTTTTTGTTTGTACTTCCTTGTCTGAGACATGACTAAAACATTCTGAAGGTAATGGTAATACACTCTTCTAAAATGATTCAAAAAGAGTGGGAGAGAGGGGAGACATGGATTGCAATGCTGATAGGACCGATGCAGGGACACCAAAAATTCCCCAAAAGCCATAAATGTGGCATTACACATGGGTGCTCCTTTGCCCAGAGGCAAAGTGCAAGAAGGTACGAGAGGCTGGCAGTGGTATTTCAGGACGTATAGTTACTGCAGGTCCAACCTATGAACCCTCTGAAGACTGTGCAAGTCAAAAGCACTGCTCATGAAGCCTCTCTGCCACACTCAAGACTACAGGCTAAAAAAATCAAAAGTCATGACAACAGCAGAATGCTAGTTTAGATGCACGAAGCACAAAATTGCAGTATTAGCTAATACTATATACAAGATTGAGATTGCTATCAGGCCTAAATTTCAGGCTGGGGAGGCATAGGGCAGGGAAGGGAGATCTTTGCCAGTGGAAACAAAAGTGTTTTGACAGAGGCATGACTCCAGGTCACAGAAGATAGTCCCTCCAGGATGTGAGCATGGAACTGAAGACATCAATTTCAACAGATGCCTACATTTAATGTTAATGCTACTAATTTCACAGGTGCCTAAATTTAATGCTAATGTTACTATTAGCATATCACCAAGCCTCTGTGACTTGGTAAGGCCTGGAAAGGGAAAGCGTATTTCTTTTCTCTCCTAAGTTCCATGCTCTTTCCTTAATCATCTGACATTTTCCCACAGGAGAAGATCCTCACCACAAACAAAAAAGACTTAAGCAGAACAGGAGCAAGAACACTTTCAGTCTAGAACAACAAACATGTTATTGACTAAGCAAGCTAGATTCAATTGCAGGATATATTACCCTACTTGGTGAAAGGATTTTTTTAAGTTGAGTCTTTTCCTTCTGGGCACTTTACAGGAAGTAATGTGCAGATGACATAGCTCAACTGATGCACTTTGTCATTATCATTTTAAAGTTGCCTCACCAAAACAAACAAACAAAAAACCTTTAAATCCAAGTCTTTCTGTTCAGCCAGATAAATTAGCTGCACTAAAGCAGTTCTCTCATAAAAATTTTCTTTCCTTGTTTTACCAAAACAGCGAATAGGGATTCACTGCAAGTTTTCACGCATGAAAAGAAAAGCTGCACAACATATCTTTATGGACAGTAAGAGCTCATCTCTAAGAACTATGGAGCCAGAACACAGCCAAGCATTCAGCACTAAACCCAAAAAGTTAAATAACAAAAAAGCAAGGGACTTGCATTTAGAAACATGAATCTAATTAAAATACAAGATAAACCAAAGAAAAGAGCACTGTAATTTCAGATTTATTCTGCACCAACAGTGACTAAGGAACTGATTAAAGTGATTTAGTCAAATCTAGGTTTGCCCAACAGAAAGCTGTTAAGAATTCAGAGTATTTTTACTTCTAAGAGGTAAACAGAAGATCACTCATCGGTAAGATTACCTGTGTTGTGTTTTGATAACCAGGTGAACAGTAAGTCCATCGTGAATTCCATGCTGAGTCAAAGTATCTTGATCTTTTAAAATTTTTCCAGCAAATATCAACACAAGCTGATCAGTGTGGGACTTGAAACGCTTAGAGATTTCTTCCTTGAACTAAACAAAACAGTTAATATTATACATTTATGTAATTGAATATTGAACTATAATTTTTTTTAATGACTTAGAGACAAGCTATTTTTTTCACATTTAATGGATTACTGCACTTGCACTGCACATCCTGTTTTGCACAATCTAGAAATACTTATATTAAGTTTTCTCTACTTTTTTGTCCACAGGAAGATGGGAAATAGTTATTTCTTTTTCGTACAATAAAAATCAGAAGAGTTTCACATCTAGATCACTAGTTATGTAACTAGCAATAACAAAAATCTGATTCCACTTAAAGACTATTATGGCTTCAATCAGGCATGCATCCATGACAATAAATATATACTAGTAAATATACTGCTTATATATACACATATATATACACACTGTAAAGTATGTATATAATTATATACATAGTAAGTATGCACTAATAAACATAGACACGCCACGTGCGCACACACCACTGAAGCCATCCATTGCTGAAAGACTGAGGATGCAATGTCACAAGCATGATAAATGTCTACACTTTTACTGGAACTGAACAGAGAAGTATCCTCTCTTCTCAGACATATTTTTGCTGCCTTCCATGTGCCAAAACTAGCATTCCTTTCCACACAGGCAACAGTTACCTCTCAGGTGGCTCTGCTTTCTCATTCAACATATGAGATAGCTACATGAAATGCGGCTGCAGCCCAGGGCATGGTGAATAGCCACATTCTTCAGCTGACCAGGAAACCATACCCTCATTAAAACAACTAAACATGAAACACTGTATACCTTCTTGCCTTCCTAGCCAATAATAACCAGGAGATGCTTTGACTGAGATTTATTATTCTCTAAAGAAATGCCCTCATTGAAAGCAAAAAATTCACAAAACTTAAAAAGCAAGATATCCAAGAAAAACGCTAAGGAATGACTTGATTGTAAGAAAGCCAGATAGACAAATTTATTCAACAAGACTAGTCAGTAGGCTAGGTATTTTTAAAATTATTCCAGGCAGTTAGGAAGTCCTTCAGAAGTTCACTCTATTTAACATTTTAAAATTAAGTTGACCATACTACTTTAAAAAACATCCCAAACATCCTAGGGAATTCTTACTCCGCATAGGAAAATAAAAGATTAATCTTGCAATTAGTTATTGGTAACTACATTTTACAATATGCAGGACTAAAAAAGTAAAATCCCACTGTATTATGCTTTGAAGGTGAGTCTCTAATTGAACGGGTTTATAGTACAGGAAGAGAAAAAAAAACATTTAAAACAAAAAAGAGAGAGAGTCTGAGGGACAACAGAGGTAGAAGTCTCTGTGTCTGTGGAGGAAGTTGCCCTTGGTTAGTTAAAAGTCTACTGACACAAAGTTACTTCCAGTTCTTGGGGAAACAGCTTTTAAGTCAGCCTTTATACTGGCAATATTTAGACTTGCAAGTATTCCAGAAAGTCACTCAGTCCATTCCTTCTCCAAAGTGAGTTACTTACCTGAATTATTCCTGATATGTTTATCTAGTCTGTTCTCTGAGGTCGCCAGTGACTTTTTTCCAAGAAACCTATTCCAGTGTTTCACTATCCTATTTCTTCGCTGTCCTGCCCACAATGGACAACACAAACAGATTGTTCTTGTCCTTAGAATAAAGGGTTGCAGCAAGGCTAATCATTCCTTGAAGTTTGTTTTCTAATCCAATCAATCCCACCACTCTTTGGATTTTCAAATCCAATTACATTGTTATGTAAGTGTGGGGCTCAAAACTGGCCAAAATATTCCACTAAGTATAGATAAGAACTGGTGTGAAACAACAGGGTAAACCTCACACCCTGCAAGCTACATTCCTATTTATAAAAAAAAAGTGAGAAATCCATGTAGGAAAATATTCGTGTAACAGTGCTGACTTATTTAACAGCTATAACCTCTAGACTCTTCTCTGCAGAGCAACTCTTCAGGCAGTTGCTTCCTAGTCTGCATTCTTCTGGTTAATTATTCTTAATACACATTCCAAAGTAACATAAAAACAGCAGAAATACTCACAATTTGGTACAAAGCTAGTGCATAAGAATAAAGGACTACCATACTGTGCCAAACCACAGAGTAATGTCATTTACCCAAACTCATTTATTATTGCATTTTCCACAATATGTTGTGACAGTGAGATCCACAACTTAATTCTCATCAGAAGGCTGATCCTGTCGTATAAACAATATTCATAGAAGCATAGAATTACTCAAGTTGGAAGGGACCCATACGGATCATGGAGTCAGTCCACCTCCCTGCTCCTTGCAGGACTACCTAAAACTAAACCATATGACTAAGAGCATCATCCAGAAGCTCCTTGCACTCTGACAGGCTTGATGTTGTGACCACTTCCCTGGGGAGCCTGTCCCAGTGACCAACCACCCTCTCAGTGAAGAACCTTTTCCTAATGTCCAATCTGAACTTCCCCTGACACAGCTTCATTCCATTTCCTCACGTCCTATTGCTGGTCACCAAAGAGAGGAGATCAGCACATTCCCCTCTGCTGCACCCCTTGAGGAAGTTGTAGACTGCCATGAGGCCACCCCTCAGCCTTCTCTTCTCCAAGCTGAACAAGCCAAGTGACCTCAGCTGCTCCTCGGAAGTCTTGCCCTCGAGGCCCTTCACCATCTTGGTTGCCCTCTTCTGGACACGCTTTAATAGGTTGATCTCCTTCTTCAAATGACTTGATCTTAAACCAAGCCCTGTCACACATTTCTAGAAGCTGCTGTTTACCCATAAGTCAAGGAAACAAAACACCATTGATAGAAAATAACCAAACTGTATATAATATTACTAATAAATAGGCATCAAAGGCTATACACTTCCCTCTCCCTACTTGCATGTAATGCTATTTAGATGATCTGCAAAAACAACACTACAGTAAGACATGAATACAACAGCCAATGTACCAGGACCCCCAAAACAACTCCTGTAGCAACATACGTGCATAATCCAAATGTACAATAAATCTCTTTCCAGCCACAATAATAAAACTGTCAAGAATACTGAGCCAATTTTGGCTAACTGAGCGACGTTTACACAAAAAGCCTAAGTGAGATGCAAAAAGACAGTCAGGTCTCTTCATCAGCTTCACTTGCATTCAGCACAGCCTTGGGACTTCTGAAATGACCAGGTATAAGCAGGAACAAGCCCTCTGTTTGACACTTCATTCACAGATGACTGCCACATAGAACCTAGGTTACCATGCAAGATATTTTGCAAATGAGTCTGCTGATTAGTGTTAACAGTCAAAGATACCATCAATAACAATTAGGTCCACACACTTTTATTTTTTGCTGAGGCAGGCAGAAGAGAATTGTCTATACATTTGTAAAACAGAATCCCCAAAACATTTTCAATACGTGTGGGTTTGGTTTTTTTTTTTTTTTAATTGTCAGCATGTGATGTGTTACTTCTGGGGAAAAAAAAATTAAAAATCAAAAGATGAATAAGTCAGTCTTCAGTATCACCTGGTCTCTGCCAATACTGGAAGATAATTAGCCTTAGGTCAGAGTTTGGCACAAGTCACTACTGTTTGCACTGTGAAATAAAGTCAAGGTGGGTAGAAGTGAAGACTTTAACATCCTCTGGGGGCAAACACCTATCTTCACTATTCTCAGTCTCTCACTATTAATGGTAACTGAACTGCAAGACCATTCCCCAAAAGTAAAGGGGGAAATCTCTAAGTTTCTTTAAATTCAGACAGCGAAATGACAAGAGAAATGACTGGCAATTGCATTCTTACTTCCACAGACCTTATCTGTGTAGCTTTTACAGGACTCCCCACCGCTCTTACTGGCAACAAATAATTTGGGACATAAGGTGCTACAGTAATGAAAGACAACATAACCAGTTAAGACAACTATCTCAATTTCCTTTTCCCTGAACAGAACCATAAACATCAATCTGGTATGTATTGCCTCAGAGCCTCAGATTAAATATCTACAATCAACAGCAAAGGGAATAAAGGAAATGAGATTATGATGATGGGAATTAATACATATTTAGGCAGTTGTAAGAAAATAAACTCTGGTATTGTTTAAATCTTCAGTTTGTAAAACCAAACTAAATAACACTCTCAGTAAATTACAGTTAAAATACTTTGTCACCTGGGAAAACCAAAAGCAGAAGGAGTTCAAAGTGTCACTGGCTGGAAATGATGAGCATTTCTGGCCAATTCTCCTACTGCACTGACTCTTCCTTTTTATTAACATGCAACACTCCAAGCAGTGGTTTCAGCTCATTTGCTTTACTGTTCTAAAATACATGTTTTTCTTCATTGTAATAATACTAGGCATTATGGTATTACAAAGGTGTTCAGTTATATCTGAGCATAGAAAAGGACTTGAAGTAAAAATGAAAAATGTTTCACCATACGTAACACCTAACATATTCACGGAACCTAGTTCATTGTACTCGTCTAGTAACTGAATACAATAAAAATAATGTAAAATGATGTAAATTTTAGACATAATTATTAGACTAATCAGTGGAGAGAAACACAATGGGAATCAGACTGAAACACAAGACTAACATCTAGACAGAGGACTCATTTCCCTAGGGAGAAAAAGGGAAAGTATTCTTAACCAGAGTGAATTAATTCAAGGTCACAGCCTCCTCAAAGCATGGCCACTTGTAGATTTGGCATGACTTAGAGCAAATCTAAGGCTAGTCTTGTTGAAGCGCCATGCCCACATTACCATTTTACCTCAGGTTAACTTGTTTCTGTCAACTTTTTTTTGTTTTTTAAAGGACAGGAACAGTGTAATTTTTCACACTGAGAACATTCACATTTTTTTTAGCAGCACACCAGCACTTCTTGTTTGCACTCTCAATTTCCATGCCAAATATCCTCATCTGCACACAACTTTAAAAAACTCAGCCCAATATTCCACTAACAAAACTCATCTTTTTTGTTCCATGTTAACACAAAAAAAGGCTCCATGAAGCAAGTCAGGACTTTTATTGCACCTGCTCAACTTGATTGGCTCTGAATGTTTTTGCAAGGTATGGGTGTTGATGCCCAGTGCTGAACAAATGCATACTCGTTGCGGTGGATTCATGCTGGCTGGACATCAGGTGCTCACCAAAGCCGCTCTATCACTCCCCTCTTCAGCTGGACAGGGGACACAAAATATAACAAAAGGCTCATGGGTCGAGATAAGGACAGGGAGATCCCTCACCATTACAGTCACAAGCAAAATGCACTTGACTTGGGGAAATTAGTTTAATTTACCACCAATCCAAATCAGAGTAGGATAACGAGAAATAAACCCAAACCTTAAAAAAACATCTTCCCCGCCCCCCATCCCTTCTTCCCGGGCTCAACTTCACTCCCGATTTCCTCTACCTCTTCCCCCACAAACGGCACAGGGGGACGGGGAATGGGGGTTGAGGTCAGTTCATCACACGTTGTTTCTGCTGCTCCTTCCTCCTCACACTCTTCCCCTGCTCCAGTGTGGGGTCCCTCCCACGGGAGACAGTCCTCCACAAAATTCTCCAATGTGAGTCCTTCCCACGGGCTACAGTTCTTCACAAACTGTTCCAGAGTGGGTCCTTTCCACGGGGTGCAGTCCTTCAGGAACAGACTGCTCCAGCGTGGGCTCCTCTCTCCACAGGTCCACAAGTCCTGCCAGCAAACCTGCTCCAGTGCAGGCTTCCCATGCTGTCACAGTCTCCTTTGTGCACATCCACCTGCTCTGGCATGGGGTCCTCCATGGGCTGCAGGTGGATATCTGCTCCACCGTGGACCTCCAGGGGCACAGCCTGCCTCACCATGGTCTTCTCCAGGGGCTGCAGGGGAATCTCTGCTCCGGCACCTGGAGCACCTCCTCCCCCTCCTTCCCTGACCTTGGTGTCTGCAGAATTGTTTCTCTCACAGGTTCTCACTCCTCTCTTCTCCAGCTGCCGTTGTGCAGTTGTTTTTCCCCCTTCTTAAATATGTTATCCCAGAGGCGCTACCACTGTCGCTGATGGGCTCGGCCTTGGCCAGCAGCAGGTCCGTCTTGGAGCCGGCTGGCACTGGCTCTATTGGACAAAGGGGAAGCTTCTAGCAGCTTCTCACAGAAGCCAACCCTGTAGCCCCACTGCTACCAAAGCCTTGACACACAAACCCAATACACTCGTACCTGAGCTTATTGAAGTAAACATTTTGTCACTGAACAAAGCAAATGTCTGAATACACATGAAGTAGAACAGCTGACTAAAGCAGAGACTGTTTTGCACTGGCACTTTGCAGAGCAGATCCATACTTTAAACATTAACGTACTAACATCTCACCATCTGGCAAGTTAGCTAGGAAGGGTCTGGTAAAAAGTTATTCCAGGCAAAGTAGAAATCTTAACATGCAAACTGTCCTTTGATGTTACCACCGTACAATGATTCAAAAGCTTTTGCTGACTCACTCTATGACATCAAAAACAGCAACTGTAATAACATTACTATCCATTCACATGACAAAGTGCTGTGAAAAAGCAATAAAAAGAGGAAAACAAATGAAAAATACTTTCCCAAATCCTCTCAACCTTGGCTTAATAAGACATATTTAAAAATTAAATTACAGTAAGAGTCTGAAAGAGACCTGAGGGAATTAACATCCAATTCCCGCTGAAAAGTAAGAGAAAACAGGCCCCTAAAAACTGCAACTGCTTTGAAAATACTAAGCTACAACTTTCCCTAGATGACAATAAAAAAGCAAAAGTTGCTGACTCTTCCCACACCAAACTCTGTTTTGAACGTGGTAGTGGATGACATGGAAGCAAAGATTTGTATCTAGAGGGCTGAACTGCAGTTGACATTCCCAGCAGCCCCTCGAACAGTTCTACTACAAAGGAAGATTTTCAAAACACATTACCTTCTTCAGCACTGCTGCTTAAAAATATGCTCCCTGATCATTTAAACTTTCAACTGCCATTCCCAGTAACACACACAGTTACGTGTATTAGCTGGACTTTAGTCTTTCTTACACTCACGCCCACCAGTTTCAACACAGGCTAACTTTGATGAGCTGAAGCTTTCTCTTATACAATAAAATTAGTGGCTACAGGTCTTCTTGACCCAAGAAGCAAGGAACCAAACACACTCATGGCAATACAACTGCTGATAGCTGTGGTCTCCTTTCCTGATGAATCACACCTGGTAATCTTATGACTGTGAATTAAAATGAGTCAGTGAAAACAGGGTTTCATTGCACAATTCTTGGACGCTATACAGGAAGGGGGGCAAGAATTTGTGGTTTCAAGCAGGAAAGCACTTTTGGCCCACAGCCCATGGTTTGCAGCAGATAAAGCATAGCTAGAAAGCGCACTCAAGCTTAGGCTTCCATATAAGCGTATTTTACCTTTCATGACTCGATGGAGTTACTCTCTTCCTGTGCTCTTCCCAATGACCCATGTTAGTTTCACAATCAAATTGTTTCCTCAAACATCTGCAACCAAACCAAACTCACAAAAAACTCATGTCAAGAAACAAATTCAGATTCTTGATGAGCTTACAAGGCTAGCAGCCCATAAAGAAAAACTGCAGCAGTGCAACCTAGTGGAAAGGGCTCAGGACTCGTGTTCTAGCCAGTTCCATCCCTTCCAAGCATCCTTCAGCAAGCCACTCCACTCCTCCACGCTTTGACTTAGGAGAAATGGTTAGCAATAATTCCCTTTGCCATAAAAGCACTTTGCAACCCACTGGTGGAAAGTTGTGTACTTGCAACAGAACTAATCTGTTCTCTAGCGAGTCACTGAGACTGGAAAAGGGCACAAAAGGATTATGTGTAAAATGGGATTCTTGCAGTAGAGCTCACAGAATCATAGAATCACACAATCACTAAGGTTGGAAAAGACCTGTAAGATCATCAAGTCCAACCATCAACCAAAAAAAAAACCACCACCATGCCCATTAAGTCATGCCCCACAATGCCTCATCCACATGTTCCTTGAACACCTCCAGGGATGGTGACTCCACCACCTCCCTGGGCAGTTCATTCCAGTGTCTCACCACTCTCTCAGTAAAGAAATTTTTCCTAATATCCAGCCTGAACCTCCCCTGGCACAACTTGAGGACATTTCCTCTTGTCCTGTCGCTAGTCACTTCGGAGAAGAGACCAACACCCACCTCTCTGCAACCCCCTTTCAGGTAGTTCTAGAAAGCGATAAGGTCTCCCCTCAGCCTCCTCTTCTCCAGGCTGAACAACCCCAGCTCCCTCAGCTGATCCTCATAAGACTTGTGCTCCAGACCCCTCACCAGCTTCGTCACCCTTCTCTGGACACGCTCCAGCACCTCAATGTCCTTCTTGTAGTGAGGGGCCCAAAACGTAACACAGTATTCGAGGTGCAGCCTCACCAGAGCCGAGTACAGGGGCACGATCACCTCCCTGCTCCTGCTGGCCACACTATTTCTGATACAGGCCAGGATGCCATTGGCCTTCTTGGCCACCTGGGCACACTGCTGGATCATATTCAGCCGGCTGTCGATCAACACCCCCAGGTCCTTTTCTGTGGGGCAGCTTTCCAGCCACTCGTCCCCAAGCCTGTAGCATTGCCTGGGGTTGTTGTGACTCAAGTGCAGGACCCAGCACTTGGCCTTGTTGAACCTCATACAATTGGCCTCAGCCCATCCATCCAGCCTGTCCAGATCCCTCTGCAGAGCCTTCCGACCCTCCAGCAGATCAGCACTCCCGCCCAACTTGGTGTCATCTGGAAACTTGCTGAGAGAGCGCTCGATCCCCTCATCCAGATCATCGATAAAGATATTAAACAAGACCAATCCCAAAACTGAGCCCTGGGGGACTCCGCTTGTGACCGGCCGCCAACTGGATTTAACTCCATTCACCACAACTCTCTGGGCTCGGCCATCCAGACAGTTTTTTAACCAGCAAAGAGTGCACCTGTCTAAGCCATGAGTTGCCAGCTTCTCCAGGAGAATACTGCGGGGGACAGTGTCGAAGGCTTTGCTGAAGTCCAGGCAGACAACATCCACAGCCTTTCCCTCACCCACTACTCGGGTCACCTGTCATAGAAGGAGATCAGGTTGGTCAAGCAGGACCTGCCTTTCATGAACCCGTGCTGGCTGGGCCTGATCCCTTCGTTGTCCTGCACATGCCCTGTGAGCGCCCTCAGGATGAACCTCTCCATAATCTTCCCCGGCACCGAGGTCAGGCTGACAGGCCTGTAGTTCCCCGGATCCTCCTTCCGGCCCTTCTTGTAGATGGGCGTCACATTGGCAATCCTCCAGTCATCCGGGACTTCCCCCATTAACCAGGACTGTTGATAAATGATGGAGAGCAGCTTGGCAAGCTCCTCCGCCAGCTCCCTCAGCACCCTTGGGTGGATGCCATCAGGCCCCATAGACTTGTGAGCGTCCAGGTGGCACAGCAGGCACTGCTTCCTCCTGGATCATGGGGAGTTTATTTTGCTCTCCATCCTTGTCTTCCAGCTCAGGGAGATGGGTACCCTGAGGATACCTGGTCTGGCTGTTAAAGACTGAGGCAAAGAAAGTATTAAGTACCTCAGCCTTTTCCTCATCCTTCATGACGACGTTCCTCCCTGCATCCAGTAAAGGATGGAGATTCTCCTTGGCTCTCTTTTTGTTGTTAATGTATTTATAGAAGCATTTTTTGTTGTCCGTCACGACCATGGCCAGGTTGAGCTCTAGCTGGGCTTTTGCCTTTCTAATTCCCTCTCTGCATGACCTAACGAGGTCCTTGTACTCTTCTTCAGTTGCCTGCCCCTTCTTCCAAAGGTGATAAATTCTACTTTTTTCCCCCTGAGTCTCAACAAAAGCTCCTTGTTCAGCCAGGCCGGTCATCTTCCCCGCTGGCTCTTCTTACGGCCCGTGGGGACTGCCTGCTCCTGCGCCTTCAAGATTTCCGTCTTGAAGAACGTCCAGCCTTCCTGGGCGCCTCTGCCCTTCAGGACTGTCTCCCAAGGGACCCTCTCAACCAGTGTCCTGAACAGGCTGAAGTCTGCCCTCTGGAATTCCATTGTAGTGGTATTGCTGACCCCCCTCCTTACTTGGCCAAGAATTGAGAATTCTATCATTTCATGGTCGCTAAGCCCAAGAAGGCCTCCGACCTTCACTTCTCCCACCAGACCCTCTCTGTTTGTAAACAGCAGGTCAAGCAGGGCACCTCCCCTGGTAGGCTCCTTTACCAGCTGTGTCAGGAAGTTATCATCTTCCACACACTCGAGGAACCTCTGGGACTGTTTCCTCTTAGCTGTGTTGTACTTCCAGCAGACATCCGGTAAGTTGAAGTCCCCCACAAGAACAAGGGCTTGCAACTGTGAGACTTCTGCCAGGCACTTGTAGAACGCTTCATCAGCTTCTTTGTCCTGGTTGGGTGGTCTCCAACAGACCCCCACCATGATATCCACCTTGTTGGCATTCCGCCTCATCCTCACCCATAAGCATTCAACCCTGTCGTCACAGTCATTGAGCTCTATACAGTCAAAACACTCCCTAACATACAGAGCCACCCCACCGCCTCTCCTTCCTTGCCTATCCCTCCTGAAGAGCTTATAGCCCTCCATCGCAGCACTCCAGCCATGCGAGTCGTCCCACCACGTTTCTGTGATGGTGACCACGTCATAGCTGTCCTGCTGCACAACGGCTTCCAGCTCCTCCTGTTTGCTGCCCATGCTGCGTGCATTGGAGTAGATGCACTTGAGCTGGGCTATCGATTTCGCCCCCAACATCGGCACATCACCCCTAGGCTCATCTCTAGGTA
Organism: Gavia stellata; assembly: GCF_030936135.1. Taxonomy (NCBI): domain Eukaryota; kingdom Metazoa; phylum Chordata; class Aves; order Gaviiformes; family Gaviidae; genus Gavia; species Gavia stellata. The sequence continues at coordinate 45,189,932 of NC_082637.1, forward strand.
GCCTGATTTCATCCCCTTCCCCCTTCAAATCTAGTTTAAAGCCGTCTCGATGAGGCTCACCAACTCATAAGCGAGGATCCTTTTCCCCCTTGGGGGTAGTTGAACTCCATCTGCACTCAGCAGGCCCGGGGCTGCGTCGACCACCCCATGGTCAAAAAAACCAAAATTGCTCCGGCGGCACCAGCCTCCGAGCCACGCGTTGACCAGGTTGGCTTTCCTGTTCCTTTCAGCCTTCTTCCACGCCTCTGAAGGGATTGAGGAAAACACCACCTGTGCTCCCGATCCCTCAACCAGTCTCCCCAGCGCTCTGAAGTCCCTCATGAGCCCTTTTAGGCTTCTTTGCTCAACCTCCTTCTTGAGAATCTACCCTATACTTTCTTTTTCATCAGACAGCAAAGATGTTTTATCGTTCAGCTTACCTGGGAGGAGCTTGGGCAACACTCATTTTTCGTGAGGAAACACTGAGATGTGAGTTACTGCTGATAGAAGAACTCCTCCTCATCTGGCCTTTTAGGTAAGCATCTTTAAACAGTTTGTCTTTAGCAAGTTTTAAATTTAAGGTGATACAGAATATAATCATGAGTGGACTACACACATAATGGCTAACATTCTTTTTAGCCTGTCAGTGATAGTGAACAGTTAACCCCATCAACAACAAGAAGTCTAAACAAAAGCATTTTTCTTCACGTCACCATGTATTCCCAATTGTTAAGATTTTGACCTAACCTTACTCCCAGACAGTGACCCTCCTTACATAGCCAAGGTTTATAGTCACTAGACTGAGATGTTGATTGGGGTCTAAAATCAGTATATAGAATATCTTACTATGACACCTCTATCACAGCTGTTCATTCATTAGGGTTTTCTCTGCTGTTGGCAATTTTGAACAGTGTGCAGGACGATCTTGAAAAATTCTCTGACACCCTTGACCCATGACTGAGGGTGAGGGATGCTAGCAAAACAAATCCACAGAAAATCACAGGAGGAAGGCAGGCCCTATTCTACATGGATAAAGTTTAAAAAATCAAAATGAACCTGTTACTCTGCAGAAAAGTATCTGCACACAAGACACTTCACAGTATTATTTAAATAGGTATTCTTATTTTACTATATATGCCAGACATTTATCAGAAAACACTCACTAAGTACCAAGGTTAGATAACTGATACTTTCGAGTTACATCTAACTAAGCCAACTGTCAGGGAAGTCTCAATATACCTTCTTCTAAAGGTTTTTGTTCTACCAAATAGCCATCTACCATTGCTCTAAAACAATTTTAATCAAGTTTCCAAAATGAGAAAAAAAGTAGCTTAAGAAACATGAATAATCAGAGTATATTGCAAGGCGGACTCCATGAAGAGTCACACAGATGCGTTTCAATGCACTGAGACACCAGATGATGGAAAACCTAATGCTAAACAATTCAGGTACTCAAGTGCCTTGAGTCTCAACAGAAAGCTAAATTATAATCCTGGAAAAGAAGAACAAACCGGACTCCATTACATAGTTTCAACCTCTTTTGATTGTACTATTCAGTAATTCCTGGACTACAGAAAAAAAACAGACAGAATTGGATTAAGTTAAAAGAATTGAAATTAAACTGTTCTTATGAAATAAAACATTACATAAAATATTAAAAGCATACTCAAATCAGGAAAGATGGTCCACTACAAAATCACCCCATGGTCCCCTTAACATTTACACCTGTGTGATCTTTATAAGCAGAACATGACCAATTTGGGATTGTGAAAACCAGGCACAAATCTGAAACCCTGGATTTATGGATGTAAAGTTTTAACCATAAACTGTACTCAAGTTGTAATCAGGGAATACAACTTTGGAGATCTCCACTTGACAAAAAGCGGAGTCTCAACACAATGTATACATTTACACATATAATTCAGTCCATCAGGTTTTTATCTATAATTTAGCGTCATACAGAAAGAACAAATATTTATATGTTCACTTAGTTTAAAAAACATACTACAAGTTGTTAAATATGCTATTACTGAAAACTGTATTCTGCACTGAAGAGAAATTCCGTAAAAAGGTTGAATAAAAATGGAGAAAAAATGCAAAAGAACCAAATTTGTCTTCTGTAGAACTAAACTCAATTTCATAACTTTTCCAGATGGACATTACTCTAAAATTTTCAGATAATCACAGGATTGACAATAATTCTCTGCAAGAAATGCCAGCTTCTGAAATCATTAGTGCAGATTTGTTATACCCACTCTTTGGTGGCCTAAGAGTTAAAAACATTCAGCAAGGCATGTTATTCAGTTTCAGAGTTGTAATGCTCACAGAACCCAAGACTTGGTATCTTGCAGTCTGCATACACATTGGCGGACAGCAGCTCTGAACCATTTACAGTAAGTTCGCAAACACTGCAAATGTCAACACTGGGCATTACAAGAAGCACACCATGAAGCTTCAGCAAAGCTTTAACTCTGTCTTCCAGGACAAGAGGAAATGCCCTCAAGTTGTGCCAGGGGAGGTTCAGGCTGGATATTAGGAAAAATTTCTTTACTGAGAGAGTGGTGAAACACTGGAATAAGCTGCCCAGCGAAGTGGTGGAGTCACCATCCCTGGAGGTGTTCAAGGAACGTCTGGACGAGGCATTGTGGGACATGGTTTAATGGGCATGGTGGTGTTAGTTGATGGTTAGACTTGATGATCTTACAGGTCTTTTCCAACCTTAGTGATTCTGTGATTCTAAAATTCCCTTATGTCTAAATGATGAAAGTAAAACTGTTTTTCCATGTAGCTGGTTCCAACACCTCATCAGTCAAACAATTCAAGTCATTCACTAAGACATTAAGACGTAAGTTGCCCATAACATGAATGCACTTTCTCTTTGCATACAGACTTTACCAAAACACATTGTTAAATCAAGTCTGCTAAGCAAGGAATTGCAAAGATTGTATTGCCATGACTCAGGAAATAAACCAAAGCTGGGGGGGGGCGGGGGCGGACAGGGAGACAAAAGACAATTTTACTGAGCTAAAAAGTAATTTTACTGAGCTAAGAAGTGTCAGTACCGTCAGGGTCAGCTGAAGTCACCAGGCTTATAGGTATGCATCTTTACCCACCATGTATTCATGAAGTCTTTGCACAGAGCAAGATCAGTATCATACCCCGTTAAGAAAGCAAATATTTGGTCCCTGTCCTCATACTGAGCCAAACTGTGCTCAGCACAACCAGATAGGTTCCACAGAAAAAAAGACAAATGGGTAGCACTTGCAATCAACTGACCTCCCAGGGTGGCTTTGTACTTGAAGGTTATTTTCCATTCCGACCTGCATACTCGTTGTTCTAGCTGCACAACACAGGATAAGCAATAACAAATCCTATGTGGCTGAAGTTTTCCAACATAGGCAAAAATCTTCCTTGACTTAGGACGGTTGCAAACCTGATTTACATTAAGGGAGCAACATAAAATATGCTTTGTGTAGCCCTAAATTTGGCCCTGATGACCCAAAATATTTACCTAAAAACGTAGATTTTTGTTCTGGCAGTATTCTGAAATTACTGTAAGCAAATAAACAACAAGTCAACTCACTAAGTCATACTATTAGCTATAGAAATACACAACTGAATGTGTTTTATTTTGCTGTATGAGCTTAGGGTTGTTCAGTTTCTTTTCAACCTGCAAATATGGCAGGCATTGCTGGCCCACCTATGCCAGCAGAACAAAACGCCTGCTGATCCCAGATGCATTTAAACAGATGTTCAACCTGTTTTGTATTTGAGCTTAACCTATTTTCAAGGCTGGCTCTACAAACATCACATCCACTGTTGATGCCTATGATTAAGAACAGCTCATTTTAACAATTTAAGAGAAACAGCCAATACTAGTCACACTACAGGGACAGTGCATTTTTTAGTGCTAGCTATGACATTGGCTAGGACTCCAAGAAAATGGTCAGCCTACAAGGGCAATCTTACTTCACAGAAATCAAGATAGAACTGCAGATCTGATCTTTTAACAGCAGCTCCAAGAGAGACAACATGCAGAGTTTAAGATATCTGTGGAAAAAAAAGACATTTTAAGCAATGCGTTCTATTAACTACCTAAACTTACATGGCTGCTTTCAGTAAAAATTCGTGTTCTTGCTAGGTTGTGTAACTATTCGAGTTTTTTAACATAATTGCTTATTTGAAAACCTGTCAGCCCCACATTTGAAACAATCTTGTTAAAGTCAAATTTATTACAAAATTCACATCTTAAGTAAATCTGTTTATAATTCCTGAAGGACTCAAACTAATGGCAGACTGCTTTTCAGGACAAATGTGATCCTCAGGTTAGATGCAGTGTATGAATCTCTCTTTTAAAAATAAAACAAAACAAAAACCCCAAAACCTGCAAAGACTTTTACAAAAACTGCATTGACGCTTGTGGTTTAACCCCAGCTGGCAACTAAGCATCACATAGCCGCTCGCTCACTCCCCCCCTGCCCCAGCAGGATGAGGGAGAGAATCGGAAAAGTAAAAGTGAGAAAGCTCATGGATTGAGATAAGAACAGTTTAAAAATAATAATAATAATAATAATAATAATGAAAAGGAAAATAACAACAACAAAACCCCAAGAAAGACAAGTGATGCAAATGAAAACAATTGCTCACCACCTTCCGACCGATGCCCAGCCTGTCCCCGAGCTGTGGTCTCCCAGACAGCTTTCCCCCTAGTTTATATACTGAGCATGATGTGAATGGTATGGAATACCCCTTTGGTCAGTTGGGGTCAGCTGTCCCGGCTGTGTCCCCTCCCAACTTCTTGTGCACCCCCAGCCTACTTGCTGATGGGGTGGTGTGAGAAGCAGAAAAGACCTTGACTATGTAAGCACTGCTCAGCAGTAACTAAAACATCCCTGTACATCAGCACTGTTTTCAGCACAAATCCAAAACATGGCCCCATACTAGCTACTATGAGGAAAATTAACTATATCCCAGCCAAAACCAGCGCAATGCTGCTCACAAATCTATGGAGAACAGAAAAGTGAAAAGCACCCTTTTCAGACTGAGATTGCTGGGAAAGCGGTGGACAACATTAAAAAGCAAACACAGTCATTTTACCTTTGGGAGAAATGTCTAGATTAAGCTTGCAGAGGGAGTAGCTGATAGTATACAACACGGCAGCTACCAAAAGACCAGTGAAGGCAAGAGAGTAGTCTCACCTCTCTGACAGCTGGAGGGAAGACCTCAATGAAACTTCTGTCTGGGATACTTATAAGCCAAATGCTGACATAAAAAACCCTGAATCTAAAACAGACCCAAAGGTAATAACTTGAAAAAAGTATCAGCACTTTGTCTCTTCACAGCAACTAGGTGGAACAAGAGTCTGACATTCCAGCCAAGGTGGTGGCACTACGTTTTATACTTGGGAGCCTTTAATTCATCTTTTGTACCTCCTTTCTGATAACCACATGGTGTCTTTCAGCTAATCCACAAGGAAATTATTTCAAGCTCTGTATCTAGACACCAGTGGCACTCCCACACATGTAGCCTTGTTTTGGTGAGATTTGCAGTTACCAGCCGTACCAAAAAAAGTGAAGTCAAGCTGAGTTGCCTCATTCAGAGACATTTCAGTGACAATTTCAGATAAATTCTATGGAAAATGAAGTAAGCTTTGAATCTCCTTCAGGGAACTTCACTTTCTGGAGTATTTTAGCATAGCAATGTCTACATCCTTCACAAGCAAGAGACTCTGGCTTTATAGAGCCTCTACCTTACACTTTGATTAAACCTTTTCTACGATTTGTAGCTTTCTAATCTAATTAAATGAAGTTCTAGTCAATACTTGCATGGAAAACGTCCAAGGAAAATGGAAGAGTTGCAGGAAATAGTGTCAATGATTCAGTAGGTGTCACTGCTTCTGTTCACCCAAAGGCTCCATGGGGCACAGACTTTCACAAAAATGCCAAAAAGACCCTCATGATTCAGAGTTATCTGACCATACTGCCATACTAAATACCGTATCAATAAGTAGCACATTTAAGTACAGCAGAAGGTGTGCTTTTTTTGTACTGCAGATTGTACAAACACAGTCTAAAGACACAACTTCCCTAAAATGAAGACATCTTTGCATAACCTACTCGCTGTTTTTAAAGACAGTTGTAGATCAAGATAACCACCGGCAATACAGCAGTGCGACGCAGGTGATTGCATACGTTTTCTATAGTCATGCTAGCTAGCCAGCCAGCCTCCTACTTGCAGACTGAGTCAGCTCGACAGGACAACTCACAGTTAGAAAGCGAGCTACATCCACCTCCCGGGCCGGTTCTCAGCATTGCAACAGGGAGGAGAGAAGCTGGGGAAGAGGAGATGAAGCGGGAGGTTTCTTCTATCCTCGCTTGCCTCAGATGGCAGCGGTCCTCTCCTGGGCCGGGATCGGTCCTAGCACTCGCCCAACAGCGCCCAGAGCAGCCCGGGCGAGCAGGAGCTGCTTTGTCACCGGGAAGGGCCCTCGCCCTGCAACGCTAGAGGCGGAAACCGCGAGCCCGGGCTCTTCTCCCAGGCCGCGCTCCAGCCGGCCCCGGGCCCTAACCCCGGCTTGCCTCCTCACCCCCGCCAGACCCCCGCAACGCTCCCCCTCGTCCGCCAGCCCCCTCAGCCAGCCCCGCTGCCCCTCACCTGCCGGATGCTGCTGGTTTCAGACACGGCGAACTCCTCTTTCTCTTTGGGAGTCTTCACCGTGACTTTGATGATCCGCGGCTCGGCGGCGGCGGAGCCCCGGCTGGGAGAGTCCGGGGGGCTGCGACCCGCCGCGGGACCCTCCGCGCTCTCCGACATGGCGGGGGCGGGGGGGAGGGGAGGGGAGAGGAGAGGAGAGGCGAGGCGAGGCGAGGCCTGGCCGGCTGCGGGCGCGCGGCTTCCAGCGACTCCAGGCGGGCTGTCCCAGCCGCGCAGCGCCCGCGACACCCGCTCCCGCAGCGGCGGGCGGAAACAGCACGGCGCGGCCGCGGCGCGCGCTGATGACGTCCCGCATCGGGGAAGTTACTAGAAAGGGGAGCTGTCTGCCCGGGCGTAGGCTTGCCCGCCCCGCTCCTCCAGCGCGCGTGCGCCGTCCCCGCCCTGGAGGAGCGGGGCGGTGGCGCGGAGCCTGCGCATGCGCCGCTGGCCTTCACCGGCTGCGCGGGGACTTTACGTCCCTGAGAGCGACGCTCTCCCGCGATCAGAGTGCCGCAGGGGAGCTTAAAATTACTTTTCAGCTACAGTTCTGTGCTTTGAAGTTTCGGGTAAATACATGAAGAGGGTTGCTGGGAGTTTCCCAGTGTTGGGAGTGCAGATGCCCGATGCGCAGCTGCGGTTTGCCGGAGCGCTGATCCGTCAATGGCGTAACAGAGGCCGGTCAGGGCCTGCGCGGTTTTTTGTGTTGGAAAACGCAAGAAAACTAACTCGGTGCAGCTTGTGAACCTGCACTGAGGAGATAAATCATGCCTGTTGCTTTTAAATTGCTTACTTGGCACCAGCTGAAGGGTTATAAGTACTAAACATTTACTACTTTAAATGTAGCTTTGCTATGGACCAAAAGAACTTTGTCACTCATTAAACCTAGTATCACCTAGTATCAAGCATTTTCCCAAAATATGAGTGGTTTTCCTGACTGTCAGGAAATTCAAGATGCCTGTTCTGGTTTTGGTGTAAAACGCATGTGTGGCTTCGAATTCCAGAGTCAAATGCCCTTTTTCCCTTAAATAAGAGTTGGCGTTTCCCACAGTAGCCTGGCGCACCAGATGATTTGCTGGCTTGGTCTGCTGTTGGGATAATCTCTCAGGAGCTCTATGTAAATTGTTTCAGCTGATACTAAATCAAGTGTAATACAACATGGTAGGCTCCAACCCTCTCAAATTTTTACTAAAGGATTTTAAAACCTGCGAAGAGGTTTTAAAATAGGAATACTAAAGACTGGCTGAAGGCAATTCCAGGTTTTGCCTCTCCTAGAGCTTTGGTTTGTTGCAGGCAAAAATAATTCCAGGCATATTTAACCACTAAGCCTTTCCTTGGTCACACTTGTTCCTTCTCCACATTAGTCACGACCCTACAAGGTGTTGAATTCTGCTTGCAGCAGAGCACTTCGACACATGCCAGTGCTACACTGTCCTATCAGTTGGCACGGTGAGGGACATAATGAAGTAAAGTTTTGCACTGCCATCAAGCAGTGATTTCAAGCAGAAATCGCTCAGATCAAAGTGCAAGGAGCTGTTCCTCATCCCAGGCTGTTCTTAGTTTACAGATACAGCTCATGCTGACTGTATTGTTACTTGAGTAGAGTTTGTACTGGAGTAGCACAACTGCTACCTGGTTATGGTTAGTGGAAATTGACAAGTTAGACAAATACTCGTTAGTGTTATTTACTGCTGTATATTTATTTACTGATGTATATTTGTTACAATGGACAAGGATACTAAAAATCTGTAGAAAATAACTTGAAAGCTATCGGCAGTTCTTAATTAAGCAAAGAGGAAATTTCAGCAAAGAATGGTTGTTTCTTTGTCTTAATTTTGGTAGAGATAACAGGGATATGGGAGCTCATTTGCCAGTAGTGGAAGCATCCAGATGGAAAATACCCTAAAACAGGACATGTGTTCACAATCTGATAGTTGAGAACACAGCTTATACACAATGCATGGAAAATCAAAATGATACAGCAAAGAATTTTGCGTTCTTAATCCTCCTTAGGCTGATGGCTTTTTAAACACTTCTTTTCTCTTGCTTTTTCTTTTCTTTCTCACATCCTTCCACCTGTGCTTTTATTTCCCCCTTCTATAACCATCTGTGCAACTTTTCTTCATCAATTTCTGATGCTAAAGAATGTAATTCAGAATATTAGAGAGAGCAGCTTCATTTTTATGCCACTGCGTTTTCCTCACTCACGGTTACGTATTTACTGCAGAAGTTCAACTTAATTCCCAACTCTGACTAGACATCTTCAGTTTGGTATTTTTTCCATAGGTAGTTCATTTAAACCAATGCAAAGGCATTTAAATTGGCTTGAAGGAAACAAACTGAAAATGAACATGCAGTGACCAGAAAGCATTTTGCATCAAAATGAAAATACTGGCCCAGGTCAAGTTGAACCAAATTAAGAATATCAGTAAAAGGTATTGAACCAGTTTGGCTAAACTCAGTTTAGTGTTTTACCTGAAGTTAGTGACGCAATTTTGAATTTAGACAAGGTCTTAGGTCATTTAATGACAGTAAAACTTACATGCAAGATCTCCCAAGTTTTGCTATAAACAATGCATAACATTCCTTATATTTCTGAATATTAAAACCAAAACATAACACAAACACCTGTGATTTATCCATAATGTATAAGGGAAGAGTATAGACTTCTACTTTCATATGACCTTAAAAAGATGTTCTATATATTGTTTCCCATTCCTGACTCGTCAGAACAAAGGTTAGGACTCTTTGTTTTAGACACAGTTAAAGGGATTAAATTAAAAAAGCTGCATGCTGAAGTGTAACTGGATAGACAACAATTATCTTCTGCTGTTGATACTCTGCCTTTAGTGTAGCAAACCACGAGAACAATGCCTTGTTAGATCTGAACCAGAGGGCAACATCCTTGTCAGCTCATCAGTAATTCTAATAAATGAAATGCTGTTGTCTCACGTTCAGTGGGATTTGCTTTACTTTTTGGAAGACACTAAAGATCTTCATAAAAGTAGCATTAGACAGGAGTAGAGCCGTGAGCTTCTGAACTGTGTCTGGTAGTTCTTAGCTAGAATCACACACTCAGAAGTCTAGAAAAAAAAGTAATTTGTTTTATTATCCTGATTGGTTAACAGGTTTTTCCAATTGTACTCTACTACCTAAGCCCTATCCCTATTTATTTTTGTCAGTTTGAGTCACAAAAATCACATTTAAAGTTTTGTAGTTGTATTTAGTCATATCCTTCCCAGCAATTTTTTTTCTCCAGCTCCACTCTACATGTACCCTGTACTTTGGTCTTTCCAACAGCCTCTTGGTCTCCCTAACTTCTGTTGTGTGGAGGTTTTAATCTCTTTGGGCAAAGACACCTCAGTTCCAATAATATCAGATTTTTTTTCCTCCAAAATTCATTAGCATTCCTAATTTGAGCATGGGAAGCTTGTATCTGTAGTATTGCTTTAACCGCCCGCTTTAAAGGTAGTACAGAACCTATGCAGTCTAAACTCCTTCTAATGTTCAGTAAATAGGAGCCTTTTTCTCTTCCTTCTATTTATTCTGGCTTTCTCACCTCACCTTTGGTTATGAGATTCTGATTATTTTTTATTTTTTACAATGAGCCTTTTTTTTTTTTAAAAAAAAAAGGTTTATTGTGTTGCTATGTCTATAATTTACAGCTTATTTTAAAGCAACTAGGACAGATACAGAATACTGTTGAAGATTTGTACAGGAAACCAGAATGATGAAACTGGCTATTGCCAAGTTATATGCACTCACAGTCCAAAGTGACTCATTGTGGGAAAGTAACAGCAAGACAATTGCTGAGTTTTCAGAAGAAAGTATACTGGGAGTATCCTTCCTGAAACAGTCTGCAACAGCTATAGAAAAAGCTTTCTCTTTATGAACATTCAGTTATTATAAATGTAAAAGGAATAGATATGAGAAAATACAATTTTTTTTTCCTCCAAGAGTCATAATCTACAAGTAAGAGCAACATAGTGGAGAACAAATCAGCTGATGGAAGAATTTCTGTGTAATTTATACTGGACCAGCTAATACACCAAGTGGTGAACAGGGAAAGGAGTTGTGGTGAACAATGAGAACTGTATTCACCATTGCCCAAACTAGAAATGTGTCTATTTCTTTAGCACTTAAAAACAGAATGAGCTTTTTCTGAGGACATGAACAACACACACTTCAACTTCTGTTTCATTTTAATAGAATTCCTTCTGTTGTTAAACAGCAACCATTATACAAACTAATTTTCGTTTATGTCAAACTCAATAGCATAAAAAAAGAACACAGGTTAGTTGTACAGTGTTTGGGGTGGTGGTGGGGGAAAGCTTTTACTGACCATCCTGAAAGAAAAAAACAAAACAAACCAAAAAATCCCTATGTCAAATAGGGACAGATAGGCAAATTAAAACTTACAGGAAGACAAATTTGTAGGATAGCAGGTAGCCAGTCTTCTGGACTTTGGCTTCTAGACAGCTGAAGCAATAGAACTTGGAATTATTCTCTCCAAATATAATTTAGCAATTTAATGACACCTTGAAACAGACCGATTAGATTTTGGGAACAGGTGTACATTCTGGATTTCCTAATTCAAAATTGCTTACAAATACGAACACATTGGAGAAGAAGTCACATCTTAAAGTTATAGGCACCACTGATTTGATTAGAAAAAAGTCCTGGTTCTGTTCTGGTAAATATTTCCTGTGGGGCAGCAAATAATGAAAAACGTACCACCTCCCCAGATAAAGGGCTTTTAGTTTGAATCTGACTATTAACAAGACAGATTACTTTGTTCCACCCAGTATTGTTTTATCTGTTAGGATAAGATGCTGCAGTTGTGTGATCACAGGGTTCACAGTTCTGAAAAAGTGGTATCGGTGCCGTCCTGAGGATGCGGTATTTGGAAATTATTTTCAAAGAGTTGGTGAGAACAAAAAAAAACAAAGAAAAGGTAGGACAAACAAATCAGTGAAGCCACAGTAAGACTTCCAGTATTATTATGAAATTTGAGTAATTATGGACTATTAGCTATAATGTCTGATTTCTTAGAAAAGTCTTATTCCACTGTTAGTGTCTTCATGGTATTACTTTTCAGAAGTCACTGCTAACTGCAAGAGCTTTACAGATTCATCGTACCTTTATTGATAAAGACTTCTGTCCCACTTTCCTCTCCTGCCTCCCAGTGAAGTGCTGTATTTGCAAATACTTTGCTTTGGAAATTGCTTAGTGCTACAGCATGTTCAAAAAAAAGTCTCAGTTAAAAGTCTTCTATTCTTAGATGTACAGGTATTTTGCTTTTTCCTCTCCTTAGTCTCTTCTGTGGTTCTTTCCCTCCAACTTCTGTGTTCTCTGCTGATTTCCCAGGTAACTGACAGCGAGTTTCTACCTTCTTTCTAGTCAGCCAGCTCCTACTTGTACTTCTGTAATGTTTCACTTTGACAACTATTCCAAAATAAGTAAGATCCCAGGATTTAGTACTACATTCAGTGCTGCACAAACAGTTCTGCATTTTTATAGCCATATTGCATTCACTGACAGTTAACATGGGACAAAAAAAAAGTTTGAGCTTTGTCTCTTAGCTCAAGAGGAATTGTTTATTACTAGGCAAGCTCTGAAGAATGACATAGGGCACTTTTCAAATATAAAAGGTAGGGAAGCTCTTTTACATGGCAGTTTCACATGTCAGCTTCTACATTTTGCAGCTGAAACCCATGTACATATGAAAAGGATACAGATAATAGAATCTTAGAATCAAAGTAGCGGTTTGGGGCGGAAAGGACCTTTCAAAGATCATCTAAGTCCACCCCTCTGCCATGAGCATCTTCAACTAGATCAGGTTGCTGAAAGCCCCATCCAACCTGACCTTGAACACCTCCAGGAATGGGGCATCCATAACTTCTCTGGGCAACCTGTTCCAGTGTCTCACTACCCTCATTGTAAAAAATTTCTTCCTTACGTCCAATCTAAATCTGCCCTCTTTCAGTTTAAAACCATTACACCTTGTCCTGTCACAACAGGCCCTGCTAAAAAGCTTCTCTTTCTTATAAGCCCCCTTGGTATACTGGAAGACTGCAAGAAGGTCTCCCCAGAGCCTTCTCTTCTCCAGGCTGAACAACCCCAACTCTTTCAGCCTTTCCTCATAGAAGAGGTGTTCCATCCCTCTGATCATTTTTGTGGCCCTCCTCTGGACCTGCTTCCAACAGGTCCATGTCTTTCCTGTACTGAGGACTCCAGAGCTGGATGCAGTACTCCAGGTGGGGTCTCACGAGAGTGGAGGAGAGGGGCAGAATAACCTCCCTTGATCTGTTGGCCATGCTTCTTTTTATGTAGCCCAGGATACGATTGGCTTTCTGGGCTGCGAGTGCACATTGCCAGCTCATGTCTAATTTTTCATCCACCAGTATCCCCAAGTCCTTCTCTGCAGGGCTGCTCCCAATCCCTTCATCCCTCAGCCTTTATTGATACCAGGGGTTGCCCCGACCCAGGTGCAGGACCTTGCACTTGGCCTTGTTGAACCTCGTGATGTCCTATACAGGGAGGGGAAATAATGACTGTTGACTTTTTTTTTTTTTAAACAGCTCTGGATTCAGCAACAGCAAGATGCTTTTGCATGAGCTGTCTCATTTTCAGTTTTGATTTGGTGAAACTTGACCATTTGCATACTACTGCATTTGGATCTTGACAGTCATTAAATTAAGTCTTCTTAATTGAGAAATTCTGTGAAAGCAAGAATTCAAACACAGAAATGGAAGAGTAAATTTTATTGAATGATGAAAAACTAATGGCATTACAGTTAGTTTCAGCTTTGCTGGAATACTAGTTTTCTAATTTTTCTGTAGCAGAAAGTGCAACAAATTAATAACAAATTAATTATTCAGACTGTTAAACAAACTAGTAATTGTTAATTTATCTTCAAAAGCTGCGTAGTTGAGCAGTTGTGCAACAAATATATAAATTTTTGCAAAACCCTGAAAAAAGATTTGATTTTTTTTTTGCTTTGAATCTGGTGGCAGAGAAGATCACCTGCACTGGTCAGATTCTGAGTGCCTTTTCCCTTTTTTCCCACTCTGTAAGAATTAAAACAAATGTTTAGTTAATATACTAGACATGACACTTTAATATACAAAGTAAATGCAGATATAAAGAACTATAAATTAACACGAAAAAACCTCAGGAGTTAAGTTGCATACTTCTGTTAAATTATACAACTATTATGGGCCGCAAACTCATCTGAACACGAAATATTGTTATATAAATCAAAACAGTAAAAGCACTTATAGGATACATAACTGAGATGTTAACATCTAGGGATAGAAACACACTGGTTTACTGCTTTTTTTTGTTGTTGGTTTTTATTTCTTTGTTTTTATCCACAGATTTTGGTTACTTTATTTTGAAAGGCATCCTTATGTTTCAAAGCACTATTCCATAAAAATAGTGGGTCTTATGTTATCACAGACAATGCCACAAAAAGTAGTAATGTAAGAGGGGTTGTCCTGGTCAGCCTGCAAGATTATAGGAGAGAATAATAAAAGCAGAAATAACAATCCCTGCAAGGCAGATTGGGGGGGGGGGGGCATGTGGCACGGGGTGGTAAGGTGAAAAAGAGCAACAAAATAGGTGACTTTGAAGTAATTTCTGAGCATATAACAAAGACCATTTTTTCTATTTTTTTTACTGTTATTCTCTTAATCTTTTTTATTACAATTAACCACAAGATAAATTTATCTTATTCACAAATTTCTATTTACAGAGAAAAATACTTAACATTAGCAAAGGCATGGATGGGAGGGGAAAACAAACAAAGTCTGAAGTTTTAAGTCAGAGCAGTGATGTCAATTAATTCGATAAGAGATCTACTTTAGTTTTAATTAGTGGTATGGGCACTCGGCTTGTCTGTAAGGGCCTGAACAAGCATATATATTTGTCAACTGTTGCAAGACAATTTTAAGAAGGAACTTGCTCACTTGCGGTAAAGTGACAAGGAGAAAAAGACAACAGAAAGACGAGATTATGTACAGACCCCATGTAATACTAGCCAAAGAATTTGATGTAATCAGAAAAGATTTGTTGCTTCAGAAAGAGTAATTACGGCTTAATGAGCCAGTTTTCACAAAATTACAGTATTCCAACACAATGTGCTGCAACTTGAAATAGGATAGCTTGCCAAAGACTGCATGGCTACCTTAGAAGTTTCCGTTATATACTACAGGCTCCCCTTGTAACCTATGCAAAAGGTCACAGTCAAAACAAACAAACAAAACACCCACCAAAAACAAACCCCCCCCAAATGTGTCAAGTCATGCGCAAGTACAAATCCATATTCACAAAAACTGCCACTCTTCAAAAAAAGTCAGAATGTTAAGCAGCATACTCTTCATGCAAAAGTTAACTGAAATTTACTAACATGGGGTGCATTAGCAGCCAAGTTGAACAAAACAGCATATGCACAGTCAGCAAGATACTGATCTTATCACTCATATTTCAACACAACTTGCTGTGAATCTCCTACAATGATTTGTCTAGAGACAGGACTAAGATACAGAACCAAAGAAAGAATGTGGCAAAAAAAGCCATGAAGTCTATAGGTAGTCCAGTTACACACAGTTAGATATAGACAGTGAAACCAACTTGTTGCTTTAAGTATGTTTATTGACTAGCATACTTCAAGAAATTTTAAAGTACTCAACAGTGGTAGACTTCAACTTACCAAAACCGTGCTTTAGTTTTGCTACTGTTTTTTTTCCTACAATATGAACTGCTATTTTTTTTTTTTAACAGGAAAAATTAGAGCTAATAGGTCAGTTCAGAGCACATAACCTCATTATAGTCTCAGCTATATCAAGAACAGGTAAGCTTACAAACACAGAAAATAACTACCTGATATTTTGTTAATTCTGCCTGCAGTAGTTTCACTTTGGATCTTTCTTGCTCTAATGCAGCATGAAGTACAGTTACCTAAAAAAATACAGAATATGAATTTATAAAATATCCTTATATAAAATATTCTTTAATGACTTTAATGACTTTTATTTCCCAAGCAACATTTACTAGTTTACCTGTATAATGATATAGAAAAGCTATAAAGGTAGAAACTCTTCTGATTTTTGGACTCTGCATTAGCTTATTCCATAAAACACTTAACTGGTGTAGTATTATGCAACACAGGTAAGCTTACTACATTACCCTCAAAAAAATAGTACTGTGTTGTATGTAAGACATTTGGACAAATCAAGGGCTTAGAACAAACAGTTGCTGTGCAGACCAAAAACTAAGCATAAAAATCTTGCATGCTCTCCACTACAGTGACTTGCCAACTAACATGTCATAAGTAATTGTCTTTGTAAACTTGAGACTAGAAATAAGTAAAAAAACCAAACCAAAACAAAAAGCCACCCAGGAAAGAATCATCTTCTGAAGCACCCTTCTGAGCTTCCTAGCTTGGGTTACCAGAGAATGATATTCCTAAGGTGCTGTTCAGGGCAAAATCATTTCAGGCATGCTGAGGTCTGCTGTCTTTCCAGAAAGAGTTCTAAGTGAGTCATACTGGAGTTTTACATAATACATGTCCTCTGACACATACAGTGCAGGGCTAAGGATGAAATGTAACATTTTTTGCTTCAAATAAGTTTTTGTTTCAGCTTCCTCCCTCCCCCGCCACTAACACTGCTTAAATAAATAGCATCTTTGAAATACCCATGAAATTTACATTTACAAATTCTTGCTTACCTGTACAGTCAATTCATTTTTGATAATTTGAGATTCATCAACCTGTAGTAGTATTTCTGCTTTGTCTTTCACTACAGAGAGAAAGATACAGCATAAGGATTTTTCTAGATTTACAGGTCTTCATCTGCAGCACTGTGACATCGCTTTATTTCAATGTTTTCTTACCTTTAAATGCCGTCTTTGCTAAAAGAACAGTAGATGTTGTAAATCAAGACCAACCACTAGCTACCAGTGCCATTAGCAGCAGCTTGAAAAGTTCCGGAGATTAAACCTCAACCTTGCACTACTTACCCCACACTTAACCTCGTAAGCAGCGTGGATTGTGAACAAAGTCCATCAGAAAACTGAATATTGGCAATGGATCAAGATTTTGGGATCGTAAGTTTCACATAAGAGCTCAGACATAGCTATGGAAACTTCTATTTACTCAAATACAGAGATGTTTAAACTATTTAGCTAGTGTCTGTGAAATGTCTGTTGACAACTTAAAATTCTCAGTATGGAGAAATGAATTATTTTCAAGGCTCAATTCTGCCATGAACTTTCTTCTCCCCAAAATACAAAATACTCAGACTGTAGAAAAAACCCCACAAAATTGCTTGGTTTACAGTATGTTACTTTTCCACAAACAAAGAAAAACCTTCAGAACTACATCTCTTTCCTCTAAAGATGAAAATATTTCATTTTGGCTCAGACACTGACCTGAAGTAATAAAGTTCCAAGTTAAAATTTCCAATTATCAATCACATTATGAACATTTTAACTAGCTTAGACATAGTTTTTGTAAAAATACTTTGAAGAAAAAAAACTGAGCTCTTTTTTAGCTGCAAATATAGCCTGGAGAAAAAACTACATTCAAGAGCTAAATTAAGAAATTGAAAAGTAAAGGCAGTTTTGTAACAAAATCAGTGTGGCTAGCATCACAGACTCAAACAACTTCATCAAGCAAGATTAGGAATATTAAAGCATAACTATGCATAACAAGTATAAAGATACCAGGGTATTTACATATATACGACTGTATTTTTTTTCCCCCCAAACTTTGACAACAAACTCTGACTCATAAAACCTCTGAATAGTATTATAACAGAAGAAAATTAACACACAGCTGCATATATAATCCTGTGGTTTCACTATCCCTGTTCACTGTGTGGCAAAAGACTTGCTTAGGTGTAGAATGATGTTTCCAACAGTTCAAAGCACAGCTTGCAAAGGTGCAAGAACTGAACAGTTTCCTCCAGTGTGTCTAAACAGGTATTTCATGAGATCAGTCCAGAACAGGTAACTGTCACTAGCAAAAGAAAGTCTAACTTAAAGAATCATTGTACCTAAAACCTAATTGAACAGTTTATTTTTCAAAGAATTATCTCAACATGCAACTGATTATTTCATTATATAACAGAAATGCAGTACTGTGTGGCCCACCGAATTCTGTAATTCACTGGAGTTGCTGCAAATTAATAGCTTCTTAGTT
Source organism: Gavia stellata (assembly GCF_030936135.1). NCBI lineage: Eukaryota > Metazoa > Chordata > Aves > Gaviiformes > Gaviidae > Gavia > Gavia stellata. The sequence continues at coordinate 45,207,807 of NC_082637.1, forward strand.
CTTTATAGTTGACACTGAGTTAAGTTATTTTTAAAAAGCTCCTTTGAAAGTTCCAAGTTTTTAAAAGAACATTTAAATTTCCTGATAAAGCTCTTACTTTCACCTTCTTGCATCATCTTCAGAAGCTGTGTATTTCTTGCTTTTACTTCTTTATACTTTGCCTGTATTAAAAAGATTGAATTATTACATATATACCCTACTAAAAATAAAGTATTCTATAAACTAAGCATGACTTAAGAGTCAGACTTACAGTTTAAAATGATGACTTCTGCAGAGAATCTAATTATAGAATCACCGAATCATAGCATCATTTAGGTTGGAAAAGACCTTTAAGATCATCTATGTCTTAATTAAACCACTGGCAAAGTAAGGAATACACAACTGGAGAAGTGGATTAACAACTGAGAGTCGAGCAAAAAAGGCAAGCACAAGGCTTACAGCAAGTTAAAATAAGAAAGTTACGTCAGTGCATTTACAGTGCAGGAACCACCACTCAGGTCTGCCTGAAGTATATAGGCCTGTTGCATCAAGGGCTTTGTGGTTTGTCCCTGAAAAATTGCAATTATAATGCACAACAATTATAATGCACTTTCTAGATACAAAGATAATATGAATAGTTTGCTATATTACTTGGCAAATAGGACAAGATCCTGCTGCTCTACAGATTATTTTATTCAGCAGTTATTGTTATTACATTACAGTTCCTTTCCTTTTCAACTCTTTACAGTTTACTACTCAAGAACCTATTTTTGCTGGGTTTTCCAATCAATCCGGTATCACCACACTTTCTTCAGAAGTCAGTCTTAACTGGCCACCAATGTTAGTTCTAGCCATGTATCTTAGCTGTAAATTTATTTTTCCTGCCACAGGTCTCTTCATACAGTTTGTTCTTGTAGGCTCTTGAAAAAAGTTTAATTTCAGACATACTTTTTTTGTAATAAAGAAGCTACTGTCTTCCACTTTGAGTATGACACCAGTCCTTGAGGATAATTAACTTACATTTAAGCCAGACCTTTCATGGCCATATAAAACTGTATTAAGGTCTCTGGACAAGTTCATAAAATTGAACAGCTCTGTCATCATCCATCAACCAACCAGTATTCTAGTGCATTGTGTTTATTCTGTCAAATGCGATCAAGTGCTGATAGTGGTAAGTAAGAATGGACTCCAACTCTAGCAAACAATGAAAACAGCTGTTAACAAAGTTCATGTCTTTATTACTGCGTGTAGAAGTACTTCTTTGAAGCATCACAAAACTCCCAATCTGTCAACCTGCTCAGTCTACTGTAAGCAATGAATAAAACTAGTTATAAAATAATTTAAAATAATTCTATGCTGTTTTACTGTATTTTGTTACAATGCCAGTTCCTCATAGAAATGTTGCCTTTTTTGCTTTAGATGCTACCCAGACAATGCTAACATGGACTGAAAACAGGAAGACAGAGACATTTTCCCTAGCTGCTCTGGTATATAGCAATACCATGTAATTATTCACGAACAAATCTTTTTTTCCTTGTCTGTTTTAGCATATGGTGAATCTGATTTCCAATTTCACTTGTATGTAATAGGAAAAGATATAATAAGATAAAGGACTCCATTCTTGTTACACTGCAGCTTTAAAGGAACTTCTCTTAAACCTGACAAAATAGTCGCTGATTTCTTTAACCACTTCAAATACCAGACTGAATCTACAAAAAATCCCAACAATATGTAGTTCTTAAATGCAAGAAAAAATTAGTAGAATTTAAAAAATAAATAGGTTGGAAAAGACCCAAGAAAGTCCAACTTCGTGCTCAAAGCACAGCTAACTTCCTAAGCAGATCAGATTGCTCAAGATCTTGCTTAGTCTTAAGATTATGTCTTTATTTTTTTGACCATGAAAACAGCAATACTAGAAAACAAGTAGTGACTGATACACCACAAATGAAGTTTATTTCTGGATGCTTTGTCTGGATTCTTTTGATTATTTTTAGATGCTTAACTTACTTACCAAGAAAGACTGCTTCATGTGGAATAATTTGCTCTTGTAAATACATAATCTGTGGACAGTGTAAAGCGTCTCTACAGATTGTCACATTTTAAAATAAATTTATAATAATGTTAAAATTTTGTCTACTATTTGAAGGTATTATCAGCTACATACCTCCCACTGAGTTATTATATTTTTCAGTCGCTCAATTTCTGCATCTTTCTTTTCAAGCTCAAGCTTTAGTCGTTCTGTTTTTCCATCTTTTAAAATACTCTCCTATAAGCAAGAAAACATCACTTCTTAGTAGTTTAGTCATATGAATTTGATTCTTGGGAGCGGCAACTATTTGTTTGTTAGAGAAGAGAATTTTTGATCAAAACTGAAGAGGTATATGTGAATAGATACCAAAAGGATAAGAAAAGCAGTAATAAATATGAGCATTTTCTGTGGAGCAAAAATTATTTCAATCCCAAGTGTTTTGTGTTAAAAAAAAATCAAGTCACTTAAATATCTCTTCAGATAGATAAAAATATTAAAGAATTTAAAAACCCACAACACTGTAAGATTATCATGCTTTTGATTTGTGCTTTCTTCTACTCAGGTGCTCCCTTCTGATCATTGAATAAGCTTCATTAGGCAAACTTCTTCACTTCAGAATGACTGCTGTTTTACATGCCTGCTTGTGTTCATGAGATGTACAGTTATCTGTTTCACTGTAATCAGTGAGCTGGACTCTCCTTTTCTCTCTTTCAAGTATTCTGTGAACATCATCTTCCAGCCTGTTGAAAAATCCTCCGTCATGCAATGAAGACTGGGAAGAGCTCAGTTCCTGTCAAAAATAAGTACTTTAACATATCTTTCTTTTACATATAAGTTAATAATGAGCTAGAAAGCAACTATTCTTCCCTCTAGAAGAGTTTTAATATTTGTGGACTGCACCACACCATAGTAGCATCACAGTACTTTCTTATCTAATTTGCTTCTCTTTTTGTACTACAATTGGTATTTTTTAACATGCTTTTAAATCTGCAAGTTGCATCAAAGACTTTCTGAAAACTAAAGAAGCAAGAGGTAGTTCTAAGAAAGCCAAAACTAAGTACTCAAGATACAAGAACTGCAGACATACATCTCTGTTAAATCTGCATCTGTAAAAATTTTCCAAATAGAAATCAGTCAGTTTCAGAATGTATAAGTGATTGCCACTACAGAAAGTGCCAAAATAATTACCTTCTAAACATAAGAGGTTTTTTTTTTTTTTGTAATAAACTATTTTGAATAAGACTTACCTCATGTTTTTTAGCAAGGTTATCTGAAAAGAATAGAAAAAAAAATGATGTCAGTAAGTTACTCAAATCTTGTACAGCTGGCTATTGAAACAAGACATTTTGGGAAAAACTCCATCTATTGGAGTTCTTCAACATCAACTGTCCTCTCAAAGTCACAATAAAAAAAAGTCATTACTAAAGCATTAGAAGCCAAGATGTATTACATCAATCCCCTGTATTTTCCTCTTCTCCCAGATCTTTTGGCGTGTTTAATCAAAAGTAGCATCCCATATTCATTTGCTTTTGTTAAAGTGGAAGGCAGTGTCTTTGGTACAGACACCTAAGGAATTTGTTGGTTTGTTTCTTTTTAGGTCTATTTAGGCTTTTATAGCACGTATCTCACTGTATACCTGAATGCCTTCCATGCCTTCCAGATTGCTGGGCTTTCAATCTTTTTCCTCTATTCAGATTATTTGGAAATAATGTGTTTAATAAATACTGTAGATTTAGATAAAAACATCCTTAAAAGAAGACGCTTAGAAAACAAATGCTTTCTTCCTTTTCTAGCATCTACCTTGATTTCTACACTGAAATTCAGAATCTCTGCTCTACAGACACAGATGAAAGAATTTAAAACATATAAATAATGCATATAGTGAGCATAAGTTACTTCAGTATTTACTCATCTTAATAAAGGCCAGTATCATGAAGAAAGGCAAACAATGACTTGCTATTAGCCACGAAACAGAGAAAGCCAGTTGCCTGAGGAGTGCAAAATTAGTAAAACAAGAAAACCCACTTAGATTTAAAAAAAAAAGTCACACTAAGAGTGTTTGAGTCCACCACCCACCCCAGGGATACTACATGCAATTATGTTTTCCTTAACCTCTTCTTTTTTTTCCTGCTACTCTAACTAGCCCATTATTATATAATGAGCACTTAGCTTTCAGACTTGGTAGGACACACTAACTGTAACTCATTTAGTGTTTGTTTAAACACAGTATTAATGAACAGAGACAGAAGGGCATTTTGCTGTTAGCACACACACTATGAAAATTCCAAGTAGAGCAGCTCATATGGTATGATAAGGCATACCTATATTACTGTCTGACTGAAAGTCTTTCAGAGACACAGTGAGACGTTTGTCTTTTCCTTGCTGGTTCTTTTTCTCTTTCTTATTCACAGACTTTGACTGAGGTGAAGTATTTTCAACGTTTTCATATTCCTAGAAGAATAAAGTCCCACTGCTATAATTTTCTTCAATACCCAAATATTTTTTCCTGAAGCTTTATAAAGGAAAAAAAATAGTGGTAATATACTGAAGGAGATTTTAGCCTGAACAGTAATTTGCAGGCTTCAGATTGGTTTAAAGAGTGCAAAACACATCAGCAATTAAGCATCGATTCTGTTCTCTGAAGTAGAGCATTGCTTTTCACTAAACAGCAAATGAACTATCAGCCTCATACTTCCACTTCCACAATCACCTACATCAAATTTTATCCAGAAACTCATAAACTGAGAACACATGGTAGTCAAATGCAGGAAGGCAGAGTGCTACACAATGCAGGTTAGTACTTTCTTTAAAAAACAGAGGTCTACTGCACCTTCTTTTTATTCTCAAAATACGCTTACTCATTCTGTAGAAGTCAGAGAGCTATTAGTGTGCAGCAATGGTCTACAAATTGACCTTACACCTATTGAAATCAGACAGCCTGGTACATGATAGCCACTTGAACTCGAGTCCCACCTCCCCACACATCTATATTAACATTCATAGCAAATTATCAATGTCCCAGTTCTTTAAAAATAATCTTAAATACTAATTAATTATTTTAATTAAGATTATTTTATATCTTAAATGTTAAATAATCTTAAGAAAAAAAGTGTTATATAGAAAGCAAAGATGGAAATGGAGTGCTTCTCTTTCCATAGAAAGAAGATTTGTTCAGCATACTCACGTACTGTATATATTTTAAATTATTCAGAGGTAATTCTCAAAAAGTCTGCAAATGATGCTATGCTACTATGCCTGAGGATTGTCTTCACTTTAAAAAAGAACTTTTAGTATGCAAGTTAAAAATTTATCCTTGGTTTTCAAGAACTATGGTACTCTCCCCCTCAAAAACCTGAAGTATTGTACAGAGATATTGGCACAAAAATGCATGTGCAATTTTAATTTCTTTATGACGTGTAATTATATTTAAATTTACATATTTTCATAACATTACTTTGGCTCCTGATTTATTGCAAATAAGCAGCAACTTCCTCTTAGAAATAAAAATTTCATCTAAGCATACTTTTTCAGAACGATTTGTCAGTGTTCCATAAGAACCACTCAGAAAACAGCATCCTGACCAGCTAAGAAAATGTGTACAGCTTGTAAGAACTAAAATATTTACACTCAAAACAGAGAAAAGATGTTAGCAAAAATGCAAATGATTCAACCATAACTAACACTTTAAGGCCTAAGGAGAAGTCAGTGCTTTGATTCTCTTACTCTTCAAGTGTGCTGGATTTTTTCTGAAGGAGGTCAGGATCTCTTGTTGTACTCTTAAAAAAATTCAGCGCATTTATATGCCAGAAAATTGAAAAAGTAAAAGTAATTTTCCACCTTTACAGGCCAATTAAAAACACAAAACAAATCCTACAACTAATACTATTATATATGGTTTCTTTCAACCACAATACTTCTCTGAACTCTTAAGCATCTGAACAGTGGAAGCAAACAATTTACAGCAAGAAAATGGTACTTCTAGGTTTTTTGCTTTACTTTTTTAAAATTCAAGTCTCAAACTTGTACAGCTTTTACATTAGGATGAATCCTGCAAATACCTTTTTGTGCTCTTCATACTCCAGTTTGCTTAGCAGCAATGCTTTTTCAAGATCAGCTTCAAACATTTCAGATGTCAGCTGAAGAAATAAAATAAACATATTTCATGTGACTACATTGTTAAAAAAAGCAGACAAAACCACTAAGATGCTAAGATTTCAGTTTCAATACACATATCATTACAATTGGCAAAAAAGCTACGTTTCACTGATGTGACATACGGCATTATTAACAGCTAGTATATCTTTTTGTACCATAAGTAATAAAATATCTTGCTTCAGGAAACTTTGTGATGGATGTAAGCATACAATAAGTTGTGCACATCTTTATGTAATACAGTCACCATCTTGATGATTTGTTTACATGAGATTTCTTTAAAATAGTTTTTATTTTTAGTCCGAAACATGAAAACCAAAAGATGTCAAAGGATGAAAATGGTCATTGCAGACCACCAGAAAATCTAAGTGCTCATCCATGGCATAGAAAAGATTAGATTAAGTGCGCTTTATTTTTTTCTTCAAAGGAGAGCAGAACTAAAAATTTGAATTATTTCAAGATGTTTTCTCTTTCCTTTCTGAGGAAAGGAAGTAAGTGAGTCTTCTTGGGAGACGCAAAGAAAATCTGAAGCTTTCTAGGTGTGAGCTATTAAGAAAAACATCTAGGAACAACACAACAGGAATGAAGAATAGGATATCTCTTTTTTCTTGGGTTATAGGAAGATAGGAAAGTGCAGGGAAGTCCAGCTCCTGCTGCATAGAAGGTTGAAGGACTGAATTGAGAAGACCAGTACCAGCAACAGCTCAATGGACACAAGAGATTTACCTAGAGGATATAGATGCTATAGTCAAGGTAGATAGTGGATAATCTAAATGTATAAACAACTAATAACCTATGTTACTGTTTACAGCAAAGTTAACCAAGGTTAAGTTGTTCTGAATGCAAAACTCTGTTCCTTTGAGGTCTACTGTCGTAAGGAATCACTACAGTCCCCTGTGTGATGTTCTGCCAAATGGAAGCCTTATTCTTCATCGTAGCGCTCTCCTTTTCATGCCCTTAACTGAAATATTAATTAGTAAAAATAATTACTTTAACCATCATTTTGCTGTTCTTTGATTTTCAAATTGAGGTCCTTTTCATTCATTCCAGAATAAACTACAATAGCTGTTAAAGTGAATAAATTACTTAAGTGGTCTTAACATACTTTGCTCAAACTGGGCTGCGTGACATACACTAGCTTTTTTGTCTATAGGAACCACGTTCTAAAAAAACCTTAAAAGTTCTCATATGCTTTACATATGCCTAAAAGTGATTTATTATATGGTGGGTGTAAAAGCACACACATGCTTCCTAATCGTTTGTTTAACAATTCATATGATCAGTCTCGCATAAGAGAAAACCAAAGAGCGGCTTCTAGTTTTTACCACAGTAAACCAGCCCTTTTTGAGTGGTTATTTGAAACACAGTAGAACAGCGCTCTCAGCATAAATCGCTACAAGATTTCACATAGACTGCGGGGTGCTGTCATTCCTAGCTTTGCGTTTGGTTTGTGGTTCAAGCTCAGCATCGACTGACTGCACTGGGCCTCATTGGTAAGGTTTTTCTAGCAGGGGAGGTGGAGAAGGGCCACGGACCCCCCGCGGCAGCCAGGCTGGAGGTGCCTCAGAACCCCGAAAGGCTGCATGCACGAGCAACAAGTGGCAGGGCGGGAGCGGGGTGGCTGCCCGAGTGGCGGCCGGCAGGGACATCCTTCACCAGAGCGCTACCGGTGGAGGGACCCCCGCAAATACAAGGGACCCCCATCTCTTGCGCTGCCTGCAGCGAGGGCACTGGGGAGCGAAGGGGGGGGAGGAGGGCTTTTGCAGCGGCAAGGGGTGGTTTTTTCCCTTAAGCATTTGTTGTCTTTCAGTATCAGAATCAGTAATTAGAGGTTTGATAACTGTCAGTAAATAAAGTTGACTGAAATTCCCCAAAAATCAATGAACAGGTTTTGCCCACAACTGTTGAATCCCGTCTGACAATAATAGTTATGTAACAAAAATTAGGACTTGTAGTCCGCTACACTGAAAAACTCAACATGAAAATAATGAAAAAGGAGAGCAGAGGGATTAAAAAAACCAGACTACCAAAAAGAGAACAATTAACATACATAAATAAGGTAAACTCAGAAGAAAGATGAACTTAGGATTTTTATCTTTTTGTGTCTGAAAGTGCTAATTTAGCACACAAGCACCTAAAGCATTATCAAGCATTAGTAGTACCACAATATTGTTATAACTATTAAACAACTGCACAAAAATTGCATTATGGGATCTCTAGTACAACAATAACCCTATCATAATTTGCTTACCTAGCAGTCATTAAATTCAGGCCAAGACTGAGTGTTTGAAGCTGGCTATACAAAGGTTGCTACTTCTAAGCAGCAGCTGGGTTGAGCGCTTTAGACCTGAATATTCTTACAGCCAGTCATCTCCCCCATAGTTAACCAAGCACCTTCAGTCCTGCTTCTATGCACAGCACGACTGTCTCAGGGTAGTTAGCTATAGGCTCACTACCACTTAAACCTACCCAGAAATCTAAAAACTGCGGGTTCCTTTGCTTAGGTACTGGGAGTGCACATCCAATGGGCAAGCTCTGGAGTACACCCAGTAGTTGTAAGAAATTGAGATCCATGCACAAAGCTCTTACAGTGATTCTCTTAAAAGCTTTGCTGAAGAAAGACCATGCTATTCACATAATAGCTCCATAGTTAAGACAAATGGTGACAAGCCTTTAAGAGGAAAGTGCCAGGCAGTATGGTAATTTGGAGGGTAAATATGAAAAGAGGGACTCTTCATGAACTGGGAGATGCTCTTTGTGGAGCTGACCTCTGTGGAAGCAGGGAAACACTGTTTCTCACCCAATGCTGAATATTGCCATCCCTTGCAGTGTACCATTTAAAACATACCTCTTTGTCATCAATATTGTATTACCGGACAAGGGAAACTACAGAACTGAGAGGCTAGGATTTCATGCCTTCTGAATCTGAAGAATTCAAACTCATGTCCCTCCTCTCAGATGATCATGTGCCAGTTGCAGTTTGAACCTTCCTGCCAATCATTTTCTCCAACTCAGAGAAGAGATGCTTTTATTGAATCTTATGATACAGTCATCACGACTTTATGAAAAAACAACACAGGGACAGCAGAACAGTTCAAAGCACTGATCAACATTTGATACAACCTTGACTAAATAAGGTATTCTGTCAAACAAACCTTTCAAAAAAAATTTGTCATAGATGTGGAATAATGACATTTTGTTTGGGAATTCTGCATTCTCAAGTCTGCTGAACCCACTCTGCAGCTGTTCCTCTGTCTTTCCCATAACAAAACTCAGACTTTTCATAAGCTTCCAACACTTCTCATATTCATCTCAAAAGAATACCTTACCTCTTCTTCTTATTACAGGGACCTCCTGTAAGTTGTAACTACTATCTCTTGATAATTTTAAGAGTGGTGCTGTTGTGGGCTTCAAGACAGTAACTGATTCTTCCTTTAATACATACCACACCAACATAAGCATGGCTTCTCTCTCTTTCCTATACCTTTTTTCTCTGTATCTGCCTTTAATATAACAACTTGTTCTTAAAAAGCTATACACAGACCCTATCAAGTTTATATTCCTAAAGTGGTGGTAATGATATAAGCCAGTACATGAGCAACAGCTGATAACGACTTTAACACACTCCACAGGAGGCTTCATTCTCTGTCAGAACTCAAGATTCAATAGGCTGAGAGGAGCAGGACCTCACTGCTAAATGGCTAAGACACATGACTTGGCTAGGGTAATCCCTGCATGCACATGTGTACCATGCAACATCCCCCAATAAAACCACGGCAGCTTCAGTGGGATGGAAGGGTGCAGATGTAAATCTCTCCGCAGTCATGCTTTTGGTACAGCCATAGGAAGGGAAAGCGAAAAGCTTGGAGCTTGAACATTCCAAATTTTATTTCAAGTCACTTAACAATTAAACTACACACAAGCTAGACAAATGCCTGCCCCACGTCCTCTAGGGTTGTTTACAGAATACGAACGAATGGGGCAAGTTTTGAACAAGTGTGAGGAAAAACTCCCTGCCGCTCTCGGTAATGTATCAGTTCTGAGTCCCTGTGCTCAGATTGACTAGACAGGTTACTGCACAGATTTGCCTTTTCAGACTTACTCCAAAGCATATGCTTTTTTTTTCCCCACTCATTACTATGCTCAAAGCATCAAGTCTCTAACACTTTCACCTTGCATCTGTAACCAAATTTACCCTAAGATCACAATTCTTTAAATCAGAGTTATCCATGGAGTCTTCAAATTATAGTCTTACAGAACATAACAAATAATAATTTAATGGATGTAATACACAAACGCTGTAACTCATTACTTCAAAACAGTAACACTGAATGCATATCCTGAAATGGAACTGTTAAGACAATTTGGGCAACAAGATTACAGACAACAGAACAAGTTATTACTGAAACTGTTGGTGATAATATCAAGTAGAAATAATAAAGCATAGCTGTGGATATTGAAGGCTCATGGTTCTTTGCATGACACTGGCCTTTACTTACTAATTTTTATTTCAGGGTCACAAGTCCTCTACTGCCTTGTTAGTAGGCTACTGCGGAAATCAGTGGGGACTCACAGGCTTTTAGTAATTCTCCTTAAGAGCCTAAAAATGCATACACTATAATTAAACTAAATTCCTCACCATTTTCGCTTGTATCCTTTTTTCCCCTCATATAAGAAAAAAACAAGCTAATTCAATGCCTGCCAGTGCTGTAATACATTGGTGTCATCTACAAAGAGTGAAATAACAGTTTTAAAAGGAATCTTATTGATTATGCATATTTTATTGAGAATATCCTAACAAGATATGCAATGCACTCCATGTTATATACTTCGAGCTATGGCAAACATTTTGATTGTTGTTTTAAGACAGGAATCACAAGTAGTAATTTCTTTTTCCACCCATCAGATTCCAATATTCACATTTGTAAGAGTTTCTGGATAAAGGTAAAAGTAAGTTTAAAGCAGTTTGGGCAACTGTTTGGCACTTTGAGGTCTAAAACCCAATGCTTTAAACCATTTATGAACTAAAAAAGTTCACTGTAACCTCTACGGTTGTCTCAAAACCTGTAATGTCAAAGTCATGCCAATAACTTGAAACAAAGTTTAATTATTTCATATTTACACAATATCAACACTGCAATCTAACAGTGATCATGCCAGTGTCAACCATTTCACAAAAGGTTTAGTGTAGCAAAAGAAAAGTTAACACAGGATTTGTTGGAAAAATATTCACAGTCTACACTGTACTTCCATTCTTTATGCTCAGTCCACCGTGACCACAAAAAGCTGTTCAAAATGTAACTGTGGTGCCAAACAGTCTATTCTTCAACTTCAAGAACTGTGACAGCATTTGGCTATTCCTTTTTCTCATACAAATGGGACAGGGATGTCTTTAGAACTGTAACTATCATATAGGACAATTATGGTAATTGCTCTAAAGTTATTTTTAAAATAAAAGAATCCCAAGGTAGCTTCACAGGCTATATGTCTGTAAGATAAAAATTAATAAGAATAGATTGTTTATAACTGAGTTTACTTTGTCTATTTCACAACCCAGTAATTAGACTATAAAATTCTTTTTTACCTGAAATTTCTTCGTACTACACAGCATAGAAAACCTGCAAGTACTGAACAAAGCAAATCTGTACCTTAAAAAGTAATTCTGAAGTTAATTAGCTCTGGAAATTTTCAAGAGGATTATTAGATAATTACTCTACCGCTAGGACAACCATCTAGAAGCCTGCAAAGTATAAGAACATGGCTATACTCTGTTTAAGGAGGCACCTACACCAAAGCATTAGCAACATACAAAAACATCAAGGACAGTATCCAAGTCTCAGTCTTTCATCAATATGGCTTTCAGTAATGTGTCTTAATTAGAACCAGAAGCAGTTAAATACCATCTTTTTGGTGAAACATAAGTTGAAAATTTCTTTCTAAAAGAAAATAACATCCTAGTAGACGGCAATATAGAATTTCAACAGCTTCATGAAACACTTTTTCACCCCAGTTGGTGTCACTTATTAGCAATTTGCCTTGAAAAAGTTTGTGCAAAGCTAGATCTCTGAAGGGCATCTTCAAGCATAACAGGACAGCCCAAAATATCATCCACAGTGAATGAGTGCATAGCAGACAGCTATTTAACGGGAATCTAGAAAAAAGCGTACCAAAACATTTCTTTAAGCACCGGACTAAACACATGCACTACAACAAATTATTTGTCCATCTAGAGGGACTTCAGAGAGCTGGGGAGACTGGTTGAGGGATCGGGAACACAGGTGGTGTTTTCCTCAATCCCTTCAGTGGCGTGGAAGAAGGCTGAAAGGAACAGGAAAGCCAACCTGGTCAACGCGTGGCTCAGAGGCTGGTGCCGTCGGAGCAATTTTGGTTTTTTTGACCATGGGGTGGTCGACGCAGCCCCGGGCCTGCTGAGTGCAGATGGAGTTCAACTACCCCCAAGGGGGAAAAGGATCCTCGCTTATGAGTTGGTGAGCCTCATCGAGAGGGCTTTAAACTAGATTTGAAGGGGGAAGGGCATGAAATCAGGCTACCTAGAGATGAGCCTAGGGGTGATGTGCCGATGTTGGGGGCGAAATCGATAGCCCAGCTCAAGTGCATCTACTCCAATGCACGCAGCATGGGCAGCAAACAGGAGGAGCTGGAAGCCGTTGTGCAGCAGGACAGCTATGACGTGGTCGCCATCACAGAAACATGGTGGGACGACTCACATGGCTGGAGTGCTGCGATGGAGGGCTATAAGCTCTTCAGGAGGGATAGGCAAGGAAGGAGAGGCGGTGGGGTGGCTCTGTATGTTAGGGAGTGTTTTGACTGTATAGAGCTCAACGACTGTGACGACAGGGTTGAATGCTTATGGGTGAGGATGAGGGGGAAGGCCAACAAGGTGGATATCATGGTGGGGGTCTGTTAGAGACCACCCAACCAGGACAAAGAAGCCGACGACGCGTTCTTCAAGTGCCTGGCAGAAGTCTCACAGTCGCAAGCCCTTGTTCTTGTGGGGGACTTCAACTTACCAGACGTCTGCTGGAAATATAACACAGCCGAGAGAAAACAGTCCCGGAGGTTCCTGGAGTGTATGAAAGATAACTTCCTGATAACTTCCTGGTAAAGGAGCCTACCAGGGGAGGTGCCCTGCTTGACCTGCTGTTTACAAACAGAGAGGGTCTGGTGGGAGAAGTGAAGGTCGGAGGCCTTCTTGGGCTTAGTGACCATGAAATGATAGAATTCTCAATTCTTGGCCAAGTAAGGAGGGGGGTCAGCAATACCACTACAATGGAATTCCAGAGGGCAGACTTCAGCCTGTTCAGGACACTGGTTGAGAGGGTCCCTTGGGAGACAGTCCTGAAGGGCAAAGGGGCCCAGGAAGGCTGGACCTTCTTCAAGAAGGAAATCTTGAAGGCGCAGGAGCAGGCCCCACGGGCCGTAAGAAGAGCCGGCGGGGAAGACGACCGGCCTGGCTGAATGATGAGCTTTTGCTGAGACTCGGGGGGAAAAAAGTAGAATTTATCACCTTTGGAAGAAGGGGCAGGCAACTGAAGAAGAGTACAAGGACCTCGTTAGGTCATGCAGAGAGGGAATTAGAAAGGCAAAAGCCCAGCTAGAGCTCAATCTGGCCACGGTCGTGAGGGATAACAAAAAATGCTTCTATAAATACATTATCAACAAAAAGAGAGCCAAGGAGGATCTCCATCCTTTACTGGATGCGGGGGGGAACATTGTCACGAAGGATGAGGAAAAGGCTGAGGTACTTAATGCCTTCTTTGCCTCAGTCTTTAATAGCCACACCAGGTATCCTCAGGGTATTCAGCTCCCTGAGCTGGATGACAGGGATGGAGAGCAAAATAGGCTCCCCATGATCCAGGAGGAAGCAGTTAATGACCTGCTATGCCACCTGGACACTCACAAGTGTATGGGGCCTGATGGCATCCAGCCAAGGGTGCTGAGGGAGCTGGCGGAGCAGCTTGCCAAGCCACTCTCCATCACTCTCTCATCAACAGTCCTGGTTAACGGGGGAGGTCCCAGACGAGTGGAAGCTTGCCAATGTGACGCCAATCTACAGTAAGAGCCGGAAGGAGGATCCGGGGAACTACAGGCCTGTCAGCCTGACCTCGGTGCTGGGGAAGATTATGGAGAGGTTCATCCTGAGGGCGCTCACAGGGCACGTTCAGGACAACCAAGGGATCAGGCCCAGCCAGCACGGGTTCATGAAAGGCAGGTCCTGCTTGACCAACCTGATCTCCTTCTATGACCAGGTGACCCGACTAGTGGATGAGGGGAAGGCTGTTGATGTTGTCTACCTGGACTTCAGCAAAGCCTTCGACACTGTTCCCCACAGTATTCTCCTGGAGAAGCTGGCGACTCGTGGCTTAGACAGGTACACTCTTCGCTAGTTAAAAAACTGTCTGGATGGCCGAGCCCAGAGAGTTGTGGTGAAATCCAGTTAGTGGCCGGTCACAAGCGGAGTCCCCCAGGGCTCAGTTTTGGGATTGGTCTTGTTTAATATCTTTATTGATGATCTGGATGAGGGGATAGAGTGCACCCTCAGCAAGTTTGCAGAAGACACCAAGTTGGGCGGGAGTGTTGATCTGCTGGAGGGTCGGAAGGCTCTGCAGAGGGATCTGGACAGGCTGGATCGATGGGCCCAGGCCAACTGTATGAAGTTCAACAAGGCCAAGTGCCGGGTTCTACACTTGGGTCAAAACAACCCCCGGCAACTCTACAGGCTTGGGGATGAGTGGCTGGAAAGCTCCCCCACAGAAAAGGACCTGGGGGTGTTGATTGACAGCCGGCTGAATATGAGCCAGCAGTGTGCCCAGGTGGCCAAGAAGGCGAACGGCATCCTGGCCTGTATCAGAAATGGTGTGGCCAGAAGGAGTAGGGGGGTGATCGTGCCCCTGTACTCGGCTCTGGTGAGGCTGCACCTCAAATACTGTGTTACGTTTTGGGCCCCTCACTACAAGAAGGACATTGAGGTGCTGGAGCATGTCCAGAGAAGGGCAATGAAGCTGGTGAGGGGTGTGGAGCACAAGTCTTATGAGGATCAGCTGAGGGAGCTGGGGTTGTTCAGCCTGGAGAAGAGGAGGCTGAGGGGAAACCTTATCACTCTCTGCAACTACCTGAAAGGGGGTTGCAGAGAGGTGGGTGTTGGTCTCTTCTCCCAAGTGATGAGTGACAGGACAAGAGGAAATGTCCTCAAGTTGTGCCAGGAGAGGTTTAGGGTGGATATTAGGAAAAATTTCTTTACTGAGAGAGTGGTGAGACACTGGAATGACCTGCCCAGGGAGGTGGTGGAATCACCATCACTGGAAGTGTTCAAGGAACATGTGGATGAGTCATTGTGGGACACGGTTTAATGGGCATGGTGGTGTTAGTTGATGGTTGGACTTGATGATCTTACAGGTCTTTTCCAACCTTAGTGATTCTGTGATTCATGTAATTTAAAACACCATACAGGAAAATCACTCGACATTCTTCAATATCAAAAAGGAGTATTTTAAATGCTGAATTCAAGTCAAGAACCAAAAAGGCTAATTTTAGCTGCAAGTACCCTTCCTAACTGACATCACATGGACAGCAAACTATTGGTTTTGTTCAAGGTCAAGATTATTTTACTGTTTTGGATTAAGTGCATTTTGCTTTGCAATTTCTGTTTGTGGTAGCTTGGGCAAGAAGAAACACTGTGAAAACTTTATAGTGGCCTTTATACAGGCACAGTCAGTCTTTGCTTTATCTCTACTGCATTCTTCAAGTGTTAATGTATCCTACTAAGAATATTATTACCATAAAGATGTTCTGACATTAAAAAAAACAGAGGTTCTTACACTGATAGGACTACCCTAGTGTGCTAAAGGACAGTCAACACTCAGAGTTCAAGTGTTCTTTGTTAGCTAGAAACGAACTATTTATTTCCTGCCCAACATAACTTACCAAGCCTGGTTTACTATCAATCTGTACTGTATATCCATATATTGCTCCATCAAAACATCCCCAGCTTTGCTCCCACCACAGCATTTCACCATCCTTCCATGGTAGTGCTTCTACTTGTTGTCTAAATTATATAAATTCCTCTTACCATACTCCAGTATTCACAGTCCAGCTATGAGGCATGCAAAAAGCAGCATGTGCTGGCTCTAAAGTATATTTGACAGAAGGTGTGGCTTGCATTTCCACTGGAACCTTTCTTTCTGTGTGGCAGTATTTTGTTGCTTCCTCTCCAACCATCTCTCTTTATCCATGAGATTTAACTTCATGGAGTAACATACTTCAGGAAAGCCAAAGACAACTAAATACAGTAAGCTGTACCTGCTCATCTCTTTGTCTCCACTCCTGCCAGTTTTCTTCCTGAGAGTCCTTCTGCATTGCAGAATGCAGTTTTCGTTCATGCTGAGACAGACAGCCTCCATGTGAGGATTTCTGAGGAATCTTTTTAAAAGCAAGGTTTCTGAGCTGAAAAACAGTTATTTTTAACATTAATCAAAGTGCTGACAGAAACAGTCTTAATGGACTAACAAAGGCATTAAGACACATATGCAAATAGACATGCATGTGCTTTACCTTAGTCTGTAGTATGGGATCACTTTTGTTTAATCATTTATGGGACACACCATAATGTAAAATCATGGAAAACTGTGGATCAGAAACACCACAGCCTCATAACATAAACCAATGAAAAAATAAATATATTTTGCCAGCTGAAAATACTTTCAACAAAACTAAAGAGATAACTGTGTCTGACAGATTTCCTGCTGGATCAGGTATTGCGGTGTGCTCACATCTGACCCAAATTAAATATAATGCCAAAGAAAAGGTGGTATACACAGATTTGGCGTCAGGAAACAGAGGAACTAGAGGTTCAGGTAGAAAAAGAACAATGTAGACAGTCCTTACAGTTTGTGAACGATCTAAAGTTGGTCACATTTTAAGAACCTGCAATAAGAATTATTTTTAATTGCTGCACCATATGGATAAAACAGTGCCATCTTAAAAATACCTTACGTCATTATAAAATTTGATAGTGAACAAGTAACCTGCAAATTTGGCAGCTCAAAGACATTCACTGCTCAAGCTTAAACATTAACCGACACTCTGGGTCCTTACTTGGAGTGAAAAAAACCCACACCAATACAATCTACTATCAATTTAGAGACAGGGATTTCCTTAACATAAAGGCTCCTGGAAGGGAGAAAGAAGCTATTATCAGATGAAAGATGAAACAAAGAGAAACAAAGTACGATAACAGTGTTCTCCTTAATGCGTGTTTATTGAGTGTCATGACTCCTTCTTAAAATGGCAGCTCACCTTAGCTTGAAGTTACTTAAAATCAGGCAATAATACAGATACTTCAGAATTGTTTTCCTTGCCTTCCAGTCCCTTGCCATACTGCCTTTTGCTTTGTTACTGCCTTTCTTGCTGCCTGCACCAGCACTACAACCCCTGCTTCCTTCTTCAGATTACAGTACTGGCAATAACATTGGTGCAGACCACTCTGATTTATAATTTCAGTGGAGTATAGCCATAGACATAGTACATGCTGAGGTGAAGAAAATGAGTCAGCCCTTACTTGTCTCTGCCATCACAGGAGTAAGTATGATTTCTATGCAGATGAATTTCTGTAGTTATATGCAATGCATACACACAATTATTTTGACGGCGTTAAAAGTTTTGATGGTGTTAAGGCAGGCATAAAGAAACATCAGGGTATGCTTACTGAAAACTTAATCTTCAATATAAAAAGAACAGCATCAAAGCTGAAAAAAAAATCACTTTACTTAGCATTACTGCAACTACTGAAATGTCAAAGATTTTAAGTTTAATAGATACTAAAAGAAAAAAAGATGGGTTTGGGTGTTTTGTTTGTTTTACGTACTAAATTAGGTAAAAGATGTGTACAGTTTCAGGCAGAAATATTATCTCAGATCAGCTAGACACAGCAATCTAAAATTCCAGTTCCCAGAATCCTGAAACAATTCTTTCTGTCTCATGTCTTAATTTCCATTTCATCTGAGGTTTAAGAATCCCAGTGTCAGAAAAATCACCACTGTTCTTCACTCCGCCCCCCAATTCATACGGGGAAATAAAGAGGCGGGGGTGGGGGGGAGTGCGCTCTGGATTTAATAGATTAAGGGGCTGGAGCGATGGATAAACCTGAAAATTACAACTTAGGAAACCAGATTTTAAAGCTTTTCAGACAGAGTAGGTAGGTCTAGCTATCTCCTAAAGAGAAAAAAAACCTTGAAAGCATCTTTGAATTTTAGCACGCTGGCTGTCCAAGGCAGGCAACTAGTACTGACTACCTACAAACATCTGAAAACAAGTTGTTTCCTAGCCATCACTTTTTAGAAAGGTCATTCCCTTCATCAGAAATTAATTATTCAAGTAGTGCTGTCAAAAAAGTAAAACCTAGCAATTTATTCTCATTAAAAATTTTCAACTTGTATAGTAGGGAATATCCTACTTTTATATAAAGAATTCTTAATGAAGGCAAGAAAAAAAAATGCAGTCTCTGTGACCAAGTAGCATTTGCTTCATAAAAAAATCCCAAACAATGACTTGTCAGGGACAGCAAAAATTATTTATCAGATAACAACCTTACACACTACTGAAAATATAATTCCTTTACCTCATTGGCCTCACTCTGCTGCTGTTCTTTCTTTTTTCTCCTTTTCTTTTTTTTTTTCTCATTTGTAGATGATCTTCCCCCGGAAGCCTGAGATTTACTGGCACCTTGGCCACTTCTTCCTTTTCCAGGCTCCGAATCAGTATCGCTTTCAACTTGTAGTAAAGCAAAACGAGATGCAGTAGTAGGAACTGAACTGATTACAGTAGATGCCATTGCCACATCTGAAATTCAACTGAGCTGGCTTCTTTTTTAATTATGAGGTTTCCTAGAAAAACAGCACAGAAGTAAGAATGAAAATCATGTTTGACCAAACAATCAATAATTCCTATCTGTTAGCTGCAGGACTAGTATTAAAAAAAAACCCCAAACTCAGTATTATTTCTTTATATTTTTACTAAGTTGTATTATCTTAAGTATTCGAACAAGAACTACAAAAGGAAAGAATAATCTATAAAACAACAGTTACTTTAGGCTAATACATTTATTTCTGAGAGATTATATTTGATGGAAAAAAACAAGCAGAAGGCTCTAAAAGAAGTTGGCCTTCATGATCTGGAGGGGAAAAAGAAAAAAGAAAGGAAAAAAAAAAAGGATAGGAAAAAAAAGATCCAGGAATAGTGTAGTGCTCCAAAACTGTTTCAGATGCCTTCCTTGGAGCCTGACAAACATATGGTTTGAAAAAGAAAGCAAGTAGATATTATGATATGCAGGCTCCAGTTTTGGTTAAGCAGCCTTATTTGTTATTTTACAAGTACTACCATTTCATTCCCAAGCCACCGGAGATTCAACAAGCAGTTTTCTCCCCAGGAGGGTGAGTCCAGCATCATGGCTGGTACTCTTCAAACATTAGGCTCACCTGTTCTTACAGCACAACACAGAGGATGTATTGGGGGGAGGCTGAACTGGGAAACACACTTAAGCCTTCAGTTGGCCTCTGTAGCTATAACCAATGTGTATATCCCCATGACACAATTCCAAAGTACAAATCATTTATCTAGTGTAAAAGTTAAATGTTTGGCATAGGAATATTTGTCTAATTGCAAGTTTTCCATGCAAAGTTTAGTGAATTAGGAGAAGACTGAAAGTGATGTTATTTCATCAGTGATTATAGATTTCATAGAAAACAGACATCTAGCTATGTTGATGTACTGTGACAGAGAGGTGCCGTGAAATAATACATACTTTTTGAAAGCACTGTTTGAAAGGAATCCTTACAGTTTGACAACTGTAAACATAAGATGTTGAACGTCTGCTTAGATGGTCTACAAATGTGTTCCTTGTTAACTACTATCACAGAAGAACATGAGAATCTACAGAAATTTCAAGAGCTTGCTTTTATCGCTAAATTCCAGACTCTCTCAAGGACAAAACTGTATAGGTGCTCTAAAGATGCTCAGACATATCAACAGGAAACAATGCTATGTTACCAATGCTATGGTAAATGGTCACCATTGTGACCATTACCCAAAAGAATTATTGAAATGGAATAGAACATTTCATTCCTCAGAGGTGAAAGAGAACGAGCAAGTAAGCTAGTACTGTTCTGTTCAAGTTTACCGAAGACAGAGGTTACAGTGAACAGCATTCTTCTCATACAAAAGTTAGCCTACTCTATTTCTTTCAAAAAAGGAAAATGAAGCTGATCGTATCCTAAGAATAAAACAAACGTGACATCAAATTGTGAATCCGCCTGATGCTGATGTTCACTTTCTGATCAGACCACAACCATGGATCTAAAAAAACCCACATAAGTCACAGCTAAAACACCGTAAGTAATTAGTAATTGTTAAGATCTTTAAATGAATAAATAACAGGGTGAGTTTGGATTTTCCTGGTTTTAATACTCAATAACTCTATAGTTATCCTGCTTAGGAGCTTAGTTACAGGTGAGAGATGTTGTGCTATTACTACTTGAACATACAGTTAAGTTGAAACCTGAAAATCAGAGAAAAGATTAAAGATACATCTTCACAGAAAAATAGCACCAAAGGTAAGTGCTCAGTCATGCTGTAACATGAACTTGTAACACTGGATGGTGCTCTTGGCACTACACCAGAGTACAACAGTCTTAACACTGGAAGTTTATAAACTCTCTACTGTATTTGGCTTAAAAAAAAATTACTGCACTGCAGGATGACTCTTCAGTCAAAAGCTTGGCACTTCTAGTCTCTGTCTACTTACTGTGATATATTTTGGTTTTCATATATAGATAAACAGCACAACACAGTCTTTTATTAAGTTGTCAGCTGCTAATGGTGTCAAATACTTCTTTGTCCCCAAACAATTTGAAAACATTTCATATTTTCAAGCTGCAGTGATAACAACTAGATCCTTTGGAAATACAATTTAAGAGAAAACATCGTCAAGATGCAATTATTAGTCACTCTAGAACAACAGATAAGGAAAGATGAAAAGAGGTTGGACTTAGTTAGCCATAGCAGCTGAAGCTCTACATCACTATGAAATAAGGCTGCAAACTCCTCTCTCCCTTTTCAACAAATACAACAAAAATACAACAGGTATACTTTTGCTGTCCAATGGTAGTTGGAATGCAATTATGTGCCCAGCTGACAAGCACATTAAGCAAGTACTACTCATGGAATTCTGCTGTTATAATTCACTGAAATACTTCAGTGACAACATGAAATTAATTTATGGAAGTTTATTAGAGAATTAATTTGTTTTCACAGAACAGAAAAAAAATGGAAAGTAATGAGCTTGTAGAGGAAACTGCAAATAAATGAAAAATAATCTATAACCTCATGTAAGTCTAGAAAAGCTGTTAACATTGCTGACTCAGCAGGACATTTCAATACAGCTATTTATAATACAGCAGGATCTAATCATCCCACTTCTGCAACACTTAAGACAGATCCAGTGATTCACTGAGGCCTACCACCATGCCATGCTTCACGTTTTAATACCACACCTACAATTCTGACAGCCAAATTTTACCAAGTACCTGATATTTCAGTTCCAAGATTTTACACCACCCCCCCCAGGAAACCAATGGACTGATCTCCAGCATAAATGCTTGCCACCCCTTGTACAAGATTTTTTTTCCTTTAACAGAAAATTATAATTTGTGTTGTTTTTATTATTATAGATATGAACAGCCTTAGCAAATTAAAGCATTGACATTCTTGAGCTTGAGGCTGTGCTTGAAGAGGCTTTTTGATCACACAAAAAAGCATTCAAATACCACAGAGTGTTTTGTAATTCCACAGATCAAAATAGGATCTGAAAAATCATTTAAACCTTTACAGTGCTTTCAAGAAGGAGTTTGACAGTCTGAGAAATGTTATGCATTTGTAACAGTCAGTTGGCCAAAGCGTATTTATCTAAATACAAGAAAATTCCTTTCCTTACAATATGGACTATAGCAATAATCTCCAAGATGAGTAAATGGAAGCAAAGCATGCTCGTGGCATCTACACAGCTCATTAATACAAGTGAGACCGCAAATTAAAAAAAGCCCAACAAACAAACATCAGTACTTAAGAGTTGTTTCCATGTGTGTCATACATTAGCGCTAGTCATACGCTTCTGAGATGACTTTCTGTAATGTACCAAGAAAGTAACTAATCCTCCACTTCTATGTTAATGGAAAGATCACTGGTAATGGACTTCAAAACTGCAACATCACTATCGCATCAATACTCAGGTGGCACCAATAAATGACCCAGTTTCAAAGCCTTCTGCTTTGCAAATCACTAGCAGACTATTAGTTCAACTGTCTCTTTAATCTATTTCAAACTGTAAAGTTTGTGAAAAGAGTTCCTACAACCAAAATGACATATTATTCCCATTCATATATCATCAACATAAGATAAGCATGATACACCATATGATTTCAAGGCAACGTAAAAGCATTTGTTATAGCTAGCAAGTAGTGATTTTTTTGGTGCTCTCTTTCCTAGGTCATACTCTTCTATCAATCATGTCAGCCTACATGAACAGATTATTTTGGAATTTGATGCTAAATCAATAGATTATACCACGTTGGTCCCATTTATGAAACATATAATGTATTACTTTAACATGTCTGATACAGCACAAAGTGCTTACTCTGCCTCAAGTTCTTAGTGAACAAGGAGACATTTAGAAAGTTAAATTGTGACGTGACCAAAAAGGCATCTTTTTAACTTCAGTTCCCTGAAGTGTACTAAGTATTATTTCAGAGACATGAGATCAGTTGATGCCCTAAAAAGCTTCAGTCTCATTTTAGACATGATGTAACAAAGATTGCAGTAATGAAAGTAAGACAGTCATCTGGTGTTACCGTAACTTGAAATCCCTTTTGTAGAAGTTAGTTACATTTAGCCACATGTTGCAGGTGAATTAGCTTTTGAAACACTTAAGTTTTAAAAGCTCTACTGTAAACTGTCCAATATGTATACTTAGAAGACTTTAACACATATCCACAAGCTTATTTTGTTTGATCATCAGCAGCTTCCTGGCCTGCGTGCAGCTTTGCACATGTACATGAGTTACTGCTTAACTGGCAACTGTTCCAGCACCTCTGAGAAGTGAACAGTACATCACAGCTTCGGAACCTCTAGTCCTATGCTAGTAGTACGCCTTTAAGCATCTGCGAAATAACCACATAGCTTTAAATGCGAGGCTTCACTATTTCAAGGAAAACATGCTGAAGAGCCAAAAATTACAACCCATTTCCTATTTAACCACTTTCATTGTCAAATAAGCTAATGAAGAATTGGATTTTAGAAAACTTTGAAAATAGGGTGTTGTCATGCTAAAGCTTCTTCCTACATACAACCTACCTGTTTATACCACTAAAATACATATTTATGATAATCTACCATCAAGATATGTTCTTAGCAAACACCTTAAGTATTGACTGACTTCAGTACTTGCTTATAAACCTGAAATAACACTAAAATACACAATATACATTTGTCAAGGAAGGAACACATCCATTCCCTACTGGCACTGATCAACTTTCAAACCATCTGCCCATTACATATTGATCTTTGCCCGTTTATACATTTACCACAGCAACCTCAATCTACTTTGCTCTATCAGCGCATTTACAGGAAGTTTTGTGCAGGAGGTCCTCCCAGTTGGACCGGCTCTCTCCTTTTCAATTGCTCTTGTTTCATGCCATCTGACCAAAAGCTATAAATCTGCATTAAACTGCTCTAAATCCTTAAAATTACTTAAAGTCAAGTCATCAACTTGTCATTGAGTTTCACAAGTAACTTTACAGCCAAAAAACCCCCTAAGCTGGTTCAGAAATCTGCTTGAGAGTTGCAGCACTGGCATACACAGCAGCAATAAACCCCTGGCAGGTAAAGGGCCTCGCACAGTTTGAAAGGGGAATATGGTGAATTTACTGCTGTGCTTTGGAAAAATTCATGTTTTTGAGGAAGATCGGGTTTTAAAACATTTTTCAAACTCAGGATTAAAATGTAAAACCGACCAGGCAAGTCTGACTTCAGTTTGAGCACAGGATGCTGACTGACAGTGTAACCTCCCTTGCTTTTCTTCCCGTGATTCCCTCCCCCCCGCCAAAAAAAAAAAGTTAAAAGGAAATTAGTTAAGTTTTAAAGTTAGGAACGTTTAGCTAAACACTTTGAAACTTCATGCTCAATTTACTGTGCGAGTCTAACGCAACGGAAAATACTAGCTTTCTTAGATACCAATACGTATCAGTAACCTTAAAGAACGCGATATACCAGTGATCAGTAAATACTATGTCCCAATGACGTTTTGGCTTGTAATTACCATCAGCATTTTTGCTGCAGCAGAATTATTTTCATTAACGCACCTCCCTCTTCAAAACGCACAACCAGAAGCAGCCAGCCCTTTTTGTGCCACCGAAGATAACGAGCAGGTAGAAAAAGTCGCTTTTGGGGAGAGGCGCCTGTATTCCCGAGTCGGGCAGACTCGCCCCCCCCCCCCCGCCCCCTTCCAGCACCGCGCGAGTTCGCCCGCGTTACACGGGGGGACGCGCAGCCCGACACGTTCACCGCGTACAGGAGGCCGGAGAGGACGGCGGCTCCGTGCAGACGCCGAACAGCCAAGGCAGCGTGCGGGACGAGGCGCGGAAGTTAGACCGGGACAGCGCAGCGAGAGCGGCAGTGCGCCTCCCCGGCGCTCCGCGCTGCCCGGGCGGTTACAGCCGCCCCAGCCCTGCGGCCCCGCTGGCCGCGCGGAGCCGCCCGCCCCGGCCGCTCCCGCTCGACCGCCCCGCGGCCGACACCTGCCGCCGCGACGCCCTCCTGTGCCGGGGCGCCGCGCTCCCGACGGGGCCCGGCGAGGCTCACTCGGAAGAGGCCGCCAGGGGGCACGGCCCCCGGCCCGGGGTGGACGCCCTCCTTCCCCGCCGCCACAGGCCCACCGCGGGCAGCGCAGGGCGGCGCGGAGCCCCGACCGCCGCGGAAAGCGTTCAGCAGGTGGGAGCGGGGGCGGGCAGCGGCAGAGAGGCGAGCAGGGGGGCGGGCGAGCGGGCGCCCCCCGCGCGACACTCACTCGGGTCGCGGCGGCAGGTAGAGGCGCGCGGCCGCACCGCTGCCTCTGGGCGGGCGGTTGTAACTGGCCGCGGGGCGGCCGAGCCGGCGGGGGCGGGGCGGGGCGGGGCGGGCGCCGCGGCCGTAGCCGCAGCCGCAGCGCGCGCCGGGGGCCGCGAGTTTGTTTACGTCCCTCGCCCGCTGGTTGGCTGGGCGCTGGGGCGCGCGCGCTCGCTACGCTCCCGGCGCTGCGTCACAGAGGCGTTACGGCTGTAGCCCAGCGGCCGCCGGCCGATACGGACTCCGGCCGGGATCAAAACAACTGCGGGGCGCGGGGTGGGCCGCCTCCCCCTGGCCCCCGGGGCGGCCGGCGCTGCCCGCCATGCACCGCGGGAGCGCCGCCGCCGACCCCGGCGCCGCGTCGGAGGCCGAGGCGAGCCGGGACGCCCCGTGCTGCTCAGGGGGCTGCGCGTAACCTCGGCGTCCGCCGGGGCGGAGCTGTGCTGCGGCCGTCGGTGCGCGGCCGCCCGCCCCCGCCGAGGCCGCTGTGGCGGGTGGAGGGCGCGCTCCTGCCGGCGGGGCTGGAGGGCCGGCAGCGCCCGGACCCGCCCGGGGGTGGCTGGCAAAGCAGGGAGGCGGGAAGGGCGGCCGCGGCGTTGGGAGCGGAGGGGCACGGCAGGAGGGCTGGCGGCAGAGCAACCGGGTGGGTGCCTCGGTTCCCCTTTGGCCCTCTCAAACCGCCGAACATCCTACCTGTGCCGGCCGCGATGAAGTGCCAGCTCTCTGCTCGAGCTCCGCTGAAGTCCGGCCCTTCACGAGCGCCAGCGGCCAGCTGGGCCGCTCACCTCCGGCAGGAAGCTCCAGCGGAGCAGAACTAACTGTTGGCGGTGGACACTGCTGAAGGTTTTTAACCAGGGGCAGATTACACCGCTGTGCTCTGTAACCGTGGCATCCAGTCAGGCTAGGAAAAAAAAAACCGCTGTCCTGTCTTCGTTTCCATTGCTACTTTCAGCTAGTGCACTGTCCGTGTGTTGCGTGGTTACAGATCGTAGCATAAATAACCCAGGTTAACGAGGTTACCGTTTGCAGTATAACAAAGTTTGCTGTATTGTGCTGACTGCTCACTACGAGTAAAAATTATGTAGTATTAGAAATGCATAAAACATGCATTTGTTGAAGTCATGCCTTGCAAACAGCTTTTCTTACAAAATATTTTCAGATCCTTTGGAAGCCCTACATAGAGTAACTTGCTTAATCAGCACACTGATCTTGAAAATCAGAACTGACATGCTATTTATTGGCCATGCAATAGAGGTGCATTCAAGCTGGAACCATCAGAGCAGTCGGATTGAAAATTGCTTTGCCAGGATAAAAGGTCCCTCACCTCACACATGTAGTTGGAGTTTCAATACCTCTTAAATTTTACCTTTAAGTTGCTAAGAATGAAACTTTGTTTTGGTATAGATGGAGCAAAACTTCCACTAACTTACTAAGAGCCAGATTTGCTTCTCAAAGGTGATGCAATCAGTATTTACACGAATCGGAGAACTTCTGCAAACTATTTTCATCGGATAGGTCCACTGTTAACGTGCAGTACTAAGCGAGGAGTCAGCAATGGGAAGGGCAAGAGTCTATTCTAGCAATGCAGCAGCAATGCAGTGTTCAGATAATCGTAACAATTTAGATCATATGTAAAGTTAGTTTACATTCACAGTTACTAGCTAGACAACAGAACAGATTATACACATGGCTTTTTTTCGTAGTTAGTTTTAATAGGACATAGCAGGAGAAATAGCTGTTAATAAGTGAAATAATGGCATGGTGGATCACTGCAAATTAGCTCCATATTGTTTTTACCCCCATACTGCACATCAGCTAAATGTCAACAAGGGCCGTAAATGCCAATGAATAACATCAAGGAAGTAAAACAAAGAAAGCGATAATAAAAGCCTATCAGGTAAAGTCTTGGTTTAAATTAGTAGAAATAAGAGGAGCTACGTACTGTCTGAAAGAAGTAAAACCATTTTATTTGTTAGATCTATTAAGAGTTACATAAATGAGAACATAAATCACTGTTTACTTTTCTCTTCCCTAGGTGACTGCCTCACTGGCCTCTCTCATTGCTTTGCTTATGTTAGGTCCCTCTCATGGCCAACAATTCTCCCACTTCTCCAGAGATCACCAATGTATCTGATGTACTTACCTGCCTTAGCATTAGGTGACGTTGTAGTTATGCCTTGAAATGGGTATGCGTGGCATACAGAATCCAGTGTTTGAACAACTACTTAACCTGCAGTGTCACAGCTACAGAAACCTCCAGAGCACCCACTGACATCTGCTAGTGATTGAGTTGTACTTCCCTACATTTTCCCTTGCTTATTTTGCATCCATAAAGAACAGGTTTTTCGTTTTTGGAAGCTTCAAAAGAAGTGGAATTTATGTTTATTTATAGTGTAGTACGAGGTGTATGATAATGCACAGTATTATCTTGAGAAGAAATGCCTTCAACAATTCCTTCACTTAATACGAGATGTAGTAAATAAGCACACATTTGAAACTGTATTTACTCATTTCCGTTTATTGCTTTTTGACTAGAACCATTAAGTGAATGATATACACACTAATATTAAACTTAACATTAGTTAAGGCTCAGTACTTCCATGACAGTAAAAACAGTCAAGCCCAATCCAATAACAATCAAGACAGACTCCAATCCTTACCTCACAATTCAGCTGAACAATAGGTAATAATTAGGGATAACTGTGAAAGATACAATCATTTGACATAGTAAGTGGTTTATCTATCTGATTAGAATGAAATCTTTTGCAGTCTACTCAGAAAGTTTTAAAATGTGCCACAAGACCATAGGTCCATTTATCGTGCTATTTATGAAGATAGCATCTTCATAAGGTAGACAGATTTGAAGTATGCTTGCAGTGTGGAAAAATGCAGCTCTTTTATACCTATAGCCACACGTGCGGTACACAAGACCTCGCCTCAACAATAGTAGAAAGCCAAAAATTCCTGTCCTAAGTACACCTAATAATCTAAGACAACATTTTCAAACATGACCGGCTGAAGTCCACCACCAAAATAAAACTAACCTTACTTTCAGTACTGCTACTTCTTATGGAGGAGAGAGTTAACGGTTTGAAATGTTAATCTCATTTAAATGCAGACATTCTGGTCTCTGCCTTCAAGTTTGTGCAGCTGTTAAGCATACGGTTCTCAGTGACCACTGTCTCTTACAAAAAAGATTTGCTTTTCATCCTGAATGCATCACCGACAACAGTATAGCAGTAAACCAAAGGATATGTGTAGTCCTTGCTCTGAAGCAGATACGGAATCCAGAAGAATAATTTGTCTGTGAAAGGACATGACTAATTAGTACAAATAAAATAATATATTGGTCCATCTGGCTTACCTAGAGGATGCTGAATTTGGTCCTCTGTTTTTTTTCCATTTTAGTAGTACAGAAATAAATACCACACTTTGAGTTGCCAAGTGCAATTCTTTAAAAGCCAAGAAATAAAAACACAAAGGGAAATAAGCAATTCTCTCAATTTCATAAATAAGCCATAAAGAAGAAATAAAAGTAAGTAATTTGTGTTCCTTTTCAGGAACAAATTTATCTTTAGATACCAATTTTGATCGCAAACATGGCTCGTATAAAATGTTTTCAGATAAAAAGCATAGAGAAGCCAGTCATTATCAATACTATGTGACAGTCTGGCAACTAAATTTTCTAACTATATATCCAAATAAATGAAATAGTTTATTACTGTTTGTGACTCAAGAAAGTGAAGTACAGTATTATTCTAGGAAACCTAAGTTACACAAGTGCAGTGCACCTCACACTGCAATTTTTGAAAAACACTGATGTTTTTTGAAGTTACTGCAAAAAAACCCAAACCAATATAAATAATTTCTTCAATGTTAAAAGGCCTTTGAATGACAGTTCTTAGATACCATGTTAATTAAAATCCATCTCAGATTCAGTGAAACTGTGTGAGCATAACAGCTAATGACTTGACAGTGAGCAATAAGAACTAAAGAACACTTACTCAATTATGCATTGTTGATACCTAACAAGACCATAAATAAAGAAATCTAATACAGTTGCTTCAATAGCAACAGCTATTAAAAATGCAACGAAGAGTAACTATGTCTTAGTGACGCTAGACTTTTTGTCCATTTCGATGGAATCTGGAGCAACAAAACTGACACCAACTCCAAGGCTTGAGCGTCTCAAAGATAATTCAGAGGGAGGAATATGACGTAGCTCTCGGCGAGATAGTTTTACTGGAGTTACTCCTTGAAATTGTGTTACTGTTTCTCTTCTCTGGATGACAGAAGGTAGCTGAGGATGAGATTTTGAGGGCTGAGCTTCATCTGTTCCTGTTTTTTCATCACTAGTTCTCGACAAACATTCTTTGTTGCACAGGAATTCTGAAACATCTTCTCCAAGCTTGTATGTATTCTGTTGTGCTCTCAAAATACTTGTTCTGTCTGTTTCTTTTATTTTCCCTGGTCGACAATTGGTTTCAGGGTTAAGTGTCAACTTGAATTCTTCAGAAGCAACTTCTGCTTCATCTTGACTGGATGCCTTGTCACCAGCACTGTTATCTAAAATGAAATTTATCAGGAGATAAATAGCTAAAAGTTACAACTCTTCTGAGTGCCTGCTGTCAAGACATATTAGTTAGTCAACACTGTTTTACAGCATCAGTAACTTGTAGTGTGAACACGGTAAAAAATTACAAGCAGCTCACGCTTTGTCCTTTCTGTTAAAAAGGTTGTCACCTACAAAAACATCAGAGGTATTAGCTGTTACTTTCCTCTGACTAGGTGCTGGTAATACAAGCCTCTCTGTTCTAACTTGTAATGTATCCTAGTAGGCAGTCTTAAAACAACTGAACCATGGCAGTCAAATATGAAATTATTCATATATTCAAAACCAGTCAGCAATTACACTAGGACAACACACAAAACACATTCTGCAAATTATGCTGTAATGCACACACAGGGCTTTTATTCTTTATAAAGCTCAGCAACAAATTATAAAGTATTTTTATTACATTGTATTGCAGCATGCCTCAAAATGTATTGAGAAGAAAAATAATTAAATACAGAGTATTTCTTATAAAACTTACGAACATATGTATTTGAAAAAGTTGGAAATTCACAGGGATCTTCTCCCTTCTTATCCTTGCTGCAATTTGCCTAGGATGGGTGTTCCCTCACACGGATACATGTCCTGAACTACACGCTGCTTTGTATACTAGACACAGAATAGTCTTTTCCACACTCATTTATAAACCAACCTCTAAAATATATGTTCACAGTTTGACAGTGTACTTAATAGTAATGAATGTGTTGGCTCATTATCCTGCCTAGAGGGCAAGGGCTGAGCCTTAATTCACTCTGGGAGCAGCAGGTATGTGATCAGCACCTATGTGTTAAGAAGGCATAGCACTGCCCGAGTGGAAAGAAACAGGAGCATCCATTGGGAGGAAGAACCACAGAATCACAGAATCATTAAGGTTGGAAAAGACCTGTAAGATCATCAAGTCCAACCATCAACCATGGGCACCACCATGTCCACCAAACCATGTCCTGCAGTGCCCCGTCTACATGTTTTTTGAACACCTCCAGTAATGGTGACTCCACCACCTCCCTGGGCAGCCTGTTCCAATGTTTGACCACTCTCTCAGTAAAGAATTTTTTCCTAATAGCCAGTCCAAACCTCCCCTGGCACAACTTGAGGCCATTTCCTCTCATTAGTTCCTCTAACTAGCCATTTCCTCGCTAGTTACATGGGAGAAGAGGCCAACACCCACCTCACCACAACCCCCTTTCAGGTAATTGTAGAGAGCAATACGGTCTCCCCTGAGCCTCCTCTTCTCCAGACTGAACAACCCCAGTTCCCTCAGCCGCTCCTCATAAGACTTGTGCTCCAGACCCCTCACCAGCTTCGTCGCCCTTCTCTGGACACACTCCAGCACGTCAATGTCCTTCTTGCGGTGAGGGGCCCAAAACTGAACACAGTATTCGAGGTGCAATGCTGTCATGCTGAGCCTTAAAAAG
Organism: Gavia stellata; assembly: GCF_030936135.1. NCBI lineage: Eukaryota > Metazoa > Chordata > Aves > Gaviiformes > Gaviidae > Gavia > Gavia stellata. The sequence continues at coordinate 45,239,164 of NC_082637.1, forward strand.
AAACGCAGGGCCATGAAGGCTGTATTGTGCACGTGAGGTATTGGCGATGGCATTGAGAGGTGTGAGACAAGCAAAACAGTGACAGAAATGGAACCTTTTTTTTTCCTCCACCTGAATAGCTCTACTGTAGGTTTGGATTCTGGCAAGTAGGACATGAACAACTAAAAAGTTACAGGAGCAGCCGGTTGTTGGTTTGGGGTTTTTTGTTCGTTTTTTTTTTTGTGTCAAAGCACAGAATCACATTAGAAAGCTCTTTTTTTTCCCTACAAGTGTATAAATCCTCTCTTTTAGCCTTAGTAAGTAGGTATCTAAAGTAAGTTAGTAACTGAAAGTTTGGAATTCCTCACTGAAAATCTCCCAGTAAGTAACTTTTATGAAATCAAGTGCTGGGAGCAGCCTATCTAAAAGCATGGCACATGACCTGGGGCAGAAAAAGCCCATGCATCAGTACAGGTTAGGGGCTGACCTGCTGGAGAGCAGCTCTGTGGAAAGGGACCTGGGAGTCCTGGTGGACAACAGGATGACCATGAGCCAGCAATGTGCCCTTGGGGCCAAGACGGCCAATGGCATCCTGGGGTGCATCAAAAAGAGTGTGGCTAGCTGGTCAAGGGAGGTTATCCTCCCCCTCCAGTCTGCCCTGGTGAAGGTGCATCTGGAGTACTGTGTCCAGTTCTGGGCTCCCCGGTTCAAGAAGGACAGGGAACTGCTGGAGAGGGTACAGCAAAGGGCTACAAAGATGATTGGGGGACTGCAACATCTTTCTTATGAGGAAAGGCTGAGGGACTTGGGTCTTTTTAGTCTGGAGAAGAGAAGACTGAGGGGGGATCTTATCAATGCTTCTAAATACTTAAGGGGTGGGTGCCAGGAGGATGGGACCAGTCTTTTTTCAGTGGTGCCCAGTGACAGCACAAGAGGTAATGGGCAGAAACTTCATCATAGGAAGTTCCATCTAAACATGAGGAGGAACTTCTTTACTTTGAGGGTGGCAGAGCACTGGAACAAGCTGCCCAGAGAGGTTGTGGAGTCTCCTTCTCTGGAGATATTCAAAACTCACCTGGACACATTCCTGTGCAATCTGCTATAGGTGAATCTGCTCTGGCAGGGGGGATTGGACTAGATGATCTCCAGAGGTCCCTTCCAACCCCTATTATTCTGTGATTCTGTGACAAAGCTGTTAGCTACAACGTCATTCAGACCCCTTCAGATAGTAAAATTCCTTTTTCTTAACCACAACAGTTTGAGGTTGTAGATGGTGAAATTATGTTAAAAACCAGAGAAAACAGAGTGAGAATTTAAACCACTGGTATACCAATGCTACAGCTACAAACCAATGTTGTCTCTCCTTTGAAACTGGGGGAGAGGTGTAATATATTCCTGGAAAGCAGTTAGTTCAGTAAAAATAGGATTTTTATGTCTATCTGGTATACTTCTGTGTTCACCACCCTTCAAATGGTCTATTGACAGCTGCATAAATATTTTAAGATAATATACTTACATTTAGTGGATGCCAATATTTGATGGGATGACTCTCCAAAGAGGCCCTTCAACTTCTTCTTCAGCTCTCTGCTGGTTTTCTTATAGAAAAATAAGTCTTTTTCCAGTTGCTGGACTTTTACTTCATACCCTTTCAAGGTTTCTGCAATACCTTCACTATCTTGTTCTAGGATAAGAAAACTAGTTTAAGAACCAAATATCTCTGTGCCGAAAATGAAGATGCCCAACTAGACAGAATACATCTTGTATCTTGCTGACACTTTGCTTTTAACTAGTATGACACAGTATCAAAAAGGCCATGCCAAACCCGCTTGTCAGTTTTAATAGGAGTATGTAGAAGATCAAGATCAGCAGTACCGGTATCTTTCAACTTTCCAATATCAGCAAATTCAGCATGAAAATTCAACAATTCTGATACTGCTTTAAAAAAATATTCAATTTTCTGTTCATACAGACACCATGTGTCTGTTCTTCAGTGTCCTACACAACATTAGAATTAGTGACAGCCAAAACATATCTCTGAACCTTATTCTTTTTTTTTCAGTTGGAATATAGTATTTCTCAGTAGTGACTGAAGATAATACCTGCTGTACAGTCCCCCCCAAGAAGCAAATACCTTTGAAATGATGCAGTATTAACTGTAGTTTTTTCTCATGTTCTTTGTGTTGTAGCGTAAGCTGCCTGTCACACTGCAACTTGACATGTTCAAGTGCAGATTCTAATTCACGTGTTATGTTTTCCTGGTCTATGAGCTTCATTTCTTGTTCTTCAATCTGCAGTTGTAATTTACGTTCAGACTCACGTAGGCCAACAATCTAAGAAACAAATACACTTCTTTTGATTTATCAATCCGTTTTCATAAGAGCTTTTATCCTTCTGCTTAATAGATTAAAGCATACAAAAGCAATGGTCTCTATAAGCCATAAGCTTATATTGGAAACAGTCTTGCCTACTACTACAAGTTCCCACTTTAGAAATGAGCTCTGTACATTTTGATCACATGGACTAGTGGATTATTTTTAACACCCTGTGCAGAATTTAAACAACAGTGTTTTCCTGATTCTGGAAAACTTCCAACTTGCATCCCACAGACAACTTGTTCACAAAGACACACCATGTCCTAATGAATTTCATTTTTATGTTTCCAGATGTCAGAATGATTCTTCAGTATTTGGCTGTACACACTGCAGGCAGTGTATGCAAAAAGAGTTTATACTGGATTTAGAAAAAGAATAGGAATACTAGCCTCAGCTTTATGAAGCCTGCACTTGGGAAAAATTTCAATACGACACCACTATTTAAATATGTTGCTGCTCCAAAAGTTAGCAACACAAAGCATGGGAAAGGAGCAAGAAAATCTCCAGATTTGCAGCACCTTTTAAACTTATGACCCCAAAACAAGATACACAAAGTTAACACACAAGTTTCCTATTTAGGTTAATGTAAAAATTTTAAATATCTGAATTAATAGCAGATGTATGTAACCTGAAGAGATTTTCACCAAAACTTGTTAAATTTATTTTTATTTCTTGACACCATTTCCTTTCATTATCTAGAACAGTAACGGAAAGTAGGATAAAATATTATTCATTAGTCAAAACAAACCTTGTTAAAATATTTGAAAAGGATAGCTCTGAGCTCTGCAGCAGACAGGGAAACTAGTTTTCCTATTACATTATTCTCGCTCTGTGAAAGAATCTGAGAAGATGACCTAAGCAAGTGCTGCCGATTCTGAATACTTTCATTCTTGTAATCAATAGCAGCCTCCAGGGCTTCAATTCCTTCTTCCAGCTGGAAAAGGACATGTTCTTCCTACAGAGAGACACACGAGTGAGATCTTTAAAAGAAAAAGTGTAGAATTAATCTTTCTATACATAAGACATTCCTTAACTTCATTCTCAAGAGCGAAACTAAACTTAAGGGCAAACTAAACTTAAAGGCAAGACAAACTAGTAGTAGTACAGAATGGGAAAAATAATAGGTAAAGTACAAATCTAGAACATTTGTCTTTTTCTGCTATAGTACTCCTTCCATGATACAGAGGTTGATCAAATGGTTCATCACAAAAACTGAAGTCATGTTTCCCTTTTTATCCTTCTCTCATCCTCCCCACAGTTGGACTTCTACTATTTTTTTTGGTTGTGCTAGTTTTCTGTTGGATTAATGAATGAATCAGGTCAGTAAGGAGTTTGGTGACCATAACTTGTGTAGGGAAGTGGCAGAAATGCATGGCCTGAAGTACTGCAGAAGACTTTGAGGAGTGAGCCAAGTAGGGTTTTTTCTGGCACATTATCACCTCAGCCACATGCCCATGCTGCTTCCCAAGACCTGAAAATAATCTGTGCATTTTACATAAATTTATTATATCTTCAATGTAATTACACTGATCAACTCAAGTGTGGACCATCCAGGTAATATGACTTATTTTCACTGTAAAAATATGTAGGCCTTCAGAGGAAGTTTGCTTTTTCTCAAAATCCTATGAAAAAAATCACAGGGCATCACTATGCGAATACATTGCCTTGTTCTATGTCCTAACATTAAAATATCTGCCTGTGATAAACAGATGAACTTCTAGTTCCCTTATTTCTGATTATATGATCCTTAGACCAGTGGAGTCTGTCAAGGCACTAGCTGAATTAAGTCCCTCTGAACATAGACTTTGTTCACGAGTGTGTAAGTAGTGCTATCATAGCAGTATTTTAACATTGCTATGTACGAAAGTACCCAACCTCAGTTCCTTGGTTCTAGCTTACCTAATATTTGTAGACATTTTAGGTTCTGACTGGAATGCTTTATTATACAACACTACCGAAAACCTGTATTTATCTCAGAGGTGCTTACTTACTTCAGTTGACAACACTTTACCATCTTTCAGTTTCTCATCCACACTATTTCTTCTTCTGAGCAGCTGATCCCTTTCTGTCTGGAGAACCTGAATTTTTTCCAGAATGTCTGTCTTATCTTCAGTGGTGCTGCCCTGAAGCTGCATACCTTTATCACACAGTTCCTGATCCAGCATACTTAAGCGAGTAGACAATTTCATACTATCTTTGTTTAAAGCCTAAAAAAACCACAGCAACCATAGATATAAAACTGAGATAGTAATTCCAGTAAGAACAAAACTGCTCAACGTGCAGTCTTCTACGTACCAAAAGTTAAAGGGGCTATTCGTTATAAGTGACAATGATACTTCAATTTCTATTCACTTTTGCTACTAAAACATAAATAATGCAAAATGTTTCTTTGTCATGTTTTCTAGTTCGCAAAAGGACCGAGAAATTTTTAGATATATTATTTAATGCTCTGCCATAACAGAACTCCACAGTTCATATTTTTTTGTTTTGTTTTGTTTTATTTTGTTGTTGGAATTTTAGGGTGAAAAAGTGAATAAAAATTATCATTCTGCGTTATTCACATTTTAAATATTGATTTGCCCAAGCTACACAGTAACTTCATGGCAGTGACAGAGTCACAGGTCACATGCCTTGAGCCTCTTCTGCTATCTATCTGCCCTCAAGCCCAGTCTTCCAGTCAGCACTGTAACTGTGTTAAGTGTCATGTTTTTTCTTAAATCACCTGGCTAGATCTTAGTTTCTTGATTTCCAGGTGGCTTTTCTCTTGCAATAGTGCTTCTTTTTTGGCTACAATGGCTTCTCTTTTCTTTAAATCTTCTTCTAGTTCTGCTAACTGTTGGTGCTGTTGGAGAATTCTTTCCATTTCTTCATCCAGCCATTTCTTTTGCTCTTCTAATTTCTAAAGTTTAAATAGAGATCCAGAGAGCATTAACTAGGACTTTTTGGGTCAGAATTTTATGATTATGTTTTTCCTTTTTTAGAATAACTGATACAGAAATTGGACTGACTTAAAAAAAGGCTCAGCAATGTTACATTGCTACATCTTGTATAAAGAAATTTGTATCAGATGCCTTTAATGAAATGTATTCTTTTTCTAAGAACAGTTATATAAATAGATGTCTTCTGTATAACCACAGCAACTAGGTTTGGAATGTACCACAAGAATTCAGCTCACCCATCCTCATTGCATTATAGTTGCCCCAGACCAGCTATTTGTGGAAAAACATTAAGTGACAAGAAATTATGATGTTGACAGAAAGAAAGACAGTAAATGAGAGGTCTGATCCTGGTAGTGCAGTCCATTATGAATTTATTCTGAAGCCACAGTTTATCAGTGGATATATTCCTGGTAAGGCTAAAACGCTACCTTTATTTAGCTTTTAAAATTTCTTTTCACCTTTAGAGACTTTGGGTAACTCATGAAACTTTTATGTTCCAATGTCCACATCTGAAATAATCTAGGTGGCACTGCTGCGTAGGACACCTACTTTTCTAACCCTGTTCGGAACAACCAAAACCATAGACCTCTGTCATTTATATCAGAGGGGAAAACAGAAAAACAAAGAAATCATGGAACATTTATAACAGAGCTCATCAGGATCACCCTTAAACCTACCAGACAACCAAACCTGTTGAATTCTCAGGTCTCTGAATCAGCATCTTTGACAAACCATAGAAAGAAGAGACATTAGAGCCTCTTCTTTCCTTCATTGAAAAAGAGTACAACAGTTGCTAGACTATATTCCCAATTTTTGCTCCAGCAAAAAAGAAGACAAAACTATGATAGAATACTCTTCTTCCAAACACTTTAAAAAGATGACTATGGATGAAGAAAGAAATGTTTTTGTCAGGGGCCACACAGATTCGGAATAGATTAGCTACCTGTAGCTTCAGTGAAGTTCCCATTGAGTTATTTTTCTTCTCTTTAAACGAAGCAATCTCTTTATCTTTAAGTTTAAGGATCTTCTGTTGTTGCTCCATCTTCAGCTGAAGTTCCTATAAACAAACAAAAAACCCTATTCTTCTTGTCTCAGTCAGTCTGTTTTTAAAATGCATTTAATGTCAGAGTCCACACAAGTATATAATCTGAAATACTGACCCTAAATTTACATGTAAAATTGCAATTCAGGGCTATACATCATGTAATAAAACAACAAAAAAAAAAGCTGAAGAGAAAGGTAAACTGAAGATTTCTGTGAAAATGTTTAAAGACAATTCCTTCACTGCATTTGTCAAGAAAGCCATTACTTAAAATTATGGAAAGCCTGGCACTATCGTTTATTGTCTTTGGGAAAGCAGAGGCAAAATTGGCTCATCTCATTCTTTGTCATAAAGAAATAGGAGTAATCCTACTTTAATTTGTTGCTGGTCCCGCTGAATCTCTGCTTCTAGTTGCTTCTTTTTTTCACTCTCCTCACACAGTCTCTTCTGTAGCTGGGTCTGCTGATGCTTCATCTGAGCCACGTTCTGCTCAAGTTCTGTTGCTTGTCTCTCACTTTGGTTAGATAATGAAGCCAGATTCTTAGTGTCTTGCTGCTTCTTCTGTAAGGCCTGAATGTTCATGCAAATTTCAGCTTAATAGCAGGAAAACTTAAAACTAAAATATGACTCAGCTTCATTCTTTATTTCACTGAATTCTTAGAGTCAGCAAGACTTACTAACTTCTGCCTAAACAATCACTCATTATTTCTGTGGTTTCTGAGCTATCTGGTAAAGTCAGCACAGGCAGAATTAATCTCAAGCAACGTGAAAAGGTAAAGATACTGTTCATGCCTGGCAATACAATGAAAGTAGTAAAATTTAACAGAAATCACAGCTCTGGAAAATGTGCAGAGACATAATGGCGCCAGAATGCTGGTCCTGAGCTCAAGTCAATAAGGCAGCTACCTCTTTATGTACAGTGCTTGTCTGACCCACCATTCTAGGACTGAGAGGCACAGAGCGCCTATAGCACCTAAGATGGCCCTATACAGAATTTAAACTTAGGTATAGCAGAACTTAAAAGTAGAAGGTCAGTGCCAAACAAATATGACTGTATTGGGCCTGGTCTTGCAAACTATCACAGTGATTTGCTTAGAGCTGGAATTTACATAGTATTTTCATAAAAAATTGATTTTATTTATGGCAGGTAATAAACTTGTAATAGTCTTCTTATGTAGGTTCTTGGTACTACATACAGTGGTGTATAAGCATCTTATATCACCTACTTCTTTCTTGGTTTCATATCTACGAAGAAAATACTGTATGTATCTAACCACATGTATGTTAAATAGCATTCTGAGTATAATAGTATTAAGTTTCCCATTAGGTACTTCAACCAGCTTCCGATGTGTAAAACTAGTGAGAGTTTTACAAGCAGTGTTAAGGTTCAAAGGTGATAGTGAGACAGAGATTTGCAAATCTTAATGGTCAGATCAGAAATACCTGCACTTTCAACTTAGCTGCATCCATCTTCTTCCGGAACTCTTTTTGTAACCTGACTTTCTCAGGAATGTCTCTCAGCTCCTTACTCTCCAGCTCCTGAAGCTGCTTTTGTGTTTCAGCCAGTTCCATTTTGGCCTGCTCAGATTCTTGCTCCAGTTTTGTTATCTTCAAAGAATATTGCCTGCTTACAGACTGAGCATCTTTACCTTAAAGACACCATATCCAAATAGTTTAAAAACAGCAGAATAATCACTTGAAATGTAATACATAATTCTGTAGTTAAATCATTACTTACGTCAGTCTGGCTAAACAAATAATTTCTGAGACATTTTCCAACCCTAAAGGAACATACAGTTCCTTTCTAATTCTGAAATAGAGATAAAGGAAGGAGTCTTAAATCTGAATTCTTCATAAGTCACCTGATGTCACCAAATAAAATGCCATCTGAGTGCCAAATAAAGTGAAATTCTTCTGCCTACTGTAGTTTTTGCCAAAATGGCTCGCCTGTATTTCATAAATTTTGCTTTTTCCAGAAGAATATGCCATTTATTTATTACTCAGCTTTCAGCTTAATAATCAGTAAACAACTTTGTATTGTGTTTCTACTCTCTGACTTGCCCTGTTTGAGTAATCTTTCCCAAAGTACTATTTTTGGGGGCACAGAATCTTTCTCAGTGCCAAAAGACAACCCAAAGAGAAGGTATGCACAGGAGAAGAGTGTGATTGAAGGGGCTGAGCAAAGAGATCCTTACTGTCATCATAAGGCTAGCTTCTGGCAGGCATATATATACCAGCACAGATGTGTAAGGGATGTAGGCTAACAGGGACACTGACCTTTTCCCTCATCCGCTTCTGACTCCTGCTTCTTTACTGCAGTGCTGGGAATGCTTACATTCCCAGCACAGTGATGTATCTTCTCTCCTATCCCAGACACCATGCGACAAATTGTATTGTGTTTGTGTGTCAAGGCTTTGGTAGCAGGGGGGGCTACAGGGGTGACTTCTGTGAGAAGCTGCTAGAAGCTTCCCCTATGTCTGACAGAGCCAATGCCAGCGGACTCCAGGACGGATCTGCCACTGGCTAAGGCTGAGCTAATCAGCAACAGTGGTAGCGCCTCTGTGATAACATATTTAAGAAGGTGGGGAAAAAACTGGGATGAGGCAGCCGGAGAAGAGAGGATTGAGAATCTGTGAGAGAAACAACTCTGCAGACACCAAGGTCAGGGAAGAAGGAGGGGGAGGAGGTGCTCCAGGCATCAGAACAGATTCCCCAGCAGCCCGTGGAGAAGACCATGGTGAGGCAGGCTGTGCCCCTGCAGCCCATGGAGGTCCACGGTGGAGCAGATATCCACCTGCAGCCCATGGAGGACCCCATGCCAGAGCAGGTGGATGCCTGAAGGAGGCTGTGATCCTGTGGGAGGCCCATGCTGGAGCAGGCTCCTGGCAGGACCTGTGGAGCCGTGGAGAGAGGAGCCCACGCTGGAGCAGGTTTGCTGGCAGGACTTGCAATCCCACGGGGGACCCACACTGGAACAGTCTGTTCCTGAAGGACTGCACCCCGTGGAATGGACCCATGCTGGAGCAGTTCGTGAAGAACTGCAGCCCGTGGGAAGAACCCGCTTTGGAGAAGTTCGTGGAGGACTGTCTCCTGTGGGAGGGACCCCACGCTGGAGCAGGGGAAGAGTGTGAGGAGGAAGGAGCGGCAGAAACAATGTGTGATGAACTGACCGCAACCCCCATTCCCCGTCCCCCTGCGCCGCTCGTGGGGGGAAGAGGTAGAAAAATCAGGAGTGAAGTTGAGCCCGGGAAGAAGGGAGGGGTGGGGGGAAGGTGTTGGTTTTTTAAGATTTGGCTTTACTTCTCATTATCCTACTCTGATTTTGAATGGTAATAAATTAAACTAATTGCCCCAAGTCAAGTCTATTTTGCCCATGATGGTAATTGGTGAGTGATCTCCCTGTGTCCTTATCTCGACCTACGAGCCTTTTCCTCATATTTTCTCTCTCCTGTCCAGCTGAGGAAGGGGAGTGAGTGAGCGGCTGTGTGGTGATTAGTCCGGCTGGGCTTAAACCACGACACAAATACATGTCCATGAAGAGATCAGTAGCACTAAGCATACATGAAAAATTACACTATTGGTGGATAAAAGCAATAATCAGCAAAGCACAAAAAATATTTAACAAATATATCTGCATATCATAGCAGAATAGGCTGTAATCAAAATTTACAGCCCTCAGTGCAGTCACAGCAAGTAATTAATGAAAGTTACGAATCCTTAAGTTATTAAAAGCATTCTTGCGTAAGATAATTACATAAAAACTAAGACATGCAGGACTTCAGAAGTTTTGTGCCTTTTCTTTTGTTCCTGAACTTCTTCATTCTAATTTGCCCTACAGTAGCCAGTTACCTGTTCTTACTAATTCCTTAAGAAGTTCCTCTTTCATTTTGATGTTAAGTGCAAGTTCTCTCATTTTTTGCTCAGCCTCAGTGAGTCTCAACTCTGAATTCTTTAACTTCTGCATGTTAAAAACATGACTTTTCTGGAGGCTGTCCATCTCTTCACCTTGAAAGAAAACAAAGCAATATGGAGATAAAAAACTGGAATAAACTCTGTATCCAAAAGATAGTGCTCTGGAACATGGTATGTGTCGAGTTCTTCCACATGAAGTAAAAGAATCAAAAGGAGAGACTATCACAGAGTCTTTTCCCTGCCATGTGTCTGAACAGGAAAAGAAAGGATGGCATGCTATAGCATTTCAAGATCCTAAGTGGGAGGAAAAATATTCCTGAAACCATTTCAGTGCATCTCTGATAAAATAACAGCATCTATTTTCTTTCACTGAAGCAGTACTACCGATTTATGTCTAAACAGCTTTTTGATGTGTGATGTGCTTTCTGGCTAATAACTATTGCTTAAACATTAAGGTCACTGACATCAGTTTCAGAAAGGGGAAGAAGAAGAGAATCTTGAAAGCCTACACTGAACTATAATTAAAAAAAAATATTTGTATTAAATACAAATAATTTGCTGGGAAAAGTAATTACATGTGCTAAAGACATTGTTTTATATTCTGATACCGTAATAAGATTTGTGCTCATGACTTCCATTTTACCTGTGGTTGTGTCAGTCTGTAGCGCAGATTTGTTGAAGAAACCAGACTTGTCTACCTGACACTTCATGCCACTTAGGTCAGGAAGAAAGCACAGAGAAGCCTGTTTTCGTGTCCATGTTCGGTTTATGGAATGCCTAAGGAAGAATGAAAAACATGCTACATTCCAAACACACAGGGATTTTTTTTCTTTAAGCTTCATGCAAAGTACATGATCTTAACAGAGAAGAATCCCAAACTCATATAAGCATTTGCACTCTCTTTCCCATCTACCCCCCCCCCGCCCCCGCCCCGATCTTCATGGTAGATTCTGGCCCCAAAACAAGGATTATACAAGTCTTATTGAATCAAAAACCTACTGTTTTTAAACTTATTTTGTAATATGCCCAGCTGGTCCCATAAGTTTACCAGAAGTAATACCACAAATGGTCTCATATTATGGCAGGATTAGGCAGTAATACTACCTTTGCTATACATTTGTCTGTAGCAAAAATTAAAGAACAACAAAAAAATTACTTAAATGAGGTTTTCTTTTTGTGGCCTGTATTTTCTTCCTCTTCATCGCTCTGATCAGAGAGGTGGCAGTGAAGGACTTTATCCTGATCTTCTATGTTGCTCAGTATCATCTGGCTGCGAGCATGGAATTCTGCCATTACCCGGGCAATGGAGAAGGCAGCGGGGCTGGTATAGACCTGTCAAAAAGCACACAAAAAAAGCGATGGGTAAAAACACTTGCAACAATTTCACAATTCTTTACTGACATTTAAAAAACACTTCAATTTAAAAGTCTATCATCACCTGAGCTTGTAAGCAAAATTACAGAGGTTTTCTATAATAACTCTGAATACCTTTGCAACAAAAGGTTTGCAAGAGCTTAGAGCATTTGTTCCAAATGTGAAAGAAGGCACTGTTAGCAACCTATTATCCGATGTATTCAATATATTGGTAAGAATAATAATTCATTTTTGATAATGCTTCATATCTGAACCCTCAAAAACCCCAGGAAAACACCAGAAAAGACTACAGTTTTAGCACTTGTAACTGATAATTTTAAGCCTGAACATTTTGGACAATTGTGACATAGCATATGCTGCAAGACAGTAAAAAGTAATTTTTCAGAGTCTTCAATGGGAAGTTAAATAGCATCTGAGAAAGCCACCACCATTTGTCGTATCAAGTCTAATTATTGAACTACAACCATTACTAAGTAAAGGAAAAAAAAATGTTAAATTGGGGTAGACCTTACCTTTCGGGTGTCTGTCCCTGAAGGTGGGTGAAGGGAGTGTAGCAGATTTTTTGTGAGTGGGACACTATATGGCCTCCTTGCAGATGCCACAACAGCTGGCCTGTCTCCACAAGCACTTGAGAGGTCCGAAGTTTTCACTTCTGTAAACTTCTCTAATTTTTCTTTTAGCTGATCGATAAGCATTTGCTGTTCCACCATTTTCTCATTCTCATGGGGAAAAAACCCAAAGCAAAACTGTTGCTGATTATGAGCTCTGTATCATATTCACCATTTCTAAATGCCTTACAAAGGTCATGAATCTTGTAAATCACTCACTGACCCTAAATTCTTCTGCAGTGCACAGGCAAATTCTGCAACAAACTGAAAATTCTATGACATATCATTAATCTTACACACACCCCCCAACTCAAATAAATTTTAGACACACTTTTGTCCAGGAAGACCTATCCCAGGTAAGTTACATTAGCTTATCTAGGCATCTAGTGAAGAGTAGATGACATACTTATGAGCCCATGCTTGCTTTATATGTGTGCTTATGGAGAAATAAAATAGGAATTCAACAAAAATGTTCACATGAAACACATTAATTAAATATGTATACAGGCTTCCTCTTCCTCTTTGAGCAGTTCCACTTTAAAGATTATTTGTATTAATAAACATAACCATGTACATGATCCCCGGATCCCTTGTATGGGCTACTTCTTTTTTTGTACCCAGCCTCAACCTCTCTGGTAATACTAGTTTGGAGAACTTACTTATCTGCTTCTCCTACAGCAGTCTCATACATTGTTCAAAACTACTTATCTTACCTAAACTGATACATCCGTAAGGCCAAGATTATATCCATTTTCAACTCGATCTATTCCTTTCAATTCTTTTCAAAGTACCTTTAAAGTCTGGCCTAGCAACAACAGGGAAGTTGAAATATAGCTAGTGATAGTCAACTGAAACTATTCAATGAAAGATATTTTGCATTCTCTTACTTGGAATAATACATTTTTATTCATTCTTTATATCTTGTTTGCTTAGACTGCAAGTTCCTTCCAAACACACATAGACAATGCGTTGCAAATTGACATTTTGTTGGAATGTAACACATAATATTCCTGTGTCATAGGAAATAGAATATATATATGAATACCATATTTGTTATGATTTTGGAAGCAGTAAAGGCCAACTGATCCACCTTGAAGCTATTATTTAACCCTTTTAAGACTCTTTGTCCACGATACCCTTGTACATACAACCCCACAATGCAACACCTGTTACATCAATACTTATGTGTATAAAGATTTAATATCTCTCGTACATGCTACTTTTAAAGTTCTTATTCTATCATGTATCACTAAATTATATATTCCTGTGAATACAACTTAAAATATTTGACAGAAGTGTTTGCTTTTCATTACTCTACCTATTTTTTTATTATCTATTATACTTACCTTTTTTTACTAAAGTGGCAATTTAGTGGATTAAGTACCAAAATGGTGCCTGAGAGCTCTAAAGCTTCTCTCCTGTCTCTGATACTGAAACAATCATGATCATTTACCTACACCGTGACTGCTTCTGTTCAATACCTCTACCATGTATCCTCCTGAATTTATATAAGCATTATCTCAGTGTAACAAGTTGACATTATGCTGTACATGTTAAAAAAAAAATAAATCAATCTAGCCAGAGGTGACAGAAAAGAAAGAAAGTGACAGAGGGAAGAAAAAGATGATGACTAGTATACTTACCTTTTTCATTCATTGACTCTCCCCAAGCCATCAGCAAAGAAGAGGAAAAAGGAGAAAAAGTAGAATAAGGAGAAGAGTACTAGCTAGCTATGCTTATGCTTTTATCTTTTAAAAAGTCAGATAATAATTTACCTATCATCCACATGACAGGCAGCACCAGGAGAATATTAATTATTCTATTTATGGTCTCCTGAATCTTGAGATGTTATACATTTACTGCCCATCATAATTTCATTAGCAAGCACAAGATCTAGAGAAGGAAGGAGGCAAGCAGTGTTTCCTCTATGACACTCAGTTTTCTCTTACAGGAAATACTCAGAAAATTAGGATGAAATTCTGTCTTATAAAGTCAAAAGGGAACAATACTCTAGTTCTTAATAAAGCTATAACAAAATATGTTTCTATACAACCTTTCAATTAAAGCATTCTACAGGATCTTTATAGTCTTGTTTAGATTCTAAAGAATCTTCAAAGGCCTTTCAAATCCTAATTCATTAATCGACCTGAAACTACTTCGGAATAATACACATCTGGGGAGAGGGGTGCATGTTATGCTTTAGGAAGCATGGAGAGCGTGAATGATTCACCTCAAGTTATACAGGAAAGCTGAGGCACAGCTAGGCTAATACACAAACTTCAGGAATCACACTATTGTGCTTCATCCACTAGATGAACTCAACTCATTAAGTGATACAGCTATAATTCAAACAAAATGCCCATAAGATTGACAGGTAGTTATGCCCAAAAAAATCCTGAGCGACCTGTCTTGAAATAATGAATGCATTCATACAGCGGAACGATGGTTCAATACAGATATATAATGTGTACCAGAGGAAAATACCTGTAATCTATGTGTTTCTTGAGCCTTCTTTAAAGATTCCAGTTGTTCTTCATTTTCCTGTAGTAATGTCTTTATCTGATTCTGCAGCACCTGCAGTTCATGATCCTTCTGGCTAAATACTTCTTCATCCATAATTAAAGCCTGCTAGATAATAAAAGTAAAGTTCAGCTGGGGAAAAGGGAACGTTATTCTTGCAGTTGGAAATAAAAAACCCCCAACCCTCATTTGTTGTTAAAAGATGTGATCAGAACTGCGAAGTTTTGAGGTATGTACGGCAAATTGTCTAAGTGGTTATCTGTGGTTTCTACCAGTTATTTCTGCACTTCTCTTTCATCTATTGATTTTCTTTTGACAAGTTTCTTTCTTCCAAAGGGAATAATGTACCCGTAACCAAAGCTACTTTACTGAAGTAGATATCTAAATCCAATTATTCTCTTTAGGGTGTTGTGAGATGTAGCCACAAGATCTCAGCATGAACCATAAGACTAATACACTTCTCAAATGAAAAAACAAGGACAGCTGTCCTCGTTCTGCAACTCAGATAACAGGCTAAAGAGTAAAGAAACCATAAGAATGCTTCTTCAGATGTTCTTGTGGATAAATAATCCAATACCAATTGAAGGAGACTTCCAAATGTTGTTACTCTTCCAGAAAGCCTGTAGAAGCCAAATATGAAGTATGGAAACGTCATGTCTTATTGTTCTAAAACTGGATACTTCTATACCACTAGCTTACCTAAATCTTTCTTCCAAGAAAAGACAATTCTTAATAGCTTTTAAGAATGCACTGAAGAACATGATGTCTCTTTAGAGAACAGAACTTTTTCCAAAGTCTATGTACCAATGCAAATGTTTCTACTAAACGTAGTTGACAAGTGTATCCTGTCCCCCACTGGTGCTGTATCATTATGCAGAGTTGAGCCAACTACAGAAAAAAAAGAAGCTTGCACAGATGTTAGTATGGTGACAGAGTGGGGCAGGATGAAGTTACAGAAAACTAAATGGCATATTGTCCATATTGTATTAAACATACATAACTAAAATCAGAATCTATTTGCTCAGTTGTATTGGGTGTAGGCATCAAGGGTTTGGTGGGGGTGACTGCAGGGGTGGCGTCTGTGAGAAGAGACCAGGCTTGCCCCGTGCTGGACACAGCCGGTTCCAGATGACTCCAGTGGACCCACTGCAGGGCACCGCTGAGCCCCTCAACCGAAATAGTGGCACCTCTGTGATAACATATTTAAGAAAGAGCATAAAATACCAGACAGGCAGAAGAGGAGGGAACCAAGAGAGAAAGAGCAGAGGAAACACCAAGAGGAGGAGGTCCTTCTGGTGGAGCAGATACCCACACTGCAGCCTAAGGATGACCTGTGCTGGAGCAGATAGATATTCCTGAAAGAATTGCTGCCCATGCAGAGCCCATGCTGAATCAGAGGAAAGGTGAGAGGAGGAAAAAGCAGCAGGGACAAACCACTATGTACTGACCATAAACCACCCGCCTATGTCCTTGCACCACTCGGCAGTGAGCAACAGGAGTATGGAGTCAAGGAGCAAAGGTAAGCCTGGAAAGGGCGGGAGGAAAGGTGTTGTTTTAGTGTTTGTCTTTTTGTTCCCCACTACTCAAATAAGTAATTAGTATTTTTTTTAATTGGCAATAAATTAATTTTTCCTGAATTCAAGACTGTTTTTTAATTGGTAAGCAATCTCCCTGTCTTTATCTCAACCCACAAGCCTTCTCATTCCTGTTCTTCCTATTTTCTCTCCGTGAGTCCTGCTGATGGAGGGGTGAATGAATGGCTGGGTAGGAGTTTGGCTGTTAGCTATGGCTAACCCACTACGGCAGTATTTTTATTTTGTGTAAGAAAGACAGCATTATCCAGGCAATCATAGCTGTTAGCAAAGAATTATGTATGTATACACATGACTAGGTTCACTATTAGCTATTAAATCTGTCCATATGCAAGCCCTGCTCTAGACTCTGCACTGTCTCATTTATTTGAACCTGGGAAACAGAGGTTTAAAAAAAGCTACAGAAGAAAATCAAGAAGTAACAAAAAAGCTGTAATTTATGTGGATTGAGAACAAAGAAAGGACAGAATTTTTATATGCAATTGCCTGATAACAATCTACAGGCTTATCAGAGTTTGGTCTGCAAACTGAAAATGGGTGGATGTTATAAAATTCTAACTTGTTGGAGCACTGCCTCCTACTACAAGACAGACTCAGTTTAGTTTTTCTGAGCTGTTCATCTTACATCAGAACTTCATTCAGTTTCAAACTAGTGTAGAGGTATTTTAAGTAACAAAAATAATTTTTGTTTGATGCTCTGTTTATTGTACACTGATCCGCAGTATTTTGGATGTTTTGTCATTCATAGTCAACATTTTAACTCAATATACCCAAAATATCCACTTCCTAAATGTATAAGGCAATGTTCCCAAAAAGAATTATTTATCTGATCATGTATCAGTTCTTTGAGGAGACATTATCATGCTTGAGAACGCTGAGAGCTTTTCCATAGGTCATTGTCTAGCACTATTATCTGCCATCTGAGAAAGCTAATCAGAGCTATTGGCATGACAGGATCCTCATGGGACATCTGCATACTAAGAACCCCATATCTTGTTTTGAAGTTCTCAGCTAGAAAACTGTAAAGAAGCATGATGCCACCAAAAAGCAGAAAGCTGATATGTAACACAAAAGCAAGTGTTAGAAAAGTGATGAGACAGAGAAATCTGTAAATAGTTTGGAAACTCAGTTAGCTGAAGGCATGATAATGAAAAGGAGACGCAGGAGTTCTGGGTGAGGACATTGCTGAAGAAATACAGGTTAGGAAATTACTTAATGATAATAGATGAGGTACTTGCACTTCATAGTATTAGATAAACTAGTATGCCACATACACAGTATTAGATAATATTAGATGTAAGTTGCAAAACTTAGCCTATGGGTTATCTGTAAGTACACTGATATTTGTGAAAATATCTGCATTGTAGTTATATCCGTAATGCTTCTGACAGACTAATTTATTTGGCAGGATTCCAAACAATTTCCGAGTTTACAGGACAACTGAAAGTAGTTGTTGTGGGTTAACCCCCAGTAGGCAACTAAGCACACACAGCTGCTCGCTCACTCCCCTCTGCCAACCCCAGTGGGACAGGGGAAGAGCAAAGGAAGAGCAAAAGCAAGAAAACTTGTGAGTTGCAATAGCAATTGTTCAGTAAGTGAAGATGAAGTGGAAGAAGAGAGAAAGAAAACAAGACAAGTAATGCAAAGGCAATTAATGCAAAACCAATCACTCACCGCCTCCCACACGTAGCCTGATGCCCAGACAGCTCCTGAGCAAAAGACGGCTAACGAACCTAAGCCCTCCTCCTCTCCCTTTTTATTGCTGAGCATGTCATATGGCATGAAATATCTTTTTGGTTGATTTGGGTCATCTGCCTGGTTGTGCCCCCCTGCCCTCAGTTGCACCACCCAGTCTATTCACCGGGCTGGCAGAGGGAGAAACAGAGACAGCCTTGACCCTGTGCAAACATTGTTCAGCAAGACCTAAAACATTGGTGTGCTTTCAGCATTGTATTGGTCACAGATCTAAAACACAGCACCCTCTGAGCTGCTATGAAGAAAATTAACTCCATCCAAGCCAGACCCAGTACAATCTCCACTCCATATTCCATACCATTTATGTCATGCTCAAGTCCCACACTATCCAGTACAACCTCAGCAACCATACCCTCTCTCCTCTTTTGGTTTATACACAGATATCATTCCCTTAGTCTATGGGCCATTCCTGTAAAATATCCGCAAAATCTTGCTAAAATGACCACTGAGTTCATTTAGTCCATGCCTTGGGTTCTGTCTGTTATGGTGGTCACTCAGAACAGGAGAGGCATGTTGTGTTCGGTTATCAGACATCAAGACCAGCTCAGGCTGCGTCACTGCTGCACTTGCCTGGCTTTTTGCAAGGCTTGCTTTTTGTTGGTTTAGGTGATTCCTGCTGTAGTACTTCCTAAAATATGCAACTCAAATCATGGGTTATTTTCCCACAAGGTTAAATCTCTTGAGGTACACCTCAGATTTCCCTATCCTCACGCATTACCCACCAAGTGTACCTGGATCCTTGAGCAAAAGCAGTCCGAAAAACAGGTTTGCCTCTTCCTGAGAGAGGAACAACCCATGCTGTCTTTCCCAGCCAGTTCTCTACACGCATTACAGGGACCTTATCTCTTTCTACAATACAGAGGGGTTCTGTTTGGGCAGGTCCAGGCTGGTTAGCTAATGCTCTGGTATTAATTAGCCAAGTGCCTTCTGCTAAATTTGCATCCCACTGCTGACATGTCCCAGTGCCCATTGCTTTCAGTATAGTCTTTAACAGTCCATTGTATCGCTCAATCTTTCTGAAGGCTTGTGTGATAGGGAACATGATACACCTGATCAATGCCATATTTCTTGGTCAGGTGCTTATGAGATGGTTTCAGAAATGAGTCCCATTGTCTGACTCAATTCTTCCTGGGTACCATGTCACCACAGAACTTGCTTTTCAAGGCCCAGGACAGTGTTTCGGGTGGTGGTATGGGTACCATATGGTGTTTTGGGTCGTGGTATGGGTACTGTACTGCCCACTTTTCTTGTTCTATAATATCTAGGGACAGCTGGATGGCTTTCACTTCCGCACATTGACTCTATTCACCTTTCCCTTCAGCAGTTCCTGCAACTTGTCATGTGGGACTCCACACAACAGTTTTCCACCTCCAGTGGTTTCCCACAATATGACAGGACCCATCAGTAAACAGAGCATATTGTTTCTCATTTGCTGATAATTTATTATAGTAAGGCCTCTTCAGCATGAGTCACTTCCTTGGACAATGCTCCGAAGTCTCTTCTTTCTGGCTAGTGCATGATCTCTTGCAGGATTCCAGAGCCCTTGGGGTTCCCCATTCAGGCCCACGGTGTGATTAGCGCTACTCACTTACTCCACATAGCATTGGTTGCATGATGGGTAGAGTGACATGGACAATAATCAGGCCCCCAAAGATCTGAATGGCATACAGCGCACATGGTCTGTGTGGCAGAAGTCTGTACAGAACGCACCGATTTCACACGCCAGCAACCTAGCAGGGATGGATTGGGCTGACATCGAGGTACCAACTTTGTATAGACTGGTCTGCCAGCTCCTTTGATTCAAAGAGAATCTCTATTTCCCCTCCCTCCTATGAGCCTGCATCTCAGCTGTGGAAAGACTGTTCCACAAGGTCTGGCAACTTGAAGAGAACGTGGATAATCTCACTCCCTCCTTGCCCCTGCAGGCCAGCACCTCAGCTACCACAAGTCAGCCTTTCTCTGCTCAAAGGAAAGGGAAACGTGGGCACATGCTGTGTGTCACCCTGTGGTTCTTCTGTCTGCGTGACTGTGGGGAGGATATGAGGAAGTGGGACAGTGCACCTACCTTGGTCTTGGAAGTCTGTGTACCTGAATTGTGGGAAAAAGCAGCTGTTAAAAAGGGTCCTTCCAGGAAGATGACTGCTCCAGTTGCTGTTGAGCAATTTTCAAGATGCAACAGGTGGACTGAGGACCCCTCTCCTCTTTCTGATACTGATTCAATGGACTTATGTCCATGTGGGTTTGAACCATGGCTAACTCCCTCAGACACTGGATGCCTTCTTCTGTGGTAGTCCACTTGCCTCACTTGGCTACAATATCTTCCTTAAGAAGGCCCTTGTCTTCACACTTGATAAAAGCCACTTCTGGAGGCTGTGGGTGGCTACCCCTCTTCCCATCCTTCTGTCAATCCCACAGTCCCTAGCAATGGATCCCAGCTGCTGTGCTTCCCCACCTTCCAGTTCCAGACTGTTAGCCCTACTATCCCATCACTGGAGCAACCAGGTAGCAATTTGCTCATCTTGCTGATGGACAAAATCTTTCTGCCTATCTTGCAGCTTGGTCATGTATAGGGACCGGGTAGTTCCCACCTCTTACAATTTTTATCATTTTCCTCCCCATATTGCTGCAGAATAGGCTGCCTCTTCTGATTCTTCTCTCCCCCTCTCAGGAGGAGCTGCTACTTCTCTTATTAACTGAGTTAACCTCTGCTTCCACTGTTTCGTCTTGACTATAGGAGCAACTATTACAGTTGCAGGTTCAGTCTCTGGTTTAGTGTCCGTTTGTGTGGCCTCAGAGCAAGAGACCTTCTCAGTGCTCGTTTGTGGGCTCTTGGGTCAGAAGACCCTCTTGCATCTCTGAGGGCACTGGACAGTGGTTTGATAGGCATGAGCCAGGTCCCAACACAGCCTTATAAGTCACTATGTCTCACCTCCCCTCCTTCAAATGGTGTATTAGTTTGACGGGTTTACAAGCCTGTTCAGGTGTGAAATCCCAAGCTATCAGAGACAATAACGGCCCTACGCACCTGTCCAACTCTTTCCATACACCCTGCCACCCCAGGGATCAATTGTCTTAGAGCATGTTCCTGTGCAGCATGCCCAATTAGTTGTTTAACCTTATGAAAAATAATGAAAATCAGGATCACAACACACACCAGTATGAACAGTCTGATTACATGAGGATATTGAAGGAACTGAGGAGCCATTACATCAAGGCTATAAAAACCTATCCTGGAGGAGAGAAAGGAATAGGTGCCATTCTTTCCTCTCTCCACAAAAGGTCTCTCACAGGAGAAAAGGTGAAAGGCATAGTTGCCAGTTTTGTCCATGAGATGGTTCTTGGAGTACTGGGACACCAGCTCTGTAAGACCTAGATACCAGATTAGGCTGAAAGCCAGTGGTTTTATCATAGCTCTCCCAAGCAAAGGAAAACAAAGTGATAAACAACACACTAAACAGCAAAATCTGAAAACAGTCATTAATGATTCTTGCAGTTTGTTGTATAGCTAGAAAGGAATCAAGCATCAGAATATTCAAGGAAACACAAAGTCAGCACTGAAAGTAAATATGCCAGCATCACGATCTGCAACAGCCACTCAAATAACAACTGAACTAAACAGGTGTAACAGCTAGAAATTTGATCCAGCACACTCTAGTCAAATCTGTTATTATCTCGAAGGCCTTGAGCCCCATGTTGGGTGCCAAAAATGACTGTTGTGGGCTAACCCCAGCAGGCAGCTAAGCACACAGAGCCGCTTGTTCATTTCCCCCCGGCAACCCCAGTGAAATGGGGGAAGAGCAAAGGAAGAGTAAAAGCAAGAAAACTTGCGGGTCGAGATAGAGATTGTTCAGTAAGTAAAGGTGAAGTGGAGAGAAAGAAAAGAAAATAAATGATTCAAAGGCAATCACTCACCACCTCCCACGGCTGACTGATGCCCAGACAGTTCCCAGGCAAAATATGGCTAACCTCCCTAAACCTCCTCCTCTGCCTTTTAATTGCTGCACATGTTATATGGCATGAAATATCTTTTTGGTTAGTTTGGGTCATCTGCTTGGTTGTGTGTGTCTGTCCCGAACCTTCTGTGCACCCCCCAATCTATTCACTGGGGGCAGAGGCAGAAACAGAGAAGGCCTGATGCTGTGCAAACAGTGTTCAGCGTGATCTAAAATGTTAGTGTGTTACCGGCATTGTATTGGTCACAAATCTAAAACACAGCACCCTATTAGTTGCTATGAAGAAAATTAACTCCATCCCAGCCAAATCTAGCACATTAGCTTAGCTAAAAACAAAAATCTAACAGATAAACCAGCTCAGCCTCAGAAACTTGAAACTGAGTAGCCAAAATATAACATTACTTTACCTATCTCTGTCATGATTAAGATGATTGTCTATTCAATCATCCGTTAAAATAAAGCTATTTCCCAAGGATTAGACAAACAAAATTACAGAAGATTGTGAATTAAATTTAAACTGTCAAATTAAATACAGGTAAGCGTAACAGTTTTACATCTTTTGAAACTGAATTCAAGTTTTAGCAGACTGCTCTTTCATATAGTTATTTAAACCATCAACTTATAATTAAATACCTGGCATTTCTTTAGTTCCCTCTTTAGCTGAAGAATTGTGATGTGATGTGGCTCTTGGCTGGTCCCAGTCCCTGTGTCACTTTCCTGCATGGTGAGAGCTTCCTTCCTTACTTCCTGTACCATAGTGATCCAGCTCTGCAACCTGTCCCGCTGACTTCTTTTTAAGCTAACATCATAATTCAAATCAACCAGAAATGGGAAGGCTTCATCTACACAGTTTCTATAACTGAAACATTGAACCTGAAGCCGGGTGAGCTGCTCCTCAAGTGAACTTATACGAGTTCTTTCTTGATTTAAGTTGTGTGAACATTGATTACTGACTTGCTGGTTCTGCAAAGCTTCTCGAAGCAATCTGATTTCAAGTTCCATTTCATCAATCCGGTCTTGATCGGGGTTGTAATTTACAACTGGTTTATTTCTAATGTTTTTGGCTCTGTTGGCATATTTGAGGGAATTTAAAGATTCATCAAAGTCTGATGAGGATGGACTTATACATGTTATCATGACAGTCTTGGCATTTCCTCCAAGGGAGTCTTTCAGAATACGAGTGATTTTAGCATCCCTGTACGGAATATGTACGCTTTTTCTTTTTGGGTCTCCAAGGGCACTGATGACATTTCCCAAAGCCAACAGACCACTATTGATCTGAATTGATTCTTTGAAGCGTTCACCAGTATTTCCAGTCTTTGTCACCCTCTCTGATCCTGCCAAATCCACAAAATGAAACTTTGAAGCAATCATCTGGACTGATTTCCAAGATGAATCCTGGTCAGCATCAGTATTTTTCTGAGACTCTGCAGGTTGTTTCTGACAAATACTGATGGTAAAAATGGCGTGAGATCGACTAGAGTGCTCATTCATTTGTGTTGTGCCTGTGTGACGAGCTGCATTGCCACTTTCCAGCAGGCTTACCACTTCATCTGCACATTCTACTTGGAATTCCTTAGCACCGACAATCACTTCAAACACCAAACCAAAGAAAGTAGGAATAATTTAATGAATTCTAAACTCTTCAGGAAATGTTTACAGCAATTAGGAACAGTCAAACTATAAACACAAATTAGAGACGTATACAAGCCTGCATTATTATGAGGTCATAGCACATAGCTATAGAAAAATAAGACATCGATATGTGAAAAGCATGAGGTAAAACACATCTGAAACCTGCAGATATTTAGTATATGGGTGTACTGTGTCATAGCATTTGAAACAGTATCTTAAAGACAATACACAGCTTTACTCATTTGCACATTGCCATATGCAGTTTGCAATCTAGTGCTATCTAGAAAAAGTATGAGCAAAGTCAGCTCAAAGGATATTTTGCCAGTTAAAAAAAAAGGACTAAAAAGAAAAAAGCTTGTAGTAGAAATGATTCCTAGCCTATGGTAAGAACAGAATTTCTATTCTATATAGCTCAAGTATTTGGGCCTTTTGGACAGGTATCTATTAGTAGTCTAATAATGTGGAAGTGTACTTCTACAAAGTACTCCTACCAAGCATATTTTTTGTCCTTTGTTTTAATGAAGGATGGAAAATATCCTAGCACAATCAACTGAAGCTGACTCAAACTGTGCTGAAGAAGAGAAATAGTTTAAAATACATTGAAGCAATGAAGCAATAATATTGTCTGCAAGATTTGTGCTAATTTAGTGCCTTCTTCCAGCTACAGACAAGAAAGACATGCCAGCTCAATGCAACAGTATATTACCATTAGAGCAAACACAACAATTAGAATATAAAAAATAAAGAAAAAAAAAAAAAACCAAACCAGATTATACAGTTTCAGAATAAAATATCTCTGCAGTAGATTCTTCTAGCATTTTCATGTAGTGGACAGAAGAACTATAGGATGAGTGTTAATTTCAAAGCCTCCAAAAACTATCAGATGCTACTCTTAATGAAATGTTCTCTTCCACTCATTTCATAGTGAAAGGGGGGCAGATATTTACAGTATAAGTGGCTTAACAATTATAATTTTGAAGGGAGAAGAAAAGGTTTAACCTTGAAATACTTATTCAAGTGACTAATCACACACTATTGTGTTTCTAGACAGAATTTGCAGAAGCAGTAACTGTATTTCTACTTTATCATTTGTTCCCCTTTCTGATGGAACATTAATATCGTTCACAGATATCTAAATCCAAAATTGCTTCAAATCAGCTAAACTGAGTTTATATCCTGAAAACGTAACTTTTTTCTAGTATTAGTAATTGTCAGGCTCTTTCAAGAGAAGGCAAGAATAACTTGGGCACACAACTGAAACCAAACACCAAATGTTAGAGCTGAAATCCTACCTGTATTTCCTTTTTCATCTTCTCGGATATGTAATTCTTTCACAGAGGTCTCCAACTCCAATAAATCACGAAGTTCTTCCTTGTAAACCTCTATATAAGATACTTTCACATGGAAGTCAATGTTACGGTTTTCAGAAATATGCTGAAATAATTCCTGAATAGCCCGTGGGATTATGCCCTTCTCATCCGCTGCAACTGATGCTAAAATATAAGCAAAGATGTCATGGAAGCTTGCAGTCATTCTGCTGCATAAATTACTAAGACTGAAAATTGAGAGAAGTCTGTGAGATTTGCTACTCAATATGCTAAGGAATCTGAAGAGCTCAGTGTTCCCAAGGATTCTTGTAAATATTTGTTTTTCTGGGGTTCAGAATATTTGTTTGCATCCATTAAAAGGATTCGAAGTTAGGTTCTAAATTACATAATGTTATAGTCATGAAAGTTATGAAAAATATGGAGTCTGCTTTAAACCTATATTCCTCAGAATACAGATTTCTTCTTTATTCCTACTCATTATGGCTGGCAACGACATTGCAAGGGTTTGAGAAACTATAAATTCCACTTAAATACAACAAAGACCATTAGTAACTTGGTAAGACAAGACTTATGGCCAACATTTACAGTAATTTCCTATTTTTTCCAAGTAGATATGGAACACTAATGCCAAACTCTGTTTTTATTTTTTTTTAATATTCAGCATAGGACAATGCTTTCATAAATAATTTGTGTTCTTTATTCAAGAATATGGAAACTGTTCATCTGTGAGAGGATACCAAGAATCTTTTTTACCAAAAAAATAATGGGTTGCTCACATCTAATTATACATATAGTAAATGTATGTATAAAACCAAAATTGCTGAGCTATGAACAGCCTTAGATTGTGACATCCACTATTTAAAGAATTTGGCTGGCACTGGTACTTAGAAAACCATTAAATAACTACTACTAGAGGAAAGACAAGTGAATTAAGAGGTCAGTTGTACGAGATTCAACAAGGCTAAGTGCCAAGTCCTGCACGTGGGTCACAACAACCCATGCAATGCTACAGGCTTGGGGAAGAGTGGCTGGAAAGTTGGCCGGTGGAAAAGGACCTGGGGCTGTTGGTCAACAGCTGGCTAAATATGAGCCAGCAGTGTGCCCAGGTGGCCAAGAAGGCCAATGGCATCCTGGCTTATATCAGAAACAGTGTGGCCAGCAGGACTAGGGAAGTGATCGTCTCCCTTTACTCAGCCCTGTTGAGGCCGCACGTCGAATACTGTGTTCAGCTTTGGGCCCCTCATTACAAGAAAGGCATTGAGGTGGGGTCCAAAGAAGAGCAATGAAGCTGGTAAAGAGTCTAGAGCACAAGTCTTATGAAGAGCGGCTGAGGGATCTGGGGTTGTTTAGTCCAGAGAAAAGGAGGCTAAGGGGAGACCTTATCGCTCTCTACGACTACCTGAAAAGAGGTTGTAGCAAGGTGGGTGTCAGTCTCTTCTCCCAAGGGACAAGTGATAGGACAAGAGGAAATGGCCTCAAGTTGCACCACGGGAGGTTTAGATTGGGTATTAGGAAAAATTTCTCCACGAAAAGGGTTGTCAAGCATTGGAACGAGCTGCCCAGGGAAGTGGTTGAGTCACCATCCCTGGAGGTATTTAAAAGACGTGTAGACGTGGCACTTAGGGACATGGTTTGGCGGTGGACTTGGCAGTGTTAGGTTAATGGTTGGACTTGATCTTGGAGGTCTCTTCCAACCTAAATGATTCTGTGATTCTATGATTCTAAACAAAAGGAAGATTTCAATACCTACCAAGAGATTTAGAATAATATATTTATATCCATTTGGAAGACTTAAATCATAGATTTCTATGATGTCATAGAAATGTCTCTCAAAAGAAAAAGCAAAGAGCGGGCAAGCAAACAGTTAATTGCCTAACTCAGACATTTTCAAGGTAAGATAAATGTAGCAAGAATCTCCAAAACACTGCATTTCAGGAAGAAATTCTAGTTTAAGTTGCATGTTAAAATGGGGAATGAGAAAGAGCACTTTATAAATTTTTTTTTCTTAAGATATTTTTGGTGCAGCCTAATTTATGGAGAATTTGTGTTTAGAACAGTTTAATTATCACATAAACTTTCGAAAGCTTTTTTTTTTAGTATACCTCTTTTCATTAGCCCTTAAAAATTCTGCAGCATCATCTGCTCGGTATTAAATATTTAAGTTGCACAAATACATTGTTCACCATTCTAAAAAAACCCCCAAACCTTCTACAACCTACCAATGTGGCCACCTCCGATGGTGTAAGTCTTCCCAGAACCGGTCTGTCCGTATGCAAACACTGTAGCATTGTATCCCTCAGTCAAAGACACTAGAAGAGGCTTAATGCAAACAGTATAAACTTCTTCTTGGGTTGAGTTTTTGCCAAATACAAAATCAAAAGTGAAGACACGGTCTTTTCCAATGATAATTTGTTGTGTATTTGGGACTAATCTCACACACACTTGGTGGTTATGAAGTACTTCTTTGGAAAGCAGAGGTCTGATTCGAACTGCAACTTTAACCGGGATCTCCTCCATGCCAGACTCCATCCCTGTACTCGCCATTCAGTATTCACATCGTCAACAAGAAATCTGTTACCACTCCTGTGTTCACCTCATTCGCAGTTGTCTGCAACTAAGAAAAAAAGTTTTCCATCTTGTATAATAAATAAGAATTATTTTGCTGCTGAAGTAGAAAGTTGACATTGCCTAAAGAATACATAAGCACCATTACACTCTTGAAAAGTACCTGATATAAAAACAGCTGTATTAAAATTAATAAATTTAATTTGTTAAATCAATTCATAAATTAATTTTGCCTCTATTAACTTCCAAGCTAGCAGACTTAAGGTTAAGTCTGAAAGTTGCCTGATTTTCTATTTGAATGTAACACAGCCATTTGAAGCAACAAAATTGTAAGAGCTTGTTAAGAAAGACTGTTGATAAAGCATATACTTACAATGAATCCTCTCATTTTTCCTATTCCTGCATTCATGCTGCATAGGCAACATAAATCAGTCAAACAAAACCTTTTTCTCCAAGAGTTATACGTATACACACATGTGTTTTAAAACCATCTTCCACTTACGGATCAGCAACCATTGTAAATTGACAAGCACAAAGGAAGCAGTTGTGTTGCCTACAAAGGAGGTGTGATTTTAAATGTATCTAATTACTACACATAAAACATTCCTCTGATTTTAATCTGCATGTTTAAGCATATAGCTAATTATTTTGTATTAATTATATATTTTAGTAACCATGGTTCCTTATACTGCTCCCTGCGTATTCATTCTTACAAGATAAGCACTGCACAGTAGCAGAGCTGTAAATACCAAGGAACAGCCTTTCTTTACAGCTGTCTTTCATGAACTTTCAAAAGTCCTCACAGGTACCAAATGCTGCTGGATGCCAAACATTTATTTTTTTTTGCTAATTCTAAGAATCTTTGCAGTGCAAGAGAAAGTTTGCTGAACTTCCTGCTTGCTAAACTCCCACACATTGCCTTTAAGAAAGCTGTATTACCAAACTGGCAGAACTCATCAGTGAAGCCCCCAAAATTCAAGTTTGTTGAAAACGAACAGCTTTAAACAGTTGTCTTGTGGTTGCAAAGAGAAGAGTTTTTTCATTTCATTTTATTCCATTTAGTTTGAGAACTCAGCCATCCAGAGTTGAGAAACTGAAACTGAAAAAAGAAAAGCCCAATTTTTAGCAACTGAGCAAAAGTAAACCAAATAAGCCACGCATGAGACTGAAATCAGACTCATATCCTAAAGGACATGGCGATCAGAAACAACTGTAAGAACTTACTAACTACAGATTCAAAACACGTTTTGATCAATTTCTGTTTCTATTTATCCAGGTGCCTTATTTTTATCCCCTAGCAAGTACTGTTTTAAAGTGCTGACATTCACCCCTCCCTTTTAAAACTATATTAAAAAAAAATTAAACCAAGTCACAGGGGAAAAAAAAAAAAAAAAGAAAAGAGTGCGAAATCCTATTCACTATTTCATAAAAGAATGTGGGAATATGAAGTAAGTGTCTGCCAAACCCACAGAAATACGCTGGTGTCGATACATCGTGTGCCCTCGGCTGCCCGAAAGCAGGAGCAAATACACTGGAAGGCTTTTTGCTGGCAAGGGTATTTTGAGAGCGGGCCAGTACATTTTCCATGTTTGCCGCGTCTCGAAGCGCACCTTTTACTCCAAACCTGAGAGAAGCCGGGAACGGGATCACGCCTGGGTCTCGGGAACCGCCCGGGGCCGCGGAATTCAGGCGCCCGGGCTGGCGGGGCCGCGGAGCCAGGCCGTCCCCCGGCTCTCGCACCGCGCCGCCGGCTGCTGCCGCCGTCCCCGGGCGGAGGGGCGCGGCAGGGAGGGCGGCAGGCCGCGGCGGCCTGCGTCTCGCCGTTGTTTACGGCGCCTCGCTAGGCAACGGCGCCAACGTCCGGCGGCGGCCCCCGCGGCAGAGCGGAGCCGCCTCGCTGCCCACAGCGCCCCCCGGCGGCGGGAGGAGGGCGGGGAAGGGGCGGGCCGGCGGGCGGGAGCACGCCGCCGCCAGCGCAAGCACCCCCCTCGCGGCGGGGAGGGAGCTCCCGGGGGGCTGACGCTCTGCACCCTCCAATGAAAAGGCAGATACGCTCCACGCGATTGATGTCACGGCACCGTTTATTAATGAACGCCATAGTTCAGCTCTCGCCCAGCGCGGCCGTCAGAGGCGAGCGTGTGCTGAGGACAAGCTACAGACGGCCCGGGCGGGGGAGTGAGAAGGTACCTGCAGGCTGGTCCGCCGGCCTGCAGGGCTACAACACGCAGGGACAGGTCCCTACACACATACACGTGTGCAAATACGTGTACGTACACAGACGCAGAACTCAAAGCAGGAGTAATACAACCTGAATTAACGTGGACCGTCCAGCAAAGTTTACACTATTGACTCCAGTCATGGCAAGTGAAAGATTCAGAGAGAAAAAAGAAAGCAAGTTGTTAACACATCATCAGAAAATGACTGTTTGATTCAGCCTGTTCCAAATGAGTCTGTGACAAACCGCCCTATGAAAAGAACAACTGCGATTCAAAAGATAACGCATCAGTGCAATAGCTATCAGACTGGACTTAGTAATATATACACCGCACTCGGTGGAACGGAGTATCTTTCATCTCTTCCCTATGATCCCTGGCATAGTCCCAAAGATGATAGTCGAGTAAAACCGCATTGATCTTCTCACGCATGTCCTGACCCTTCTTCTTGTAGAGCTCCAGCAGGTGCTGACAGATCAGTGCACAACACCAGATCGAACAGCCACG
Organism: Gavia stellata; assembly: GCF_030936135.1. Lineage (NCBI taxonomy): Eukaryota > Metazoa > Chordata > Aves > Gaviiformes > Gaviidae > Gavia > Gavia stellata. The sequence continues at coordinate 45,269,458 of NC_082637.1, forward strand.
GATCTCCACCTCCTCCTTATCTCCAGACTGGAAAATTGTTCCTGCAGGACACAAGAGGCAGCAGTCCAATTATTTTCAAGAAACAGAAGCCCCAGGATGGCCCGAATTTGCTTTTTTCCCCCCTGCTCAACATTTATTCTATTCTAGGAATGCAGTTTTCATGACTTACACTACAACTGCTAACAGTCTTGCTATACATTTTCTAATGATTGCTTTCATTTTACCACATGCACTTACAAGTTTACCCCTCATTCAAGTAAAACAACATCCTAAGAGAGTGGTTTAAGAAAGTAACAGCTGTTTGGGTTATACTGTGCATTACTTGACTATTTCTTTGCTTGTGGAGACTAAAAGGATAGTCAAACACAATTTCGAGATGGTATATCTTCTGCCAGGATAACTCTAAGATTTAAAAAACAAACAAAAAAAAACCCCAAAACAAACCACAAACCAAAACCCTATATATATAAAAATATAAAGGGACCCATTTGGTTAAATGACTTGGATAGGAATGTCCTTATTAGAATTCACGGAAAAGATAAATTGTCTACATGATCTATTTAATATATAGATATATGTAGGCATATATATATGGCCATTCTATTAAGATCCATGGACAACTGCACTCTTCTGTTTATCTTGCTGTGTAATTTTAAAATTGCATAATAGCAATTCTACCTCTAAATACCGTCATTTTACAGTGGAAAAGGGATTGGTTTATGTTTTTATTCCCTGAATTTCATATTAAGTACTGGAAGATGGAACCGTGCTTAAAAACGAGACTGTAGTCTTACGCAATTCACTTGATTTAAAGCAATCTTTTTTTAAATGGACGCTTGTAATACTACCTTGCTTGCCACTAGCAGTTCAGTACAGATAGAGAGGAATCCCCATGCTTTTACATCATCTCTGAACTAATGAAGAAATCATTGCTTCTTTTATCTAAACCTCAAAAATCAAAACTATACTCCTGCTGAAAAGTGTTTTTGGCAACAGCAGCCCTTCAGAAACTCAGAGATCAACTGGCTTAGTATCTCTTTAATCCCCCCCTTATCAACGTTTAATTCAAGGAACAGTTAGATCTTTATAAAAACGTAACCTTAAGATCTCATTCAAGATCACTGACAGACAGTAAGTTCCTTCCTGTTACCTCATCACTACATAAGAAGTCCTTGTTCCCTGGACCAAAAAAACAAACACGTAACCCTTATGTGGACAAAACATTGCATTTTAAAAGCAGCTTTAATCTACAATGTCAAGAGGTAAGATTACTCAATACTAGTAAGGGAGGAACAAACCTTCACGTAGTTTCTTCATTAGTTCTTCAGAATACTTCATTGCTTTTAAGTGAACAAGCACTTGAGGAATTCTGTAGTCAGCAAATATAGTCAGACTAGAAATGTCATCAAAAGAGCCATCTCCTTTGCCTTCTAATACACTCCATGTATCAGCCACAAGTATTTGTGCCCGTTTGTAGAAAGATACCTTTTTTTTCTGATGAAAGAAATTTACAAGTTATTTAAGTACCTGAAACATCAATAAATACAGCATATGACATGTACAGGGAGAGTTACATTGTTTTATGAAACACAAACTACCATTTGGTTAAGGAAACATATTAGTTAACTAAAACAGAATAAAAGTGCAACACTCTTAAAACACCTTAAAATCTAAACAATATTGAACCACAAACAATTATCATATGGAATGCTAATAAATAAATTGAAATAAAACAAAAACATAGTAGAAGTCACTGCAGTGGAATAAAAATTGTTTAGATTCCACCTGGATCTCAGAACACCTTAATGTTGGTGTACTTCCACTTGGCAAACACTGTAGTTGGAGTCCAGCACATGCTAATTCTTTCAGAAATCCTAGAGTTCATCCAACCTTTTATTTCAAGGAGAGAAGCATAAAAGGCATGTATTGGATTAGACAATTAAAACAATTTGTTAATCAATTTATCCGTAATGTTAAGGAAATAAAATTCTAGTGAAAACTTTAATGAATGCTCCTGTGTTGTGTAGTGCATCTTGCTAGTTAAAGAGGAGAGAGGAAATTAATTCCAGGAGAAGGTGTATTCACAAATACATTTTCTTAGATACTATGCATGGTTCTATTTTTTGTCATAAACGTTTTTGCTGGTGCTAATCCTGCAAAGATTGATATGCTTTTGTGATTACTCACAAGGGGAAAAACTAAAGATATGCTGTGATCTGTACACTGCTGAGGTTTTCACTCTACGATGACCACAGTGTGTGAATGTAAATCCGCATCTTTAAGAAAAAAGGTATTAGTGGGTTATGGTTTTTTTCTCCCTTTATAGCTAGATGAGATTTTCTACTTTTGACAATGCATGCTAAACAACAATACGTAACTGGAATGGTTAATCTGAAGTATACGTAGGTGGCGATTCAACTTATTTCCAATTTTATCCTGCCACCCTTCATATCACCACAATTTACAAATGGCATTTTTAAAGCTAATTTAATTTTACTTTATTGCCAAGGTGCTACTATTCCTGAGAGCAAAGCGTATTTTTTGTCATTAAATGCTGTTCTCCAAAAACACTGAGAACCAGATGTCCAACTACATTTCACAGAACAACTTCTGCAAACATCCTGACAACTCCTTCTTTCCCTGTGCTTCATTCTATACTTGATGCACAAACTTATTTCTAGAGAACATACACAATTTTGTAAGTTAAATAATAAAACACCACTTAATTATTTACTTCCTCTTGTGATGTTTTAATAGACCAATCCCATCATAGTTCCTACTGCCCCGAAGCTAATGGAAACCAAGGACATGGCTCTTTTAAAGCATTAAGATTTTTCCAACATAGTAAAGAACTGATCATCTCCAACACCACACCATTTTGCAAGAGCAGCGGAAGAGAGAATTCAAATGGAACTTTTCATCTCATGCTGCAATTTAATTTTGAAGAAAAATACTGTCTGGGACTTGTCACTGAGCAGATGGATTTCTAATGTCATTCTTTCAATTATTGTTAATTTTTTATGCCGCACAGAGCTTCTGAAGTTTATCCAAAATTCTCAACATGAAAAAGACTATTAAGCATTTCCAGTAAATTTTCCCACCATTCTTTTCAATAGAATAGAAGGAGAGCATTAGGTGGATGATACTGTGGCTCAAAGATAGCATCATTTATCCAAAAATGGAACATTTTACCAGATGGCAATACAACTACACTACTTTTTTTTTTCCCTGCAACACCCTCACTTTCCAGGAAAAGCTACCACGTATAGGGACACTGGTGTCTCTTCTCCAATACAATGAGCCAGCATCAAGAAATATAACTAATTATGACCTACTGATATTAAAAGAAGGTGTATTGTGTTGGAAAAAGAGCAAAATGTGATAGCACAGCTAGTAAAAAACAAGCAAAGAATAGGAGGATCATGAGAATTTTATCATCTCAGTTCTACGTGATGGGAGATAAAAGACAAATACACGCAACGTCAGTGACTGGAAGCTCAGAAAGGACTCCGCTGTGTTTATGTCAGAACATGAAAACCCTGATATGCGAGTATAACATAGTCTAATATGTAAACTTTTGTCAGGATTCAAACTCAGCACAGGAGTGAAATATGAACTATCCACCAAGGACAAAAAGGTTCGTCAACTTCTACATTTACATTCAGTAATGTGTAATTATGAAAAAATACCTTGTGTATGTGTTTGGAAAAACATATAGCCAAAGAATTGTTAATTTTAGGAGTCCCTCTAGAAGGTCAGAACATAGACTAGCTGTAGTAGTCTGTGATTCTACTGTAGAATTTGTTTTATAATCATATATATTTCTATTATGGAGAGTTACTGAAAAGCACTGGCTTGCTATTGGACATCTCACCGTCCTTTCAGTTCAGTTCAGCTCAGACTTTTCAGCGAAGTCTTACCTGTGAGAGCTCAACCTGCTGCGATAGAAATGATGTTGATATCGTGATCCATGTCACCTCGCATTAGGTGCTAACACTATTTTTTTATTTTTTAAAAAAAGTAGGGTGTCAACTTGGTCTACATTATTTCACCCACCTTCAAAATACACATCTCGCTTAGTGAAAGCAGAAAAACAGCTTCCATATTCATGCAACAGGCTTTACTACTATGTCAGTGCTTGCAGTCTGGGATCATTTTTGGAACATCTTTTCATTCTGTAGTCTGCTGCTGCTTTTAGGAAGGCTTGCTTTATTAAAGCACTCAGCATCATCTCATGAAAGATATTACGTCAATGAATACAGTCACTATAAAGATAAGAAAATACTCTATTTATCACTTTACTTGGAAGATGTTTCCTTTTTGATCATAAAAATAGTCAAAAATTACCTTATATGTAAAAAAAACCCCAATAAATTAAACAAGTAGCTTCAAAGATTAGTTAGAAAGAACCTCTGATTTTTCATGTAAACATACCTTACTACATAGCCGGAGGAAAAGGAAAGGAAAAGAATAAAGAAAAAGAAAATCATGCCACCTACTGAAGGGCAGATGTAAGTGATAAATGCAATAGGTTCAAAGCTCCAGTGACTGGTGTTCCAGGGAGTTACCTTGAAAAGACTGCACAGACTGTTAGTGTAGGCTGCACTGTCACTAGAACAAAGTCTTTTGGACACAATCATGTAACAGCTGAACAGTGCTGCAGATGGAACCGAGCACAGGAGCAGCTGCATATGTCACTAATGCTAAATAAAGATCACTCCTGTATAGGCAAAACCAGAGACACAGAAAATACCAGATAGCCTCTGTGTACTTCCCATCAGTTTCTTTCAGGAAAACTGCTCCAAAAAGCTTCAGTATACTGTCAACCCTGACAAAAGTATGGGTTAATTCTACCCTGGAGTAATTTGTGCAATGCCTGTTGAATCAACAACAGTTATAGTGTGATTTCCCAGTAGTTGCACATTTCACAATTCTATCAGAGTTTCATTCTCTTCATTAGCTGCAGAGATCCTCAAGGTAAAAGAAGTAAGACATGCAGGTGGGGGGGGTTGGTAGCAATTCAAGAAAAAAAAGGAAAAAAGATTCTGATTTCTCAGGCAGAAATTATCTCAAATATTATCCATTTGTAAGGAGTACAAATTAATAGTAATCTAATTGGTAACTTGGAGTGTACCAAAATAAATTACAACAAAGTGATGAAGATGGAGACAGCACATTAAAAAAATGGCTCTCCTCCAGGGAAAAAGGTTACTCTTGCCATTAGAAATACATTCCTGACTAGTTAAGGACTTAAGACAATCAAGATTCTTTTACTGTTAATGAACTGTGTGATTTTTCTTTTCAGAGGTTTAGACTGATAGAGAAACGAAATCTCAATAATTTTACCACAGCTTAACAAAAAAGTATACTGTGGTCCAAGAGCATTATTTAAAAAACCTTCTTCCCTATCTGTATGGCTCATAGCAATTTACATAATTAAGATCAACTGCTTTACAGTCTAATTTTCCTTTCATTTTATAGACCAATATCTTTACTGATTTGAAGCAAAAATACTAAAACAATAGTAATTTTCCTTCTTATTTCCGTGCAATTCTACTTTTGAATACACTGAGTTTGACAGAAATGTTTCTGTTCACCTTCCATTTCCTGGATTAAAAACCCCAACAATTCACAAATATTAGATCAATTCTGAACTACCCTCTCAGAAAAAATTATGTAGACAACTTAAGAGCTATCTTTTAAATTAAGTCACAATCAGTAAGGAGTAAATTCTTATAATAAGAAATTCCATGTTAGAACTAGCTTACCTCAAATACAGCTTCATCTCTGTAAGAAGGAAAATTTTGCAGTACTAGATGTAGTAGTTTCTGAGCACTTCTCTCACTCATTTTAACACAGGTGAGAAAAGAGCCTCCAAACTTCTCTAACAGAACTGTTCCACTTTCATTCAGCACCCGATGTCTTTCTTCAATCAAAGGTATGGGCACTTCTGTGTCAGAGCGAAATACATGCCTAACTTGGTCAAGCGTCATGGTGGCAAAATACGATGCACTGGTAATAGGTATCCCTTCAGAAAAGTAAAGATAAGATGTTTAGGCTACCATAACATATCCTAAGACCTAATGCAGCGGCCTGCTGCAGATGAGAGCATTTATACAGTAAGATCTAAAGTGTCTATCAACTCTTAAAATCGACTGAGTGTTCAGCGATCATGGCACTCACATAGCTGCTTAAAACTAAATCTGTGTTTGCACACAGTGCTTCCTTCTACAGATAACAATTTCCAACATGCAACTGTGGAACATTTCTTACTTTTTATACGTAATTTTTCCCAACTGCTTAGTCTTCATCTTTGAGTGTGGGGTTTACATAACACACTGGCAAATGTGGTTAGTACACACTTAGTATAGTCAGCGTAGGCCTGTTTTCCCTTAGCTGATAATCACGTTGTGCGTGTACAAGAAGTACCTTAATGCAAACGTTCCCTTAATTTACAAATGAATATGTAGGAAATTAATTAAAACTTCCATCTACACCTACATTTTTTTCCTGATGACAGCAACAAGAGTGGGTGCTAAAATACTGGTTTTGGAGGCATACGGGTGTTCAGGCTTACTGGAGCTGCTTTGGTCCTACATTAGTCCAGAGGATTCTCAGTGTAAGCCTCTTTTTCTCATTTGTCATGGAAATGCACAGTTTATCTTAAGAACACAGGTGAAATAACAGAAGTCGAGAGCAGCTGACTACAGACGTTCCTTAAACTCTTTTTAGTGGAAAAGACATAACCCAAGCAGAGCCGCGAGCTACGTATTTTCTGTACAAGGCATTGTTAAAGAGCTTCCAGCCACCTCCCCCGAGCTCTGCGGGACGGCCTGCACATACAGGTTTATCAGAAGAGCCAGCAACAGTTTGCAGAAACAGATCCCGTTTCTAAGGCGGCGCCTCATTTTATGCTCATCGCTCGCCCCATCCGCGCGCCCCCCGCCCGGCTGCTCAGCGGGGCTCCGCAGCCCACCGTGCGAGGCGAGGCCCGGCCCGGCCGCCGGCGGCAGCGCCGCTCCCCTGGCGCTCACTAACCGTCGTCAAGGGCCCTGTTGACGGCGGCGCAGAGGGACCAGTAGCCGCTGTAGGCTTTACCCTTGTACTTCACCAGGTACTTCTGCTCCTCCTGCTCGGACCAGAAGGAGAAGTTGAGGGTGTCCACCAGGAACACCCAGTCCACCGCCTCCTCGCTGGCGGCCCGGGGGTTCAGCTCGTGGAGGCTCTTCCACCCCGCCAGCCCGAACTCCGCCGCCGAGGCTTTGTCAAACAAACTCTCCGCCACCCGCCGCGCCCCCTCCTCGTCCACGGAGACATCTTTGCTGTTGCCGGCTATAAACTTGGCGGACTCCAGGGGGGACGGGAACACCTCCATGCTCGGCCGCCTCCCTGGGGGCGTGAAACAGGCACACGCGTTCAAGGCCCGCTCCTCCGTCGTGCCGCCGCCCCGCCCCGCCCCGCTCGCGGAGCGCCGACAGGAAGCGGCTCGGGAACAGGCCTCCCCGCCGCCCGCCCCCCAGCGCACCTCACGCCGTCAGGCTCCGGCGCAGCCCTCGCTCCCGCAGCCGGCACCCGCTCCGGAGCAGCGCGAAGCACCACCGCCGCCTCCGCCGCCGCCGGCGACGCTGCCCCCCCTCACGCCCCGCCCCGCCGCCGCCGCGCAGTGCGCAGGCGCGCGGGGCGGGGCGGGGCTTGGGCCGCGGCGGGCGGCGGGCCTCTCGCGTCCGCGGGCCGCGAGAACTTACTCGGGAGACGGCCCTCGGCCGTGCCGCCGCCGCGGGGTGCACCCCGCAGCCGCCACCTTCTGGACGGCGGCAGGGCGTAGAGAAAGGCGCCCCCCGCAAGGTCCGGGCCTCCCACCCAGCCGCCTCCGTGCGGGGAGGCGGCCCTTGAAGAGGAGCCCCGCGTGGGAGACACCGGTTGATCCCGCACGGCTGAGCTGGTCCTGGGCTGCGGGTACCCCCGCACCCCCTGGGGGTCGGGCGGCCTTTGGGGCAGGGGGGGAGGCGGGGCAGGGCGGGCAGAGCGGCGGGCGGGGGCGCCTTGGCCGGCGAGAAGCTCCGCGGCGCATCCGAAATCGTGGAGGGTTATTCTAAGAAAACCCCCCAAAATCCTGCCAGGCTGGAGCCGTGCACGTGCTCAGCTTCCCGGTGAGGAAGTTCTCCAAGAGATCCACACCGCTGAAAAGGAAAAAAAAAAGGCGCTCAAACGAAAAACATTGGCATGTTCACGCTTGCGGAGCTTGCCTCCCCGTTCAAAAGGCAGGCAGGCAGCCCCGCCCCCCCCGCACACGCACAGGCGTGAGGCCCGCGGGAAAACGGCACCCGCGGTGTAGTCCCCGCGCGCCCCGGCCGAACCCTCGGCCGTGGCTGCCGGTTTCTTCCTCCCACCTGCGCTCGGCCCCCCCTCCCAGGCCAGCGGCGGGATGGAGGCACGGGGAGCACAATGCGCACGGCGGGGGGGGCCTCTCCGCTGGGCGGGTCGATCCCAGCCCTGCCAAGGCCGCCGGCCTTTCCCGTTAGATTTTGCGAGTAGATGATCAGTAGGACAGGAATTAGCCCCCACCAGTAAAAAAAGCGAAGTGAAATGTGACACAAGCCAAGAGGGGACAAAAAAGAAAAACAAAACCCCCAAACCCACTCTTAGTCTGGACCCATCGTACCCGTATGTGCAACACACGTGTGTTTTTACATTTGTTTTTATTCAGGAAGTGAAATTAAAAGTTGTAAACTATAAATACAAATGCCAAGGTATTACATGAGATATCCAGAGGCTTTATATTTTTTAATTTCTCACAAATAATTCCTATGGAATTCAACATACAACAGGGAAACCAAACAAGTTTAAGTTTCGCATACAATGAAAAACAAGTTACAGAGTTAGATACCGTCGATTGGCCAATTTAGAAGAATTTCTACCTCATACAAATGAAAGCTCAGGAAACAACTAGAATTCATTCCGTAATGGTACAGCAACTGTCATTTCTAACAGTGTTATCTGCATTAAGCAAGCTGTCTATAACCAGGTGTACTTTACCACTGTTTACTCAGTGACATCACAAAGTTTTAAAATATTTTATTTATATACTGTCACCAATATATATATGTACTGCAAAGAGGGCCAAACACTTGCAAAAATGTCAAGTTTTACACAACATTTGCATGAATATTGTTGCATTTTTTCCCCAAACAGCGAAGCAGAGTAATTGCTTTCACACAGTTTCTTTAATTTGTCAAAAAACCCCACATAACTCCATCTATAATCAAAGAAGCAGAAGAGCAAGCTTAACAGCAACTTTCATTTATACATTTTCTGGTAGGGGGAAAAAAAAAAAAGGGTGTATCGATTTTAGATATTACCTTATGTGTACCTGAAGAAAAATGACCACCAAGAATAGGTTCACTAAATTTATTTAAAAAATCATAGAATGTTTCTTACAAAAGAGCATTACATTCTGCACACTGCTCTCAAAGGATGCCAGGGACATGTGGACTAGCAGTATTCTCCCCCCTTCAAAAAAATACAGTGTACATAAAGCAGGGTGTTCACAACAATTACAGAAAAACGTTACGATTTACCACCAACAATGAACAAAAATAAATTCACTCTCTCTGCTGCTGCTGCTTCAAAATTTCAGTGTTAATCTCGTGCGCCCTTCCCCCCCCCCCATATTTGTCGGGAACTAAAACATTACATCTGGTGGACAGCAAAGATTCCACTACACCTCAAATGCAGAACACCTATGAAGCAGAGGAATGTTGGCTTTTTAAACAGAAGCAGATAAAAAAAAAAAAAAAGGGTGCAGGACTCCTTCAGTTCTTCACTAGTCTTAGAAAAACTTTCCAGAATACTGCTTCACACTATAAAAAAGAAAAAATAATCTTGCATTAGAATCCTTCAACATCTGCATACTGCTTCACACTATAAAAGAAAAAGAAAAAAGCATGTATTAGAATGATGGACCATACATCTTGCATCAACATTCACAATGACATTCTTAGAGCAGATTAAATTACAAATTCCTAATACATTTCAAAGTAAATAATTTAAAAAATATTAATGGCTAATATAGGTATATTAATTTATTTTAGGCACATTTATATGTTAGTCATCTAAAGCCAAACATTGAGTTAAAACATTTAAGATCTGCTATGACAGCCAACATGTTAATAAAGAAAAACTAAGCAAGTTAAATCTGAAGCTGTTAGTATTTGGCAGAAAAGACAAAGTAATGTCAGCAAGGTGTGAAATGCTGCATAACAGCACCAAATCGATTTCAACTTGTCCTGTAGAGGCATGATCTGTGCCATATGGCAGACTGTGATTTGTTGTCAATTTAGTTATCTAAAAACAACAAAATCACTAGTCTTCCACACAGAACTAGACCAACATCCACTGAAATCTTCTATATTTTCTACAGGCTCTATGTAATTTATTACAAGTAGTTTTTTGCAGCAGTTTTCACCAGAGAAATGAGAGGACTGCTTGGCTAAGGCGTCTTCCAGCAAGATTAGTTTTGAGGGTGTCTTCATTTTAATTAGAATAGAGAACAGAAGAGAATAAAGGCAGAACTACCACTGGAGGAGTTAGGTTCAAACAGTTACTTAAAACCTGCCTTCTAAAAACTGTATCACAGAGAAGAGCAGCTTTAGAATGTGCAAGTCGGTCAGTTTAAAGTTGACAGTAGGGATGACATGAAACTTTAACTCGCCTGTTCTGCAGTAAATACTGTGCATTTTGTATCTGGTCCTGTGTTCCCGTAATAGTTATTATCCGATCTTCTGAGCCTTCTAATGGTTCATCGATTTTGATCGAAGCTCCTGACTCATGACGTATTTGTTTGATTCTCTGGCCTCCCTTTCCAATAATAGATCCTGCCAACTAGGGGGGAAAAAGCAAAGCATTCACTTCTTGATACAACTTTCTCTCTAAAAACAGTTACGAAAATTACAGCAGTGCTTGAGTAGCTTCCACAAGTTTAGTTTTAAGAGTTGCAATGGAAGCTTGCTTCTTTATAGCCTCAAAACATCCCCTGCAATATTAATTGTATGAATACAGGTGGGATAAAACTGGGACAACCAGTTGCTCATTTGCAAAAAACAAGTTACAGAGACCATCTCTATTACTGAATATTCACAATTAATGAAATTGTTTAGTGTGTCTCTACAGTGAGGACAGAAAATGAACACCCAAACCCCAGACTTTTGGTGATATAGAAACACTTGTTTTAAAAACATTAGAAGTACTTATCAAGCACCCTAAATACTTCTGATTTACTTACATAGTATCAGAAAAGGCTGTGACTTTTTTTTTTTTTTTTTAAGAGAAAATACAAGTTGAAAGCAAGTCAACTTTACTTACATCTTTGGGAATTGTTACTTGTGTTGTAATAATGGGTCCACCAAGATCTCCGTATGAACCACGCCCCCCTGCATAAGAATAGTCTGATTTAAACGTATGCATCAAGCCCTTTAATAACTACATAATGCAGTACATGTAGAAGTTCTTTATGAACACTTACCATATCCAGAGCCACCCTCAAACTGTAAGAGAAAGAAAAAAAACTTAAATAGTGAATACCCATGCTTCATTAACATATTTTCATCTGAAGTATCACATTGTTAACTTTGAGCCTATTTCATGCAAAAATCTCAACCCCCAACCTTACTATAAATAAAACAGTGTTGTGCCATCAAAGGCATACTGAGGCAAAGAGGGCAGACCAGAAACAAAAGGCATGGGTGGGGGAAATCTCACTAACCTCTTATCCTACCCTGTCAAAACCGCTAGGAGTAAGGCATAAAATGACATAAAGGATCCAGCTCTACCAGTTTACCAAGCTGTCTCACTAATTCAGTGACTGATAGACAGCTCTTGATGTTGACCTACTCCCAACCCTCGGACTAAACTAACACTCAAATGAAAAGATCAGAGTACAGCCTTATCAATGCTACCAATACAGCTCAGAAGAGACCCAAGTCTCCAGTTTTGGGACAAAAAGTTTTACCCAGTGACTTGTCAATCCTCCTACTTCATCTACCTCTTCAGGAAAAAACACAAAGCTCTTAAGAATAGCTCTGTAACTTGTCTCTTGATTCAGTCTATGCTACAATCCTTTGTATCTTAGAACAGATAATCGTGACATGAGTTACAGACCCCATTTTTATACTTTCCTATAGAAGCAGAGAATAAATATGTACAGTTCTCCAGAATTCAACTTCTGGGAGACTGCTGGGTTGTCTCTGTGAGAAGAGGCCAGGGCCTGCCCCTGTGCCAGAAAAAAAGACAGCCAGTTCTAGCCAACACCAAAATGGACCCACTGCTGCCTAAAGTTGAGACTGTCGGCACCTCTGTGGTAACGTTTAAGATAGGGTAAAAAAACTCCAATATGCACCAGTTGTGAGAGATGAGCAAGGGAAAAAAAAAGCGAGGGAAACAGCTCTGCAGACAGCACAGCAAAGAAAGAGGGAAAGAGGTGCTCCAGGCACTGGAACAGAGATTCTCCTGCAGCCCATGGAGAGAACCACCCTGGAGCAGATAGCCACACTGCAGCCCATGGAGGATCCTATGCTGGGAGCAGGTAGACACCCTCTGAAGGAAGGTGCAGCCTGTGGAGAGCCCACGCAGGCACCTGGCAGGACCTGTGGCAGACCCACACTGGAGCACTCTGTTCCTGAAGGACTGCACCCCATGAAGAGGACCCAGGCTGGAGCAGTTCTTGAAGAACTGCAGTCCATTGGAAATATCCACATTTGAGCAGTTTGTGGATGACTGTATCCCATGGGAGGGACCCTACACTGGAGCAGAGCAACAGCCTGAGGAGGAAGGAACAGAGACACAGTGGGATGAACTGACTGCCACCTGCCATTCCCCATCACCCCTGCACCACTCATGGCAGAGGAAGTAGAGAGTAGGGAATGAAGGAGTGAAGCTGAGCCTGGGAAGAAGTGAAGGAAGGGGAAAAAGTGTTTTTAGTTTTTCTCTTTGTTTCTCACCACACTACTCTATTTTTAAGTGGCAATAAATTAATCTTCCCCAAGTCAACTCTGATTTGGCCACAATGGTAATTTAGTAAGTGAACTCCCTGTCTTTATCTTGAGCCACAAGCTTTTCCATCTTAACTTCTCCCCTCATCCTGCTGAGGAGGCAGAGTGAGAAAGCAACCGGGTGGGCACCTGTCAGCCAGCCAAGTTCAACCAACCACAACTGCTTGTTTGCAGAAGTTGCAATGCAACAACTTTTCCCAAAATACTATTTACCTGATACCTTTTTAGAAGATCAAAACGGAAGCTACTCAGACCAAAGAGTTCAGCTTATCCTCTGTCTCTAAGCAACCTGTATTGTATAATCACATTACTTAGCAATACAGATTGTAATACAACATAATAGAGCTTGTAGTGGAGTCCAAAGTACAAGAGAACGAATGACTCTGCTTAAGACTTAATTCAGAGGCTGATCAGAGCAGCATACTGCATGCACACAAACCTATTCCTGTTGGTATTTGCCACAGGATCCCTTTTTGGGCTTATCTCTTTTAAAGAACAATCCTTTCCTTGATCCCTTGTGCCTCCCCAGACTACAGGACAGCAAATTAACTTGACAGCAGATGAATCAAGCAATTATATTTGCTGTGTTTATGTACGTTAAGAACTGACATTTAATACTTGGCAGCACTTAGCCATTTTCTAGGCAGCATGAACACCTGACAAACCCCATAACTTCCCTTCCCAAAACCCATCCGATCAAATGGTGTATTTTCAAATACATTGATAAGTAAAGCATAATAGTTTATCCACAATTATAAGTAAGAAGCTACTTTTTTTTAGTATTTGCTGTTTGAAATATAAGCAAACACAAAATTATTAAGTGAATACAAAATATATATTCTAAATGCGTGCATCTACAGTCCATCAGTTATGGAGAAAGTTACTACTTACAACATGAAAATGGGGTGTAAAAGAGGCAAAAAGAGGTACAGAAAAGCTCCTCTCTTTTGGCTGTTCTGCTTCCACATTTCTATTAACATTACCTGCCTGCACAGGACACACTGTTAAGGCAAACTGCCAATAAATTCTGAGTCAGAAGGACAGCTTTATGATTTTCAATAGGTGCAAATTGCCACTGACTACATTCAAGATGAAGAAATCCCAGTTATCACTTAACCTGTTCAATAAAGCAGTTTTCAAAAAAGGTTGAGAACACTCACCAACTCTGGTGGCTGCATGTCGTCACAGGCATCCACATGACACTGCATCATCTTCCAGACACAACATAACAGGAGGAAAAAAGGAAGCAAATCTAAATTAAGTCTATATCATGCAGACTTATCACTAACTTGGCAAGCAAATACAATACATACTGATAAAGAGAAACATTTATACTACAACAAAGATTTGAAAGTATGTGGTTTAGACCACTTTCAAGACTTGCTCCCTTTTAATTTCACTTTGACGGAACTGTAAGTGGTTGCACTCACTTTTTCCCCCCCCTCTTTCTGTGGTGAAAACATTTTTTTCCTTTAACAAAGAAGGTCAGACAGCGAATGGCAGAGCAAAGTTTGAACAAGCTTTTTTTTTCCTTTTAGAACACCTTCAAGTGCTATGATACATCAAAATCTTTTGTTTCTGCCATCTGTTCAAAAATGAAGGTTTTGTAAGATTGAAACAAGTAACTGTCAGTGATTATCTCTATGTCAACAGCAGGTCAAGCAGGAAGGACACTGCTTCTCATGTTCTACCAATTCATTTCCATATACCTCATATAGCCAGTAACTAGACTAACGATCTACTGTTGCCTAACTGTATTAGAAATTTAATTATGTTTTTAAAACGTGGGATGTATAGCATTTCTTTCTTTCAAAATTCTACAATTTCAGCAACCAATGTTCATTTGTGCACTCTAAAACTAGCTTCTCAGGTGGGGTACCTTAACACACAGAACGGAATATTCTACTCTATAGACTCATTTGTGCTAGTGACTACTGGTACTAGAAGACAAACCACATGACACACAGGCTGGATAAGGCAAAGAGCTTAACTTTTACATCTAATGAAAGAAAACACATGCAGTCCTAACCAATGTAATCTTATCATGATTTTAACTCTTTTTAACAGAGTGACCTAATAAAGTGAAATTTTGTTACTTTCTTCCAGCATCTGCATGGATAAATAGAAGATGTGTCATACATTCTTCCTTTACTGCTTTTTACATGCTTATTAATGTCCCATCTCTTAAAACACGAAGAATGTTTTGTATTTTTCAAGTGTTTGTACCTTCATTCAAGTGTTTATATGTCAAAACACACATGTATGTACACATACGTATATAAGTTAAAGATCAAGAACTAGGAACCACTTTAAGAAGGAGCAAAAGCACTTTAGAAGTCTGAAGACACTCACGGAAGTCTGTGAGGAGACAGTCCACTCAGATTTTAAAATTCTTAGTGCTTTGAAAATTTTAGTACTGATCAGTTAATTAAAAAAGAGGGGAGGGGATAAAATTACTTTATATGCTTGTCCACTTTATTTTCCACCCCTCCCACTGGTATTTGTGTGCATTTATGTATCTGAAAGACCCCTGAGGATGAGGGTGTTGAAAAAGAAATACTGGTAATACATTCATTTTTTTTTCAATTGTCAGAATAGCTCTTATGGTCCACAACTGTTTGATTTGGAGTAGTTACACACTGAAATACATAGCTCTGTTAACAGAGAGACAATACGAGTCTGCCCTTCAGGAAAAAGCTTCAGAACAGAGGTAATAAACCAAATGAACTCTTTCAATAGCAGTGCATAATTAAACTACAACTGTAAGCCAGGCTAACAGACAAGTATCTTAAGTGGGTGACTCCGCATGGGCAAGGGGAATTAACCTATCTTTTAAAATCAAAATGGGTTTTTCTCATCTCAGCATTTACAAGGCTGTCAACACTGTCATATCTCTAGAATTCCAGAAAACTCACAGTTTAGCACGGTCCTGAACTACACAATCTTTCTGCCTGCAGTGGAAAAAGAGAACTGGCAACAAAAAAAACCCAAACAAAAAAAGATTATTTCTGTACCTTCAACATTTCCATGATTTTTGAGATGTTCATCTGAGAAAAGTATCTATTCTTGCCTTTTATTGCATCTATGTAAATAGAATCTATTAGAAAAAGAGCACTCTTGCTCTTGAGAGCAGCCTTTCCTATGCATTATTCAGTTCACAAACCACAATGCACAATGACATTGGTTTACTCTAGTTTAAATGTTTTGCTAGAGAACGATTTCTATATGAAATGAAGGGTAGCACAGGAAGGTATTTCTGGCATGACATTTCCAGCTCCAGCCTCACAATCCACGTGAGGACTTCCTATCTGCTTATGAAATTTAGGATACCAGGACCATGGTTAACTAATCTAGAAATTAAATACAGTCTTTGCTGGGAAGCAGTCCTCACTTTAACCAGGCTATGATACTTGGTTGTGACAGAGCCAAAGCCATGAGCAGCTTCACTGTGAAGAGGAAACAAAATTGCTTTTTGGAACAAAAAAAATGAACAGAGATGACTCCACTTACTTGTAGAAACTCATGCCAAGAAAGCAAAGGTCAACCTGACAAAAGTCAGGCTGAACAAGAAGTCACAACAGATTTTCTATTCAAGCTGGAATGGAATAAAAATAGAACACGCTACTGCCCAAGAGTCAAACTAAATAAGACTGCTCAACCAGATACCCAAAGAAGGGCAGGGTGCTCAGTTAATACACTCTAGCACTGGCTTTATTAACTGCAAACATAAGAAAACAAAACTTGAGCTCTGAAAACACGTAAATACAAAAAAGGAATCTTGGGAGGTGTACTTCTCAATTCTTCCAGTTTCTTAACATGTAGAGTAGCACGGGTAACACTTTTTTCTTGTAACTGTGTGCAAATCTTTCAATATTTCTAGTAAGCATGTGACATTTTTGCAATAGGTACTTCCAGTAACTCTTACTCCCCAGAAGAAGGAAATGTGTAAAGCCCATTTAGATTGCCCATTTCATAGCTATTCTCCACCCCTTTCTCTTCCATGCATTTAAAAGAAAAAAAAAATCTTGTCAAACCTGTCACCTTAAAGAAGGTGCCAAACAAAGCCAGAGGAGAAAAGAAAATTGTTACCATAGAGATTTACCTCCCAGACACATATGATTTCTCTTCTCAGGAAAGGAATATAGTACAACAGCAGATGACTGCTGGGAAGTTGCATTTCCGAATACAACATGGAAGAGTATCTTTAAGCCTCTTCTTAAGCTTCCATATGGGAGAGTTTTTTCCCCTCAGCCAACATGAGCATTAATGTGGCTGAATGTACCTAACTTAATTTAGGGTTCAACTTAGCAGTGTCAAGCTCCAAAACATTTGGAATTACAGTGGATTTTTTGCAGAGAAACCAGCAAATAGACAAAGATTGACTCAAAAGAGCAATCACCTTCCAGCTCAACTAGAGCTCTTCATAGATACTCTTCTATAATCTGTATTATTCTACTTATACTTGTGTTTTCCAACATTAGTGTTAAGAATGCTTGTATGAATCAAAGTATTTCAGAGAACGCTGTTCTAACATGTTTTCTTTATCTGAAAAGCCTACCAATTCCTATTTCTGTCATCCTGATTAGAAAAATCTAAAAGACGGTCAGTGCAAGAAAACCTGCAGGGTAGAGCACAGTCAAACTTTCTGTATCATTTGTGATGGCAGGGAGGAAAGAAAGAAAACAGGTCATGTCTCAGATACCACTTACACCGCAAACATTCCTCCACAGGAAGGAACACTTGTATGGACAGAACATTTTGGTTCTATCATCACAACCATGCAAGTCCCACACTTAAGCGTGTGTTCAGCAACAGTATCCTCAGTCAGCATGCTCCTCAGTCAGCATGCTAACTGCGCTTACAAAACAGAACAAGGCAAATTTTAAACTCATACCATGCCATCGTAACGGTCTCCTGGTCTGCCCCTTCGGTCATAGGACATAAGATCTCTAAACAAAAAAAAGCAGCAGCATGTGAATTGCATTATAAACTAGTTTATCTATTCTAACTTAAATTTTCACATTCAACTTCAGTTCAAACTACTCTAGCCAAGTACTGAATGACATGAAAGTTTCAGAACTACTGACTATAACCTTGGTAGATTAATACAGTGCAGCAAATAATAAAATTCCAGTACTTTTCAAAATACTCTAGTCTAATACACACTCAATCCTGCATAATCACGACCAACATGGAAGCATGCAAAAACACTGGAAAGATGGACACAATTCAGGAGATTATACAAAACTCACGTTGTGTACAATGCATTCACGCAACAACTCACCCGCCACGAGGAGGTGGTGGAGGAGGAAGAGGAAGGTTACGAGCTCTGCTGCCACCTCTACCACCACGACCTGGTGGAGGCGGTGGAGGTCCTCTCCGAGGGCTCATATCATCATAATCTCTTCTCGATGGAGGCATAGGTCGTCCACCACGACCAGGAGGCATTCGATCAAAACCTCCCCTTCCACGCATCGGAAAGCCTACTGGGCGTCCCCTTCTATCATCAAACATCATTGTGAAGCCACCGTAGTCATATGTTTCGTCATAGAAATTGGGATCATAAGGCTGGGCCCGTCCTTTAATTGGAGACTAAAACAAACAAAAAAACAATCCCCCCAACCCAATTAGGACTATTACAATTGGCACATTTAATTAATATATTAAATGTATAAGTATGAATTTATGTATTTGGAACATATCCTTGATTTCACAATGCTGATAAGAAAGGAAGATGGTGATATGCTTCCTGTGAACTTAGTTATGATAGAGAAACTGCTGTTACTTATCAGTGGCAAATAAATTTTGTCTCCCTTCCTCTTCAATTTTTGCATCTCAATGATATGCAAAGCATGAATAATGGCCCACTAGTACCAAAAATTGCTTCCCTCCCCCATAAGGTGCACCCCAAGTCTAGAAAACGGAAATAGTTTCAAAAGGTGGTAACAGTCAATCACTTGTTAATGGGCAAGCAGGACGCACTGAATTCAAAATAGAAACTGAAAGATAGTGTTTTTTTCATCCAAATGATCCCTAACATTCATGAATGCCAATGAAATAATAAAATAAATTTAATTAACATTACCTCAGAGATAAGATCCAAGATAATCTTGATACATTCAACGACTCTATCAGGTTTTCCACCAATAAGCACCACTCTGTCAGTAGAATGAGGACAACACTCTTGGAAGAGCTTAATGGTGGTCTGAGTGTTCTGTTGAAGAAAAAAAATTCCAAAGCTGTCTAATGGAATTATTTTAAATAAATTTGTAAACCCATTGAAACATTTTTAAAGAAATAACAGAAAAAGACAATTAAGTTCCCAGCCATTTTAGGTGCATGCTTCCTTCTGAGTTCTCACAACAAATTTGATTTTAAGATTACTTTTTTTTTTTTTTAAGATCTGTCCTGACATAGTTTTGTATGTTTCCTTTCAATTATGGCTCATCTACATCACCATTTAATTAAATACTAGCAAAAAGACCACATATCCCTTGCGAGCTTACAGGTTGTATTAACCTTCACATGTCAAGAAAACATGCTTTGGATGCAAGACAGCAATGTTGCTAGGATTACGTCCAGTTATCTTGCCTCTGTCAACCTGTACAAATGGGTATCAGCTTATACCTGAACTGACCTGAAATTGCTTCTGATACAATGCCAAGAAAGGACAGAAAATGGAGGTGTTTTAAGTTCATAGAGACTATTAGCTTTTTAAAATCTCATTCCCTCACTAAAGGAAAACAATGGTCTTCTAGAAGGTAGAATTTTAAAAAAATTGTAAGAATAAAGCCCTTTTACAGCAACATTCAGACAACTATTGAATTATCATCTTAAAAGTTCGCGGAGATGCATTCACCCTAGACCATTTTGCATGTCCAACCACACGAATAAATCTACTCTATGCAGCAGTTCATTCTAGAAGCAGTGATGAATGCCTTTTTAATAAAAAAAAAAATTGTTTCTTTGAAAACATTACGATAAATATTGCTTAGAAGCTTGATAAGAAATGCTAGGCTCTGTCACCAACGATTTTACCTCTGAGGGTTTGCAAGAAAGTTGCAACTCACAGATCCATCTCAGAACACTGAAATCACATATGCAGTAAGTTCTGAAGGAATTACTGCAGAGGATACTTACAGTTGCCCCTTATGAACACAAAGCACTAAGTTGTTTATTGAACAAAAACCAAATCTTAGAAGAACAGGAAACAAGTACCTCTCTGAGTTCTTTAATTTTAGCACCCTTGACACCAATAATTCCTCCTGCCAAACTCTGGTGAATAAGAAGTCTTAATTCGCAGTCGAAGTCGCTGCCTTTGTAGTGTTGATACTGTAAGAAAGGTGCGTACAAGGAAAAGCATAAAACATTAGTCACATAAAAATTTAAAATATTTGGGGTTTTTTTAAGTTTAAAAATTTAAAATATTCGGGTTTTTGTTAAGTTTTCTCTCCCAACACAATGGTATGACTTATTACTGAATTGTAAACCTGTATTTCCTCTGATAGGATCACAACTATTTAAGCATCTCACATCAACGTAAACTGATGTCAAATCAGTTTTCTTTAATTATTATTTAATTATTGCACAACTTTCTACAAAGACTTAAGAAGATATCAAACAGTGCAACACACTTACTTACAAAGCCAATACAGGATACAAGTTACAATACAACTACTTCAAAATGGGGATGAAACAAGTCAGGAGGCAAGTGCTTTGAAAAGGGGAAGGCTGTTCGAGACGTTAATTTAACAGTGACTGACTCTGTCCTCTACCAAACAAATGCCAACATGTAGTTTGAGAGCCATACCTAACAGGTTTTTTCTGATTTCCTGTACGTAAAAAGCAGTAAATCATCTAGAATGAGCTTGTTTCAAAAGCTAATCTTTTACATCTAAAAAGAAACAAACGTTAAGAGACATACCTCTTCTAAAGTAGGGATAATCTTCTTCAAGATTTCTCCAATTGTCTCTATATCTGCACTTATACTCAAGATGCTGTTCGATGCCATAATGCCAAAAAATATGGAGAAGGTGGAAAAGAAGAGTAGAAGTAAACTTTTTTCACCATCATTCACAAAATTCTAACAAGATCTAGTACACAGAAGAGCTTACAATTAATATTCCCCATTTAAAGTAAGCCTGTTTGCTCAATTTACAACACATGCATCTTTGTTTATGCCCAATATATATGCATGATAAATTTAAGATTAGGTAGATCTTGTAGAGAGAGAGAAAGAAAGACAGAATGGGCTTTTGGAAGGGCTCAGATTAAGTGGGCAAGAAATTGACGCAGAACTGAAAGCAGAAGTGAATATTCATGTTCCCCGCCACCACTAATTTAGGATACCCTCGCTATTACATTGGAAAAACTGGCACACCTTCTCATAGAAGAAGTAGGGATATGCAAGTGGTGAACATTGTATCTGGAGTCAGGTTATGAGACCAGTTAGAAATCAGATTACTAATGGGCTCTTCAAGAAAACAAATACAAATGCAAGACAAAAAAAAGACAAAACAAATGAGAAGTGAAGGAAAGTGAACCAGAGTTAGCATTTCATCAGAAATAATTATGAACAGGCAATGTTGAGGGGAGTAAGGTGGGCCACAAAGACAGAGCGAGAGACTATTTTGAAACAATTTGATTTACAATGCAGCAAATATGCAACACTTGAAGCTGTGCTCCTTCCATTGAAATAAAATTAGTGGATTGCTTGGGTGGGCAACTCACGTAAAAGTTCAGTGACAAAAAGACTTAATGGGGAAAATAAGACAGAAAACTTGAAAAAAAAAAACAATACACCGTCTATAAGGGGATACTATTTAATTATATCAAAGGCAGGTAATAAAATACATTTCTCTCTTTCTAATCAGGCAGTGAGGCATAAACTGTTGGGACATACCGCTCGGGGCCACTGCTGTCTGGGACTGAAACACTGGCATTGTACTGCATTGGTCATTGGCGTTCGTGGATGTTGGCATTGGGCATGGGTATTCAATCGGAAGTTGTCAAGTATGGTACCCGTTTGGCAACGAGCACATTTTTGGGCATAGCCAACCAGGGTTTTCACATGGGCGTTCAGGGGCGGATGGGCCAACGTCATGGTGGGCAACGCAGGGGCAAGTCGATCCAGTACATGGGCAACGGAGATATATGGCCAAAAAAACAAGGAGAGGGAAAAGGGGGAAAAGCAATAAATTTTAATTTAATACAAACTATACTCATTACTCTCAATTAATGAAACAAGCTTAAGTTGTTCTGAAGACTAACACAATAACGGATTGCTACACCGACTGTGGCTTAACAGTATGGACCTTAAAAATGAGTCACTTGATCTGACTAAACTACTTTTTATTTTAACATACGATGTTTCAGTAGCAGGCTGGCTCATGAGGGTAGACACAAAACCTGTCGAGATTGGTATTACTAGAACCTTGGGTAAATTGGGAATGTTACTTTTCCACACCAATCTATATTGTCTGGACTTAGGTGACATATTGATTTATTTAAAAAAAGACAAAAAAAACCCACAAAAAACCACCCTAAAAAAAAAAATCGAACTAGCTGCCGAAGTTAGTGATTATATGTATGATTCCTGACCATTTCAACTTAAACCTCAATTCTAGTTGCAGTAGTTTATGAACTTAGTTGGAACTGATTTGTAATGATATATTGCCAAATCTTGTGTTGAACAGAGTCTTGATTGGAAAAACCGTTGAAATTGTAGCTGATGTTAAGTACAGGAGTGTAAACAAATGGAATTTAAGAAGCGTTGCCAAGTTTTATAAATACACAACATTCACACTGAGCATGTGTCTAATCACAAGAGTCAACCCACTGTAAAATGTGAATAGGCAAGTAAATCATGACCATTTAAAAATGCTTCCAAGTAACAGAGTAGAATGTTCCTTTACTGTTCTATACCCATATTTAAATCAAGCAACCTTAACATTAATGCTTTTGTGCTTCATGTGCAAGTTTTTGAAGAACAGATGGACCATTTTGTTTGTTTGCTTTTTTAAAGGAAGTTAAAGAATTCCTCTATCACTGGGTTAAGCCAGCCACCTGCAATGGTTTCAGTAGGACTACAGAGTCACATATATGGGCAACAGTAGAATTAAGGGTTTTAAGCTTTGTCAATATTCCTAATTAAGATGTCTACTCACTTGAAGTGTGTAATTTAGCAGAATCCTATTCAAGAGCGAAGAGATTTAATATAAACCTCTCCTCCTACATGCGTCAAGCTGGGTTTTTATTACTATAGAAGTTGAAGAACTAACAATCATTACAAATGGATTGTGACTAGACTATTGGTGTTTAAGGGTTGAATTGCTCCCATTTCTAGAAATGCACGCAATCAAGCTTTCGATGTAGTGCTCTGAAAGAATTGGTGTTAAATTAGTTCAAACTCATATATACTCACGTCTGTACGAAGTGCCTTAATATTTTTGCCACCTTTTCCAATCACTGCTCCAGCATTCTGGAAAATAGTTTTCAGAAGTTATGTTATGCCAACACAGCACAGACTATGTTTTTGAACTCAAGACTAAGAATGGTAAACCTATTTTTGCATTACCCTGTTGGCCTGGCGGGTAGGGGCAGGCAGGCACTGCTTTCGAAAGGTTCAAATCAAATTGGAACAAACTGATATAGTTTGTCCGTGGAAAAAATGACCAACAGCTCTTACCATTGAATTTAGGAAAGAGAAGGATATTCAATTTTGCAACTAATATTTCAATCCTAAGTGGAAGTTTCTAAGCAATTCTGCCTGTGTTAAAGCAATCTCATAGATTATAGCTCTCAAAAAAATATACTGCATGGATGTAATGTAGGTCAACGATTTCCCCAATTTATTTGATCAACTTTCTTTCCTTAGGGGTTTTGTTTTTTTTTTTTAAGGAATATTTTTGCAAATTCCACTTTTGCACTCCAAATATTTCTTGATAATTTCAAACGCTAATTTTGGTTTATACCTCTGTAACTTAACTGACTTCTTAGAGCAGTATATTCTGAAAAAGATTAAAGCCAACATTAACAGCCACTAACTTCCAAGTTTCTAACATCAACAGGATTAAACTGGCAGATAGTCAAGGGGAATAATTGCAAAACGGTATTTTTACCAGGTTATTTCAAGGATAACATGCAGAAGTATTGCTTTTGGTACACAGATCATACATTATGCTAACAACATGCAAAATACATTGCGGTACCCCACGTAACTTGACTATTGGTCAGAAATGCCACGCAGAGTTCAGGTAACATTCCCCCATGCCAAAAAGACTGAGATACTTCAGAAAGTACAAATCATCTGTAGTAACTGGAAACACCACAGAAAATTCATACATAGCAACTTCACTGTAACTATTTACACTTGTCAACAAAACCATTACAACCCCTGAAGCATTACTCCCACATTTCTTCCTGTTGATATATTTGAACAAGTTTAGTAGATCTGTTTGGGAGAGTTACTAAAATCCTAAGGAAGTTCTCATCTTACCTCTCATATTTAATTTACAATCACTAGCTGATCATTCTCTAAACTGCTTCCTTTCTAAAGGCTAATACACAATCATTCCCCTCAAAATAACAACCTTCCATTCAAATGTAAGAACACCTTATAAGTTCTATTGCTCTATTTTTTCAGGAAATATGTCTTTTAAAAATAACTGCAGTCATCCTCATGGACTTACCCTTTTAAAGAACCACTGAAGATAATTCCATCGCAATAGACTTTTACTACCATTCACGCACACTTAAAATTATTCCTAATACATTATCTCATAAGAAATAAAGTACATATTCTTTCTAAACATATATCCCAATATATACTTTGTCATCACTGTCTTGAGCAATGCTATAAGCAAAACCAGTAAAAACGAAAAAGCATACTTTGCTCTGAAGCAGGATGCGTAATTCAACCATCTCATCTGTGTTCCGCGATCTTTTGAAGGCCTGCTCTTCCTCCATATCTTCTGCAGGACGTTTGCCTGTAGAGAGGTCCATAGGGGGGAAACACAAACATTTATTTAACTTTCTAAGTCGTATTAAAATGGAACACATGCCGAATTTATGCTCTGTATTCTTAACACATTCTTTCCGATTAGCCCAACACTAATTATTGACGCCTACTCCGAGCATTCATAGCATGGGAACAGATCTTTACTTCAACAGCTTACGTATCGATTAACTAATGAAAATCCATTTAAAATCTATGAACTATGGTTTAAATAAGAATGTTGCACACAGCCAGTGAGAAATTCATGACATGCTGTTTAAAGCAGTGCAGCACCAGCCGCATAGTTTGTATTTCTAATCTACAATTGAGAAAAACCTTTCAAGCAAAAAGCTCAAATGTAGTTTGTCCAACACTGAAATACTGGTAAAATAATAGTAAAGTAGCACTTCAAATACTCCTTGGAAAAAACTGGCATGAATTAACAACACTAATGCCCTAACTTCCTCACTAATTATGCCCCAGTAGTTTTTCATGAAGCTCTTTAGAGCTATTTCAACTAAGTTTACTGCATGTAAAAACTGCAATAAACAAAATGCAATTAATGGATATGCCTGATAGTATTCTTACATATTCACGCTCTCCACACAGGTACTGCTTCAAAAGCATGTGTAATGATACAGTCCAACTAAAAATGCAAATATTTAATGCAGAATGCAAACCTGCTGCTGATATGAACACTTGATACACTTAAAGCATTACAAAATATTTAGAAACACTGAAATTTAAAGAGGTTCTTTCTAAAGAAATAGTCCTTTAAAAAATTTACCATTTGTCTCTGTGTTGGTAAAGGTCTCTTCCTGTTGTTCAGTCTCCATTGCCTTTTTTTCTTAGGTAGACAGGCAAAACCTGTTGAAGAATAAAAAAGCTGGTACATCTGTTTTGTGAAAAGGCAAACTGTACATAGTGCTAAAGGGAAAAAGCAAAAAGAAATGCCTGCTTCTAGAACTTACCGCTATTATATATCCTTGCAGAGAAAAGCTCAAGTAGTCTGGGCGGGATCAAAATCCAACAGCCTATTGCGTCAAGAGCCTATGAAAACAGCACAGATCACAACTCTGCTCACTTGCAGCTCTGATTCTCACTACAGCCAAAAAACAGAGGTTTGACCTGAGTTTTTGCTGCAAAGTTTTTCTTTGTAAGAGAGAAAGCATATCAAGGCCAAACACACCACTAAGAGGAGATAAAAGACAAGTCTGTAAACTTGCAGATAAACAATTACTGTCTGAATTACAGTTTTTGGGCACATACTAGTTTTAAGTAACCACAGTTACTAAAAATTATTGTCATATATAAAGTGAACATGCATCCAGCTTCTATTTTAAAGGTGTTATATGATACATGCCTTGGATTTACTTTTTAAAGGACACTATGTAACAATCTGCTCCTGCTGTTTAGTTCTGAACAATTTAAACTAAAAAACGCACCCTCTATTATGGTAATTGTCAGCACTAGTTTTATAAATTCTCTACCAACGTACTAGCAGGCATTTTAGCATGCCTTCCACTCAAGTATAATAGATGAACTAAAGACAAATTACAACTTCTAGCAACACCGGAAAAGAATCTTTTAAAAATACCACCCTTTGTAGTAACATATAATCCTCTACGCACACAACACCAAGAACCTCAACAGCAGCTTAAGTTCACTATGATCTTCTGACACAGGTATCATATTTGCGACCTGCTTTTGATAAGCTGATCTCAGAATACTAGTAAGTCACATTACAGACAAGTCTAGACAAAAGACATAATTTTGCAACTTACTATCTTCAAAAAATGTGTTTCTACAGATAACACAGCCAAACAATCACATATTTCCCCCGTGTGTTTTAGTCATTTCCATTGTCTCAACAAAAGGTAGCCACTCATTCAGTATCCACGAAGAAAAAAAAAAAAAAAAAAAAAAGAGGTCCGTGTAACTTTTTAAACATACTCTCAGACAGCTGCTAATTTGTAATTGTTGCCTTGCTTGTACAGGCTAACAGCGGGCACTGCCTTCCCAGCACACCCTGGTCTCTCCAGGCACTTAAAGGAGCTAACGGACACACAGAGATTTGATTATCGCCAAATCTCCGCCAGACGTTGCCAAAACGCTGTTATGTAGGGCAGAGTTGGGAGGGGCCGGGCAGAGTTTTACACGGTTTAAATAGCCCTTCCGCACTCCGGTTATTCTATTTCCAACCATCCCAATAATTTTAGGGCTGCGGGGAGTGAACTGTAATATACTGTTCAGGGCTTAGTCTGCCCTAGCCGCGTGTATTTCCCTGCCTAGCCAAACCTCTCCTACCCGCCTGTACGTCAGTTGCTCTCAGTTACCGCGCTCTGCGGGGTAAATCGAGTTCGCGGGATTAAACTGAAAAATGCCACGTTTCTATAAACACCGAAAGGATAAAGCGGCCAGGGAAGGCGGGCGGCGGCACCAGCTACCACAGACATAAGACAAGAGCCGGGAAACGCCGGCGGGCCTCAGTCCCGCTCCCTCCGGGCCGCAGCGGCTCTTCCCGCCCGCCTCTCTCTCTGCGGCCCTGGCGCACACCGCGCCGCCAGCACAGCCTCCGCTGCCCGCCCGCCGCGGCGGCGTTACATAACTCCCGCAGCCCCGGCCTCACCTCCGCGGCGGCGGGGACCAGCAGAAATGGCGGCCGCTGTAATGGCGCCTGCCGGCTGCTAGGCGGAGCCGGGAGCGGAAAAGCCACCACCACCACGCGGTCGCAGGGAGCTTTAGCCCCCTCTGCCCAGGGAGACACAAAGGAGGCACCCGGCGGCCCGAGCCGCAGCGCAGCCGGCGGAGCGGGACAGCCTCGCCGCTGAGGGGGCTCCGCCGCCGCCGCGACCGCCCGCGAGCGCGGCGGGCCCCGACGCGGGGCGCTTCCCAATCGGACTCTGGCGGCCGCCTCCGCACAGGCCGCGGCCGACAGCGCCCTCCCCCCGCCCGCCATAATTCCCGACAACTCGCCCCGGGCACAGAGTTACCAAGGGCGGGCGCAGGAAGGCGGCGGCGGCCGCCGCCGCTCCCCCGCCCTTACAGAGCACCCGCTAGCGCTGCCGGCCTCCACCGCACCGCCCCTCCGGGAGCCACGCTGGCTGGGCCACAGGGCCCAGGGCCGCCCGCTGGGGCAGCGGCCACCCTTCTCGCCTTCCCCTCGCGGCGGGCGGGCGAGGCCCCTGGGGCCCCCGGACTGCCCCCAGGCGCCTGAGGGGCTACACCCAGCATCAGCTGAGGCGGCGACACCCCGCTCTCCTCCTTCTCCACGCAGCGTTCACCCCATTCCACCGCCGTCCCTGCGAGAGCCCACGGCAATCCCAGGGCGCGGCGGCGGCTCCCGGGGGCTGAGGCCCCACGACAGGGGGCACGCAGGCCTCCCGCATCGCTGTGTCACGCAGTGGCGCCGAGAGGGGCACGATGGCAGCTCTGCCGGCCCCAGCAAGGCCCGGCCTGGCCTGCGTGTCGTTCCCCCCCGCCCCCCGGCAGCGCGCGCGCAGCGCCCCCTCCTCGCCGGCCCCGGCTGCGTCTCGCCGCGGGCTGCGCGTACCTGCGCCGGCCACCGGCCCCACCGCGTACGGGAGAGAAAGGGGAGCAGCCCCCACCGCCAACGCGCACATCCACCAGCACCACCAGGCGATTGGCCCCGCCGCCTCCCCCCTGCGCGGGCTCGCCGCCGCCCCATTGGGTAAGGCCGCTGCCCGTCAGGGCGGGGGGCGGCGCCCCGCTCCGCCCCGCCCTCCGTGAGGGCCAGGGCGAAACAGGCCCGGCCGCAGGAAGGAAGGCACCGCCACCCGCGCCGCGCCGCCGCGCCGCGGGCGGTTGGTCTTCTTACCTGCCCGGTGGGAGCCGCAATGGAAGCGGTGCAGGCACCGGGGGGCGGCAAAGGAGAGCGACAGCGGCCTCGGTCGTGGGAAGAGAAAATGGCGTCTGCGAAAACCCCGCCTTGCGCTCGCGAGCCGGCGCCGGGGGGTGGGGGGGCAGTGGTGGGGCTCTCGCGATGCTTAAAAGCGCGCGCAACGCGCGCCTCCTATTGGCTGCCGGGGCGCGCGGGATTTGTGGGGGGCTGCGCGCGGAGAGCGGCCGCGCCCTTTTCTCCCCCCCGCAACCTCCGGTGGTGGGAGCCGGGGCCACCCCGCCGGCACCGCCTGCTCGCCCCGGTAAGTGCGGGCGGCTCAGCGGGGGGCGGGGCAGGGTGGGGGGAAGGGGCTCGGTCCCTCGGAGGCGCTGCGGAGTGCGACCCCTCACCCCACCTCGCCTCCCCTCAGCGCCCGTCAGGGCCCCGGCCTGCGGAGGCAGCGCCCCTCGAGTGGGGCAGGCTGGCGCTTTACTGTGGTTAAGTAGCTGCACGGTGTTTTCTGGGTTGTGTGGCTTTGGGGAGAACTTGGAGGCAGGGTGGTTTTTCGTTGCTGCAAATTGTAGTGGCAAAAAAAACCCCCAAACATGGTGTTTCCTAGCTATTCTTACAGTAATTTTTGTTTTCGTTGTGCTCTGTAGGGAGGTTGAGCTCCTTGGTCATCCTTTCTGAGGGATTAAACATGATCCAGACACAGTTAGGTAGCTTAATATCACTTCAATATTCGTATCAACGGACTGGATGCGGGAGTTGAATGCACCATTAGCAAGTTTGCTGATGATACCAAACTGGGAGGTGCTGTTGACTCTCTTGAGGGACAAGAGGCCTTGCAGAGGGATATAGATAGATTGGGGCTTTGGGCAATGATTAATGGGATGAAATTTAGCAAGTCCAAATACCGGATTCTGCACCTCTAACAGAGGTACAAGTATGAATTGGGAGAGGAGCAGCTGGAGGGCAGCCCTGCAGAAAGGCATCTGGGGGTGCTGGTGGACGACAGGCTCAGTGTCAGTCAGCAGTGTGCCCTGGCAGCCAGGAGGGCAAACCGCATCCTGGGCTGCATCAAACACAGCATAAGCAGCCGGTCAAAAGAGGTGATTATGCCACTGTATTCAGCATTGGTGTGGTCTCACCTTGAGTACTGTGTGCAGTTCTGGGCCCCACAATTTAAGAAGGATGTGAAGGTCCTTGAATGCATCCAGAGGAAGGCAACAAAGCTGGTGGAAGGGCTGGAAGGCATGTCCTGTGAGGAGCAGCTGAGGACTGGGTTTGTCTAGTTTGGAGAGAAGGAGGCTGAGGGGCGACCTCATGACTCTCTACAGCTTCCTGAGGAGGGTAAGTGGAGAAGGAGGTGCTGTTTTTTTCTCCCTGGTATCCAGTGATAGGACACGTGGGAATGGTTCAAAGCTGTGCCAGGGGAGGTTCAGCCTGGACGTTAGGAAGCATTTCTTTACCAAGAGGGTGGTCAAACACTGGAATAGGCTTTCTAGAGAGGTGGTCTGATGCCCCAAGCCTGCTGCTGCCTTAAAAAGAGACATTTGGACAATGACCTTCATGATATTCTTTTAAGTTTTGGTCAGCCCTGAAGTGGTCAGGCAGTTGGACTGGATGATTGTTGTAGGTCTTTTCCAACTGAACTGTTCTGTTCTATTCTATTTGTGCATAGCTACTTCCTAAAGTAAGAAGAAGCTAGAGCTTATTAGCCATTGATGTTCCTTAGATGATGACTGCCAAGACTTGGTGTTATTGCAGCCAAGCCCTGGCCTGAATCTATAGATAACAATGATGTTTCAAGCTAGCTTTCTGTTGTGGGTTCAAAGCTTTCATCCAGTTACAGTGTAGAAGTCACCCTTCTGATACTAGTGCTGACAGATTGCAGTTTGCTTCTGTGGTAGATGGGGTCTCTTCTGTTTATAACAGTGCTGATGAAATGGGCAAATAACTTCTCAGGTTAATTTCTAAAATAAACTGGTCATTAACAGCAGCACCCACAGAAACAAAACCAAAAAAAATAAAGAACATATATATAACAACCTACTTATGGGGGGGTTTTCATCCATTTGCTTTCCATCCATAACAAAAGGATTTCAGTTGTATGTTTGTAATTAAATCAACACAGAAGGAGAAGCCACCAAGAAGGGTTGCTTGTAAAAGTCTCCTTACTTCCCTCATGTTCCATGATGAGTAAACTGCACATACTTTTTATGCTGATTGAAACTTTAAATATTGGAAGTGCATGTTTATTTTTAGTATCTGTAGAAATGTTTTTAATTTAAATTGGGTCTATGTTGTCATATTTAGAACAGCAACTTTGAATTGAGAGCAAATTTCTGTACAATACGAGTGAGAGACTTGTAACTTTAGCTGTTGTCAGAGGAGTAAATATGTCTTTTTGGGTTTCATTCTAGGGAATTCACTCTCTTAACTTAAAAGAAAATGTCTACATCTAACATTGCAGCAAGAGTGGAAACTTGGCTTTCATCAACGTGGCATGTTAAAGTTCCCTTGACATGGCTGGAAGCATGTATTAGTTGGATCCAGGAAGAAAATAGTAGCAGTAACTTAGGTCAAGCTCAGATTAACAGGCAGGTATTTGAGCAATGGCTTCTTACTGATCTAAGAGATTTGGAATATCCCATTTTGCCTGCCTGCATCTTAGATGCTCCCAAAGGAGAGTTGTCAGGCTTCTACTCCATACAGATTGATTCACTGGTCGATGTTAGCCAGCCAGCATATTCCCAGTTGCAGAAGCTAAGAGGGAAAAATACTGTAAATGAAGAAGTAACAGCCAGTACTCAAGCCTTCCAGAAGCCCTGGGAAGCAAAGCCTACTCGGATGCTGATGCTGCAACTAACTGATGGGATACATCAAGTTCAGGGCATGGAGTATCAACCAGTGCCTGTCCTCCACAGTAATCTTGCTCCTGGAACAAAAATCACTGTACAGGGTAATATTGCATATCGTCTTGGAGTCCTTCTGCTTAAACCAGAAAATGTGAAACTGTTAGGGGGTGAAGTGGATGCTCTTCTGGAGGAGTATTCTCAGGAAAGAGTCCTTGCTAGATTAATTGGAGAAACTGAAAACCCTAATTCTGTTGGTCAAGCTGGTCACGACCAAATTGTTTCAAGGCCTGTGGATGAATTAGAACAAATTCTAGGCCCTTCAGATGAAGAGCTTTTAGCCAGTCTTGATGAAAATAATGAATTTGCTTTAAACAATGAAAGATCTTTAGAAAGTGGATACTGCAGTAGAAGCAACAATTTTAGTACAGCCTCAGGTTCACTGACTGCACACAATGGAAATGTTTTGCTACAGGAATCTGGAAGTCCTTTGCCTCATTCAGATGAACAAGTTTTACCTCCCATAGAATATGTTGATGGCTTTTTAAATTACTTTCCTATAGAAGATGACCTTCTACTGGAGGAAGAGATGCAAAGAGAGCTGGAAGCAGTGCCACCAGTGGTCATGAACAGAAACATAAGATTCATTACTGAGAGACTTCCACATACATCTAGGAGGTCCTGCAATTCATCTTTAAATGGCACTTGTGAAAAAGATGATGTGAATGCGAGAGATAAGCCTGTAGAACCTACCAGCAAGCAAAAGACTTTTGGAAGAACAGTATTTGATGGAGATGGAAATTGTATGAGTAGCTTTTCACAGCACAAGACACTACATCAGACCTGCAGTTCTGTAAATTTTTCTTTGGAAAATCCTCCTGAGGAAAGGCAGAATGTTACAGACCCGGATGAGAGCAGATGTAAATCCCAGCACAATTCTGACAGCAGGCCTTTAAATGATGATCCTGTATTTTTCTCAAAAACGGATCCAGAAGAAGATCAGCAGAAGCATGATTCACAGACCTTTCCTTGCAGAGCAGTAGAGGCATATTTAGATTTAGATTCTCCACCTTTCACATATATTTCCCTTCTCCTTGCAAAAAAACCAGAAACTGTTACAATTCTGAAGGTTAAGTGTTTTATTGTTACTCTCACTGGAAACCTCACAAGTAGTAATGGGTCCTGGGGTATAAAGGCAAAAATTTCTGATGGTTCAGCTTATCTTGAAGTAGATTTTGCTGATGATATTCTAACAAGTTTGATTGGCTTTTCAGTGCCTGAAATGAATAGGCTGAAAAAGGATCCAGCTTTGCGTCTGAAGCTTAAGGATGGTTTAGAGAAATGTCAAAAACAACTGATAGATCTCTGTTGTTTGATGACTATAGAGTTTAATCCACTTCAGTCTAAAGCCACTGTATTAATTCTTCAGGATGCTGATGCAAGGCATCTAGAACAATTGAAGAAACGTTTGAATAAATAACGTGTGTGAACTTGCAGACTGTATATTAGCAAACACTTAAGTCAGATTTCCCCTGAAGGACTGTTGAAAGTTAAATGGTATGTCTCTTATCAGGAAAAATAATAGAAAAATGAGAGGAGAGGATGACTTGTTGGAGTGAAATTTAGTATTGTTTTTTATGGTGATAGTATTGAAATAAGCTTTAAAAATTTCAGTCTTGATTTAAAATACTCGTGTATTGTTTTCATTCTGCAAAATCCTCCATCTCCTTGACTGCTGATCGGGAGTAGCAGAATTTGTCAGGAAATGGATAACAATGAACACACCATCTCGTTATACTTTTTCAAAGATGATTCCTTGCCTGATTTTTAAAAGGTAGCTGTAGGCGACTATCAGTCTTTTCTTGGAGGAAAGCAGTTGACTAAATTTAAACAAAGAATTATTGTTTAAATGCAGTCATTTCTGACTATGCCAACCTGAAAACTCGAATACATATTCTGTGTGCAAGAACCTGAAGTGTAGAGGAATGGAAGATTTTCTTTTAAATGTTCAGGTGTGAGGGGGAAAAAAAAAAAACAACCCTATACATAAATGAGATTAAAAGCTGTGTATTTTTAAAAATCAAACAAACAAAAAAAAGCCAAATATTTTTAAATCTTTTATTAAGAGAAAAGAATGATTATAACATAAGGGAAATCTCTTTTTTGTCATGTTAATGTTAATCATTGCTAATAGTTTTGAACCCACAGGCAACCTTATTCATCAACTCTTACGATTACTTGCCTAACCTTTTCACAGCACAGTCAAATACTTGTGCTACAAACCTGTTGTATATGTATATTCAGTGTTGGTCTTAATTTTGCTTGGGTTTTTTTTTTTTATTTCTGCTTTTAGAATGTATAAAAATGAATATATTAAAGTTTTCATTTAAACCTTGGTGGAAACTGTTTAGTCACTTTAAAAGAAAAAAATACACCTTGTTGAGTGTATAGAGTATCAGAAATGGTTTGATTGTTTTTTTTGTTCTTCCTTTTACTTCTTCCCATACTTTTCCCTTCTCTTGTTTGTTTTTTTTTTTCTTTGAAATTAGAAGAATTAAAATTCTGCCAGAGGTAGAGGACCAGTGACAGGAGAAGTCTGTGCAGTGTTAATAGTGTTTGCAGAGAATGTAGAATTGGTAGCCAGGAGAGGGATTTTTTCAATTGGACTGTCAGTATCTTTTTTCAGAGCCTTTTCTTTCTCTGAACAATGTCGGTTAGGCCGTTTGGAATTGCTGTGAGAGACTGTCAGTATTGCCCTACTGCCCTGTCTCCAATTGAGAAGCGTGCTTTGAGACTCCAAGTGACCTAAGGAAAATTGGAGGTAATTTGCTAAGGTAAAAATGGAGGAAGGTGGAGGAGGGGGAATCTTGAGCTTTTTCAGGCTCAAGGCATGAGCTTTTTTAGGCTTTATTTTATACAGTTTAGAAATGCATAAATTCCTGTGGCCCTTTCCTTCCTCTCCTCCCCTTTCCCTCCCCACTCTGAAGAGAACCTGAGCAAACCATAATCCCGTGAGTCATCTTTGGGTTTATTTTCTGAGTCTGTTGGAATTGTGCGTCATTAGGAACTGTAACAGCAAAAGCTTTTGCCTGTCTGGAACCTATGTTGCTGGATTTAGTTACAGTTTCAGAAAAAATTGCTTGTTAGTAGGAAATTGACCAAACTTCATCTCATGTAATCCCTGCAAAAGGTAATACAGCTGACTGTAAACCTTTAGTGCAGTTTTATGACAACATTTCTTTTATGATGAGTTATGGCAACTTCCTTTGAAGTTTTGGCCTTACCATGTAAAAGGATAGGAGTCCTTAAAGTTCAAGCTAAACGATTAATCCACAGATTTTACTCTAATTGTGCAAAGCAAGTAAGCGTTGTCTTTGTTTCAGCTGATAAAGTCACACCTGCCTTTCTTTTTCTGCATTTGTGTTAAGGTTTAGCCATCTCTGCTAAAAAGTTCATGTGTCTTCTGTCCTCTTTCCCCCCCTCCACCCCGCGTTAAAGGCACTGTTATGTGCCTGACTTTTCCTTCTACCCCTGCCTCCATTATTCATTTTCAGGATGTTCTTCCTGGAAGGCTACTCCTGTACCTGTTCTCCAGTGCAAGCAAGAAGGTATATGTCAGCACCGCTGTTACATCTCGAAACACAAGATCAAAAAATAAGTGAAAAGAATGGAAAGAATGTAAAGAAGATATTTTGTAATGAATGCATCTGATATTTAGACATATTAAAGATAAAAATTGTCTCCACTAACTAACAGGATTAACACAAGGACAAATTCTAGGAAAATACAATAGAGTGCCAAAATAGTATCCTGAGGCGAACATAGCTAATTAGAATAGAAAGATCCTAGCCCACTTTTATGTATATTATATGTATATGAGTTAGAGCATGCACAAATGTGTTATGTTTTTTAGATTAGAGTCAGCAATTTTTACAACCAATTGTTTTGAAGCATGCTAATTAATTGTGTGATAGAAGCTGTGGGATTAAGACAAGGAGGTGTGCTGGTTTGGACCAGGCACCCGTATCTGTGCATTTACGTAATAAAAGAAAATACCTCAACTCTGTGTGTAAATAGGGCGATGCACACCGGGTAACGAACCCCAGTTTTGCGACAACACTGCTGGTTGTTTACAGCTTGACTGCTCTGTAGCTATTTCAGTGCAATTTTCTGGTGTATGATTCCAGATCTGTGTTTTAAGCTTTCAGAATTAATGAATATTGCATAGTTTTTCAGACAAGAAAAGGAATGAAATGCAGTGATTTTGAGAAAGTATGCTTAGCTAAAAGCAGTATGTCAAACAGAAAATGGCATATGTGGCTGTGTGTACCAGTCATTGGTTCATGCCTTACTCACTTTATTTTCTCTCAGAACCATCTTCTCTATTACTAGTCTTAACGCTTTTGTGCTGTGTGTAGTATTGTGTGTGTATATTGCCTCAGTGTGCCAAGCAGTGGTGCATGCTGTAGTCTTTCAGGCAATCAGAGTTCTTACAGGCTGAATTCAGAGAAGGGGCTGCAACCCCAACTGACTGCGGTAGTCGTCCGGAGCAGAGATACGGCCACACTCCTGCTGAGGGCAACAGAATTCCTGTACGAGCTGCTGAAGGCAATTGTTGTGGCAGCTCCTCTCACGAGTTCCGTGTAGCCTTCCAGCAGAAAGCAGTTCCTGCTCTTTCTGTCCTCTCTGCTCCATGCTATTTTACAAACTCACTTTTTCTTGCTAACATTCTTTCAGCTGCTAAGTAGACTTCTGCACCTGCAATGTGCAGAATGTTTTCATATTAATGGGAAAAATAAGCTGCATTTTTTTATTGCTGATCACCATGCAAACTTCCAGCTAATTTGGTTTTAAAGTATGAAACCTACAATGTTCTCACACAATGACTTGGATGTTGTTATATTAATGATGGAAGTTTGCTTTTCCTGCCTTTCTTCCAGTGATTAAAGAAAATGAAAACAACAAATTGGCTATGGTGGTAGCAGGTATCTGCATCAGAATAGCCCATTTAAAGGCTCTGTCATTAAGGCAAGGTAATAGAAAAAAAGAAAGTTCTCAGAAACTTTGCTGTGCCCTACTTCCTTTAAAAGTATTCACTCTCGCACTGCAGAACAAGGCAGTGGCTGGACTGAAGAATGTGGCAGGTTTCCAAATAAACTAGGCTGGCAAGAACAGCTCGAGGACTAGCCTAATCCTACTAGATACTAGTTTCACCACAATGATGCATGTCATTATAACCCAGCAACTTTTTTCATGTTGAATGAAGGCAGTGTTCTAAAGAAGCAACAGCTAGTTGAGATAATGTCATTTTAAAGTATCATCAGTTAGGAATGTTAAGGGATTTCTTAAAGGGTGTGCTGTACTGCCCCGGTACTGTGACTTCACACTGAAAGAATTATGTATTTCAGGTCATATCCGTAGGAGAAATTTTCTCAATAGCTGAGTATGGAACTTGGTTAGATAGAACAGTAAACATAGCATTTGGTTCTAAATATAAAGTCCTATTTCCTAATGTCTTGCTGTATCTTAACACTGAGAGAGTGGTGAAACACTGCAACAGGCTGCCCAGGCAGGTGGTGGAGTCACCTTCACTGGAGGTGTTCAAGGAGTGTGTGGACGTGGCATTGTGGGACACGGTTTAATGGGCATGGTGGTGTTAGTTGATGGTTGGACTTGATGACCTTACAGGTCTTTTCCAACCTTAATGATTCTGTGTTGTAATAATGTCGAACATTTCTGTTTAGAATAAAAAGGTAATAACTTTAAGCTTTTTGTTATAGGGAGGGAAGAGTGATTTATAGTACAGTACTTCCAAGTTACCTGGTGGCAAGCAAACTTAAATGTATTTACCTGGGAGGAAAGGGCAAAAAGGATTTTAAAATGTAAATAGTACCTCTCATTTCAGATCCAGTTCTCTGTGTTATGGTCCTAGAAGGAACAGAATGACAACAGTAATCGCAGCAAATGAGAGGTTAAGGGCAGCCTGCATTGCAATTCTTTTTAATTCAACAGAAGAGGTAGAAGTTTCCTACAAATCAACTTCTTATCTAAATGTATGTGTAGCATACATTTGTATCAGTGTGTCACTTTTTAATCTTTTTTTCCTTGAGAATTTTTTTCCCTATTTACACTGGGTTTTCTAACAGGGCAAAATTGCAGTGTGTTGCTGTCAGAATTTGTCCTGCTTCTCATTCTTAGCCTTCTCTTACGTCTGAACAAACCCCATTCTCTCATCCTCTCTGGGGAGTGGTATGTGCTCCAGCTCCCTGACCACCCTGGCAGCCGTTTGCTGGTCACCTGCTTCACTACGTCAGTGGCTTTCTTGTGCTAGGGAACTCTAAATAGGACACAGTACTCCACATACAGTCTCACAAGTGCTGAGAGTAGAAGGCGGCTCACTTTCTTGGACCTGCTTGCTGCTCGATTGAGCCTGGTATGTGGCTGGTCATCGCCACTGCAAGGTCATACTGCTGACTTACGTTCAACCTGTTCACCAGCGCATGCAGGTCTTACTCTGTAAAGCTTTCCAACTAGTTGCCCCCCAACCCATACTCTTGCATGGAGTTATTTCTGCTAAGATGAAGGACTTTGCATTTGCCTTTGTTGAACTTGAGGAGGTTTCTTCCAGTCCATGTGTCCAGCCTATACAGTACAGGTTTCCCAGCACTGCTTTCTTTCCTTTTCTTCCCCCTGCCCCTCCCTGCCATGTCTGGTAGCTTCTCCCCTGCTTGCCCCTTACCTATGCAATCGGAAACCTCTTCCTCGAGGGAATCAGGTTGGGCAGCCATGACTTGCCATTGGCAGACCCATGCTGCCTGTTCCTAATCACCATCTCTTTCGTGTGCCTAAGTATGGATTCAGGGAGGATTTGCTCGAACCTCTGGGACTGAGGTCAGGCTGCCCACTGGGTAGTTCCCTGGATCCTCTTCCCTGAAGGTGGATGTGACACTTGCCTCTTTTCTAGTCATCAGGAACCTCCTGATTGCTGTGACCTTTGCAATATTACAGAGAGTAGCTTTGTGGTGACATGAGCCAGCGCCCTCGGCAGCATCCTGTCTGGTCCCATGGAGAGTAGTATGTGTCTGCAGGGTAAAGTACTCCGTTTTCACCAGGAGGTGCTGGTACATACGATCTCAGTAAGAAAGACACTCGGACTCTGTAAAGTACCATTTAAAATGCTAGTTATTAGAGCTAACACTTTTGGATAAAGGCAAGGCCACGCAGGTGGCATAATCTCTGGTACCAAGCAGGAGCTGCCCGCCGGCTCCTCTGGCACCACACGCTGTGTGAGCTTGTCCTGTGGCCAACGTATTTGCGTGGCCTGACAGCCTGAAGGCCACGCTGTGCCTGCCCAGGTTAACCACCATGTGCGTCACATGTGTAGTGCTCTTCTGGTCAGGATCGCTGCACTCCCTGTTCCGTCCCCTGATGTGGGTGGTACTACCTTTCTGTAGATACTGTTAGTAGGCTTGGGGAAATGGGAGGCCAGAAAGCAGGCCTTAACCGGTGAAAACCAAGGCGAAAAAAAGCATTGAGTCTTTCCCATGTCCTTTGTCAGTAGATCCCCTCTCTCACTAAACAGTGAGCCCCATTTTCCTCAGTTGTCCTTCTACTCTGGATGCACTTACAGAAGCCCTGTTTGTTGCCCTTCTCATCCCTGTATGCTTGACCTGTGTCCCTATACTCTTCCTGAAATTTCCTCCGTGTACTTCCTTTTTCACATCTCAGCTCAGTGAGGGGTTGCCTGCCCATCCGTGCTGGCCTCCTGCTGCACCGCCTTGGTTTTCTGCACTGCCCAGTGTTTGTGTGCTTCAAAGAGGTTATTCTGAAAAGCAACCCGCTGCCCTGGGCCTTTCTGCTTACCGGGTCAGTCTCCTTTTGCATCCAAGTAGATCCCTAAGTCAGCTGCAGTCAGATCTCCTGAAGAGATGTGTTATTTGACTTGCTCACTTCTCTGAGCATTTTAAACAACACGATGTCAAGATCACTGCAGCCAGGACTGCCCTCAACCTTTCCATCTTTAGGTCTTTCTTGTTTACGAGTGGCAGGTCCCACAGAGCTTTTCCTGTCATCTGCTCATCGATCATCTGCTTCTTTTTGTATGTCTAGTGCCTGTGTAAGCTCTAAGATTTTTAGGAAAAGGACTGTATCATAGGTTTCATGTTGTAATACAAGTCACAGTTAATGCTAACTTTAAAATAGTTTAATACCTTTTACTGTATTGGCAGTGTGGATGGTGGAAGAACATAACTTGTTTGACTAGACAATACTACTTAAAAAGCAATGGCAATATACAGTCTATTGTTTTGTGGCAGATGAATACCAAAAAATCTAACTTTTACACTATTTTCAAGGGCAAAACTGTCATTGGTTTCAACAAAGTTCCATTAATATGAAAAAGGGCAAAATGCAGGCTTCCCAAATACCTTCTGTACTCGTAATACAGCCTGGTAGTACAGCATGAACCAGAGAGGTGAACTGAGTTTGATGAACTGAGAGATACATTCATAGAAGGACTTAAAGATAGAGGCCTTTCAGGACAAGGGTATTTCCCCATTTCCTGAGGGACCTTTCACAAGGTCATTGTGGCAAAGAAAGAAATTTGCCTCAATTCTGTGGCTACTCAAAAAGCAGTAGGAATTTCAGTCCAAGTGGCTGAAAGCATCTAATTTTCAGCTCTGTTAAGCACCTTATCTGTAGGTGGAGGTGGGAGCTGGGAAACATTCAGTACTTAATGCTTCTTACTAGCTAAATGAGCATCTCCCTGACCAGCAGTTTAGCCTTTTTAGAAGCACTAACTCCCTGCACGGACTGCACGGAGAGCCTATACAGTTAACTTGGCTGGTATAGACTACCCTGACATGTTAAGCAGCTTCTTTGTGTTTGCATCTTTGGTAGTTTTGAATTTTGCCCTTGGATGAGAACAGCCTTTGCTATAGGGAGAAAAAAAAAGCAGATTATTATTTCTGCATAAAGGGTCAAGGGCTTTCTTTAATGATGTTGATAATTACAGGACAAGTATGAGGCAATGGTAGCATTAACTGCAGCATATGATCTCACTTTTAAAGTACTGGCAGAATCACAACCTTCACACAGCATTCTTTTTGAGTCAAAAAAAAATCTTAAAATGCTAAGGTGAAAATATGCATATGTTCAAAGAATCTGTGATGGAAAAGAGTGTGATTTACGATAATTAAAATGAAATGTTCTATTCCACTAAGAGCATTTAGGAAATAAATGTAATTGCAAGCTAAATAGTCACAACTGACTTTTCTGCATTTAGGACAATTTCTTTTAATATTTACAATTACAATACAATCATAATTTAACAGATGTGCACTGTATACAAAATATGGACAAGCATTTTTGCTATTAAGCCACAAGTCTGGCATTTATTGTAAAGAAAAACAGACTTAGCAGCCCCAGCACTGCTGGCTACCTAAGCACAAGCTTAGATAATTTACCCCCTGGTACCAGCTATTAGTGTAATTGCCCTCATACAGTTTCTCCAAACTAGAAAATGCCATTAAATAGAAAGTGTAAATAAGGATCTACTTGTAATTTAAAACATTCAAATAATCATTCAATAGATACCTTTTTGTGAAAACACATGTGTATTGCCTGGAACCTTTTACTTACAAATTGGTTACTTAAATGTAAATATTGATGAAAAATACACTTGAGCTGCCAAGACTATGCTACCAAACATATGTGCAACAAGGACCTATATAAAATAAATATTATACCACTTTAAAATATATGCTAAAATATGCAAGAACACTGAAATAAGTTTTACTTCTTGTTTCACAAGTGGTCAGATACAAAGCTGACAGGCATCAGCTGTTAAATACTATAATGTGATCACATTTGTTAGTGCAGGCAAACCCAAAATATGAGAAAAGCAGATGTCTTACCTGTAGGGTCTGTTGCTATTCATGAAAGGACATGAGTTTGATGCTACATGATGTTTTTAATAACTACATTAGCTTTTATTTATGACCTTCCTACTTTCTAATACCAGTGTTGTAGAACATAGGTTATAATCTTATTTAATGTAAAGTTAGAGCGAACAGTGTAGAATAATCCTCTATCTATCTCTAGCAAAATACTATATTTACTGTCTCTAGCATTGGTGATGGTAGGTGACTAATCATGAGGGGAAAAAAAAAAAATTCTGGTTTTCTTCTGTCAGGTAATACCAGTTAGGTGACTATTCTTTTCCCAGTTGCATTTTAAACTCCCGACTCAGTGATCATTCTTCCATTTTTGCTACTCAAAAAACAGAACTGAGAATTAGTTTGATCTAATGATATCTTCATAGCGGCTGTTATACTAAACAATAAATTAGGCCCTCGGCACGTGTGCAAAAATTAAAAAGTGAAACAATTGTGAATACCCACAGCTCAGTACTATTTATCCATATGTAAGTAGAGTTAATCAGTCTGCATAGACAGAATCAAATGTACAAATTGCAGCATGGCTATGTATTTATCCATTTTTAATACATTTTTCTAACAGTAATTTATTCTTGTGACACGGACTGTGATGTGCTTCAACAGTATACTATATATTGATGGAGCTCTTATAAAACCACTGTCTTGTAGACAGGAATTAAATATTATTACAGCCTCTGTTGCCACTCCTTTGTAGAGGAAAGCTTTCTTTAAAAGTTTTTTTCAGCTGCAGGTACATGAAAATGTGTGATAAAAAATATTAATGTTTTGATAAACTAATTTAAATGCACAGTTCGACATTATTTATGAAGACTCATGCTTTTATGAAATGAATAGTTTTGAATCTAAAAATCCAATATTATGTCTTTAGTGTAATTTACCACTTTAGATCTTCCTAAGAAATACAGTCAGTTTGTTCATATTGTATTCTACCAAGGATTTAAAGGTTTAAGAAAGAAGTTCTGTGGTGGAAGTAAGCAAACCAAATTTTTATTGTGACATAGGCATGTTCTAACATTTTGTCAGCTAAGATTTTGTGTTGTTCTGATATTGGGAAATTGTGTGTCTGCATTTCTGACTTAATTTTGGGAGTGTAAGAAATTGTCAGAGGAGAAGAATTTGTTAGTGGAAAAGGAAGAGGTGGTTGGTGAGAAAGATATCTTAAAGGAACTGTATTTTAGCAGGATGTTTCCGTACTTATATAGAGGGAAAAAAGCAAAAGATTAAATAAAACAACACTAAAACCAATAATTTGCTGTTTTAATTTGATTTGGTTTCTGTAGAAAAATGTATGTAAACTAAGGTTGCTGTTCTAGGCAAGGAAGCAATGTTCTTTACACATATGGTGTATTTGATGTTGCACTAGTGGTGTGGAAGAAGCCTGCAAACTATTCGGATGTCTGGGGTAACCTGATGCCTTTCAGGCATAGAAAGTGAGTTTTTGTGGGTTTTAGGGCAGACAGGTTCAGTGCAACTGCATTGCTTATGATACAGTTGACACAGACTGACAATCATTGGTCATTGTGTTATTGTTATAAAGATGCTTGAACTGGTATAATTTGTGCCAGTTTGCAGAACCTGTTTAATAAGGCCAGTTAGTAAAATAGTGTCTGTATTTCACCTTAAGATTTAGGTGGAATTTGGCTGACTGAAAAAAATTAAGTACCTGATGATTCCATATGGTAGTTCTGCATTTGCTTTAGATCTATATGAACAGCTTGGCCATTAAAAGAAGCTGTTAGACCTTTCCTGCCCCTATTTTCATTTTTGCACACCATCTTCTTTGTGCTGGGTTAAAAACTATTAAAAACATCACCATAATGCTGCTGGGTTAAAAATTTTCTTTAGTTGCTGGGTTGGATTTTAGCTTGAATCAGCTCCCTGAGGTACAAAGGAGGAAATGGTGCAGGGGTGGAAAGAAGGAGGGGCAGGGTCATGGAGAGCTGCATATGCTGATTTAATGCCTGTGAAACTCCAGCCGCAGCCACTGTTCTGCTCATGGATAGCAACAGGCATCCTTTAGAACCAGCAGGAGGAAAATAGGATGAAAATATGGGAAGAGGCCAAGTAAAGAACAGAAGGGAAGGAAGCTAAGAAGTAGAGCTCTGAATGTCACAATGGGAAAAAGCTTAATGTATCCTCTGTTTTCTTCAAACTCTAACAATGGCCTTGTTAGGAGCAGTAAAGAATAATAAGTAAAGGAGGAGGGAAGAAAGGGAAATTCAAAGCTGTCCAGGACGTTAAAAAAGAGTAAGTGATTGCAGAAAGCCCAATTTAACTGCAGGAGAAGTTAAAATGAAAGACATACATATTTATGCTTATTAAATATACCAGTGAAGATACGCAAAATAATTGGAAGAAATTGCTTAATTTGAGGGGCTTTAGTATCTACACTATGTTTCCTGTTGGAATTTTCCTAGTCAAAAGAGAAAGGAAGCACAGCAAATCATAATTTTCTCATAAGTATTCTATTGAACTTTAATTTCTTATGTCTGGAAGTGTTAAAATATAAACTGTACTTCTGTGAATGAATGCACAAATAATGTCTGCATAATAATCTTTATCTCTCTGAGAGGTAGTAACATATTACCATAGTCTTTAAGTAGTCTGGAATGATGGTGATAACTTTATTTTTCACGGCAGAATTTGGGAGGGTGTGTGATGCAGATATTACTCAAGCAAAAGGAATTGTAGATTTAGGGTGTTTTTACCAAGACAAAAAACCTAGTGTGTCTCAGCATATTTTGAATCCAATTCTACCCTGTCCTGTTGACACACTGCACTAAATCCAACACAGTGAGTACAGGGGCAATTATACCAGTTTGCCCATCTCTCCATTGGTTAGGAGCATAGCTTTCTTTTAGGTACTAATATCCCAATTCC
Organism: Gavia stellata; assembly: GCF_030936135.1. NCBI lineage: Eukaryota > Metazoa > Chordata > Aves > Gaviiformes > Gaviidae > Gavia > Gavia stellata. The sequence goes on from NC_082637.1 coordinate 45,314,034, forward strand.
TGTAAGTTGTGTAAGTGAAGAACCAACTGGTTCTATTTTGTCAGCTCCTTAAGTCATTAAAAGACAGACAAGCACACTGTATTTTTGTGGCATTATTTACAGCTACAAAGGGCGAAGCGGGGAGGGGGGGCTGGCAGTGGGTGTGGGGAAGGATGCTCAATGCTGAGTTTTCCCCTGATGCTTTTTAAACAATGCATCTATCTGTTCTTTATTCCTCTAAGTATCTTCTCCAGCTGTGCAGTTATAATTCAGCAGTATCATGTACTGTCACTTCTGCATTAGTAAATACCTAGGACCTGCTGAGTAATTATGAAATAACCTCATAATGAAATGCAGCAAAGGGTTCTAATTAAATTTTAAAGTTGCTTAACAACTATTCTACTTTAAATGAGAATTTTCCACCCATGTGTTCTAATGAGTTCTCAGAATACATTACTAAAAATATATAAATGATATGGTAAACACAAAATGTGATTTTCCACACCTCCAGTGTGTAGAAAACCATTTGTAAACAAAATAAACTCATACACAAGAATTCGAATATTAACTTATGTTGGAATACTAAGGCAACTATATGAAATTTTTGATAAATTTTTTTCTATAAACAAAACCACAGGAAGCCTGTAAAGGTTGACATCAACAATCCATTTAATTCAGTATTTTGTCCCTGAGAATGTCTAGTACTGGGTGCAGAGGGTAGCATGACAAGTGTATGGTGCTACCTCCCTGATTCTTTGAGCAGTCTCGGGTTCGTGGCCCTCCTCAGCCAGAGATTGTATCTTTGCACTTAATAGTCCCTGCTGAAAATCAAGAAAATGCAATAATTGGACTACACCTACAGCAGAAGGTTTGATGAATAGAAAATGTTGGCTAAAAATACGATTCTTGTATACCATCTCTGATTCAGGGACTGCAAAACTTATATTCAAAGAACAAATATTTTGTCAGTGTGATGTATTCCTAACTTGCTGGCATTGCTGTCCCCTTCTGTTACAACATAGGCCTTAATCACAATAATCTGTCTTAAAAAATCTGATATGCTTACAGTCACTAATAGAAGTACAGTTAATGCCATAATCCCCATATCAACAATATTTCTTAAACTGTAAAAAAACCCCAAAAAAACCCAACAACAACCAAAAACCTCCACACAAGTTAATCTGTGTAAGCATGAAACCAACTAATTTAAAACAATAACTGAACATTTATAAGTAGCATTAGATTAATCATCATAATATGAATTAATAGTTGTTTGGAATTCATAGCAATGCTACACGAAATGGTAATGATTGTATTCTTTTGAAAGATTTTTTTGAGAACTGTTAACTTCAGTGAGGGTAGATAGAGCCATTCTAAGGGAAGTCTTCATTAGGTTAGAAAAATAAATACGCAGAGCTAGTTATATTGCTAAGAACAAGTATCTCAATCACACAGAAGCCTTACCAATAATTTAGTCCTGTCTTCCAGTTTCTCACTTTCCTGATGTGTGTACTGCTAATACTTTTTTCTCCAATTCTTTAAGTTTTCTTTACTTGAACTGTAAGTTCATTAGGATTTGTATTATTTTTTTAATTAAGTATTTATTAACTGAAGTGTCCAGTATTGTTGGTCCTGCTCTCATTTGGACCTTCTAAGTATATCATAGTACAAAACGTAAAACAATTTTTTACTTAGAATCATAGAATCATTTAGGTTGGAAAAGACCTTTAAGATCAAGTTCAGCCATTAACCTAACACTGCCAAGTCCACCACTAAACCATGTCCCTAAGCCCCACATTTACACCTCTTATAAATACCTCCAGGGATGGTGACTCAACCACTTCCCTCGGTAGCCAACACTTTTGGCAAAGACATTTTTCCTAATACCCAGCCTGAACTGCCCTGGTGCAATTTGAGGCCATTTCCTCTAGTCCTATCACTTCTCACTTGGGAGAAAAGACCAACACCCACTTCTCTACAACCTCCTTTCAGGTAGTTGTAGAGAGCGATAAGGTCTCCCCTCAGCCTCCTCTTCTCCACACTGGACAACCCCAGTTCCCTCAGCCGCTCCTCATAAGACTTGTGCTCCAGACCCCTCACCAGCTTCGTCGCCCTTCTCTGGACACCCTCCAGCACCTCAATGTCCTTCTTGTAGTGAGGGGCCCAAAACGGAACACAGTATTTGAGGTGCGGCCTCACCAGAGCCGAGTACAGGGGCACGATCACCTCCCTACTCCTGCTGGCCACACTATTTCTGATACAGGCCAGGATGCCGTTGGCCTTCTTGGCCACCTGGACACACTGCCGGCTCATATTCAGCCGGCTGTCAATCAACACCCCCAGGCCCTTTTCCGCCAGGCATCTTTCCAGCCACTCGTCCCCAAGCCTGTAGCGTTGCATGGGGTTGTTGTGACCCAAGTGTAGAACCCGGCACTTGGCCTTGTTGAACTGCGTACAATTGGCCTGGGCCCATCCATCCAGCCTGTCCAGATCCCTCTGCAGAGCCTTCTGACCCTCGAGCAGATCAACACTCCCGCCCAACTTGGTGTTGTCTGCAAACTTGCTGAGGGTACACTCAATCCCCTCGTCCAGATCGTTGATAAAGATATTAAACAGAACTGGCCCCAAAACTGAGCCCTGGGGAACACCACTTGTGGCCAACCACCAACTGGATTTAACTCCATTCACCACAACTCTTCGAGCCTGGCCATCCAGACAGTTTTTTACCCAGCAAAGAATACGTCTGTCGAAGCCATAAGCAGTCAGTTTCTCCAGGAGAACGCTGTGGGAAACGGTGTCAAATGCTTTACTAAAGTCCAGGTAGACAACATCCACAGCCTTTCCCTCATCTACTACGCGGGTCACCTTGTCGTAGAAGGAGATCAGGTTAGTCAGGCAGGACCTGCCTTTCATAAACCCATGACGACTGGGCCTGATCGCCTGGTTGTCCAGTAAGTGCCGTGTGATGGCACTCAAGATGATCTGCTCCGTAATCTTCCCCAGCACAGAGGTCAGGTTGACAGGCCTGTAGTCCCCGCATCCTCCTTCTGGCCCTTCTTGTAGATGGGCGTCACACTGGCTAACCTCCAGTCAACTGGGACCTCCCCAGTTAGTCAGGACTGCTGGTAGGTGATGGAAAGTGGCTTGGTGAGCACTTCCACCAGCTCCCTCAGTACCCTTGGGTGGATCCCATCCAGTCCCATAGACTTGTGTGTGTCTAAGTGGTGTAGCAGGTCACTAACCATTTCCCCGTGGATTATGGGGGCTTCATTCTGCTCCCCATCCCTGTCTTCCAGCTCAAGGGTCTGGGTACACCAGGCAACTTACTGTTGCCTCCAAAGTCTGCTCTTTCAGACACAAGAAATCTAGTAGAATAAATTCTTTGGTCAGAAAAAGCTGGGTTTCTGCCCTCCGGTTTACAATCCTGAAGACAATTGAGGTTGCTAATTTCACAAGATGGAGATTATCAGAATGTGGCACTTTTCCATCATGTTCCCTCCTTGTTCCAGGCTTTTGAGTGATGAATAAGAAGACAATGGGAAAACAATAGTGGGAGTAGAGTAGGGATTTCTGCTCCAAGAAGCATGAGACTGGCATAAATATTTTTTTAATTTTACATCTCAAAAATATCAAGACTTTTTTGTTTACTTCCTGATATTCGAGCCTGAGGATTCATACTCTCAAACTTTTCTCTGCATACACTTTCCTCCAAAATCAAGGCTTCTGTTTTTTATATAATTTCAGGTAACCATATAACAGCTGGAATGGAGGCAGCACTGTTGTGTCACTCTAGTATATCCCCTGTATTTGTAGATACTCTATTAAAAGTAGGGTCTATGATGGTAACCACTTTACACACACAACCCCTCCCTTTAGAGGCTTTCTCTTTTAACTGTACTGCAGGTTGTGTGCTGCCTCTCAAAACTGAAAAGACTGACAGGGACTTTCCCTATAATTGCAGTCACCGGCTGCCAGTGGCACCCTGGCACGTAGAACACCAGCTTAGAGGAGAGGAGTTTCTCCTGCCCTGCAGACCTCAACATCTGTGAGAGAGAAAGGGGCAAATGCAGTGGAGAGGACTGAGTTTTCAGAAGACAGTGAGTAAGTAAAAGGCAGAGGCTAGAGGAAGCAAGAACATGAAAGATGCAGCAAATCATATTTTTGTAAGGGGTTGTCCAGGGGCAGAGGACAGTCCGGAGTGTCTGAGTACCTGGACAGAAGAACAGGAAGCAAAAACTGGAGATACGTGTTAGAGGGAGGCAAGGGTCAGGTAGATAGAGAAAAAGGAAATTTGGGTGTGTAAAGGCATGCAGAGGTAAAAGGGCAGGACAGGTAAAGTGAGAAACTTGAATACATGTGGGAAAGCATCTGAGCATGAACTGTAAGATGATGGTAGATGGGCAGAAGCTGAAAGCTGGGACACTGGAAACTTGCAGAGCTGGAAAAAAAAGCTTGATGGTACAGCAGAAAGGGACAGGCAGCCAGGTTGGGGATATAGTGCCTATGAGCACAGATATGAGAGAAATGGGATCATATGCACTAGTATTTCTAAAACATCCTTCAAGTCACTGCCAAAATTGTATGTTTTTTCTGTCATCCTCTTCTCAGAAATTACTCAACCATTTCTGCTAAAATTTCTCTGAGTTTAGCCTGGGGCAGGAATCTAGGATGGCACTTGAATGTTTTAAGCGTGATTCAAAACGACCTTGGCAAATTGGATGTATAGTTTAAAAACAACCAACAATGAAATTCAGTCAGAACAAGTACAAGGTATTACACTTGAGGAGGAGCAACAGACTGCTCAAATTAAGTGTGGGCAGTAACCGGTTAGGCAGCAGGTCTTCAGGAAGGGAATTATGGGGTGCAGTGGACCACAGAGCGGGTGAGCCTCAGCCTCCTGTGACTATGAAAATGACAGGTGTCGGACAGGGAAATATGAAAAGGGTTAAAACCTGAACGATGCATGTGGTAGGCTAAGCCCAGTGGGGTGGGCAGCTGAGCCCCATGCAGCCACTTGCTCCCTCCCCACCAGTGGGGTAGGGGAGAGAATTGAAGGGTAAGAGAGAAAACCTGTGGTTGAGGTAACATCTTGGGAGGTAAAGCAAAAGCCGTGCACGCAAGCAAAGCAAAATAAGAGGTTCATTCACTACTTCCTATCGGCAGGCAGGTGTTCAGCCATCTCCAGGACAGCAGGGCTCCATCACACGTGAACGTTACTTGGGAAGACAGATGTCGTAACGCCAAATGTCCCCCCTTCCTCCTTCTTTCCCCCAACTTTTATTGCTGAGCACTACACTGTGTGGCATGGGATATCCCCCTGTTCAGCTGGCATCAGCTGTCCTGGCTGTATCCCCTCCCAACCTTTTTTGCCTCCCCAGCCTGCATGCTGGTGGGGCAATGTGAGAAACAGAGAAGACCCTGATGCTGCTCAGCAACTGCTCTGCAATAACTAAAACATCTCTGTGTTGCCTACACTGGTTTGGTCACAAATCCAAAACATAGCACCATATGAGGGGCTATGAAGAAAATTAACTGCATCCCAGCAATACCAGTACAACGCATGAAGTAATTCTCTGGTCAGCACTGCTAAGTCTGTGCAGGTTTACCCCATGCAGATTGAGGAACTACGCTCTAGGGAAGATGTGAACCAAACAGGAAAAATCCGGAGAAGCAGCAAGAATGATCATTGGTAGAGAAAATGTGTGGTGAGGGTGGGTTGAAAGAAATCCATTTGTTTATCTGAAATAAGATTGGAGGGAGGAATGGGGAAACATGATAGCCTTCAAATATGTGTAAGATTTTTACATAAGATTATTACATGCCGAAAGAAATTAATCTGTTCTGTGTGTCTGTAGTAGGACAAGAAGTAACAGGCTTAAATTACCGCAGAAAAGATTGAGATTAGATAGGAGGAAAATATTCTTAAAGGCGGTATCTGCAGAGACCTCAAATAAATCTATCATGAACCTGAGGAGGTGGTGGGCTCCAAGGCTGGGAGGTCTTTAGGAACAGGTTATGCCAGATCAGCTGGGAAAGCCTTAAACATGGCTATGTGGTTTGGAGCTACAGAATAGAGGTAGAACCCTTCAAATGTATTTTCCTTGACTATAAAATTATAAGCAGCTGTTAAGTTTTTTAGGATTGCAATACAGAGTGCTTTTCTGTTGAAGAGTACCAACGCTTGAGATATTCATAAAGCTGTCCCAGGGATAGATGCAGTTATAGCTAGAAAAAGTGGGCTTACCTAAAAGGCTTGGTTTTATCCTAACAAAAGTGGAATGTGATCTACAAATGTGCCATCTTTGCTTATCCACAGCTGTATACTTTCTGCATCCACCACTTAGAATCATTAATGCAGGTTTGCCAGTGGAGTTTGTCTCGATCCAATGTCGGGGAAGGTTTCGATATGATCCCAAGAGCGAGGTTGACACACAAACGAGGTCAAATGCCGCATGCCTAAACCAGCTTTTTATTATCAAAAGTGCAAAATAATAATGATAGGATAGAGTGGAAAGAAAAGGTAGAAATCAAGCAAGCAGTTGAGCTAGAGTTGCAAGAATAGTCACCACCATGGATCCACAGCGTCCTGGGGTTCCACGCCTCTCGGTGGTTTTGCGGTGGGCAATCACAGTTTCCTGGTGGGCAATCGCACGAAGTTTTCTTCCACAGTTCCTTTTATCCCCCCATGCAGGGGCTGCTCTTTCTACTACAATGGTGTGCTTGCAAGTCTCTACATTCCTGCGTATGCACACACAGCTCACACGACTGCATTCTTGCATATGGCTTAACTGGGCAGGATGATGCTTCACAAACCAGAGGCTTCTGTGGCCTTGCAGCTGTCCTTATCGCATTCCACGGCCAGCTTAAACAAACAATCTTCCTTCACCTTAAACAAGCAATCTTTGAGACAAATGCTTCACAGTTCAGTCTCTCACAGAGTCCTATTTATGCTGGGGACTTCTGCTGGCCCAACTCCCGTCACTCAGCAATCATACCACTTCACACAGAGAGGGCATCTCTCACATTAACTGGGCTTATTTGGGTAGTTTTAACCTTAGGATTGCACCCTCTGCGATACATTAGCAAGAAATGGTAAAGAAGATATGGTCACGGTAACAGAAAGGGAAACTTTTGCGATATCCAGAACTGAATCCATGAAGAAGCTAACTGCTGATGACTACCTCCAGTACTAGAAAACTGGAGGTTTTCTAGTTTTCAAAATCACAATCTGATTTTAAAACACTATATATCTTATTTTGCAAATGTTGCTTATTTAGTAAATTGTTCTAAAAAATCAGTAGGCAAAAGGCTTATATTATCCACACTGTGCAAGTCTGAAACCTTGCTTATCAGAATTCCTTTTGCACCTTAAAAGCAAAGTTTGTTCTTGCTTAAGATTTTTATGTTACTGTGAAGTAAATATGCTTGCCTGCTTTGCTTCCCGGTTTTACTGATGTAAATCAGTTTTAAATCTGAAAAAGACAGCGAAATTATGCTGCTACAACAGAGTTTGAAAAAAAAAAAAAATCAGTAAATATTTTAGGACACAACTTTCCGTACTCAATATCAAACATTTGCTAGGAAGGATCTCAGGAAAGAGCAAAAGAGAAGGGCCTTTAAAAGGAATTCACAGGCAGAAAATTATATCCGTCTTGTCCAGATCCCACTTTGTTATTACATGGTGGAGCTGAACCTGCTGCTGTGCTTCCAGGTAACTTGTAGATGTTGGCTGCAACAGCCTTTGCTATTTCAGTTCCTGCTGTTCAAATAGGACATCATAGCCCATTTTTCACTTGTTCGATGGTTTCCCTGGAATAGGTCATGAGCTGTGTATGGTCTGGAGAAGTCATATTATTTGAAGATTGAGTTACTTAGCTCATTTTATCTAAATCTTTAGCAAATCCCTTATCTGTAGTGGGATTACTAGCGCGCACAGCAGGCGGTCCGTGACTACTGACCCTTTTTCAAGAAGCTAATTATTTTAAAAGCATTATGCCCTGTCTTTATCATTATGTGCAATATGTTCATTAAAATGTGCCTTTGTAAAAAATGCATTTACTAACTCCTTTCTTTTTCCCAAACATCCCAACCAGGTCATTGTGAGGCCTGTTTTAAAACCCCAGATACTGCCAAAAACCAGTAAATCCTGCAACAGAAATGTATCCATGCTAGCCTTGCTGTTATAGTATCTAAATAATAAATTCAAATCAGTATTTAGACAAGTAGCAGATATTTAACATTTGTTTTGAATTATTGCAGTTAATGTTGTTAATACAGATTTCAGGAAATGGCAAGTTTCTCTAATTATGTTTTAAAGCAGAGCATTAAGCAATGAGAATGTTGTCAGATGTATTAACGTGTTACAAGTAGCACTGCTGTCATTAAAAAAAATAAGCTGGCATTTCCAGTCCTTCTATTTTCTCTGTACAGATCTTTTGTATCCTATAGCAAAAGCTGTAACAGTTTTTCAGATTTTGGGGGCCTCTCTGTGTGTAATGCAGAATTAAAGCAGTTATTCCTGAATCATTCCTTTAATTTAGTCTTGCTATAACATAGAAAATATTTTGTAGTAACAGTGTCACAACACCTCACACTTACTTAACACATTTCATCCGAAGATCAGAAAACACTATATAAAATATTTCAGTCTATTATGAAACTTTCTGTAACCTGACACCATGAATGATGTTGTTTGCTTTTATTCTGAAATAACGAAGAATACTTTCTCCAAGCAAGTTTGCATTTTCTTTCTAGGTATTTAAGAAAATAACTTCAAGAACATGCTCTTATTTCAATAAAGAAACTTGGAAGCATTGCACAGAACCAACTTCTGCTGTCAGGGTTGGTTTTACTTATGTTATTCTTTTTAATGCAGTTCCAGCAATTAATAGAAATGGTCCTTAGAGGAGACACCTGAAACATAAAGCTGATTATTCTGTGTTCTCTGATTTGCTATAAGGGGCGGAGCTAACGATATGCCTTTTTTCTCTCCAACAACAATATATTATCTATTTTCATGTGAATAGTACTAAAAAAAAAATCTTGATTTAAATAGGAGTTTGTCCATTTCCCTTTAAAAAGCCCCCAAACAATTCTTAAAATAAATTTTGCAGTAGCTGGGACAACTGCAGAGTAAGTAGTCAGAAGAGAATAGTCACTAGATTCTTGTGCCAGAGGAAATAGAGGAAATGTTCTTTTCTGCTCCTGAAGATGAGAATTTATTAAACCTTTTAGCAAATGATTTGGTTTTACAATACATTACCAGGAATTAGTGAGATTGGTTATGTCCCTAATTATGTTTTTTTTAAAATGTCCTTAGTCTACTTTGAAAAATTTTGAAGTGGACCTTTATTATGGTTACAAAATTGTATGAAAGAGCATTGCACTCTTAAAATGAGGGTCACAGGTGGAATGTAGCAAGGCTAATATGAAAGGTAATGGAAAAATCCACTGCTTGTGTTCACTACTTAAATGACATGATTGGGTAAATGGATTTCTCTACTTCCTAGGAGTATGCTTCTACATTAGTCTAGCAGCAATTATAGAGAAGAGGTTGCTCTGCAAATTGGCTCCATGAACCATGTAGTTCATCTTTTTATTGTGTAAAACATAAAAAATTGCTCCTAATCAATCCACTTCAACTTTCAGTCTAAAAATTATTTATCATCCCTTTCAGCCTAGAGCACTTCTAAAATGTTTCCTGAAATTAAGTAAAAGGAGGTGGTATTTGTATCAGTAAGCAGATTATGGTTATGTGAGGTGAATCTTACTGTGGTAGCAACAAAGAGACTACATTATTACTGAAGAGTTCATAACAAATTGATTAATGCTTTTAGAATAATTAGTCCACGTTTCAGATGTAATAGTGGTCTCTTATTTAATAAATAAATGATTCATTGCTTGATGATAATAATACTGAAATAGCTTGCTTTTCGCAAAAGAAAATAAATTATTTTGAACTTTCCTTGTTGACAGATAGCAAGTGACTTACTAAATACAGACTCTTTTTAGCTTTTGTCTCCTCTGAGACCTAGAGTGTGACTTCTGCTTTGTGGACAGTAATATTTTGGATTGGTTTAATGATAGTCATTAGTTCCCATAACTTGACGGAATCATTGTGTTCAGGTAAAAGGACTGGGAGTCAGGAGATATGATTTCCATGGCAGGCTACTAGTTTGACAGTGGGCAATTATTTAATCTCTGTGCTATATTTTCTGTAGTACGTAGGCGTGATGTATGGCTGGAGTATTGCAAGGCTTAATTAATTACATTTGAGATCCTCCGATGAAAGAGGCACTAAAAAGTACTGTTGTCTGAATGAATATTTTGAGTCCAGTTTTGTAATCCTTTGGAAAATAATAAAATTAGTAGAACTGGCAAAAGATGAGAATTCAATTTCATTATAACAGTCAAGATTTTTAAGTTTGTTTCTGTTCTGCACTGGAGTAAAACCAAAACTTTTAAAGCATTTTCACAAGTAAAATTGCATTGAAATATAAATTTCTGGATAAAATATTCAGATTTTAAATTTTGTCCTCTTTCATCTGAAATAACTGTCTGATCTGGGATGTTATAAAACGTTCTCAACAAAGGTAGAGCTAGGTTAGTATCTTTCCTACATTTCAGCTTGGACAATTGGGATATTTTCACAAAACTGTGTTTTGAAAATGTTGCAACCAGATTTACTGATTTAAATATTTCCTGATCAATTATATCCTACTTGTAATGTACCTGCACACATTCCCAAAGAAGTTACGATCTAAGGTTATTCAACTGTGGCTTCCATATCCGTTTTTAATTTTGCTGAAAGCAGTGGCACCACCAATAAATCATATTCAGAATATCATAATGTTCCTATTGGTATGTAATAACAGTATTTGAAAGTTGAAAGTCCATTAAGATAGGTAGATGTCTTCTGTAATTGTTTAAGAAGTAAATTAGTGTAATCATTCTGTACAGCAGGTGTGAAAATCGCTTGTGTGGATTTTAGTGCTTGCGGTAGATTATCGCTTCTGGCACCAGACAACTGAGCAGTGAGCAAGTCAACGGGTTCCATTCTGACTCGTAGATGGATACAGGCAACCAAAATTCATGTTTTAGTTGCAGGGTTTGCTTGGCCAACAGCATGGAAGTAATGGAAAAAAAATCCAAATTCATGACTTCCAGATTGAATTTTTAAGGCTAAAAGATATAGACTGGAAGTCTCTTGAACCCCATCAAAAAGAAAGTTTGTGCTGGAATTTTTATAGGGCAAATTTCTGATTAGAATGGGACTTTATAGTGAGTTAGTCTTTTTAGGTGAAGGTGACCCAGAAAAACAGCAGGAATTTCTATACATTTCCAAACTTATCTTCACAGCCAGTGAAAGCTGGCTTGGGAAAAAAAGCAGATTCCAGTCTGTGGAGACCTCATATCTAGTACTGATAAAAGTTGCTATTAGAGCTCTACAGGATTCCCAAAGTTTGGCTGTGGTCAGAGAATGTGTCTGCCTTGTTCTCCAGAATGCTGGGAGAAGGGATGTGGGCTGAGCAGTCAATTGTGTTATAAAAAAAATTCTCATGGTACTTGCTTGTTGTATCACACAGCCTCCAAATTTGGGTCTCAAACATCAGATGAGAAATACTGTTTGCTGTCCTTTAATGAGTGCACCTGCAGCTCCAGATAGGATACTATATTGCTTAAGAGGGTGGAAAGGGATTTTTCAGAAATATTTGGAAAAGGTGAGTGTTTATGAGTGCAGATAAGGGGTTGGCTAGAGCTGAAACAGAATTTGGAATGTAAAGAATAAGGTGATATTAGCATTTCTTGCACCAGGGTGGAAGACTGCAAGTCTACATTATATTGGACATGCTTATTATAAGCTAGCTTAAGAAAAACAAGTAGGTAGGTAGAAGAAAATAGGACTTAGTACCAGTGTTATAGGAGCTTTGAAGAACATTACTACATCTTTTGAAACTTGTATTAAATAGGGTTGTAGACTTAGCTTAGCTGCCACCACATTTATTAGCATGAAAGTGTGTATTTCTGTACATAAAAACATGAAGGTATATAGGTGTGTACATCTTTATATAAATACAGATGTGTACATTTTTCCATTTGTTCCAGAAAAACAGGAGAGTCATGGAATTGAATTATTTACCTGTTTGTTGATATGCGACTATCAACCTCTGGGAAGGGTGACATGTTTTGTTTCTTACATTCCTCGGCCACAATCCTATGTTAATATCACCTTGTAAAGAAAATTAACAGCTTTTTACCATGTACTTCAATATACTGTGCCTGAAACCAAGCTATGTCCCACATAGTGACTGCAAATGCGGTTCTGTGTCTGTGACTCTTTATCTGCTTCCCAAACCACAAAACTAATTAGGGCTTGGCTGAAGGCTCAAGGTTACAGGGGCTGGCAGCCGAACAGCAGCCATGCTCTTCCAGTCCTCCACACTAGCATCACAGGCAGAAGTGTAGGAAAGCTTGTCAGATCTGCGTCTTCCCAGAAAAAAGAAGCCTTTTTCACTCCCTGAAAGAGTAGGAATCAGAAAGGATCGTATTTTCCATTCTCTCTCTCTCTCATGCAGAGGGGAAAAGGAGGAACACATCGGTGAAACTACCATCAGGAAATTAATTCTCCAAATAATTCAGTCAACAGACTTTTCTGACAAAAGGTCTGGTATTTCCTGTGAGCTACTCTCATACCCAAGAGAAGATAAATACTTCAGATGGTGGTCAGGCAGCAGAAGTTTCTGTCAGGTCTGTGACAAGGAATTCAGATTCTGATTAAATTTATTAGTCCTTCAAGGTCTCGCTATGCTTTTCTTTGCCCATATGGGCCCAGTAGAAATTCACTGACTAATCACAGCTGCCACTGCCCTGTGGGAGGGGTGCGAACTAAGGAGGGACAACATGGTACCAGGCGTTGGGCTTCAGACTGGGTGCTGGGACCACTTGTAAACACTAGAGCTTTAGCTAACAGGAGTGGAAAACTATGGTGGTCAGAATGTGACCACTTTATTTGTCCATGCCAATTGTTAGAATAAATAAGGCCTAATATGGCATCAAGATCTTCCTCCATGGTGCAGTCCTCAACGTGGGGCCACGTATGTGGGTTGCAGGTGCAGGACACATGCACCAGAGGTAACACCAGACTGAATAGCTGCTGTGAGAAGACACCTTAATGGTTGGCAGCATGATGCCTTACAGGAAAAGGCTATTCTGCCCAATCCACCTGGTGGCAGATAGTATTGGAAATACTATGGATTGCAGTATTGGATACTGCATTCATGGGAAAGGTATGTAATACCTTGACTAGGAAGACTGGATGCAGGATGGCCTTCACCTTCAACACGTTTCACACACAGAGATGCAGCTGAATTTTTGTGAAATATTTTGGGGTTTGGAACTGACTGTCCCCTGCTTTGGTGTTCTAACAGTTTACTTGAGCTGTAGAGGGTAAAACATGTCAGAGGCCTGGACTCAGATCTCTGGAGGGAGGAGGCAGGTCCCTGTGCCCAGGGCTGCAGGCAGTCCCAGGGCTGGGGCGGTTGGAGGCATTGTGCTGACAAGATCTTCACAGAGACTCTGCAGAGAGCAGAGCCTGAGTGGCCAGCTGCCCACAAGGAGAGACAGGCAGAGACTGTGGCTGACCATGGGACACATAGAGACTCCGGTGAGGGGGAATGCTGGAAGCTTGTGACTTCTGGCCACAGGAGGACAGCTGCTGCTCCACCTGCAAATCTGCAACTGCATAGTAGGCATAGGGCCCTGATTGTAGGCAAAGGGCAGAAAGCCATCTGGAGAAGCATCAGAGCCCGAATCCCGTAAGACCACCAGGAGGAATCAGCTAGTAATAGTGGGTGACTCCAGAGGCCCACATCTACTAATCTGACTTGCTGTCTAGGGAGGTTTGTTGATTTTTGGGAGCTTGGATTTGGGAATCTGTGGTTTACCCAGCCCTTGGACTATTCCCCTCTGCTGCTCAGCACTGTGGGCTCCAGTGATATGGCCAAGGCACATCAAGAGTGATGGCATGGCTCTGGAGGTGAGAGTCAAGGGCATGATAGCCCAGGTTGGGTCTCATCTGCCCTGCTAATCCAGGGGAAGGGATTGGAGAGGAGCTGGTGGATTCTACAGATCAATACCCATCAACACGTCATTGCACAGCAGATGTCATGGGCAGGAATTTAGCTTTTATCCCCAGAGGACCCAATTTGTGGATTGAGGGCTGCTGGGAAGAGATGGGATCCACCCAGAAAAACAGAGCAAGAGCATCTTTGTCAACAGGCTGGCCAAACTGTTGAGGAGTTTTAAACGTTAAAAGTTCCATTAAACTAGGGATGATGGAAAAAGGAGGTAACGACCCACAGTTAAGTGAGGAGATGTTGGATCAAGAAGAAGAGACGCCTCAGCAATGTTAAAATGAAGCAAAGGAACAGGTATCTCAAGTGTGTAAGTACATATGCATGCAGCCTGAGAGCCAAGTAGGAGGGACTAGCACACCATGTGCAGTCACACAGCTGGGACACCACTGGGGTCACTCAGAGGAGGTGGGACAGCTTATATGACTGGAGTGCTGTGGTGGACAGACATAAGCCCTTCAGGAGGCACACACAGGGAAGAGAGGAGGGGGATGCACTCTGTGTGAAAGGGCCGTCAATGTGTGGGACAGACAGCAGGTGGGGGAGAGCTTCTAGGCCAGCACCAGAGGAAAGACTGGTAAAGCTGACAAGATAGTGGGAGTGAGTTACAGATCAGCCAGTCTGAGTGAGGAAGTGGGTGAAGCCTTCTTCAAACAAGTCGAGGAGGTCTCTGTGTCACAGACCCTGGCTCTTCTGGGGGGCTTTAACCTCCGTGACATCTTCTGGAAGGACAGTTTGGCAGGACACAAGCAATCAAAATTTCTGGACAGTATCAGGGGTAACTTCCTGATACAGGTACTGGATGGGCCAACCAGGGGTGACACACAGCTGGATCTGCTGTTCACTAATAAAGCATGTGGTAACCAATGGCAGCCCTGGCTAGAGTGACCGTGAAATAGTGGTTTTCAAGATCCCAAGAAAAGTGAGGAAGGACACCAGCAGAGCACAGATCCTGGACTTCAGGAGGACAGATTTTGGCTTATTCAGCAACACAAGAGCAGACCACCCCTAAATTCAGGATATCAAATAAATGTATTGGGAGATCAGCTTGGGCAAGTGGGGAGCTCCTGGCACAGCTCATTTCAGAAAGGCAGTGTACAGGAGAGGGGAAGAGGGCCAGGCTACAAGGGAAGAATTTAAGAAATGTTGCCTGTGCAGGAGGGATGTTATCAGAAAAACCAAAGCTCAGCTAGAGTTGAGACTTGGAAGGGATGTCAAGGGCACCAGGAAGAGCTTCTACCACAACATTGGCAGTAAAAGACTGAACAAGGAAAATGTGAGACTGCTGCTGACAGAGGGGGTGGGGGTGATTTAGTGATGGTGTACACAGGTAAAGCTGAAGTACTTGCGGCCTTCCTTGTCTCACTAGCAAGGTCTGCCAGACCTTCGTGCGTAGTGACAGGGCTCAAGGAGGAGAGGGGCTACCAGCTGGGGATGAGGATTGATTAAGGAATTGCTTGCAAGGCATCAACCCACAGAGGTCTCTGGAACCCAATGGACTGCACCCAAGCATGCTGAGGGAGATGTCCAAATTCTTTGAAAGGCTGCTTTCTGTCACCTTCAAAAGGTCACAGAGATTGGGAAAGGTTTCTGACAAACGAAGAAACATAAATGCTGCAAAACGTGTGCCCATATTCAAAAAAGGCCAAAAGACAATCGAGGGAACTACAAGGTGATTACCCTCAGTTTGGCCCCTGGAAAAGTCACAGGTTCTTCTTGCAGCCCATATCTGAGCAGATGAAGGTGAAGAAGGAAGCCGTGAACAGTCAGCACGGATTTTCCAAGGATATATCATGCCTGCAAAACCTGACTGCCTTTGATAATAAAATGATTGGATTTGTAGATAGGGGAAGAACAATGGATGTCACTTACA
Source organism: Gavia stellata (assembly GCF_030936135.1). Classification (NCBI taxonomy): domain Eukaryota; kingdom Metazoa; phylum Chordata; class Aves; order Gaviiformes; family Gaviidae; genus Gavia; species Gavia stellata. Next base: position 45,330,018 of record NC_082637.1, read on the forward strand.
TTTAACAAGGCTTTTAATACTGTCTCCCACAATAATTCTGTATCCAAGTTAGGACATTACGGTGGACAATCAGATGGATAAAAAATGGTGGAATGATTGGTAGTAGTTAACAAATCTTACTCTGCCCAGAGGCTGGTAACAAGTAGGGTGCAGCAGGGATCTGTCCTGGGACATGTCCTGTTTAACATCTTTATCAGTGACGTGAGGGAGGGGATGATGGACAAAAGTGTCCATCATCACTTTTGTCCATTTGGTGTATGACACCAAACTGGGGGGAACCAGTTGATGCACTCAAGGGAAGAGCTGCCATCCAGAGGGACCTAGGTAGGCTGCAAGAACCCATCAATAGGAACTTGATGAAATTCAACAGGGATGAGTCCTGGGAAGGCTAAGACTCTGGAAATGACACAGGCCCTGGCAATGGCACAGGCTGGGAATGGGCCAGCTGGGGAGAAGCACTGTGTAGATGGCCTGGGGGCATCTCATGGGCAGTGAGCTGAGCAGGCGCAAGACATGTGCTTGGGCAGCAGCAAGGCCCAGCGGCCTTCTGGGCAGTGTGAACAGGGGCCAGGAGTTTGAGGGGGCAATTACCCCTCAATACGCAGCATTTGTTACGCTATATCTAGCTGCTGCAGTGATATTGGGGCCCCCTATACAGAAAAGATGTTGATAAACTGGAGGGAGTTCAGCAGAGGGCCACCAAGACAGTTGGAGGCTGGAGCACAGGCCCTGTGACAAGAGGCTGCAGGACTGGTGTTAGTTCATCCTGAAAGAGGAATGGCTTGGTGGGCACCTAACAGCAGCTCTCCAGTAGCTGTGGGGAGGTCACTGAGAAAATGGAGCCAGGTTCTTTACAGTGGTCCATGGCAGGAAGTTGAGGGACAAACTCAAAAAGCATAAATTGAAACAAGAGAGATTCAAACTGGATGTGAGGAGAAATATTTACCACAAGAGGAGAGCCAAGCAGTGGAGCCTGAAGAGATTGTGCTGTGTCTAGCCTTAAAGGTTTTCCTGTATAAAGCCCTGAGCAGTCTTGTACAATGTCAAAGCTGACCCCGCTTTGGGCAGGAGGTGGGGCTAGAGACCTTGGTCCCTTCCAACCTAGATTATCCTATGACCTTGAAAAACCAAAAACTTGCCAACCCCCATTCCCAAAGGACCAATGACATTACTCTCTGCAATATCCATTCTCCTTTTCTCTTTACATTTATTTGCAGTTCTGACAAGACATTGCTTTTATATGCAGGAAAATGCCAAACCATTTGTGAACTTTGTATCTTCTAATGCATTTCTTTTTGTTTTGGAGGTTGCTCAGATGCCTGAAAGTAATTCCGTTTACAGAGAGATACTAGACTGGAATTCTGGCGTATGTGTTGCAGACTTTTGTTGTTAAGTGCTTGGCTTGCGCAAGGGTACTACAAATTAGTTACGAAAAAGGAAATATATTCACATTTATAATTTGATTACCGTGCACTTTTTGGGGAACAAATATTTTGAATGTGATTGTGAGGAGACTTTTGAAGTCACAATAAAAAAAGAATTTAAAAATAAGACCTTAATGGATATACTTCTATTGAAAGGGGGGACTGTAGCTACAATAGACGAAATGTTAGCGCACATAATAGTAAAGTATTTCCTTCTATAGGAGCATGCTGTTTACATAATCAAGAAAAGATGTACTTTTCAACAATTTACTTGGTACTTGAAAGGCAAGAATTGCTATGGCAACACTGAAACAAACAAGAAGGAATTGCAAACAGATGAATCACAACGTTGTATGCAAGACAAAGAGTCAAATCTTTTCCAAATTGAGCTAGCTTTAAATTATAGCAAACATTTTAATGAGGCATTTCTTAATTGTTTCATACTGTATGATAGGCAAGGGAAGTAAGTAGAAGAAGGAATTACTTCCTATACAGTGTTTCAACAAAATGCATTTTAAGGATAATCTCATCAAACTACCCCATCCCAACACAGCCTCACCCACCCTTCTTACTATAATGAAGAGTCTGTGTTATCTTCCAGACCAGTTAGTCTATGTAGTCTAATCTCTTCCTCTACCAGTAGCTAAAATGTCTTACCATGACTAAAGTATTTCTTAAGCAGAAAGAGGTGCTCATGACAATAGTTTGTAAACCTCAGGGCCTTTCTAAACTGTATATATGGATTTTCCACTGCTAAAGGTGTCACATATCAAAATATGCCAAGTTACTGTCTTAGTGGTAAAAACACAACTTCATCTTTAAAGTTTAAGTACCATTTGACAATTCTTGTTGCTCAAAGTAGAGGTGGATAAGGTCCATTTATCTCTGGTTTTTGCTAACTAATGTAGGCAAGCCAGGGATGCTATTATAGACAAAAAACACTTTCATTTCACAGTCTTGTAATGTGGGTAAGTGCATAAGGGTTGAGACTGGGAACAGAAGGACCTCTGGTCTGTTCCCAGTTTTGTCACTAATTTGACGATACTGTACTTTTCAGTTTTGTCCTCTAAGCTTTGAGCTTTTTCTCTAACACAGTTACTTACAAAATTTTATTCTTCTGTCCATGTTAGTACCAGATTTAAAAAAAATCACTGAAAATCAAACATGCCTTATTTGTAGCACTGTAATATACATACAACTGAACTTGTACTTTCTTATAAATGCCCTGGATTCTGACAGACAGATGTGCTACCATGTAGTTATACTATTTTTATTAATCTAGTCTGTCTGCTGGAGTATAGATTAATACAGTCATATGGAGCACATATAATTTAGAGTTCTAAGTACCTTCTTAAATGAGTGGAGTACCTTTAAGTTGCTTCAATGGAAGTAGGTAATGCTTACTACACAGCAGGCCTGGTAGTAAACAGAGTGACAATCTTTCAATCCTCATTAAAAGGAGAATTGGAAAAAAAGAATGGAATAGGAAGTACATTTGTGTAAAAAGTTGGGAGTGTAAGATTTCTCTTCGATCAGGATACACCCAGAGGACACATGTCAGATGGAAATAAAGCAAGACAGTGTTGGCAACAAATCATAAAGAAGTTCTCAATCCCAGATGAAAAGGTGAAATGCATTGAGACTCAGAAGAGAAGAAAAATCTCACAGCATAGTATAAGGACCAAAAGAAAATGAGAAAGAAATACCCTAGCAAAACAACACTAGCAATGCTAATCGTAGGCAGAAAAGTAAAGACGTCTCAGGGCGAGGAATTCAGGAACAATGGGAAGACCTATTTTGAAAAGCCACTTGTAAAATAACCATGTAATGAAGTGGAAGAGTCATCTATAGGTGATATAGCAGCTTGGCAGAAGAGGCTGGTCTCATCTTTGCTTTTGTAGGTAGCAGAAACCAACCCTGGTTTTTTTCTGTTGGGCATATTTTGTTCTTGTGCAGCTTCACCAGCAGCACCTTCAAAATCTATTTTCCTTATTAATAATTTGGCTTCGCAGTATTCTCACAAAATTGTGAAATCACCCTATGCTTTAGTTGCTGATGGAGAACTTTGGGACCACGTGGCGCCAGTTACTCTTCTGGCTCTTCCTCCCTACCTCCTCTAAGAAGAATAGCCATGCAACTTGTAAATGTTATTGCTAAGACCCATCTTTTCCTAGGAATCCTTAAACTCACTGTTGCCCAGACTGTAATCAATAGAACCAGTAAGAATGAAACTCCGATTTGCCTGTCCTGAATCTCCCTCATAAAAACATTCAGTAAACTTTCAGAATTTTATTTTGCAGAAGTCCAGTTTCTGGTTTTCTGATTTTTGGTTACCTACTGGTACAAGTCTGTCTTGCACCCTTCACTCCATCTTTTACAAAAAAACAATGCTGGGTAGCCTGCTGTTCCCTTCCTGTTGGCAGATTCAGCCCCCTTAGGCAATTGGACTAGATGATCATTGCAGGTCCCCTCCAACTAAAATAGTCTAGTCTATTCTATTCTAGTCTGGTTTAGTCCTTTTCTTCCCTGCTTAAGCAATCTGTATACCCCTATAAAGTCCCAGCTGACTCTACATGCATCTACACTGATTTAAATGCTGATGTTTAACCTCCAACACTAATGGCTTTTCACTAAGTCAAAGAGAAGAGAAGCTACTACATTTTTCTCTCAGTCCCTATCCCTTGAGGTTCCGTATATTCAGCACTAATAGGGAAGGAGACATCTGCTCTTTAATTAATACCAAATATAATTAACCAGAGAACATCTAAAGCCTTATTAGCCCTACAATTTTTTTTAAGTTATGGAATGTGATGTTACCTTAACACAGAACTTCTATCCAATTAGATGACACTAGACGATTAGATGCTCTTTATAAAACATTGACCTGGTGTTTAGCAAGCAAGGAATGCATATACATATTAATGAAGTGATAGTCAAGATGAGGTTAACAAGTTTTAAATAGTGACTGGTATGTCAAAGTGAATTCTGTAACTGCTTTAAAAAGATGGAGTACTATTTTTCTTACTGCCCCAAAACAGAAAACTTATTTTGGAACTTACTTCAATGTGCTATGTTACCGTAAACCTTTACAGCAGCTCTAGTGAGGTAGTTTCAAGGAGTCTGGAAAGCCCTGCATTCACATTTAGGAGATGTTCAGTCTTACGGTATGGGGTTTTTTTGTTATTGTTTCAAGTAAATGCTGAAAAGGCAAAATTTTAGAAAACTTCATCTTTCTAATGTCATTTCAAAGTGGACTGTACTTCAGCAAATAGATGCACCATCTTTCAGCCTGCAGCTTCCCATCTTGCTTTTGTATGGTCCTAGCAGGTGCATACCCAGTCTTGACCTAAATGCCCAGACACTAATGTAATACACAAGACAGATGACCACAAACAGACCTGACAAGTTTAAAGAGCAGTTAAAAGGCAGCATTATTTAATTTTGCAGAGGCTGGAAAGGAAGCATTCCTGTTTCCCTCCTGGCACTTGTAGGATCATCAGAACTCACAGTAAATGGATGTCTATTGACTTGCACCGTACTTTCAGTACAATCACACCCATTAATTCAAGGGCAGCATTTGGTACACTTAGCTGTATCTAAGGCATTATGCTTATTAATTGACCAATCCAAAGCAAACATCTTCATGTGCCTTTCCTCAGACGAATTTGAGGCTGAGGACCCAGCAAGCATGTTTAGGGTTAGGAGAACAGTGCCTGCAACCTTGCATCTCAGTCTGTAGGAAATTTATGACTATATTAATTTTTCAAGTGTCTGGGGACTACATTTATTTTTAATGCCTGTATCTTGAAGAGGTATTTCACAGAACTAATCTTCACTAGCCTTGTTTTGCCTCCTTGAGCCACAGGAACAGCCTCTCACTCTGTTCATATGTGTGTCCTGTAATTTTTTTCACCTCTAGAGATATGCTTTCACTGTAAAAGTGGCAGCATTTTCCCCAGTTCTAATGCTACTTTGAGCTGCAGCAATACACTTCTTCCATTGACACAAGCATCTGCGAATAAAAGCTGGGACAGCACTTGCCAAAGAACTAATTTCAGTCAGCGAATATCAGTCTATAACACTTTTGGTAGCATTTAAATACTGAAGCATTGCTAAACATATATTAGCTCCAGCTGATCTGTAGAACAGATGTTGATAAAAAGGGTTTATTAAAAACTTAGTGTCTTGTGAACTTGCATTGATACCAAAGCCATAAAGTTGACAATGCGTATGCATTTGAGGTGTCAGTGGGAGATGTGACTTTCATGGCTAATAAAACTTCACATATTTGTATTAGTTATTTTATCCTAGCACTAAAACAGCAGACAAAATAATCTGTACATGTCAAATACAACTGTATGTCTGAAGACAGCAGCTATTGCTACTTGTTCTTTAAAAGACAGCATTGAGTTTTTCAAAGCCTCATCCAAAAAATGTTTTACCTGGTAAAAAAAGGAAGACCTGCTTATGTTGAGTTGTGGGATCCTGCAGTTTGGCAGCCAGAGACACTGACATTGATTCCTGCCCTTCCTTATGGCATTGTTCTGTCTGGCTGCCAGGCTCTATGCATCCTGTAGATAGTATAGACAGGGTAGAGTGGGAGGCAGAAACAGGGAAGGAAAACAAAAACATGCTTTCTCCTATTACATGGTGGTATAAATGCAGTGCTGTGTTGTTGGACTTTAGTCAGTACATTTTATGAGCTGGAATAGCATCAATGCCTCTGTTGCCCTGTCCCAATTCTAATGACCAACCACCTTTAACCCCAAACTCAGAATGACAAATCTCAGCAGCCCACTGAAGTCAGCTGAAATATCCTCAGGTGTGAAAAAGTCTTCAGGTTGCATTGAAATACTCTAGCCTAACTTCTCACACTGTCATTTTAACAGATGCTTATTATACAAAACATTTTGTGCCTTAGTGTTTTGTGGTTGACTGTTCCTTGTTTACTATCACGTTGGACAGTTTGGGCTTTATGTGGACTGGCACTATAAATGAGACTTTTTCTGTATTTGTAACATATTCCTTAACCCATCTTTCTTTTTTCTTCCTCGTAACTCTTTAATAAGCCTTGCTTTTTTCTTCCTTCTCTGCCCATTGCCTCTAGAAAAGCATTCTGGGTTACATTGCATATATATTGATCAAAAGATCAACGCTTTTGATAAATATACTACTTGGCATCTGAGGGTCATGTTGCTTTTAGTATAAACCATCAAGAAATTCATTCAGTGCTGAGAAAAAGACACCTCTGCACACATTAAAGAAAAACAATCCACACCTTTGTGCATAAATCTTCCTTTATTCCATGAAGACTGGTCAAAGGTAAAATTAATATTTTCACCTGTGCCATTTGTTTTACTTGTAGTCTTAGCTGTGAGTTTCTGGAGGTTCAAAACGCTGTTTTAAACATATATTCTATTCCCCTTAATTTCATTAAACATTTCTTTTTTATAAGATACCATTGATTGGCAAGCCTCGTGTATCCATACGTTTCTTTGAAGTTTGTAGCTTACACATTAAAATGGAAAATGTTAAATCTGGAGACCAATGACACAGAACCAATCAACAGCCAACAGAGGTCAAACAAACATTTTCAAGCTTTCATATCTGCGATTTACAGAAGAGGGTTTTTTTAAATTGTATTTGAAAATCAACTTGATTCAGCTCTTCTGGATAATATCATCTAGACAAAACAAAATGTTCTTTGTCTGGCTATACCCAACTGCAGTGTTACACCTCCCTGACCTATCTCCTTGTTATTTTGTAGACTTGAAATAGACTGACCTTTCACAATACTTGTTAGTCTTATTTCAGCTCCATAAGGAAGCCTCATATAAATGATACTTTAAGAAAAGGCATGTAATCCATAACCTTTAAAGTTAACATTTAAATCTGTATCTCTTAATATTGGGTAAAATTATTTTTGTTTCACATTTTTATCACCTCTAAAAGGGTGAAATTGATGTGCTTTCTGGTGCCCGTTGGAAATCAACATTAATACTGATGGGAAGCAAACAGCCATCTCACCTTCCCCATGCCAGGTGTTCACTAATTGTAAAACCGAATAATGGATAATAACACATCCTAGTGTATTTATCAATCCACATATCTTTTTACAATGCAAAAGAGGTAATTTGAGAATCTTTGTAGGTTTTTTCAGCTCTTATTATTCATTAACAAGGAGCTGCCTGTAAAGGCTGCTGAGTGAAAAGGAGGCCACATTACCTGGAAATAATAATGGAGTGCGACACCACATGAAATAGTAATTAGGTTTGACCGAGGCCAGGATAACAGTTGCTATAATCAGTATCACTCAGAATTAATTTCACACTTATGAAAGGATATGAGGTAAGATTGATTTAATGGTGACCAAGCTACCCTTTTTCCCATGAATTCCAAACCTTGGAAAGAAGAGGGGGAAAAAAACCAGGGAGATGATCACCATATTATTAGCACCAGAGTTAGCAGCCTTGTCCCCTTAAAAAACAAAATCCGTTGCTATTTTAATGAGCTCTAAGGGAACAATAACAGGATAATTATCTTCTGAACACACAGACCACTGTATTGCCCACTAGGTTTTTGAGGCTAAAAACAAAGTTAAAACACTAAAAATATTTTTTTAATCCCTTCAGAAACTTCACAGAGAAAACAAGAATAACATCTGTGAAGAATGGCATCCTAATTCTTAAAGAACAGCACAATAAACAAAAAGGGGAGGGAGTTTCATGTGAAAATATTTGACGGGCAGTTAAGCTATCTATCTTTGCCACGGCAAACTAGCTCTCCATCACTGTTTGATGACTTTGCCTTACTTCTGGTCCTTGATTTTCCACTTGAGTAATAATAAAGCTTCTGTTTTTCAGCAGCAGAAAACCAGCTGTCCAGCAATATCCTAGAGTAAGCGTTGTGCAGATTTTTAAAAATTCCTAGTCAGAAACAGTAAGTTTTTACAGTTTCTGGTGGAAGGCTAAGGGAAATTTGAGTGAGAGAGACAGGAAAATGAAATGTATTTTAGTTTTAAGCTGTGGAATATTATATCAAGCGCTATGTTACACGTGGCATCTGTTTGTCTCTTTTCTTTCTCTTCTTCAGTCCCTGTGCCAAGTGACTGCTAATAAATAGATTTAACCTGTGCCATCTGTTGTTATACTATAGACCCATCCACAACAGCCTCCTGTTTACTATAGCATTACATTTAATAAATTTTCTTTCGCCAGTGACATTTAAAAAATACACACATCCAAGTGAACCAGACAATTTCAAATCACTGTTAAGGTGCAAAGAGCACCTTCTTATGCATATGTTATACTACATTCTCTTTCATTAACTAGATCCAATTAGTCTTGGAGTACATCTTAGCTGTATTTGTTCAAGGGAGGCTATTTATTAATGTACCTTACTGGAAATGGCAGGGAAAACCCTATATGGTTATATTGTGTAGCTGATTAATTAATTGAAGATTTGATCATTATGTGTTGCCTCTTTGGTTGTCTTCCATGATTAGTTTTCTTCCTTGCTTTGCAGCATTTGTATTTGCTAGTGGCAAAATACTGCCATCGCTGCAGATCATGCGAAAATAATACTGACTTCAATGTAAAGAGGAGCTTGTAGCACTAAAGTTTCTTTTGCTGAGCAGTATAGTAGACTGTAGCACTGTCATCATCTTTCTGTCCTCATCATAGGAGCAGAAACCCTGTAGATTGCAGTTTATTCTAAGTGATATGCAAGCACTGAAAATGGATCTCTCTTGCTGTCATATACACAGGGGTTAGTCAGAAATGAGTAAATACACATTTTTTTTCTTTTCCAAAGTTTTTTAGAACTATAACTGCCTGTGTAAGGAAGCACAGCTATGATATTGTCTGGCAATAAGATGAAATACTGCAAGTAAGGCATTTGGGCTAGGTATTGCCATTATGACATGAAACAGTTTTAGATCATTCTAACAGTAAGTGCTGCAAGTTTCTAAACTGGTGGGGTTTCAATCCTGCTATTAAAATAATCAACCTGGTGTGGTCAATGACTTCAAACCTGTCTGTCTGGATAGTGCTTAAATCCTTTTTTCTTTTTGAAAGAAACTAAGTGAAGATGGCCTGGGTTTAAGAAGGCCCAAGTAAGCACAGGTATTGTATCAGTGAACTGAAAGGGAGTTGCAAGTACTAAGTGCTATGAAGAAAGAAAATCAAGACATGGGGCAGCAAACACTCTTTTCCCTACCTTGTAATGAAAACTCTTTGAAGAAGTGATGCTTGCTAACTAGTGCTCATTGCAGGGATGAAAACTGACTATAAAGAGTTTTGGCAAAGGACCTTGAAAGCAGGTGGTCAGAGTGAATAAGAACCTTATGCAACAGCAGATTTTGCCACGGTATTTCTGAGCTCATAGAAGCACAGAGGTTAGCGTGGTCTGATGTTATTAAACTGCTAAATAATGAGCTTTTTTATGTAAAATGTAGGCTCTTCTTAAAGAAGTTGTTGTTCTGCAGATAGTCAGAGAATAACACTTTCAAAGGCAATAATATCAATTCAGCATGACAGCTTGTACATAGGGCCTGCATATTAAAAATACGAATTGATACTTATAGCCATATGCAAAAATGAAGTTACATCAGTAAATACTGGTTTAAATTGAAACTTCTGCATATTATTTTCCCTTGATCTCATTTTTCAATGTTGCAGTGTCTTGGCTAGCATTTAAAATTAACTATCTTAAAAGTGACATCAGACTTGACCTACCTTTCCACTTCTTGTCCTTTTATTTGATACTGCATCATGAAGGAAACATGTTCTTTATTTATGTATTTATGTATGTATTTATTTATTTATTTATGGATGTATTTTACTGGTAAATGGTGACTTTACAAAGATCAAAATGTTGCACAAAGTTAAAAATTTTAATCTCCCAATCTTAAGCTGAGAACTATCAAGACTGCAGCATGTAAAAAAAAAAAAAGAAACACAGACAGACTAGATCACCGAAATTACCATAACATTATTGTAATTTAATGTTTGAATTTTAGTGCCATTTAGAGAGCATTTAGAGAGTCATGGAGTTACTTCGTTAGGCACTTTTTAAACAAAGAGAGAGACAGATCCTCTTTGTAAGCATCTAATTGTCTTGGGCCCCAGTTCTGCAAATGACTGCTTATAGACATTTTTCCCTATGTACCAAATAGGATTCATTGCCAGCACAAATCTAGGGGCTAGATGATAAAAAAATTTGGAAAAGGGAGAGCAACATTTATAAATTCCCAATGTACAAAGGCAGCAACAGATGAAGGAGGTTGTCAGTGTCTTTAGTACTTCTTAATGTCTTGCCTGATTCTTAAGTAACTCAGCCCACGGACAAGTCACTTTCCTTCTACTGTCTTAGGGTGACATCCACCTTTCATCTCATTCTGTGTAATCAATTTTGTGCACAAAATACCCTAGTCACTCATTCCTTCACTGAGAAGTTGTTCTCTTAATGCTTTTAGAAAAATTAAGGCTGCTCCCTTTGTAATGTACTTTGTAACTACCATCTGAAGTCATTATTATTTTAAGAGAGATATGGATAGTAATTGTGCTGGTGTTCAAATACCATGACAATTTTTTCTTGTTTTCTTAATTTAAAAAAAATACCCTAATGTCTATACTGAAGACTAACAATCTGTGAGGTATAACTAAAACTGAAGATGGTTGATTTCTAAGGGTCGCCTCCTCCAAGCTCAAGAACATGCAGGAATTAAAGCACAGGTGGCAGGAGGCCTACACAGGTGAACAAAGAGCTCATAACAAAACTCAGACACATAAAGGAAGCATTCAAGAGGTGAAAGCAGCACCAGGTAACTCAGGATGAACATAGAAACACTGCTCAAATGTGCAAGTGTGGGATTTAGGAGAGCCAAAACCAACCCTGAGTTGAAACTGGAGAGGGACGTGAAGGGCAGCAAGAAGGATTGCTATGGGTATATCACAAGCTCAAGGAAGACTAGGGAAAATGTGGGCCTGCTGCTGCTTTGCCTTGGTCTTTACTGATAGGACCTGTCTTCAGGAGTCCTAGGCGCCTGAGACCTGTGAGGAAGTCTGGAGCAAGGAAGACTTACCCTTGGTGGAGGAGGATCAGGTTAGGGAGTATTTAAACAAACCAGACACATGCGAGTCCATGAGGCTTGATAGGTGGCACCCACAAGTGCTGCAGGAGCTGGCAGATGTTATTGTCAGGCCACTCTTGATTATCTTTGAAAGGTTGTGGCAAGTGGGCGAGGGTCCTGAGGACTGGAAGAGAGCAAATGGCACTCCTGTCAAACAAGGGCAAGAAGGAGGACCCAGGGTACTACAGGACAGTCAGCCTCACCTCAGTCCCTGGGAAGGTGAGGGAGGAACTAATCCTGGAAATAATTTCTACGGATACGAAGGACAAGAAGGTGATTGGGAGTAGTCAGCATGGATTTGTGAAGGGCAAATCATGCCTGACCAACCTGATAGCCTTCTAAATGAAAATGGTTAGCTCAGTGGGTGTGGGGTGACCAAAGAAGATGAAGCCATAGTCCTCTCAGTGGTGCCCAGCAGCAGGAAAATGGGCACAAATTTAAATACAGAAAGTTCCATTTAAACAAAAGAAAATGCCTTTTTTTACTGTAAGAGTGGTCAACACTGGAACAGGTTGCTGAGAAAGGTTGTAGCATTTGCGTCCCTGGCAACTCAAAGCCCAACTGAACCGAAGTCCTGGGCAATCTGCTGTAGGTGATCCTTTGAGCAGGGGGTTGGGCTGGACAGTCTCCAGAGGTGCCTGCCAGCCTCAGCTATGCTGTGATTCTGTGATCATTAAAGCTATATATCCCTCACAACAAAACCTGCATTAAGACCAGCACTGAGAAGAAACAACAGTGAGTTATGGTCATTGGTGATTCCCTCCTGTGTGGAACAGAGGAACCCGTTTTTAGATAGGACTCTCTATTCAAAGAATTTTGCTGCCTCCCTGGGGCCCGAATTAGGGACATCACCACAAGACTGAAAAGCCTAGTACAACTTCAGACTACTATCCATTCCTGCTCTTTCACATGGGGACAAATGATGTCGCAACAAAAAGTGCAAGGTCAGCCAAAAGAGATTTCAGAGCCCTGGGAAGAATGCTAAAAAATTTGGGAGCACGGGTAGTGTTTTCCTCAATCCTCCCAGTAATGGGGAGAGACTTTGGAAGAAGCAAGCATGCCCAAGACATCAATACCTGGCTCCAGGGCTGGTGCCTCTACCAGAACTTTGGTTTTTATAACCATGGAAGAGTGAGTCTTCGACACACAAGGTATGCTGGGGCCTGATGGGATCCACCTGTCCCAATGGGGAAAATGCATCTTTGGGTGGAAGCTGGTGGCACTGATCAAGAGAGCTTTAAACTAGAATTGAAGGGGGAAGGGGATACCAACAGGACTGCATCAGGTAGGCCAAGGGTTGGCACGGCATTGCCTGAGGGTGGCAATGCTAGTGGGAACATTTACATGCTTCTGACAGCACGGGGGCCTCAGGAGTGTATCTGAAATGCTTGTACACCAATGTACACAGTATGAGAAAAAAACCAGGATGAACTGGAAGTCTTGGTCAACTCCCAGAGCCAGAATATCATTGGTATTAGTGAGACTTGGTGGAATAAGTCCCACAATTGGGGTGCTGGGATGGAGGGCTACAGGCTGTTCAGGAGGGATAGGCAGGGCAGGTGAGGTGGAGGTGTCGCACTGTACATGAGGGAGAGGTTTGATTGTACAGGCCTTACAGTTAGTGATGATGTGGTTGAGAGCCTCTGGGTGAGGGTTAGGGGAATGGAAAACAAAGGAGATGTTGCAGTGGATGTCTATTACCAATTGCCCAGCCAGAAGGTTACAGAGCTGTGGTTCTTATATGCAGGGAGAAGACATGAAAGGCCAAAGCTCAATTAGAGTTGAAACTGGCCACTGTTGTGTCAAATAACAAGAAAGGTTTTTTTAATTACATTAATAGCAAGAGGAGGTCTAAAGAAAACAATGGACCAATACTTGTTGAAGATGGTCATCTCACTAATAAGGATGAACGGAAAATGGAGGCATTCAATGCTTTTTTTTACCTTAGTCTTTAACAATACTGATAGAATTTGGGCTGCCCGGTCACTTGAGTTGGTGGACTAGGAGTGTGGGAGCAGTGACTTTCCATTTGTGGACACTGGTATCGTAAGGGACAGGCTGTATCAGCTGAACGTTCACAAGTCCATGGGGCCTCATGGGATTCACCCCAGACTACTAAAGGAGCTAGCAGGTGTTATGGCAGGACATCTCTCAAATCATCTGCCGAAGGTCTTGGGAGTCTGGGGAGGTCCGTGCTGACTGGAAGCTAGCCAACGTTACTGCAATTTACAAGAAGGGCATGAGGGAAGACCCAGGGAACTACAGACCTGTTAGTCTAACCTCAGTTCCTGGAAAAGTGATGGAGAAGATTATACTAGGTACTGTTGAAAGGCGTTTAAAGGACAATGCAATCATCAGGCACAGTCAACATGCGTTCACAAAGGGAAAGTCCCATCTAACTGATTTGATATCCTTCTATGATAAGGTCACCTGCCTAGTGGATGAAGGGCAGGTGGTGGATGTAGCTTTTCTGGATTTTAGTAAGGCGTTTGATACTGTCCCTCACAGCATGCTTCTGGACAAGTTGTCCAACTGAGGGATGAGCAGGTTTATTATGTGCTGGGTGAAGAACTGTCTGAATGGCAGGGCTCAAAGGGTTGTAGTGAATGGGGCTACATCTGGTTGATGACTGGTCACCAGTGGTGTTCCTCAGGGCTCAATTCTTGGGCCAGTTCTATTCAATATAGGTATCGGTGATCTGGATGCAGGAGTTGAATGCACCATTAGTAAGTTTGCTGACAATACCAAACTGGATAGATTGGAGCATTGGGCAATGTTTAATGGGATGAAATATAACAAGTCCAAATACTGGATTCTGCACCTCTAACAGAGTAAAGCCAGGCACAAGTATGAATTGGGAGAGGAGCGGCTGGAGGGCAGCCCTGCAGAAAGGGATCTGGGGGTGCTGGTGGACGGCAGGCTCAGTGTCAGTCAGCAGTGTGCCCTGGCAGCCAGGAGGGCAAACCACATCCTGGGCTGCATCAAACACAGCATAAGCAGCCGGTCAAAAGAGGTGATTATCCTTCTGTATTCAGCGTTGGTGCAGCCTCACCTTGAGTACTGTGTGCAGTTCTAGGCTCCACAATTTAAGAAGGATGTGAAGGTCCTTGAATGCATCCAGAGGACGGCAACAAAGCTGGTGAACGGGCTGGAAGGCATGTCCTGTGAGGAGCAGCTGAGGACTTTGGATTTATCTAGTTTGGAGAGAAGGAGGCTGAGGGGCAACCTCATGACTCTCTACAGCTTCCTGAGAAGGGTAAGTGGAGAAGGAGGTGCTGGTTTTTTCTCCCTGGTATCCAGTGATAGGACACGTGGGAATGGTCCAAAGCTGTGCCAGGGGAGGTTCAGCCTGGACATTAGGAAGCATTTCTTTACCAAGAGGGTGGTCAAACACTGGAACAGGCTTCCTAGAGAGGACGACCCAAGCCTGATGGTTCCTTAAAAAGAGGCATTTGGACAATGGCCTTCATAATATTCTTTAACTTTCAGTCAGCCCTGAAGTGGTCAGGCAGTTGGACTGGATGATCATTGTAAGTGCTTCCAACTGAAATAGTCCAGTCTATTCTATTCTATTCTATTCTATTCTATTCTATTCTATTCTATTCTATTCTATTCTATTGGCAGATTTTGGTTCCTGTAAAATTAGAAAATCACATTCTCTAAGGCAGCTGTTCACCTGTGCCCTCAAGTTTCAAACTAAAGCAGATTTTCTGACTCGATCATCAATCTTTGAAGTTGCATCTGCAACACCAGTATACCCTTAGTGTACTAGTTTACTGTAGACCCAAGGACCGGATATAGATAGCAGTACTTACCTTACAGGAAACCTCCTCTTCTTGGAAGACAGAATCCAACACACTCAAATTTAGCTTTGTGTTGGACGTCTTTCTCCCATCCTATCATGTCCAAGTGGTGCCAGCTGGAGAGGAATCTGAAAACAACAATAGCTCTGAACTCTGCCTTCTGGCTTGTAGCTTCATAATAGCACCTTCTCAGGTGCTATGCCGGGATAGTATTTCTCACCCATTTTGGAAGGAATTTTGTCATTATTTCTTGCATATGTAAATGCAAAGCTTCTAAAAAAGAACGTTGTTAATGTTGTCACTCAGGTATTTCAGACCAACAGAGCTCAGAAAAGAAAAGTTGATACTTAATCATCTGAACTGCCTGAACTAGAAATGACTGCTGAGCTGTTTTCCCCGTTCCTCTGGCATCTTCCAAAACAAAAATAACCTAAATGAAAGCTAGGAAAGTAAGAAAGCCCATGAAAACACAGAAGACAAAATTCCTTTCAGGTCCCTTTTTCTGAGGCTGTGCTCATATTAGCAATACTCAGCATTTAAACATGCTACTAAACATGAAGATCTGTTACTGCATACATTTGAAAGGGTACAGATGTACTGAATCAAAGACTGCCCCCAAACACAATTGCCTGCAGAAAAATCAAACATTCCTGGTTGGGCCATTTTTTCCCCCTTTTGCTAGGCATACAGCGCCTGTCTGGGTTAGATGTGCTGTGGGTCACTGGCTCCCATGCAACAGGCTCCCAGTCAGGATCAAAGCAAAAGCCAGAAGAGCTAGCAGCACAAGCATAAACGCTCCCCAGCAAAGATGGACTGTCTTCATGCATGCTCCTTTTGTGACCCCTTTGTGGCACTGAAATCTGGCAGTCTGGCATGTTTCAAGTGCACTACATCTACTATAAATAAAATAGTTTATTCTGTGAATGCTCTTCTGATAATGATACAGAAAAGCAGTGTGGTTTTTGTTCCTTCTCCGTAGGAACTCAGAGCTTTAAACAAACCTAAAAATAGCTGTTTAAATTTTTGGGGTGGGGGCGGATTTAGATGATTTGCCTTCAATTCTACTTGTTTTTTAAAGAAGATCTTTAATGCACACTTATTTTAGTAGGTAATTTATCTGGAAACAGATTTAGATAACTGCCAGAGTTAGTCGTACCTGTATTTCAGTATTATAACTTCAAAGTCCTGGGAATAGTAATAAAATTGCTTAGCTGTACTGTGGATCCTGTCTTTCTTGCTGTTATCAAGCCTTCCCTGATGTATAAACAATTATTGGTGTGAGAGAACCATTCTTAATTTTTTTATTCCAAAGCTATACCACAACACTGTTAGACACTCTGAAACACAAAGACACATCCTGAAGCAGAAAAAAGGGTTCTGTTGCTGTTGCAATTAACAAAGATGTAGCTGCTAAACATTGTCAGCAATAAACATGAGGCTTTTTTATTTCACATAAAACTCCAATTAATTCCTAATTATGGTTCATGCTGGAAGACCACTGTGTTGACTTTCAGATTTCCATTTCTGTTAGAGGTAATATATATTTTTGTTAACTAAAAGAAATGAAAACCAACCTGTTTGGGTATCTTGTGCTTGCATTTGTAAGAGTAAAATTCTTATTATTTTCCAGGAGCAATTTATGTGTTAGGTAAAAGACATAGCAGAATTTTTAATTCTGGCAGACACAGTAGTGGTAATAAAGTGAAAGTGTTGTAATTAAACGAGAAATCCTGCATTTAAAGGCTTTACTTAAGGAAAGAATTTGTTGTATTATTCACCTTCCAAAGCAATCTGTTATATAAAAAAATGGTTGGGAATAGTCAGTGTCAAAACTGTCTGCTGCAATACAGTGCTGCAGCTTTAGGTTTCTGAAAGTTTTGGGTTTTTTTTCTTTTTTAAGAGGATGATCTGTATCTCTGCTCCATTGCATGGCCAGGCGCAACAGTCCCTATGCATAGGGTGATTTGCAGGGACATCATAGGCATGTCCTTTGAGTGAAGGTAGGGATGGAGAAGGCCGACTGCTCTCTATAGCCAAAGAGGCTCAAGGATCCTTGTGGAGAGTAGAGAGGAGAGGAAAAATGTGAGTTACACAGAGCTGGTCTAGCAAGGTACTGCATGGCCTCATTTTTCAGCAACTTCACAGGAGCATACATATTAAAGTGGCATTATGCCACTCACTGCTGGGCACAGCAAATTTACTAGGTCACACATGCCACAGAAGAGTGCA
Organism: Gavia stellata; assembly: GCF_030936135.1. NCBI lineage: Eukaryota > Metazoa > Chordata > Aves > Gaviiformes > Gaviidae > Gavia > Gavia stellata. The sequence continues at coordinate 45,347,606 of NC_082637.1, forward strand.
TTAGGATAGTTCACTGGGATAATACTAGATTTCCTGCCAGGCTTTTGGCAAGAAATATGAGGTCTGAGGCAGAAATGCTGCATCAAAGATTTTCTTGATTACACCTTTTAATTCTTAGGAGTCATATTCTGTGAAGAATCTGTTCCTTTCTTGCACAAGTAAAATTTCAAGTTTTATAACAGTGTATTGGGTCTGGCTGAGATGGAGTTTATTTTCCCCGTAGCAGCCCTCATAGTGCTGTGCTTTGTATCAGTAGCTAGAAAGGTGTTGACAACACTCCAGTGTTTTGGCCACTGCTGAGCAGTGCTCACACAGCACCAAGGCTGTCTCTCCAACATTCCCCCTCACCAATAGGCTGGGGGTGGGCAAGATCTTGGGAGGTGACATAGCCAGGACAGCTGACCCAAACTGACCAAAGGGCTATTCCATACCATATGACATCTGCTCAGCAATAAAAACTAAGAGAAGAAGTGGGGGGGGGGCATTCATTATTTATGTTTGTCTTCCGGAGCAACTGCTATGCGTACTAAAGCCCTGCTTCCCGGGAAGTGGCTGGACATCGCCTGCTGATGGGAAGCAGAGAATAAAACTTTTGTTTTCCTTTGCTTCTGTGCGTAGCCTTTGCTTCTGCTGTGTTAAACGGCCTTTATCTTGACCCATGAGGGTTTTTTTCTTATTCTTTCCTGCCATGTCCTGCTGAGGAGGGGAGTGACAGAGCTGCTTGGTGGCACCTGGCGTCCAGCCAAGGTCAAACCACCACAAATAGCTAAAGGAAATGTAACAATAATCGCTTCGTCTTCCCTTCATACACTCCTGTGAGCATGCCCTGGGACATAGCACAGGCCCTCAGCCTTGACAAGTGTCCCAATCACCAGTTAGTTCCCGTGCGTGAGCTGGTCTTCATCCTCAGTCCTGCCCCTTCTCCCATGACAGGTTGCAGCTAGGAGATGAGCTCTTGCTCTTTGATATCCACCGTTGTGTCCTGTTCTCCTGCCACTAGGGACTCCTGGTGATGATGATCCCTGCTTGCCACGGACTTGGGTGATCTCTGTCCTCCTGTGTCTCCCACCAAATAAACAGTCCAGCAGATTCAGATGTCAGTTCACTGAGGACAGCTAATGCCCCAGCTTTGTCTCCATGTGATGCCTTCTGTGGTGGTGGTTAAGTCACCCTGGATCATTTTCATAGCAGGATCACATGGATGGAATCTCTTCATATCTATTAATTATCTTAAAAGGATAGGTCCCAGGCATCTTTAAGGTCACTCTCTGTTATCCCCATGTTTAATTGAAAGAACCACAAGGAGATATCAAAGTCGTCTTGATTACCAGTCAAAAGCCTTCATAGGCTCTTTGGAGAGGAAAGGGGCTGAACTGTCAAATGTTGCTGAGCTACACCATATACCCCTGTTTATAAAAAATTGGCTTAGAGGTCACAGCAGAGAAAGACATGGGGAAATGTGTATTCTAGAAACTCTTGCAAGAGCCAGCTAGGAACGTTTGCTGTGTTGTACTTCAATACACTTGGTTGCCACTGTATTATTACCATTTCTTTTTGCATCAGTACAATAAGATGTGCTACATACTCTAAACAAAACTGCTTTGCTAGAATTCATTTCCCTAAATTTTCCCATGCTACAGTCCTGCTACAGATCGTACAGAGGAAGTACACAACTATCATAACATAACAGTAGCTGAAAAAAAAAGTTTAGAGATATTAAACTTTGAAAGTTTTTGAATTCTTTGAAAATGCTCTTTGCTAGAATTCTCAAAGCTTTCCTAAATATTAAGTGAGCTATACAACAAGGTTGCATGAATCCCATTTAAAAGATGGCCAACAGTGGTTCAGAAGAAAATTCAGGAGCATGGAGCATATCCCTATTCCAAAGATATTTCTGAATTAAGTAGCTGGTGGAGCACTTAAAGACTCTTCCAAAAGCTGTTATAGCTCTTGTCCAAATTCTTAACATGATTTGGGGAATCATAAAGTTCTGCTTTAATTTTAGCAGAAGAGTAATTTAGTAAGCCTTAAATAATTTGAGTGAACCATGAGGAACAGCCTTGAGTTAAAACTAATCTTTTTCTTGACTTTCTTTTTCAGATATTACAGAAGTTCCAGGATAGAATTTGTATGTGTTAGAAGCTAAACAGCAATAAGGCCGTTGGTTGTTACAGTTTAGTTTTATTTAATTTCAATGCCCACAAAAAAGGGAAACGTCTAAATTAATTTCATAGCAGAGAAACAGCAACTTTGTGCCTCCTGCCATCAGCGCATGCACATGATACGAACATGCCTCCAATGCAATGATCATCTGCAGGTGACTTTTGTCTTTCTTTATAAAGAAGAGAAATTAAAAGCCTATGAATGGTTGCACCTTCAGATAAACTTATAACATGCACCTGCCTTTATTTGAATGTGTAGTATAAAATTTAAATTAATTCACATTTGGGTGAATATATTGTATATTGTATATAGGTAACTACTTAGATATTTTTCTAAAAATCACTGATTGCCTTCATCAGAATTCTCCACTTAATGGTGATTGACTGGCAGGCTGCTAATCAATACTGTGAGAGTGTGGGAACCCTCTTGTCTTTTGGCAGTGTAGGCCTCACTCCTTTCCCACAGCCTGGCTTGAAACATCAAGCATGTATATAAATACAGACAAACTGATGCTGCTACACCACTTGGGGATGAAATCGATAGCCCAGCTCAAGTGCGTCTACTCCAGGGCACGCAGCATGGGCAGCAAACAGGAGGAGCTGGAAGCCGTTGTGCAGCAGGACAGCTATGACGTAGTCGCCATCACAGAAACATGGTGGGACGACTCACATGAGTGCTGCAATGGATGGCTATAAGCTCTTCAGGAGGGATAGCAAGGAAGGCGAGGCGGTGGGGTGGCTCTGTATGTTAGGGAGTGTTTTGATTGTATAGAGCTCAACAATTGTGATGACAAGGTTGAGTGCTTATGGGTAAGGATGAGGGGGAAGGCTAACAGGTGGATATCCTCCTGGGGGTCTGTTAGAGACCACCCAACCAGGACGAAGAAGCCAATGAAGCGTTCTTCAAGTGCCTGGCAGAAGTCTCACAGTTGCAAGCCCTTGTTCTTGTGGGGGACTCCAACTTACCGGATGTCTGCTGGAAATATAACACAGCAGAGAGGAAACAGTCCCGGAGGTTCCTGGAGTGTGTGGAAGATAACTTCCTGACGCAGCTGGTAAAGGAGCCTACCAGGGGAGGTGCCCTGCTTGACCTGCTGTTTACAAACAGAGAGGGTCTGGTGAGAGAAGTGAAGGTCGGAGGCCTTCTTGGGCTTAGCAACCATGAAATGATAGAATTCTCAATTTTTAGCCAAGTAAGGAGGGGGGTCAGCAAAACTGCTACCATGGACTTCCGGAGGGCAGACTTCAGCCTGTTCAGGACACTGGTTGAGAGGGTCCCTTGGGAGACGGTCCTGAAGGGCAAAGGGGTCCAGGAAGGCTGGGCCTTCTTCAGGAAGGAAACCTTGAAGGCGCAGGAGCAGGCAGTCCCCATGGGCCATAAGAAGAGCCGGTGGGGAAGACAACCGGCTTGGCTGAACGATGAGCTTTTGCTGAGACTCAGGAAAAAAAGGAGAGTTTATCACCTTTGGAAGAAGGGGCAGGCAACTGAAGAAGAGTACAAGGACCTCATTAAGTCATGCAGAGAGGAAATTAGAAAGGCAAAAGCCCAGCTAGAGCTCAACCTGGCCACGGTCATAAGGGATAACAAAAAATGCTTCTATAAATACCTTAACAACAAAAAGAGAGCCAAGGAGAATCTCCATCCTTTACTGGATGCAGAGGAAAACGTCATCACAAAGGGTGAGGAAAAGGCTGTGAGGTCCTTAATGCTTTCTTTGCCTCAGTCTTTAACAGCCACACCAGGTATCCTCAGGGTATTCAACTCCTTGAGCTGGAAGACAAGGATGGAGAGCAAAATAAACTCCCCATGATCCAGGAGGAAGTGGTTAACGACCTGCTATGCCACCTGGACACTCATAAGTCTATGGGGCCTGATGGCATCCACCCAAGGGTGCTGAGGGAGCTGGCGGAGGAGCTTGCCAAGCCGCTCTCCATCATTTATCAACAGTCCTGGTCAACGGGGGAGGTCCCGGATGACTGGAGGCTTGCCGACGTGACGCCCATCGACAAGAAGGGCCAGAAGGAGGATCCGGGGAACTACAGGCCTGTCAGCCTGACCTCGGTGCTGGGGAAGATTATGGAGAGGTTCATCTTGAGGGCGCTCATGGGACACGTGCAGCATAACCAAGGGATCAGGCCCAGCCAGCACGGGTTCATGAAAGGCAGGTCCTGCTTGACCAACCTGATCTCCTTCTATGACCAGGTGACCCGACTAGTGGATGAGGGAAAGGCTGTTGATGTTGTCTACCTGGACTTCAGCAAAGCCTTTGACACTGTTCCCCACAGTATTCTCCTGGAGAAGCTGGCGACTCGTGACTTTGACAGGTGCTCTCTTGGCTGGGTAAAAAACTGGCTGGACGGCCGAGCCCTGAGAGTTGTGGTGAATGGAGTTAAACCCAGTTGGCAGCCGGTCACAAGCGGAGTCCCCCAGGGCTCAGTTTTGGGATTGGTCTTGTTTAATATCTTTATCAACAATCTGGATGAGGGGATAGAGTGCACCCTCAGCAAGTTTGCAGATGACACCAAGTTGGGCGGGAGTGTTGATCTGCTCGAGGGTTGGAAGGCTCTGCAGAGGGATCTGGACAGGCTGGATGGATGGGCCGAGGCCAATTGTACGAGGTTCAACAAGGCCAAGTGCCCGGTCCTGCACTTGAGTCACAACAACCCCATGCAACGCTACAGGCTTGGGGAAGAGCGGCTGGGAAGCTGTCCCACAGAAAAGGACCTGGGGGTGTTGATTGACAGCCGGCTGAAGATGAGCCAGCAGTGTGCCCAGGTGGCCAAGAAGGCCAACGGCATCCTGGCCTGTATCAGAAATAGTGTGGCCAGCAGGAGTAGGGAGGTGATCGTGCCCCTGTACTCGGTGCTGGTGAGGCCGCACCTCAAATACTGTGTTCCGTTTTGGGCCCCTCACTACAAGAAGGACATTGAGGTGCTGGACCATGTCCAGAGAAGGGCGATGAAGCTGGTGAGGGGTCTTATGAGCACAAGTCTTATGAGGAGCAGCTGAGGGAACTGGGGTTGTTTAGCCTGGAGAAGAGGAGGCTGAGGGGAGACCTTATCGCTCTCTACAATTACCTGAAAGGGGGTTGCAGAGAGGTGAGTGTTGGTCTCTTCTCCCATGTAACTAGTGATAGAACAAGAGGAAATGGCCTCAAGTTGTGCCAGGGGAGGTTCAGGCTGGATATTAGGAAAAACTTCTTTACTGAGAGAGTGGTGAGACACTGGAATAGACTGCCCAGGGAGGTGGTGGAGTCACCATCCCTGAAGGTGTTCAAGGAATGTGTGGACGAGGCACTGTGGGACATGGTTTAATGGGCATGGTGGTGTTAGTTAATGGTTGGACTTCATCATCTTACAGGACTTTTCCAACCTTAATGATTCTATGATTCTGTGACCACTGCCCCTGGGCACCGCTCCTTCAGGTATGAAGGGATTTCCAAAGCATCGCTTCACCCTCTTCAGGCCCTGCCATTGTTATACACTAACGCCCAGTGGTCAAACACCTAACAGACCTTCTACCTCTACAACACCCTGGATCTTTATGTTTTTCTTTTTTCAGTGGTCATGATAGAAGCCTGATCTCATATAAATTAATTTCCTTTATGAGCAGACCCACCACCTTCAACCTTAAAAAACTCCTCATCAGATTACAAAAGTCCTCCCACCAGCAGCTTTGTTTAATTCCATCAAGCCTGGATCTCATGTATCTGGTGGGAGGTTTGATTTCTTCAGACTTGCTTCCAGTTGGCTGGACACACAGCTGGGTTTAATATTATTCAGTTACTAGCTTTGCATTAAGATGAGATTGCAAAACACAATTTTTTAATAAAGGTAGTGCTCAGAAAAATAACATAAGCTTTTTGTTTGTAGTCTAAATGCAAACTAATCCATTACTAAGGATAAGGAGAATTTGGCTGAAGCAAAGCAAGAGGACTGATTGTAAAAGAGTGTGTTATAGCCCCTGAGATAGATACTTGAAGATGCACTTCAGAGAGAGAAATCATAGAGAACTCACACTTACAGAGATTTTTTTTTTTTCTTCTCTCCACTCTAAAAAGCAAAGGAAACAAATTGGTACCATTTTCATTTGGGAGATTTACCTTACTTCATCCAGTCAAATTTCTTTTTTGAATTTTAGAACCAAAAGAAAGAATAGCTGGTTTCATCCGGTAGAGTTTAACAAGTTCTGAGGTATGGATCAGCTCCAAAGCTGCAGTAGCTAATGGTTGAAGAAAGACACAAGTACAGGGTAGCTCAACAGCTACAATGCAGCTGCCTCACTGTTGCGTTCAGGGCTGAGCCTCACTGGGTTTCTGTTTCGGTGAACAAGCATTGCTAACATAAATCCTTTCAAAGAAATGTTTTTTGGGGAAATTATACTAACTTTACTTTCAGGAAACTTGGGAGCTGGTGGAAATTGGACCTGATATGCTGAAGACCTAAAACTTGAACTCTCTTTTCTATCAACTGCTCTTATTTCATGGCAAGTATTTTTGAATATAGCAGCATTTATAATGTGCCTTTGCCTTGTCCATTTATGATCTATTCCCATCAATACCTGCCACCTGTATAGATTGCACAATTAATATTTTAGAAAGAAAATTTACTTAGGAGTTTAATCCCTGGGTAGTAAATATTAATTAGGCACTTCTTAAATTATTGTTTTAAAACAGCTTTTGTGATATGGAGGGCATGCTTTTCTGTCAGCTGCTCAATATTTATTTTACGCATATTAAACCACCTCAGGAATATTCAGTGCACGAAAACCTTTTTATGTTTGAGTGGATTAAATTTACAAGTCCAAATTAATGCTATAAATTACATTTACATAATTCATTCTCCACAAAGGGGAATTTGTTTTGCATGTGTAGCTGTTAATATATGCAATTGAAGATGAAAACACAACACCCTATTGTTGCCCACATTGCTAATTTGGGCTAAGCAGAATTTATAGACCGTTTCAGCCCCTTACTTGTTTGGTTGCCAGATCGTTCTTTCAGTAGCTGTGTTTCACAATTAAGCAGCATGTACATGTGTTCTCAAATAAAAAGGGTCTTGCTAAGTAAACTCAAACAGGCGTTGCTTTGGTTTTTAGGAACATAATAATGCTTAAAAAGCTATTATTAGTATTTTGCTTATTAGCATAAATAGGAAAAGGCAACTGGAGAGAGGCAAAGTAATTGAACAGAAGGTTAGGTACTGATGTCTGTCCTTGCTGATTAGAAACATCTGCAAGAAAAACTAAGCTGAGATCAAAAACTAGTTAGTATTAGGCTTTGATTTTAAAAGACAAGAGGTTTTACAAAGTTAGCCAAGGCATCTAGTCATTCGGCTATCTTTGAAATTAATGGAAGTTATGTGGCTAAATCCCTCTGCCATTTTGAAGCCCCAAATCCCATTGTAATTTCCAACACCTGAAACCACTTGTACATTTGGCATGGTTAATGTTAGCAATTTGTTTTGCAAAATCGAACACCCTTATTACCCTAATACTTGGTTTTAGAAAACATGTCTCGTATCATACTAACAACCAATGATTTTCATAAGTGCCATGGGTATAAGTGTACGGGCACTTTATATGGCATTTGATGGCCCGATCTTAAGTGATTTGTGTTCGTTTAGATGTGCTCAAGAAATCAGACTCCTCTTTTTTCCCCTGTCATCCACTGTTAGCTTTTTTAATCAACAGAAGCATTGAAATTATCCTCTCCCTTCTGCCTTCAACCTGTTTGTTCATTAATTAAGAAGAGAAACCAAACCCAAAAGTGCCTACAAGCACCTACCTGGCAGTCATATAAAATAATTGAAGCCCAGGAGTTATGTGAGTGAATCCAAAAAAAAAAAAATCTGAAAGCGATATTTAAGCTGGGCCATATTTTTATTCCTTTGTTGACCTCTGCCTCTTTCAACACAACATATGTACACAAATAATTTAAATAGAAAATTATGCCACCCTCTTACAGATTTATGTCCTGTTGACTCATACAGACACATAAATCAAACTATTGTGTAAGATGTATATAATCAAAAGTTCTTGAACTGTAATTATTATTACCATTACTATTCATCACCCCAGCACCCAGTTCTAGAGCTTGAATTCTCCTGTATTGTATTGGTTTAGTGACTGGACAGGTTTTATTACTAGTACTATCCCATTACCTGTAATTTCAGATTTCATTCCAAAAACTCCCCAAATTATCCTCCCCACCACTAAAATTAACACAATTTTCTGCAAAAATATAATTTTAAAAAAAACCCTTACACAAACACACTACTAGCATTGCTATACCTACTCGCAAAAGAGTAAGTAAGTGAACTGAAACTGGCACACACATCAGGGTATGAGCTAAATGAATATCACCTGTGGATCACCAGTCTGACCAGTGAGAAATACAGTGAGGATACAAGTTAGTACCTTGACACAATTACTATCCTTGAATGCCCTTCTACAAGAGTTCATGTCACTATGGCCCTTCCTTGCTACTGTACTTATCCACTGGTCCCCATGGGAAAGCGTTACCACATTTCAGCATGTGCTTTCACCCACAGCTGTGCAGGGCCTCCAGTCAGCAAATGTGTTCTTCTCTGGTTTTTGTCTTGCTTGGAAAATGGCTGTGGAAATGACATTGATAAAGTGTAGTGACATTGGCAGCTTGGGGTCATCTCAAAACAGACCCTAGGTTAAACAGAAAGTAGATGTATTTACAGTCTAGAGCTTATTTAGAATCTGTTCTGCAAAGCCTGCCTTAAGTCAGAGTCTGTCATCTCCTCCAAGGTACGACATGATGCTTTCTGAATCCAGAGGAACCATTATCAGCAGAAAGCACATTTCAGGTTTTTTTTTTTTGAGCTGAGCAGGACCAGCTGAGGGTTCATTCGGTACACTCCTTCCCCTCACCCTCTGTGGTACTGTTAGTAGCCCTCAGCGAGCATGGTATGTATTTTACTGTGCAAGGGCTCGGTCTTGTGTCTACTGAAGTAGGACTTGTGCCATGACTTCTCAAGGGACCAAAGCAGGTTTATACTGCTATCCATTCCCCTTAGTCATGGAAAGGGTGATGGTGTTTGCCTTTCAAATGTGGACTGTGGCTCCAGTTATGGAAACCTGGTCAAGGAAATACATGCTGGAGATTATGGACAAAACCAGCAATACTGAGTCTGTCCGGGATGGAGTTAATTTTCTACATAGCAGCTTGTACGGTTCTGTGTTTTAGAATTGTGGCCAAAACAATGCTGATAATACACCGATGTTTTAGCTATTGCTGAACAGTGCTTGCACAGCATCCAGGCTTCTTCTGTTTCTCCCTCTGCCACCCCAGTAAGGAGGCTGGGGGTGGGCAAGTGGTTCGGAGGGGACACAACCAGGCAGATGAGCTGAACTAGCCAAAGAGATATTCCACATCATATAACATCACGCTCAGCAATGAAACAAAGAGGAGGGGATTTGGGGAGGCTAGCTGTGTTTTGCTCAGGAACTGTCTGGGCATTAGTCTACCCATGGGTAGTGAGTGATTGCTTTTGTATCACTTGTTTTGTTTCATTTTCTTTCTTTCTTCTTCCACTTCTCCTTCACTTATTGAACAATTTTTATCTGGACCCACAATTTTTTTTGCTTTTACTCTTCCTTTGCTCGTCCCCTATCCCACCAGGGGTAAGGGGAGGAAGTGAGCGAGCAGCTGTGTGGTACTTCGCTGCCTACCAGGGTTAACCCACATGACAATAATTCAGTGAAACACCTTAATATATGATATTAAAGGGCTGAAAATTTCTCTTTTATTACTGAGCTGAGTGCACTACTAACAGCATGAGTTATGAGAAATACAAACTTTAAACTGTCTGACATTACTCACCTTGATTTTATTTAAATCCTGCTTTTTCTGTTAATTGTAGAGAAATTGTCATGTTTTGCTCATAAATACTTGCAATATGAGTGTATGAAAGTGGCATGTTGTTTTCAAAGACTTTAATGATGTCGAATACAATAATTTTTAAGTAATGACTGCAGGGGAGTCAGGGTACTCGACCCCTTTTGCCAGGGTTTTCTCTAGTAATGGAAAGGACTGAGAGTTCACTACCGTTACACAGAGCTGTGTGGAGGGTCCTAACCTGAGAGCAGGCTTGGGAAGTCTAGACTTTAACATCAAGTGGAGTGCCCTCACTGGAGAGTCAAGCCAGATTTTCTTCTACTTCAGTTTGACCATGCAAGTCAGCCTAACCCAGGTGTGAGCAGTGAGCCCTTGCTGGCATGATGGTAGCTAGTGTTTGTCACCCAGATGTAGAAGCAGACATATCCTGATGCCTTAATAAACTCAAAGGTTCTGTGTTTCCTTCACGCTGATTCATAAAAGAGCACGTTTCTTCTTTGGGCATGAAATGGGAGGCACCGAAGACCTACCCACAGTTGACTGACACTGGCTGCAACCTCACCGCAAAGTGGATGACTTATGAAGCTGAGCCCAAAACGTGGCTCAGGTTTTAGCATCTAGCCTAGATAGCAAGCTAGCATAGCTTGAGAGCCACAGTGAGGCTGGACAAGTTTTTAGCTGATGAACAGGAAGAAGATTTATGTCAACCATGTAGTAAATGTCCAATTTAACTCTATAGTAAAGGTATGCGCTGGTGTACTGTCTGATGGGAAGTTTTCCTACTGTTCAGGCAAAGAGAATTGAACTTGGAAAGTATAACTGGGTCAATAATTGTGAAGCATTGTGAGCACATTGTGTTGAAGTCTGGTACCATTCAAAGTGCAAACATGGGGTAACACACAGCACAAAGTATTCCTGCATGTCATAGTCCCTCATCAGAAGGATCTATAATGACCTTCTCTTTCACTCCTGTCTTGAAAGACAGTTTGACTCATATTGGAGCTGTTCAAGCCCTTGCTTAACAAGCTGTGAATGATAAGCACATGTTTTGCATTTTTAGAGCTTAAAAAGAGCCCGTTGGACAAAAGCTGGTTACCAACCAAATCATGTTTTTGTACAACTTGTGCTGTCTTTCAAACTGCACACAAAATACAGGCTATGCTCTTAATGCCATTTGGTTCTCTGATCCCTTGCATCCTGCTGATGCTTTCACTCTTTTTCTCTGTGCAAGAATATCAGATGGCTCCCACTCTCAGCAAAACTGCTGGCAGTCAGCCATTTGGAATAGACAGTCACAACATGCAAAGAGAGGGTTGCCTGGCTTGTTATTAAATAGATTTCACTGTACAAAGAGTGATCCAAAGCTGGATTTTTCCTGGGCAGTGGAGTATTTTAAAGAGGTAACTTTGCCTTTGTTTGGGGGGGTATGCTATTTCTTTAATAATCCCTATATTTCTCAGTCCCACCTCAGTTTTCTAGTTTATTAAATAGAGCTGCCCCTGCACCATGATTGCTTCAAAATGTTTATACTTCAGCCAGAATGTTCCTCATGTTCGACAAATGAACACATACGCAAAGGACAAGCTATCAGTCTTACAGTTCTCATAATGCAGTGTGAACAATGTCAGCGTTAGTACTGTAGGCTGTTTAGAGTAGTATGTGAAAGAGCAGAAGATGAATGAGTATAAACACTGGACCCTCAGGAAATAATCATTGATTTGCTCTTTGATCTGTGTGAGGGGCATCCTGCAGCCTTGCTGCAGGAGCACATGAGTACCAAAAGCAAGTAAGCTCACCAGGAAAAAATGAGTTCAGCACAAGGGCTGCAGAAATTATTGTCCAAGAAACCTCAGCTACAGAAGTTAATGGATAGTTTGTGTTAGGCTGAAGCAAAAATGTTTGCGTGCAGAAGTGTGGATTTTCTGAACCTAATCACCAAGTTCAGCTCAGCAAACATGAGTACCAAAGGCAATGCAAATGAATTAACCTGTCACCACTAGACCTATTTCAAGATGTAATCACTCCCATTCTCAAGGCCATTTCTTTCTTTTCATTTGCCATACACAGGGCTGACATTGCTTTTCAACTGCTTTCTATACCAGATCTGTGAAATTATCCAGGATAAAGAAATCTGACCATGAAAAAATAAATGACTTAAGCTGGATCTCCCAAGCATCTCAGCCCCTCAAACAAGCACTTTTGGTTTTGGGGTCAGGAAAAAAATGTGGTTTTTTCCTCCCCCTAGCTTTTTTTTTTAAAACCATACCATTTTTTTATCAGAGATGTAGATCAGCCCTCATTTGAAAGCTCCCAATGAAATCTTTTGTAATGACACGTGACACGGTAAGTCAAAACAATCTTTGGAGCTGAAGTAGCTGATTAGAAGTATCAAGTAGCTTAAAGTTCCAGCTAAAGAATATAATCAAATGGAGCTGGGCATCAGAAAACAACATAGATATTGCGTTGGTATACTACAAACAGAACGAGGAAGGTTTAATTAAAGGACTTTGCTGAAATAATATCGTTCTAACAAATGGCAGGCTTTTTTCCTACAGATGTTTTCCCTTACACTGCTACCATTCTATAATAACCCTGCTCCAAAGCCCTCAGTTCCTGCATCTGATCCTGGCAACCCCTTCCCCCCATATGTCCCACCAAATGAACTTCTTCAGTCCCCTTTTTAGGTGTTGTGCATGGACTATGGACAACCATGTTAGCACCTTCTGCTTCAGTCCTAGTACCGCAGCCAAAGTATGAGGAGCTGTCAGTGGTACTTTCTGTTCCAAAGTATTGTTTTTGTGTAGCCCAGCAAGTGAGACAAATAAGACACCATAGAATTACTAAAACTTTACATGGCATTCTCAGGCTATGGTAATGGTTTTTTTAAGTGCTTTTAGTTCCTGAAATGCAAGTTGTTATAGAAATGCCAACTATTACTTATCCATCTCAAATTGTGATTTGTGAAAAATCAAACCTCAGGACACATTATTGTGGTGGAGGGATGAATCTTCCATTTTACAGCTTTTACAGATAAAAATGACCTCTAGCCCCAATGCAGAATATGCTGCAGATTAGCATTTAAGGGAAAAGCACTGGAAAACGGAGAACAGGCAAGGAAAAATATCTGGATTGTACACTTAGAAAATGAAGCAACAATAATAAAATGAGTTCCATTTAAATTCAAGACAAAGGGAGATAACTTTAAGCAAACAAAAAGATAAAGCCTGTAGGCAGGTCTTTGATGATATATAATTAGAAAACGACTACTCTGATGCACATAAAAAAATTAATGGACTTTTTAACAGCCTCCAAATGCCCCACATGCCTACATACACAAAGGGATGTCTTAGAAAAAGCATTAGTTGAGGAGACCATTAATTCACTAAATAATGGAAAAACAGCTGGCTTGGATGGTTTCCCAAATAAATTCTCCAAAGTCTTTAGAGAAACTTGGAGGTCCATTTTCTGGGCAACATTCAGCATGGCCTTTGAACGTGGTGATGAGCCAAGACATTTGGCACAATTCTGGTTGAGACTGCACATATCCAGCATCCTTTCATCCATCTGCAAAGGCATTTCCAAAGGGCTTAAATCTATATTTCTGATTACTGAAATAGATAAACTTTGGTAACGGAGATTATTTGGTTATTAATAAACTTATTTACGGCTTTCTCGTATTAATCAGAGTAAGTAACAAGGATCATTACTCATGAAGGACAAAAAGGATTTGCTTGCAATGCCTTAGTTTTTAAAGAGTGATAATAGGCTTCTGCATCTATATCAGCAAATCACATTAGATTTTTTAAAGGAAATATTGTTCCTTAAGTACAGAAAGCTAGGAATTTGTCAAAGCACACTTTTCACCCCATAATATGCTAATTTCTCAAAACACAAATTGTTACTTGGAAAGCATTCCTTTCAACAAATTCCTGAGCTTGAAAAATGTTTGGAAAAGTTTCAAAATTATCAAAATAGCCTGTGTCGTGTTTAGTTCCAGCCGGCAACTAAGCACCACACAGCCGCTCGCTCCCTCCCCCCAGGTGGGATGGGGGAGAGAATTGGAAGAGTAAAAGTGAGAAAACGCATGGGTTGAGATAAAGACAGTTTAATAGGTAAAGCAAAAGCTGCGCAGGCAAGCAAACCAAAACAAGGAATTCATTCACCACTTCCCATGGGCAGGCAGGTGTTCAGCCATCTCCAGGAAAGCAGGGCTCCATCACACGTCAATGGTTACTTGGGAAGACAAACACCATCACTCCGAATGTCCCCCCTTTCCTTCTTCTTCCCCCAGCTTTGTATGCTGAGCATGATGTCATATGATATGGAATATCCCTCTGGTCAGTTGGGGTCAGCTGTCCCGGCTGTGTCCCCTCCCAACTTCTTGTGCACCCCCAGCCCACTCGCTGGTGGGATGGTGTGAGGAGCAGAAAAGGCCTTGACTCTATGTAAGCCCTGCTCAGCAGTGACTAAAACATCCCTGCTTTATCAACATTGTTTCCAGCCCAAATCCAAAACACAGCCCCATACTAGCTACTATGCAGAAAATTAACTCTACCCCAGCCAAAACCAGCACAACCTGTTCAAAATGCAAAATCCAGTCTTTTTCACTAGTGTGCAAAATACAAGATAGTTACAGTGGCGCTTTTAATAGATTGTTGAAGTATGCCAAAGAAATGCTTTAACTGACCTGAACCAAATTCTCCCCCGACTGAAGGGCAGGGCATCCAGACTGAATCCTTTCACTGTATTTCCCAGTTAGCCATTTCGAAAAATACTCCTGAGACCCTGAGACAAGCAGCTCCTTCTGGCCTTCTTACAAGGACTGAGAACCAGATCTATGGATTGTCCATAGCAAGAGATTGAAGATTTTCCTCACACTTTGTGTAGGCCAAGATTGGCACAAGGTTTTCTTAATCTGGACCATTTGCTATCCTTTTGTCATTTTTTTTCCTCACATGAAAATATAATGACAGCAAGAGGATTAATGCATAGGAAAAAATCCGTTTGTGTAATTGGAGCTTGCATTTGTTTTCCTGCGGTTTTGAATCATTTAATGTCCTTATGGTTTCTTCCCTGATTTTTATTTCCACTTCATCATCCTGGTCCTATCAATTTAATGCTCTTACTCATTCTTCAAGCGTTCTGTCACTCCAACCACTTTGTTTCTTCCACTCACCTCTTTCTTTCTCCAGTCCCACTCCCCACTTATTTTCTCTCCCTTCATTTCTTTTATCCTCTTCTCTTTCTCCCTCTCACTATTTTCTCTTTCTTGACTTCCCACCTCTCTCTTCTGTTTGTATTTCTTTCTCTATCCTCCAGTTCTAACTTCACACTTTTCCTTATGCACCAGCTAGCATGGTTTTTCCCTTCTCCCTGCACCCTCCCATATTATTCTCTCTTGGTAAGATATAAAGCTGGATGGCAGTCATCCCATTTGTTGGCATGTTCTTTTTTCTCCCTGCTGCTCCCCCTGCCCCCCCCCCCCGCCCCCCAATATCAGCGTATCACAAGAGGAGCAAAATTAAGCTGTCCACATGACAAGTATCTGTATGTTTCACACACTTTTCATACTGTTTTTCTTTTAATATTACCCGTGGTTGTTTCCTACTTTTCTAAATATTTGAGACTGTCTGATAGACAGCAACTTAACCCAGAGCTTGCAGAAAACTTGTATAATACTTGCGATTATGAAGAAAACCTTGCAAATACCTACTGAATGTGGCCAGTGCAGAGAGGTCAACCTGTACCAGCAAACAAGGCAAAACAGATACTACATGTGCTACTGCGTTTGAGAGGTCTGATGCCTGAAGAAAACTATTTGTATCAATATTATTAACTTTCTTTTTACTAATAGTTCTGGAAGGAACATTCAGTTGACATGTTTTTCCTACAGTCAAAAGCACCATGGATATTACATACAATAGTTTTCTGATCCTTGCCTACATGAGAGCAGGTTGCTCATGTTCCTTGGCAAACAGAATTAAAAATAAAAGCAGAAATGGCAAAAGCAAACTACAGTAACAAGACTGAATTGGCCTGTGGGAATTATATCTACAGCTCACATTACAGGGAAAAGGGACAAGTGTTTCTTCTTAAAGCATGACAAAAGCCACCAATCCATGAACTACACTGCCAATGCGGGTAGCGACACGCATTCAGCCTCTCAGGATTTCATAGTGTGGCAAGCCACTTGAGAGTCACTCTTGTGGTTACCATGTCATCAACTCCTCAATATGCTTTTGCACTCCTACAGCTTCCAGTAATGATTTTTCTCTTTCAATACAATATAATCAGCCCCTGAAAAGTTACGTTTAAAAAACCTAGGAGACAGGGCTCCTTACTTAAGCCCTGAAAGCTTAAGTTTTCAGATCTTGATGTCATTCTCTGAGTTTCTCCAGGGAAAAAGAGGAAAAACAAAATTTGTATTCATTAATTTAGATGTAGCTCAATTAACAGAATATGTTAGTTGCTTAATCCTGTGTAAAAGCCTATTTACTGCTGGTATTTTAAATCCCACTTCAGAGTAACTTTGGAAAGACTGTGTCAAACATCTAAGCCTACACTGTACCTGCTACATGTAAACCTGTTCCTTCCAGTTTTCCCTGGCAGTGACATCTTGAGAACCCATGTATGTTACGCTTTTTCTGTTCACGTGCTTGCAGAGTTATAAAATGATAGGTAACTTATTCAAAGTTTTATGTATACAG
Source organism: Gavia stellata (assembly GCF_030936135.1). Classification (NCBI taxonomy): domain Eukaryota; kingdom Metazoa; phylum Chordata; class Aves; order Gaviiformes; family Gaviidae; genus Gavia; species Gavia stellata. The sequence continues at coordinate 45,364,343 of NC_082637.1, forward strand.
ATCTACTACTTCATTGTCTTACAATGACACATCGCACCTCAGGTACCGGCTAACCCAAAAGCTCTCCGAAATTGGTGTGACTTCCTCTGACTCTGCTTGCCTTTGAAACACACTCTGCATTGCTCTGAGACTCTACTGTGACAGGGCAGTAGACTGGAAAACTTTATAACACTCGGCACGGTCTCCTCCCCCTTTTATAAACAGATATTAGGACATTTAATCACATATTTACAGGTACTCCCTATTCAAAGGTGCTCTGGATTTAAGACTAGACAAAGAGGAGGAGGAGGAAATTCAGCAATGAGCTGAGGAAAGCCCAAAACCAAGGGATGAGTGTGGCTGGACGGCCCTAATGTGCTTAATTGTCCGAAAGGCTGAACTCTCAAACAGGTTTATGAGAAGTGACTAGAAAATAGAAGGCAATGTAGCTGATGGGCTCAAAAAAGCAATTTTAAAAGCAGGGAATGATAGAAACAGCACACAGATGAGTCAGTAGGACATGAGTGGAACAACAACAGCTTGAAACCAGGGAAGAGGAGCAAGGAGGCAATAGGTAAAAAAAGAGGAAGTTTGAGAAGGTGGCAGGAGTTTCAAAAGCAGACAAATTTCCCATCAATCTCAGAGAGTGAAGAGGATGGATATGAGTTTTCAATCAGCCAGAGATGACGAGGTAACAATAGAGCAAGCATGCCTCTGTGAAAGTCTAGACAGAAGTTGGAATGACTATTTAGTTGTCACATTGAAGCTGAGGGTTTTCTAGTGATGGGTGTTTTCAGTAATAGATGTCTTTGGGTTCAAGAATAACTACTGCAGGAAACCTACTTGATGAAAAGTGAGTGCACTTAATATTCTATCATCTTCTCTCAAATGTTGTGTTTGTCAATTCTCTGAGGCTTTGAAAAGCTGAGCTTGGAAAACTGACAATGAAATAGTGGGAAGCAGAGAGTGAGATCACTCCCATAGAGCAGTTGGCCTATGGATACAAACCAGTCTCAAGCTTTTCTAGGGTGTTCCTCATCACAGTAGGTAAACTCTAGCTGTGTGAAGAGATGTTGCGGCAAACACAAAAAAAACCCAAACCTGTGAAGTAAAAAAGTTGACAGAGGAAAAATGAATTCTACCTCTGAAAAAACACTCACAGTCATCTCTCTCTGGTCTTCATGTAAAAAATTTTTTTTTTTGGAAACCAGACAACACTAGAGCTGGGGGAAACATCAGGCAACAAAATTAAACATATACATCTATAAACGATTCACAATGAGAGATGGAACAGACAAATTTTCAACGTTGATGTGAATTATTATACATTTTCTGGACATGCCTATTATTAAAACATTGTCCAAAAGCTAATTTTAAAATGCAAACTTTGCTTCCCTTTGCCTCATGAAAAATTATAGCTGTAAACAAATTGAATTTGTCAGTTAACAACAATGAACAGATCATATACCAGATGTGTGACATACATATATTTCTTAATGTTAGGAAGTCCAAACACAGAACACCAACAAAAATGAGAATTGTGGTCTCAGCCCATACAGAAAAACAAAGTGTGTTCCGAAAAGCCTGTCTCAGAAAATAATTGTCACATGGAAATTGTACAAGCAGCACTCAAAAGTTTTAATTTCCTACTATTTTGCATTTTGCATTTCAGCTCCACTTTCCAGGCTTTCTTAAGGGTTTTCATCTTTTACCTTTGGGCTGGTGAGTAATTGTAGAAACTTCTGCGTATGCCCAGAGGACAGGGTACTGAATATCCTCTTTGGGGTATGACAGTCCTCAGCTTGATGGCGGCATTCAGCGCCTTGTTTTGCAAAGACAGCTTTGAATTTCGGCAGTCAGTGTGTGAAAGTCCTCACTCTACCCTACCCGACACGGTGGGTGCGTCCCGCGGCTCCTTCACCTACACCTCCTCCCTCCTTGCTGCACCCCCCTCCTCCCTTTCTGTCCCCCAAAGGGAAAGCAGCCGCCTGGGAGGCAGCAACAAACTCTGGCCTCCGAAAAGAGGGACAGGGAGACACAGGGAAGCACAGTGGAGAGAAAAGAAAAGAGACAGAAAAGTATCGGAGGGAGAAGAGAGTGGGGAAGAGGGGAGTCCCCATTCCCTGGGTCCTGGGGAGAGGAGCAAGCCCACCGACTCACGCCGTGGGGAGCCACAGTAACGTGCCTGGCAAGTTCCTTCATGAAAGGATCAGAGCAGAGGGGAAGGGTGGAAAAGAGGTTTGAAAATCTCAAAAAGATGCCACAGACATGGAGAAACATCTGGAGGAAACACAAACACTCAAGTAGGAGAAGGCATGCGTCATGCCTGGAGAACCACGTTCTTCCACGCCTCTCCATTCTCTTACTCCTTAAGGGAGGACTGTGGTTCATATGTTTTCACAACATATGCCGCAACATATGTCAGTATGTCACTAATGCCGTATTGATCATTATGATGGCACAGTGCAAACAGTATCAGGGGGATTTTTCAGATATTTGTAGTAAATTACTAGAAGAAGCTTAAAAACATACATATGAGGTGTTAGCAGTTAGCATCCTTCAATCTGGAGGTTTCACACCTTTTTTTTTTCACTTGTAGCAGTTTCTCTAGAGAGTATCCCGTAATAATATTATCTGTAATATAAGGAAGCTCTACATTCCCTTCAGTAATCTTGTGAATTGCCACTTAGTCCTTGCCTACACCTGAAATCCAGAGGAGTAGGCAGTACTCTTTTGGAGATCCTCCATTACTGATAGATGAGAGGCAGAAAACAGTCACATGGACCTTTCAACCCAGGAAATGTTCCTCATTTGATCCTACATGCCCCATGCCATCCTTACTGATTTGTTTGTTGTTCTCTAAAATTATTTTCTTTCCTGACTTACTGTTGTGGAAGAATCATAGGATTCCAAAGCAACATTTAAGGTATTTTTAAGATGAAGAATGCTGGAGAGGAAGGTACATTTGGAAAAGACCTTGACTGACTGCAGAGCCCACCACAGCTCACAAGCCTAAGCACTATGGAGAATCTGTTCTGAAGAGCTTACCCAGGGGACATAGTTGGTACATAGTCAGTTTTGAAGGAGCTCAGCTCCCATTTCAGCATCAGAAAAGAAGCAAATTCTTAAGATGTACAATACTCTGGATTCTGACCTTTCTGGCCATTTTGGCCACATGGGCCAGGATGCAAAAAGCTTGATGCTGAGCACATGAAAGCTGTCTGTAAGTGTGATATGCTTGAAAAGCTGTCCCTAAACCCCAGCTCATCCAACATGTTCACAGCAGTGTGGCAGCTCCAGGCTCAGTCACTTCTGTTGTTGGTGCACCCAGTCCTCATGAAGATGGAGCCACAGACCAACCCTGGTGCTAACACTGCTGAACCCTGTAGTAATAGGTACAGGAATGGAAACAAAGCCTGCCTCTGCAGATGTCCTTTTCCTTCTTCACAATTTCCCAGGCAGATTTTAGCTACTCAAGAACACATCATAACTGAAGTAGCTGAAATGAAAAATAATGAACTTCATACTTAAATGATCTTTTTGTTTGTATGAAAAGAATGAGAAAAATAACATAGATTATGTCTACACTAACTAGAAGGCTCAGACTGGTTCATGTAGCTCATTTTTTGTTAAATAATAGTTAAATAGGGTTGTTTTGTATTTCTAATCAGACAGGGGGATAGCATAAGGTGACAGACCAGTAATATTTCCATTAGACATTTACCGTGATCATGACTGTTTTAACAGCCAACGCTTGGAATTTGTTTGTTTACTGTTTTCTTTTTCTCATCCAGCCTGCTGGGGCATCCAGAACAATTACATAACCTGAACCTTTTCCATAGACTGCACATTGACAGCCTGTGGAAATATTTCCATATACATAATATGGGGACTTCACGTACATACTTCATGTACTTCATTGTAAGGCACAGTTATAGGACAAGACCTACCTTTTGCACTTTAACAAGGTAGGAAACCATGCCCAAGTTACATTTAAGCTGTAAAGCAGTTTTTCACTTGCTGTAAAGGAAAGGGAGATGGAAGTGAGAATTTTCTGCAAAAAAGAGGTGTAAAACTTTTCCTTTTAATCCATACTGCTCCTTTAACAGTCTGGGGTTTGATGTTGTGCTGACTTTGCCTCTGGAAGAGATTACAGCTGCAGCTCTAAGGTTGCTCTCCAATCCTTCAAGAACTGCTCCAGCATGGATCCTTTTCACAGGGTACAGCCCTTCAGGGACAGACTGCTCCAGTGTGGGTCCCACACGGGCTGCAGATCCTGCCAGAAACCTGCTCCTGCATGGGCTCTCCATGGGCTGCAGCTTCCTTCAGGGCATGTCCGCCTGTTGTAGCACGGCTGCAAGGTTTATAGCTGCTCTGGCGTGGTCCTCCATGGGCTGCAGGGGAACAACCAGCTCCAGCATGGTCTTCTCCACAGGCTACAGGGAATCTCTGGTCTGGTGGCTGGAGCACCTCCTCCCCCTCCTGCACCAGTCTTGGTGTCTTGCAGGGCTGTTTCTCTCATGTTTTTCTCACTTTTCTCTCTCATAATTGATGCACTGTGTTTTTTACCCTTTCTTAAATACGTTACCACAGAGGCGCCGCCAGCGTTCCTGATGGGCTCAGATGTGCCCTGTGGTGGGTCTGTTTTCGACGTGGCTGGAACCAGCTGTATCTGACATGGGCTGCCTGCCCTTGTCTCTTCTCACAGAGGCCAACCCTGCAGCGTCCCACTACCAAAACCTTGCCATATAAACCCAATACACCACTTTATCATAACAGTCTCAGTCCTGTGTGCTTGTGTGCAGGAGTACTCCAGCAACAGCAGCTCCATAACTTCTGCCACTGATGTCAGAAGAGCTCTAATGGCATCACCTACATTGGTTTATGTTGGAGATCTAGCACAGAGCCATCACCCACTTAGCAGAGCCACCTAGACCTCATGGGCCAGTCCTTAGACCCAATGTAGAGCAGAGAGCTGAATAAGATATTGCAAAACCAATATATTCTTTCACTTTTGAACATATCAAGCTGACTATTCATAAACTAAGTGAACAAAAAATACAAACAAGCTATTGTCTCCCACCCCCTCCTTTTACAAACACTTCTGTGAAAAGTCTGTCCTTGTTGTCCCTTCTCAGCTCCATAGGTGCTACCAGCAGCAGTGCCAGCTACATACATTTTCAGTCATGGTCTATCTAGACTTGTGATGAAGAGGCTGGTGCTAACACTGCTTAAAACAAAAAAACCTCCCCCAGATAATCTCACCAATGCTAAAGCAATACACGGGTCTCTTCAGAAGATGCATGTGTATGAAACTCAAGTACCAACTCACTGAGAGGTAGTTGTTTGTCTGTGGTGGAAACAAAGCCCCATGGGCCCATCTGTGATAACAAATGAGAACTTTGGCTCTTATCCATGGCAGCTGGTGGAGCTGACCAACACAGACCTAGCCATGGACCATTAAACATGGGGCACAGCAGTGAAAGGAAGAGATTACCTGATTGCAGTGTATTGTTTTATCAGCAGTTGAGGACTACGCTACACAAATAGAATAAAAGTGTAACATATTCATACTCTTGCTTAGGAAAAGAGGCCTGGTTGTATTTGTATTGTGCTCTATATTATATCATTAATGGCTGCTTAATTTGTACTGCCTTTAATTTATGTATGATAGTGCTTCTATGATTACTATTCTATGCACCTGTCTCTGTTGCTGCCTTGATCTCTAAACATGCTTTTTCTGCTTATTCCATGAAATCAGATCAACAGCTCTCTAATGCTAGGTCTATTTGTACAATGCAGAGTAAAATGGAGATAGTGCCTGTTCATGGTCCCTGTGAAAATAATACACCCAGAATTATACCTGCTGTGTTCCAGAATATGTTTTGCTAGAAACAGTGCTGTCAAACAAGACAGCCACCATCAACATAGTCTTATTTTGTCACAATCAGGAAAAAGATATCTAGCAGCAGTTTGTTCTGGGGCATACAAGTATAAGAGGCTCTTCCAAGAATCTTAAATGAGATCATTTTTAGAGAAAGAACAGTAATAGTTCACAGTGTCACCAGAATAGTTGTTGGGTCATTTGTACCAAGACCTCAGGATTCAGCGTTGTGTCTCTGACATGTCTATATTTGCAAAAATAATCTGCAAATGGAAGACTTTTTGTCTTTTGAAAACTGGTTTCCTCAATGTCCCCTCTCAAAATAAACCAGGGGAAGACTTACCATTCTCCTCTGCTTTGGCCAGCACTGTCAGTTCTGTTTCAACTGGAACTTTCTTTGGTAGATTCAGGTTTGTCAGATAAGATTCTTTTCTTGACTACTATTGCTGCCAAGTCAAATAGTTCTCAGGAATCAGGCTACTTCTCTCTTTGAGTATTAATGAGTAATTACCTGACTGGATTTGCACAGAAGTAACTATAACAGCTGTATCTAAGAAAGCGTAAAGTACGAAAGGAATGCAGTTCACTATCTGCCGCTGCTTCATATAGTTTTAGTAGGAGTCAAATACACTGAAAACTAAGCACACGTAAGTGAACATATATATAGTGCAGAAGCCATTCTTGCCTGATATCTGTGTTGTAGGGAGATGTTTGCACAGACCAAAGACCTTGTCTCGGAGAAGTAATAAATCCAGATGCAGCTGAAAGCACCTTCCCATTGCTATTTTAGGGACTGTTTAAAGAGTAAGAAGGGGGTGACGGTGACTTCTAATGCAGGAACAAGTTCTGTGCAATTTTAGCATCCTACTGCATCCTCAAGGAACCGCAAAGGCCAACGTCTCTATAGATCAGAATAGCAATGATTAGATAAAGAATTATATTTTTCTAGTTATTGCAATACACTCAGACAAGGAGAAGAAAGTCCTTCCAGTTGGCACTAATATTTTGAAGGAACTTCAGGCAGCAAGCTTCATGGAATAGAAAGTTATCACTATTTAAATTCTTGCATTTCCCTGGAAAGAAAAAGAATACAGAGAAAACACTACGGTGAATTACCCCAACACTTTAATCTTTTCCTTTTGGCTATTACTTGGCAAATTGTTCATTGGACCCAGTCAAGTTAAAGTCTGCAGGACAGAAATGTACCTTTTGGAACTAGCTGAAAGTATCTTTGGAGAATATGCTCCCTTTCATGTGCAAGTGAAAATGCTTTTATGAGCAATGTTCCAGAAGAGAGAGCCTTTTCAAAGCTGGGCATCATTGGTAAGAGCAACACCATCACCCACCCCACCACCACCCACAAGGGCTTTAGTTAACTCCGGCGATAAGCATACACAATAGCCTTTAGAGAGTGACATAAGGAAATACGAAGAAAAGCTGACGTAAGAGAGCCAAATCTATCTGAGCCTGTCTCAACAGCACACTGCCTCCGGCTTTGAGCCCTTTGGGATTTTTGAGAGTGTTCTGTGGATGGTTCCAGTTCAAGTTTCTGAAGGATGTGTGCTCACATTCCCTTGCCTTTGTGTATGCCTTTCCCAAATTTTCCCATTAGCACAATCACAGATCTGAGAGATGAAGAACAGACCAAAGTAGGTAGCAAGTGCTTTGCTATCTCATATTATTTAATGAAATATTTCTCAATTGGAGTGAAAGTAATGGAGAAACCCTCCTTATTTAGGTTTTGAGAAGGCTATACTCATCCAGTCTCTTTTAAAGAGCCTTTTAAATTCTGTACAAGCTCTTGCAACTCACTGTGAGCAGGTTACTGTTCTATGAAGTGGATTACTTTGCCATGTTTAACAGTAAGTATTTAAACTCTTGAGTCGTGGTTCTAGTATCTCTGGAAGGCAAGGGAGGCTCTTTGTGCTTCCCTCTTCCCTGTAAATAAAGAGTTTGCCAGACACTGCAACTATTGATACTCCAGAAACAAGTCATTTACTCGAATCGCATCTTATAAGGATGTCTTGTCATTGCTTTCTCCACAACACATAATTTCCCTCTCCTTTCCAAGGGTACCGTTTTCTACCATGCTACACATGGTGTATGTCATCCTTAATATGTTTTTTCTTAACCCCCTTTACCACAGTGAGCTGATTCCTCCTGCTCCCCCTTACCTCTACAAGGCAACTAAGGAAAACTATACCAAGCATATGAAAAGCCTTACTGTGTTTAGCAAGCCCCAAAGCAGAGGACATGCTGAGAGCTGGTCCGGTGGTGGAGATTTCAGTAAAATGGGCTTTGGAACTGTTACTGGTGTTGCTGTCCTGGGCCATGCATGAGTTTTGGAAACCTTTAGCCCCATACTACCTTCAGCTAAGTAGTGTGGGGATATTATAGCAAGGTGCACAACTACCATCCCACACCACAATTTTGTTGCAAGTTTTTGCAGTATCTAAGCCTTTATTTATTCCATAATTCATTCCACTACTTTCACTAAGGTTACTACAGACAGGCATTAACACCCTTCACCACAATCTACAAAGGCAATAAGAAATCTGGGGGGATCAGCAGGCAGCATTTTAGGAAAAGATAATTTTTCAGGGATGGCTGGGTGGCACTCTGAAAAGTGAAGCTATTCAAAGTGCCCACAGTGGCCCCTTAAAAGCAAACCACCCTGGCCAAAGTATATCACATTTTTATATTACCTGAAAAAGGGGGGTAGTTAATAAAGGTATTTAACCTGAAATTTTAGGCAACAAAACCCCCAAGCAGGCCATATATATACAACTAAAAAGTCTGGATACTTGTATAGCTACGTGTTTTCTTGGGAAGAGCTTTTACTGATTGTGTTCCGCCATCTAGTGATCCAAGAAAAGAAAAATTCCAGCACCCCTGTGGTGGTGTGTGAAATCAAAACAAATGTCACCAAGAGTAAAAGCAGCAGATACAGAAAGCAAGATGTGAAAGCCATGGACTTGTCAGAAGAAGAAAGGATGAAAGCAGGGAAGCAAGAGGCTTTGGAATACAACAGTTACCCGCTAAATGAAGCCTGACCTGAAATCTCTGTCTGGGCTCTGCCGTGGTTCTATTATGGCAATTATGGCAGCACAAGGAGAAAACTGATAGCTCTGAGGCAGCTCTGCAAGTTTTTCCGGGTGGTTTCAGGTCAAGCCAGATACTGCAATCACTTATGCAAGGTAAATGTATAATACAGAGAGTACCTCAGTTGACTTCAGCTGAGCTGTTTGCAAAAATAGTGTGTAACTGCAAGGACAAATTCCTTTTTTGAAATGCCTGGGCATGATTATTCAAAAAACTGGGGAAGCTGAATGTCTTTTACTTGGCATTAGTGAATTGAAAACAGAAAAATGCTTTTTTCAGTGGCTTCTTGGGGAAGTACCTGTAACACAGAAATGGTTCAAAATAAACAGATAAGAGACTTTGGAGCCTTTCCCTGTGTAATAATTGGCGTAATATGGCCAAATAGGCAACTAGAGTCAAATGACAGTTTTGTAACACAAGTTCAGTCAGCAATTAAGGATACTTGGAATATTTGGGGTCATGGAGATAATAAAGCAACTATGGAAGGTAGTTGAGATGGTGTGATATAACGGCAGTCATTTGGTACAGGCAACAATGTTTTTGTGTCTCTGCTATTATTTGAGCTCAGATGCTACAGCAGTGCAATAGTGTTTGTTTAGAGGGGGGCAATAACATTGGTATGAACCTATCCACAGTCTTTTTCTTTTACTTGAACCAGAGTTGTTAGTTCAGGAAAAGTGTCAGATTGGTGGAGTCCTATCTGTTTCGCTCCACATATTACAGGACATCTTGAAAAACAAGTGTTAAAAGCAAGTAAGACGAATGTAAAGAAGATGCTTCATAACAACTGCACCTGGCACTTAGACATATTAGAGGTAAAGACTGTCTTCACTAAGTCTCTGCTAACTAGCAATAACGATTAACACAAGGACAAATTTTAGAAAAATAGAATGGAATGCCAAAATAGTGCCCTAGAGTTAACTTGTCTCATTATAATCTCATTATAATACTAAGGAACACACCTCCTAGCTAGAAAAGCCCCAAACCAATTAAGCCCTCTACTCTCTGAGCATGTGTGGTTAATTAAAAGAGAACTATAACTTTAAGGTGAAGTAAGAAAAGTATTAACCAATAGTTAATTAAGGGGTAGAACCAATAGGTGTAACTGACTTCGTTGTTAACTGTTTGAAATACCTGTCATGATTTTAACCCTGTGTGCAAGCCTTGAGGAGAAATCCCCTTGCACCCGGCGCCGCAATATACGTGCCTGCTTTATAACTCTCTGTGAGTTGTGAAGTTTGTTTCCACGTGTCACACATGTAAGAGCCTCTGACAGAAACTAAGCATATAATGCGTAGTTCCTCATTACTTTTCAGTACAGAATGGAGGGAGTACAGGCTGGAGGGAGCTCCCAGGTGTGTAATCTCACAGCTGCAAAGGTCCTGCTCTCCCATTTCTGCTAACAATTTTTGCTGTACTGCAACTGCTAACACCCCCAGGCTATTGCTTCATTTTACAGATCCGGAACAGAGACGTCACAGAGCTGAGAAACTTTCCCAAGTACACATGGGGCCTGTGGCAAAACTCACAACTGAACACAAATCCAGGTTTATGATCCTGTGCATGGGGCCATTCTCCCTAACACGGGGACTCCGAATGTTGCAATGCGGTTGCTGCTGAGGTAGGAACATTTCCCTAGCCTGTGGAAAACAAGTAAGCAACAAGGCCCAATATTTCTTACATATGTTTAATCCTGGTAACATGCAAGATTTTGCACGTAAAAACTCAAGTTTTTCTCATTTCATCTAGGCAAACGTGGTCCTGAACTTGGTGGCCCTTGCCACCGGGGAACGTGCAGTGATCTCGCGTAGGGCGCTCACATCTCCCTGACATTGCTAGCCACCTGACATCAAAGGCACCAATCAATATAGCAAAAAGAAAATATCTGTTTTCACTATGGCAACCATGGCAACCCATGCATTCTGATCAATGCTTTTTGAGGTAGTGCACTGGTTGCTATAGCATATCCCTATGCTGCAGAACGCCATAGCAACAAGAAAATGCTTTGATTTTCTTTTTTCTTTCTGTAAAACCATCATAAAGTAGTTCTGAGCTAAAGAGTAAACTGGTTTTCACTAGTCAGTTTTTCTGAATATTCTCAGGTTTGAGATTCAGAGCTTCACGAGGCAAAACAGAAGCATGCGTACAGTTGCACTGATTGTTATACAATATTGTATTAATTGAAGTACTTCCACTGGCTCCTATGGACTGATAGACTTCAAAACTAGCTTGAAATCAGAATGAAATCCAAGGAAAAAATTCTCCTCTGATTTACACTGGTATACATGTATGGTAACTCCAGCTTCAGTGACGATCCCCCAAGTTTAGACTGATGTAAACGAGAGGAGAATTTGATTCAGCCTCTCAAACATGGAGGTTTTGTAACCTGCCATTTGTTTTTATGTTTGATATCAGATAACAGCTTGGGATAGCTGCAGGCCTACTTATTCCATGGGCCTGCTTGCAGAGTCAGGGTGGCGCCACACGGGTGAACGGTGCCCACAAACACCAAACTCGGGGCCTCACACCAGCTGCCCCCAGGGCATGTCCGCCTGTGCCTTGGGCTGCCAAGGAGGGCTCTGTGCTCCCCGTGCCAGGTACCTCACAAGGGCAGAGAGCTTCCCTTGCCCTGCACCAGTGCCCTAGAAGCAGATTTGTCTTCTACCTCTGCTGGTGGGGCTGAGGTTCAGAGCCACCTTCCCAGCTATACACTACTGCTGAGCAACATGCTTAAGTGACTTTGAAGCTACCTGTATCTGGTTGAAATTTGGAGGTCTGTTAGTGATTCACAGACTCACAGAATTTGGGAACTATGGATTTATGGCACTGCATAGCGAGAAGCAGTCTGACCACTGCATAGCGAAAACTGTTTCAGTCTGAAGAAGAAAAGAATTGGCTTTCATATTCTGTATCTTTAGCATCTTGTCTCTCTCTACTCATGTCTTTTGTGAGAAAGAGGTGGTACCTGGTTTGGAGAACACTTACTTGGCTCCATAACTTGCTGTAGTGACTTGCCACTTCGACATAGTCAATTAGTCACATGTTCACAAAGGTATGTATGTTGCAAGTGCTGCTGTGGTACGTAGGATTGGAAAAAGAGTTTGTTCCTGAAAGTGTGCTTGTTTTTTCCAACTGCCTCTCAGCCAATTAAAATAGAAATATCCCTATTACCTACCAGCCTTGCCTCATTTACATATTTCAGTGCTTTTCTAGGTTGGGGCCGGAGAGAACTTGTCTTACATTAAGGATAGTTTTCTTTGATTGTATATGCCCTGAGCATGATACAATCCTAGAATGGTTTCCTGGAACTGTTGTACACTGAACTGTGTAGAACGTTTCCTGGAATTTGTACCGGTTATTTTTAGTGACTAACTAACACTCTGTGAATGCTACAGTGCAAAGCTCCACAAGGCTGTTACATACGTAGTGACATCCAGTAGGTTGCTACTGAGGGTGACAGATTGAGTCACGCCACCTGTGCTTCACTAACTTGTCATCTGCATTAGTTACAACCTATTATTCACTACCATGACAATAACTGCAAAGCAGGTTAAGCTCTCCACGTTTTGCAAGACCTGTGAAACAGGGATACCTCCCACATAGGCTTCATCCGTTATTTATTCCATTATCTCCAAAAGGTTCATGTAGATCTTTGAATATATACAAATATAGAGTGCTAGCAAGCATTTAATTGAATCAAATGTTTCTTCTCAGGTCTATGTTGCAGGTTCATTGTCATTGGCAATCATGTTGTTGGAAATGCGTTCCTGGGCGCTGATTGTTCAGGGTCCAAGCTGCCAGGTTAACCCTGAGCAGGTGAAATGCATGGTTCCCTTTTTGTGCCGAGAGAGACACAAAGACCTCGACACTGAACTCCTAGCTCCATCACAAGGACAGAGGGAAAATAGTCCCTTGAAAGCATGATGGTGTTTGTCAGCGATCCACTCCTGCTTTTGCTGCTTTTTTTGCTACTTTTAGGATGCAATGTCCCATAATATATCATCTTTTGATTAAGCCATCAGCAAACAAGGTGGGCAATCTCTTTGACCAGGTGTAGGCAGAGTAATGTCACATATCCTCTGCTAAAATTGCCTTCCATGTAATCCTGGTATAGAGGAGTCCTAAAAAAGAAAAGAATCACACCACATCTCTTCTGTGGGAGGAAGGCTGCTGCCTCAAGCTATATGAGAGGCTTTTTTAGAATTTCATACATGGCTGTCTTTAGTAGCTGGAGCAGCCCTTTTGACGAGCTTACAGTTGCGGGAATGGGAAGAGCAGCCATTTCAAAAGGCTAGTATTAAATAAAGCATGCTAGGGAACAGCAAAGAGGGAGAGTACCAGTGATGACTTATAAACTGGGGATGTGGGGTGTGTTCTGCTTGACATTGAGAGTTAATGTTTCTGAATAATTTCCCTTGAAAGAATACATGTCTCTATTTCAGACTCTAAACTTATTTGAAGCTAAACCCTGCTATAACGAGGATGCTGGCTAAAACTTGTGGACCAAACCCATGCAGTTTCTTTAGGACAAGTTTGCATAAAATATTTGAGCATATTTATGCCATAATCAGGATTAGCAACATTCTTTAAAAGCACTCAAAGCTGCCATTGACATGCAGTCTCCTAAATCTAGGTGGATAAGGCCAAAGAAAAACAGCTGATATGAAACCCGTGATAAAAATCACTACTAGTAGTAATACTGGCATATATAATTTTTCAGAGCATTAAGTTAATAAACTGAGTACTTTTACAGGAAACTAGCATCTATTACAATAAGTCCAAATAAATTCCCCCTGAAAATAGCTGTACTGGCAGCTGTCTAGGTTCATGAATCTGGATTTCGCAGAACAGATTCTGCAATAATAATGGGAGATTGAAAAGTTATTGTTTTATCAGAATAGACTGGTTCATTTCCATCTGCACAAGTTTTATTTGGAGGCTATGTAAGGACTTTCTGATGTTCCTGTACTTCAGTTCTTAGTTTTTTTCCCAAGTCTTTGGCATTAACAATGTCATAGGTTAAGAAAATATATATATCAATCTTTTGCAAAACAATCTGCAAAGAACTTTTCAGTTTTGGAGTGCATGAAAGGTCTGAAGCTTAAAAACATAACAGACTTTCCTCTTCAAGAGGATCTTCTAGAGGTCTTCAAGATCCATTAAGGGAGTAGCAGATTGTGACCTGATTTTACCCACATCTGATTTGTAGCACAACTCTGTTGTTTCTGGTAGGAATACTGCTTTGAGTTCCTGGTTGGTGACTCCAGGATCGATTTTCACGACTGTTAACAACAAAGATTGAGAAGAATCGATACAGGAAGCTTTCCTTGGAGTTTGGACATTTCCATTCATATGAGTTACCTCTAAACAGGGACCAACCTCCTGGATTAAGATGTGGCCTGGATACCTCTGTGGGTAGAAGGAGGGGGACTGGGGCACACAGTGGCTAGTCCCTGATTTGGGTGCTTCAGTGACCAAGCCGGTGGGGTGCAGCACATGTTAGCACCTCAGTTCATGTGCAGCCATAATCACCAGAAGAAATGTGCAGAGATTTCTGAGAACAGTCATTTATCTTCGTGCAGTAAAAACACTTATTCGATATCAAAAAGAGTAGAAATACTACTACGAATGGATCCCAATTCTAAATATTATTTCTAGTTCACAACTTTCTGTAGGTCGTAGTCAAATCCTCTGAATCTGTTTTTCTTCTTGCCTACAGCAGTTTAATTCTACAGGTTCATCAGTTTCGAGGTGGAAATTAAATCAGGAGAATCAGGCTCGGAAATGTGCTCCCTGTCTTCTCGTCTGTAATGGGAGAAAAGGTCTGCAGCATGAGGTGTCCTGCATATATCCCAGTTTAATTTATGAGTAATTCCAAGCAAGTCAGAGGAATTGGGCTAGTAAGAGATGGGAAATAAAGGTTGGGGGTTCGCACTTGTTGTGGAAAAGGAAATTTTTTATTGTATTTCTACCAAGGAACACAGCTCTTTTTTATGATTTATCCCCCCCAAAAATTAAGGCTTAATCCAAGTGCAGTGAAAAGCAGGTCGATCCAGTATTTGGCAACATCCTTTCCAGGAACTCAGGCTATGGTTTCCTCCAGGGAAGATCTCCTGCGAATGATTTACACTGGGGAAGGAAATAAAAGTAGAAATCAGATATACTGCTTTTCTTTTATGGGAATATATATATCTATATCTCTATATATATCTCTCTATATATATCTTTACGTATATATAGTATATGTACACACACATATGCACAGACACATGCAAACACACACACTCACACTTTCTTCAAAGCAACTTTAAATGTGTTAAAATTTTCATGAGAAATGAAACAGAGAGATTTTCCAAACACCAGCCATTTGCCACGACCAGATGTTCTTCCTTTTTCGGCATAAAGTCCTCGTGCCTTGGGGGTATCTTCCTAGATAACTGAAATGATTGAGGGTTTCACTTCACTATTCAAGGTTTTTTGCATCTTCAGAGTATTTGCTCAACTTTGATTCTGGTGAAATCAGAGCAAGTTCTTGTCTTTGTAGCAACCTAGAGTTAAAATTAGTGTGATGAGGAAAAGTTGGAGTGATGAAGAAATATGAATGGAAGAATGTACCCAATATCACAGACGATTTTTACTGTACAAAAAAGTTTTTGACACTGGTTCAATGTTACGATAAACTCATTTCGAGCATAAGGTTGCAAGAACAGAAATTCCTTGCAGTGATACGTAGGCACTGATGTTCAGGCAGAAGCTGGTGATCTGGATGCCAACATGAATAATTCTTTTAAATTACATTTTTGTGAGTAGTTGAAATCTAATAATGATACCATAAAAATAAGGCCACCTTACATATTGTATACGCCCATATTCGAAACTACGTTTTATGCCAAGGCATGGAAGGAAGAAATATATGTGTCAAAAGAATAATACATGAAAGAAAAATCACCCGAAGTTAGAATTGGTATTTTGATTCCTAAATGAGGAGTTAGACATCATAAGAAATTTCAAGTTGCCACAAGTCTTGATACTAAGAAGATGTAACAAGATACCTCTCTACTACACACACACAAAAACCTGGTTTAGTTAAGTGAGGGGGTGTGAAGGCAGACACAGTGAAATCAAAGCAATTCTGAAAAATTTCCCCATTTGAGGATTTTGTTGAGAGAATTCTTGCAGGTTAGATTACAGCAACATCACTGTTACATTTACATTGTATGGTTTTATTGTAGACAAATGCTCAATCTTAAAGCATTGTGTTTGCTAAAAGAAATGTGAAAAGAAGGATGAAGTTCCATTTTCAATAGCAGGGAAAAATGATGAATGACAGTTTTTATTTCTAAAGCAATTAGTTGTGAAAACGGAAAAAAAAGCAGCACAGTAGGACAAATTTAAAAGGTTCTTGCCATCTTGCCATAATCTAAATACATAGACCTTTGGTTCTTTGTGAGATAGTGTTAAGTATGTCTGAATATATTCCTTATTTAATATCATTATTTCTTTATTCTCCACCTTGGATAGAGAATTACCAAATACAATTTACCTCACAATATTTTTCTACTTCAAACATGTGTAAACTTTTCTATGTAAACAGGCATGATTACTATTATCTTCAGCCAGATTTATAGACAGCAGAAGGAAAAGCACCTGGCTTTTTTCAGCTAGAGTTATCCTCAGATACTATGTTAACATTATGTTAGTTCAAATATTTGATTTATTTTTTGTTAATATTTGAGATGAGCCTGAGCTAGACCACTGAATCTTTGCATAATAATCTATCTTTAGCCGTTTGGGAAGCTCAGGTTTGGACAAAGACGTTTTGAGTTCTCTGTCAGTTCTCTGTGTGTTTGGCATATAATGCAGAAATGCTTGAGACAAGGAAAACAATACAGCAGCATTAAAATATTCATTTCTTTAAATGATGCAAGTTCATGGAAAGCAGGTACCCAAGGAAAAAAGCCAAATACAAAAAAATAAAATTAGGCTTTTAGAGAATACATTAGCTCCCTAAATTATGCTATAGAAGGATACAGAGTTCCTCAATACCTGGTGAAGAGTTGCTGGCAGCATTCAACTAGCTCTGTGCTATTGGCAGGGAAATCTGTGGAGTTGAAGGCATTTCCTAATAAGATGTGGCAAGGAACTTCCAGACCAGGGACAGTGAGCATTCCTGTGAAGCAAGTAACAATTTTCTTAATGAGTAATGAAGAGATATATAACACTTGGGGATCTCAGTCACTGGGTATGGTCAGATGAAACATTCTGGCTGATACGAACTCACCCTTTGAGATTTATTTCTGAAGATGCAAAATTAAAACCCTTGAACTGTGGGATTTTTAAAAAATCTGAATCATTTTACAGAACTGGATGAAGGAGTGACCACAATTTTTTTTATGTGTAGAAATTAAACTATGGTAACCCATTACACTTAGAACATTTTATTTTTCTGCCCCTTTTAATGCTACTAAAAAGGTATGCTAATGGCTTTCTCCCTGCTGGGCCGGTGTGCTTTCATTAACTAAAATGGAGCTATGCTATATCAGTGCAAGTCAATATAGGACTTTTTTTTTTGTTTTGAATGGAGATAGTTATGGTTTACTTATCTTTGCTTTGCTAGGTGTTCTCCAAAATCTCCTATAAATAGTAACGTCAGCATTCATTGCAGTAATGGAAACACAAAAATATGAAAGTGACAGCTCCTTCTTGTATGTAGTGTTGTGGAACCTGGACATATTTTTAATATGTTCTCTCAACTGAGGTAGTAGAAATTGCTTGGCTCTTTTACCTTCTTCTGGGCATAAGGAAAGCATTTGCCATGGCAGGAGTGGGTAGAGTGTAATTTTCTTTCCAAAGCAGATTTTATTGTTTCAGAAAGATTTCCCAGTGGCTGTTCACAATTTTATGTTTAAGGCCAGGATTTTGAAATGACACACTTTAGTAAGGTTTCCTGATTCCTCAGTTGTACACACTAATGTCATGTTTTAAAATATTATGGAGGGCTGTGAGACTAATGATATTTCAAGTGTACTAGTTCTATAACCTTCAGAAAATAGCGTGGGCTTATCCTTAAAATGCATATGTTTCTGTTGCTACAGTGAACACAACAGGGTAGGGAAGCTGTGGTAGAAAGAGACATGCTGTTTTCAGCTATATAAAACACCAAGGTCTTTCTTCACTGGAGGAATATGAGTGCTTTAACCTTCATCATGCAATTCTGCATATCACATGCTCAGAAAAGAAAGCTGGGAAAGGGATTGTTGAATACCGGGGATAAATTTTACCTGCTGAATCATACCTGGTCAATTAATTAATCTTTTGAATCATTAATGTTATGTTCCTTTTAATTTCCTCCCCAAATTGGCTGTTACATTGTGACTCTTTACTCAGCTTGAAGGTGAGACTTTGAAAACAAGATCTGCTGTTGAGTCCCAGTTTGGGACAGTTTCATTAACTTAAATACTCTGTGGGACTACCATCAGCCCAAAATATCTGTTTGACATTAAGGCAAAAAGCTGTTCAGCTTCCCCCTCCCTCTTTCTCTGTTACACCCTCCTTTCATTCCATTTCTCTGTTTCTGCTCCATAATTACTTCTGCATTTCCGTAGCCAGCGGCGTGGAGGAGGGCTTGTAACTCATCTATAACTTTCTTCGTTCATGAGTCTTGTGTTACACCCAGACTAACAAAAAAAGAGATAAGGCATAATGGAAGGAATAAAATAAGTATTTTCATATTCCAGTTTTCAGGAACCTTTCGTCGCATACTGACTTTTAATCCTGCCAGACCCGAAAATACTAGCGTTTGAGTGACCGAAGTTGCCCAGCTGTGCCTACCGTACCGACACACTGCCACCCTGTGGTCGCTGACTGTAAAAGACACCAAAATTGGGTACGGTACCTGCAACGCAGGCTGTCATGAAACAGGCGACAGTTCCCGCAATCATTGCTCTGAAAGCACCACCAGCTATTTCCTTTTTTTTTGAGGGAGCAATGCTTGCTAGGAAGAAAATTAAAGTGTGTGTCAAACATAAATGCATATAGGTATAAAGAAGATGAACCTGCCAGCTCTCCCACCACAAGAGAAAACTCCCACCCTGCAGTTTTAACCAGGAGAAACAAGGAGGGAAAATGAGATATGTTTAGTGGGCTGTTTGAAGGCCTACTGCCAATGTTGGCTCCTTCTGTTAAGAAGGTGGCTTGTGCGTAAAATGGCGACTTCTGTTTGCTTTGGCAGTTTGCATGTCTGCGCTGGCCGATGGCAGCTTTCAGAAGCAAACCCTGGGCACGGCACCGGGGTCTGACCCCATGGCTGGGTCCTGCTCCTCTATACTGGCCCAGTGCTGGCTCCAGGGTGAAGGTGGCCACCAGCAATTCTGGCCACCTGGTGAGGAACCCAGATGGTTTTTTAATTTTACTTTTCCCCTCAAGATCTGAAAAGCCTTTTTTTTTTTTTTTTTCCTTTCCCTATAAGCCTACTGCATATATGTGACATTTTTACAGGAAACAGCCAACTTTGTCTTCCAAACCAGCAGGCTACAGAGATGGTTTGCTCCTTCTGAAGCCTGAGGGCTGTAGTAGCTCAGGCTCATGGTGTGAAGGCTGGACGGGGAGGCCTATCATCAGGGTTTGGTCCCCTCCCTTTGCCCTTAGCCCCTCTCCCAGTACCTCCACGCCAAAGCCTGCACCCTTCTGGGAGCCCTTCCATGCACAGTTGGATGATGGGTCTTGGCAGAGCAGCTGCTCAGCCCCTAATGCTGCTAAGCTTCACCCACAGCATGTTTGTTTGGGTGTTTTCTTCGGGATTTGCTTGCCAAATAAATTGTCCATGAAAGGTGTTCTTACTCAGGCCTCCTATTACCAGTCCTAGGGAGCCGAAGTTGGCAAACCCACAAAGAGCATAGGTGGCAATGACTTCAGAGCGAACCTGGAAAACAAACACATACCATGTTGAGTGGGGTGAGACAGCTCGTGCTGATTCAGAGGTCTGAAAACATGTGGCTCAGGGCTCTGAGTACTGAAATCACTCTGTTTTGCTTGGTTGCTGCCCCGGTGTGCGGCTTTCAGCAAGGTAGGCTCATTCTCTTTCTGAAAGGTGCAGGCTTTCATGCCCGCTGCCTGTGTGAGGGCTCATAAACTATGTGATAGTTTTATTTTTCATGTATATTGCTGTGTTTTGTTGAATTGAGTATGAGTAATTAAAGACAAAAAATAATTCTTATCTTACTAGTGGCAATTTAGCTGCTGTTTTTTGAAGGTATGAGTCAGAGAGCTTTAATTCAGCTTGTTGTTCATAGCTGCACTGCCTCTATAACACTGTTGAAACCTCAAGTTTTGGTATGCACTCCTTAATTCTTTGCCCCTGAACAAGCAGAGGGCTCCATGCACAAAGCTGCTCTGTGCATGCTCCACCCCGTGCACAGAGGAAGAAAAGGGAAATGCGTCTCCTAGAGAGTGGGTGCTTTGATAACAGGCAGAGGGACATTATGATTTTGGAATCCCCATTAGCAGCTTATTTCCTTCCTGACCTCAGTCACCTTCCACCCCTTGGGCAACACCAGCTCAGTCTGGACCTCAGAGCAGAGACAAAGTTGGGTTGGCCTTTGTCCCCATAGAGGGACCCCTCACAGGACACAGAATGACTTTGGGTGAAATCAGGTTACAAACGTGGCAAACGTTGAGACAAATGTAGTTCAAACATTTTGGGAAAGGAGGCAACATATCTCAGGAAATGGGGTTTTGTCCCCATGGCAGCTCTGAACTCCTATTTACTGTGTTTTACACCCAAGCTGAAGATGCCTGAGTGAGTGTTCTAGTAGGTTTCCTGTTTATTAGAAGTTTCTCTGTTTCTATTCCTGTTTTATGAAAACCAATTTGTAGATATTTCAATCATTCTGTACAGATGCAGGAAAATGCTTTTCAAGTACCCACTCTTCCTGCTTTTCCTAGAAAAGGCTTTGTGTACTGTGATTTCCCTGCTTTCATTTGCAGTTCCCTAGCTCTGAAAACAGGAAGCCTTGTTATTACTGACTCAGGTGAGGGAGTTCAGAAGACCACTTGTTTGCTCAGATTGAATATCTGTGCCTGGATGTATGAGAGAGTTCTGAAGCTGAAGAGCAATTAAAAGTGGAAGTCAAGTGCGCTCTCATCTGAACCGTTGTGTCATAATTAAAATGGTTACTGGGCAATTTTTACTAGTGTTATGAATGAAAATTATTTTTATATCTCAAGAGTTTTTACCATGGAAGCTTATACAGCTCTACATAGGTATTAGAAGTGAACACGGAAGTTCTATATGACATCTTACTGAAAAAAAGGAAGAAAAGGTTAAATACAGTTGATGGTACCTGAATTTTAAGGCTGACTTCCAGATTAAAAAGAAATATTCACTCATTCAGGAGTTCAGAGCCATACTCCCCTTGTAGAACGTAGCATGACTATAGCAGGGCAGATCAAAGGTCCATCTAGCCCAGGATCCTATTTCCAAGAATTCCAGGAACACTGGTAATGGATGCTCAGGCAAGCATGTGAGTATTTGCTCAGACCACCTGGCTTTCTACCTCCACTTGTGAAATATGTTCTGATAATAAGGAATGCAAGTGGTCAGGAACGTGGTTTTGGTTTTGTATATAAGGCAAGTATCCACAGCATCATGCCAGATTAAATGAGGATTAAAAGCTGTACAAAAGGATGCTTCCTAATTAAGGTCCTGTACAGTGACAATTTGTCTTCACTTGAGGAAGAAAGGCCACTGCAGGCATAAAGCCAGATATCATGGTTTTTGTTGCCTGTGCTTAGAATGAGGACAAATTCAGCCCAGGCTGTGCATGCGGATGCCAGATGGGGGAGCAGTCATGGTTGCAAAGGCCAGTTTTGATCACTGCATGCTTTGCCCCTGTGCACACACCTAGCATAGCCTTTATATTGCCACCTTCTAGCTTTCCTCCTCAGTGAATTGTAGTAAGAATTATGTATCCTGGTGGGTGAATCTGGGTGGATGTGTGAATGAGAGGTGGGCCCAGGCTTTGGCTGGAAATCCTCATGCAAATTACCTTTCATTGGCAGTTGAAACAAACTGGTTGGACTCCATGCAGCAAGGGAGGTGTTATGCCATGTAATAAATGTCTTGTATTACTGCACAGGGGACAAGAACCTCCAGCAGACGTGTGCCAGTAATATCTTAAATGTCATCAGCGAAAACTTGCTGGATGTCTCTCTTGAAGCTTAATGCTTGGCTAAGCCTCTGCAGGCAGGAAGATCCTCCAGTTCTTGCCCAGGATTTTCGTGGGAGAGTATCTCATAGGGACGTGCTAGTGAAGAATGAGGTAAGAAGAAACTCACCTTGAAGACAGCCTTGGTCTTATGCCCAGTGTCCTGTGGGACATTTCGTGTTCCCCAAAACTATGCCTTTCTTTTGCTATTTTTGTTTGAGATAGCTAGTGTGATGACAGTCATGGCAGCCTTGCAAAGCAAAGCTGTATTTTCATAATTGAACTCTGTCACTGAAAAACACACTTTAGAATAATATGCCACCATTATCCCTTTGTGCCCATGTTAAAAAATAAGTTGAGTTTCAGCAGAAAAGTATTAGGTCCAATAATTCCGTAGAATAGAAAATGTTACTTACAGTCATATACTGTTTCACACCATTAATGTACATGCTCCCACCCTTTTCTCGGTTGTGAATCAGTTTTGAGAGGCGCTCATAAGCCACAAATTCATTGAAGAAAGTTTTGTAACCTAATAGTCCACCGACAATAAAACTGTCTTCCCAGTCTACCCCCATCATGAAAGAGAATGGCATGAAGACATAAGCACAAATGTTCTGCAAAATATATAAGACAAAGCAAGTCAAAAGATACAGTTGGTCAAAGAGCAATGGCATGTGATAAGTTCTCTAAACTTAAAATAAGGATTTTTTTTATTTCAGCAGAGGAAAATTGGCCTTGAATTCTTACTGCCAACACATCTGGGAGACTGAGAGTTTTTGATAGTGAGGTATGCTTGAGTAATTTTAAAAAGACTAACCCAAAATCTAGACATAACAAAGTCATTAGGCATGTCCCTAATTTTACACCTGAAGTAAAACAAAATTTTCTGTGCCTGTTGTCCCCAACAATGGCTTCAGACTGGGCATAGTGTTTGAACCAAAGGAGGAGGGTTTAGTTAAAGGAACTGGTAAGAGAATTGAGAAGTCTTGTTCTTTCTGATTAAATCAAGTGTGTTAATGAACATGCTTAATTACCAGGTTATTGGACCCCAACTGGTGTAAACAAAAGACTTGTCTCTGCATAAAAGCTGTGCATCTGACATAATTAAAGCTGTACCTTTTTTCCCAGCATTAAAAGTTTTATGCAAATTAAAAAAAATCCCTTGTCACAGTATAGCTTACTTTTATATAAGAGAGAAAATAGCTCTAGCTGTGAAAAGGTTTGGTCAGATTGTCTTTAGTGAATGTAACTGAGGTATTTAAGCAGTTACTCTTCCTGGTTGGTTTCTCTGCCCGCAAAAAGCTAGAGGTTAGAGTCTCTCAAAAGGGATGGATGGCTGAATGCAACATGTCTGTGGGTCTCAGCTCCTTGTGGGTTATCTATCTGTCCAAATCTTACTCCATCCAGCAGTTATTAAAATACCAGCCCTCACATGAGTGTGGCTGAGGTATGCATACTTGTGCCTTTCCTCTGCTGTGGGTGTCTGTGCAGTGGGATAATCTGTGGAAGCTATGCAGGGTAACATCTTAATATTGCTGAAGCCACAACTGCTATGAGTGTCTATTCATTTCTTGCAGCACCTTTATTGCAATGTTACATCTGTTTCACATGGCAGTTTTATTAGGAGCTTGCAAAACAGAAAGTCCCAAACCATTGAACCAAGATTGTTGCATTGGGTCAAAAATGATGTATTGACCCAGGTTAAAAAAGAAGTCCTGTTTAAAACCTGTTTGCTTAACTGAGTGATTTGGGTGCAGTTTTACAATTTAATTGCACTGAGAACTAAGTGGTACGGGGTTCAGACGAGTCCAGCCTTGCCCCAGTGTCCTTACCTCGGTGAAGGTAGTGAGCATTAAGGACTTGATGGGGCTCTCTGAAGCTAAAGCCACCTGAATGTTTGTGCTGAAGGAGATGTTAATGGCTTGGCAAGTGTGTAAGCGACAGATCTACTGCACTGCCAAGTCAGAGGAGGCAGGTATTAGCATACAATGCTCTGTAAACATACTCTGCTGGTTAGCAAGAGCACCACAGAGGGAAGCTATACATGGACTAATGGATACAGAAATGTTTACACGGCAACAATTTTCCTTTGGCTGTAAAGACATTTTTCAAGAATGTGCACATAAAAATACACATTTTTAGATCATATTAAAAACACAAAGACAAACCCACAACAAAACTACACGGGCACTTAATTTGAGAAAGGCAAATCATGCATGTATATGAGCTGTATAAAGGACCTGAAGACCATACCTCAAAGTTCAGCTGTGGATAGTCAAACAGACTGCCCACCCAAGAGAGGGCTGAGTCAAGGAAAGCCAGCAGGGCAAGGAAGGAGATGAGATTCACGGCGATGTTTGCCACCAGCAGGATGGAGGTAGATGCACCTTGACTAGCTGCTTCCAGCAGGTTCTTTGATTCACTTTATCAAAGAAAAGAAAAAACAGAGTGTGAACATTTTTAAATTCAAGAACAAATCATAGAACTAAAAGTTACATGGACTTGATCAGAAATCTACTAGCAAAGCAGTCTGTTTACTCATAGGGAAAATAATCATAAGGTGGAGTAGGTTTTTGCTCTCGATCCTCATGGGAGCCACTGGAAGGGTATGCTTTTGGTGCTCTGAGGATGAATTGTGACACATTTGGTGTTGGGCAAGCTCTGGATCAGGTCTCAGTACTGTGACTGCCTGTGGTACTACTGGGATGGGGGAGTGGGTGCTGCTCTTCTTGCAGGCAGCCCTTGCAGAGATGCCCAGGCTGTTCAGGAACAGCTCCTTACAAGCCTTTTTGCTTTGCCTGTCGTTCTCAAGGCAAGCGAGTCTCGCTGCAGGTGGGCAACAAGCTCACTGCTGTCATTGTTGAAATGATTGTTCCACCTTTGCTTTTGTATGTTTGCATTTACAGATTTGTTACAAAGCAAAGATAGCAACAGAGCAAATGGGAAAACCTCTTGGTGGCTCACCTCAGGTAGGTGTTTCCCTCTTTCTTTGGAGGGTTTATTGTCTGGCCAAGGTCCTTGGCATCTCTATGCCTCTTCCAATGGGCAGTGATACCACCATACATTGTAATGGGGCATGCTACATCTGAATTCACAAACTACTCATCTGGAGTATATTGGTGTGTAATTAATTTATTGCTTGTACATCTACCAGGCACTAACCCTGAAGCTTATGTGTGAGAAGTTATTTTTTGAAATCTCATTTTTGCATGAGTTTTACTATTAACTAGAGCCTAGATCAGCTTACCCTTTTGCCATTTGTAGGCCACTCCTCAGATTTACTGTAGGCTTTTCAGTTTCAGGCCAGAATAGTTTGGAGGTGGCTAATGATGCTGGTGCTGACATGACAGAAGCAGTCAGTAGGTGGGATGCGGAAACCTAGAATTCCAGGTGACAGAAAATATGCTGTGATAACCACATCATGCACAAACATGGAGGAAAGCAATTAAAATTATTAGATGTTTGGATGGTTTTTCTACAGGGGGTCATTAAAAAGTTCACATTGCTCATAAGGAAAAGAAGAGAATGAGCAATACAGGAGAAAGCCAGCTGGAGACAGGAAAAGTCTAAGTAGTGAAAAGTGTGGACTAAACTTTCGAAGAGGTAAACTGCTTCACTCCTCTCTAGTGGCACGCCAGAAGGCAAAAGAAACAAAAATATGCCAGGTCCACTGAGTGCAGCTGGGTGTAGCAATAGCAGAACAGGTGAATGAGAGCCAGCCTTCCTTAACACCCCCTGTATACCTTGCAGTGGCAGAAAATTGTTTTCGTCTCTTGACATTGTGATTCTAAAAAAAATTTACATGCCCTAACATAAATTCTTCTATTCCCCTTTCACCCCTTCTTCCACAAATTTCTACACAAAACAACTTCTTTGCTAACTTCTGCAGTATTTCCATTTCCCCTTTTCTTCTCTTACTGTCTTGGTCTTTTTGGCCAAGCCTCCCTTCTTGCCTCTACCAGTCCACTGTGTTTTATTCAGATATGGAACTAATACATTTATCAACCATTCCCCAATGACTCTGATCATAAATCACATCTTCAGCCCCATTTTTCTGGCTTTGTGTTGCCAGCCCCTTAGCAGACGAGACATTCACTACTCATGTTTGTACAACATCACTAGAACCTCAGTCGCAAGTCAACACTTTAGGCTCATACGGCTAGCAACAGTTCCTGAAAGACTTTCTCTATATCACTGCCACAGAAGTGGGAGGGTTGATCAGTTAGTATATTCCACATGTCAGTTCATCTGGTCTGTAGGAAAGTGTACAAATCAGTCATTTCCTTGTAGCTATGGCAGGAAGTCTCTCTGTATTACTTGGATAGACTTTTATGCTACTTAACAATATCTTCAAGATCAGACCTTGCTATCCTTCTTACTGTTGGAAGACAGGGGATTTTTGTGGTTAATTCCTTCAGAAAAAAAAAAAAAGATGTAATGGTTCAACTATAAACTATACTTCCAAAGCATTTTAGCTGGGCTTCTATGCTTATATGATTTCAGACAAACAGTATATTTTCCAGTTCTCTTTCCCCGTCTTACCCCAAAAGAAATATATGCTCCTAAGACACTTCCAGCAATAGTTGAGAATCCAGCTGTCATGACTGCATGGAGTTCAGATTTGGTGATATATGGTAAGTAGGGCCGTACCAGGAGAGGAGACTCTGTCTGGAAATGAAAAACAACTACCAAATTAAGAACTTCCTAATAAACCCTCAGAGGTTTCTTTTATTAACAGGGCAGAAAAATGAGTGGCTGCATCACACTTTCTTAGGTGTCTTTGACTAGTTAATCTTAGTGCTAATGCATACTCTGAATATTAATAGGTTGGGGGTTTTTTTACCCTAAGAAGGAAAATTGTACCAACATCCATCTTGCCTGAAGACACTTCTTGCTGTTTTACAATCTCCCCCAAGGGCCCAATGAAATTGCCAAGAAATCCTAATCCGGTTCTGAGTGAGTTAGGGACCGGCACAGGTCTGAGCTGCAGGTAAGCCTATGCGTCAAGTGAAACATGCATACCAGCCACTATGGGCAGCTTAAAGCTCTCAGCCCCTCTGGCATGTGCGAGCACCTCCTGGAGGCAGTGTCATGCAGAGGTACGAGTTTAAATCTTGAAGCAGTATGACACAGTGATGCACCACTGCTAAGTAACTGATATGATACTGTTGCTTTTGGGCTTGGGTTCTAC
The DNA here is from genome assembly GCF_030936135.1 of Gavia stellata. NCBI lineage: Eukaryota > Metazoa > Chordata > Aves > Gaviiformes > Gaviidae > Gavia > Gavia stellata. The sequence goes on from NC_082637.1 coordinate 45,391,704, forward strand.
TTGATGATCTTTCCACACTGCTTTGAAGCCAGACACTGCTGTAGTGTGAATTTAATGGATTTCCCATTAAAGTGGACTGTTACACTCTGTCCTGTGCTTTTTTGGCTAATTCCTTGCACAGCCAGCCCTGGACCTTAGTCTTCTGCATTGTCTGTCTCTCCTGCCCTTCCCTGCCTCATGTGCCCTCTTTTCATCCCCTTTGCCTTTTCAACAGAAAAAAAACCTGAAATTGTTATTTCTTCATAGCCTTGGAGTAGTCTGGTAGTCATTTTAAGGGAGATCTATCACCTACATTTATGCTTGACTGACCTGTATCAGAAATGGTGTGGCCAGCAGGAGCAGGGAGGTGATCGTGCCCCTGTACTCGGCTCTGGTGAGGCCGCACCTCGAATACTGTGTTCAGTTTTGGGCCCCTCACTACAAGAAGGACATTGAGGTGCTGAAGGGTGTCCAGAGAAGGGCGATGAAGCTGGTGAGGGGTCTGGAGCACAAGTCTTAAGAGGAGTGGCTGAGGGAACTGGGGTTGTTCAGTCTGGAGAAGAGGAGGCTGAGGGGAGACCTCATCGCTCTCTACAATTACCTGAAAGGGGGTTGCAGAGAGGTGGGTGTTGGTCTCTTCTCCCATGTAACTAGTGATAGAACGAGAGGAAATGGCCTCAAGTTGTGCCAGGGGAGGTTTGGACTGCATATTAGGAAAAATTTCTTTACTGAGAAAGTGGTCAAACATTGGAACAGGCTGCCCAGGGAGGTGGTGGAGTCACCATCACTGGAGGTGTTCAAAAAACATGTAGACGTGGCACTTCAGGACATGGTTTAGTGGGCATGGTGGTCTTGGGTTGATGGTTGGACTTGATGATCTTACAGGTCTTTTCCAACATTAATGATTCAGTGATTCTGTGAGCGTATGGTTCCCAAACCCCACACCATTGTGCCTCACTGCCAGCATACAAACGTACTGGAATTCTGGAAATCAACCACCAGTCCTGCTGTACTGCAGTCCTAGCTTCAGATGAAAAGATTATTTTTTTTATACACAGATGCTCACTGAGCAGCAATATTTCACAATATTCAGTAATCTTGTGGTAGCATGTTTTTCTATACTCCAACTCACCTGTCCCACAAATATGTTACCCGCAGCTACCAGAGACTCAACAGGAGTTGTCCCCATGAAAATCTGCATTATCCAACCAACCTAGAATGATTAAAAAATATTAAAAAACCTGACGTTGGTCTACCTATTCCATGCACTTCTTGAATTAATCATGCCAATGTCAGAGTTCTGAGACACCTTACAATATTTCAAGATATGACACATTCATTTAATAGTAGCATGTTGAAATAAGCCAGAGGAGGAATAATTTAACAGAATTGAGAGTACTCCAGGCTCCTCCTGGGTACTAAATTGTTAAGTGAAATTAATCAAAGCAGATATTTTGATGTGTCCTTATTACTTATGTACCTGTCCAAAGGGACTTGGATCATATAAATGGAAAAAAGTTGTGAAATTTAGATTAAGGCTAAAAATTCCTCGTAGGATTTTAGCACACTATTTCAGCTAGGTGAAGTCTGTGGTGCTTATATAACAATCCTGTGAATGAAAAGGACAAAGTACTTTTTAAGGTTATCTTCAAATATGGTTTAACTACCACCATGCAGGAAGATCTTTTCCCTCACATGATGAGTTCATTGGGCAGACAGGGCAGGAAGCAGACTTCCTGTGGTTTTGCTCTTATCTTAGTGGACACTGGCACTGGATCTAGGACCTGACAGAAATGAACACTTAGAGCATGAGGTGAGGAACCAGCCTTTGATCTTATTCTGGGCGTCTATGATAGGAAGGTACATGCAATCGCTACTGCAGTGCTTAATAGAAAGCAGAAATCCACTGTCTGTGAAGTAACCTCCATCCTACACTTTGGTGGCTGGGAGCGGGGCAGGCAGAAAGGAAGATTTAAGCAAGTATGACATCTGAGGAATGCTAAAGCTAGCCAGGCAAATCTAACAATTACTATCGTGTTAGCAATAAAACCAGGTTGGGAGGAGGAAAGTTTACTCTGTAGTGCCAATTAGGATTTTGCAGTGCTAACATTTGGAACTATTTCCAGGTTAAAAATAAACAACTACTTTTCATATGTCTACCCCCGAGCAGCCTGTTCAGGGCCAACGCTACAGTTCAGCTGCATGTGTTCAAGAAGTGTCCAGTACTAGGCAAATGAGTACCTACTGGCAAAAATTCATACCTTTCCAATGAGCCACTGCATGAATCCAATGTGGTAAAGCATAGACATTACCGTGCTGAAGAAAACCACAATTGGCAGGACCTGATTTGGAGACACAAAATCATTAACACTTCTAGAGTGGTTTTCCTTTCCTTGATTCAGTAGGCCATTTAGTTTTTGAAAAGGAGACTCTTGTTTTTGGACATACAGTTAAAGGTATTGAAAACTCATCATTAAGTTTACACTTATGCTGTAAGATTTTTAACCTTCTAGACTTGTTTATGTTTGTGCTGGAATTAACTGTTTTTCATGTATCTACATAGTTTTCTAACACATCTGAAATAGTTTTGAAACTGTCTGGTTTAACATGGTATGCATTGGTTTATAGTCATGTTTAAGTCAGCTCAAACATTTACTGAGCAATGGCATCTACAAAGACTTGGATATGTACATCTGTAGACTTTGAGAACCATGAACAGAAATATATACAATGGGACTGAAGTGTAGGATTCAAAGCTCAGCTTCCCTGTGTCTGTGTTTAAAAAACAAAGTTCAGACTGCTATATAAGCAGAAGTTGAAGAGATTTTGATTGGGATTGTAGCTGACTTGATTTCTGGCAGCTTCCTCAGAAAGCCCACACTGTGTAGCTGCCTTTTAATAACATACTATAGAAAAATGCTCTTTTATTCTGCTCTATTTATAGCATTGATTATAATGCCAATGTGGGGTATTCAAGAGCTCTGTAACTGTACGCAGAGACAGAATCTGCTTAAAACCAAATTCACAGGTGTATACTTACTAAATACAAGAAGTGAATATAAGTTTCTTTCAGTGGAGACTGAAGGAAAAATGTTTTCCTTAAACATATAATTTACAAGAATTGCACGAATACCTAACCCACTGTCCGATGGGTTTTTAAATGTGTTGGGTTTTCATCCTGAATAAAACTCATATCACCTGATTCTCAAGTATGTTAAATACACAGGATCTCAGCATTTCTATGCTAGTATACAACAGGATGAAAAATCTAATCTCCCCAAAAGGTCCAAAATTAGGCAGACAGATTAGTTACAGTTAAAACAGTATCGCTAACACTAGAAAGCTTTTATGTGTGTTCAACTGAGAGCATAATGCATTACAAATAAAAGCAAGGAACAGAATGAAAAAGAATAAAACACTTTGTTAGTTCAGACCTTTTCAGTAAATAGAAGTTGTGCCTTTCCAGAGGAAAGTTAGTACTATCAGCAATTTTGATAAAGGTTTGGAAACCCGATTTAGATGATCAGAACCTTACACTGAAAGGAGAGAGTACAATTCACAGATATCATTGTGCTCTTCATCAAGTTAATATGAGACTGCTTTCTCTAGTTCCATTCTCTGATCCATTTAGAGATCATCTCAGGGCGGTTTGCCATGCAGTGATAGCAGAAAGTATAGTTCAGTAGAAGTAACAACTTTCTCCCCTGCCTTTTCTCTCCTGCCATTTCCCCTCCCTGTTCCTAAGCGTGTGCTAGCTGGAGAGGCATCTGGCTCTCAGCTGACTCCATACCCTGGCACAGGTAGGGACTGCAACGATATCTGCAGGGAAATGGGTCTGGAGAGGCAGTGGGCAGAAAGGCAAAGGTTGACTGTCTGTACTGGATAGTAAAAACCATAAGCGAGTGTCCTCCCATCTTTCACTCCAAACGGATGAGAAGAGCTCTCAGGTATTACTGTAGTTTGGTTTTAGCTGAAGGAGTGAGAAGACAATGTTCTGCCTATGATGGGTGACAGCTGGCACCCTTCGGCCTTCTTGTGCACATTCCTCTGAAAATACCTTAGATAACTTTAAAACATGCTTTCCCATTTTTGCAGTTGCAGGAAATTCTGGATGAAGCATTTGTCTTTACAAAACAGGGAATTTGTTTTCCAGTTGTGATAATTTGTGCCTTGACTGCATGATGAAGTTGGGGACTATTTTATAACTAAACCCTCCTGCCTAAATGCCCAGTGACTTAATGTGATACCTATTATGTTATGTCTTCATCAGAAGACTGTAGCACCCATTTAATAGGTAAGTAATTGTAATGTTTTATTGTGTCCAGGATAGCTTTTATTTAAGGCATAACAAAAGCATGTGGAAAACACCGGCAAATTGTTACTCTAAAATAAGCAGAATGTAAATAAGCTACTTGCAACACATTGCATTACAGTGGGTTTTTAATTGCCTTGTTTGCAGAGATAAATGGAATGAAAAGTGCTTAACATGAAACAACTAGTTTGACTGAAAAAAACCAGAACTCTCTTACGGAAGGGCTCCCCATGGTGCTAATACGCTGAAGTGTTAAGTCAGTGGTTTTGAAACTTGGGATAGAGGAGACAATAGCCTCAGGAAACTTTCTTCTGTCCCAGGTCTATATGGAGTGTCCACCTTCTCTCTACCAGTCCCGAGGGGAGATTTGCCTTCACACCGGGGCCACATGAGGTTGCACATTGTGGGTGGGACAAGAGTGGGAAAACTGATAAGGCAGGAGCATCTTCTCCCACTCCCCATCCTCTTCTTCCCCCTCTTTGTGGTGCCAAAACCAGGGAGTAGGTGGCATGCGGTCAATAACATTAGAGGGCTGCCTCTGAGGGCCTTAGGGCTTGGGTAGCAGGGCATGTGTGTCAGGACAATACCTCAATTGTGAAGAGCTGTGCAGGGGCATGGGAGAGGGAGGAGAAAGCTCTGGTGGTGCTCCAGGGTCATACATCTGGTGAAGCACCCAGAGGGCGAAGGAAACCCAGGCTGGGAGCAGGTCTGGGGAGCATGGAAGAAGCCCAGCCTTGGAGCTGTGGGTACAGGATTTGGGGAGGTGAGGAGGTGAATAGGCCATGCAAACCTTTGTATTTGAGGAGGGGTCTGGAGGGCTAGGGGATCAGGGGGGCAGGCATACGTATGTGGAGGCAGGACTGTTCTTAGGAAAAAAGGAGGCATGGTGATGATCCAAAGAGTCTGAGAACAGCTCCTCTCTGTAACTATGGGGCTGTCGCACACCGTGCGTGTGTAGGAAATTCTGCAGGGGGAGGTCATGGTGGAACATCAGCCTTAATTGGCAGTGTTTCCTTTGCGGGTTAAATGTGAAATGTATTTGGAAATAAAAGGTCAAGTGTCCCCTTTTTTTTTTTCAGAAACCATGCACTGATTGCATGAAATTGCTTTTAAGGAAAGAAAAGCTCTTAAAACTCATTCTTCTGTTTCATGGACTCCTAGTTCCCTCCTTCTGCTGTAGTGCCCTTATTCTCTGAGCACAAGAGTCTGCCTCAAAGATGTGGGTACTCTGAACAGAGGATGACAAAGTGATGGTCTCCAACTTGCTTCTGCCGTTAAAAAATTCACCAGTTTAATTTGGATATACACACACCATTAGAGCCTGTAGGTGGAGACAGTTGTTAACTTCAAGAAAAGTGGGGAGAGAACTGCAGGAGGAAATATAACAGGGAAGCCAGATGGACTTCAGCTCTAGCAGAAGTCTGCTCCTCGAAAAGCACTAGCATGTTTCCATACAGAAGGAGTGAATGGGTCCTGCAGTGTAATTATACCTGCATGGTTAAACTATCAGAATTATATTTCTCTCTGTGGACAAGCTTCTGTGGAAGTTTAGTGTCCAATATGTATAGCTCCTGATACCGGCTACATACCTTTAAACAGTCGAGTTTTAACTCATTAATAAATTTAACAAGCACTCTGAAAAATCCCACAATACTTCAATGGAGAATTGGTATCAAAGAGCTCTTTAGAATTACATTTATGTGGCCTACAAATGTTGCAGTTAATGCTTCCCATAATACAACCTCTAAGAAAACAAATTCTTTAATTGGTATTTTTTATAAACTGGGTTATTTCATACTTATTATCAATACTGCAATATGGTTTGACCTTACTAAAGAGCTACTTTCCCGATCATGGTTATTGCCTATGCCACATGCAGGGGAGGGAGTTGAAATTGTTGGCTGCTCACAACTCCTCTCCCATTTGTGGCTTGATGTTCAGTTTTTTCCTTATGTTCCTTTAAAGGAGAAGTTGCTATTGATGTTTAAGGAACAACCTACTAAGAGGTTTTTTCTGACTGCTTAAGTGCTTGGGTGTTCCTGTTAATGTGGGCAAGTGTTTTTTTCAGAACTCTGAAACTCTGCATCTGCATACACAAATATGTGTTTAAAATAAACCAGTTTATGCATGCAAATGCATGTATTGATGACTAATTCATGCTTCCAAGACTGTGTGCTCAAAGGCTGTAGGGGGACTGGTCCGAATGCCCAGTGGGTGCACGCAAGGGATGTGTCTGCTCTGGTAACTGTGTCCAGCTAAGCTAGCAGAAAACTGAGGTGTCCCTGCATACTGCCAAGGATGCAGTATGGATACAACTGGGCTCTGACAGTTTTCTGTGAAGACATACCCTATCACTTGTCTACTCTCTCTCAAGAGCTAAGCCGAGATGGAGAGGTTTCTCTATTGAAGGAGACTTTGAAGTATCTTGGGGCAAGATTTGGACAGCTCAGTGCTACATGCAAATGTCATAAAATATCTGAAAGACACAAAAAAGCACTTTTGACCATCTTAGTCTCTAAATAAAAGAAAAGTGTTTCAAGGGCTGGCTGTCACTCACTGATGTTGGAAGACAGAAATCTCTTTCTACAGTAGCAGCAGATGGAGCATGTTTTGGTGGTGTTGTGCACCTGTCTGCCACTGTGTTTATCATATATATTGCTACACCAAGACATACGCAGCTCTGAAAATCAACTCATGGGTTTTGCTTTCTTGTTTTTCAGTGTCAAAATAACCTACTTGTCCCTGTTATCCTCTTCTAGAAATTTCGCATGTCTTGCTGGCTTATCCCATAGAATAAGACTGATGGATGTGTGCATACACAGAAGCAAACTTTTGACTGTCTGGTCCCTAGTTACGGCTTTAGTCAGCAAAATATTTTGCATCACCACTGAGGCATTAAAAAAATAACCTTGAAAAAATCATATTTATAAGGCATTGTGAAAAAACACAGGAAAAACAGCACTGGGGGTGGGAATTAAACCATTTCACCCCCAAAATCTGTAATTGTGAATGCAAATTGTCATTTGAGTACTCAATAGAGTAAAGGTGAGAGGAGACTGGAAAGTGAAACAAAAGGTACAAAAGTACTGCAATTATAATGTAATTTATATTTCTTGCTGAAATGCTTCATTGTTTTCCCCCTCTAAGATGTTTTGACTATTCTTAGTATCAGCATATTTTACAGGTAGCATCTTCTTTCTTAAGTAGTGAAAGAGCTAAGTGTGAAAAATATCCAGTTTGGAATACCTCCTCCAGGAAGAAATAGAAGAGAAAAGGTGTGTAAGCCCATGGTCAGGTGTCTGAAGTTCCAGAGAGAAGAATGGTCTCTGAGAAACTCATGATGCATTTCTCATGTTTGGTTCTTTTTTCGCTTGCTTTGTTCTTGATTCCAGCCTAAGCAGGTATTATGGCATGGGCTATGTGTGGGAGCAAAACCAGACAGAACGCTAGTGCAGGTTAGAGAGCACAGAGCATATAAGCTGCATTCCAGTGGTTTCCCAACAAGGTCTCCTAAGGCAGAGCTGGGAAATCTTATTAATGTAGTAATAATGTAATGTAATTCTTTCTGCTTATGCATGGGCAGCTTCTACCTCTTCTACCTGGTATAACTATACATCTAGTCTTTCCACTTCTACAGGGGCAATGTCTGTGAGGCAGTGGTCTGCACAGCACTTTAGGATAGAACAGCATAGCATGGTATAGCACCTTTACTTGTGGAGAGGTGGGGAAGATAGGTTGGAGGTAATATTTCTTTCAGTGACCATGTAGGAGCCTTTTAACTTATTCCTTGTAGAAACATATCCCAAATTTCTGTCTGCTTGTAATATATGTTGTTACAATTAAATTAAATAAGTGTAACCTAACTCAGTGTATGGCAATAAATGCAGGGCTTTATGTGTGGTTCTCAAATTTTCTATTCGGAGTGTCACACAGTAAGGAATAGTTTACCTTTTAGCTGATTTTTCTGGTGACTGCACTGGTATCACAAGACATACAATGAATTTATCTCCCAGCCGTTTTTCTGTTCCTTTTTCTGTTGTCTATCTACCACATGCAGTACATATAAAACCTGTCTTACCTTAAAAGCAAAGAAATGATCCGTATATTTCTCACCAAACACAAACTTAGCACCTGTGTCAGAGTATTCCAGAAAAGTCTAGGGACAGAAAGCAAAGAAAGTTAGCCATAAGCTCCAGGTCCCTGCCAAACCATAAGCAAATACTGCTAGTTGCCTGGGAGAGATCTGGTGTCGTCCAAGGAGCTTGTGCTCTTCTCTGCGTAGGTGCAAGCTTCACTGACTCTGTCTGGCTAAACCGAGGGGCTCTGCTCTGCTCTGCTCTGCCAGGAGTGCAGGCTGCTTCAGAGTATGTAGATGAACAGCAAGGGCATAGAGCACATTTTCCTGCTATACCCAACAAGATAAAGGCCATAAGCTATACTAAAAGAAGAATTTATTTTTAATCCTGTTACTGTCGTGCATTTCTACACTGCCTCTCATGCAAATAAGTGCAACAAATGATACAGCTTAAAATGGAGATTTAACAGCTGAAGTAATGAGTTTTGAAAGGAGTAGCCGAAAGCTAGTCTAAAAAAACTTTTACTTTTTAATTCTGATACAGTGGTGCATTTTTATACCCCTGATGCCAACATAGGCAATTAATGATACAGTTTAAAACGGAGATGTAATAGCTAAGTAATGAGGTATGACAGGACTGACTGTAAGCCATGTGGAGCTAAAGAAAGGGGGCACCAGACCCACTTCAGTTGGAGATACAAGGGGAGGCTGAGAACGTGGTGACAAAACCCAGATGACTACCACTGCTTGCAGATTAGCAGCCAGACAGATGTCAGACCTGTGCCTTCGCTCCCGCGCAGAGACAGTACGTTCTGCACTGTCTTGTATTAAACGCGCTTAATTATCTGTACTGTGAAGAACAGCTGAGTGAATAGCGTCCCTGGGGTGAAAAGTCTGAATGTCCTCCAGTGGGTACTCTCTGATCTACGTTTTGGATTTCTCTTATTGATTACTTTACAGTAACGGACTTTAAAAAAAAAAATTGTGCCTGCAGACTGCCTGCAGGGGCACCTACGGACAGATCCTATCCCCTCTCTAGAGATCCTTTGCTGCTCGCAGCTGTGGATTTTGCCACCTGTAGTTGAATTAATTTTCTTATTTGTTGTGAGAACTATGAAATGCCCCTGGGACCAGGACTGTGGCTACTCTGAAGACAGCAGTGGTTCTGCCTTGCTAAATCCCAATGCTTTTCAGCATATCAGGTTTATTGCAAAGGTGCTCTGGAGTTGGGCCAGGTCTAAGAGTTTCTATGAATGACCTGGCACAATAGTGGTTTTGTGTTTGGAGGGTGCAAGTTATAATTTCAGCCCAAGGATGGTAAAGCCATTAAGAAACAGGGTCACCCTGGCCATTACTCATCAGCCTGTTCCACATGGTCTTGTATTAACTGGACAAAAAAGAAATGAGAAGGTTGAATTCAGGTAGTCAATTACCTTTGTGAGAATCCTGTTTTTCTCAAAAGGGGAAAACATCTGGGGGCAAACGAACCCTTGAACTGACTGGCTGTTATGTAAGAGTCTCGAGACAGAAAAATTATATAAAAAATCAATTTTTTGCCCAGTAGCTTACCTGGATCTGAATGCCTAGCCAGTTAAACACATCAAACCCCACTTTGGTCCTCAGAATAAGAAGCCCAAGAACAAACTGCATTCCTATTCCTGAAAATACTGGTCTCCAAGCAACCTAGATGGACAGAAAAATAAAAATAAACAAACCATTTGTTATTTAAATAAATAATAATTTACTTTAGATGTTTGTTAAAACAATGTAAGGGGATTCTCTGACTATACTGCAGAATAGAAGCAGCTGCCAAAACAGGTTGTAGAGGACTTGGAGCGTGAATCACCTCTCCTAATTTGAGAATTCTGTGATGTGGACGTCTCCATCTGAGCTAGCTGCTGAAAGGCTAAGTACAGACATGCCCATTTCACCATCACAGACTGCAAGTAATCATACAGTAGGAAAAAGAGGGACAGTTCTTCCTGTGCTACAGTTTATAGATGAAATAGACATATGTGAGGGCAGCAGACATGAACCTTTTTTTTTTTTTAAAACTGGAATGGAAACATAAAAAAAAGAAGTAACAGAGCATGTGGATTCGGCACATATCTGGACTGGCAATAAGGAGATTTTGCTACAGGGTTTTTTGTGTGCTTGGGTAATTTCAACTCTGTTTCTGTTCCCCAGCTTTAAAGAGCTTTGATACTTGAGAAGTACTCACAGTTAGATATTGCAATTCATAAGACATAAAGGCATTTGTAGGAAAAACTGTGGCTGCCTGTGTCCACTCCCTCTTCACTACACCTCAGATTTCTGCTCTGCTGCCTCAGAAAACATCTTTGTTATGTGAAAATCGAATCTGATGATTATTTACAAGGCAAAGAGAGGAGATGGCACTCTCTATTTTATTCAGATGATATTTGAATAGCACAAGCCAGTTAGGTGTAATGAGGACCCACAGGAGAACATAAAACATTTGGAGTACATAAGTTTTCACCCGAGTTGGAGACAGCAGCAGCTGCAAAGGATGGGGAGTGGCAGGTCCATTAGTCCCTGCTGAGGGGACTTTTTCTGTTAAGAAAGTCTCAGCACTGATGCAGGAGTGTTGAAAAAGTGTTAGTGAAACTTGGTGACCTGAACAATGGATTAATATATGACTGATGAAAGCATGTGCTGTATGCTAGGCATGCACACACCGGTAAAAGCAGAGGTGGGTGTTGTAGTGGCTGAAGTAATCTCTTTGTAATATCACAGCAGTACAGAGTGAACATCTCAGCTGGAAAATTAATGGCATTGACAAGCCTGTGAGAGTGGGTTAGTGAAAGCTTGACCTCAGCTGCTGCATTTGCAGTGGGAATCAGACTTGTGAGGGATTAAGAGCTGCATGAGGGAAGCATGGCTCCAGTTCCACACAATTTGTGTTGATGTGATGACAGTGTCCTCAAATAACTGCCTGTGATGTCCTGAGGACTGTGGTGAGCCTCCTGTGCATGGAAAGCATGGAGCAGGCCTGCCTCAGCTTACACTGATACTTAATGGGCATGGTGGTATTAGTTGATGTTTGGACTTGATGATCTTACAGGTCTTTTCCAACCTTAGTGATTCTGTGATTCTGTGTGTGATTCCAGGAGCAAATGTTTTCCAATCTGCACCAGAGCTGGAACAAAGGATGAGCAGTGGCCTCCTAAAATAGTGAGAGCCAGGTACTGGTACAGCCTCACACATGCTCCCCAAGATGTCAGAACAAAATTACTTTCCTCAGAAATTAAATACATCACTGGGTTTTGGCAAGCCTAAATTCTGACATTCATGGATTTTCTGTTACCCCTACTGAACTTGGTGCTAGGGTAGAGGAATAGCATTTGAGACATTGAACAAAAAAAGCCCAAAAGATCCGACATGGACTAAATACTCACTCTGGTTGGATATTTGGAAAAGATAAACATCAGGAGAACATACATCACAAGCCCACCAAAGGAGATCAGCTGGCGGGATCCCTGTTTTGCTGTGTCAAAGATGAGCCAGCAGATGATAGTTATAATAAGCACTGCACACAACACCCTAGGAAAAAAATAAAGTGTCAGGCATTACATCCTGAAGAAGACCAGCTATTCCTTCCCTTTCACCTCCCCACATTAATGTATCTGTCTGTGAACAAAGTCTCTCAGCAATGTATTAAGCTGAAACGTGTAGCTCTACACAAGCAGGAACCTGCCTTTGCTGATACAACTCTGTCAAAAACATCCCTTGTTAGCATCCAGAAGAAATGTCCTCCAACCATGTCCCCAAAGTTAGAGTGTGGGGGAAACCCAATAAAACAGGAGTGACTCTTGTCTGGGTGTTATTTCTAGTAAATGAAGTGTGAGAAGATATCCTCCTTTCTCACTACATCCTCCTTTTCCTTTCTTGTCTTCTTTACTGAATCTTTTCTTAGCTCTGGGCAAGGAGGCTGTGTTTTTTATGAATTGCCCTGTGCTGTTTAACTGGTGGGCCTATGAAACACCCACTATTGAGGAGCTGGTTATAAACTGTTTACTTCTTTGTAACCAGCTGTAGTCTGTTTAGAAAAATAACTTTTAATCACAGCAATTTTAGCTATGTCAGAAGCAATGACAACAGCCATGTGTACTTCTGTGTTCAGTGTTTCTATGGTCCTCACTATCACAGAACCGTGTTCAGCTTGCATATTGAAGGTAATTATCACAACAACAGCCTGAGAGGCCAAGAAATACATCAACCCATTTACAGAGGGGAAAACTAAACTTAGTCCCAGTTCTTTCATGTTACTTGTGTCTAACAGTTGTTCAGCTTCCACTGATTTCAGTGGTACCTAGATACCTAAATTCTGTTTTTAGACCTGGATCAAAAATAGTGCAGGCCAACTCCAACCTGACTTTCTGTCTCTTGGAGGAATACATGATGTACAGTTAAGCACTTAATCTGTGATATGTGCAATTTAAGGATTGCAGCCCAGGTAATACAGCACTTACTGCCCCTGGCTTGTTCCATCTGCTCATCAGGTCTCTCCTGTTCTGTTTGCTTCTTCCCCCAAAGAGGCTGCCAGATCATGTAATGGAGGTGCCTGTGTGTGACTGCTCTCTCATGTGGCTCCTGAGCAGAAGGACCACAAACTTTATAGCATCTTTCTTAGAAATTCCTGTCTCTGTGACAAAACCATTTCAAAATCTTAAGAGTAGTTTGGGACATTTTTCAGAACCCAGAATGACTTCTCCTTAGAGCTCTTTCTCTCTCAGATAGAAGGTGACCTAGCTGAGATAGAAGGCAGCTGGCCAATTACCTTTTCCTTTTTAATGAGATTTCATTCGGTCTTTTCTTTGGTCTATGAGCCTCCTTTGGCTCCCCATTTTCCCAGGAATAACTTAAATGTTCCTGATAACTGCTCAGGAGCACTTGGAATAAATATCTACTAGATCTGTGTATCTACCCTTTATCTACCAGATGAATGTCTACCATCCCAAATCAGGTTGTATGATCTTATTATGACACTAAATGTGGCTGGCATGTTTTGATTCCTGAAGGTCAAGTAAAAATTGCTATGCGGATATGTGAACAAGTAGTGTCTAGATAACACACTTCAGTCTTTAGCAGTTTGCATATGTTGGAGTTAAGGTTTTTACGAATCTCACAGCTCTGTGAACAACTGACAGTGAGGCACTTTCTGGCTTGCAGAATGAATGCAGAAGGCTAAAACACACCTGAACTTCTGTGAACATGTTCTCTTGCAACCACAAACCTATCCTATCTCAATTTGAGAAATTTTTTTACACTTTCTGTCAAGATTTTTGATACCTAGCTACTGTATTGCAATATTAAAGGTGTGCATGACATCTATAAACTGGAAAATATGAATTATTCTGTATGTATTCTTTGATTTTATTGCAATTTGTATGACTGATCCATCTCCTTGTGCTTATGGGGGTGTAAGCTGAAATAAAACTATGGGGGTAAATTGACTAATGCTTTGTCCTTCTGCATAAATAGGAAGTAATTCATATTTACCATTTCAGCCAAAACCACTGTTTCTCCACATATCTTTCTCCAGGGGAAAAGAATGCAGCAATTCTGTCTTCATACTTAGCTATTAAAAAATCCCAGCAGATGAAGAAGATGGCTAGGACAGTGATGATAAAGAGTGGCAAGGCTCTCTGAAAATTCAAGCTGCAGGCTGCAATAACTACTGCCAAGTATGCTGTCACAGAAACAAGAATATACATGTCAGTGAGGTTGGCCTTTTTAAAAACAGAATCAAATCTTAAATGTAAAGGATGTGGTTAAAGTAAGCCTGTGTTTATCTTTTAAGTGCTTTTCTGACTCTTGGCCTCAATACTGAAAAATTTTGCTTTCATAGATAGTGTTGTTACTTACAATATGCTCATTGATATGAAAGGTGGCTTTCATCCTGTCAAAGCAGGTTATATGCTTTGGCCAAGCCAAGTTCATATCAAACATGTTAATCACTTGGGAAAATTAAACACATCTACAGAACTGCTTTTTCCTGTGTAAAAACTGTGAATTAAGAACAATGGGTCTTGTTCCTTCTTTCACAGGAGGATGAGTTTGTCCAATAAAACAAGAAGAAACACTTAGAAACATTTGTCAATTGCCTGATTTGATGGCCCCCTCAGGTAATTGGGAAGCTTAGAAGTACTTCATTTCGTAAAGTAGCTGTGAAATGATTTGTCATTTGGCAGGTTCATTGCTAATACGTCCTGGCCAGTGAAATATTCAGTTCTTGTAAATAATAATCTGATTTTGACTATGGCAAATAAGGAAGAAGAACTACTGATTTTCATAAGGCTTTCTTGAGCTGGGATAGGTCTGTAGTATGACAAAGCAAGACCAGCTGATGCTAGGAGGGCAGGATATTCAGCATATAAATGGCCCTTTCATAACCACTTTGTGGTATGCTGATGCCTATCTCACAGACATATTTCACGACTACGTGTTCTTGGTGTTCAGGTAGGAGGATCTCAAAAAGAAACTTGGTGATGTGGAAGGAAACAAACCAACCTACTAGCTAATTAGGAAAGGGACAAGGAAAAATATCTGAATGACTTTGCAATGCATGCTAACCAAACACACTTCCTCTCGCAAGTATTTGCTGTGGATATCAAGATATGGGTCAGAACAGAAAACTTTCATTTCTAGCCTGCTGACTTAAGTTCATTCCAAGTCGGTGGCTAACTCATTTTAATGTGATTTCATGGTTTTGGGCAAGTTCCTAGAAACTGTAATATAACTGGCCTCTTGGAGGGGGCTGGTAATGGAGTAGACACAAAGACTGAACTACCCTTTTACCCCAAATGTAATTGTCAGTCAGAGTTGAAACATGCTGGAGAAGCAGTGCAGCAAGATCTGTGCTTTTGTTAAGTTCGGGAATGAGTGGAGGTTTTGCAATCTGGAGCTTTTTCTTGGACTAAATTCACTTTCATCTGCTTTCAAATACATTTTTTAAGACAGTCAAGAATTTTTGTGTCAGACAGAACACAGACACAGTCAATAATAATAATAATAATAATAATAATAATAATAATAATAATAATAATAATGGCTTCAGCAACCCTGGGTGTAATATACTGTACCTGTTATTAAAATTCCATAGATCACATAATGAATTCTGGTTTTATGTTTCTTGCAAAATTCACAGGCTTTATCATATTTCTTTTCTAAATGCCTAGGAAAATGCAAAAAACAAACAGAACAGAAACTTAAGCTCTAGTTAACAAAGAAGAATAATTTGCACAGGAAGATCAGGTTAAATGGATCAAAATTTCTCCATTGGAGTATGCTGCACTTGGTAAGGGTTAAATTTGGATCCCAAAGTGCCAAAGAAAATTGTGCTGACATCTACAGAGCTTTTGGGGGGGACTTCTTTGGTTTGATGTTGGACAAGTAAAAAAAAATCTGGCAGGTATCTAATGGGCCAACCATCAACTATCTAACAGGCCGAAGTTAGCAGGCCAGTTCTGCTAGCCTCTGAAGTACAGCTCTTCTGTGAGGAGGTCTGTTAACAGGGTTAATGGAAACTGGGTAGGTAGTTAAAGCTTCACTGCCCATTACTAGACCCACAAAGATTGTTAATACAGCCAGCCTGGCATTGCTATGTGGAGCAGTAGTGCTGCTATAGTTGTGAAGGCCTAAGGTTGCATTTCTGTGTGCAAAATAACCAATATGCATCTAAAACCTTACTACAGTGTGCACAGATATTTCTGGATATTTGAAAATTTGATTGTTAATTACATTAACTTTTCATCTAAGACTCATCAGTTCATGGAAACTAAAATGATTTGTTATATTTGAATGTCCTATTCTAGTATATCTTCTTCCAATTATTACATACTTCATTTTTGTTCTTTTCTCATCTCACTAAGGGCAACAGTGATTTCATGAGGGAGGCTGGAATTTAGGGAAATAGCAATTATCAACACAGATTTCCAATGTTAAGTATGCTAGTGAAGTGGACATATTTCAATTACAAAAGGTGTTGCTAAACAAACACCCTCATATTGTGCAAGCTGAAAAAGACATCACAGCTCTGTCTCTTTAAAGCAGTGCCTCACACCCTACAGTCTATAAAGGCAAGGTTATATTTAGAGATGCTAATTATCCAGACTGTACTTGTTTGGAAACTAGATGCAGCTGGAGTCAGATGCACACCAAAATTCAGCATGAATACCTTTCTTTTCTGCACTAAAAAAAAAAAATAAATATTAATTTAAAATCAATTGGAGAGAAACAAGGAATATTAATTTATATCAGCGCTTAGAACAGCAGAGCAGGAACATGCTCCTTCACCAGTACAAAGAGTAACAGGGTCTCTGAGAAATCTTGATTGCTTTTGATATTTCAGTTTTAGTTCTGGGAATTCCTGTTGCCTCACAAATCATAGCGCTTTTTTTTTTTTTTTTTTTTTACTCGTAAGAACATTAGGTTATCTACCCAATCTCAGCAAAGAGATAAGATATAACAGGAAAAGAAAGAAAAGGAGAAATGAGAGACAAATGCATGAATAAGCCAGAGTTACTTTATCAAATTTACGGTTCATCCATCAACCAAAAAAAGGAAAAAATATACTATCTGTTACTGCTACTTATGAGTCCTTTGGGATTTAAAACTGTTATTTTAAGATTACAATTCCTTGTAATCTCTTCTTTGCTTTAACATCTCTCTCCCCCTTGTTATTTTATTAATTTAGGTGATTATTACTTTGGTACCAGGATATCTTAAATGTTCATGCGTATATGTCATAAGTATGCAGCTCTGTTCTGAAAGGTGGCAGAAAAAACATCTTCCTTATTAAATCTGGTTAATTTACTAAGGAAACATTATTTTTGAAAAGCTGATCCTATAGGCTTAAAGAGCAGCATGTTGCTGATGGCTTTTACTTAACCAAAGATGTTGAAAAAGCAGGTATCACTTAAGCACATTTAAAGGAGAATTTTAATGTGAAATATTTGTATATGCCAAAACTATTCTTGCTTGCATTTTGTAACTCAGAAATCCTTTTTCTGACCTGCATGTACTCTGTAAGTGAATGTTAACACCTTGCACATGTAGTGAATCCTTGTTATCAACAGACTGATCTTTCAAAGCAGTTGTGTCTCAGACCACAGGCTATTCAGTACTATCTGTTGAAATAAATCGGTAACGCATTGAAAATTGAGGCACGCTTTGTGAATGTCCCTTTTAGGCAGACACAAGGAAGACATTAGATCACTTTAGTGCCTGCTTTTAGGAGCTAATTTACAAAAACCAACTTGGTAGAGATACCATTGCCCTTGTCAGGTGCTCAACATAAAAATAAATCCAGGCAAAGTACAAAACAAAGTACAAAACCAAGTACCAAACCGGAGAGCATAGAACAAGCCATATCCTGAATGTAATCTGAATAGAGCAAAGTGCTCTTCAGCTTCGAGCCTATGAGGACCTTTCACTACCCGCAGCAATGCTACTTGCTGCTGACGGAAGAACAAGGGGACCTCGGGAACAGTAAGCCCTGTGAATTAAACCTTATTTATCCCTTGGCTCACCATGGGATACAAATAAACAAGAATGAATAAAAAACATACAGGTTTCATCTCTGCCCCAACTAAGCCCATCTCTGTGCAGAGACGCCTTTTGTCGTGTCGAGTGATGAGTGATGAGTGTCGAGTGATGCCTGTGGGCCCAGGTTTGACGGAGAGAGACCCTGCTAACCTTGTACAGCCATTTGCGTGTCAACACTTGCCTGTGCAGTTAGCTTACTTCTGGGGAGATGCTGGATACTTGCCACTGAAGAGGCTTATCAAACTTGGATGTTTGCTCTATCAAATCTCAGCTTTTGTTTTTGCTAGACAAGACCCTAAAAGTTTTAAAGAAGAAAGTGCTTCATGTTATGAACTGCTAAAGGAATGACAAATCTCCAAAAGAACAGAGAGGAGAAATGAGAGAATATTTTAGTGACTTCTAAATAGTTTTCCTAGATTTTTAAGCGGTATTTTAATATGATGACATCAGTAAACCTGATCATAATAACAAGTCTTTAAGTTCTGTGTGTACAACTTGAAAACATAACTAAAATCTTCACAACCACTTCTGTATATAAGCGTATCATTTGTACAGGCATGAGATCCTTCCAAGTAGTCCAATTTGACAGAGACAAGCTCCTATTTGAAACAACCAGTAAGTGAGTTGCTAGAATTTGGTCATAGAAAGACAGGTTCAAAGCTGAAATGGCGTGCTATGGAACGGAGAGCAGTCATAGAAATCAGGGTTAAAAAATGGTGTGATTTCTATGAAGGTTTACATGAAGATTCAATATGACAGAAAAATACTAAGACATTAAAATATAATTTTAAGTATTGTTGCTTTATTTTTTTAATGTCTTATACAGGGTTTGCATTTTTCACCAAAAAAAATAATCCTCAAGCAAAATGTAGATGTGTGCTTTCACTGTGTGGTCACTTGGCACCAGTGCTAACGAAGTGTAAAAATTCTGCTCCATCAAAACGGCTTTTTTTACAGCTATTCTTTCCTTATTTTGCACTGGGGTAAATAGCTATGCAAACTGAAGGACAGTAGTGAACCTTTAACTTCCCAAAAGAGATCACTGTTTAAGACCTCTCTTTAAAAAAGGCTCTTATGGAAATATTGGAAAAGTAGTTAATGTACAAAAAGAAAAAATATTGCTCCTTTAATTTGCAAGGCTTTAGAAGGATAGTTCCACGATCACAAGTGTCAGTTGAAAGGTATAATAAATACAATGTGTTTCTGTATTACATAAATTGCTAGGCAATACGAAGGTCTGTGTAGCATAGGGGTATGGCAGTGAAATTTAGAGCTGTCACTCCAGAAGCAGAAACACTGGCAGCTTATTGCTTAGGCCAGGATGAAGTGAGTGGAAAACTTACTCATCCAAAAGACATTACCCTTTCAAGCGTGGTTGCTCATCATCTGCTGAGTCACGTTTATTTTCATGCAGATCACTCTCAATATTGATGTATTCATCCTCCTGGAAAACAGATCAGTGCCAAGGCTGTGAGAGGGGTGCATGCTTGTTAAGTAAGGTGTGAAAAAACAGATCCCCGCTGGCAGATGGCTGAAGCAGTCTCAGGACTTTCCCGTCTGTACTGAGTGTTCAGCTCCAGCTCTCCTGTCTGCCACCAAAGCTGTGATCCGTATCAGACAAACCCAGTGGTTAGACCGTGGCTGTGATCTTTCCCAAGCCATCCACACCATTTGAAAGGGGAAATAAAGGGGGGAAAAAATACCGGTGTTACTCAGAGCTGAAGAGGGTCCCATATAGAGTACCACTGCATACACGCTGAGACGTGAGAACTGCAGGTAGGGATGGCAGAGCTGCTAATTAGACAACGTGCCCAGCACCTCCTGTTGACGACCCCCTGCTTTTGTTGCTTCTCCGTTTGCAGAACTTTAACATGGTGGAAAATTTATTTATGGAGAATGGTTAAACGGGGTGGGGGGTGCGGGGTGGGCCTTACTGTTTTAAAAATTTAACTAAACCAATAAATTTATTCTTAAGAAAATCTGCTGAGAAAAGGTAACATGTAACAATCCTTTAAAAAGAGCTAGCATCTATGGGCTTTGTAGCAGAAACTTGAAATTTGGCCAGACAGCACATTTTCATCTGGAACACACCTTTTTGCTACCTGAATCCAGATAAGCCTGGCTGCATTAAAGCTTTTGAACAACTGCAGTCTGACCTCCACCATGTTCAGGGACCGTCCTTGAGGTGGCTGGGAGCAGCACAACCCCCCCAAAGCTGCTCAGCGCACCCATGGGGGCTGCCATGCCCCACGTTACTCCCCCTGGCCCAGTCCTGATGCAGAGGAGTATGTATGTAGAAGCTGATATTCATTCCCGTAGGAGAAAGCTCAGCGTAGCACGGACAGGAGTCTCTCAGTCCTCTTGATTGCAGGGTGTTTTTTTTTTTTTTGGGGGGGGGGGCGTGGAGGGATTCATGTGGCTCTGTGGAGCTGAACTGCAACTTACGACTGCATTTTCACTAAACTTTAATTTCTTTCTCTCTTTGGCCTTGACTGTGAAATAAAGCAAACCTGAAAAATGAGGGACACTGAGGGCTGATAATACTGAAATATCATTTATTCCTGGCCTTAAATCTGTGGTATATTGCATGCCAGCGCTTCTCACAGATTTTTGAACCTACACTGTAAATCAGGAGAGTCCAGCCCTCTGGGTCAAAGAGCCATGCTTTCACATTTGCAGGCAGCTGCACTGCCCGTGGCACCATGTCCTCTCTCCTGGTCACAGCTTGAAGCCCATGTCCCACACCTCCTGCCTCCAGCACCACCACCATGCCCAGTGCCTCTGCTTCATGTGCTGCCCAGGCCAGACCGTGCTCCCCCATCGCTTTCCCCCATGCCACAGCCAGGAGCTCACCTGGATCCTGGGCCAGGAGCTCACCTGGATCACCCACAGCCTGGGCTCTGACTCTTTGAATTTATGAAATATACTGTTTGTCTTGAGAACATAACCTATTTTTTTCTTTTAAGTGTTTTAATAGAAAAAGCATCAATCCACATGTTTTCACATTGTCTACAATGTATTTAAATATGCTCAGAATATTATGATGTCGCTATTTTATTGTCAGAAATGCTTTCCTAGATCTACATTAAAATGTGTTAAGAAAATCTGAAATCAAAGATCACTTTGTGTCTAACTCTGTGCAGATACACAAGGAAAAGGGAGAATGGATCCAAACCCCTTTTCTTCTTTTTTCATGGCCAAAGACAATAGCAGATCTATCTCTGGAGGAGCGTTGGCCCTTGATGAGGCTAACCCAAGGGCTGCGTAGAGCGTGTGGACTTCTGCACAGCAAAGTCCATACTCTGCAGAGCCTCAAAATAAACTCCTCTGACTCAGTCACAGTGCGCCTGAGAAAGCGTCAGCGTGGGTATATGTATCTCTACTACATTTGCACAAAGTAGTGGCTGAACTTTTTCAGCTGAACCTTTTCAGTGGGAAACTAGTTTCTTTGATTACAATCAAGTTTTCATTGACTGCCACAACTTTTCTCCATTTTTCAACAGTTTCAACTGGTTCTGAATGTCCTTTTATTCTTTTTGTTTTGCCATTTACCTTTTTGCTGGCTTTTTTGAAGAGGAAGTTATAGGCACCATCTACCACCTTCCTCTCATAGGATCTCAGATCCTGGTCTAGTTCCCAGGAGTGCATATCAGAACAGTCCAAGTGATCCTTTCCATCAATGTAAATCTGGAATCACTTCAGGTAGAGACATTTCTTTGGCTGCATGCCTTTGCTGCCTCTGATCATATCCAAAACCCATTGGACAATAGAAATTAATATCCACAGCATCAGGAAATCTCTATTTCTTGAGTGCTGCTTCAAACCATCACCAAACTTGGCAAGTACATATGATTACAGGAAAGTAATAGAAGTTTTCAATGGACCTTTTAGAGTAGCACATTATTTCTGGAGTGTGGATGTGAAAATATTAATACATGACACTAGTAAAATACCTGGGGTTTTTTTTAACCTGACTCTCACGTCTTCATAGTGAGTTACTCACTATGTGGGCCTAAACAAACGTACAGTCAAAAGAAGCCAAAATGGATGTGTTTATTATGAAGTCATGTGTATTGTATTCTTCTCTTCTTTCTCAGTTGTACGTCAGAGCTGTTGCCTCCAATTTGTGTTTGTCTGAAATTTCCACTATTTTGGATGAGTAGGTATTTCATAATATGTATGCCCTGTCTGACGGAAAGATTGTATCACCAAACCCAATGTTTCCAGCTTCTCTTTTTCCAGCTTCTCGGGAGAAAATGCTTCTATATCAGCTCCTCGTCCATAGTATTCCCTCTGATCACCATTTCTGATGCCTCTTTTTTATCTTCTATGAAGCCATTATAACATTAGAAAACATTTTTCTGAATCCTACATGTCCTCTCAATTTTCTGTGTTTTTTCCTTAATGTATTTCTGAGAACAGAACTCGCTTCCCTGGCAGTTTATGAATTATAAATCAAATTCAGGTTTTGTTAAAATATCTGTCTTGGATGTATCATCACAGCCAATTACTGACATTGAATTTCAGGTTTATGAATTTACATAAGGTTATTCGAAAGAAAAAAAGAAAAAAACATACCTGATTAGTATGTACAGTTTTCCTATTTTGTGAATTCTTGACTCCCTGTGAATTGTTTCTGAGACCTTTCAGATTTATAACATCCATATCTTTGCTGTCGTTCTGGGGCATGACAAGACCAGAAATTGTATCGGTTCAAATCAAAAGCTGAAAGCCTTTCTCATGTGCAGTAAGAACAGATTCATACTCTGATGCCTGTGCTTCCATGTTTTACTTTACTAGTACAGGAGGTCCGAAACTTGGTGTAGAGAGCTCAGGGGTTCAAGCCCCTGCACTAACACAGAAAGCTGTGTTGGTCATGGATGATGTTTGACTAATGTGCATCTGCTGTTTTCTTGACCTAAACTCACATGTCCTCCCAGTGCTGCCCTTTGCCTCAGGACTGGTTCAACAAGTTTACAAAGCTCCAGCCCTTCTCCCCGCCAAGGGTAAACGACCTATTTGGGCCTTCCCCAAGTTGTTAGTACCTTTGCTCCAGTATCTATGCTTCTTATACATATGCAGTAAATGCATATTTTTTGAAAATACGTACTTCTATTGCTCTCGGAATAAAACAGAGTATCTTTAAAGAGAGTGGTTAGCTTTACTACATTAATTCTCTGTGGTATACCTTTTATCAGAGTGTACTGAGAGTTGAAGACAGCCATAACCAGCTCCACTATTTCCACTTTTTCTTTTTTTATTCTTTATTTCTTTTTTTATTTTCTTGTTTTTTAGTGTTTTGAAGGGTACATTATTTCTTTTTAGTGGTCCTTGAAGGGCTGGTTCTTATTTTGGTTTTGTAAGAAACCTGCTTAAACAAAATGTCAGATAACTTATAACCGCAATTGATATATATGTTTTATATTTCAGTGGTTTCTTATGGCAGCAGTTACAGTATGGTCATTTCACTGTGTTTTATTGCATGAAGTATCTCATTATTTACATGGTAATAAAACCAGTAAATTAGCATCTACATTTAGCCTTCTAAGAAAACGATAATTTCCAAATGAACAATACAAAACAAGCTTAATGATAGTAAATTATGATAAAGGCAGGAATAAGCAGTACTACTAAACATAAATTAAATTTTGCCTTTTAGTGAAACATGACCTTAGGAGAAACCAGAACACTTTTCAGTAACATATTTTCCTTAAAGATACTTTGCCTCTAAACTTGACAAAAAATCCATTTCAGTAAGAGTGTTTCTGGAACCTTGTGTGTCTGGGGGAAGAGGAGGGAGGTGCAAGAAGCTGTTGATGATTCACCTGCTGTGGCACTGATAAACCAGATCCTGATACATCAGTTCCTTCTAAGAGAAAAGCATCTTTGTATTCCCTTAGGAGGAAGATGTTTCTTTTTCTATTACTCGTTTGGCTTCTAACCATGCTGTCTTAGGATTTTGCCATAGCTGCCCTGCAATTGACAATGAAGCTTCTACTGAACACTCTATACAGTGCAAAAAAAAAAAAATTGTCACAAGAAGCAGTGCTTAACTGTAGCATTGAGATATAGTATATTAAAAATACTATACAGGATAGCATAATGAAGTTGAACTGGTACAGTTCTTTAATTTACACACACACACCCCCAGGGATACTCTCTTTGAAGATTTCTATACTTGTTGCTGAGCAAGAAGCAGAGATTTCTTAGGACTTTTGTCAGCGAACACGTGGAAAACAGTAAGCATGTGAGTTACTGTCTACAAGCAACAGAAGTACAGAATAATTTGGGTTGGAAGAACCTCTAGAAGTCATTTTGTCCAACCCACTGCTCAACTGCAATAATTACATAAGAGTTTAATCTATAGAGTAATTAAAATATGTGAATGTATGAGTAACGTAGCAGAAAACTAGTAAGAGCATCACACAATTGCTGGAGCTCTAAACAGCCCACACTGCAGAATGATAAATTTGTGTTCATTTTCTGCAAGCATAAAAAGCACTCATTTCAACTGATCATACCCCATTTCTGGCACATTCCAAAATCAGTGGAAACCTGTTAATTACTATTGATAATAAGCTTACTGAAGTAAGAGACTACTTCTGTTAACTAAAACAGTCTTTGAATGAGTGCTATGAAGCTGAGTAATTTTCTTATATTTCACAGCTGATTCTTCAAGTACAGTCTCTTCATCTTCCCCTTCATACATTTTTTTAATTTTGTTTGGTGAAAATGCATGTTATTTAACCCTGCCCCTTGAAGGAAAAGAATTATTTTTAATTTCTCATAAAAATAGCAATAGTCAAGTGAGAAACAAAACTGCCTACTCCTTTTTCCTGTTTGCTTAGAGTCTTTCTGAGTTGGCTGAAGGAACTCCTCACCAAAATGTCAATCTGTTTGTGCTTATCACCTGCTGTTGCGGATTGCTACCTAGGCACCCAGCCCAGGCAGAAAAGCTTCCACCTCATTTGCTCAGTATCCTTTTCCACCTCCCTGGAAATGTCTGCAAAATGAAGCATTGCGACAGAAAACGGGAGTTCAAGTCTTAGGACTATAGCCAGCACAGCCCTGTTAGGAGCACAGGCCAGATCCAGCAATATGCCAAGTCACTTCTGAACCTACTGAATCTGTAGTGACATAAGGAAGCAGGAAGTTAAAAACAAATTAGAGAAGCTCGGATGGGAAAATTCTCTTCCCTTTAGGCCACACTTGAAGGTTTACAGAATTGATCCTTCTACTTTGAAAGCTGACAATATGAAAAGTGTAACGCAGTTGCGCTTCTGCTTTCACACTCTGTTGTGTTTTTACTGATTGGGATTTCCTGCTTGTAAAATATTTGATTAAACAGCAAGGGCATGGAGCTATCTCCTACTTGTAAGTGAAGTGCTTTTTCAATGTTTGTTTAGTTCCCTCTAGATGAGCAGTTCATTTGCCAAGTTTTTTGCATAACTACATTCTTTGACCTTCCCTCCTGTCTCCTCCCTGCCTTTCAAGGGCGGATTGGTTTTGTGAAGAGTGCATAACTTCTATTCGTTGTGCTTTTAACAACAGCACACACTCTAGAGTAGGTGGTTTTCCCGCCCCTGCCAGTTAGTGATGAAAACAGATTGGCTATTAAAGAATCCAGGCAGCTGCTTAAACTGTTTATGATTTAAGGGTGGGTCATTACATTAGCTCTGGAGATTAGAATCAGAGTACTTAAGGAACTCAGTGGAAAACGGATGCTTCAAAATCAAATATTTTAAGTTACCATGTTGGATTTCATCGGATTTCGGATTGCATTCAGTCAGCTGAAATGAAGCCATCTGATTTACAGTTCAAAACTTTGCTATTCTTTTAATAGTCAGTATAACTGAAGATCATTCATTTAAGTTTCCCCCCCATGTACGACCTTTTGCTAGCCGGAGTGTCATGATTCTGAAGGAATTAAAATGCATTTTAAATACTGAGGAAGAATTTTTTTGATTAATAATCATAGCATTCATAAATTCCTGTCAGAAGATAAAATTAAGTGTACAGGGCAGGAGGGATGAATTTTCATTATCCGTGTGTTAAACTATAGTAAATGAGCTGTAGAGACAGCAGATAAGAAACATGCACTGCCAGATTTAAATTCAGCTGGCTAAATCTTCATGAGGTGTTTTGAAATGGATTGTAAATTATGCTTACCCACCTCTGAGTACCTTACTGTTTTCTTTAAAAGCTTAAGCTGTCAGTCTTGAGTAGGATAGTTGAAGAGTATCCTGAAATGCAGGATAAACAAGTTAAAATGATAGACTGTCACAAGCTGGCCATAAAAAAAGAAATAGGAAATCCGTTTGCTCTCAGAGCAAGTAAAATGTATGAGAGGCAGAAAGGAAAATCCAGAAAAACCAAAACAGGAAAAAAAGATCTGCATATTCCCGAGAACTTAACAAGGCGCACATGACCCCTAGAATTATAGCATTCAAAACATCTGTTGATGGCAAGCAGGAACACAATGAGGATGACAAGGACAAGAATCCTAAAAATGGTTTTTGCAAAGAATATTTACTTAGCTCGAGAAGAAAAGAGCCTAAAGCTATAATGAACTTTCACTATTTCCTGTAAGAGACGGGGTTAGTATGTCACAGTTAAAATTGTTTTTAAAACAAGCATGGCTTTGGAAAGTGGTAAACGACTGCATAATTTCCTGCCTGGATCTGATGGAGATATGCAGTGCAACGCCTTCATAATTTCCAAGGGAAAATATGATACCCATGAAATGTAAATTCTTAAAAGTGCCTATAGTCTTAATTAACTAACCAGACAAGTGTATCTAGGAAGCTATGGAGAATGGTAATAAACACAGAAATAAATGGCATTTTTTAGGATATCTTATAAGCTTGTTTGAATGAAATGGTGTATGAAAGCTGCATTTCGGTAGTGTTACTGAAAATTCTACTCCTAACATGCACCCAGTGCTGCCATAAACCAATGTCAGCTTTCTAAACTATCATTTGGTTTGGAGAGTTTTCTTCGTTACGATTTTCGGTAACAGTAGTACCAATGTTCTTATGAAGTTTTCTTCTTAGAAAACACCCCCAACCCAAATAAGCCCCCTACTCTCTGAGCATGCATATTGAATTAAAGGAGAACTGTATCTTTAAGATGAAGTAAGAGAAGTATTAACCAATAGTTAATTTTGGGGTAGGATCAGTAGACGTAACTAACTTTGTTAACTGTTTTAAATACCTGTCAAGATTTTAACCCGGCGTGCATGTTAGGAGGAGAAATCCCCCATGTACCCAGCACTGCAATAAACCAATGTCGGCTTTCTAAACTGTAATTTGGTTTGGAGAGTTTTCTTCGTTACAATTTTTGGTAACAGAATTTGGCAACCTAGATGGGACCTGCTCTCCGAAATCTCAATGGACCAGAGGAATCATGAGGACTCCAGCATGCACCAGAGTATTTTCGGGGAAGCCCTCCAACTCCTTGGTCGGGTGAGTTTCTGCACAGCTATCTGGGAGATTAACAACATTTGTACTGGCATTAGTATTGGTATTGATATTGGATTGGTATTGATATTGGTTGCTTGCAAATAATTCGTATCTAAATGTAGTACACGATGTTGAGCTGCTGGTATTGATATTGGGAGTGCACTACTGTGTAATCTTGAGTAATCTGCAAATTACTACAGGGACGCCCGAAGTCCAGCTTTTGGTTTGGCTTGGGCACACGTATGGGGTAATTTTACATAATGGGAGCTGGACAATCCACTGAAGGGGGAATTCTTAAGTGCTCTCCTCTGGGGTGTATACTAAGGCACTGGAGCAAGTCTGAAGTGATCCCCTTACTCGGAAAAAGCTGGTAGAATATTGCAATCATTGGTGGCCCTTGTATACTCTGGATGATCAGGAGAAATGGCCTAAGAATGGAAGTGTAAGCTACAATACTGTGTTGCAATTCATGCTGTTCTGTAGACGTGAAGGAAAATGGGATGAGATACCATGTGAATTTGTTCTTTGTGTTGCGGGATAATTACGATATATGTAAGGAGTGTGGCTTGATTGAAGGTGAAAGTGGTGTATTGGCTGTAGAGGCAGAAAATAAGAAAACACCTAAGCATTGTTCAGCATGTAGCATCGGCAGGCGATGCAACAAACATAAAGGGAAATGGGCCGAAGAGCAACAGGAGGAGGAATTTGAGATAAGGATAGTAATTGGGAGAGGTAATGGGCAAAACATGGGCTGTACAATGTTAGAGAGCGGGATGAGTGTGGATTTCTGTTGTTGTAATTGTGGTTTTGATTTTGGTGTGGGGAATTCTTTTTGTTGCTGTGAGTGAAGTTTGTAAAGATTGTGTGATGAATGTGGATTTTAATGATAATTCTTAAATATGTGATAACAGATTTAAGCAGGGGAGAAGGTTTCCCTGTAAAGCACAAAGGGCCGGAATATCCTTGGAGAAAGGTCAGTGTGCTTTCTGTAAGCAGAAAGGACACTGGAAAAGGGAGTGTCCACAGTTAAGAGGACAAGGCCTGAAGGAAGTGCCAAGGCAGGCTGTTAACATGATGACATTAGATTCAGCCTGAGGGAGACCAGGGGAAAATTCAGAAACCCTCCCCAACAGAACCCCTGGTTATAGTAAAGTTGGGGTATGAAAAAGTAAAATTTTTAGTAGGTATGGGGGCCACTTATTCAGTATTGAATACACCCAAAGCTAATTTGAGTAATCAAAGCACATCAATTATTGGTGCCACAGGTTGAAAAGAAAACCGGCCATTTTTCCAGCCTTTGAAGTTTGGAATTGGGAAAAGGGTGTTAACCCATCAATTTATCTATATCCTAATTGCCCTGTGCGCTATTAGGGCGAGATTTATTAAGTAAATTGAATGCACAGATTACTTTTTCAAAAGGAAAAATCCAAATTCATATTCCTGAAAATAAAGCTTTGGATGCTCAAGTTTTTATGTCACAGAAGGAAGCCGAGTTACAGAAAATACCAGAAGAAGTTGAAAATGCTGTAGCACCTCTAGTATGGGCTCCAGGAACACCAGGACGATCCAGAGCAGCAGAACCGATAATCATCCAGTTGAAACCAGATGCCAGACCAGTAAGACGGAAACAGTATCCAGTTAAATTAGAAGCAAGAAAAGGATTAGAACCATTAATAGAACAATTTGTAAATTTTGGATTATTAAAAGAATGACAATCAGAATACAACACTCTGATCTTACCAATTAAAAAGCCGCATTCAGAAGAGTATAGATTGGTCCAGGACTTAAGGGCTATAAATCAAATTGTACAGGATGTTCACCCGGTAATGGCAAACCTGTATACTCTCTTGACCACCCTGAAGGAAACGCGGAAATGGTTTACTATATTGGACTTGAAAGATGCGTTCTTTTGCCTTCCATTAGCAGCTAAGACTCAGGAACTGTTCGCTTTTGAGTGGGAAAACCCTAGGACAGGTAGAAAAACTCAGTTGTGCTGGACAGTGTTACCACAAGGATTTAAGAATAGCCCTATGTTCTTTGGAAATCAATTAGCCAAAGAATTAGAAGACTGGCAAAAGATGCATAAAAATATCACCTTGCTGCAGTATGTAGATGACATACTCTTAGCAACAAGTGACAAGAAAGATGTCGTGGTTTAAGCCCAGCCGGACTAATCACCACACAGCCGCTCACTCACTCCCCTTCCTCAGCTGGACAGGAGAGAGAAAATATGAGGAAAAGGCTCGTAGGTCGAGATAAGGACACAGGGAGATCACTCACCAATTACCATCATGGGCAAAATAGACTCAACCTGGGGAAATTAGTTTAATTTATTACCAATCAAAACCAGAGTAGGATAATGAGAAGTAAAACCAAATCTTAAAAAAACAACACCTTCCCCCCACCCCTCCCTTCTTCCCGGCCTCAACTTCACTCCCGATTTTTCTACCTCTTCCCCCCGAGCGGCGCAGGGGGATGGGGAATGGGGGTTGTGGTCAGTTCATCACACGTTGTTTCTGCCGCTCCTTCCTCCTCACACTCTTCCCCTGCTCCAGCGTGGGGTCCCTCCCACGGGAGACAGTTCTCCATGAACTTCTCCAACGTGGGTTCTTCCCACAGGCTGCAGTTCTTCACGAACTGCTCCAGCACGGGTCCTTTCCATGGGGTGCAGTCCTTCAGGAACAGACTGCTCCAGCGTGGGTCCCCCACGGGGTCACAAGTCCTGCCAGCTAACCTGCTCCAGCGTGGGCTCCTCTCTCCATGGCTCCACAGGTCCTGCCAGGAGCCTGCTCCAGTGTGGGCTTCCCACAGGATCACAGCCTCCTTCGGGCATCCACCTGCTCCAGCGTGGGGTCCTCCACAGGCTGCAGGTGGATATCTGCTCCACCATGGACCTCTGTGGGCTGCAGGGGCACAGCCTGCCTCACCATGGTCTTCTCCACGGGCTGCTGGGGAATCTCTGCTCCGGCGCCTGGAGCACCTCCTCCCCCTCCTTCTTCACTGACCTTGGTGTCTGCAGAGTTGTTTCTCTCACATATTCTCACTCCTCTCTTCTCCGGCTGCCGCTTCCCGTTTTTCCCCCCCCTTCTTAAATATGTTATCACAGAGGCGCTACCACTGTTGCTGATTAGCTCGGCCTTGGCCGGCGGCGGGTCCGTCTTGGAGCCGGCTGGCATTGGCTCTGTCAGACATAGGGGAAGCTTCTAGCAGCTCCTCACAGAAGCCACCCCTGTAGCCCCCCCTGCTACCAAAGCGCTGCCACGCAAACCCAATACACATACAAATGACTATAGACCTCCTAAACTTTTTGGGTTGGCAGGATACAAGGTATCCCAGAAAAAGGCACAGATCGCCCTGCAGGAAGTAACATATTTGGGGTACACGATTTCCCAGGGCCAGCGTAGTCTTGGAACTGAAGGAAAAGAGGCCATTTGCGAGATTCCCAAACCTAAATCGAAACAAGAGCTCAAAGCATTTTCTGGAATGGCCGGATGGTGTTGCCCATGGATAATAAATTTTGGACTCACTGCCAAACCCCTATATAAAGCTGTACAAGGGGAGGGAAACCTCCTTGTTTGGACTCAGGAATGCAGAGATACATTTATGAAATTGAAACAAGCTTTAATGAATGATCCAGCCCTAGAATTTGGAAAAACCAT
Organism: Gavia stellata; assembly: GCF_030936135.1. Lineage (NCBI taxonomy): Eukaryota > Metazoa > Chordata > Aves > Gaviiformes > Gaviidae > Gavia > Gavia stellata. The sequence continues at coordinate 45,422,757 of NC_082637.1, forward strand.
TTGAATTACTTGTGCATGAAAGACTGCATATTGCCTTAGGGATATTGGCCTGGAGACTTGGATCATGGAGAAGACCAGTGGGGTATTTTTCAAAACAACTAGACAATGTTAGCAAAGGATGGCCAGCATGTCTCTGAGCAGTGGCAGCTACAGTATTACTGATCCAAGAAGCCCGAAAATTGATGCTCAGGCAAAAACTAACTGTATTTGTGCCTCATGCAGTTACAGCAGTGCTAGAACATAAAGGAGGACACTGGTTGTCACCAAGCCAGATGCTGAAATATCAAGCCATTCTTTTGGAACAAGACTATGTGGAGCTGAAAGTAACCATGATCCTGAATCCAGCGACCTTTCTAACTACTGACCCTGGTGGAGAAGAATTAACTCACGACTGTTTGCAAATAGAACAGACGTACTCCAGCAGAGCAGACTTGAAAGACATGCCAATAGAAAATGTGGACTGGGACCTGTTCGTAGATGGTAGCAGCTTTATGTGGAACGGAACACAAAAAACAGGTTACGCAGTGGTAACTGGTAAGGAAGTAATTGAGGTAAAAACTCTGCCATCCAACATTTCAGCCCAGAAAGCCTTGCTGAAAGCATTAGAACTTTCAAAAGATAAAACTGTTAATATATGGATAGATTAAAAATTTGCCTTTGGAGTGGTTCACGCTCATGGAGCTATTTGGAAAGAAAGGGGACTCTTAACGTCTCAAGGATCAAATACAGGCCAACGATCCAACAATTATTACAAGCAATTAATTTACCCCGATTAGTGGCAATTATGCATTGCAAGGCACATCAATTTGGAAATAGCCCAATGCATATAGGAAACCACATGGCAGATAAAGCTGAAAAAAAAAACAGCTGAAGGCCAAATATTGCTAGTTTTGCCAGAAAAGATTCAGAGGCTGGGACCTAAGAGTCTGCTGTATATACCAGAAGACAACCAATTGGCTAAGCTACTAAAGGCAACTAAAAACCAAGAAGGGTGATGGGTCACTCCTTCACATCAAGTAGTTGCGCAGGAATTCATGCGTGAATTGGCTAATAAGAAACACCAAGAAACTCATTGGGGAATTAAAACAATGGTTGAAGCATTAAAAACACAAGTGCTAAGTGTACGAATGACTGGAATAGTCAAAAGCATAGTGAAGAAATGTGAATCATGCCTGAAGAACAATCCTCACTTTACCCCAAAGACCTTTACCAGGGTGACAAAGAGAGAAAACAGTCCAGAACACTATTGGCAAACAGACTTTTCCGAATTACCGCAGCAAAACAGATACCGGTAGCTTTTAGTAATGTTAGAAACTTTTTCAGGCTGGCCAGAAGCTTTCCCTTGTCGCACCAACAAGGAAAAGAAGTAGCAAAAGTGTTACTTAAGGAAATAATAGCAAGATTTGGGGTACCCATAGGACTATCTTCAGATAGGGGCCCACACTTTATAGCAGAAGCTGTTCAAAGTTTAGCTAAAGCATTAGGGGTAGAATGGGATCTCCACACCCCATGGAGACCTCAGTCAAGTGGGAAAATAGAAAGAATGAATCAAAGCCTAAAAAGATAGAACAGTAAAATTTGCCAAGTGGCTGGACACTTTACCCTTAGCTTTGCTACGAATACGTATCCAGCCTAGAACTAAAGAAAAGGTTAGTCCTTTTGAGATCATGTACAGTAAACCTTGTCAGGTGACAGAAACAGGAGTTAATCCTGAAATCATAGGAAAAAAATATCTGAAAGACTATGTTATCTCTCTGGGAAGGGTTCTGTCCTCTCTCCACAGGTACGTCACTGTGAGTGCGCCACTATCCCTGGATGTTCCTGTGCATCAATACCAACCTGGAGACTGGTTGTATCTGAGGACATGGTCAGATGAGCCATTGAAAGGGAAGTGGAAAGGTCCTCTCCAGATTTTACTCACCACCTATACTACTGTCAAGCTTGAAGGAGTCACTGTATGGATACATTGCAGCAGGATCAAGTCAGCCACGTCACCAAAATGGACTGTCAAACAAGAGGGACCTTTACGCTTAATATTAACTTGGGAATCATGAAGTTCTGGGTTATATCTCTTGCAGTGATGTCAGGAAGTGCAGAAGTCGATACAGATGGAGAGGTCAACATAGATTTGGATGAAAACCTAATTCTAACTTTGATATAAGGGTTTGGCAGAATGTGTAATCTTACCACTGTGACAGCATGTATCCCAGTTCCTCATTTGGCTGGTCAGCCCATCCCATGGGGTACTATACCAGTAAATTCATCTTTACTAGAGGAATATGATAACATCACAGGAGCCTTTAAACAGGCTAATGTTTCCTATTATTTAGATAAAGACAACAAGTGTGGACAAAGAGGTAGTGATGTTTTACAGGAAAATACATGGAAGTAGTAAGAAAATCTAACTACTTCAAAAGGGAGGATTGATACCAGAGATTTAAACAATTTAGGTATAAGACAATCCCTTTTGTATAAACTTTATACAGAAACGGCAGTTGCCAAACCTTAAGTTGTGATCATGTATGAGCAATTAATGAGCCTAAAACTACATTGCTGAATTGATGTAATGATAATACCAGAACACAGACTGAACTCATGTCTAAACTACTGTAAAGGTCCTGGATCTACTATGCAGGAGTTAACCAACTCCTCCGTCAGAGTTTGAAAACAGAAAGAGAACCATTTCAACAGGACTCTTAAAGGCCGTATTACTGTGTATCAGGTTAAAATTGAAATATTATCTATTTCTATTTCTTTTCCAGCTTGTAAGAAGATGGGATAGATTTGAGAACGTGTGAAAAGGCCTAATTAGAAAAGTGACAAATGCCACCAACTTCTGTGTAACTGGGGGAACCTAAGTAAAGGAAGATTGAGACTTATGGGAATTATAAAATACATCCATAAGTCTCAAAGGGGGGAAATGTTACAGAACACCTCAAAACACAAGGTCAAAAACAAGTGAAAAAGAATGGAAAAAATGTAAAAAAAGATACTTTGTAACAAATGTACCTGGTATTTAGACACATTAAAGCTAAAAACTGTCTCCACTAACTCTCCACTAACAAGCAATAACAATTAACACAAGGACGAATTTTAGAAAAATAGAACAGAGTGCTAAAATAGTGCCCTAAAGTTAACTTGCCTCATTATAATCTCATTATAATGTGAAAACCACACCTCCTAGCTAGAAAACACCCCCAACCCAAATAAGCCCCCTACTCTCTGCACATGTGTATTGAATTAAAAGAAAACTGTATCTTTAAGATGAAGTAAGAAAAGTATTAACCAATAGTTAATTTTGGGGTAGGATCAGCAGACTTAACTAACTTTGTTAACTGTTTGAAATACCTGTCATGATTTTAACCCGGTGTGCATGCTAGGAGGAGAAATCCCCCATGCACCCAGCACTGCAATAAACCAATGTCGCCTTTCTAAACTGTGATTTGGTTTGGAGAGTTTTCTTTGTTACAATTTTCAGTCATAGTAGTACCAATGTTCTTACGAAGCATGAGTAAAAGGTGGAATTTTAAAGGGCATCCTTCCTCAAGTCAGCTTCTTAATAGCATGGTGTGCTCTGCTACAGGAACAGGTAATGTTTAATGCGTCCTAAGACTGACAATAGGAGGTCAGTGAACAACAAGTATTTATTAGCTGTTATCTTCCCTTTGCATTGTAATTATTTTGTTTACCTCTGAGTTCCTTTTAAAAGTCGGGGAGTTTTTTGGGCCCACCTACCATTCCTTTTTATGAGCCAGCTCTTATCATTCCTTGAAGAATAAGTGTGAGTTGTTTAATGTCATCATTAGCAGAGATCTGAATCATCAGAACTGATTAGGTAAAACCTTTGCCTCTTTAAGTGAGGGCTAAACACAAACTAGGTAAATCCAATATCAGTTTTAGGGTTACTGTTAGTGTTGCAGGGTTTCTGAGCAGGAAATTCTGTGGGCAACTGTAGTAATCCTCCAGCCAGTGCCATCAGAGAGAAGTTAACTGAACCACACTGAATGCAAGAGACACAGTAGTGTGACATACATACATTATGTATGACATTATTGTAGATATAGATACAGAATGTATTACATTGGCATGTAGGCGTGGACAATCTTCTGAATGGCGATGAGACTATGAGGATTATCATTTAGGTTCCTTAAATTGCATGACATATTTAAGGGGAAAAAAATACCAAAACACAGAGTATCTCAGTATAAACAGTGTGGCAATCTGTTGATTCTAGCTACCAGGTAGCACCCAAAGCAGGTAACTTTAGCATGTAAGTCTTAACAATTGCATTGGGGTTTTACTAAGGTTACATTGTGTAGTAGACAATCAATGACCTGCCCCCACCTATGGACCCCCTGTCCCTTTACAATTTTCACAGAAACATGCAAACATCACAGGTACAAACCACAATTACCTTTAAGTACCCAGTCTAGAAGGTGCCCGACTGCCAGAAAAGGCAGACAGCCTGTGGCTTTTGTAGTTTGATTTTGGATCATCATAGCTGCAAGTAGTTGCGCATAGGTAAAGCAACCTAGCATATAAAAGCTGAGCTTTGGATAGAGTTAGCTGAGGATCTCACTAGCGTGGTGAGATCCTCCCTGTCAAGGACGCTTGACCGTATGACACTGCCTGTCGCCATAACTACAATTGTAAGTTTGATTTGTATTGCTGTAATTTTAATTTCAATAAGGTATTTGTATATCTTTATTAATGAGTATTTGGATAGAGTTACATCTTGCATAGTTTCTATTCATGAGTATATGAATGCTGAATAAATCGTACATAAATTGGTAATGCCGATATTTTATTGGTTTACTTCTCTTTTGCTGCGGTTGTGGTGGACACTTTTCTTTTATCTCTTATTCTCAAACATTGTTTTGTGGGCACTGGTTTGGTATTGCTCATAGCCCCGTTTCAGAGAGTTGGGCAGAAGTAAGGCAGCCGAGGAGGAGTCCAAGTACGGGACCCAATACCCGGATCTGTCTTCGCAGCAGCCCGAACCTTAACCAATGCATAATCCCTCAGAATAGTTGGGTTATGACACACTGCACTGAAGGGTAGGAGCGTGCTTGGGAAGACTGGCAGTGTGGGTAGAGCTATGTATCTTCTTAAAACCAATATAAGAAGCTTACTCACTGTAATACACCTGTTAGTAACTGAGACGTGCCTAATATCAAAGAAAGAACAAGAGATCCAGCAGAGCTGTACGTTTGGGTTTTGTTGTCAGGTTTTTTTTTGAGACTGTTTTGAGCTGTTAATGAGGTTAAAAGTTGCTTCTGGGTCTCCCAGGCACTGGCACTATCACAAGGCAATAATGCAGGACCTGCAGATTTTGACGCTATGCCTATAAACAGTTCAAGTAGAATCTGCGCAGTGTAGAAAAGAAGTAGCTGATATTTTGCAGGACCATGCGGTTTTAAAAATGTAATTGACGGTGTTAATAGAACTTTGTGCTACATGGATGCATGCCCTCTCTGACAGTTAACATTGATTAACTGATTTCTGAGGGTCTACTGCAGTATGGGTGAAAAAGTTTTATGCTTCTGTAATGCAGTGACAATCCTATCACAGTACAGAAAGATGTGTGTTTAAATATCAATACGCAATGCAAAATTGAGAAGAGATCATAACCGCCTTTGACCGTTTGTATGACTAGTTGAAAGGCAGACTACTCCATGTTACAACCTCTTCACCCATTAGAGTCCCTCCACGACAGAAGGCACAATGCCTCTCATTCTTGACATAATAAAGCTCTGATATGATCCTTCATCCATCACTTGTTAGCCTTGAGCTGCTTTGTATTATGTTGAGAGCTGTTTTCTTAACTTATTTACTTTATAAAACAAACTACCTAACCCGGATTTACTTTGTCCCTGTCTTATTTTTTTCTATCCCTTTGTGCGTTAATCATTAAATGGCTCAGGTACATCTGAAGGTACCTATGGAGTGCAATCCCACACTGATACTTAAAATGGCTTAAATTAATCCCTTTCCGAACACTTTTATATTTTGTGGTTTAGGGAAGATAATCATTGCTTAATACTAGAAGACGCAATCTTGGAGGAAGAAAAGTGTTCACTCTTTGTGCAAGAAAAGCTCAAATACAAGAAAACAGGAAAAAATGATGAGATTATTTTCTTCTCAGTAGCTTCTACTGTGAAGCAATTTATTTTTCTGTATGGAAAAATTTACTTATTTCCTTTTGTGTCTTATTTTCTCTGGGGAGTAACTTACATGTTGAGTCAGAGATAGATAGTGTAAATGTAAACATGAACACCCTCTGGTGTTGCAGCAAAAAAAAGTAATCAGAAAACCTGGCTTAGTACCCAGGTTTCATTGTTGGACAGTCTCCATGATTTGGCATTTGAATTATTTAAATCAGAGAGGATTTGCAGGCCCTTGCAACCTCTGCAATGGACAGGAACAGGAAAGGAAGCACCTGTGTTCCCTGCACGTTGCCCAGGTGAGCTAGCTGCGTAAGGCAGAGGATTGACCCAAGTCGCTGTACTGTGCTCCACAGAGATTGCTGAGGAAAGAGGTGATTTTCATCTTAGGTCATTCAAGAGCATTCAGCACAGAGGTTTTGCAGCTAGGGTGGGACTTCTCTCCTTCATGGGTTTGTAGGCACAGACTTTGGAAGCTGGCTGCATTGCCTTAGGCACATTATTTTGTGTGAAAATGCAGCCAGGATGAAGCCCTCTCTTACCTCACTCACTTGAACTGAGGGAGACCCAAGTTCAAATTGCTTGTCTATCTGCTCTGAAGCACAGATGCATTGAGGGGTCTCTGATTCCCCAGGAGAATGCCCTAACCACTGGGCTATGTGTTAAGGGAGTCATCTCTGTCTGCTCTTGAAGCTGTCCCACTTAGCGTGAATTATTAACTATTGACTGGAGTAGGGACTTGACCCTAACTCCCTTACATTCCACAAATATTCCCTGACCGGCAGATTATCAAATCAATCTATTGCTTGTCTGTCTCTATAGCCCAATGAATACAGAGTGGTTGGGTGTCACTGGTGTTACATAATATTCCACATGCTTAGCATCTACAAAGACCTTTCTGTGTTATTTGAACAGTGTCGGCTGATATTCACACCCACTACTTGCTACCCTTCCTTCTAGCTGAGCTCAGGGGCAGCGTAAGGCTCAGAGGCTGCAGAGGAGAGCAAGGCATACTTTGCCAGCACAGCACTCTTTAGAGCCACTCTCTCCCCCAGACCTGTTCTACCTTCGATACAGTGAACTGGCCTGGCTGAGTTCGCAAATTTCTGTTTGTCCCTGCTCTAGTTCCTATGAAAGTGCAGGGATGCTGGGCACTGAGAAACAATAACTAACTGGTTAACACTTTTTTTGGTGCTTCCGCTTTTGAAATCTGCATTTTTAAAATGGCTGTTAACATTACTTTGTGCGCATAATACGCAGAACCTTCTGGGTTGGCTCCTTACCTCCTCTCCGTGCTCTTCTTGGGAGCAGAACAAGAGAATTGCACTTATTTTATGGGTGGAAGAAAGAAGATACGCCCCACTGTGATCATATGATTATTTTTCTCGTGTTATTAATATACATTGCTTTGATGAGCTATATGTCTGCTGCACAATGATGACCTCCTCTTCAACAGAACTGTGAATTACCTATCCTCAGGAAAAAGCAGCAACTGATACAACAGATGGGAGAGGTGGATAATCTCGTTGTGAGATCCATCAGCCTATGAAATATTACTGAATCAGGAGACTTCTCAAAAATAGCAGTACACCAGGCAGCAGATGAAGGCAACAAGTGGAGCCTACTCCTGAATGTGTTGATTGTGCTCCAGGTTTTTATACAAGAGCCTTGTACCTTGGCAGGGTATCAGTGCAAAGCATGTGGGGTGTTGTAACATATCTGTAGGCAGAGAGCAGAAATTGCTTTTTCTTTGTTCAGGGACTGAAGTAAGCATTGTTCATTGTTTTTAAGTCCTTCCTCTTCCCCACAAAGCAAAGGAAACCACACTTACCTGGAAGGCCAAATTGTGCACTCCTGAGTGATCACGGGTGGTCTCCTTCAGCTCCATGTGCCTAGCATGGGCAGGAGAGTTTTGGGTTTGGGTTTAAAAGCTACTTGCAGCACAGGGCAACAGCAGCCAGCACCTGGTTAATCCATCCACAGGGTCCGTGAGTATCACTTCAAGTCTAGATAGCTGGAGGCACTCTCAGGTTGCTCATGCTCACTCATAGCTCCACCTTCTCGCTCCCCTGGCACAGCCCCTTTTGGCCAGCGTGGGAAACTGCATTCACTGTTTTTGAGACAAGAAGGAAGGATTCCTGCGGGCCCTGAGAGGCAGATGTATCTCTGGGTGATCCCGAAGGCAAATCTGTGTACTTATATGACTTCTGGCTTTCTTCACTTGCTTGGGGGAAAATCTTCCCCACCCAGATCTTTGACAGGTCAACATACTTCTCATCTTTTTTACAGCTATTGTCAAGTCACTCTTGCTGCGATGTTATCATGGCTCTATTTTCATAGTGGTTAGGGACTTCATCTAGCAAGAGAAAACAAGGAAAAGCGAACAACTCCCAAACCTCCAACAAATACCGGTTATGCAGTTGGCATGCCAAATCGTATGGCACGGGGTCATTTGATTATCTGTCCTCAGATTATTCACCTTTAACTGAAAGGTTTTCTAATACTTTGCAGGCTTGCTATTTGCAGTATGGCAAAGTTATTTTCTTAGAACTATCAGTTTGGTCTCTTATTCATGTTTTTGGTTGCCTGTTGTTCTGTGTTAAGTTCACTGAAAATAGTAGCACTATTACAGACGCTAATGTCAGAAAGGATTTGAATGAATATAATTTTTGTCTTTAAGGACAACAAAAATGAGGGAGTATTCTGTTTCTTTGAAATACATCAACGTATATTTATGTACTCATTAGGTGCCTAAGTTCGTAACTTTCTACACAGGGATTTAAAATGTCATGAGTATTACCTCATCCTGTGAAAAAGCAAAAAAATATGTCCTGTTTTAGGAATAAAGACAGAATGGACTAGCATGAGTGAATATGTTCTTGGAAATAAAGAACAGTTACATGAAAAATGTTGATGCATTTTTCTGAGGAATCTCCCAACTATGTTTTAATTATGTTATAAATCATACAGCTGCAATTTATGTTCTCTGAATCTCATAACTATGTCTCAAAAAGGAGGACTAGTTGTTTTTTCTTTTTTTCAGTAAGGAGCTCATGACTTAATGATATATTCTGTTTTTCAGTGTCCAGGATCTTTTTTGATGCCCCAGGTTTTGAAATCAGCATGTTTTTTACTATTTGTATTTGCCCTGTGAGTAGAGCAATTTCTGTGACTAATTGCTTCTCTCTGGCAAAAATAGCTGCAAATATCTTTAACAACTTTGATATAATTGCCTGCTGATTACTGCATACCTCAGCTGTTTCTCCTTTCCGTTCTTCCTTCTCTCCTTCTGCCAGTTTTGGACATGCTTTTACTATCAGAGGAAAGAGGGCAGAGGAAACAAGGCGGTGAATAATTTTCAAATCCAGCCCATGCAATCCTAAAATCTGTAGTCTGCACTTGCATGGTTGGAAGAAAGTTCTACCCTGGTAACTATATCAAGACACAAGTGTTTTCTGCTATTGTTCCTCTTCTTCTGGCAACTCATTAGATCATTTTTAAAACTGGTTTTCTCATTGAAAAATGTCAGAATAACACTGACTTGATAATTTCAGTGCAAAGTTTCCTCCTCTGAATTGTATTTTATGTTAGAAAACTCACAGGATACTGGAAGCAAAACCATCCACACATCCAAGACAAATCCTGAACCCTCTATAAAAAACATTAAATATTGCATTTCCCTGTGGACAAAGGACCATGTAGTTAAACAAAAGGTGGGAATGCACTGATATTTTTTTGTCAGGATCAGCCAGCAGTCTACTTAATGTTTGATTTACAGTAAACCCCTTCCCATTTCCGGTTAGTTTAAATATGTACATGAAGACATGGACTTTCAAGAAATGTTATGGGTCTGAAGGATATCGCATTCTGCCATTTCAATTAATAACAAGCCTGGACATCTGTTTTCCACTTATGCGATTCCTCTAGCTACAAGAAGGCTTTAAAGACTTGCACTCTTAATTTTCAGGGTGTTTTTACAACATTAGGTGCTAGGCCTAAGCAATTATGTGTTGCCAAAAGTCTACTAATAACAGAAAGAAAAATTTACCATAAGTGAAGAGTTGCTTCCTAAGTATAGCACTAAGAAACTTTGTGTTCCATCCCAGTATTTCTACATGAACTCTGGAGTCTGTCTTAGTTGGGGGAAGATCAAACAAAAAGGCTAATTCTTTCACTGAATTTCACATCTAAATGAGATTTATATTTTTCCTAGTGTGAATAATACATGGAGGAAATTCATTCTCATTTGAAGACATAAATATAATTTTCCTGGGTGCTTCTCACTTTGTTTTTTAATGTTAGAAGTTTATGAATTTATTGAAAGAATGATCCTGTTTTGGTTAGCAGGCCTGAGAAACTAGGAAAGCAAAGCATTTTCTTGTATTAAAACAGCAATTTGGAAAAGGAGCTCAATAGTACAATAAGTATGCGAAACTACTTTTTTGACATGGACTAAGGAAAATTTTGTTTCAATGTGTTGTGCATCTCTACAACTTTGCAGGCAGCTGGCACAATGAACCACTGTTATTTTATCACACATATGACTGAAACCTAGAAAATGGATAAACTTGAGAAATGAACATTTTTTAGAAAGTTTTGTATATAATAGTTATTTTCTTGGATTTTTTTTCCCCAAAACACAAGAGGTGTTTTCAATCATTCCCCAGAAATCTATTAAGAAAGCAAAAAGCTTTTTCATTGCTGAACTGCAGGAAGCAACTTCATAGTTAGGACTTGTACAGTTGTTCAAAAATTCAATTTTTTTACATACTTAATTGATCATATTCAGTATTTATAGTTGTGCTAATTTTAGTCAGCTGTGATTTCTAGAAGATTTCAATAAAAATTTCAAAAGCTTTGAGATAATAAAATCATGAACAATCTCTCTTACGTGCTCTGGGTACACTGTGACTTCAAACAAAAAAAGAGCTAGGCCATGAGGCGGGCAGTGCTGCTTCAGTCCTGACCTGATGACAAAATGCAGGTAGATTTTCCAGAGATGCTGTTATTCTGGCAATCAGTGACCATGTTTTTCTATGCAAATTTTTGCCAATTTTTGCCAATCTCTGCTGAGATCTCCATGATGAAAGCCAGAAAAAAACCAAAAGAAGAGTTGTGGGAAGAGTCAGGGTGAAATTGTAGATGGACAAGCATTTTTATTATTATTTCATCTTACTGCCTAGATTTTGCTCCTCAAAGGAAAGGTGAGTGAAAAAAAAGCATGGTTATCATTCACAAATGGTTGGCAAGTAGATTAGTTCCTTTACTTTTTGCTATAATCTCCAAGCTACAGGTGTTTGCACTATGGCCTATTCAGTTTTTAGAAACAGTTTCATTAGCTTACCAATGTAAAAGATAAACTCTAAAACTCCACAGTATCATGAGAATAAAGGATGAATGGAAGAAATTACTGTCTTCTGGGAAAGAAACACTATTTTATGTGTGTAAAATTGTCGCTAAACACCCACTTTTCTAGGAAAATCTGACTTTGGGACTCATTTTTACCAAAGGGGAACTTTTTTTCCCAGAATTTCCAGCTACTGGTCCTGCACTTTTAGGGCAAAAGCAGAGAGTAAGAAGTTCTTACAAAAACAAAAACAGTTTTGAAAAAAATCAGAAAAAAGTCAGAACGGTGTCAAGTTTGATGAAATGTGGATGCAAAACTCTGAATGTCCATTTGAAAAATCTTTTACATCGGTACAAAGTGATAGTAAATGCTATTAAAGAAAGATTATGTGGTTTTGCAGCCATTTTTGTACAAACATCTATTCTGCATACCTCATAAAGCATTGATATTGATCGAACTGTTCTGTTCCTTCATCTGAAGTCTTTTACTAAGAAAGAAAAGAAATTATTAAACTTTTTGGAAAATTAGGTAAGCTGATGGGGGGAGGGGGAGGGCAGAATAAAGGCTCACAGTTCAGAGCATCTAACATTTGAGACCTGACATCTAGCCTCTCTGGAGTACTTTGAATTCTTTCATACCACGTGTTGGAGAATTTGTTTGCTACATAGATAAATGGTGGGGAAAAACCATCAGCATTTTCAGAATAACCTTAACTTTTTGCGAGGTGGACTTTATGAGAATATACTACTCCCATAGTTATGAGAAGGCTGAGGGGCCAGGTGCTGCCTTCTTCTCTCCCAGGTTCTGCTGTGAGTTCAGGCTTTGGTCCACACTAGTCACAGCCTCTTGCCCAGTAAATCTCCTGCTCCTACTCTGTCTCCCAGATCTCCCTCTGAGATACTTTTCAAATCTGTGTGAATATCTGTTCAGACTAACTTCTGAGAAAATTATTCACTTCCTCGGTTTTCTTTGGTGGTAGAAATGGAACTTTTTGATGCTTCCCAGTTGTCCCAAAGTTGCCCATTGACAGGAGGGAAACATTAATGTAAAAGAACTTCGTGTTTTTCAAATGCAATGAATTAGGGAGGAAAGGCTTCTTGGAGGAAAGTCAAGGGCCTTTGAGGGCTATTGTGTTTTAACTTGTGACAAATACCCGTGTAACGCTAAACAGCAGGAATCCTACAGCTTTTGATTCTCAGACATTAGCAGCAACTTCAGGAGAGTTCAAAAAGACCACCCCAAAGGATGCAGGCTTTCCGAGAAACAGAGAAAAAGGATTTTTTGTGGCATGTCAATCAATGTATGTTATGTGTGACACAGGCTAAGTGTGTGAAAGAAAACACTACATAGATGCTTCCATAGCATATTCATGTGGATACAGAATGAAAACAAACAAACAAATAAAACCCACATAAAAGAAGAAAGGTATACATTTAAAGGTAACAAGAAGGATTATTTCAAACAATACTAGTAGGGAAATTAATTAGTGTAGAAATCTTATCTAGGTTCAATGACTATGTTTCAGAAATGGTTTGTCCATCTGCAGGTGGGAACCTCTGTGTGAATATAAGCTCAAAGACAGAGAAATGCAATTAGGCTTACAAGGCTGTCTTTTAATGTCTTATTAATCTAAAATTGTCTTATTAACCTAAAATATCTTCATCAATAGATGGTATTTAGATACAATTCTCTTAATCTAACTGAGGAAAATAATATATCTATTGGCTATCTGTCACTTGGACTGTTTCTTCTAACCTTTTATGCATAGAAATATAACTGGCATCAGTCTGTAAATGTCATTACATGCAAAGATGAGCTGAAATATTATCATAACATGTTTGCTTTGGGCAGTGGGTTTGGGGTTTGGTTTTGTTTTGTTTTGGGGTTTTTTTTGTTTGTTTGTTTTGTAATTCTGCTTGCTAAATTATACCTTTTGTACACTAAATCTTTCCAACACCAGTTGTGGTCATTGCTTAGACACATGAATAGAGCCTATAGATGGTGTAAAGACAACTGATTTTGGTGAGACAATTGTGTCAATACACTTCACTCAGGATGAAGTTTAACTTTGGGCATGTGTGCAGATTTCTTAGTTGATTTTTACTTTGTAATAATTTTGCCTTTCTCTCCAGTGGGATGAAATGCTACAGAGAGTCAACAAGATAGCCAGCCACTGCTGTTGTGAAAATTAGACCTCTGAGGTAGAAAGTGAATTAAAGGTAAGTAATGCATGCATGTTGCACCTTCTATGAAGGCAGGCGTGGCAAAACCCATGGAAATTAATTTAGAATTGTGATACGTGTTATAGAACATCCTGGAACACAAGGTCAAAAAAATAAGTGGAAAGAATGTAAAGGAAATATTTTGTAATGAATGCACCTGGTATCTAGACATATTAAAGATAAAAACTGCCTCCACTAGCTAACAATAAAGATTAACACAAGGATGAATTCTAGAAAAATAGAATAGCGAGCCCAAATAGTATCCTGAGGCAAACTTAGCTAATTAAAATAGAAAAATCCTGGGCCACTTTTATGTGTATTACATGTAAATGATCAAGAACATGCGCAAACGTTTTATGTTATTTGAGTCAGCAATTTTTACAGCCAATTGTTATGAAGCATGCTAATTAATTGTGTGATAGAAGCTGTGTGATTAAGACAAGGAGGTGTGCTGGTTTGGACCAGGCACTGTATCTGCACATTTACATAATAGAAGAAAATACCTCGACTCTGTGTGTAAATAAGGTGATGCACACTGGGAAAGGAACCCAAGTTTTGGGACAAGATATGGGGGAAATTCAAGTTCTTTCCATAGGTATGGTTGTGGTGTGGCTGGCGTGTGCAAGGGCTGCGTATACAAAGGCTGTGCCCGTGTGCATACCTGGAGTGCTTAGTCAAGGGAACTCCCCAGCTTGTCTCTGTACAGATGAGAGTGGACTCCTTCCTGACAAATGACTTGGCTGAATTCCTAGCTTGCTTTGTCTCAAAGCAACTGCCTAACTGGTACTGGATCTCTCCATGTGCTGGATTCTCGGTGGCGCCAGGGCTTACCCTGGCAGCCCCGGCGGGTTGAGACCAAAGGTTAGGCACTATGAGCATGTTGAGGTGTGTCAATAACGCCCTGAGTGGAGAAACTGACGAATCCTGGGGGCTCCCAGCAGTTCCTACTGCAGAGAAAGGACTTGACCAAAATGTGCATAGATAAGAGAATTTGAATAGTCAGTAGAAACCGTTCCTGCATATGTAGGAATGGTGGGGTAAGATAGTCTTATGCGCACAGCTAAGATCGTTAGAATATGTTTTGTAGGTACTTAAAAATAGCCCACAGCAATGGACCATGCACTTGCTGGAGCAGTTGTCCTGCTAATAGGACTGAGCAGGACATCCTAGTAGGATCATTAAGGCTGTAAGAATTCACCTCAACTACAGTTCGGGGAGTCTCATCTGATCCAGCAAAGATACCACTGTGACACTTGCAATAGTGAATCCTGCACCATCTGCATAGTGATTGACAGCCCTGCTTGAGAGATTCAGTTCCCTGAACTTGTAACTAGCACTCCATCTGTGAATGTCTGTACAGCTCAGGGAGTCTTTCTCTTGAAACAAAATCTTCTCCTGTAAAACAACTATGTCCACTATTTCTACTTGTTTAAAAGTGAGGTCAGAATCTGACAAGTTTTGAATATTTCAGTGTTTATTATATGGTTGCTTGTTCCTGTTACAACCCAAACAATGCTACTTTACATGTAAAAAGCACACCACATAACAGAGGTGTCTTGCTCTGAACTGCCAGTGCAATATAAACTCAAGTATGGTACCTATCTCTATGCTCTAGCAGCATAAATAAAATTTTTTCTTATGATAAAGTATTTCAAAAGGGCCGAAAAGAGGGCAGTCACAGATCAGAAATCTGAAGAACCTGACCAAAAGTCCTGGAAGTATTTAGACGTCTGTCTACAAGGAAAATCTATACACATAACACAACACTTACTCTTCCCTCAGGTGCTGAGGGAGCTGGCAGAGGAGCTTGCCAAGCCGCTCTCCATCATTTATCAACAGTCCTGGTTAACGGGGGAGGTCCTGGACGACTGGAGGCTTGCCAGCGTGACACCCATCTACAAGAAGGGTCGGAAGGAGGATCCGGGGAACTACAGGCCTGTCAGCCTGACCTCGGTGCTGGGGAAGATTATGGAGAGGCTCATCTTGAGGGCGCTCACGGGACACGTGCAGGACAACGAAGGGATCAGGCCCAGCCAGCACAGGTTCATGAAAGGCAGGTCCTGTTGACCAACCTGATCTCCTTCTATGACCAGGTGACCCGAGTAGTGGATGAGGGAAGGGCTGTTGATGTTGTCTATCTGGACTTCAGCAAAGCCTTTGACACTGTTCCCCACAGTATTCTCCTGGAGAAGCTGGCGACTCGTGGCTTAGACAGGTGCACTCTTTGCTGGGTTAAAAACTGGCTGGATGGCCAAGACCAGAGAGTTGTGGTGAATGGGGTGAAATCCAGTTGGTGGCCGGTCACAAGCGGAGTCCCCCAGGGCTCAGTTTTGGGACCGGTCTTGTTTAATGTCTTTATTGATGATCTGGATGAGGGGACAGAGTGCACCCTCAGCAAGTTTGCAGATGACACCAAGTTGGTCGGGAGTGTTGATCTGCTCGAGGGTCGGAATGCTCTGCAGAGGGATCTGGACAGGCTGGATCGATGGGCCGAGGGCAATTGGATGAAGTTCAATAAGGCCAAGTGCCGGGTCCTGCACTTTGGCCACAATAACCCCAGGCAACACTACAGGCTTGGGGAAGAGTGGCTGGAAAGCTGTCCCGCAGAAAAGGGCCTGGGGGTGTTGACTGACAGCTGGCTGAATATGAGCCAGCAGTGTGCCCAGGTGGCCAAGAAGGCCAACGGCATCCTGGCCTGTATCAGAAATAGTGTGGCCAGCAGGAGTAGGGAGGTGATCGTGCCCCTGTACTCAGCACTGGTGAGGCTGCACCTCGAATCCTGTGTTCCGTTTTGGGCCCCTCACTACAAGAAGGACATTGAGGTCCTGGAGCATGTCCAGAGAAGGGCGACGAAGCTGGTGAGGGGTCTGGAGCACAAGTCTTATGAGGAGTGGCTGAGGGAGCTGGGATTGTTTAGCCTGGAGAAGAGGAGGCTGAGGGGAGACCTTATCGCTCTCTACAATTACCTGAAAGGAGGTTGCAGAGAGGTGGGTGTTGGTCTCTTCTCCCAAGTGACGAGTGACAGGACTAGAGGAATTGGCCTCAAGTTGCGACAGAGGAGGTTCAGGCTGGATATTAGGAAAAAGTTCTTTACTAAAAGAGTAGTGAAACATTGGAACAGGGTGCCCAGGGAGGTGATAGAGTCACCCTCCCTGGAGGTATTCAAGGAGCGTGTGGATGTGGCATTGTGGGATGTGGCTTGATGGGCATGGTGCTGTGTGGTGTTGGGTGGGTTGGTTTTTGGTGTGTTGGTTTTTTTTTTTTGGTTTGTTTGTTTGTTTGTTTGTTTGTTTGTTTTTAAGGTTGGACTTGATGATCTTACAGGTCTTTTCCAACCTTAGTGATTCTGTGATTCTGTGATTCTGTGTGATTATTGCTTCCTTGACGCACTTAACAGTGTTTCTGGAGCTTGGAACTGCAGGAGGGTGTTGACAAGCAGCAGCTTAAACCAGCCAGTGGGAATTCTTACTTACTGGGGAATGAAGAGGACATCACAAAAAGCTCTGTGCTTACACCCCTAACATTTAATGGTAAATCACTCATTGATACTTTTTGGGATCCAAGGTCATTTAGAAACAGTGTGAATATACAGTGTTCAGTGGGGTTCCCTGTGGAGACGCTCATTACGCAGGCAACAACACTTCACTGCTGTAAAAATCACAACTCTCGTAGCTTGTGCTACTTATAGAGCTCTGATGACTGTAGTTCCTGGGCTGGCACCCTCACAGTGAGTTGAAGCATTTTTACACAGAACTGTGAATTTACCTGCAGTCGAAGTTACCTGGATATGAAAACCAGCAGCACTGGTGAGAGATTTAACCTTGACATCTCTGTAAAACCATCGTAAATGCCAAGAAAAGGTCCTATCTTTTCTTTTTTATCCATCACCTGGTCCACACTGTCAGTTCAGCAGACTTACATTTTCAAAATAACAGACTAAGTATTGTGCCCTAATTTACAGCTCTGACCAGGACGCTCAGCTTCCATTCCTCCAGCCTCAGAGCCTCCTTACTAACACAAGAAATGTGGTAGGAGGAAGAGGACTCGGGTGCACGCCACCCTAAGTGCCTCTCATCTAGTATACAAGTACTAGAAGTACTTTTCATCTAGTACAGATAACAAGGTCTATCCGAGGATGTGAACTCTGTGTGCTTTCAAGAGGAAGTAAAGAAATAATTTGGACTTAATCACGCTAAAGGATTATACTAATACAAACTATTTTTGGCCAAATTTCTTACCCATTAGTTTTGTCTTGGGTTTTTGGTTCTTTTTGCTTGGCTGATACTGATAGTTCCTCTGAGGGGATGGAAAATACACTACTCATACACCTTCATTAAACAATCCTACTTTAATTACATATCTCAAGTTCGGTGGAATGAATGACTTTGAAGCAGGGCAAGCACATACTGTGGTTTTGAACAAATCCTCCATAGGTCTACAGCAAGAACAAAACTTAAAAAATGAGCCCAAGATAAAGTCTTGAAGACAAATGAGGTTGAATATAACCAATTAACTTGAAGTGACTGGGCTAAATCTCCGCCTCATGCTGATTCCTTAGGTGTACTAGGGATGATATGACATCTCTCTGCCTGATGCAATGGGATCACCCAGTGTGAGTCTATTAAAAGTCATTTCTCGAGTGTTGAATGCAAATTAAAAGAAATAGGAACATCAAAACCTTTTAAAAGAAAGAAAGAATCCTCCCCTTTGAATATTGGGAAGTCAGTTCATTTAAACACTTAAACATGATTAAGCACCATTTGCTATTTTCCATATCTGCATATTTTACATTTATTGACCAGATGCAGAAGTTGAAGTAAAATATGCTTCAGAAGATAAAATAACTCCTTGGGTTGTGAACTACTACACCAGCCAAGGCCAACATGTGCACTCAGTTTGAACTCCAGGGCATTTTTTAAACTGCTGCCGCCTGGGGAGGGAGAGGCACCAGTTGAAATGCTCTTTTGAATTTTTAATGGGTATTTAGAAGTTCAGGGCTTTGCAGCAGCTGAGGAGATGAAGAGGTCAACAGTGGCTAAACACCGCTCTTAACATACGGCTGTTAACACAGCTAAAGCTGTTGTCATCCTGATAGCTTTCAGGGAGGGCTTGGCCTAGAGCACAGTTTGGGGCAGCTTTAGGTTGCCCCAGCATCACAGCAGTGTTGCCCAGACCAGTTCTTCCAGCTGAAATGAACGCTGTGTTGGAGCTCGGAGATGTGTCATCCCAGCAGGACCATTTCACCCATCCCCCACACTAAGTTTTCTTTCTCTGGGAAATAGTAAACTTGTTTTGCAGGACACCCAGCCTGGAATTATGTCTAAGATTAAAAAATATGTGTTCCAAGCACAGTTTAGTATAAGGAGTTGCAAACCCCCCCATCCCAAGGAATTCAGGATATACATCTTTAAGGTCCAAGAGACACAAAACTACAGCTTGCCTGTCAAGGCAAAGCATTTAACAGAACATAAGTGGATTTGCACAACCAGTACAATAATCACCCAAAGGATTCCTCCTTCGGCCAACAGATCCTGTGCTCACACAACTGATCTGTTAGTAGGAAGTTTACATTTGCAGTCTCTTTTTTGCAGATCTTGTTTTACTGTGCTGCAAAAAAATCCAAAGCTCCTACCTTGCATGTTTATTATAATGTCTCCATACTGCAAGGTGTATGTACTGATGGTTCTTTAGTACCCTTTCAGCTAATTATTTGCTGACCTAGTGACCTTTTTGGATTTCTTAAATATACTGCTAGACAGAGCAACTTAATCATAAAACTGACACAACATAACCTGAAGAAAATTTTTGTTTATGTTTCTGACAGACAAAGCTATCGTCTATCCCACTTCACCATACTACAAGTGTAATTTTTCTCCCAGCTTTTTCAACAACAGAGCTCCCTCTAGCTGATTTATGCCACCTAGATCCAAGGATTGATGACACACAACAATGTTGTTACGGAAGAGGTAGCTACTCCGTGTCGATCTAGCTTACACTGGAAACACTTTTGTAATTTGCTGATAGATACTGCACCAAACTTCTAGATAGAGAAGTCTCCTGTTCACTTTAGTCTTCTGATCCCCCATACTCATATAGTGCAATTTCTCTGCATGTCTTTAAAGTCTATGGGTTTTGGCCTGTATAGGTCAACGGGACCTGGTGAATAAATAAGGCCTTCTGAAGAATTAGGAGAGGAAGGAGAGTACCATAAAGAAAGTCAAACTCAGATCCTTCCAGGCTCCATTTCCAAACCTGAACCATGTACCCAAACATACCACAGTGGGGTGGGAGAGGGGCATATTCAGCAGTGGAAGAAAAACGGAATTATTTACTGTTGGACTAAAAACCAAAGAATTAGTTGAAAAGCAGGAAGGAATTGTAGCCATGCAGCTGAGCAAGATGTTCTAGTTAATTATTGAATCGGGTGCAGAGCATAATGAGATAAAAGCTCTGTGTGCCAGAAAACTAGCAAATGCCAATGAATAGTGAATGCCACATAAAAAAAAAAAAAGAATTAAGTAAATAGAATGTCACATCTCCCTATAACCACTGTGAAAGTACTTGCTAATTCCTTTTCCACTCCTGCCATCCTTTGTGGCCTTTTCTCACGTGAATAAATTGTCCATTGACACCCTCTGGAGTTGCTAACTACCATCCAAGTTGGAGCCTCTATCAGAAAAGCTGACTCTTCAGACCATGCATAACCAGTAAGTTAAATGCATGACACATCTGTTTCTGACTGACTATCCAACTCCTCTAGGGGCAGCTCTAATTATTTGTGATGGATTATTCATTTTACAAAGCTTTACACTTAAGTACTTTAAAGCATATTCGAAAATTCCACTGGAAGCAAATTACCTTGCAGAGCTGCCCTGCACCAGCTGTTACATGAGATTAATTGTAAGGCAGCACCAAACCACAGTGTGTGGGAATCGTCTTACAGTCCTAGCAGTGACTGATGTGAAGAACTATGAAAGGTCAGGCGCACTCCCTGCCCTCTTACTTTCTTGGGAGGGGGAACAAGCTCCAATAAATTACTTCATTCTAAGCAGAGGAGTAACATTTGTTGGCAGCAGAAATTCAGTATATGGGTGGTGTTCTCCAGACAGGCCACGCACCAGAGACTGTCAAGAGCAGGAAACCTCTGTTTATCCTGAAGTGACACTGTTAGTAAGCACTGGTCTTTTGAGCTGTCACTGAGGTCTGAAAAGTGAATATAAGCATTATTCTTCCTATTACTTGTACATGATTATTCATACATATGCCCTCATTCCCTGACCAAATAACAGAACAAAAATACCTGGTCCATGCATACAGACGGGTGCATTGCTTAACATACATTTGGATCAATTTTCCTGCCAAGAGTCAAAGTTTGACTTGAAAGATGCTGCTGGCTTCCCCTACTGCCCATGAAGGCACCCCAATGCAGAGGTCATCCCTAGTCCTAGAACCTCTGCTGAGGCACAGCATCGGCAACTCCCTGCCCGCCTCCTCCTCTGCTGGCACTGAAATCCCCTCTTCTCTTTTGCCCTGGTATCTCCTACTTGGGTTAACTGTAATCTTCCTCTTTCCAGCACTTGTATTAAATCACTCCTTAGCTTGTTTATATGTCTAGTCTTCCTGCATAAGGATTTTCTCTCTTTGTCAGTATAAGGATCCCTAAACTCCCTCCCCTATGGCCAGTGATACTGATTAACATAATACTAATATTTTACACACACAGAATAATCTAACCCACTCCTGCCTATAAAATTATCTTCTTTTTCAGTGTCTTCGATCACATTTAGAAACACCAGATTGATTATCTGATTGTCTTCCTGCATCATATTCAGGCTTTTAGTCTTCACCTTTAAGCCCTATACAATATTGAAGCTATTAATTCTATCTCATCTCTCCTATGTTTTCACCTTGAATGTCCCATACAGGCATGTTTCTGCTTTAATCTCCAGCTCTATTTATTGTAATTGCCTGCTAAATTCCTTTGGTTTTTCTAACTTTTTCATTTCACCCTTTCTTTCATCTCTTTGTCTGCCTCTCATCTTCCTATCTCCTGCCCTGGCGCTTCCTGAGCTTCAAGAAGTTGCACAATTTCTGTCCACAGGCAGTTCCCTTCAAGTCTCTCTGAAAACTGTTTAGCCAGAAAACTTTCCTGCTCCTGTTTTTCTTACTGGCAATTGTTGTTTGCACTTGGCCCTCAAAATTTTGATTTACACAGCTGATAGAGTCGTTCACAGTGTTAAAATTGACATGGCCAGAGGACACACATTTTTTTAATGACTGCAGAGCACTCTTTGTACATTAACTGCTTAAAATAACACACAGTGAAAAATGCAAGCATAATTATCGACAATGAGAAGATGTCTGATCCCAATCGTTATTATGGATCAGCTGGCTCACAAGGATAATACGAAAAAAGCTCAGCTAGGCTTTCTCTTTTCCACTGAAAATCACCAGTTTTCAAAAAGTATATACGTTCAGTCAGATTTAGTTGAGATTGGCCTGTAAGCTCAAAAGTTAAGGAGGGGAAAGGTGTTTGGTGCCCATGAGCCAGAAGGCCAGGCAGGCAGTAGGGTCTCACCTCCCATGTTAGCAGGCGGGAAGAAGTGGTAAGACCCAGGAGCTGGTCCCTGCCTTCGGGTGGGCTGTGCGCTGGGAGGGGCACCAGCGGTCTGGGGGCTCCTCCCAGGTGTTGTAGGGCCATGATGTGCTGTGATCAGGACATCGACTGAGACGCCCACATTAATGCCAGCCCGTGTAGGTGCTGGCAATGATCCCGCGCATTTAAGTGTGCTTTCTCCTGAAGCCCTTGCCAGCACACCTAAGTGCTGCACCAAGAGAGAGAGTTTAAATTTAATTTTGGGGCATGCCAGGAAATGGAATAGGCCTTACAGTCATAGAAGCCAGGCCATGGGGAGAATGATTTCCCATCCTGGCTACACTTTTTAAACTCTAATGCAGCTCTGCTATCTCCAGGAGGATGGTTGCATTTACCTGTATGTTCAGATTCGTTAACTGTTTGACACTGTACCAGAGAGACTTGTATATGAGCATCGATGACTGATGTATGCTGTATATTAACATCCACATCTCTGGGCGTAGCTGTAGATGGAAGAGTGCACTGCGAACAGGTCTGTTGGGCACTTGATGGCAGTATTTGCATTGGGTTCTTGCAGCAATAACTCCAGTAGCAATGTGGTTCCCAGTGCAGCCTCCGGAGAGCTATGGGCATTTTTGGCTGCCTGGGGACAGGGGAGTGGGGAGGGAAGGGAAGGAGGATCACAGAGGAAGAGGAGTGGAGGGACAGTGAATATGATTTACTCTTTTCAGTTCTACTGCCACAGTTGTCAGACACAATTTTGCTTTAAATGTTTCATTTCCCTGGTTATTGTTGACTTTCTGGCTCCGGATCTGCTCAATCTCAAGACAAAAGTTAAGTGAACAGTTACTTGAAATCTGACACATTGCAGCTGATAACATTGATCTGGGTTACATTGATTAAGAGTGAAAGTAGGGTTGTTACCACAGCTTTAGCCTCCAATAATTATTGCCTTCAAGGGGCTACAATGCTTCAGCAGCAGCTGAAGCACTTGGCAACTTGTTGGTGCTGCAAAATGTCTCTAAACAGGTGAGTGGGTGAGAGCAGTCCCTAAGTGCAATGAGCGGCAGCCTCCCGCACAGCTTACTGCTGACCTGCCACTGGTGATACCTTCAGAAATGGTTATCTGAGGCTGCCTCGCCTGTACAGATGACTGAAGCAATCCCCTGCTAATGCCACATACAAATGGCAGAGGTATAAAGGTAGCAAGAAGCCATTTTGGGGGGGGGCTGGCAAGTGCACCCTAGCTCCATACAAGGACTACGGCCAAGAAGAATACATCAAGCACTTTGACATATGTATACCAATATCTAAATTCAACCCCTTCTGTGTTCTGAAACTTGTAGTCTGTGGCATATTTTCAATCCTACCCTATCATCAAATAAGATTTGTGGAAATACTTGGGTATTTTTTTTGCAAATGTGAACAGCAGATGCAAGTGTTCGTGGTGCAAATAGTAAAAGCTACATTCTGGTGCTCTGGTAAAACATGAAATACCAGGCATTTATTCTGGGTAGATATTTTGTCTCCTTAATGCAATCAGCTTTTTGCAGTGGTTTAGAACAAGAAAAATGTTTTAGGGTTCCCTGTCCCCCCAATTTTGCTACTCCTTTTCCTGCTTATTTCAGAGAATAGCATCCGTTGGTCTCATGAGATTGATTTCACAGTATTGGGTGTGCAACAAAACCATGTTATAGTATGGCTTTCCTCATGATGCTCACAGCTCTGGATTTGTGTTCTGAAAAATAATGACAGGAAGTAAAAGTAAGTCACACAAGAACAGAACTCAATCCCCCTCAAATGCTGAGAGAGGTCTTCAGCTGGTGTAAAGCAGTATAGATTTAATATTGCTTATTTTTACCAACTGTGGATTTGATCCACCGGTAATTACTTTAGGGATGAAGTTGGGGAGTTTTAATGTTCAGTTGAGTCACCTTTCCACCTGTTTTCATTTGAAAAGCTGTGAACAGGAATTTTCCCCTCTCACTACAAAGGAGGTTCACTCTCCTTGTTGCAGTTGATGTCTTTATCCAGCTGAATTATTCCTCTGTCCCCTTGAAATGCTCAGTAATAAATTAATAATTTATGCTAAGTGAAGCAATACTGCTGGGAGTTGGGAGTTGAACGAATCAAAATTCAGAAGTTGCAGGACCCATTGAAAACATTTGCTGAAATCACTATGGCTCCAGGAGATATTAAGATGCTTCTGTGTGTGTGTTTGGGGAGAGAGAGAGAGGGGAGAACTTTGTCCCCTTTTACTTTCTCAAAGGAATGACTAGCAATGGCAGGATTTAGGAAGACAGCAATGCACTGACCAATCTTGCTCAGTGCTGGAGCATTTTGGAAAAGGAAATTCCCCTCCATGGATATTTCTAAAAATGTTCTCTGTGCTTGGAAAAGGCAGATAGATTTTTTCCAGCATTTCCAGTGGGACGAAGAATTTGAGGACCTTTATTTAGTAGTGATTAAAATAATTTATTTAAGGTATAGTTGTGGTTTTTTCATTATTTCCTTTGGGAATCCATGTTCTGAGCTTCTTGACTTAGCTGTGTCTCTCCTAGGGAGAAGGTTAGCTGTCCTGAAACTAGTCTAGCTGAAGCTCTCTCCAGCCCCAACTACCTAGAAGAATAATGGCAGCATCCCAGAACTGCAGCTCATGGTGGCTCCAGTGCCTTAGGCGGTCTCCTGAGGTAGCTGGAAGAGTCCAGAAAGAACACAATGCTGCCTGTTTTGTTGGACTATGATCATGAAATATTTCAGTTTTCACAGGCTACATTTTAAAGTATTTTATGAAAAGCCATTTCAAATAGAAACTCCTAGCCAGCTGTTTTCAATAGGCAGGTCAAACATTGGAGACACTGGAAGGACAACATAGTAACAGTGGCCCCCATTGTCTCCCTAGGCACCACTTCTGCAGAGTGGATTATTGCTTCATGCTGGAGCTATAATGACAGTGGGCATTGTGAGAAAAAAACGACGTAGTTTATTAAGACCCCATTCCACATTTGTTCTCTGGTATCTCATTGAATCTTTTCTTGCTGTCCTCCCAAGTGAGTCTACATAGCCAAGCCCCTGTTGCCCTGGGTTGCCTTTAAAGGTGGGTTGTAACAGCTTCTGAGCTGTCCTGTGCATTCTGAGATACAGGTGCAGTATAAGGGTGAGCTGTAAAAAAAGAGAGCACTGCGTAATGCATATGCTGACGGTGTCTGTGAAATGCAGCAATTTTTCTTGATTTAGTAAAATTCTCCAATTTCTGTTAAAACATTAAGTCCCCGCCCCCAACTCTGCTCCCCCCACAAGACTCCAAATCATAGAAAATACAAAGCCGCTCAGTGAGAAAAAAATTAATCAAATACTCTAGTAGCTAAAGAATTGGTGAGGTACCAGCAGATGGTGCTCCAGAGTATGTAATATTAGTTTCTGCTGCACTGGAGCAGAAAAATCTGTTGCTTTTTTAGAGGAGGGAAGGATTCTCAGAGGGAGTGTCCCATTATGTCCTTGCATGCAAAGATGATCATGACTTGATTTGCAAAGATGCATACATAGCTTCCTGTAATTTAATCTAAAAGTGCTAAACTCAGTCATAAACAATGGCTACAAGTTTTCAACTGTCTTCTGGGATGGGGTAGTGTTTTCTTGTTTATCTGGATAACTTGATTTACTCAAGCCCAGATTCTCTTTAGTGCCTCTAGAAAATATAGAAATAATAATAGAAATAAATTTTAAAAACCCAAACAAACAAAAACCAAACAAAACCAAACAGCTGAGAGAGTGGGGGCTAGAATATTTGCAGTGCAAACATCAGTCCTGAACTAGTTCTTTGTTTTTCTGCTTTTCACAAAAAGAAAGTAACTACAGATTTATAATGAAAAATTGTGGGTTTTTTCTTTTTTTTTTTTTTTTTCTTTAGAATTTGCACAGAATGAGAGGACCATAAACCAGCAGCCAGGAAGGAGAAAGTTTTGCCTCACCTGTCAATTAAAATGTTTTGGATCACCAGAGAAGAGTTGTACTCTTGCAACAATCCCCCACTATTCCTCAGCACATCTATACAACTTGCAAGGCAGGGCTTTTCTCCATACATAGACTTCCCTTGTCTAAAGGCATCCTTAGTAGTCTGGTTAATTGAGTTTTATAGACTTCCTTTAATCTTAGGTGTTTAAAGGAGCTGCAGTGTGGTTGAGAGTCTAATCCAAATGTTGAGATAAAATTCTGATCTGAAACTGGACCAGGGTTTTAAATGCTGCATAGTTCAAGAGATGTTAATTCTAGACCATTTTTTTGGAACTTTACAGTGATCAATTCAAAATTCTAATCTGGAATTGGTTTCCATTCTACATCAAGAACGATTGGCTCTGTCTCTTTGGTTTTGTCTTATCCTTCAGTTGGATATTTTAGTCTAATGATAATGGTTAAGACAAAATAGCTAAGGCATCAACAATGGAAGTACTTGTTCTTGGCTTGGACTTTGGCACGGGGAAGGCTTTGAGGATAGTGAGTCAGAATATTTAAAAAAAATATAAAAACAAAGAAATGTGAAAAGATTTCCATACAAAGTAAATCAACAGCTGCATTGAAGTACAAATGTTGTGTCAGGTTGTGGTCCTTTTGCCTGTTATGAGATGCTTCTTACTCTGGCTGTGGTCCCAGTGATCTCAATGTGTTTAATTATCATGGGTTTATTTATGAAGTAAGACAGGGTTTCATACAAACAAGGCTGATGCAGTTTTTCCTACAATTAGGGCCCTAATCTGCCCTATTGGCTCCATAGCTTCATCAACAAACAGGGGCCACCTTTCCTGTTTGTTCCATGAAGTTGCCCTTGTTCGTATAGAATGGGATCTCTGAACCCTTCAAAAACATAGGAAGCATGAATTCTTTTACAATAAACCGTAAAAAAACAACCAAACAGAAAAAAACCAAAACACCCAGAATAAACTTCCGTCAAGCTGTGGTTCCATAAGATGGTAAATTTGATTTGGTGTATCTGTATATGGATCAAAAAAGATGCATAACTATTATACAAATCACGAAGCAATATAAATTCACTTTCCTCGCCCAAAGTGGTTTTAATATATTTTGTCTGTGGTTTTCCAGGCCAGTTTTATTTTGGATCAAACATAATTTGTCATACTTCTCTAACTTTCTATTGGATCAGAGATTGCTTACTATGGCTCATTTGATAAAAATGAGATTATGTGTTAACACTTGTTTCAGATCAAATTCATAATATCTGGTAATTCAGTAGTCAAAGCTCCGGTATTACTGCCTCTGAAACTGCATTTTATTTTATGGACAGATGTTCTCTTTTGAGTGCACCATCACCAGCTGAAGACATTGTTGCCTAGTCTCTCAGGTTGTCTTTTTTGTCTGGTTTGAAATTTCCACCTCTCATGGTTGTGGCTGGTGAAAGTGATCCTGGAATACTCCCTAATCCAGATCAGGCAAAATAAACCAATTTAGTTCAAACCGTTGTATGAACTGTTTAAACTAATGCAGCTGTTTTGCCGGCAGTGGATTAGGCATCATTAACACACACTGATCTGCAAGGGTGGCAACCTCCAGCAGTCAAGCAGTTCCTAATAGCTGGGGAGTGGAGAAGGGGAAATCTTTAAGTAGCACATCTGTGAAGAGCAAAGGTCTCTCTGCAACTTTTGTCTTTAATTGAAAGGCTTAGCACCTCATTAAAGGCAAGTTGTAAATGAGCTAAAAAATGAATCAGTATGAAATGAGTTGTAAAGTAATTACTGTAATGTTCATATCAGATTGTTCTTGAAGGATAGGCTTTTTAGTGCTCTTCTGGCATATTCTATGGGAGTATGTTGAAGACCTGACCTGATGCCGCTTAAGTTTGAGAATTCAAACCAATAAACATGAACATCTGGAAGTCAAAGGTGGTGCAGGACTGGAATATAAAACACAGAGCTGAAGGCCCCTTTTTCCTTTTATAGTCTGTAAGGACAGTGTGTGTTTCAGGACAGTGTGTATTTCAGAGCAGTGCTCCAGAAAGTCTGTATCCTGAACAAGTCAATAGGAAATACCTGAAAGCAGGGGTGTGGTGAAATCTTATCCCTTTATGGAGGGGTTGAGGAGTTGGTAGGGGCCATCTTAATGTTAGAGTTTCCTCAGTGCTGTTAAAGAACTCTTCAGTGTAGAAGGTTTGGGTTGTACAGGTCCTCAACACGTCCTCCTCAACTTTGTGCTTGTCTACAATGAGTTCTTGTCTCCGGTGCACATTTTATGTTTGGGTAGAAGAGTACAAAATTTCTTGGGCCAGAAAGAGGTAGCTTACTGGTTAAGTTGACAGGAGAAAGGGATGCCAGTCCATATCCCTAGCTTTCTTCTGTATGTTTTCTGATGACTTATAACCTGGTGGTTAGAGTGTTTTCATGGCTTGAACCTTGTCAGAGGAGAGCTAGAAACTCATTCTGTATCACTTACGTGACTGTTTTGTTTGCTGGGTTGTTACATAAAATGAGGGGGCCTCTTTTGGCTGCATTTTGAGAGAAAGCAGCTAACGATTTTTGGTCAGTTTGTGTGTAAGAAAGGTACTCACAGCATCCAACTGGACGGGGCTTATCGAAGAACTTAAAAATTTCTCCACTTTTTCTTGCACGCTTTTATGGCAGTTAGACACCTAGCTATTCAGTTTGAAGTAGTTCTGGTCAAGTTTAGAAACAGAACTGCTGATGTCTTGCAAAGTCTCAGGTCAAACAGGATGTGATGGTTAATATACCTTCCCTTGCCTCATTTTTCCATCTGAATGGAAATTCAGATGTGAATACATTCACTACAGACCCTGGGTATAAATTCTGCCTAAGCATATCCGTAAGACAGATACCCCAGCAAGGAGTTTGATGTCTTTTTATCCTACTTTTATGCAGTTTGAGCTAAGAAAGATGAGCAAAGTAGTGCAGATCTCTTGTCCCAAACATATATTTGCAGCTAGAAAGTATATTTTCCTCTTCTTTTATTTTTTCCCCATGGACTGTCTAGTGTGATTTTTAATGCTTGATTCCTCACTTCACATTTATTTGCTGTTTTTGATTTGGAGGTTTTCCATACCTACACCTTCTCTGCTCTTTTAAGAAAAAATAAAATACTGCATTAAACTTCTGGATTTATGATTGCCCATGGATTTCAAAGCTGGAGGTAAATCCAGTATAACCCTAAAGATATATCATTGTAAAAACCATAATTAGTAGAAATGTGCAGATGATACTGATAAACTATCATTGGATAAATATGAATAATGTTGTAGAGTATGTATAAATAATAAGGATGGAACTGTATTTCAATTATTAATAGATTATTGGCATCAATAAACAAGGGTATCAATCTCACATGCTTACTATAAATTACATCCATTAGGTCTTTCTGTCCTCAAGCACATAAATCCATACAATCTGAGCATATACCAGTTTTTAAATCCATAAATATATTATGTAGTAGTTCTCTTTGAGGAGCTAATGCTTTGTTCAATATTCTGTTAAAATGTCTCAAATGAAGCAAATGGGCTTCTAGAGTCTCATTTATGGAGGCTCAGGAGAGCAAAACATAAAACATCGAAGTGAAAACACTTGCAAGCTCAGAGATCACAGCACCATATTCTTCTAACTAAATTGAGAAATTGACTGAGTTTCTAGATTCACGTAGCTCACTTGTCTCTGAGAGAATCCTGTCTATCTCAGAAGCTTTTCCCAAAATAAAGGAAAAATATAGAAATGTGACCTTAAGAAAAATAAATCCCAAATCACCTCAGATGAAGTTTCTCCTTTCCTGTGGTGTTATTTTACTGCATGCTGAGAGCTGATATAGAAGGGCCAAATCATGATGATGTTGATTTCACCTTATGACCAGACCATAAGTTGACAGATGAGTTGGCACAAAGCTGTGTTACCACTGTAAATTCTTAGTGTGCATGTGTGTTGCGTGGTAATAGTAGAGATTATACCACTTCTG
This sequence comes from Gavia stellata, assembly GCF_030936135.1. Lineage (NCBI taxonomy): Eukaryota > Metazoa > Chordata > Aves > Gaviiformes > Gaviidae > Gavia > Gavia stellata. Next base: position 45,453,048 of record NC_082637.1, read on the forward strand.
GTGTAAACATGACGAAAAGATACATGTTACCCATGACACAGCGAGAGGAGCTGGAAGTGAGTTGTGCAGAGCATGAGATGTTAGTATTCATGGAAAACATAGTGGATTTTCTAAACAGTGCCTTTCTTTATATAGGTCTATACAATACAGGCTCTCTTTGATTGCTTTCACGTGTAATAGATAAGAAATACATACTAATGATGTGCTTCCTTACTAGTGTACATGAATATTAAATCAAGTGTTTTGCTTCCTGAGGCATTAACATCAGAATTTCCAGCAAGGAGATGGTCTAATGCAAAAATCCCACCAAAAGGACTGCAGCAGTTGTTTGGGAACTTTCTGACAGCTTATGTAGGAAAACAATGGTGTTCTTGGCCGCTTGTTACCATCTCTGTGTTGTGCCTGGTTTTGTGGCAAACCAAAAATAACTGTTAAAATAAGAGGTTATTTTCCTACCAGGTTCATTCCCTAATCTAGTTTGCTGCACAGTTGCTTGTGCTGGAAAACCACATGGGGTAGTGTTGGGACAAAAACGAAAAGGCAGGTGTCTGGAGGGGCGAAAAGGGAGGAAAGCAACCAGCTAAGCTGGTTTACCCACTTCAGCTGAATATCTAATCCTGATTTAGGAGTTGGGAGAGTGCATAAGAACACAACCTCATTGCCTGGGCCATCATTACATGCCAGGCAGTGCTACTAGGGAGCTAATATCCCATTTGCCCCTCTGATAATTTTGTAATGGCCCTAAATGGGGTATTGTCAGGTCCTTTGTGCCATAATAACAGTACACAAAATACAATGCTGCTATAAGGAACAAAGTTCATAGTATCATAGAATCGTAGAATGGTTTGGGTTGGAAGGGACCTTTAAAGATCATCCAATCCAACTACAAGTCCTTTCACTAGATCAGGTTGCTCAAAACCCTATCCAATTTGACCTTGAGCACCCCCAATGATGGGGCATCCACAACTTCTCTGGGTAACCTGTTAGAGTGTCTCACCACCCTCATTGTAAAAAATTTCTTCTTTATATCCAGTCTAAACCTACCCTTTCCAGTTTACAACCATTGCCCCTTGTCCTGTCACTACAGCCCTCGGTAAAAAGACTTTCTCCATTTTTCTTATAAGCCTCCATATTGAAAGGCCTCAATAAGGTCTCCCTGGAGCCTGCTCTTCTCCAGGCTGAACAACCCCAACCCTTTCACCCTTTCTACAAAGAAAAGAAAAGTGCCACTCCAGCCCTCTGACCATTTTCTTGGCCCTCCGCTGGACCCACTCCAACAGGTCCATGTCTTTCTTCTAGTGGGGCTCTAGAGCTGGATGCAGTACTCGAGATGGGGTCTCACAAGAGCATAATTGAGGAGGAGAATCTCCTCTGTCAACCTGCTGGCCACACTTCTTTTGATGAAGCCCAGGATATGATTAGCTTTCTGGGCTGCAAACGCACATTGCCAGCTAATGCCCATTTTTTCATGCACCAGTATCCCCAAGTCCTTTTCTGCAGGGCTGCTCTCAATCCACTCATCCCCCAGCCTATATTGGTACTGGTAATTGCCCTGACCCGGGTGCAGGACCTTGCACTTTGCTTTTTTGAACTTCATGAGTGTCACGTGGGCCCACTTCTCAAGCTTGTCCAGGTCTCTCTGGATGGCATCCCTTCCCTCTAGTGAAATCTACCGTACCACTCAGCTTGGTGTCATCTGCAAACTTGCTGAGGGTGCACTTGATCCGGCTCTCTATGTCATTGATGAAGATATTAAACAGTACTGGTCCCAGTATGGACCCTTTGAGACACACCACTTGTTACTGGTTTTCACAGGAATGTTGAGCCGCTGACTATTACTTGTCGGACACAGCCATCCATCCAGTTCCTTGTCCATTTAATAGTCCATCCACCAAACTCATACCTCTCCAATTTAGGGACAAGAATGTTGTGGGGGACCGTGTCAAAGCCCTTACAGAATACTAGGTAGGTGACATCTGTAGCTCTTCCCTTGTCCACTGATGCAGTTACTCCATTGTAGAGGGCCATGAGATTAGCCAGGCATGATTTACCCTTGGGGAAGCCATGTTGGCTGTCTCTAATCACCTTCCTGTATTCCATATGTTTCAACATGTCTTTCAGGAGGAACTGTTTTATGGACTTACTAGGCACAGATGTGAGGCTGACAGGTCAGTAGTTCCCAGGGTCCTCCTTTTCAGTATTTTTAAAAATGTGTATGATGTTTCCCTTTTTCCAGTCACTGGGGACTGCCACAACATTTCAAATATGATGGAGAGTGGCTTGGCAACTACATCAGCCAATTCCTTCAGGATCCTGGGATGCATCTCATTGGGTCCCATGGACTTATGTATGTTCAGGTTCCTCAGGTAGTCTCAAACCTGGTCTCCTGTGATGGGAGGGACTTCATTCCTCCAGTTCCTGCCTTGAAGTTCAGGGGCTTGAGAGATGTGCAAAGGGAGATTACCATTAAAAACTGAGGAAAAAATATTGTTGAGTACCTCAGCCTTCTCCACGTCAGTTGTCACCAGCTCTCCTGTGTTATTTGTCAGGGAGGGTACATATTCTTTAGTCTTCCTTTTCTGACCAATGCACCTGTAGAAGCCCTTCTTAATATTCTTCACACTCCTTGCCAAATTCGGCTCCAACTGTGCATTTCTGATCCCATCCCTACACATCCAGGCAGTGTCCCTATATTCTCCCCAGGATACACATCCCTGGTTCCACTGCCTGTGCGTTTCCTTCTTACACTTTAGTTTGACCAGGATGTCCTTACTGACCCATGCCAGCCTCCTACCCTTCTTGCCCGATTTCTTACACTTGGGAAATGAGAGCTCTTGTGCTCTAAGAAAAATGTCCTCAAAGAGCTGCCAGGTCTGTTGAGCTCCTTTGTCTGTGAGGGCAGTTTCCCAGGGGGTCCCATTCAGTAATTCCTTAAACAGCTGTTTACAGCAAGTTTTTATCAAGCAAATGATATCATTCAGCTGCAAGTTTGGATAGCATAAATGGCACATGGCTCTGCAGAAAAAGCCATGGGCAATCCTGGTCAGATTGTTTTTGTTTCCTTGAGCCAAGAGATTTCTTGCAGTCTTTTTATATTCTGTGAACACGGTGTAAATTTCAGATACCACTGAGCTTCAGCAATGGTGACTGTAGATGTATCTGACTGGAAAATTGCCCAGTGGGCTGTTGCAGGCACATAATTGACCATTTAACCTCTGGACCATATCTCAGCTGTGATAAAAGTTTGATGATCCTGGATTCCTTCAGGAACTTACATGTTTTTTGTCTGCCTCGTATAAATCCATGAAATACATTAATGTCATATAGGACTACTTCTGTTCCAAATATTTTTTAAGGTATCACACTGCTTATTGCTCCCCATATACACCTTGACCTCTAAACTGTGCTCACAAATGGAGTGCCTACATGAGACTAAAGAATTTCTCCAAAATAGTCTTAATAAAAGCTTACAATTCTCATTCCTACATTCAATCAATCAAAGTGATAGCATACCATAGAAGTTAATGGGGATATTGGTATTTATTGAAGTCTCGCAGAAGCAAATATAATCCTGAGTTTATTCACATTATTAGTTATTAGTAGGACTTAGTTAACAAAGTGCTGAAACAAAGAAAGAAACAAACAAGCAAACAAAACCCTGATAGGTCCACTTCACTTACTTTGGAACTCTGAAAAGATTAGAAGCAAACTAATCCAGACCAAATACTGTATATTACTTCCATAGCACAGAGGACCAAATGCTCACTATGTGAAACATGAAGTGTGAAGGATTGCTTGTTTCATAAGAAAACAGCACCAGGCTGTGCTGGCTAAAGAGGGAAGAGCTGTTATAATGGCAAATGGGCACTAGTGAAGGTGTCTGATGCTGAACTCTGCTAATATAGCTGTGGATGGCAATAATGTTCGTTTTAGGAGGAGGCAAAGTTTTACAAAGAAGTAAAATACTAGCAGATTTTCATATTTTATGTGGATTCTTTTTCCCCCATTCAGCTCCAATTGTAAGGGTTCAAAAGTGAAAGAGATATGAACAACCTTTTAATCTTTAAAAGGGATACAATTTCAGGCTTTTCTAATTTTGGCTCTCATAATGCCACCATCTTGGAAACAGTATGCCAGGGACCAGTTTCTTATCCACTGAAGAGGGAAAATATTCCTCACTGTCATGTTACTTCTGTGAATGAACACTAGGACAAACTGCTGAAACTGGAGGAATTTTAACAATGTAGAACTTGTGTGAGAGGAGTATCAAGCCTCTGCTTGCATAGAAATCCCAACAGGTTGCCGTCACAAGGTGGAGATAAATTATACTTGTATCTTTGCAGATATCACATTACATTCCATAATATCGGTTTAATTTGATCTAAGAAAGCTAACAGAATATGAATAGCCTGTAATTTGCAAAGCAAGAGGTTAACAGAATGCTTTAGAAATCATGTATGACAAAACACTCTCTCTTTAGGAGATTAATATGAAATATGGATAGGAGTAGCTGTCTTCTTAGAATGCCTAGAGTAGAATGTGTCAAACTGTATAATTTCATATATGTCAAAAGAGTTGAAAATTTGGTTACATCTTGCGTTATGAATCATGAGAACTGAATTAAATGAAAGGAGACAGGAAGGGCTAGAAATTTATAGCCTTTAGAAATTTATAGCCTATAGAAATTAAAAATCTTCCAGCAGTTGTCATTTTCCTTCATTATGAACTGGTTTTGTATTGAACATCTGTGTAAAAATTTCTTTGTGGTTTTTAGAAAGAACAAGTTTCTAGATTTGGCATGTAGATCTCAGTAAAGCCTTAATTCTGCAAAGTACTTTCAATATGTTAACTATTATGCCATTGAAATGGATGTATTTTTAATGAAGGCTTTGCTGAATCAGGGCCAAAATGTCCTAAATGTTTTACTTTAAAAGGGGAAATCCCTTTACACCTTCACAAGAGAAAGAGAGCACAGAGACTTGTACATAAAGCACTTGGAATAAAGTAATGTGCCTTGCCTGATTTTGATCTACTGCAATAAGCCAAGGAAAAACAATAATTCAACACTGTACTAGGTAAAGGGTCCAGTATTTGAGTAGAGTGGGTTGGGGCAATTGCAGTGGTTCCACAAACACTTGACTCTGAACTTGTTTAGACTGCTAAAAGTTCCAACATACACTCACTCTCCTGCTCAATCTGGCTAGAGCTCAACACCGATATTGCGAATGTCCAGCGATTGCTCCTACTCTAAAGGTGCCAGCCCTGAAAGCTGTTGCTGGTCCTCATCTCGCCCTGGTAACCTCTCAAACGAACCACAAACACTTGGGCTCTGAACCTTTACAGTTCACAGCCCAGCACCAAAAAGGAAATTACTACTACTGATTCATTTTTTAATTATGCAGACTGTAATTTCCAGTGAGTTAGTTGCTGCTCCGTAAGAAGCTGCTATCACCTCTACAGTAAGGGTAGAAGATAGGAAGCTTCTGAGACATCACAGCACAGGCTTTTCCAGGCCATGAAACTGAGCTGTAAAAGCTTCTTAGACTTCGCAGTCATATGCTGTTTCTTGGACTTGCAGAGCAAAGCCTTGAGCTCTCCTTCCATCATATAGCACTGTAAATCACAGCGAAGGACTGGAAAGGGGTAGATCTTATCTGAAAAGTAATTAAATAAGAAGTGGTTCTGATGTCTTCACCCTTTGCCAGCATCAGAATGTCTCCTCAAAAGACAACTTTAATCTATGGCATCTTTGTTACATCCATTCAGAAAAGACTGAGCTACAATCACCATCAGCAGCAAGACTAATTTCAAACAGAACTGAGCTTCAGATCAGGTTAGGAGCTAAGTGCATGTTGATCAAATGAGAAAGGAAGCTCGTCAGTGTCCCTAATGTGCTCTGAGGACAACACTCTTCCCTGGCAAAGGTTTCATACTTGGATTTCAGAAGCTTTTAAGATAGCAGTCTTAATGTTGTGTTGTATTGCCTCTGACTGGCTTGAGGGACGTGGACTTCAGATGTCAGGATCTTCTGGAATTGCACTGAGTGGGAACATGTGAACATGTGAGCATGTGAACTCACTTACGCTCAGACTGGAATGACTGAAAATCTAGAGGTCAGTGAAAGGCAATAAACTTTGCAGATATATTTCACGCAGTACAGTGCTGTTTTTCCAGAAATTTTATCTGTGCCCAGTTTCACTAATTGCAGGGTAACTTACTAATGCAATAATGCTAGTCACTTAGCTCACTGATCCTGAAATGCCCCTGTATCTCGGGGAGGAATAAAGGGATTTCTCAGTTTGAAATTCATCTGGTACACAAGTGTACATTAATTATGATTTCATTATTCTTTCAGATAAATAATGCAAGCTCTTTAACAAAGCATTTCCTTAATAATCACATTAGTAACTGAACCTCATACACCAATAAAAGCAATATTCTGTTTAATTTTTACTACCTTTGAATCAATAAGGAAAATGGTACGATATTAACACATTTTAAAGAAAACATAGAAAGCTTCTATTTCAAGTGAAGAATTATTTTGGCACAGTCTTAGTTTATAAAGTAATCTGCATATAGTCAGCACATCATCACCGAGAGGAAATTAGCTACCAGTGAAAAAAAGTACTGAATAATACTGAAAACAGACATGAATTTCCCTCACGGAGTCATTAATTTGCCATAAAAATCAGAATAACATCTAATACATGTAGGTTATTTTTAAGTGTAATCTCACACACTATGAAATTATTTGTGAATTGGATAAGGTTTAGTTCCAACTCTCGGTTTCTCGAGCATGGCAAGAGTGTGGCCTCAGTGCGGTCAATGGCAAAACAAATATGGGTTTCACTGGCTTGCAATTTTATCATTTAGAAAATAAAAAATAGAACAGTTTGACTCTTAAAGAGTGCAGATTGATGCAGCTCCAATAAAGCCATCAGATCACTGTGATTTGCACCAGCTGGGGGTCTAATCTACAGACTTCTGTAACAAGTAGGAGAGTTAGGTTGCAAGTGAGGAGAGCCTGTCAGTCAATAAAGCTGCATTACCCCAGTGTGAATGAGAAAAGAATGAGCTGTTGGTGCCTAGTGTCTACTAATTCTCCTCTTCTAGTTCTTGAGATCTGGAAATCGGAAAATAAAAGCTTTTTTCTTATAGCTGAAAGAAGAGCTAATACTTACCTAGAGCAAATCTTGTCTTTATAATTGACTGTACATTAAATGACTGCTCCCAATGAAGGGATTGTCTGTGTTTTTCTTTAAAATTTGTAACAGTAGCCTCTAAATCCCAGCTAGGCAGAGTGGAGATGGGGGCTTCTGCTGCATTAATGTGAAAATTACAGAACTGCAATTTCCTCCCACTGAGTAGATAAAGCTCTTAAAAAAAATAAAAACTACTCTTTTTTTTTTTTTTTTTTTTTTTTTTCTTTCCCCCAAGGGAAACTAAGGGACTAGGTTTGTTGCTGTTCCTAACTAGCAAAAGCAGTGGTACAACAATTCTTCCATGTAAGTAGGAAATTCTTTTTGGGTAAATGCAGAGATGAGTCAGTTGAAGAAATCATGAGATTTCTGCAATGCATTTTTTTACCATATGGACTTCGTTTTGCTACTTCAGGAGTGGAGTTCATAGTCTGTGCTACTGTAACCACAACTGCTATGCAAAAACTCTCATAGATGTGCCAAAAAAAGATGCACTTTTGTTTAGAAAAACTGCCTGAAAACTGCCTGGGAAAACATTATAGCCAAGGTCCACTCTCTATTTTAGTAGTCCTAGGCGCAGTTGAATATGCATATATAAATGCTGTGCATTTCACACTTATGCTGCCATAAACCCACAACTAAAATATCCTGCAGCATGGCACTTCTATGCACTGATTTTTATGATAAAAGAAGGGGGAAAATCTATTTCCAAAAAGAGACGCAGAGCTATTTCTTGCTAAGGTCAGTTGCCATGCATGCCAACATTTGAAAAAGCTATGTTTGAAGAAGTCCAGTTCTTAGAGTTGTGGGCACACAGATCTTTCACTCCTAAATGGAGGGTTGAACCCTTTCCTTGCCTGAGAGGACAGGTGAACAGTGACAGCAGTTAGCTTTTGGGATGGACAAAAGCCAGCCCTTCTTTCAAAACCTGCCAGAAATATCAGACTTGGAAGGTGAGCGTATCAGTCAGATGCACTGAGAGAAAGGAGGAAGGATTCAGTTCTGTGGTGATCTAAGAAGAATCATCTGTGGATGACCAAGATGCAGGCAGTAGGCTGAATCAATTCTTGAAATCAATTTGCGCTCAACTTTTGTTGTCTTGCTGCTGATTATTAACAATTTTGGAGTTTGATAAATGGAAACCAAACCTTTGGAAGAGGATGTATTTGTACCTTATGCAGTACTCAGACTGGGTTCTCTGACTGAAGGAAAATGTGGCAAAATGTGGCAGCTAAAACCTGAGCACATGTTGGAAATCTAAAAATATTTTCGGGCTCTGTGGTAGACCTGTATACCAGTTGCTGTATTGGGCTGAGTAGGTTAAGCTTGACTTGGGGTGCCTCTATGTTAGGAGTCAGACTTTAACTTCCAGTATAAAATCACAGAATCACAGACTGGTTTGGGTTGGAAAGGACCTTGAAGATCATCTAGTTCCAACCCCCCTGCCGTGTGCAGGGACATCTTCCACTAGATCAAGTTGCTCAAAGCCTTATCCAACCTGGCCTTGAACATTTCCAGGGAGGTGGCACCCACAACTTCTCTGGGCAACCTGTTCCAGTGTCTCACCACCCTCACAGTAAAGAATTTCTTCTTAGTATCTAATCTAAATCTACCTCCTTTTAGTTTAACACCCTTACCCCTCGTCCTATCAATACAGTCCCTGATAAAGAGTCCTTCCCCATATTTCCTGTAGGCCCCTTTCAGGTACTAGAAGGCTCCTATAAGGTCTCCCTGGAGCCTTCTCATCTACAGGCTGAACACCCCAACTCTCTCAGCCTGGAGATGATAAGGCTCCAGCTGGAGCACCATAGAAGAGGTGCTCCAGCCCTCTGGTCATCTTCATGATCCTCTGGACCCGCTCGAGCGGGTTCATGTCTTTCTTGTGCCGGGGGCCCAGAGCTGGATGTAGTACTCCAGGTGGGGTCTCATGAGAGAGGAGTAGAGAGGGAAAATCACTTCCTTGACCTGTTGGCCACACTTCTTTTGATGCAGCCCAGGATACAATTGGTTTTCTGGGCTCCGAGCGCACACTGCTGACTCATACTCAGTTTTTCATTCACCAGTTCCCCCAAGTCCTTCTCCCCAGGGGACGTATTCCATATAAAACATATAGACACATCTCCTATATAGACATATCCCATTTATAACTGCTGATCTAGCCAGATGTAACTGCATGTAAAATATATGCCAGAGACTGTTTGACGTGCTTACTCTTTTGTTTGTTTGGGCTTTCGATGTAAGACTTAAGCTTAGAGCAAAATAGCTTTTTTGATTTGGGAGCAGAACACTTAGGTGGTCCTCTAAAACTGTCACCTCCTTTCGTGAAGCTGACCTGAATGGGGAAAGAGTTTTCTTTGCTGCCACTTGGAGGGTGCAAACCGGGGGACAGCCTCACACCACATCACTGGAGGCACACAGTGCATGTCTTTGATTCAGTATTAGGCAAAAAGATATTGAAACTGTTGCATTAACAATGGATTAGGCAAGCTAAGACTGTACACTACTCTGCCTTCCACAGAGAATAAGGAAAGATTCAGTGAATCAGGTTCAGTAGTTACTCTGTTGCTCAAGTATTACTCTTCTAAAGCATGAAGGCTCTTTATGTGTGTTTTTACAGACCCTACTGCACCTATTATTCATATGATGAAGTATCAAGGTGCTGTCTTTACCAGCTGAAAACACTTGCCAGGCTTTTCACAGCTGGAAATTAACTTCTATTTGGCATACTGCTATTTATGTGTGTTATTTGCACAGTCTGCCTGTTAACACTCTTTCAGAGTGTTCATGAATACTTTTGCTGACTCTGTAACATCTCCTGGTAAGCACATAACAGTCACAGAGTTCATTTCATGCATATTGGTCAACTGTCTTTTTTTTCCAGACATCACGGGGATAGTATCTCCTTGCATACTAGCCTTTGACTGGATATCAGTGACCTCCAAACACAAAACCTGCTCTTGTGGTGTTCCTGTCTTTATCCAAGTGAAACAAATCAATGCTCTTGCCCTGCAAGGCCAGTTAAATTACCACAGGCAACCTTGCTGAATCTGCAAGTTTCAGATTTGCATTGAATTAATGAAAGCGAAAGGGGATTCCCATATTACAGCATCTCTGTTGTAAGGGATCCTAGCTAACAGAGTGTGCAGTAACATCTGATTTTATCAGTTAATAATACATAAGAGATTAAATAAAGACATCACTTTGTAATCCTCTACAGTTTATACATAATGTTCTAAGTGTAAAAGTGTTATTTTCAGACTCCAGAGGAGATTCTGCAAGGGCACTGGTGGGATTTAGGAGGCCAATCACCATTAGATTTTTGATAGAAATTAAACTTCTGAGGCACAGATGCTTATTAAAAATTTAATTCCTACTGAAGGTGAACAGCAACTAGGCTTCTAAATACCATGTGTGTGGTAGGAATCTTTTTCTGTAACTGCAGAAGAAGTAGGCAATTTATGGGGACAGGAACTCTCTTGTTTGATCACTGGTTCATCTCACTGATGAAAAGCAAGTCCCAAAGTGTGACTGCCTCCATGCAAACTGAATGCCAACTGTGCTTGTTAAATGAGGAAAGACTAAAATATTAATGCTTGTGGTTATTTGCAGTACTTTTTTAGAATTACTGACTGTTGAGCAACCTGTAATTTGTACGAATCAAGTGTTTCTTTAACAATCAGTCATAACATGTAAGGACTGACTATCTTTCATCACTGACTTGTTTCACCCATGGCAGTTCTGCGTCTAGAGCAGGTCTGAGATATACTTGTATGGGAAAAAGCCTCATTAGTAGGTAAAGATGACCTCAGTTTTCAGTGCCATCCATCCACTGTAATTCATATGCACAAAGTTTAATGTTGATCAAACTAGTATGCTAAAGAAACAACAAAAGCTTTCACAGAATAGTATTATTTTCTCCTTTTTCAGGTGTTAATTTCATCATCCCGAGAAACAGAATGGGAGAGGGGAGGGTTTCTTCTGTGATTATGTTGCAAACTTGATTAATTTCCAGTGACAAAAAAGACTAAACTGTAAAGTATGAGCACCTGCAAGAAGTTTGCATGCTGCTCCTTTTGCTATCTATATTAAATGTTTTCTTTCAATCGTATGCTTTTCTGTCACCCTGCAGGAACCCATTGTGACTTTTTTCTCTTACTTATATGATTTTATTTCTATTTTTTGCCTGATGAGATTTTTTTGTTTGTTTGTTTTATTTTATCCTTTTCCTATGGGTTCTCTTGGGCTTCTTGGTCCCCTTCCATTTATTTTCTATTAGTTTATAGCAACCACTATCTATAATAGCGGTCTCAGATTTCTAGAAGCTATTACTCTCTTAAAGACAGGACATTTCATTGATTGTTCTGAACATAACATGCTTCAGTGACAAGATTGATGGGCATGAAATCCCAAGGTGACAAATTGACAAGGCTTTTAAACTAAGGGTCTGTGCAGCTTGGTAATTTCTTTTTTAATATGGCAGTTTGAAAAGGTTTATAGAGTTAATAATTTTAAAAAGCCAAAAAACCCATTAATAGTTAAGCACAGGCTTAGATGCTTGCTTTGCAGGGATTTTCTTAAACACCTGCTTTGTAACGCAACGCAAATACGTGTTAGTATTTTGCAGAGGAGTAAGAGCCAAGTTATTGCAGAAGTGTACTGACATGATCACTTCTTCCACACCATGCAGAAAAGAGATAAGGTGTTTCAATTGACAGCACTGGCAGAACCACCAGCCTTTCAAGTAGGGGGTGGCTTCAGATGGGGTAGAAGACAGTGAAAGTTTTTGAAATGGGAGATCAGCATAAAGCAAGCTATCCATCTTTTTTCTAAGCAACAGAAGCACAGGCAAACAGAAGAGGACACCACTTCTGCTTACCAGAACTTATTTGCTGTGTTGAGCCCTAATCCACCTTTGAACTAAGAGGCTCAAACAAGGATTAGATTCACATGCTGAGGGTTTGTCACCTTCTCTTCCATAGCGGGCAGGTGGCAGACAACATCCAGTGTTAACAAACACATCATCTGTTGATCATTGAAGGAAAACATTTATCTTCATATTTTACTGAGTTCCTTATTGTTGTGAGACAAGGAACAGGACATCTGTATGGACAATTCAATATGGAGCTATAGCAAAAAAAGCCAAACAACCAACAAAACACAAAGCACAAAGCAAGATACAGAGAAACAGACATGAGGATCAGTATGGAAAGCACAGTATCACCGATGTGTATAGTGGCATATCTTCATCTGTGTGTAGCAGTAGTTCCTCCATTTTCTACCACAGTCTTGGTCAGGTGTTAAGAAAGCCTGTGAATGGTTAAGACATGAAAGAGGTTTTTTTTCTGAAGAGATATAGAAAAGATATCTTACCATAGAAAGGAGATAAACAAGAGGTGTTGTTTTAATGTGTGTGTGTATAAAATGGTCAGTGAGATAAATTAGATTGGGGTTAAGACTATATCTTTTCTCTAGCAAAACTAGAGCTATTCAATTTTACAAGAAAGTATAAAATTCCTAACCAATAAAGACTGTACTTTTCCAAAGGTGTAGTATACTGAGCCCATGGAATTCATTATTACAGCAAGTAATCAAGAACGATAGTTTAGCAAGTTTGAAAATGAGACTAGATGGTTACAATCTCAAAATTTAGAGTTGTCACAACTGTAGGTACTAAGAAAGGAATGGGTTTGTTAAGCAGAGGCTCCAGAATTTAAGCTGAGTTTTAACTATTAGAGCTTAGACGAATACAGCTGTAAAGGACTTTTACTCTATTGCCATTCCTGTAGGATTCTTATATGTTCCTCTGAAGCATCCAGTGCTGGTCAGACTGAGAAACGGAAAGATGGATTAGAAGGACTGAAGATCTCATTGTAAAACAATTCTTACTTTTTAAGATGATAATCCAACTCTCCGCCCCCATGTAAATACCCTGTTCTATTATATCACAGCAGTGATTTAGATTGCTTCCTTCCCACACTTTCCCTACCGTGTTTTTAGATTTGGAAGTGATCTTGTTTGCTGTTTTGTAAAATACAAATAATCTAATTCTGAGTGAAGATAGTTAATGCATGGGAAAAAACCTCCATATTATATTGTCCAATACATGGTGGATTGTAATTTGTTATAGAACTACCATAAACAGAACTTTATATTTCTGATGTTTATGAGTAATAGAAAGGAGAAACTAACAATAATAAACAATTCAGAAGATTTATCATACCACAAAAGCAGTTAAGTTTACCACATCAGCTAACAAGTGGCAGATGAAGACTGTAATCTTGCATTTGCATTTACCTATAGGCTTGAAATGAAGAGACGCAGATTGAAAATGTGTCCTTTGGCCTTTGTTATTGCTACGAGTCAGAGAAAAGCTATATAATAACATGAAGACAAGAACGTGCATCTAAGCCTACATCTCCACCTTGCTAATCTATGGAACTTATGAGTTCAGGCACAACAAAGCGTTAACCATCTTCCCAGCTGGACCTGGTTCAGATGAATACACAGCTCTCCACAGGCATCAGCTAATATCCAAAATGGCAAAGTTTTCCCTTAGCAGAGTGTCTAACATCTAAGGGAAAGACGCTGAAGCCATCAGAGCTGAAAATCGAAGATTGTTGTCATTTTTGCCTTCATGGCACCCAGTGTAGATCAGGGCCCTGCTGTGCAAAGCTGTGTCTGAATGCGTAATACAAAAGCAGCTGAGCTCCCAGGAGTTTACATGTTAAGAGGGGATGCTGTTGACTGAGAAGAATGATATAGCACTGTGTTGAGATGCATCCCTTATGATACGATCTCTGCGTGTGAATTATGGCTGTCTTCTGTCTAAGAACCCAGAAGTCCTTTTCATCAGCAGACATGCCTGTGCCAACATTTATAATTGGGACCATACTAGATACTACATGGAGGTTTTCATTTAGTACCGTGCTATGTATTAAAGGGGAGGTTTTTGTTTTAAAAGTGAAAAACAACACAGTGAGACTAAACTTCCAGATCTGTGAGATTAAGCTGCCAGATCTAAAATGCCTGAACCATATGGTGCACAAGATGAAAACTGACATTTTTATTTTCCTGGGGAGTCTTGAAAAGTAAATGCATAACAGATGCAAAGTTTCAAGGTGTCTGAACACCGTTTTCAGGTCACAGTGCAACAAGGTTTAAAGCTCTGCAGTGCAATCCACAGAAAGCCCTCATTTATACAAGCAGTGAGTAGTCAGGAGTCACATATTAGCAGAGTTGCTGAATCTTGTCTCTAACATAATTTTCCTTCTAATATGATTTTTCGCCTTCAGAAAGTATTGAGTAGGGCTCTGGAGGGTTGGGTGTATTTTCACGTAGCTGACTGAGCCTATGTCCTGTGTGCCAGAAGTCTTACAGTAACCTATGAACTTTGGACTGCAAACTGCTTAAGTTTCATGATAGAATCCTGTTGACATACACCACAGTACTCGGAATCCTCTTCGTATTCAGGACACTCAAGATCAAGATCTGCATTCAAGATCTGTATGCATGTTCTTTAGGCAGTACTCCAGCTTTTGTACTTTCTTACTACCAGGCTTTGTCTGCGATCTCATGTGACTATGAGAACATGGACCTGATTGCCTCATGTCTTCACTGATTTAATCTTGGCTTAACTGCTTTGAAGCCAAAGGGAGGAATTTCTTTTTCAGTCTCTTTGCAATGGACAGGACATAGTAAGGGAAGTTTTGGTTCTGAAAGCATAAAGCCTTAGGAAAGTATACTTTGTTCCATTTTCTGCTTATTACATTTCTGAGAAAAGATTAAAAGAAAGCAAAGGAGGTTGGGGATTCAAAAGCACATATTTTTTTCCTGGAACTTTCAAAATTACAAAGATCCTAAAACTTTCAAAGAAAAATTGGCTTTATTGCAGATTTTGTACCTTTGCCAAACACAAAGCATGTTCCGATTGATATCTAAAACCACAAAGGCCTTCCCAAGAAGCGTAGAGTCTGACCTGTGATGTTGTGGTACTTAAAATCTGCATATGAGCAGACAGAATAATTTTTGAAAGAGAAATGGATTTTTAGAAGATATGTGAACTGAGGATTGGGAGGTTACTGTTTCTGGTGTTCAGTGCAAAGACTGGGCCCATGGGCTTTACACCTCCTGTACTTCATGTCAGGGCCAAGAGACATTATCCCTCTCCAGGAATTTTGGCCGCCGGGGCTCAGGACCAGCTCAGAGGGCAGCCCTGCCCCACTAGAGCCGTGGGAAGAGGCTCCCAGACGCCCTGCGGGGAGGCAGTGGCCAAAGCTCACCCCTGTCCCCTGGGAGCTGCTTTTAAGCTGATGCCCGGGGCTCGGGCTGCCCTTCTGCTCCCTGGCTGCCCGGCTCCCTGGCTGGGGTGGTGGTGTAACTGAAAATTATAATGAAGAAAACTCTCCAAACCGAATGACAGTTTAGAAAGGCGACATTGGTTTATTGCAGTGCTGTGTGCATGGGGGATTTCTCCTCCTAGCATGCACACCGGGTTAAAATCATGACAGGTATTTCAAACAGTTAACAAAGTTAGTTACGTCTACTGATCCTACCCCAAAATTAACTATTGGTTAATACTTCTCTTACTTCATCTTAAAGATATAGTTCTCTTTTAATTCAATATGCATGCTCAGAGAGTAGGGGGCTTGTTTGGGTTGAGGGTGTTTTCTAGCTAGGAGGTGTGGTTTTCACATTATAATGAGATTATAATGAGACAAGTTAACTTTAGGGCACTATTTTGGCACTCTGTTCTATTTTTCTAAAATTCGCCCTTGTGTTAACGGTTATTGCTTGTTAGTGGAGAGTTAGTGGAGGCAGTTTTTACCTTTAATATGTCTAAATACCAGGTGCATTTCACAGAATCACTAAGGTTGGACCTGTAAGATCATCAAGTCCAACCTGTACATTCTTTCCATTCTTTTTCACTTGTTTTTGACCTTGTGTTTGGAGGTGTTCTGTAACAGTGGGACAGCCCTGGCTGCTGGCCCTGCCCTGCACCCTCAGGGAGCAGCCAGCAAGTGACACTTGAAATGCCAGTGCTGTTAACCTACCGCTCCCTGCCAGACCCCATAATGTTGCCAGCTGGGAGGCAAGAGCTTCCCCACCAGCGGCACTGCATGGATCAGGCAGATCTCACCCATGACCTGAAGGGTGAAGACCAATGAACTTCAGCAGCTTTCAGCTTTGCAGACTGGAAGAAGGACATCTTCCAGACCAGCTGCAGTGAGAGGTCAGCTCATGAGGACAAAGACTCCGATCTGCAATTCTACAGGAAGAAGCAAAATAAAATTAGTACTCTGGGTTGATGCTCCAGGCTCGGAGCACCTACTTCCCGATGGGATTATTGTAATATCCTCCACATGGAGTTAACCTTGAAGATCCTAAGGAAGTTACAGCTGGTGCAAAGCGTCCCAACAGGCAAGGAAAAAGGCCTTACAGAATTAAGTAGGAGTAAACTTGCAAATCAGCCCACAGGGTGATTTGCCTTGTTTAGATAAACGTTGTGGTTTTTTGAAGAGGCAGGAAATGCAGAGTACCTCTGTGATGCTCCCAGCAATCCATAAAGGCCTAACCCCAGCATTAGATTACCAGATGCTCAGGGGTTCACTAATCCGCTAGCTATTACATCTGCGTTCCAGGGTTTTCATAAAAAATGCCACAGCTGAACCCTTTAAATGCCTCTTGAAGCAATGACATACTTCAGAGAGTCTCTTCCCCCTTCCCTCCAGACCAGGAGGGAATTGCCCCCACAAGATACGCTCCCCCTCCAGAAGAGATGTGGGTAACCTCAGGCTTACATCCTTAGAATTTCTTGAGGATGGTGGAAGTGTGTGGGGGGGAGGAAGGCTGTTCTACTGAATGTTGCAGTGTTAGATGGGTTCCTCTTCTTTGCTCTCAGGCCCTCCACAAATATACCTTTATCTTAGATTTTATGAACAATGGCATGGGAAATGTTTTCAGGTATGTTGGTTGATATTCTAAGCAAACGTCTATTCGGATGCACCCAAGTAGCTGGAAAGCTTGATATCATGCCTTAGGCCCAGGTATGAACTTGCTGTAGTGAGACAATCGTAAATCCTTTTGCTAACCTAATTGCAAGAAGTGTAGTACTTAAGTTTTTTCCCCTCAGATTTCAGGAGTAAGGTAAGTCATAACATCAATTTGTCAGCATTTTCCATGTAACTGGCATAGCTGCAGTTTTTCTGGATCTTCTAGAGTACATAAAAGGTGGTATTCTTTTGAACTGAGAAATTCTGTTGTGATCCCTTTCTCTCATGCATTGTAGAGTATGCATTTGATGTCTGAACTGGAATAATCATCTGCCATTATCAGTCTGCCATAACTCATTCCTCATTAGTAAAATTTTGTCTTCTCCTGAAATGTACTTTTGTAGTTGAAAGGCAAAGGCATTAATAATCAGAAGCACTTTGTCCTGCATAAAAAATCCCATCCTGCAAAATGATTGCTCTGATTGATTGCCTAAATTGCAATACACTGTTTCTCTTCTCTGTTTGGATGGATGATAACTAGGAAAAGTCCTGAGGCAACAGAGTAGATCTTGATTATATCAAAGAGAGTCTGTAGGGAATTTTCTGAAAAAATCAACAGAGGAAATGAGTAATTATGGCTGATAAGTAAGCTTAGGAAAATGTGAAGCCTTTACAACAGTTCTCTTTTTGTAGAAGAAACAATATTTGTTTATGTGAGATACATTCCAGCTCTGTATCTAAAGATACCTCAAGTCATCTTTTTGGGGAATGAAGGGAGCTGTGATTTGGATAAAATGTTTGTTCTCCTTCGCAAGGAATAAATTAATTTTTATTAATTAAACTAAGAATTAAGGAAAGTTTCTTGCCCGTTATTCCCAAGTTTTGACTGTTAGTTCCAGGAGGACATGGACTGGTGCATTTAGGAAGTACTCTGGTGCTATAGTACAGAATAACACCAAAACAAAGTGATAACATGCCACTATTTTACCAGACCAAGTTGCATGTATGTGCATGAACCACCAGGGTTTTTCTTTTTTGTCAGGAAGTACCTGCTCGTAAATGTGCTCGGACACTTGCAGTGTGGGAAACTGAGTAGGTGACAGCACTGTGACAGGGCTCTGGATTCTTCCAGGCTGGTAACGTGACAAACCAAAGTTCTCCATACTTGCTTATGAAGGAATCATTAGGGAGATATTTTAATAAAAACAGAACATGAAATAAAATGAAAGTATCATGAATCACAAATAAGTTGCAATATAGTCACTACAGAAGCAGATGTATCTTCACTTATCACATTTTTTCATAAACTAAAATCTCTATAAGCAACTGAAGTAATAGTGACATTTTGCACTGAAAAACTGAATTCAGGCTTTAATTTTGCTGCAATTGTATTTACATGTATTTTTTTTTTTAAGAGCGAGGAACTTATGTTCAATGTCCTGAGTAATGTGACTTCTTAGACCAGTTCTGAATTTGGTACTTTCACCTTAAACACTTTCCTACTGAAACGAAAAACTTTTGAGTTGTTGAACACCAATATTTGGAAGTCACAGATAGCTGTGATTCTACACACTCCAAAATTCATCAGGATACCATTATTCCTTTTCCAAACAGTATTCGCATTAAGGTTAGCTTTGTCCTATGCAATACTGAAAAGAACATAGTCCGATAGAGAAAATGACTGTGAAAACCTTAAACTAGTGTCTTTCTCTAACTGAATCTTTTGCTTTGGTTACTTTTTTCTTTTCCTACATATTACCAAAACATGATTGATATGTTTAATTTTGCTCCATTTTTGTACAGCTTCATTGCAGTAATTCAGTACGTAGTTAAGTACAAGAGCCAGTGCTCAATTCCATCAGTTTCCATGAGAGTGGATAAAAACACTCATGTGTTGTATCTTCATGATAAGGCATATGAAACCATACCTTTACCTCAGAAAGTAAAACAGTGACTTGAAAATGTACTGTCTAATGACGTACTAAAAGATAGACGGTGATTTTAAGTTTATGAAATAAGAGTTTAGTGAAAATGGACCCATTTCTGGAGGGCTGCTTAATCCACTTTGTGCTCTGAGTCATAGTATATGAAAGTTCATTAATCAGATGAACTTGGGGGTCTCCAAGATACTGCCACAGAAGACTACTGCAGCCAGTACAATTAAGCACACCCACCCTGTGTTGTAGAGACTTACCAGCAAACCCCACCCACAAAACATACCGAACCGAACCAAACCCCAGCTATCCTTTGCTTTTCCTGCTTTTGTGCAGTTGGGGAATTGACCTTTAATCTTGCTGTCGAACATTTTATAGGCAACAGCTCCACACTTAAAGGCAGTTTTGGGAAAAGCAATTTATCTGAGGTGATTGTGAATTCAATCATGTACCTGACACTATGTTATAAGGAAGGTACCTCCTCTGTTCAACATATTTCTCTCTCTGTGCTGCAAAACTCACTAGAGTCAAAAGGTAAATCCTTTGGATCTCCAGAGCAGCTGTATCCCTGTTCAAAGTTAGAAGTGGATAACGTGTCTTCTTCAAGAGGTACAATTTCATAGCTAAATATTTCCCTAACTTTTTTCTTGAAAACCAGTCTTTTCCATTTGGGGAATGCCAAAAACTTTAGCAGACTTAGGAATTACTGGAGGGATGGGAGCTGTTTCTTATTGACACTTATGATGGGACACTGGTTCTTATTGACACTTAAGAGATCCAGTCACGGTGTCTCAGGATGTCTCCATTCAGCTTGTTGCTGCAGCATTTGTTTATGGTCCTAAACATCCCCCAGGTCACTCTGCTTGTAAGTGGTGAAACATCCAAATTTTCCCCTGGTGATAGAAAACCTAGCTGGAGAGTGTCCTTGTACAAGAGTGGAGAAGGAAGTAGGTAAGACTGTATACCTGGTCAAAGTGGATACCAAAAGCTATGGATGGCTCTACTTGCATCTGTGGTACAGCTGCTGTGCTTTGGAGTTTCTAAAAATAGCAGTCAAAATGGTTTAGTATTGTCTTCACTCTTGGATGCAGAATCTTAAGCAAGGGTTCAGAGGAGCCCAGTGTATATTTAGAAATGAGTTAGCATTCTTGAATACAAACCTTTCACTTATCCAATAGTTTAAAAGCTACATCCTTCCCCAGGATTTAAACTCACAGATTTATTCACACATCATCACTGTATATGGTAACAACACACAGAACATATATATTATAATGTATAGGAATTACACTAGAAGATAAAACCAGGGTTCATCATATCATAACAGAGGATATCATATACCCAAACATATTCAGCAAGTATACACTCAGCATAATACTTACCTTTCATTTTGGCAATGGAGTAGTGAAAAATCAAGGTACATGAGGAAATGGGAGTTTGATGTTATCAAATTTGGTACAATACCATTTCGCTCAGCAACAATAAAGACATATTTTTAGGGCAGGTGGTACATAATACCATGGTTATGTGTATAACAAATAACACTGAAAAGTCATGTGACTAATTCCACTCATTTTCACTACCCTAAAGCATCTATGGCTCTTGATACACCTCACAATAAAGTGAGTGGACAGTTTGCATAGTACTAATTTTTCGATGTTTGTGTTTTTCTCCCTTCCTTTGAATTCTTTTCCCCTTAGGGTGTGGTAAGTTATCAGTACATACGAAAGAATAACAAAAAAAAAAATCTGTTTCTCCATTACAATACCTTGCTTTTATGTCTAGAGGCAGTTTCAAATTCTAGGAAACACACAACTGTAGACCTTAGTTCTGCAAGCTTCGTGTTTCCAGTGGAACAGTTTCCACTCCAAAGAATTTTGCATGGATTACTTGAATTCCTGAAACATGTCTGAGAAGCACTCATACGCATGCAATTGAAATGCCACTGACAAATGCTGAAAATGAATGGAATGTGTTTCAGCAACGTTTATGATATTATCAACAAACAACTGGGTGGGGTTTTTTAAGAGCTTATGGTTCTGACGTCAAAGCCTTCTGGATAAAGCAAGACATGTTCTTGGCAGTTCTCGTTTTTTTTAAAAAAGTAAGAAAAACACCCATGAAGGTCACCAGGCTTTGGTGTATTTTTCTGCACTGATCATTAAAATGGTGGATTTGTCGAAAACTTTTTGTAAATAAAAGACCATTGGCAATACAGATCTAGGCCTTGAGAAAGCTGAAATCTCGATTCTATTTTATTTGAAAGTGCCAAGATTCATGAATAAGTTCTACTAGCACATTCATGCATAACTGATAGGGAGCTGCAATACATTTGGTTGACAGGCTAGGAAGACTCCTTATTAAAGTCTTCCTGAAAAATCATCCTGAGATCATATGGGGCTCCTAGGGTCTATTAATCAAAAGACACTTCAGTTCAAGTGTCAAAAAGCAAAATAAAAGGTACTGATTATTAACTGCAGAGCACAGAAAAAGATATTTCAGTCTATCATAAGCATAACGTAAACTGAAAGAGGAGCTTTCTCTAACAAATTCTCTTGGAGACAGAGTATGGAAAGATACTTTTGGCTTTAAACTGAAAATCACTTATGAGGAATACTAAGCAAGTTTTGTTTTCAATTGATCACAGTAAGTGCCTCATTATTCAAATGACAAGCATTAAGCTCTCACATAAGTTTGGTAAGGTTTTTTTTTTTTTTTTTAAAGTGAAAGCCTCAGGCTAGTTGAGATTTTAATTCATGTGAATTCTGTAACATGAATGTGTTGGCAAGAGGTTCAATGTGTAAAGAAACAGTTTGTTCTTGAAACACCACTAAACCTAATTATTTCAGTGAAAATTCATGGAAGCATTAATTGGAAAGTTGGGGATAACTGTTTTCTAGATGTCATCTGTTTAATCTAGAAATCCATGTAAGTGGATGATAGCTACCTAAAAGCCCTTTGACAGTGAAGCTATGTCAAGAAATACCAAAACCCCCAAATGCATCAAAAATAAGACCCTTCTGATTTTATATTTAAGTGCATTTAAGAGACGCTTACAATGCACTGACCTTTTCCTAACTTTACATGCAGGAATTCACATCTCTGCTCTACATAGTTCTGTAATGTGGGATCCTGAGTCAGTGATTTGCTATGTTATTACTGTCACATCTGGTTTCGTCACATGCAGGAAAGCTATCAGGGCTGAACTGGATGACTCTGCTAAAACGTTGTTTATATACCCTTAAGGAAACATCTGCTATCAGAGATGGTCAATTGTTTTTATTAACTGCCAAGTATAAACCTTAAACTGCATCAGGCTGACTGTCCTGGCACCACTGCTATAATCAAATGGCCTTGAAGATCTTGCTCCCACAGCATTATCTACTAACAAATTAGCAAAAAACCTTCAAAGCCGTTTCAAGCCAGGTTGTCCACTGAGTTGTTATTAGCCAGCAGTGGTGGCTGAGCCAGGATGAGACTTCTGGATCCCAGGAGGAATCAAGTTTCCAAGTCATGTTTTACTAGCCAGTTTTTTCAAACCACCTCCAGCCCAGCCTGGCTAGGACCAAGGCAAATGCTTCCCAGCATCCAGACCTCTGTGCAAGTTGGCATGGGCAGAAATCACTTTCATTACATGTCACAGAAGGGACAAACTAAGGCATTTTTTACCTATTATGTTTACCGCCAAGCTGTGGCTCCACTCCTTGTTCAGCTTCAAGGTGCGTGTCACCATTCATTAGAGTAAGTCAATTCCCATCCTGCTGTGCTGCCACCACCAACCTCCCACCAGTGATGCTCCCTTATGTACAAAGTTGGACGTATTCAATATGTTCTTAACCCTTATGAGGATTCAGAAAATGGGAGTCTCTCCTTTCCCAATACCTTTTTTCTAAATGAACAGTCACATGCCAGGCTGGTTCTCTGTATCCCAATTAGACAATGAGTTAATGTCAGCTGCTTTTCCCCACATCACCCTTGGAAGGCAATCAGATAAATTAGTATAGTTGGTTTATGACACACCACACCAGCTACACAGGTGCCTTGTTAGTCTTTTGACTGCCAGCCAAGGGGGGCTGCACTGAGGGCACATCTCTGGGAAGGCGTGTGTAATTCTGAAAATACAGTCTTAAATCCAGAGGTGAGGGAAGTTTGGCAGCTTATATTTAGGGAGGGTGCATTATTGAAGTGGTTCTTTTGGTATCAGTGGAGTTACTAAAGCAATTATAAAGGCTCAGTATGAGGTCTTCATAAGAGGCTGTTGTTCTCACTGTTGACCAGAAGAGACTATCTCAGTCTGTATGGAAGGAGGGGGATTGCTGACATTACCCAATCAGTCTCTTAGTTTCTGACAGATAACTTTTATCTTTCTGCATTGTGAAGCAAATAATTTCCTCCATTTGAACACTTATTAGAAAATGTATTTATGGGATTATTATAAAGCACTTGACATTAATATTTAAGTGAAACCTAGATTTCCTTTTTTCACAAAGCTGTGCCATTCTTAAATAGCCCCAGTGTGCCCTACAAAGTTGGAGAAGCCTAGGAAATCGGAAAAATTATATCAGCAGGAGCTGTTTTAAATTCTGATGAATTCATGCTTTTACTTTTGCTAACAACTGGGACTCTTTTTGGAAACCTTTCTAATGATCTTCCATGAAGTTGTGATGAGCACAGATAAATTTTTTGTTTACCCTCTGAACTGTGCATAGTTTGCTATAGATGGATAAATTCTTTGGGTTCTCTACTTACAGAAATGGTGTAGAATTTGAACAGTTGGGATATCCAACTTCTTTCAGTAGTGGAAATGCCAGATCGTCCCTTCAGTTTCAGTATCTTTTCTGGCTTTTCTGTCTTCTTTGAACTTTTAATCTGGAAGATAAAAGTCAAGCACTAGGGTCATTTCTGTGGCCTGCACTTCAGAGGCTGAGAGTTGGATCTGTTCAGAGCTGTGTTAACATTTGCCATTAGAATTTTTGGCAAATACTTTCTGGACTCTGTAAGAATGTTTGTGTTTCAGTTTGAACCACAAAGATGCAGAAGTACTTGTAAAAATACCAGCCGAAGCGTAGATTTAGCGACTGCAAAGTCAATTGCATACTTCAAAACCCGAAGGAATCCAGGATGGATTATGTTGCTTTAAGGCCCTGAACTGCTCCTCATAGAAGGAATTTTTCCATGGGGGATCCTGGCACCATCACAGCCATCAGGGTGAAGGATGTTCAGCAACAGCCATCTCACAAACTGCTGTGGGGGTCTGGCCTGGTCTGTGGGATAACTTTTTATTGAAGTGAAAAAGGAAGGGCTTCTACAAGGTAGAACACTTCCCTTATCTGCTTTGCTTTCATCACAAATCATTTTACACTGCAGTTAAACTCTAATTCTAAGGGCTTGTAAATGCCTTAAGACTTCCTCTGCCTTCCTTTCTGTCTTAGCCTCTCGTTTTGTGCTTTACTTTTAAGTAGAATGGTAAACAATTTCATCCATGTACCCTGTTGAATATATAGAATTAATTTTAGAGAATATAAATGTGGCTAATTAACAGTAACTTTGCTTGTTTGTTGCTGTAGAAAATCGGCATGCATGTTTTTTAACTTTTTTTGGAGGGATGTTGACAGGTGTGGCAGAAATAATGCCAGGCATTGTTCCTGGTGCTAGCTGCTGCTGTAAATGAATGTGTTCACCCTGAATTGACAAATTAAATTGATCAGAAAAAATTGATGGAATTTTTGCCTGAACAAATTTTTGTATTATTGATGGTCTAAGTGAACCTCTCCCACTCCATGATAAGTCCGTGTCTTAATTCAGCATATCAGTAATTGTCAAAGAATTTTATACACTTTTCCATTTCTTTTGAAACCACTGTGCACTGCTTTGGATCTGGTTAGAGCAACCTGTTTTATTAGCGATTCACTGATCTGTCTTTTGTGGCTGCTCACAAGCTGCTCTTGCTTCTTTTCCAGCATCGGTTTTAGGCAAAGCACAGCAGATGAGGGCAGCAGGTGGATGTGGGCACCGCGACAGCCATAATGCAGTGCCAGATTAGCCGGTGTGATCTGGGTGACCCAGGGCTTGTGGTGGTCCCACGCGGGGATGTCCCGCTCCAGGGGCTGGGGTAGCGTGAGAGCAGGGGGCTGGGGAGACACCTGGCGCAGGACGGCACGGTCCCAAGGAGGGGTCTTTGAACAGGGCCATCTTCACTCAGCTTCTCCCTCCTGCCCTTGCACACGACGCAGTTTGGATGCAGACAGAATAGTGACTCGCTAATGCTTTGTTTTTGCTCATCTGATATCAGTAGGTCAGGCGAGAGTGAGAATCAGATGTAGTTGCAGGACAAAGACCAGAAAGTGCAAAAGCCTGTTTCTGGTCAGTGAATGTAATTTGTTGTATGAAATATCATGCGTGTACAGGTATGTGCATGGAAACAGAAAAGATTCACGGGTGGACAATGTGAGCAAGGATAATGCAGTGACAGCCTTCCAGTCTAAATCTCATTAACATGTACACCGAGGCTAATGAAATAATCATAAAAGTAAAGTAAATGCAAACCAGGTCAGACAGCATAAAGAGCAGTCTATATCAAGAGTAGAGAGTTGAAGTCTAGAAAGAAAAGTGCTCTTCTGAACAAACCCTAAAGTTTCAGAAAATAAAGGGTCTTCAACATTACAAGGTGAGACAACCAAGCATCTGCAAGGAGAAGCATATAGAAACCTGTAATGGTATCTGCTTCCTTGCATTAAACAGAAATATTTAAAACGAGTACATTCCCAGCTATTAGTTTATCCCTTCACAGTTGGTAAAATATGACATGATCCCCTCTGCAATAAAGCTATCCAAAAGCAGAAAATTAAAAAAGACCATAAAATAAAAGTAGACTAGAAAGGATTTACAGTATAAACACTATGCTCATGCCAGCAGCATTGCTGGAACTACAAAGCAATGAAAACCGCTCTCTGGGATGACTGTTCTTCCTGCTCTAAGTTCGCTCCCTCTATTTTACATCCAGTTAGCCTCCTGTAACTGTTAATGGAGGAAACCTATAGTGCCAATGCTCTATTTCTATGAGGTATATAAAGTTGTGTACATTCCAAGGTCCCATCTACTCCATTTTGCCCAATATAATATTAAGCCATATTTTGCTCTTCTTTCCTTTTCTGTCCCACACTGGTGTTTTGGTAGAGGAAAAGCATCTGCTTCCCTTGTGCCCTCACCTCACTTGATCCCACAGTCTCTGAAGTAAAAGAACTGACTGATGTAAAGCTGTAACAGCAACAAATGTGGCCTTCTGGCATTTACGCTTTGGACACTGTTGTCCACTGTTCAGTTGCCGTACCTTATTTGAACTGAATAATGCATTCATCTATTAACAGACTGTGTTGAGAGAACAATTAATACAGCCTGCTATTACGAAGTAGATGACATGCTTGTCCCATTTGTACTGATCAGGCTTTTGAAAATCCTTCTAATGGGACTCCCTTCCTGCAGTGTGGGTAGAAATATTAGAAGCTAGTATAATTTGCAAACTTTCAAAGTATCTAGACATAATCTCTGAGACTATCTGGATCATCTGGCTAGTCAAGAGCTTTGAAAATTGAGCTATGCAGATTGTAGATGGATATATAACTATATAGCTGTAAGCGTCTTATACACCTGTTCCTGAAAATCTTGAATCTTCTATATTTAAACTTAGCAACATCAGTTTTCATTTAAAATTTTATGAAATTTTCTTCTGTGGTCACAGCTTATCTCTTGACCTGGTGTCCTTCTTTCATCTAGAGTGTCAATTAAGCAAGAGGAAACAGCCTGAATGTTTCATAGCAATAAACTGACATAATTTGCTCTAAACTAATATACGTTGCCCTAAGTAATTTTTCTTCATCCTTCAGCACAGAAACTATGCCGCTTCATTTGACATTAGGTTTTCACAAGCTCCCTAAATCCATCACAGATGCAGCTCTTGGAAAATAAAATCTCTTATTCTTCCTAGACAGGTCTTAGATATTTTAGAAATAACATAAGCTAACATGAACAAATATACTTGGCAGCTGAGTCTAAACAAAGAATTGGTATCTTCTACTCCTCTGGAAAATTTGTTATGGGTGGGAATCACAGAAATGGTACCATTTTTCATTTGTCATCCTGTTGAATTCAGTGACACGATACATGCTAAAAGGATCTGTATTCAATATAACTAAGAATGATACAACCCAAGGCAAAATATTTAGACATGTAAGACATTATGTTGAATTACTGAGCTCACCATTAAAACAAATGATGTTGCTTTGGGAGGGCATTTCTATTCATACTTGTTACATGATCATCAAACAACCTTAGCACTTGTTTTCTGTGTATCTGTTCTGACACTCAATTAACTTGCTATGCTGCCCAGAAACTACATTTTACCTATGTCCAAATTAAAAATTAATCCTTTCCCTCCTGTCCTTTTCTTCTGACTCCTTCCCTGACAAGGGACAAGGAAACATCACAGTAGAAAGCAGTGTCAACACTTTCAAGCTCAAAGGGACACTCTAAGTGGGGATCTTAAATGCTAAATGGTTTGCCAATGATCCAGAAGGTCCCAGATTAAAAGTAATTTTTATAAGGTGAGTTATTCACTGGTACAGGTTCAAGGAGGACATGTGATTGTTTTCATAGTAATTGGCCTTATTTGCTCGATTTCATTTTCAAGCTGGATTGCACGCTGGCCTGTAATGCAGAGCAGTTTTGGATTCAGGAGACTTCAATTGTGTTTCTGCTTTCATTCAGTATGGATGTATAGTGAAGAGAAAAAATTGGGTCCTTCCTCTGAAGGCTAACCATAACCTGGCCTGCTGTGCTCCTCCAGACAAAATACAACCTGTTATGGACACTCAGGTTTGAATGCAACTCGCTTGACTGTTGACCAAACTCTCAGCGTGAATTTCCACTTTATATTTCGTCAGGAGAAGGTGTTCAACTGGAGACATGTTGCTAATCTTTGCCTTTCCTTAGCATCTGAGAGAGCAGAGATTGTAATTTCTAGAAAGAGAGAGTAAGTATCTTTGCCTTCATTATCTCAAGCTAAGATCTGAGAAAAGCTTGATCTTCTATAAGCTCCTTTTTTAAGATCAAAAGGCAAAGATTAAGGGCAAAGAGGGGAGAACTGATTTAAATGTCTTGCTAGTGGTTTAGGTATCCCTTGCAGTAATTTTTTTTCACTAGCAATGTCTGTGTTGCTGAGCTTCATACATATACCTTAAGCAATCAAATGCATTATGTTTTGCATCTATTGCCTTGAAACATGTAGCATAAATCGTGTAAATGCTATTTATTAAGTCCGAATTCAACTCACTTCCTCCCTTTTCATGTGCTTTTAGAGTATTAGCAATTCCTCAGAGTAACTTTATTTAACAAATTAAGTTGCTCTTTTTCTTAAAAAGGTCTAGACGTACGTTCTCCTCTCCCTCCAGCCATTTTCGGACTGGCTTATACACCTCTGAGACATGGGGCTTATCTCAGCTTAAGGGAAAATATTTTCCTTCAAGCTCCTCCTGAAAATTTTGACAGCAAATCAATGACACTCCTGGAAAAGAGGGAGCACCTGAAGGGTAAGAATTCTCAGAATTCAGTAGGAAAACTTTTCCTTCCATCCACCAGCCACACTTTCCGTGTTCCCAAGGTCTGCGGGCATTAAACAGCCAGAGGTTATCCAGAACCTCTTCCAGTGGCACGAAGCCACTGGGGAAGCTCCATCCTGTTCTAAGGGAAAAGGGAGTGATAGTATCTGAAGTCAGTCACTGCTTTAGGAGACACTTCAGAGGATCACAGCTGTAGCATTTCTTATGAAAACCCTGGAATGCAGATGTAATAGCTAACGGATTAGTGAACCTCTGAGCATCTGGTAATCTAATGCTGAGGTTAGGCCTTTTGAATGGCTGAGAGTACAACTGTGCAGTAAGAAATTGCTCTGAATTTCCTCCCTGCTCAAAATATGATGTATCCAAAAACCTGCTGAAGTCAAAAAGAGGTGCTCAGAAAAGCATGCTTTGGGTGGATCCCAGTGCCACGCCATGGTCTTTGCTGACACAAGACCTTTTCCCTTTCAGGTTATTTAACACAAGTTTTCTCTTTTATGATAGTCTTTTATTGTCCATCCCTATGACAACTGATTTTTGTGATCTTTGTTTTGGTTATTTGTGTCATTAAGTTCTGAAAGTAGGAACTTTTTCATTCTTTAATAAATTACTGGCTTTGTGCAGGTGGTGCTTACAGCACCATGTGTTGGGACCTCTACTTTTCTGCATCTGTCTTTATCACATGCTCTTCTGGTCAGTGAAGGCTCTTGCGTGATATCATTGCAGGAGATCACAAATCAATAGATTGCCTGAACCTGACAGAATAATGTGAGTCTTTCATTTTACTGAGAGGCTAAGATGGGAAAGGATTGAAAAACCCTGAAGAACACAAAAAGAACACCACAAAGCAGCCTGAAAATACATTTCTGAAGTTTTTTAATGCCTTATTTAATACATGGACTACCCCCTTGTGAAGAAGAGGTGTACTGGTTATTTTCTAAGCTCAGTATAGGTGTATACCCCAAGACATAAAGACACTAGTGTTTCTCTTGTGTGGAACAATGAGAAAAAAAACTTGGGTGAAGCCCTGGCTACTTTACTCTAGACACAGAATAAATCACTCATATGTTCCAGTGCTGTTCATTTCCTTCTGTTCCTAATCCAGTGTGGCCTACTGCAAGAAACCCATGTTGTACCAAACAAGTGAGATAACGGGGGATTCAGCCAAAGTACAATGAAAGAATAGCGACTTAGGTACAATACGAACAAGTGGAAGTTAAATAGGTATGTTCATGAAAGTTTAGATACATTTGAATGTGTAAATGTAAACTCATACCCTGTATAAATAGGATTGTAATTCACTGAATTAGATATTGAGAGCTTTGGGGATTTACAAGTTATTATTAGGATATTTCACAGTGAGTGATTTCTCAGTCAAAAGTGTTTTGGGCCTTCTCTAAGGGAAGATCCAACTTCACTGTTTTGAATTAAATTAGCTATACTAATGCAGAACTCCTTACAGTCACTTGTATAATACAGGCTTTCCATCAGTTCGATTATGATGTGTTACATATTTTTGTACTGTGATGAATGTGACGTTGATAGAACGAAAGGAGATAGCTAAACATCTGTAACACATTTGCATTTCAGGTGTGAGCATGAAAATAAAGCTTCATTTTTCATATTTCACCCTGTGTACTGGGCACCCTATTCTCATTATATTATAGTCTTCTGTATCTTAAAACTGTAACTCCACTGTTTCTTCACGTTCAAGGCCTGATTCTAGTCTCATGCTGCTCTAAATTATGTGTTACCCCATTAAAATGGAGGATCTAGATCCTGATCTCATTTTGTGTAATCTGAAGGAAGTCTTTACAGTTCAACAGAGGTACTTTGAATTTTCATAAGGTAACTGTAACCAGACCCAGCTCCAACTGCATGTATATGTAAAAAGCCAATATAAATGAGATCAGAATCAAGCCTGTGCTATTTGCTTTTTCTCTGGCAAATAGTTGATAAATTTATGTTTGCTTTTAAATATGATCAGTAATACTCTAATCACAGTCAGTCATCTTGAGCAATTAGCTGAATGATGAAAGAATGATCATTGCTTGAAACACTTCTCAGCTGAGACTTACATTTAATTCCTTCTTTTTCTTATTTCAGATTCCTCACACTTCCTGTTTCCATGGAGAAATTCCAATGTGTGCTAGAGTAGACATCAGTAGCAATATTTAGGGGCCCTGAGGACAATCCTTCCATTTTGAGAGAAAGGTAAGTCAGAACTTATGTGGCCATTAATGAAAAATAAATAAATAAAATCAGAGAATCATAGACCAGCCCAGCTTGGAAGGGACCTTGAGAGATCATCTGATCCATATTTTCATGGGAAAGGCAGCCTAGACGAGATTATCTAGCATCGTCTCCAATTGCATCTTGAAAACCTCCAGTGGTGAGAACTCTACTATGTCCCTGGTGAGGTTGTTCCAGTGAATGATTGTTCTCACTGTAAAAAATTTCTTTCTCACATCAAGATAAAACCTCTCCCAGTGCAACTCGTACCCTTTGACATGTCCAGTGCATCATCTTAATACTTGCATAATCGTATTTCACTCTGTATGAGAAAATACTTCTCTGCACTTTTAAGCCAGAATTCCTTCCCTGATGTTTTCAGAATTATGCAAGATCAAAGGCAGCTTTATCAGAGAGAGGAGACTGTGTTTGCTATAAAGATCTTCACTGTAGCTGGTTTGGTATGGTCCCTGTGAGAAGAGGTCTCTGGCTTTT
Organism: Gavia stellata; assembly: GCF_030936135.1. Taxonomy (NCBI): domain Eukaryota; kingdom Metazoa; phylum Chordata; class Aves; order Gaviiformes; family Gaviidae; genus Gavia; species Gavia stellata. The sequence goes on from NC_082637.1 coordinate 45,484,508, forward strand.
CTGTGTATGTCTGCACCCATTCCATCCAGCTTTGAGCTTGGCTGGGTGGAGGTGGGGGCTGCTGACAGGCGGTGGATGCGCTGTGTTTCAGCAGCCCTCCTTGGAAAGGCTTGCTGTTGCCAGAGAGCTCAGCTTCACTGAGACCCTTCGACTGAACAGAATCCTTCATCCAATTGATAAAATATGTTACCTGCTCTCACTCACCTTGGGTTTATGACTTAGTTATGGTGGTTTAACTAAGTTATTCCTGGTCTAACATTGGGCTAGAAACATAATTGGGAAATGTATGTCAGGGAGAACTACCTCACTAATCTGCACTTAGTGAAAATCACATACTGCTAAAAGCTTCCTTTACTAAGCCTAAGTCCACACATATTCAAGGTTACATCCCGTGTTCTTTAGTGATGCATTTCATCAATGATCTTAAGTACCATGACTGAAAAAACATATTCTCTATTTAGTTTTGTTTTACCAAGATCTATCTTTCAATAGAAATTTCCAGATTTCCTGTCTCTGTTGTTTTTTAACAGGCAGTGATACATTGATCACTGGGGTTAGGTAGGGGTAAGTCTCCTCAATTGTGATTTATTTGTGCTCATATGTATTTTCAGTTACTCAGAGGAACGACAAATGTTAAATCTTTGCGGTTATGGTAACTGCACAGTGAATTATAGATGACTGTTCATTGAGCAGTGTAATATAAAGGATCCCATCAGTGTGTGAAGCTGGCCAGCCAGCCAGCATACCACAGTCTCCATAGATCCGATACATGATCTGCACTCCAAATCATAACAGTTTGTAAAATTAAAACATTTCAATGTACAAAAAAGCAAATATTACATCAAGTTATTAATTGATAATATGTATTTAAAAGCAGTTTTGAAAGTCTACAGTAGCGATGCTAACTGTAGGAGAGAAAAATGCAACAGTTACAAGGTTACTAAAAAGCTCTTATTTCTAAGATGGATGTCCATATTAAAACCAAAAAAAACCCTCAAACAACTAACCAAAAAAATCCCAAGTCAATTTATGCAAAAATACATATTTTTGTAAATGACTATGCAGCATTTGTTTTTTCAAATATATCTGGCTAAAAAGTGATTAGTTTCTTTTTCCTTCATTACTAAAATGAACTGGAACTAATTTCAGCTTTCACTGGGGAAATATTCCAGATAATTAAAATTAATACATTCCATTATCTTATCACTTTGCTACTGCTGACAGTCTTAAGGAAATGTATCAAGCTGATGAATGGATAATATCCTCCTTGAACAGATAAGGCAATGCTATTCAATTCTCAGCCATTTTCCCCTTAAAGGCTGGAGTGGCATTTTTATCTTCTAAACTTAACTATATAAACCAATGTATATGACTTCCCTGAAAACTGCTTTTTTTCTGAATCTCCAACATAGATATTTAAAATATATACAGATATGCCAAGTAATTTGAAATTATGTGCAATAACTTATGTGAAGCAGAATGGATTTTGTGAGAACCAAGTAGGTGGCAGGAACAAATTCTGTGTTTATCTATTTGTACAGTTTATTAAATCTCTTGATTTTTTGCAAATGATCGACTACCTGTGTTATGACTAATGGAAATGGTAATGAATAATGTGCATTTACTTAGACATGTTCAGACTGAAAGATCTCAAAGACAAAAGAGAAGCAAAGACAGCAGGATAAAATAACAGCTGTTGTCTGATAGAAATTATTTGTATTTCTTCAGGTTATAGGAACCTCTAAATGTTAACTACAGCAACAGATTATAAAGGAAGGCAGAAACTGAGTTTCAATCTGATGAACTTATGCCAATAAATTTTATTGTTTCTGAATCATGGACTTGACCAAAATATCACTTGGGATATTATATCACTTGGGACCAAATCTGAAAATATCACTTTAAAACTTTTCCTCAGGTGTATATTCATAGTTTAAAAACACATGGTCATGACCTGCCTTTATGTCACCTGAAGAAGGAAAGAATAATGCTTTTTCAGGTGACAAAAAGAAGTAAAAAAATTAGTGTTTAAGAGATATTCAGACTAACTTATAAAGTCAACACTAGTGAAGCATAAGGCTTACGTACTAAATGAAAATAACGTTCTACCTAAGACAAAAATAAGTGTTTATGAGGTAAACTTGTGAGGCAAACCTAAAAAATCTAGATCACAATGAAAATGGTGTGTGTTTGAATTTTGTGTTTTCAGGGTGTGTACAATACCCTTTCTTCATTGAGTTTTACTGGGCTGCAATTCATAAAATTGCTCAGTGAAAGAAGAAAAGGACTTGACTGTGTGAAAAGTTCGCTTTCAAAGTGCAGTATTTTCACAGAATCACAGAATCACTAAGGTTGGAAAAGACCTGTAAGATCATCAAGTCCAACCATCAACAAACACCACCATGCCCATTAAACCATGTCCCACAAAGCCTCGTCCACACGTTCCTTGAATACCTCCAGGGATGGTGACTCCACCACCTCCCTGGGCAGCCTGTTCCAATGCCTGACCACTCTCTCAGTAAAGAAATTTTTCCTAATATCCAGCCTAAACCTCCCCTGGCACAACTTGAGGCCATTTCCTCTTGTCCTGTCGCTCGTCAATTGGGCGAAGAGACCAACACCCACCTCTCTGCAACCCCCTTTCAGGTAGTTGTAGAGAGCGATGAGGTCTCCCCTCAGTCTCCTCTTCTCCAGACTGAACAACCCCAGTTCCCTCAGCCGCTCCTCAGAAGACTTGTGCTCCAGACCCCTCACCAGCTTCATCGCCCTTCTCTGGACACCCTCCACCACCTCAATGTCCTTCTTGTAGTGAGGGGCCCAAAACTGAACACAGGATTCGAGGTGCGGCCCCCCCAGCGCCGAGTACAGGGGCACGATCACCTCCCTGCTCCTGCTGGCCACATTATTTCTGATACAGGCCAGGATGCCATTGGCCTTCTTGCCCACCTGGGCACACTGCTGGCTCATCTTCAGCCGGCTGTCAATCAACACCCCCAGGTCCTTTTCTGCAGGGCAGCTTTCCAGCCACTCGTCCCCAAGCCTGTAGCGTTGCCTGGGGTTGTTGTGACCAAAGTGCAGGACCCGGCACTTGGCCTTGTTGAACTTCATCCAATTGGCCTGGGCCCATCCATCCAGTCTGTCCAGATACCTCTGAAGACCCTTCCTACCCTTGAGCAGATCAACACTCCCGCCCAACTTGGTGTCATCTGCAAACTTGCTGAGGGTGCACTCTATCCCCTCATCCAGATCATCAATAAATATATTAAACAAAACCGGCCCCAAAACTGAGCCCTGGGGGACTCCACTTGTGACCGGCTGCCAACTGGATTTAACTCCATTCACCACAACTCTCTGGGCTTGACTGTCCAGACAGTTTTTTACCCAGCAAAGAGTACACCTGTCTAAGCCACGAGCCACCAGCTTCTCCAGGAGAATACTGTGGGAGACATTGTCGGAAGGCTTTACTAAAGTCCAGGTAGACAACATCGACAGCCTTTCCCTCATCCACTAGTCGGGTCACCTGGTCGTAGAAGGAGATCAGGTTGGTCAAGCAGGACCTGCCCTTCATGAACCCGTGCTGGCTGGGCCTGATCCCTTGGTTGTCCTGAACGTGCTCTGTGGGCGCCCTCAAGATGAACCTCTCCATAACCTTCCCCAGCACCGAGGTCAGGCTGACAGGCCTGTAGTTCCCCGGATCCTCCTTCCAGCCCTTCTTGTAGATGGACATCACGTTGGCAATCCTCCAGTCATCCGGGACCTTCCCCATTAACCAGGACTGTTGATAAATGATGGAGAGTGGCTTGGCAAGCTCCTCTGCCAGCTCCCTCAGCACCCTTGGGTGGATGCCATCAGGCCCCATAGACTTGTGAGTGTCCAGGTGGCATAGCAGGTCGTTAGCTGCTTCCTCCTGGATCACGGGGAGTTTATTTTACTCTCCATCCTTGTCTTCCAGCTCAGGGAGCTGAATACCCTGAGGATACCTGGTCTGGCTATTAAAGACTGAGGCAAAGAAGGCATTAAGTACCTCAGCCTTTTCCTCATCCTTCGTGACGATGTTCCCTCCCTTACTAGGAAAAGGAAACATTGAGTGCAAGGATGGAAAAGGAATCCCTTTGGGGATTTTTATTAATTCTGTGTCAATTTAAAATTTGCTAATTCAGCAAAGTGGTCCATGATGACTTACTCAAAATACAGCATGACAATATTGATTGAGTTCCAGTCAAGCAAAGATGAAAGTAGCCACACAAAAAGATGCAGTCTTTTAAACGTCACTGGACTGCTATGAAACACTAGAATGCAAAAATAGCCGAAATGTTTTAATCGTTCCTTAGGGGAAAAAACCAACCTTATAATATTGGGACTGTCTGTGGAATATTACTGTTGAAAGTAATAAATCAAATTCTGCTCTCACTTTTAGCCCTACAGCACAATTGGCTCAAAGGTATTGCAAAAGTAATATTTTGCAGTTAGAACTGCACAAAAACGTTCTGGCAAAACCATTTACCAATGAATCTAAATGATCTGTAAAAATGATATTTTTTGCCACTCTTGTCAAAGTTTCAGGGAAGACCTTCAGGAAGAGCAATGCAAACTGCTTTGACATTTGTGGAGAAAAATGTTTGGGTTTTGGGCTTGGTTTTGGGGGTTTTTTAAATATCTTTTCATGTAAGCAATGTTACAGTACACTTGAAGAATTTCCCTGGCTGCTCACTTGTGAGGCTGCTGGTTCCAGGTCTTACTGTGCTGGATATTTTTCTTAAAGTTGCTTGTTATTGTATACCTGTTTGACTTTTTTTCTTGGATTTTCCAGCACACTAGTTGGATGATTTAATCTACTTGTTTCGTGTGCCAGAGGCAGAGGTTTTGACATTCAGATAAGTCAGTGACAGAAACAGAGCTGATGACATCTGACCCATCCTCACCCTGGACACGACTTTTATGTACCTCCCATGTGGGGACTATTCTTGATTAACTGTTCAGGTACAAAGGCAAGGCAAACAAAGACATATGTGTAATCATTTTACAGTTACTCAAGAAAGAGTAAGATATAGAAAAGGGTAATGTGAAGTCTGTAATTCTTGCTACTGTCTTCTTAACACTGGGTAAGAGCCAGACTCCCCTCACTTGAACATGATTTTTACTGCAAATCATGAAGTCTTTTCTTCCTGTATTAACTTTCTTTCTGTCCTTCCCTATGGAAAAGTGTGCTTTCTCCTCTTTTGGCCCAGCCTACATTGTGTTCTTTGAATTCCTTGCAACAGTATGAGCCCTTGTGTATTTTAAAAGAAGCATGTGGCATCTTAGTTGTCATATTTCTGCCCCAATCTATATACTCACACTACTTTTGAGAAGTTGGAAATATCTCATTTCCCCAGGATATGGCTTAGTACTTCAATACCAATTGGAGTATCTGAGGGCAGCAGCCTCTTTTCCTCCTGACAGATATACAGCACAGCCTGAGTCGTCATACCCTGACACACTTAGTGGTGGAATGGTTTTTAACTTTGCTCAGAATTTGTGTGTTATATATATACTAGTTTCCTAAATTATCATTCTCCTAAACTGAAGTAAGTAGATTTTTTTTTTTTAAGAAGTACACTTCTTCAGTTCTGACATGGGCATCGAAAGTTAAAAGGTGCGGCATGAGCTAGTCACTGTAAGGTCTGTGTATAGAAGCTAGTTATAAAAAATCATCACATTCAGAATGTAATTAATCCAGTCCTTCAGCTGGCTTTTGAGATGGATCAGATGAGTTTCCCCCAGGAGTACCTGTTTCCTGTTGTTGACTGTTAAGGGAGGCTGGCTGGTAACATTGCATTTGATGCTGAACTTAGATGCCTAAATTTAAGTAAGGTGACTCTGTGTAAGCACTGCTCAGCAATAACTAAAACATCCCTGTATTATCAACACTGTTTCCAGCACAAATGCAGAACACAGCCCCATACTAACTACTATGAAGAAAATTAACTCTATCCCAGCCAAAACCAGCACATTCCCTTTTATAGTCTTTTAGCAGCTTAAAGAGAGAATCATTATATTTGTGTGACTATCTCAAAATTCCTTAAGCTTGCATATATGAGGCTGGTTGATTGAAAGAAATTCTGCGACAAGCTGTATATGGCTGGCATTCTTTTATGGCTGATAGGAAACGGAAGAATTTAAAATTGTGATATTGTTTAACCAGTGAATATCAGAACCTGAACAAACAATTTCTGTGTCTCTGCATCACAATACTTAGATGGGAAATAGTAGGCCATAGCTTTTACATATTTATTTATTATTTATTTATTTAACTTGGGGTTTAGAAATGAAATAAAGTCGTATAGGCGGAAATAGAAAATTAGGACATGTGAGGGTTATGGTTTTGAAAATCAGGGTTTTTCATGTTTAATGATAAATTACATTATTTTGAAACACTAGTATTAATTATGGGGATAATTCTGAAAAGTGAGAGAGTTACATTTCACTTTCGTGATCCTTGTCAGAGTAACAAGAAGCTACAGAAGTCCTTGTGTTAGAAATAAGAAAGCTCACTTACTTCAAGACCCCTCCCACCCCTGCCCACCCCCAGTCTTGAGAGTTCAAAAAACCAGACTGGCGCATCTTCTTTTCTCTAAAATTACTCACCAACCAGTTGTGCTCCATGTTAGCAACTCTGGCATGGCAGCAGCAAGCAGACATCACACTCTATATCTCATCACCATACAGGTATTTTCTTCTGGTTCTGGTGTTGGACATCTTGAAGTGCCTGTAGATGTTACTTCAGTAGCGTGCAAGCATTCCCAGGGAGCAGCTTGTGCCCAGAATGAGCTGCTGCACAGCAGTCCGTAAGGTGATGTTTAAAAGCATAATTCACAGATCATTGATATTATACTGACAGATCATTCAGCAATTAAAATTTTATGTGGCTTGGGCATGAGCATGTGACCACATTTCTTGCTTTCCTTTCATTTCAGATTTTATAATTTTTGACAGCATTTATAAAAACCTAAATCAGCCCTGGAGAAATTAAAGATCAGACATAGGCTTAGGTTATGTTTTAGTGCAGCTACTCTGGCAGTGAAGCAGATTTATAATGAGAGAAACTCATCCAGTGAGATTTAAGAGTGAATATATCTGAGTGGTTTGGTAGGTAGAAGTCAATCTGATCTATTGCTGTGAAGTCAAAGAACTTGTGAGAGTTGTAGGGTTAGTTGTGTTGCACAGAATAAGGAAGAGAGGAACTGAGGCTGAGGAACACTTGTGGTTGGTTTTGCTGGCTCACAAAGAATGTCTCTTGTTAGCATCAAAGAGCAGTGTCATCCTGTACTTTCAACACACCCAAATTAGTTAATTGATTAGCTAACTAGCTAATTTTTGGAATAAGATTCCATGCAAGTTGTGGCACAGAGAACATGCTTCTCTGGGATTCCTGGTGAGGAGACTTTTGATTTGGCGAGTCACTGACTGAGTGATTATGGAGCAGTCTAACAAGACTAGACCAAACTAAGAAAATACACTGGGAAAACAAACAGAGCTACTGGTGTTCTTCAGAAGTGTGGAAGATGTTTGGAAAAGCCTTAAAAAACACTTGGTGGTGCTGACCTGTTGAGAAGATGACCACAGCCGTTTAAATAAATCAGCAAGCTGCCCATAGATGGTGGCTGGGCAGAGAATAGCTAGATTGCTGCAAAAGACAGGCTCTGAGAATTGTGAATGTATTAGAAATGAACATATATATGCTTTAGTTTCTGGTAATTGCAAAATGAAGGGATAGGGCTGTGCTTCAACACGAGCACGAGCTTCTGCTTGTACCTATACCTGAGCAGGCAACATTGGCTCAATATGCACATTAGTGTGTGGTAAGAGTTTTGTGCATGGATGGAAGTGGTTGAAGCAAGAGTATGCATACTGGCTCATGACAGCCTGAAAGGCAGTTGTTCATAGAGAAAGTGCAAGAGCAGGGCTAGTTGTGTTCATTGCCTAAGTAACACCCCCTCACATCTGCATGTTTACATCCAACCCTCCTTTTGCGATGCTTTTCACTGCATCACACTCATGCTTTTCAGACTTTTTCTTTCTAGGAACAAAATAACCAAAAAGGTCCACTGCCACAGAGAGTGGAACAGAGGCTCTCTAGAGATCCTTGTATTAAAGGCAATTGTTCAGCGTCATATTTTCACTGAAATCCTTGCTCTTTCTGGGGAGGAAGAAGGGAATGTATTGTTTTTGCAAGAGTTATAAAAAAATAATGAGATACGTGGGGTTGATTCATTAGCGGTTTAGAGTTTGCATTGTTAAATTTTAAAATATCCTACACGCTTAGATGCTATTTTAGTATAATGACAAAATAATGATTAAGTCAGACTTTATTATTACAGTGTGCTTACTTTCTTTTCATGATTCCAGATTCCTTTCCTAATCAATGATCCATATATATATTGACATGTGCTGTGTTATAGCTAGACAACTTCATTGCTACAATGTTGATTTTTTTTTCTTTAAAGCTGTTGACATTTCTTAATGTTTCTTACTAAGTTAATGTCAGTAAAAATTAAACAGTGCATAGTACCTTGTTACTGTGTTAGACAGTTTTCAGTGTGGTGTTCTAAAGGCTATGGATCATTAAAATATTGCATTATTTATGTGACTGTATAATAAAATCACAATTACTGTGCACTTGTGGTACTGGGCTAAATTGAAATGTTGAACATAATAATCCATTCACTCACCAGAAAGGGTCAGTGACTAGTCTTACACTTAACATTGTACAGCATCTTACTGCTCTGCATGATTAAACAACTGTTAATTTCCCTACTGCCTCTGGTCTGGAAGATTAATCTCTTTATTAACTTTCTAAAAATAAGTTTCCTTTACAGAAAGCATGGTACTTTATTAGAAAGATGCCTGCTTGTGCATACAATATTTCATCTTCTCAGATTTCATCTCAAGACACTGAGTTAATCAGTATGTAACAAAGCAAGATATGAAGGGTACTCAGTCTGAAAACTGATGGATCACATTAGAAATATTCAGGGAATGGGAGGAAGGGAATTCAGATGGATGAATCAGTGTTACTGGCATGTCAGAGCTGTAGTTTTGATGTGTTTTGTATGTGAGAGAATGGGTACCAGCATGTATAGGACTACATTTCTTTGTATACCACTTGGTCGACCCATTTGGAAAGATTTTTGAAGAAAAAAAGCATATTTTTAGCATCTTGTTGTGGTAGTCAAAGGGCCCAGTCTAAATCAGGACCCAGCTGTGCTGAGCTGTGGAGGTGCAGCAATAAAATTGTCCCATCTCTGAAAGGCTGCAGTCCAAAGGAACTGAGGAAGAAGTTACTGAGATGGGGGATGAAGAGGGAAGGAACAAAGAAGAGTAGAGGGGCAGAATCAATCTATTAGAAAGGTGAAGTTTATCATTAGTTTAGAACCTGGAAATTTCATCGACTTCCAGAAAAGATTTGTGCAAGTGAAGCTGGCAAGTTCATTAGGTTCCAGGAGTGTCTTGTATGTCTTCAGGGTTCTGTCATTGTTTGACTCAGTCAGAGGATTTTTGGTTGTTTTTTTTACTACAACAAATAGAAAGGCACTTAGAATCTATAGGAGGTTATATTTCACTACAAGTATTTCCTGCTGTAAAGTTCTACCTACGTTTTTTAGATCCTACAGTTCATCTTGGGTTTACTAGCAAAATCAAGACTAGAGCAAATGAGAAGAAAATAGTTCTGCAGGATACTTGTATATACATAAAATACCTTTTAAATAACTTTATGTGAAAATAATTTTGGAATGTGTTATAATTAGTAATAATTAGTAAATGAATACTGAGTAAAGATCACACTAGATTTTTTTTATATAGCTCTAAATGAAAGCCATTACCTAGAAACATCAAAGGCTGTCTTTTTGAGTTCATGCTCTATAAACCTTGTATATAAGCATGCTTTGTGCTTAGAAAGACAGCTTCAGCCACACTCACCTATTTACTCTGCTGAAGAAAACTCAAACTTTTCTTTCTTGAATTTGCATGCTTGTTATATAACTGTAATTGCATTGCTATCACATGCCTACAAATATTTTTCCCCTGCCATTTTCAGTGTCTTTTATGCACAAAACCAAAAGCTGTGCCCTCCTTCAATTTTAGCAGTTAGGTTTAAATATAGCTCGTTTTAATTATAAACATTTTTTTTTTTGCTATCGCATTCTTGTGCTCCAAAAAGTCGCCTGGAAATTCTTACAGATGTAAGCTGCAGATAAAGTCTCCAATCCTCATATAAATAGCAGAGTGTAATGCAGTCCAGGAAAAGATCAGCCTCTTATTTTTCTTCTGCATTTCACCAGAATAGACTTCTGTATAAATGCCTAATTTCTCTCTTTTCCCTCCATAAATGTAGAATCTGACTCCTGAAAGGTGACTTACGACTACACTATGTGCTGAAGTTCTCACATTTAAATGGCAACAGTGCTGGGTTAATCTCCAAGAGATTGTGACTACTTCTCTTTAAGCCTAACAAACCCCACCTCAGCTATGAAAGGCCCTTGATGTAAAGTGTCCTGGTGTCTCATCAAAGGGATGAAAGAAGTGACGTGAAGGAGACCACGAGCAAGAGGAGCATATTTGTTTAGAAATCCCACTAACCAAGTCTATGCCTATCCCATCACAGCCCGTAAGTGTCTGACATTCACAGGGGAGGGAAGGATGACCCAGAGGAAGAGGGTCCTTCAACACCATCTTATGCTTTTCAGATTTCCTTGTCACCAGGAATGGTAAAAATACAGATTTAAAAATACAAACATAAACTGAGCTTAACCCTGTCCAACTTAAAAAATACTAGATCCATGATGTTGTACTTGTGTATTACACCATGGTTTTATTTTGTTCAAAGGGCAAAAAATGGAACATCTTTACTTGTTTTTCCTAAGTGTGATTGTGTAATTATCTGAATCCCTAAATATTTCTGTGTCTCTGAATAGCAATCATCTCTGTCCTCGGATCCAGAGATCATTTGAGTTCTTCCATCTGACCCATGAAAGTCCCTGGGACTGGCTCCCAGTGCTGACATTACCTATCAGCATCAGCCTGTAAATCAAGCTGGTCTAAAACATATGCTGGAGCGATGGCATATTGGCCAGACCCTGCCATTCCCTTCCAAGTGAGGAAAGCGAGGGATCTGAGAACACACGGAGTCTGAGGAAAGCCAAATGATCCCCAAGGAGAAGCAGAGGACAGAGATGCTCTGGAGACAAACTCTGCATTTGAAACCAAGTTTAGGTTCCCTCTCTGGGAAGTTCAGTGCACATTGCTGTAACCCCTTCATTGTTTTAAAATCCCTTTCACAGGGCTTTTGTCTCTGGCTTGGTTTCTAATTTAAATCCAGTAACTTAAGGAGTGCAGGGCACAGACTTTTTTTTTTTTTTTAAGCTAAGATGGCTTATGCAATTACAATAGTAAGATGTGGTGTACAGCTTAGTATTTAGCAATTCCTGAGACACAGGTACTTGTCAAAGCATCTGTCACTTTATCCATCAAAACTTGCTCGGAGTGCCTTGCTGCCAGTGATATCTGGCTGTGGAATTAACAGCATTCAGTGGGGAGGTGGAGAAATAGATCACCACAGGTTATGGTATATCATTTGATCTGTCACCATTTGCAAACCCCACATATTTATGTTCAGCATTTTATTTGTATGAACAGGAATTGCTAGTACCCTGCCCCTCCTTTCTAGCTTGTTACCCGCTGACCTGAAGAGAGTCTGCGATCTCTGTTGCTCTCTGAAAATATATAAATGTGAAACACGGTATAAATATTTTCTACAGTACTATTATTAAATGTGGATATGGTAGACACTGGAGTCCTTCTGATGCTAACATAGCTGCTCAGCATCCAGACTCCACAAAGCTCCTGTATTTCAGATACACAGACCAGAGACTTGCTCCAATGTTTAGGCATCATTCCTTGTAGCCAGCGTCAAGAAGTGAAAGTCTCTGAAGAGGCAGCTGGGGCTGCCTCTGACAACCAAAGTCACAGGATTTTTTTCTGGCTTTATCCATATGGCTGGATCCTGGAGCTTGTCTTTCCTCCCAGCTCTGTGTATTTACCTGGCTGTGTCCTGACCCTATGTCAAGGTGAGGCCGAATGTTGCAGCAGACATCAAGGCAGCGAGGGCTGGCTGCTCTGCACAGGAAGGTGACCCAGGAGTGGGTCATGACAGCAGAGACAGCAGAGACGGTGGCCATGCCAATAATGGCTCAGTCTTATGTCCTGTGCCTGCTTAACCCCAAGTCCAGTGCAAGGGGTTGTAGCAATGTGAAATAATGTGAAGGGGGATTTTTTTAGAATGATCTCTGCTTCCCCCGGCTCTGTCCGGTGTTTAGCCCATGGACTGTGCAAATTAGACAGATTGTGCTGGAGCAGAAGGTAAGGCTGCTATGGAAAGTTCACTGGAGATGAAGAGCCTCTCTCTCCATCTAGGAAGGATGAAGAGGCCCTAAACATACTTGGGGGAGTTGAGATTTTTTTCTGTATGTCAAGGAGGGTGCTTGGCTCATGCCTGAGCTTTGTATGTTCCTTCAACCCATGCCTCTCTAGTAAACATGATATCAGATGTGAAAGTAGAGGAGGAACCGATTTATGACTGGCTTCTAATCTCAGCACTGAAGAATATTTTTGCTGTAAAACATAAGCTGCCCTGGGTCAGCTGGAGACTGTCCAATTGTTTTAGAACTATGCTTAATTCCTATTGCTTTTCAAAGCTATTACAAGAGAGGCAGGATATAAATGTATGTTTATTAAGGCAGTATCTGTGTGTATTACACTTCTATAGGCCTGAGGCAGTGTGTTACTACAAACATGATAAGTAATTTCTCTGAAGCCCTGGAAAAAAATCTTCGTTGTAAGAATTGCCTGAAGAGCATTCGGCCAAAACTTACTTAATGTATACTTGCATCTATAACTTGATAAGTAGGAACCTCTGTAACTTAAGAAGTTAGTCAGATCTCCGTGACTGAGATGGATCCAGCCTCTTTTAGAAAGGGAAGTATTGATATTTTGATTTTATTTCCTGTAATTGCCAACGACAATTTTTTCTTCAATGTTTTTAATAAGCTTTATATGTATTTGAGCACAACTGTCCTGTGCTTGTGCTTGATAAGCCTGTATTACTGGCAAAAGCAGACAGAGCAAACAGGTCTGTAAAAATCTGAACAAAGCAGAGACATTTGTAGATGTAAAGGTAGCTATCATGAACTCATATGTGCTCTAAATTAGTTCTTAAAAGCTAGGTGTCAGTTTCAGCTATACAAAAAGAAGTGTTATCAATAATGCAGAATTCTTCTTTAGAATGGACATGAAGTTGCTAATGGTGCGTCTGTACAACTGTATATGTATTCCTGAAGTAACGTATGCATGTGTGGTATTGGCAAGGCTGGATGTCACAAAATGGGTAGTACAGCACTGGAAATATGGAAATAGTCACTGTACTCTATTCAAATCTAGTGTAGGATTTTCATATAGTTTTAATATCTTACAATAGACCACCTTTACTATAGCTAAGGAAACTGGTGAGAAAAAGGATACAGTAGGTGTTTCTAAGTAGTACTATTGGCTCTAAAGCTGTCTTTAAAAATTTTTACTTAAGTCCTCACTCCAGAGTAAATGCAGATCTGTGGCTATGCCTGAGGATGCTACTGCTTAGGATGGGCTACACCATGATGGCCTCACTCCACCTTGGTATTCAGACCCTGGACTAGCTGGGGTCAAGCCTCGCTTCTGGAAACATTCTTACTGCTGAAACTACTGGGGATTAACAATCACATCTTCTCTTTCCTCTGCCATAACTCTCTGATAACAAAAAAATCTGACCAGCTTAGATGCTGTTGTCTGATTCCCCATGGGTGTCTATTTCATGCTTGGGTCTCAATGTTCCTTAGAAGTAAATTATGACTGCAATAACTGATTTCAGGAGTTAAATCAAAGACCAAAGGGACATCTGCTTGTGTTCCAAAAGAAGCGACAAGCTTCTTTTTCTTTGCCAAAAAAATGGCACATACACAGGATGGTTACTCAAGCCTCATTTTTTAGGGAAAAGTTAGAATCTTCCACCCAAAGCTCCACGCTTAAGCTTGACTGAAGCACAGTAATTCTTAGCCAGGCCGCTATATGGAAAGCAAAGTGGACTAAGGTTGCTGTGATACTAATCTTTCTTTAAAGCATCTGTTTTATTATTAATATACTTTTAATAGCATTTCTCCAATTGTTTTACACACTAACTACAAGTTAAGTTAAAGCCGAGACATTAAAAGCTTGCCTTTTAAATTTTTAACAAGAATAAAAATGTACACAGAGCATGGACTTTGTTGAACTATCTGGACGTGATGTGAAAACAAGCTAAAACCATTTCACACTTTGATTTAAATATTTTATTAGAAGTCACAGGTGCTTCTGATTTATATTTTTGTGACCACTGTTCCCCAAATACTCTAACTGCCAGTTAAGTGATCTTTTAGAGGTTTCCAAAAAGCTGAGACCAAATTTTCACCTAGGTGAAAGATACTGGGAAAATGAAAGGTGGAAATTAATTGATTTAAATTGTAGTTAACACCCTCAGCCCGCCCCCCCCTCCCCCCCCCCCAATAAAACCACTGGAGGGAAATGGAAGCAGAAGAGAAAAATAAAGAGAAAAATAAATAAAATTTGTCTCCGTAGCTTGAAATACTGTCTTTCTTCCCTTGTGTCTTGCAGAAAGCTGTAATGAACTGGTGGACTAAAACCTGTCAAGAAATTCTGGTTGGATTATCAGCAGTTTGAGGTGTCTGGGCATTTTTTACTGGACTCATCACCTGGCTGTGACTTGAATGTAGAAGTGGAAAGCAGGTTACCTGGTGGTGTGAGCTTGACTTTTAGCTGTTTTATACTGTGTTACAGTTGTGTAATTTAGGAAAAAAAATTAAAAATTGTCTCCTCTACTTAAAACGTAACTTGCTATTCATTATTTTCTTTTTTCCCCTGTTTGAAATTTATCTGTTAAATCCCGTAAGTGCAAGGAATTTGGCATGGCAAAACAGTAACTTTGACTTGCTCAAGTAAATCTCTTAAAACTTTGTATGTGCCAGGTGTACATTGTAGTTTATGAAACCTCCTTTTGCTGATTTTCTTTCAAATAAGTAGTAATGATTTTATATAATTTTCTGTGTGCTTTTAAAAAAATGCTATGCAACTTCTCTTTTCCTTCTTTGAGCAACTGTAGAAATCTATAGCTTTAAGAGTACAAGATCATGTTGGTAATTTCTAATCTTGCCCTCCTTCCTTTTCAGTTCATTCTCTTTGTCCTGAACCGGTCCACATAACTACAGGGGACCTCAGGAAATACAGCGAGGTCTAACATCACAGGCTTGAAGGATGGCACCACCTCTCAGCTATCATCAGGATTTGAGGAAAAATGTTGACTGTCACTCCAGATCTCATAGCTGAATCTGGAGGACCACAGCTGCCCAGATTTGGGACCTTCTGAAATGAGCTATGCCTTGGGTTTCCTTTGCAGACACCAGAAGTGCAAGGCGGGGAGGACATGGCCGGTGCTCTCCAGGGTCTGGAGAGCACATGCGGGCAGAAGGGCTGGGAAGTGTGCCTGCAGTTTCTGACCAAAAGATGGCTCAAGGGGTCTAGTATTCCCCTAAAGGGATGCACCAAAAGGCATGCGTGTGTCATAGATGTTCCTAATCAGACAATCTGTAATGCAGAAGTACCAGTTATCCTTTACTACCCCACTGAAAAAAAGCTGCAAATTTATGCACCTACAGCTTGCTCCTATGCAGCTATGACCTGCTCGCATGATTATAGATACAAAGCTATGCCATACCTTACATGTTAACAGGTTTATTGACTAGAGAAAGACAGTAAGCAAAACCTAAATATTCTGTGCTTTGGCAATCAATTTTTTCTCTGCGTGTTGGGTAGAACACAAGGTAGATCCAGGAAACTGAAACAGCTCATTTAACGAGCTGCTTTAGCAAATTTATCCCATAAAAACAACTGAATAAATAGGTTTATTTCTTTCAGAAATTAGAATCTCCATCCAGCTCAGAACATAGGATAACTGTTGGAAAAAAAAAGCAAAGTATGGCAGAGAAATAATACTTCTGGCTATTGCAGTGAAAACGCAGTTATTAAGAGAAGTGAGCTTTCTTTTCTTTTCTTTCCTCTTTCCAGCTTGGCTGTAATGAGCAGTGTTCAGAGATCATGGATCGTTTTACACTGCTGATGAGTCAAGCTAAAAGAGGCGAGCTTCCGAGCCGGGACCTGCAGCATCTTCCAAGTGTGAGTCATATTCACTGGGGTGTCCATTCTCCGCATCTTCTGGGAATCACAGAGTCAAGAAGGCTTGTCACAGACATCAGCCCTACCGGGAAGCCCTGATCTAAACGACAGCTATCAGGGGATAATCAGCCAACAGGAGTGCAGACAGCTACAAAAGTAACTGAGTTTGAGCTGTGAGTACATAGCTGAGAAGAGATAGTATTATTCACCCATTTGCTATCACTGTTAAACAAAATGCCTAGAAATACAGAATAAAGGAGTCGATAGGAATATGTCAGCTGTGTTCAGCCTCATCCTGGGAAATGAATGAATGAACATATCATGTTACAGAAGAGTGGTGATATGAAAGGAGTGCAAGTACTTTAGGGGACACACAGAAAACCTTCCTATTTCTGGTGAGGGATTAGTAGCAGCTAATCCTTTTAGTATAGTCTGGTGCAATCTGATGCAGTTTACACCTTGTCACCAGGTACCCACTAATGTAGTCTCTATGCTTTTCATCCCTGAAGACTGAATAATTGGTGGGGGTTTTTTGTTTGTTTTTACACTACACCAGGAATCCCAATAGCATTCTTGCACTTTCCCTTAATGATGAGAGCTTGTATCTGTGCCAAGCATTTGTAGGAGTAGATGCTGTCCAGAATGTGCTACACTAATGCTTCATCTCAAGAATACCAGTAGTACATTGACTTTCCTTTAATTAATATGATGTCAGCTTCTTGTAGGAGGCCATCTCGCAGCCTGTGAGCTGAACTTCTGGGTGTCTGATCCAGGAAAGAGAATCACACTATGCACAGGCAAGCATTATTTGATATAGTTATAAAAATTTCCATGAGTTTTGCTCTCTCAAGATAGAAACCTGATCAACACTTACGGGAACATTTTTTTCTTAGTGTTGCAAGGTCTGGTCTGCACAGGATAATAGGAATGCTGTGCACACAAAGTATGGGAATGTGTTATTAGAAAACTCATTCTGCTGAATGAGATTTAAATTGTCCCAAATGATTTCAAGCTATTGAAGGTGAATGGGGTACAGGGATGGAGAAAAATTTAACAAAGTGTTTTGAGATGGTGTTCATTTCTTATAGTTTAGGTGCATCCTCTAAGAAGGGTCTAAAAAAATTTAAAAACAGAGTCCATCAGTCCTGCTGAAATTTGCAGGAGAATCTCACTGGCTTCACACCGGTCCCCTGTGACTGAAGTTTAATTCTCGTCCTGCAAAAGTTGGTGGAAATTTTCTAATTAGTTTCAAAGCAGTCAGAATTTCCTCGATAAAGCATAATTAGGGATGTTGATTCTGTGGCTTCATATGCTGCAAACCACACCTCTCTTTAGTCTGCTGGGAGAAGTTATAGGAATGTTTTTCTTTGGAGATAGAGACTTCATTCATGGGACAAAATGATGCTTTTAGAAAATGCTTCTATTGGCAAAAGGGAGTAAAAATTTAAAAAAAAACCCAAACAAACAAAAAAACAACCAACAAACCAGGTCACACATCTGAGTACAGTGACCCAGCTGGTTCTGGGCTTGTTACCTGGCTCTGAACTCAGCTAGACGTTCTTGGGAAGTTACTCAGCATTGCCTTTGGGCGCCTTGATGACTGCTCTGAATTTGGGAACTGGGACCTCTGAGCCTCTGGGTTCACAGAATCACAGAATCATTAAGGTTGGAAAAGACCTGTAGATCATCAAGTCCAACCATCAATACAACACCACCCTGCCCATTAAACTGTCTCCCACAATGCCACATCCACACGTTCCTTGAACACCTCCAGGGATGGTGACTCCACTACCTCCCTGGGCAGCCTGTTCCAGTGCTTCACCACTCCCTCAGTAAAGAAATTTTTCCTAATATCCAGCATGAACCTCCCCTGGCACAACTTGAGGCCATTTCCTCTAGTCCTGTCACTCGTCACTTGGGAGAAGAGACCAACACCCACCTCTCTGCAACCCCCTTTCAGGTAGTTGTAGAGAGCGATGAGGTCTCCCCTCAGCCTCCTCTTCTCCAGACTGAACAACCTCAGCTCCCTCAGCCACTCCTCAGAAGACTTGTGCTCCAGACCCCTCACCAGCTTTGTCGCCCTTCTCTGGACACGCTCCAGCACCTCAGTGGCCTTCTTGTAGTGAGGGGCCCAAAACTGAACATAGTATTTGAGGTGCGGCCTCACCAGTGCCGAGTACAGGGGCACGATCACCTCCCTACTCCTGCTGGACACACTATTTCTGATACAGGCCAGGATGCCGTTGGCCGCCTTGGCCACCTGGGCACACTGCTGGCTCATATTCAGCCGGCTGTCAATCAACCCCCCCAGGTCCTTTTCTGCAGGGCAGCTTTCCAGCCACTCATCCCCAAGCCTGTAGTGTTGCATGGGGTTGTTGTGGCCCAAGTATAGGACCCAGCACTTGGCCTTGTTGAACCTCATATAATTGGCCTCAGCCCATCGATCCAGCCTGTTCAGCTAGGCAATACTTATTATCTTGGCAACTCTTTCTGCCAGGAGCCATCCCATGGGCCCCACCAGTTTTGTTCTGGTCACCCACCATTCACCACCATGGCTAAAGGTTACACAGATGAACCCTCAGGAATGCCTGGAACTCAGTGCCTGAATTCATCGCCTTTCATTAGAGGGGATAATCCCTCCAGTATTTCTTCAGCCTCACAGAAAATATAATTAAATGGCTAACACTTTTGCCTATTTTTCCCCATATCTGTGTCTCACTGTGATCCCAGAACTCCCCTCCTGTACGTGGTAACACATACCCAGGGTCTTTCAGGTGATGAAATCAAGAAAGACTGGGAATACTCCAAGGCATATATTGTGTATTCATGCTTATCCTTACCTAGAGGTCTTTAAACAGCATATAGCCAACCTCTTCTTTCAGCAATCTAGAAAAAATACTTGTTCCTATTTTCAGATAGAACTTTTCTTCAGAAGTTGCCTCCATTTTGAGATGGAAGTAAAAACTCCTCTGCCAAGATTGCTTGCCTTCATACGGAATTACAGTATATCTTCTTTTGCTTGTATGCTAAGAAAATATTTTGAAGACTGTGTGTATTGGTAGTCTCTGACGACAACTGCCATAAAAACATAATTAAGATGGGTAGGATATTATTCCTGTAGTTTGCTATGACATTTATAAAATAGTGTAGTTTAGAAAATATGCTATGGAATATTGTCTGGTGTTCTATTTCAGCAAAGAAAGATGTTTTTACTGAACAAAACTGGCAAGCAGAGATCTTTGCCTTGAGATGAGCTAGATTAGCACCTCTGTTTCCCCAGTTACATCCTATTGCCTCTGCTTGTTTCTAGAGGAATTATCATGACACAAAAGTAGGGTAATTCTTTGTTGAATCAGGCCTTTTGTCTTACTGTATCTTTTGTGATGAGCACAGTTTTTAGCACCATTACTGTCAGATGATGAGATACTGACACTGTCGATAAAGACAGCTTTGCAGGCTTAGTGCAGCCTGACTTGCTCAGGTGCCCCAGGCCTCTATTAAGAACACTCTTGTGTTACTCTTGTGTTTACAGCTGCCATACTACTCTTATTATTTGCTTTGTTTTTCTTTAAGCAGGGGTCAAAATGCTGTTGTATTTCCTTAATACTTTGCATTTCTTAATGTTGTCAAACTCCACAGTCAAAAAGCACCCAAAACCTAAAAAGAATCCACCTCCTCAGACTCAGATTGAATTTAGAGGTCAAATGGTCAATTATGTGCCTGCCACAACCCATTGGGCAATTTTCCAGTTAGGTACCTCCAGTTTCAGTGTCTGAAATCCAGCAGGGCCAATATACACCACATAAGTAAAAAACTAAGGGATGTTCTGGGAGATAAGAATTTGTCTTCTATAAAGGGAAGACACCCAAGAACTGGCACAGGAAAGGGGGTGGACTTTACTGAGATATGAATTGCTCCTTCAATTTTTCTCCCACTACTCCAGAAAGACAGTAATTTTTTTCAATGCAGGAAAAATTCTGAAAAATTCTCATTTAACAAAATGGCAAACAACCCTGGACCCAACCCTGTATTTATGTAAACATGGAAATGACTTGAAAAAGACATGTTAAGTCATGGGTTTGGAAATTAGAACATCGGATATTATGATTTTGGGCATCAGTAGGGTATAAGATTAGAATATTAGCATGCCAGTGAAAGTCTGTTCCTCACAGTGGAGTTTCTAGTGCTTTACTTAATGTGATTTTAGATGTGCCATGTATTGGTGCTTCCAGTAATTTTCTCTTGGGAGACTATTCTACAGACTAATCATTATCACTCTGAGGCAAATGGTCTCTTTGCTCTTCCCCGCCCTTGCCAACTGAACGCTATCCAGTAACACACTTGGGCCAGCTCTGTGTTCTGTGTTCAGGTCTCTTTGTAGGTCTTCAAAGATGCTCTTGATTTTGTGAAGTCCCCTTGTGTTTAGGCTTAAGTAGTAGATATTTCCGGTATATTTTTTTCTTTCCCCAGAATATGCTCTACTTGCTATTTTCCAAGTCCTCTCGAGTGGCAGTTGAACAGCCTGCTCAGTTTAACTGAGTCTCCAGCATGGATAATGCTCAGGATGTGCAGACAATTGTGTTAATGCACATGGTAACTCCACAAAACCATTGTATCTTAGGAATTGGAAGAAATCCCATCCATTTTAATAAGGGACAGCCTGTTTTTTACATTTTTGTACAAGTTTTTAATCAAGATATTGGTCTTTGTATGCCTCTGAATTCTCAGGAATCATCCCAGATATTCAAGAACAGGAACTTAATTCAAAAGCAAAACCAGTCAGAACACATTTTCATGGATGCTGCTTTGCTTGCAGAAGCGTGTGATTTCTGTTTTGTCAGCTTTAAAGTGTTCGCATTCTTGTGCTTATGATCTGCATTTCTAGGTCGACAGAAATAACACAGTGAGTTGGTCTTAGATAATTTTTACAAAATACTAGCTGGACCAGTGTCTTCTAGGATAGTGCTGCCAGACTAATTCTCTTGATGTCATAAATATTTTACATAGACTTCTTAGACTATAAAGGTTTATATGCTTGGGAAGAATAATCTAATGGGTATATCTTATTGTAAACAAATGTGTTTTATATATTTAACATAACAATAATCTATTAATAGCTGAATCACAAACTCATTTTGTTATACCATCATTTATATATCATTTGTGCTACCGCTGTTTACATTTACTTCTTATGTATCTTACCTTTAAAATTAAATACAGATTTTAGAAATCCAGGTACAATTGAGGAAGCAAGGCAAACAATTTCTTTTAACATCAGGTCAAAAAAAGAACTGTGAACACCAGGCAGTCCTACAAGATTTCAAACCCTCATGCAATTTGCTTATCAACTTAATGATGATACAAGCTTTGCCTATCATCTTATTGATCATACTCTCAGTATTTACTTTCTTGCTTTCGGAACACTGACACTTTTTTCAACACGTGGCTAAGTCTATGTTGGCCTGCCAAGTCAAATGAGCTCCTGAAGCATTATCTGAAGATCGGAGTTTTAACAATAATGACCTGAAAAGATTTTTCAGTGTTCAGATACACCAAATGTGTTGTGCAAACAGCCCCAGACTTTCCTTAGTTCTCTCACCACATAGAGAGTTACACTGAAGCTGCAATGAACTTTCAGGTGCCCAGATTTATCAAACCACAGTAATTACCACCCATGTACTTCAGTTCTTTGACCCACACTCTGTGGTCAATTAATAAATTGACAATCTGTTAGGCTGTTTCACACTGGGATTGAGTAAGGATGACAAGGAGAGGGCCCGACATCAGTGGTTTCCTTTCAAAGTACACTTAAATACCATCAAATCCACAATCAATGGCAACGCACACACATGTTTAACAAAGCTTTTAACCTTTTAACCGTCAGACCATCTGCCTTTCAAGAAATATTGCTCTTGGTTCAAACAGCAAAGCAAGGGAGTGTATACATCCTACAGGCTCTTATGGCTGGAATCTGTAGGTTTGTGAAGCCCTGGGAATCTCTTCAACTACCCCATCCCCTCTCAGGTAAAAAAAGCATTGTAAGAACTACTATGCAAGAGCCATCCCATGAAACAAATCCAGTCAAGGCTCAATCTGACAAATAGTGATGGGAAGGAAGACTAAACTGCATCTCAGTGACTCCTCCTGAGCCTCCCCAGGAGAGCTGATGTGGGTATATATGCAACAAGGACATGAGACACTTTTCCTTAAGGAAGGGATGGAAAAAACCCACTGCTGTTTTTGAACATAAGCACCCTAGCTTCCAAGCCTAGTCACACCGAGCAGCAGCAGCAAAGCCAGAGGCACCTGTTCCAGGCTTGGTGGAAGCCCTGTAGCTGCAGCAGGATCTACACGGGCCTCGCAACTGTAGATGCCAAAAGTGAAAGAGAGAGTACATCCAAGTGTGAGTAACCTGTATCTGCATTAAAGGGCAAAACCAGGACATAAATTGGGTTTGGCCATGTGTGAACCATGACAGCTACAAAATACCTGGGGAATCCCTGGCTAACGTGACTTCCCAAAACTCCAATGAGCACAGTAGTGTGCAGGAAGAAGAATGCTGCAAAGGAGGTGTCTTGTCCTGACTATAGGAGCTATAACAAAATGCTGCACCACAAGAATTGCAGGATTTTGAACACTGGTGAGTACAGCACAGGGGAAGAAAGGATTACTGAGGTAGGTAAAGGAATGAAACAAGAGTTGGCTACAATGATATGAGCTTTAGGGCTAGATGCTGGACATGGATTTCAGAACTGGCTTTGCTTCCTGAGGGTAAATAATATCTTCTGCCATTGATCAGGAGAGGGTGAATGATTTGAGTGGCTGGGATTCAGCAGGAAAAACCCAATCAATGACTCCAAAAGCATCAGAGCCCCAAAGGGCAGATACCAAGGGCAGAAACTGGGCTGAATTCAAGGCTGGGGGTGTGTCTTGGGAAACAGACACTTACTCTTGTTGTTGAACAGCTACACAGTTGGCAAAGTAGTTCCGGTACATGTAGACATGCTGAAGAAACAATCATCTGCCTGAATCAAGATGAAAACTAAGTGCTACTGGCTATTAGTCAGTGAAATTAACCTTGTAGATATACAAACTGTATTGGAATATAATACACTTGAAATTGCGGGGGATTTTTCTTACTCTTTCTGGAGAATGCTCTTCCAAGCCTTTTATACTTCATTGACAGAAATAAAAGATGGCCAAGGTTTGTAATCAAGAAACATCTTTTTGCGGGACAGTATGATCAGGGAGTCAAGGTAGTTTTGTTTGTAGTGCTTGTAGTCTCTAAAGATGTACAGAAACATCAACAGATTTCCTCAATGGATCATTCAAAGGCAGAAATCCCTCCAGGATCGGTATCCACTCAAATATACATATCTGGATTAAAAACTTCCACATCTAGATAGTCACCTAGCAGTCAGTAAAGAAACAGGCACTTTCAGAACATGACCCATCTGACCTATTCAGACATTTCTGTAGGATGAGATATGTCAGGCATTGTCCATTTCTCCCTATTGAATATAAAAGGAACATAGAGTGATGCTGTGAATGTCTACATGTAATCAGATGAATCCTGCCACTAAAGCCTGCCTCTGTTGCTAAGGAAAATGTATCATCTCCTTCAGAAAATGATAATTCTTCAGGAGAGGTCTTCAAAACCAGATTTAAGAGTGCACAGCTAAGAAAGGCTGTGCTTATTTGATATCAGCAGGTTTCAGCTTCTTTTCTAGGTGCAGGACCAAATTTCTGACAAAATCAGAGAATACTTGCTGCTGAGGCAAGGCAAAGAGGAGTACCCAGTGGTACTTGTGAGGAGTAAGTTAAACCTGTGTAACACAGACTTCATATCTTAGGTGTGGGGAGCAATGCATACACAGTAGGTGCTCCCCTTTCCCTGTCACAGGGTAAGTTTGTCTCCTGTTATTTTGTCTGCTTGTTTCTTCAGCTGGGATGGACTGAAATCCCTGGAATAGCTGGAGAGCGAAAAGACCTGGCAAACACCTGAGAGATGCTGATGATGTGCCACTGGTGTTGGCAGTTACTCCACCCATATAGTTTGTATTTATCTAAAAAGTTTAGGAGAAGGCCTATGATGTGACTGAGGAGTGGTACATGACAGCGGAGGCCCAAGAAAGAGAAGCCATTAAGAGGTACTTCTGACAGGAACAGATCCCAAAGAGCATTGTCTATGTAAACGACAAATAAAAGCACCAGCGTCTGAAGATCAGGCAGGATGAGTAATAAAACTGCAAATGATGGAGGAAAAACAAGTTTAAATGCTTTCTACTGGACCCTCAATAGAAGGTCCTGAATTTCCTCTGCATCTTGCCACCAGTAGAAAGGTTACTAAAATCTGCAGACTCCATTTGGAATGAGTGAAACACCCTAAGATGCAGGGATCCAGCCAAAAAGCTGGAGCAGCTGAGTCACTAAGTGGAAAGCAGTACTTGGAAGGGCAATTGGGGTTGGCTTATGGCGGGTTCTCAGAAATCTGATGAGTTAAATCTGCTAGTGGGCAGAGAAAGACTGAGACATCACTCTTGGTTTATGCGAAATTACAGTCTAACTCAAAGACCAATGAACTTAGGGAGATATTGATGATGGACAGATGGACATTTGGATCATGCCCTTAAAAAAAGGAATGTAGTTAACTGGAATGTAGATTTTGATTTTAGGTTTTCAAAGTGTTAGCATAAACTACGGCAAAAGAAAGCAATCCTTAATCTTCAATTTGCATTGACAGACGTGAGTAAGGAGGAACCATCCCTTTCCTTCCCTCTCTCCTTTTTTGCTCTGTAATTCTTGGATGAAATGTTCAAGTGAAAAATATATTTAGTGAAAGTTCAGGCAACAACATGCAATGTGAAAAAAAAAGCAACACAGGAAGAGAACATAATCAAGTATTTTGGGCATGAATAGAGTACATTAACGAGAATTTTTAAACATCTAAAAAAGATAATCCCTACAAAAAGCTCAAGCAAAATGCACTTAAACTAGGTATAAACTTTTGCTGCATTATCAGTTCAGATACCAGTCAACAGATGGAACATAAGGCCAAGGCAAAAAAACTACAACTCAACAGCATTTAACTGCTGAGGACTCAGCTGTGCAGGATAGATAAGGTTCAGTTGAGGCAATAGGAATCTTTCACTGACTTCAGCTTCAGGACCTAAGCTGTAAGGTGAATTCACCTTAAATGAATGTGAATACTGTTAACAGTCAACAGACACTGCTTCCTGCACTGAATTGTACGTTATGTGCTTCATGCAATAAGCCTGGCTGCTTGGGGAAGCAGCTGGACACTGCCTTAGCTAGAGGTTTGGAGAAGATACCAGAAATACTGAGATTAGTTTATGCTAACACTTTCAAAACCCAACTGTTCTCAGATTGTGAACTTTTACAACATTCTCTGTGAACAGAAGGATAACTATCAGCTCTCTCTTTGATTCAGATGTTCCCAAGCCACAAGGCAACGTTACTTGTTTGAACTTCAGAAAACTGACACTGAATGGTGCCTCTGTCTTAGCTGGACATGACAGCATGAAGAACCAATGTTTTCTGAATTTTGTTAAAAGGATTAAGAATTGATGATGACGGTACAGCTTAAAATGTCTCCTGCTCCGTGTGGTTGCTGTGGGAAACGGAGTGGAAGTACCGTAGAAACTCATAGAATATTACGTAAGAGAATCCCTCATGCCCTGTGACCAAATTTGGGTGTTGTTGGGAGGAAAAGGCTCTGGAGGAGATGGGGAAAAAATCACAATGTCTTGGTGGCCAGCAAAGGCTGTGGGAGCCACACAAAAATAATGAGCAAGGGAGTGGTTTTATCCACAGTTGGAGGGGTGGGGGGTGGGGGTGGGGGGGGGAAGAGAGAGCAGGGTGGAAAAAGTATTAAGCAAAGGGATCTGCATAGCTTCCACTCTAGACTAAATCCT
Source organism: Gavia stellata (assembly GCF_030936135.1). Lineage (NCBI taxonomy): Eukaryota > Metazoa > Chordata > Aves > Gaviiformes > Gaviidae > Gavia > Gavia stellata. Next base: position 45,510,739 of record NC_082637.1, read on the forward strand.
GAAATTAAACTTGAACAGGAAAGCCTCCAGATGATAGCAGAGTGGCTTAGCAGCAAACTTGTCAATATGTTTTCTCCAGTCAGGCCAGGTGTGGCAAGGAATTTTGTCAGCATCAAGAGATGATTTCATAAACAGGGGACAAGGCAGACATTTTCTGAGAGTAGAGTACTTTACTGTTCTGTAAAGAAGTTAGCAGGTCTTTTATAACAATTCTCCTGTTTTCCTCTTGCCCAGTCCTAAAAATAGTTAATATCATGTAATGGCTTCTATTGTACAGAAGCTGTCGAAGCACCTGTAGAACATCAGTAGACACAAGCAGACAAAAAGGAAACAGAAACTGCTAACAAGTACTACACTTACATACTATCATCTCTAGAACCAGTATTTTTAACTTAATGAAAGAAAAAAGTGAAGAATGCTCCCATATACATGATTTTCAGATGGAAGGAGATAGGTTTACCAAGCCATTCACAGTATATTATCCATAAGACAAGTGGAAGAATTACCTCCGCTTACAGCCACAGTACGGACCACCAGGATCTCTCAGTCCTTAATCAATCAGTCGGAAACAATTGATTTCTGACTTTCTAGGTCTTGGCTAGTTTGACTGCTCACCTCTGCTCATGGCTGTTATCTATGCCAATGTGAGAAGAGGCATGCTCAGATATCATCAGTAGTTTTGGAACAGAATTACTGTGTCCTGCCTGTGCTATGAACAATAAGCACGACTGTACCAGCAATATTTTCCCTTGGAGAAACAGGCCACATAATGAGATTTGACCTCAGTTTGAATGAGACACTAGCATGGCCATGAGAAGTGTACCTGCATCATAAATTCAATGATTTCTATCTTGAGCAATAAACTACAGAGTTTTCTTTCTCCAGGTCAGTGTATTGCATTCTATCAGCCTAGAAGGACATGGAGTCAAGAATCATGTTCGTCTCTCACTTGAAATCATCTTAACACCCCTAATCATGAACAATGCACATTCATAGTATGTAGTCCATGTGAATGAGGAACAAGAAATGATGAGAGTAGCAGTAACTCAGTAACTTCTGATGCCTGCTGAAGCTCACTTGCAATGTTCCAATAGCTAAATTTTCAGATGATCTCTGATCTTTTTAATTAGTGTACTGGAGACTGGGTTTTGGATAGTCTTTTTTTCTCCTTCTTTTTCACTGATTACTGTAAAGGAGGATTCAGAATGTCATCAGCTCATCATAGCCAAAAATCCTTACTGTTTGGACTGATTTTAAACTGGGAGAAAACTGTCAACTCTCTGTCAGATTTTTATTATGTTGGCATTTTCCATCTGTTGAACTCTTGTAATCAGAAAGACAAGCATGCCTTCCACAACAAAATAGGTGTGTGCAAACAGGCATACAGACAGTCAGCTGGATTGTCTGAGGGAGAAACGGTTTCTGTGAACTCAGCAAGTCTATGCACTTGATACAAACTTAACTTGAACAAACACCCTTTCACAAAACCATCAAAATAGAACATTAGAGCTGATCAGCTGCTTTGGTATTCCTGTTGCTGATGTCTTACAGGTAAACACACCATTTACGTTTGCTGTCAGAAGGTGTCCAGAAGATGGTAAATGCATAGTTGCAGAATCAACAAGCTGCCCTGTTTGGCTGGCTGCAGAGAGACACGGACGAGTGGTGGATAAAATAGACTGAAGTAGGGGTAGGAGCTTGCAGTTAACGCAGAGAGGAGGCAGTCAAGCATGGGGTGGAGGAAGTCATCCTTTTCAAGTTCTAGTTTTATTACCTTTGGGATGATGTTTGCTCTCACAGCATTACCAGAAAACTACTTCTAGAGTCCTGTCAGCCAGAAAAAAAAGAGTGCTGCCTTGGACTTCAGCAGAAAAGGAAGATCCATGCTCCTTACATTCATTACTTTTACTGTCCCCTCAAAAAATACTGACTCCTTATAAATGAGGAGAGTCCTTCCCTCCACCCTATGATGTGATTGCTTACTGATGAAAAGAAAGTAGCGTTGCTCTCGTAGCAAACAAACGTGACCAAGGGCTACCAGGAACTCTGTGATTAATACCTCCAGCCATCAGACAGACACAGACTATGGGCCAAGAGGCTGGGTTATGTGCCTTGCCGTCATTAGGTCACGAGGGAGGAACCAGCTTTGAAACCCTGTGGAGGAATGAAAAGTGACGCTCTGTGGTGTGAACAGTGCCCCGAGATAAGTGATTGCACTTGTGAGAAGGTCCCAGGTAGACACCTCAGGCAATATCGAATTGGACCCACCCATTAGACCCTCAGGCCCTCATTTAATTCCTTGTTTATTAGAAACACGGTACTTACAGTTAACTTTTCCTTCCCCCTTCCTCCTTCTTCCCTCCTTCCCAAAATAAAGAGGTGTGCTAATTTTCTTGAGCACAAGGTGGCAGGATTCAGCTTTACGTTAAACCCAATAAGCGCTGAACAGGGCTTAAAACAGGTAAGGTAAAAATGCTTCCATTATTCAGGAGTGCAAAATCAAGTAGCTAGATAAATCTGCAAATATGTGGAACACTGCAAACAAAAGCCAGGCTAGGACACTCAGAGAGTGCCTCATGTTTGGAGGAAATTCAGAAAAGGGCTGTGTGGAAGCCGGTTTTTGTCATTGAGGGAAAAGATGTGGGAGCTCAGGGAAGAGAGGCAAGTACATGTCAGAATACTTATTAGCCCAGCAGATGCTGGAGATTTGAGTTCATATGCTTTCTCTGGGTCATGGTGCAGTCGTGTGTTTCTGACCACAGTTCTAGCTTGAATGCCAAGAAAATCTTCATGTGTAAAGTTTCATGGGAATCGGGATATTTCTCTGGAAAACAAAAGGTTTCTGATAAAATCAGGAGTTCCTGTGAACTGTCCAAGCTCTCCCTCTTGTAACAGCTAAAAATCCCCAAATGCAGTGATTTCCATGCAGTTTTGTTAAGACTGGTCTTTCTGTATGCACTCCTTTGGACAGGATAGGATATCCTAGTGCACATGCAGATCATGTGGCCCTTACCTTTTCCCAGACTCTGTGGTATAATTTCTTATTCCCTCACCTAAATAACAGTAGTCTCACAGGGATTCTTTGGATTTTAATCTCCTGCCTCTTTTCCAGAAATCCACATTTGCACCTTTTCAGGTATTTACTATGATTTCTATGCTATGATACAAAGATACTTTATGTACGGTGTATGAATTAAAGTTTCAAAGTGATCAAACTAATTTTCATAGAATCATAGAATCTTTTATGTTGGAATAGACCTTTAAAACCATCAAGTACAATGGTTAATGTGACACTGCCAAGTCCACTGCTAAACCATATCCCCAAGTGCCTCACCCATCTTTTAAATACCTCCGGCGATGGTGACTCAACCACTGCCCTGAGCAGCCCCTTCCAATGCCTGACAACCCTTTCAGTGAAGAAATTTTTCCTAATACCCAATCTAAACCTCCCCTGGCGCAACTTTAGGACAGTAATTTCAAGAAAACACTTTGAGTATTTCAGCATCTTCAGGTTTTGCTTCTAATATATTCAGATGAATGTGCTCTCATAACTTCAGCTATGGCAGTAAAAAAAATGGGCAAAGAAATGTATATTGCAAGGGAACAGTCTCTGGCAGGTTTTTAATTTGTTTTCACCTGCCTAAGGCCAATCTGACTCTACTTCACCTGCTCTGGAGAGATGCTCACCTCACCTGCTCTGAGAAGGTTCTATTGCTCAAGATTCCGGTGTTCTCCAAGGTGATCTATTTGCAATGCTTAACTGCTCTGTCCATATAAAAGTTTTCATAATGTTGAACAAGAATCTTCCTTGCTGTAAATCAAGTGCATTACTTTTTGTCCTATCCCATAGTCAAGGAAAAAATTCATTACCTGTGCATACCCTTTTACATATTTCAGGAGTATTATTGCACTTCCTTTCAGTCTTTCATGCACTGAAGACAGCCAGTTATTTCAATCTTGACTCAGAGTTCCTATTTTCTAGCCCTCTGATCACACCCTATAGATTTGTCATATCTTCAAGTCTTTTTTCTAGTTTTACCACCTTCAGGGTGATGTTTGCTCTCACTGCATTACCAGAAAGCTACTTGTCTCTAGTGGTTTAGTTGTGGCTCCCCTTTAAGTAGTGGTTCATAGGAAGTATTTCCGCAGTTCTTTCCTACTTACTTTAATCTGTGAGAAAAACCACGGAAGGATGGTCTTACCTTTATAAATAAAACTTATCTATGTAGAAATAAAGTCACAATTTATCACAGCAATTCTTTGTACAGCTATTGTTTTGTAAATCTAGAATTCAAAGACTGAAAGCATCTAGCTGTGCCTGTTGAAAGAGCTGCTGTTTCCCCTGGTAGGCCAGCAATGATATCTCTTGGTGGAGCATTCCCCAGCTTTCATTTTGGCAACTTTGGTGGCCACAGCATACTACACTTTCAGTTTGTTATCCTCCCACATTCTCCCCCCAATCTATTTTGATAAAACACTAATTTTAGGGTGGAAATAGATTTTTAACAGAATTTGGTATTTTACCAACATGTTTTCATGCCTGGTCATTTTTGGCATTGTCACGCAGAAATCTATGTGGGTATGTCCCAACTCTTCTAAGAAATTATTACTGTACAACTCAGCAACACTCTTGTGAGAAAAGTCTTTGAGTTGCAGAAAAGACAGACTGACGTTTACCGCAACAGGTGATAATACCCCTTTCCAGTCCGTGCTCTAGCCTTATTTAACACTTACCTGCAGCCTTAGGAGCTCAAGGTCTTACCTACAGAACTTTACTCTTCCAACACTATGGAATTATCTAATTTGCCAATTTGATCCAACCATATGGTTTTGTCTGAAACTTCTTTGACAACTTCTCAGTTTCCCATAATCACAGGAAGTAGAGACTTAAGGTGTCTGTGAAGTAATAAAGTCCGGTATATGCTCATATATGATTAGACAACTGTGAGCTTATTGTCATAAAATCACTAGGAGTATTATGATTAGTATTTATTGCCTTAAAGAGATGATGTATTTGTGTTCATCCAGGAGAGAGAGAGGGAATTAGGCATATTTTTCAAAGTGGTAAGCAGACTTGGCAGGAGAACAGTAATGCAGGTTTTGCAGCAACTTCCAGGGTTTTGAAATTTTACTTCTGTCCTGCATTAAAGCCCTTTCTCAAGGTTTTTTGAAAATGGAATCATATTGCAGCTTAGGCTGTTAATTTTTCTGTCTTTTTCTCTTAAACACTTTCCTCTAAATCCTTTAAAAATCCCAAACTGTTTTACCTCTAGAAAATTGTTCCATGAAATTTGTATCTTGCTATGCTTCTATAAATATTTCTGTTTAGAGAAATATTTTATTTTAAAGAAATTAGAACCCTTTTTTTTCCAATTTTGTATTACTTGTAGACAAAATATGGTCCTTCCATGTTTTTATGCTGCATCATGTGTGTTTTTTATTCCTTGGGACTCTCTTGATCTTCCTTGCGTTTTATTTAGAAAGGACAAAGTGCCAGACTTGGTAAGGAGGAGATACATTCTCAGCATAAGAAATGTATCTATATAACAATTTTTCTTAAATTTCAAAAAAGTTTGGTTTAAATATGGTAGCATGATTGGCAATATTTTCAATTATGTCTCTTTATCTCTTCTTTACTCATTGCCTTCTAAGGAGGTATAAATCAGTGTTTCAGCTAGGTATGGCTATGACTTTCTTAGTAGGATGTTCTTTGAAAGCAAAACCAACCCTGCCTGTGACTATGCCAGACCTACGAACGCACCCAGTAAGAACTGGATTTTTCTGTAGCCCGAACAAATGCAAAAAGAACAGAGTGTGCTTTCGATTAGTAAGTGCCGTGTCAAATTGATTCCTGAGCACTTTCTAACTGTGTATTGACTAGTCGTTCTGTACCTTTGTAACAAAAATTCTGTAACCTTTCTTTCTTTAATTGACCCTGATTTACTCATTTCAAAATACTCAGCTCAGGCAATTAGATAAGAAAGGATTGACACCATCCTTTGATATAACGGTGCAGGGGTAAGTAAACAGCCTGCCAACACGAGGCAAGGACTGCCTGTCATTTACCAGGACAGAAGGAACACAGCCTCAGAAACAGCAAGGGAAGAACATCATTATTAGGCCCAATTTCTCAGACCAGCCGCTCTTTGCACCTGCGAATACGTGATACACATAGGTAAGTCAGGCCCGCCTCAACCTCGACGCGCGGAAATGGCAACTCCTCTCCTCCCCTCCTCCCCCCCAAAGCGGGCACCGTACTGGCCCTTAGAGCCGTCGGGGGTTAATTAGCCCCCCACGCTAATTGCAGCCGCTCCCCCCGGGCCGGGGCCGCGGTGGGGGCGCGGTGCATGGCGGCGGCGGGACGCGCGGTGGCGCCTGCGGAGCGCTCAGCGCCGGGCACTGCGGTTCTCCCGCGGACCGGCGTCGCTGCGGAGAACCCGCGCCCGGGGGGGCGGGGGAGACAAACGCAAAACAGCCCCGACCGCGGAGCTGTTCTGGGAAGGACAAGGCGTTCTGGGGAAAGAACAAGCCGTTTTCGGGTCGCTGATCCGCCGCCTCCCGGGGCTCTTAACGACATCCCCGTTTATCACCCGATGGAGAGATCGCGCCCCGGCGGGGAGGCCCAGTGCCCCCCGGCAAGCTGTCCCCGACTGCGCCCGGCGGGGCGCACGGGCCGCGGGGCGCTCCCCATCCCGCGGGGTGCGGGCGCGCGTGTGTGCCTATGTGCGTGTACGCGTGTGTGCATGTGTGTGTATATGTGTGCGTGCGTCTGAAGGCTCAGGCGCAGACTGCCTATTGGTATCTCCGCTTCGGCACCCTCCCTTCTCTCCCCCTCCCCCCTCCTCCCTCCCTTGTTGCTTTTGTCTTTTTTTTTTTTTTTTTTTGGTTTCAGGCTCGTTTTGTGGAGTTTCTGCCCCTCTCTGCGTCAGCCCCACGTCACTTTGCCGGCAGCTCCCCGGCTTGGGCTGGAGCAGGAGCCGGGGCTGCTTTATTATCAGCTGGAGGGAGGAGGAGACGGTGCGTAAAGCGGCGAGCACGGCGCCCCGAGCCCCGCCGCCGCTGCCGCGGGCTGCGCCTGCCTCCCCGCCCGCCCTCCCTCCGGCGGGCAGCGGCCGCCCGAGGCCCCGCAGGTAGGAGCGCAGCCTCCGCCACCTGCCCCCGCCGCTCCGCGCGTTTTGCAGCATCATCGGGAGCCGCCGCGGGGGCAGGCGGCGCCGCTGTCCGCCCGCCCGCCGGGCCGGGGGCAGGTGCCGCGCCGCGCCGGCGGCCCCGCTCGCCCCTCTCCGCCCCAGTCCTGCCGCAGCGCCCCGGCTCCGGCTCTCGCCGCTCCGGGGAGCCCCCGGGCCGGCAGCGCCGCGGGGCGGCTGCGGCTGCGGCGCGCCTATGTGAGCCGCGGCCGCGGGGTGCCCGCCCGCGCCGCGGAAGGCTGCGCACCCTCCGGGCGTGCGCCGCGGCGGCGGCGGGAGCAGGAGGAGGCCGTCGGGGCAGCGCTGGAGTGAGCGGGGGCGGCATGGTGTCCTGGCGGCGGAGGCCGGGGCCCGGCCTGGCGCGGCTGTGGGGCTTGTGCTGCCTGGTGCTGGGCTGCTGGCGGGGCGCGCTGGGCTGCCCCGCGTCCTGCCGCTGCAGCTCCTGGCGGATCTGGTGCGCGGAGCCGGCGCCGGGCATCGCCTCCTTCCCCGTGCCGCAGCGGAGCGCCGAGGGCGACAATGTCACCGAGATGTGAGTACGGCCCGGGCCCGGCCCGGCCCCAGCCCGGGCGCGGGGGCGGCGGGACGGAGCAGCCGGGGGACGCTGCGGGAGGGGGCGGCGGGCGGCGGGGAGCTTCTCCGCCCCGAAGGGCACTTGCTCCGCGGGCAGATGCGGTGGCTGGAAGCCTAAAAGCCCGGTGTGATTTAATTTGGGCGCGACTTCCAGGGATACCGCTGCGAGCCCATTTAGATGACACATCCTAATTGCCCGCGATGCGGTTCCCGGCGAGCGGGGCGGGCGGCGCGGCGGGAGGTCGGCGCGGGGCTCGCCGCCGGCCGCCGCGGGCCCGCGGGGCCGCTGGGGAGCGGGAGGGCGCGCTGGGGTGCCGTCTCCGGCCCCGTCTCCGGCCCCGTCTCCGGCCCCGGTCCCGGCCCCTGCCCCGGCCCCGGCCCCGGCCCCTGCCCCGGCCCCGGCCCCGGCCCCGGCCCCGGCCCCGGCCCCTGCCCCGGCCCCGGCCCCTGCCGGGGGGCGCTCACCACACAGACCTCACCTCTGCGGCGGCAGCGGATCTGGAACGGAGGGGTTATTCTATTTATTTTTTGACTTTCGCTCCCGCAGTTTATTCCTGCGAACCAAGAGGTTTGGTGGGTGGCTTCCCCCCTGCCCCCAGATCTCTCCTATACTCTTTTTCTATATATTTAATAAAAAAAAAGGGGGACAAAAAAAAGAGGCGGGGATGCGGCAGGGGACAGCAAACTATCTTCCCTGCCCTGGCCATAGGCGTGTGAGCCTGCTTTGCCCTTCTTAGTAAGGTGGCTGGAAGGAGAAAATACTGAGCCTGCAGAGGAATGAGCATCGTGCTGTCTCTAAGCAAGTGCTGGAGGATTAGGAAACCGTCATTAATAGTGAGGAAGGTGCAAAAAGTTTTTTTTTTCTCTCTTACACATGCGTTGCTTCCATCCTCGTTTGCCTGCAGATGGGTGTGCGAATACTGTAGCTTTTTGTGTTCAATCCTGCATCGTTTCACAGCTCTGTACTTCGTGGCGTCCACCATATACGTTTCCTGAGAAAAGCTGCAAAGGCTCTCGCTGAGCAAAAAAATTTTGGATGCTGGACTTGCAGATGATAGATCTGGGGGAAAAAACCTTCTAAAGCTGTTTTGTCCATCTCCATATTTCCCAGTCCCTGTTGTTTCTGGATTGTTTCCCGTGGCATTTTTAATGTAAAAGATAACAGAGTATTTTCCCCATAATCTATACGATTTCTCACTGTTCACATTCTCCATGCTTTTTCTCTTTTTCAGCTTCCTTTAGAAACAATATAAAAATACTGTGAAATACTGTGTGATTTTAGATTAAATTTTAGCCTTTGGGCTGCCTTTCTGCAGTTTGCTGAAGTCGATTTGCTGCATTTCCCCGCATGTCTTTGGGGAAAAAGCTGGAGACGTTAATTTCTACTACTCATATATGGCCTACCTTTGGTAGATTTTTAGGACCTATGGTAAAGAAACAGTCTTTCTGAGTTGTTACAGCAGTTACTGTTTCATATGTTTGTTTAATATTCTGTGGATTGCTTCATTAAAAAAAAATTGCTTTGAGCTATGCATCTGTGCTCATTTTCATAGTCTTTGCTAGCCTTATTATCCAGTACTTTCAATTTGGAGGTGACAGAGCAATTTCCCCCTAGAATTTAAACTCTGTTTAAAAGGCCAGAGGAGAAAATACATTTGTAAATATGTATTCCAGCCATGATCAACTTAAAACATGTCCAGTCATTTTGCATTGATGCTTTTGATTTTCAATTTCCTGTGTTTTTTGAGCATCACTGTCTTTACGGTTCTTTTCATTTTTTACTGTATCATTCTGTGACATTGCATGTTGTTGTGTTTGGTGATCTAAAAATAGTTTTGAGTCATGGATTTCTCAGGAGATGCTGTTGCACGTATTTAAGATGGTCTTTTCATGCTTACTTTTAACATAAAACACAGAGGCCCTTTTATTAGTTTATAGGCATACATTAAAAATTGGACTGCGGTAGCTGTTACGTTCATTGTGGGAGCTCAGTAAACAGTAGATATGTAGGGAAGAGGTTCTAATATGGCAGGTACAGACTGTGGAAACATTTTTTAACACTGCACATCTTGCTTTATTCTAGCTAAGAAACAGGTTTAAGAGGCTGGGGCATTGCATTTTGCCTAGGAAGCTTCAGACCTGATTTTTCTTTTACATGCTGTATAGATACAGGAGCACAATTCCATTGGTCTCTGGTGGAATTACTCTTGGTATAAACAAGGTTGAGAAGAGCATAAGACAATTCATTTCTAGTAATTTATTCCCATATATTTCCTGAGTGTGTGTTGAAACCAGTTCTTCTTTTGTTGCTTATGTCCTGCTCTTGACGGGAGTGGATCCCGCAGCCCTAGGCAAAACATCCAGAGGTGCCCTGGGGCACGTGGCTTGAGTCAAGATCTGCACCTGGGCCATATGCACTGGGAGTGTTGGGATAACTGCATGGCTGGGGTGGGCATGTGGAACCCATGGTGGTGCAGAGGGTTGGCGGCAGGCCAGGTGGATGGCACCAAGCAGGCAGGGTGTGAGTGGGCAGTGAGGGTTTCCCTTTGGTTCCCAGAGCTAGGAGGGAGAAAGCTGGGGTGGTGCTGGTAGGGATAACAGAGCTGTGGTCCCACGCGCCAGGAAGCCTCCACCACTTGATACCTAGGTGCTTCAGCAATTTTTGGCCCATATTAAAGCTTAATAAACACTGTCCTCCCAGTCCAGCTATTTCGTGATTCCTGGATGGATGCCCCATCCAAATCTACTGAGAGCAGCAGAAAGACACGCAGAGCACTTCTGCATCAGCCCTGTGAGGGACAGCTGCTGAAACTTGGTGTGGGACGGCATAGGAGTATTTATGCCTGGTGCTTTTCTTAGTCATTTTCCTCACTCTTTCCCTTCCCAGTTGTTTTTGCATAGTTTTCTATGAAGGTGAATAAAAGACAGATTCTGAAAACCCTCTGTCTCTAACAAGATTTTAGATTTGTCCAATTGGCTAGGGTGCTGACGTGGGCTGGGTTTTATCTGGAAAGCATGTGCCAGTGCTAAAATTACTTATCGTAAGAGCTTAATCGTAATAATTGTTTGGTAGTTTTGATATTATTAATGATAAATTGAACTCCAGAGTGAGATCCTGCATTAAAATCATGATAGCAGTCACTGAAGCTCACATTAGGAGCCAAGGACCAAGAGTGGTGAGAGTAAAATGAGTACATAAATATTGTTAAATGCGTGCATTGTAGGCACAATAGCAAATAAATAGTCCTTGGTGAGATCTACTCAAGCAAAAATATTAATAGGATAGTAAATGAGTAATTTTTAAAGTGTTCAGCACTTCTTGTAAAAGAACTGGCCTAATATCTTCTCATTAAGTAAAATGTATCGTTAGTATATCTTAGTGTATATGACTCTTCAAAGACTTTGATTTCAAAGTGTCTTCTTGCAGTGCAAGTATATTCCTGGCCTAGTTTCACACTTCTGGTATCAAAAAGATACAAGATCTGGTATCATCTCTAATGGGTTGACTTATGATTATTCAGGTGAATGGGGTTTGAAATTAATTGGTGTATTTCAGGAAGAACTGCTTGCCAACAAAATAGTAGGTGACTTTTAAGCTCTTGCCTATTAAAAGAGAGGTGATTGTGTATTGCGTACATTTCAAAACCACAAAATAAATTTCTAATGCAGTTATATAAAGCACTCTGGAATTGTTAATAAATAAGACAGGATAAGTAATTTATAGAGTAAATTATTTAACAAGTCATGTGAGCTTGTGCTAAAAAAAAGGCATGTTTAAATTCATATGAAGCTCAGAGCTGTTGGTATTTTGGGTCTCTTTCATTTTAGATTTCTAGGCTGTTGTAAATTTAATATAATATAAAACTGTCCACAAGGCTCCTCAACCCCCAGCCCCTTCCTCCTCAAGACAACTTTTGGCTGTGCAGCATTGCATGGCTTGGCTGGATTGAAAAGTTATTTATGGTGACTTGGAATTGTACAGTAAGACACAAGGCATCAGGCTACTAACTATTAAAGGGGTTTTGGACAGTAGTGACGTAATAGCTGCTTTTAGGAATTTGTCTTTTTTTTTTTTAAAATCTTCTTTTAAAGGTCTGGGTAATTGGTTAAGGTGAAAGTAAGTGTTACGAAAATCAGTTTTGTAATTTCTAGGCTCTAAAACCATTCAACCATTGGGTTTTGTATATACTGGGGTTCTTTTTTTCCTCCCAGGAAACCTTTTGTATGGCTTCTTTTGGTCCTTGTCCTTCCTGTTGATGAGGACTGGTGGGGCTCCTCAGGGTCTCCACGGGGCCTGTCTCCGGCAGGCTGAGACAAAAGAGCTCATGCTGGAGGTGGGCAGCATCCTTCAGGACGCACTCAGCGCTGTGCAGGGTTGGGCTGGCAGAACACTGCCTCGCCCTCTATGTCTCTGGTCGCTCAAGAGTTTTCAGGGAGGTTTGGGATTTATATATTAAAATGAAAGCCATTTGTATGAATTCAAGGATTTGTTCTTGAATACGTTGTTTTCAAGAAACTTCCACTTCTTTCCACGCTAATAAGAAAACAGAGGGCCTGGCAGTTCAGCCTGTGATATCTTTAGGATGGCATTTTCCAGTTTTCTCAGGTTCTATTTTTATTTTATTATTTTTATGCTGACAGTGTAAGGGAGAAAGTAGCTTAGCAAGATTCTAGATCCCAAATCATTGTAAAGGAACAGCTTTTACATAACTAAACAAGGACCTTATTTCTCCATTTTGGATTTCATTATAAGGTAAGAGGGAACCCTGCACCCCTTGTTCTCTTTGGATTGCAGTTCTCTCTCTCCCCTGTTTGTGATCTGTCACTGCAAGAATGTCTAACAATATGTCAATGAAGGTGGCCATTCAAATATCCTAGCCCAAGCTGGACGAGTGTAGCAGGAAATGAAGAGTAATAGATGAAAAATGGAGCAGAGCTCTAAAACCATCTCAATGCTTTATTGATGTTAAACGTATATATTTAGCTTGTTACATCTGAAAAACCCCTTGTTGAAAACTGTTCTTTAAAAAGTGAAGCACTGATTTTATACATTTATTAATTTAATTACATTTCAAATGGAGAAATAAATTCATAGAGGTTTGAAAGCCATATGCCTGTACTGCCTGGGTGGTGAATACGCTCTGTTACTGGACGCTGTTTGTGTTTGCTGAGATCTCTTCATCCAAATGTACATAGGCACATAGCTGCTATTAAAATCAAATATAATCAGTATGTACCTTAATTCCTGTTCGATTGTGAGCCTATATTTTCAGAAACTGCATAAAGCAAACCAAACTACTCCCCCTCCTGAAATATGCATATGGAGATCCTGTTTCTTACATAGCTACTATTACCCATAACATTGTACAATCATAATGGACTTACAGGAAAGGAGCCATGCCATGGAAATTCTGTTGTGAATATGCAAATTTTTTTATTTTCATGGAAGAACATGATCTGCATTTAGTGCTGATCGTCAACAGAAGTTATAGCTGAAACTTAAACATATTTAATACCAGTTCAGCTATTCTTGTTTCTGGCTTGTGTTGTCATCAGTAGGATACATTCTTGAAGAACACATTTCAGGTCAATATTCTTTGGTTCCTAGGCAAGGCCTGAAGAAATGAGATTTTTTTTGCAGAAGTAAAAGAAGGTGGAACAAGGCAGGCCCAAGGCATTTTCAGAGGTGGTTTAAGAGATTGTAATCTCTGAATGGTGTGACTTGAACCAGCCTTTTGCTAAGCCTGCTGGTCCTGATCCAGCAAGGTACTTAGATGCCTTTTATTTCAGGGGGAAGCTGAGGCTGAGATTCTGGCCTTGTTAAAGTCAGTGGCAAGACTGGATGGAATTACTGTTTCACCAGGGTAGAGTAGTTTAGGGGACACATGCGAAGGATGAAAAGAACTTTGATTCAAACGTTTTCCTGCCTGTTTTAAGTTTGGAAGAGGAGGGGTCTGTTGCTCTGTTATTTGATGTGTTTTTGACTTGCGGTTTTTCTTGATCTCAAGCGTTTTCCTACTGTGTGAAGACTAAATATGTTGAGCCAAGAGGAAGCTGAGATCGAGTATTTTAGAGGGGTCTTTTACAAAGTTTTAGATAATTCTGTATTGAAACGAACCTGCACCGCCATGTGCAAAACAGTAGCAGCTGCAGTCACTACAGGAGCTTGTGCTGGATCCACAGAGGACGTATGGTTCACTGTATAGTTGTCTGATGTATAAATAAAAAAAGGGCAATACGTTAATCGAAGTTAGTCCATTGCTGAAACAGAAAAGCAGTGAAATGGCAACACTTCCGAGTTCCTTATGGAAGAGTTTGTCGACAGAGCTGTGGCTGGGGCTGGGCAAGTTACCTGTTTTTCCTCGGGGTTTGACAGTTGAACCAAAAGAAATCTTCCAGTTTTACATTTGAATGAAATTATTTTTACCTTTTTTGTTTCCTAACCATACATGTAAAAATAATTAAGGCTGTATTCAGCAGATATCCTGTGAAGCGCGGATGTCCCACATTGCTCAATCAGATGCTGTATTCCATATGAAGAGCGTATAGGACGTGACTTTTCCCATTCTTTTGCAACAACTGTCTGATTTTCTGAATGCCAGACGGCACAGCAAGCACACACAGATAAATCGTGCACATACTGGGCATGTCAGACTTACTGGGCATAGATGCGGAGACTTTCCACAGCATGTGCTGCGGATGTCATGCGCTGGACTTGCTGATCGTGTCTGGGGCTGTCCCAGGCCTCACCATTTAAAATCTGGCAACTCCCTACAAACTATATAGCGAAGGCACTTAACTCAGCTGGCTGCTCTCCTGCCAGCAATGGAGAGCCCGCTTCTTCCAGGAAGTGATTCAGGAGGCTAAATTAGGTTCCTACTGCAAATTACCCGATGGAGGCGTCCCCTTTTCTCTCCACTGCCTATAAGAAAACCTTGGGTACTTGGTTCACTGGGGTGAGTGGAAAAAGCAAGACCTTCCTTTTAGCGAGCAGGGTCATGATGTGGCATAAGATGTTTGTGCGGTCCCGGATGAACCATTTCACCAGCGCATTCAAGCAGAGCATGGGTCTGAACCAAGGTCTTCCATGTCGGCATCTTAACTACTGTCCTGTATGGTGTACAGATGTGGGATTGCCTCGGTTCTTCCTGTCTGAGTCGCCTTACTTGGCGTGGAGTATTTAAATGTGCTTTTGGGTCAGAGACTGGGACAGTCTGTTTAGCTAAGCGACTGTGACGCTTATTTGTGTAGTGAGACAGCTGGGTCCTGCTCCACTGAGTGTTCAATTACGGCAAAAATTAGAACAGCACGAACAGGTAAGGTTGAGACTGCCCTCTCTGAGGTTGCTTTATAGTATGTTATCTTCTGGGAGACTGGGATTACATTCCCTTACGGAGAAGAAGGAATTGAACCCACAACTTCTGGATGCTGCTGGATGCTGCATTATTTCCAGCATTTCTTCCAAATCTGTGGTCTTGTACCTCACACAGACATGTTTTGGGTTTTTTTTTGTTTTTTTTTAAACAGGTGAATCTATTCAGTGAATATGGGTCTAGTTCAGGAAGGTGAAATTAACTTTTTTTTTACCTTCCCCACTAGGTGGGTGAATAATCTATTGTATATTCATCTTTTACTCGCCCTCCAGTCTTGCCTCTTGCTAATTTTTAGAAAGAGTTTTTCGACCACATTATGCATACTGTGATGCTCACCTGGTAAACACATACACTGTACTCTCCTGCTGGGAGCAGTTCTGTTGCCTTCATGGGACTAACTATGTAGTGTACTTAAGCATATGCTGAAGTATTTTACAGTTTAGAGTGGTAGCAACAGAAGTATCTTTTGAAGACCGTGTATTGCACACATATTTATACATACACACAAGATTTTAAACTTTTTGGTTTAGATTCAAATAGATTATAAACATTTTGAATGGACACAAATCCACATGTGACATCAAGGCACCTAAATAGAAAAATATTAATGCTGGATACTACTTACGCGCTAGACATCACTGCAGATCCCGGACCATGTTTGTGTGCAGCAACTGTCTTGTTGCTGGAGCCTGTGTCGTTTGGGGGATGTGGACCTAGGTGGCACAGCTGCAGACATAGATACCACTTGTCCTGGAGGTGGGCATGGGTGGAAGAACGATTCTGTTGGTCTTACCTGCCCTGAACGTTTGTTGCAACCCTCCATGGCATTCCTGTCTGCATGGAGACTGGGCAGTTGTTTCTTCTGTTTGCTTGGTCTGGTTGTATGCATAGTTTTCACCTGCTGTAGAGCACTTCTGCATATTCTTACGACTTTTAATGAACAGTTTAACTTGAAGCAGTTTTGCTCATCACAGTGGGTATCTGAAATGAAATGTTTAGGAGGTGAGAGTCCTAACAGTTGGAGGTATCATCAAAATGTCTGCTCAATCTTGTATAATTGCAGGGGAACGCTTCACCTGCACGACGCACATCCTGGGGCAGGACAATGCTGCAAGGTGTGTAGGTTGGAGGAGTACTGAAAGACGTGTGCAGCGGTGTGGTGTGGTCATGAGAACCACAAGGAGAAACAGACTGGCGGATGAGAAAAAACATTACTCATAAGCAGTGGCAGGGACAAAAGCTGTAAAGGTCAATGAAGAATGCTATGAAAGTAGCGGTGTGAAAGGAGAAGGCAGCTTTGCAGAAATAGTGAAGAAGTTGGAAGACTACTGTAGCACAAGATGTCACCTTGTGAAAGAGATACATGCAGGGTGAGAGTTTAGTCTGAAGGTAAAATGTAGAGGTGATCTAAGACTTGAAATGATGTTAAAATGGAAAATTAATGCTTACAAAAGAGTATATTTTCCTGAAATATAACAATAAAGACATCCATGAGTGGATTGTTAAGTAAAGTTGGTCTCACTCGAGAAGAGACAATACATATATGTCAGGCAGCAGAACGAACAGAAATACTAAGAGAAGCCTGAAGACAGGCACAGGATGCTTGTTTGCGTGTACCATTGCAAGAGGGAATTTCCTAAAAATCAAACTGGCCAAGTACAGAAACATGGAAAGTTATGGAAACAGTGGCAGCAATGTGGCAGTCAGCATGAGTATTAGAAATACTCTGGAAACTGACAAATGTGCAGAAAGTGTAATAAACACTTTATGTTTATTATGTATAAATGTATAAAATCATTATGTTAATATATGCAGTGCAATTAAAAAACTACATATATTGTGAAGAACAGGATTCCTCAAGTGAAGAGAAAGTACTTTTTTTAGGAATGCTAATGGAAGAAGGTATAAATTCAAAAGATTGGCCAATTAAAATGAGGAGAAATGGACTGTACAGGACAGAGAACAGAATAGAAATAAATGTGATAAAAGAAAGTGAAATAGGGAACTGTGGAGAGCACATAAATGTGGAAGAGTGCCACTGAAAGGCTTTAGCAAAGAAGCAATTTAAAGCTGTTGAAATGCTCTCTGAAAAATGCATTGGTTAAATATAGCTGGTAAGATTGGTGTTGACATACAGGAGGTGGCAACCTGTTCTGGGCCTAGAAGAGTGAGGTAAATGTCAAGACAGCCAGTACCATGGAAAGTAAGGAAGACAACCCATAACCCTTTTGGAATGTTTCGATAGCAATGTGAAGGTGTATTTATGTATGTCTTCCATTTTAAGACAAGATATGGCTTGGAGAAGACACAGATCTGTGGTCAGGGCTACACAAGAAGTTTCACAGGTCTTGGGAAGGAGGCTGGGAAATCAGTTGTGAACCATGGCAGCAGATGGTATCATTTGAAGAATGGAAAAACATCTACCACTCCGTTTCTCTATGTAATAATTGCAAAGAGAAAGGGTAGAGATTATGACCATATGTAGACTCTCAAGACTTAAATAAAAACAGAAGAAGGAAAAATTTGCTTGCTTATGGAAAGGGGAATATTGTTTGAGATGTCAGGAGTCAAATTATTCAGCAAATTTAATGCATTAACAGGATATAGATGGATTTTCCTAGGTAGATGGCTTCAAGTTTTGCAGTTTCACTCCATCGTTTGGAAGTACTGTCTTTTGATCTGTATTTGGCATGAGGTGTATTGCATGCAGTGGATGAGACAGTGGACAGTGTAGCAGGTATGGACATATGTCTCGATAATCCAGTGAATATCAGAGCAGATTGAACAGACTATTTGACATTCCAAGAGCCAGTAATTTTAAACTGAATAAAGCCAAGTATTAATGTCAAACAGTGGAAATAATATGTGTGTGGGGAAGACTGACCTCAGAGGGAATTTCAGAGGGAATTTCTTATCTTGAATCAAAGAGTCAGGGAATATTGAACATGTCAAAACGTGGAGATAGGAAAAAGACTTAAAATGTTGTGAAGCACACTGATTTATGTCAACAAGTGCTTATCTAACTCTGAAGGATGCGCAGCTTACTTAGGACATCCCTTCCACAAACTCACTGCCTGAGCATGGGCGCCTGGAAAGAAGAGAATTCAAAGCTTTTGACATCAACCAAGATGCTTTAATGTTTTGATTCACTGAGGGACCTAAAAAAGATGCATATAAAGGATGGTTAGGAGCAATCTTACTGTGCTGTTATGGAACTGATGTTTTGCCATTCTCATTTGCATCAAGGCCAGTGATAGGTACAGAGGTGGTGTATGCAACTGCTGAAAAAGAAAGTGGTTGTGTTACTAGTCTTTGAAGAGTGACCGCACTAGGTGGTTCTGTAGGAGAAAGAAATGTCACATATATTTGTTTGTATTTATTCATTCCTTTGAGATGCTCTTTCTTCCTTGCAAGCCAAATAATAATAAAAAAATCAGTCTTATGTCTGCTTTCTGTCAAGAACTAATGAAAAGCCACATTCACTACTCTCCTTTTGTATGTTATTTAATGTGTGATTTTTAGTGTATATATTATAAAGGGACTGTACAGGAGTTTAAGCCTCTTCCTAACAGTCTGCAGAGATTATTTCATACACAGTGGATGAAGCATGTTTTGTAGATAAGTGCAACGTCAATGATTAAGACATATCTTTTTAAATAAATAGCTTATTGTCTGGCCAGCTGATACTTTTTTCTGACTATATCACGGAATATCAACATTTCCAAAACATCTTTGCTGAGGAAGATCTAGACTGTAGCTGTCAATTGTCCTCTGGAGAAACGTCAAAAATTGATGTCTTGGTGAAATAGCAAATATACGAACTTCATGGAACTCAAGGGGGAGGACAGGTCTCCGAATGGAGAAAATAGTTAAATAAGCTTTGCATGCATTTTGGGGAAAGTAATTCTGAAGGTGGAGCTCATCAAGGGCACGAATCTTAAATCTGGAAAGCTGTATGAAATGTCTTGAGAGCTTGCTTGATTTGGTAGTCTGAGATTTGAAGAGAACAGAACAAACACCTTGAAGCCAAGCCAGAAACGTAAGTAAGCCCAAGGGTGCATTATGTTTTGTTTTCCCTGCCTCTAAATATAGTAACTGTTCCCTTAAACTCTGCATTGCAGACATATTCATTTATTTTTGCTTTTGCCTTCATGTTTGCATACTCTAAAGAGGGAACTAAGGCTGGCTGGCAAACTGTGGGCTTTCCATTTCCTGGGGAGTTGTAGTCATAAGCAAGAGTATGGATCCGCTCCTGCAGTGCCCAAACACGATTGGGATCTCCACGGAATTCCCACTTTCTCCTGCTTTAAGCTGGGGGGTTGGCACTAATTGTTCAGGATGACGGCTTTGGAGAAGCAACTCTCAATGTGTACTACTGTGTACTACTAATTGGATACTACTAATTGGGTAATAATAGTACGTTGGCACAGAGCAGAATGTCTGAGCCCCACTGTCTCCTGGCAGTTGATGCAGCCACACATCAAGAACAGGGAATTCTTGAAGGTAACTGTGATCCATGACCTTGGCTGTGAGATGCTCAGTTCTAGATCTCCCTGAACAGCATGTTATCTGAATGTGGGATATGTGTAGTCAAGAATTTGCTCAAAAAATGGGCGTCACTGCAGCTGCAAAGAAAGATACCAGAGTTAATTATGTCAGCTCCAGAGCTGCTGTAATGGCACGTGGAGAGCTACCTCCTGTAGTCTTCTGTGACTCATGGTTACATACTCTAAATGGGAGGAAAAAAAACCCTAAAGGATGACTTAAGGAGCCTGTGATAGTGGCAATCAGTTTTTCACTCTATCTGAAATACAGAGTGATTCACAGTTTAAAAAAAAATACCACCACAGCACTTGCTCAGAATTTGTCAGGAGACACCAGGCAGCCAAGGAGTTGAGCACCTGTTTGTAAAATTGCTGAGTGCTAGGTAAGCCCACAGTGGACTAACTCAACACACTGCCTCTTTCCCAAGTTATGGCATGCTCTTTTAGCAGTAGAAGTTCTCTTTCTTGAGGTTGGCCTCATGAAATCTGGCACTGGTGGTACCAGATGGAGACGGCAAAACAGAATAAAATAATTGGAATAAGCCTGTGTGTCTGTAGAGAACTTGTCGCTTGTAGAGTCTGTATCATGGTCATTGCTTGCTGTTAGGGTTTCCTTCCTAGGCTGAGCTTGGTCCTATTTAGAAAGTTTTCTTGGTTGAGCAGCGATTATATCATTGGTCTCTACATCTGTCTGAAACCTGGCATTCCTGATATGCAACACTGTGTAGCTCTATGCTTCATTTTCAAACTATGTGAGTTCACACCCCTCAAGCATTGTTTTAAATTTGGGTTCAGAGGGGCTGCAAATGAAACCCATTTGAATCTGCCAAGTTTCATCAAGTATTGTGTCAAGCTTACAAATTTTGCATGATTTTGATGCATAACCATAAATCAGCCCAGGTGTGCTGAAAATGTTCCTAAGTTTTAGCATACCTTTTGATGAACTTGGTCTGACATTTGAGTTTGTAAGAAAATACAGCACTAGGGAACTTCACAGTGTTTAATTGTCGATGTTACCATACAGCTCTCCCAGTAGTGTAGACTAGGGATATACGTGACCTGTCATTAAATGGTAATTCATCTACTGACAGTTCAATGTCTGGGGTGTGCTGCCTTTTCCCTAAGGATTTCGTGAAAAAATAACTTGGAGTATAAAGTTTTCCCAAAGTTCAGAAAGATTTCACCAGGGAATGTTTATTAATTTTAAAAACTTTTTTCCCAGCTGTATGAACCAGAGCTAAACATATAATTGATTTATTTTTTTGGAGTGTTAAGAAAATATGTTTCCCATAAAGGGAGTTTTCTGGCAACAGAAATACTTCTGGAGCTGAATTACAGTGTTATTTGCTCGCATCTATATTGTTAAGACTAGTGTGCACTAGTTTTCCAGCATGTCCTTACAGCTCCAAATGGAGTAGTATACCTTAACATACATTAATCCGGAGGAAATAGAGTAAATCAAATAAGTTAGGAAGGCATACTTCTGCAGACAAGTTTTTTTTTCAGGTTAAGGAAAAGATTTGAAAGGTAGAGTGAAATCCTTTTTTGAGCTACTGAGGCACAAAATAATTTAGACTGCTTTAAAGAGCAGAACCTGCTTTCTCTTTGTGCTGTTGCAGTTCAGAGGTTGCTTCACTGACGTTGTACAGACTGTATCCATAGTCTTTCACATGTCTAATGAGCAGAAGTGAAGACCACCCTCTTAAAGGAGAACTTATTTGCAGGAGTTAACTCTTTTTTATGATAGGGTTTTAAAATATGCTTTCCAGAATGTTGCAGAAGTGGTGAAGTATGAGTGTGTAACATTATTCAATAGCTGCTCAAGTGTGCTGAGATGGACGTGTTATTGTAGGTTGCAATGTGCAGTCAGTAGGTGTGTGATTCTAAATGCCTCTATTAGAATTAATCAGTAGTTTACAAAGGGGAGATGAAATTAAAGGTCTGAAAACAAATATTGTTTACTGATGACTCATGGAAGGAGAGGCAGAATGCTGTAGTATAATCAAGTGAATAGTATTGTAGGCAGCCGAGGGCTCAGTTTAGAGGCAGCAGTCAGTGTTCGTGAGCTGGTATGTGTGATCCGATGGGGTGCTATCCAGCCAGGTTTTTGGTGGTGCTACACTTTGCTGTGGTGAGCTTCCAAGCGCCTCACGTGACTTCAGCCAGCCCTGAGTCAGGATGTTTTTCTTCTGTGCTACAATAAAAACCTTCGGTGAAAGAACAGGGTGGATATTCTTAAGGGCGGGTGGGCAAATTGCATCTCTCAGCGTCGCCCACTGCAAGTCAGAGCTTTTAGAGTATTAATGTTTGATGATAAGTAACATCAAGGTAGAGTACTTGCGAGGAAGGTAAAAATAGACTTCAGTTAGGAAAAGGTTTTATTTCAAACATCCCTCTAAATTAAACAGAACAACAGCTTCCCCTTACAGTGTACAGCTACAGTCATTGTACTCCTTTCTTCTCACTGCTATGAAATAGCTGCAAAGGCTTAACTTAAAACAGACTTCTTAAGCAAGTAAGGAAGCATAAGAGGACGTGACCTGCTTATGGTAAATTACAGCTGTCCACTCTCTCTTCAAGGATTTCCAACTGTGTGAAATTTGCTTTACTGTCATGTTCTGTACGGAGAGTGTTTTTACAAATGTGTTGCAGATCAGTTATTGTTTTGAGTTAGTCGCATTTAGCCAGAATTTCTTCTGGGTCCCTAGTCGAAGTATGGTTATGGAAAATCAGTGGTTTCTTTTGGTTCTCTCAGTTAGGAACTGGAATCATCAATTATTCACCATAAAGAGACTAGCACCAACTCAGAGTAAAGTATGCCCTCCCCCCACTTTTTTTTTAAGGGATGCAGTAAGAAAGGGAGAGAAAAGATCATAAATTCATGCTGCTGCTGCTTCCCAAATATCATCCTTTTGGCTTGTTCCCTAATGGACAAACACTGGTCTTTTTATATAGATTGTGTGCTCATACTCAGATCTTCGTCTGATGTAAATTCATTGACTTCAACAGAGCTGAGTTGTTTTATGCTGGCTGAGGCTTACCACAGGATGTAATACACTAATACGTTTCTGTGTGACACTATAAGTTATGTCAAGTTCTGGAGCTTCTCATAGTGGGAGGTTCTGGTTAAATGTTTTTGTGATTAAAATTGCAGTGTCAGATTTAGATGGGTGATAAGTGTGTTTAAGTGATGGATCTGCGTTCTGGCAGTGTTTGTCAGAGGTTTTTTTGATGACTTAATCTTCAGCTAGTACAACTGGTTGCTCAGTTTCTTTTCTTTTGATCTTCTGAGTCTCTTCTCCTTCTGTGTTCCTCTGTCCATTTTCCTCAATTCCTGCTCTTCAGTGTTTTCCCTATCTCTACTAGGTCTTGACAGGATTCTCACTGGTTGAACACTGAGGGTGGCATAAGGAAAGTATTTCGATACCTCTTGCATAATTTTATTTTAGCATGATGACGTCCAAGTGACAGAGAAGTCCAGAATTAAGTCCAAGTGACTTAATTCAATCATGAGTTCTTCAGGGCAGGTTAGAGGAAGTATGATCATTCACTTGCAGGACTCTCAGGTGGAAAGGCTGATAGTCTTTCATAAACTACTTCATTGCTTTTACTTGGCAAAATATGTAAATTTACCAACCAACAAACAAAAAGATAGATTAATAAACCCCAAGAGGGTAAATCAGATTGCCTTAAAAAATCCAAGGAAGGAAACACAAAATACGAAGGACTCTATTACCTTGTAACGGGTACACTGTATTAATCTTATCCTAAGAAGTCCTGCAGAGCAGTCAGTGTCATATGATGCTGTAGTAATGTGTTTTGTCTAGCATCATGCATTGTCTTTTTACTGCCCTTCTTCTTCCTAAGGGACAGTGAATCCCATTAGGGGAAGCTTTTTGCTTTCCCTGGTACTTGGCAAGAGCATAGACCAAGTGAGCTTTGCAGCTTTGGAGGAGAGCCCAACCCAACTTTCAGGATTCTCAAGCTTCTCTTAGGATGTGGGCACACAGTGAATTTCTCTAACAAAAACACACCAGTTGAGGTAGATGAGTTGCCTTTGGGGAAGCAATACACTTTCTTTCCAATTCACCAGAATTCCCTTTAAATAAAAAAAAATGCTTAAAATGAAGACAAGTTTTATTCTAGCAAAGAAAGACTCCTTCTTTTTAGGAAAACCTGCAGCTTTGATTCATTCTGGATGCTCATGCAAATACAAGTCAATCTCTGTTTAAGTTTTTCTGGGACTGAGGTTATCTTTTAAAATGCATGGACTCTTTGTCAAGGCACCTCTTACATCAGGCTTACTTTTCTACCCATAAAGTCAGTTGAATTGCAGTTCCCACTGATTTCTTCTTCTTAGACTGCATGATTTGCACTGTGAAACTTTTTTTCTTGCTGCAGAAGAGGTAACAGATTATATATAATCCCATGCATTATCTGTAAAACATTTTAATTTCCAGTCTGTGGGATGTCACTGGTTATTCATAGATCTCACATGTTGATAATACAAAGGACTGGCTTGCATGCACACATCCTTTTGGGGTTCAGGAAGATATTCATAATATGTGAGTGGACTTAGTGCTTTGGTCTACTGTGACAGTTTCTCTTCTTTTAGTTACTGCTTGTGTATATCACAACATGAAGTACAGCCTCCCTTTCCCCAGTTTTGTTACTGCCACACTTTGTAAATAGAACTGAAACTACTTTGTTGCAGGGAGAAAATCAGTTTAACAAGTGATTAAGTTAACAACATGAGAGAAAAGACTAGGGCAGTCCAGTCCCCCCTCAGTGTGAGTGGGGGTAACTGCTGCCACCATTAAAGTTGGCCCTTTTGCTGTTGTGAAATCCATGAGGTAGGGAAGTGTGTCCTGGAAAATGGTGACACTGTAATGCAGTTTTATTTACTGTGCCTTCAAGGTGACTTGCTTCCTTGATGAACAAGGCTTCATTTCACCTCTGTAAAACTCAACTGTTTCTCCTCCAGCCCTGTCCCACAAAGTACCATTTAAATGATGGGGAAGATTTTAAGGAGCACTTTCGCTCTGCAGATGCTCTAACTAGATCTTAGTATTACTTGCAATAGGTCAGCAGTCACTGCTGACTTTCAGACGTCAGTGCTTGATCTCTGAACAGTCAAAGCCATGGAAGGATCCACTTTCATACTTTTTTCTGTCATGCTTTTTCAACAGTTACATCGCAAACCAGCGAAAATTAGAAAGTATCAATGACAATGAAGTTGGATTTTATGTTGGACTTAAAAATCTGTGAGTATATGGGATGCATATTTTATAAAGCTATTTTTTCTTTATTTCTTTTATAGAAGCATACAGACCTCATCAGAGTCTAGGCCTAACTTTGTGTGTTATAGAGGACAGTTGTAGAACTTGTGGTTCAGCCTTGTTGAGATTTCATCCGCACTCTTACTTTAATCATTGTTATCATTATGCTTTCCATTATATTTTGAATGAAATATTCTAACAGTTTTATGTATTTTCACAGGACCGTGGTGGATTCAGGCTTAAGATTTGTGTCCCGTCAGGCATTTGTGAAAAATGTCAACCTACAATACATGTGAGTAAGGATAGTGTCTGCCTTCTGAGTCAAAAGTGCCCAACTCATGTTACTTTATCTAATTGTTAATTTCTTTCTTTCTTTCTTTTACCATTTCCTTCCTATAAAATGTTTTTACAAGACAGACTTACAATGGTCTTCTGTCATTAATTGACCCTAAATAAGATCTGTACGGTAAGAAACTGGCAGATCCTAAGAACGTAATGTGGGATAGTGAAAAGTCTGTCCAGTTCATTATCCTGTCTCTGACAATGGACTCTGGCTCTGTCTTTTGTGCTAAGTAGTGTGTCGCAAAGAGTGCCTCTCTCAGCTGAGTGAGTTGGTGCCAAGGGTATAATGTACGCACTATGTATCACACTCAGCGACATGGGTTTGACTAGCTCTAATCTGATTAGATGGCCTGAACATGTTTTAGCTGCTGCAGTGAAGTAGGTGCGTGTATGGGGTACGTCTAATGTAATTTGACTAGCGTGCGTGCCCAGAGACTGTGGCGTGACTGTGAACTTAGGTCCTGAAAGTGGGAATGATCAGAAGATTCGCTTTGGAAGCTCACTTAAGATCTGAACTAATGCACCCAAAGCAGAATATAAGAAGGAGATTACTTTCATACCCAAATGTGATCTGTGGTTCATGAACTTCAGGAAGCAGAGTTGGTGCCTGTGCAGCATTTTGACTGTGTTTTTCTAGATTATTTACACTTCAGATTTAGATCTAAGTTCTTTATAAAAGTACAGAGAAAAATAATCAGCTAAAATGAAAGACTCTGTTTCTTTTTAGTGTAAGTACATGTCCCTGGAAGACTGTAGTGCCTTTTGGTGGGACAGACATGGAGTAGCTCGCTTTGCTAGTTACATGGAAAACTGTGGATCTAGTCCCACAAAACCTTGAGATCATGTGAGGGGTTCAGTTCCTCAGAAGTACCCTGTTTTAGCCAAGGATTCAAGTGTGTGTTTCAGTCCATCCATCTTCATTAGATATATTTAGCACTTAACCCCTTGCTTTTGTTAAAGTCCTAATGAGATCGGGAAGACATAAGGCCAAGCCTCAGGCTTGTAAGATACTTCCGTGTAATACGGAAGAACTGCTGAACTGAGGACAGGGTTGATTGCTTTGCTAATGAAATGGAATCACTTTCTGCACCTCTGTTTTCCAAAGAATGGCAATTAATTCACGTAAGGAAGTAGATGTGAATGTCTGTATCTGCCTAAACAGTAACTGCCGTCCTTAATGTGGAAGTCACTGGAGGAGTGTGAATCGGTCAGCCTATAAGGCTTACATTTTACCTCATATAGTCATTAATAAAGTAAACAGCTTTTATTGTAATCAGTTGACGATATAAGGGAAGTATCTTCGAGAGTGAATTCGTGTGTTTACCTGTGTAACAATTGCTCGGAGAATTATGTTTGTAAAAGATGAAACTCTGTAAAGCCAAGTGCATATGCACTGGCTGTGGAAATGCGCAGAAAGAACTTAGTGGCTGAGAGGCACATTTGCAGAGAAAGATTTAGTGGCTTTGCTGGGACAGAATCTCAGCGTAATGTGGCAGAACAAAGCAAATTTGGGCTGGGATCAAAAGGAATTTTGTGTTAGAGTTTTACATCTTTTCCCCATTACTTTAGCTGCTGGGAAGACATCTATTGGAATACTGTATATAGATTAGGACATTGAATCTACCCATCTTGAAAGATATTACAGAGAGGAGCAACAGAGCTATAAGGAGCTTGTAAAGCAAATAATTGAAGGAGACTCAGAGGCTGAGTATGTTCAGTCCAATAAAGAGAATACTGAAGGGGAACATACATCTACTTATCCTTAAAAGAAGAGCAATTATGGTGAGGAGAGCAATCAGTTCTCTCCATGACCACAAGTACAGAGTGAGAAATAATGCATTTAATTTGGAGCAAGGTAAACAGATGTTTGGAAGACCTTCCCAGCTGTATGGGCAAGTAGACACTGCAAAAGGTGACTTGGGACAATTGGTGGGATCCTCTTGATAGGCTTTTTTGCCTTTTTCCGTAGGGAAATGGGGTTCATGCATGGGGTTCACAAAGTGCCTCTGTCCCCAGTGGGTGCTTCTAACCAAAACTTACACAGGTTTTCTGAAAACTCACCATTCGACAGAACAGGGAGAGTTCCCACTTAAGGGGAAGGTATCATTGTGCATATATGACCTGCTAGGCACTGCAGGATCCATGGGGACAAAAATGTCTAAAATACTTCAGCCACAGGAGGAACTTCAGCTGGAGCACACAGTCAAACGTGGAATACGTATCTGTTGGTAAACAGGCTTTACTAGATCTGTACTTCATTGTCATGGTTTAAGCCCAGCTGGACTAATCACCACACAGCTGCTCACTCACCCCCCTTCCTCAGCTGGACAGGAGAGAGAAAATATAAGGAAAAGGCTCGTAGGTCGAGATAAGGAGATAGGGAGATCACTCACCAATTACCATCATGGGCAAAACAGACTCAACCTGGGGAAATTAGTTTAATTTATTACCAATCAAAATCAGAGTAGGATAATGAGAAGTAAAACCAAATCTTAAAAAAACAACACCTTCCCCCCACCCCTCCCTTCTTCCTGGGCTCAACTTCACTCCCGAACCTCTTCCCCCCCCGAGTGGCGCAGGGGGACGGGGAATGGGGGTTGCGGTCTGTTCATCACACGTTGTTTCTGCCGCTCCTTCCTCCTCACACTCTTCCCCTGCTCCAGCGTGGGGTCCCTCCCACAGGAGACAGTTCTCCACGAACTTCTCCAACGTGGGTTCTTCCCACGGGCTGCAGTTCTTCACGAACTGCTCCAGC
Organism: Gavia stellata; assembly: GCF_030936135.1. NCBI lineage: Eukaryota > Metazoa > Chordata > Aves > Gaviiformes > Gaviidae > Gavia > Gavia stellata. The sequence continues at coordinate 45,538,792 of NC_082637.1, forward strand.
ATGGGTCCGTTCCACGGGGTGCAGTCCTTCAGGAACAGACTGCTCCAATGTGGGTCCCCCGCGGGATCGCAAGTCCTGCCAGCAAACCTGCTCCAGCGTGGGCTCCTCTCTCCACAGCTCCACAGGTCCTGCCAGGAGCCTGCTCCAGCATGGGCTTCCCACAGGACCACAGCCTCCTTCAGGCATCCACCTGCTCCAGCGTGGGGTCCTCCACAGGCTGCAGGTGGATATCTGCTCCACCGTGGACCTCCATGGGCTGCAGGGGCACAGCCTGCCTCACCATGGTCTTCTCCACGGGCTGCAGGGGAATCTCTGCTCCGGCGCCTGGAGCCTCTCCTCCCCCTCCTTCTTCCCTGACCTTGGTGTCTGCAGAGTTGTTTCTCTCACATATTCTCACTCCTCTCTTCTCCGGCTGCCGCTTCCCGGTTTTTCCCCCCTTCTTAAATATGTTATCACAGAGGCGCTACCACTGTTGCTGATTAGCTCAGCCTTAGCCAGTGGCAGATCTGTCTTGGAGCCGGCTGGCATTGGCTCTATCAGACATAGGAGAAGCTTCTAGCAGCTTCTCGCAGAAGCCACCCCTGTAGCCCCCCCTGCTACCAAAGCGCTGCCACGCAAACCCAATACATTCATGAAGCTGCTTGTTAGAAACAAATCAGGCTGGCTGACATCTGTTCGGTTGATGTACGTGGAATCCTGATCCAGAATATTTTGTGTTGTGAACCAGGAGCTTATCCAGTCTCGTACTGTGTTTTCTTTTGGTGGGGATTTAGTAATGTTAGGAGGCACAGGATAAGCCCAGATAAGATGGAAAATATTAAGTGGCACCACCTGCTCTACATGCGCGTGACAAAGCAGTAAGTATGGAAACATTTTTTTGCCCAGGCTGATCTGTTACCCTTGCAAAAAATGCATTTGTTTTCTCTGGGAAGTCTTGATGCACACTAAAATGTTTCTGAAAGCCCCAGTGAATCACTGCTTGTTGTCATCAGCAATGATACTCCTGGTGACTGCACTGGGAATGAAGTGCGGTCCCTGTTGTGGTTGGGACAGTGAAAACTATTAGGAGCTGAAATAATTTCACTTTGCAAGAGTAACATCCGAGTACAGGTCTTTGAGAAGTCTTGCATTTTATTTTGAAACAACAAATATTGTTACTATGCCATAAAGAAAACAAAAACTCCAAACACTTTTCTGAAAACTGATGTAACTGTATAAGCTTTAATTTTGCTAGTGATACTATTTCAGTTTTCTTTTTCTTCTATGAAGAATCTTTCGATGTAGTTAAGGAGCTTTATTATATCAATGTAGTATTTATTTTATGAATCATATAAGAATATCAGATTATAAGGAACTTATTAACACACATTTCCTCAAGCCCTTTTTTGTCATTACCTTATTTTCTTGGCCAAACTTCTGTAGCCCAGATATCTTTCTAGAGTTATGTATGATGGAGAGATTTGAGTGATAACATAAACAGGAAAATAAACGCTCTTATAGGTATTACTTAAATGTAATGAATAGCCTTGCTCATCTAATTCTGGTATTCTCATTGACCTTAGACTCAAATTAGTCAACGGGTGCATTTAACAAGCCCTTAAACAGTCCTAGTTTAGTAGTGCTGTAATTTATAAGCTTATCTACTGTTCACAGTAATTTTAGTGGACCTGTGTAATACATGTGCATGGTGTACTGTCAGTACCTTTAAACATAAAAATACATTTCACAGCAAGTGCATATTTCCAAAAATGTTAAAAAATAGCTATTGTTATGTGCTAGGCTGTGTATAATTGCATTGCTGAATCATAAATTTGGGAGTGTAGTGTATATACAGCTCTAGGTATTAAGATGTGTTTGTATCTCTACAGTCTTTGGGTTTAGGTAAGGCAGCCAAATGAAACCATTTGAGACCTTGCTGCGGATTTTCCCTTGATTGCACACAGGGCTGGCTCCAGCCATAGGTAGAGCAGGCAGTTGCCTGCGGAGGGAGACTGAGTGTAGCAAAATGGCCATTTCTTCACCTCATCCCCCCAGTTCTCCTTAGATCTGTTCCTTCCTTCTTGCCTCCCCTGTCCAGGAGTGCTATAGGCAATAGAGCTGTGCTTGTGTTGCTAGCTGTGTGAATATTTATGCAGCTTCTCAGGCTTGCTTTTGCACTCCTCACATTGCCACAGGTTTGCCTTTAGCTGAATTAGGGCTATCAAGTTTAAAGTGAGCTTGATATTTGTATGTAAAACATGGGCATGCTTTTGACTGAATTTGGGTCGTATAGTTTTGGAGCCAGGGTCTGTACTCCAGACTTTTTTTTTTTTTTTTTAAAGAAAAGAAGGCTTTAGAACACCAGATGGATCTTCTTTGGGCTGCTCACCATGATCTTTTTGTGTGTAGTTGAATTGGAGAACTAATTTATATTCTCTTTGCATGGAAGTGGAATTGTGATCCTTAACTGCTCCATAATAAGCCTGGTAGTGATTTTTTTCACTTAAGATGCAGCAGGCATCTGTATAATCAATATAAAGTGTTCAGTTTATGAAAAATGTATATAACATTAAAGTTACTCTTGAAGTATTGTTCAACGTGATAAAACTGTAACAATGGTCTGAAAAAATTCTGTTGAATGACTTACCAACTTGAAAAACCTTTAAGCGCTAAATTACATGGGAGAAAAGACTACAGTCTTGGAAGCACTAGATGTTTCAACCCATGATCAAGAATATAGGCACAGGATTTTTTTATTACTTTTATTACTGTTCTTACTTCCTTTTCCTGGTGTGTATCAAGCACAACTGGTAAAAATCTGAAAAGACAATTAAAGCTATCAAGGTACTTTTGGTTTTCCAAAACTGGAGTTGTTAAAAACAAGATAATGACTCTTCATTCTGTGATAGTTTTACTTAAATTATCAGTACCATTTTTTCACTGGCTTACATGGAGTCATTGATACCTGCACAAAGTGTTCAGAAAGCAACATACCTGTGACATTTGGACAATAAGTCTGGCTCATGAATCTAAACAAGTAAGGGCTATTCTTCTGCCTAAAGGTTTGCAATAATCCTCCAAAAGCAATGACTGGCCTGAGGCTAAATGACAAGAAGATACATCTATGGCACCTAATTCTCACACTTCGTAGCTCTGAAGCAGGCAGCTCAACACCTCACGAAGAGGTGGGATGAGTTAGATGACCATGAGTAAGTTGAGCAACAAAACATGTAAGCAGCCAGGAGGAAATCTTTAGGAAAGATGGGACTTCAGTCCTGCCTGTGTAGTAGGTGGGCTGTTATGTCCATGCTGGGTTACTAGCAGCACCCCCCTCCCAGAGTCAGTCTTTATGTTTTTAAGATACTCAAAATGTTATTTTTTAAGGTGTTATTTTCTTAAAAGAGAGAAATACTATCTCAGAGGATGGGTGGGGCTCTTATGTAAGATGTTTGTGGCCCATATTCAGATTTGTACTGTGATACTTTAGTATTTAGAAGGTGTTGGTTATAGAGGGTTTCAAATCTCCTTTGATTTGCCTTGGTCTGGAATCAGAGCTTGAGCCTGGTCCTCCCATTAGGGTGCCAGGGAAGATCACACGAAATGAAATGGCTTCAGCTGGACAGAGATTTCCCTGAGGAACCCATTATCTGGTGGTTAGAGAGTCCTCCTGATCTGGAAGAGCAGGGTTCTCTGCTGTGTGGAAATCAGGAGTCAAACTTGATTGTCACACGACCTGGAGTATGTTGGCTCCCACTGGAGTAGTGAGTGGCAGGGGCACCTGTCTGCAGGTGAAGCCCACTGTATATCTGGTTGTCTGTTGGGAAAGGTAGGATTTAGTTGCTGCACAGGTAAGAGAAGCAGGTGCATGCCTCATTTGGTAATACCACAGGGGCATCTGCATGTGCTGCTTGGCAGTGTCAGAACTGGAGGCATTGTCCTGCATGGCCAGTGAAGAGTTGCCCATGGAGGGGTGGGGTTTGATGTGCTTCACATTGCCTCAGTGCTGGAGAAAAAAGCTCAAGTCCATATGAGGATTCAACTTCTTTCTTTCAACCTCCCACGTATGGCTTATACATATTAGGGAAAAAATCATAGTGGCAGTTTCTACTTGATTCTACTTCTGTCCTATGTGCAAATTGTACTTTAATCTTGATATATCTGATCAGGGTCCATGAGACGTCTCCACCAGCATCTGCCATAAGGCAGTCCAGTTCACCTGACCAATGAAATAGTAGCTCATCTGTTTTGTTCTCACACATTAGGACTAGTCAATTTGTAAACTTCAGGCTGTTGTTTGTCAGAAGGGATCAGTGGGGAAATAGAGTAAATAAAATCTCTTAAGGATTCTGTTCTGAATGTTTGTAGAAGATCCAATTTGTAATTTCTCTGAAAATTATCTTGTACTCAGAGATCAATGACTGAAAGGTTGGGAAGTAAACACTATGTTCCTTAGTCAGGGGAAACAAAAAGAGATTTAATCCCTGGTTTTAAATGCAATGCAGCTTTAACTGTGGAGCCCCTATGGCGCCTTTATAATACCACATAAAACTTGTGGTATTTTGGCTCATGACACTGATTTGCACTGTATTGCTGGCAGTTACACAGTTTACTGCTCACACTATCTTTAATTGGTGGACTGATAAGACTGTGGAAAAACAGCATTATTTTGCTTTGGAGTAGAGAAAGCAATTTTGTAAGCCTGGGAGGGGAGGAGTATTTCTGATTCGGATGAACATTTCTTTGCTCTGCATAATGGGAGAGGACCTTTCACTTAATTACCACTGGAAACTCTAAACGCTTAATTGACATAAAAAAGCCCAATATAGGCATTTTACAGTTCTCCTTTTGATCTTCCATGTGGGTGCATATTGTACATGCAATTTGAAAAGAATAACTAAAAGGCTCTGATGTGCATGTGTGCTAGCATGTGAGGAGGGCTTATATGAGTACAGAGTTTGGTGCAGCATCAAAGAAAGGGATACGCCCATTTCACTCATGAATAAATTGAGCATGTAATTAACACCCAGACTTTACAAAACACTTTTGAAACACAATTAAATCTGCTGCTTTTCTGCAATGAACAGAAGTGCTAAAAGTGAAAATATTGACCCCTGATGAGTTTGATTTTGAATGTATTTGACTTTAGAGGAAGCCTGGATTCAAACCCTTGAAACCCATCAAACCATAAAACAAGGCTGAGCACCATTTCTTTACAACTGAAGTCAAAGGAATAAGGGCTTTTTAGAGCTGGTTTGAGTTCTTAATTTTTTTTAAGAGACGCAAACTGTATTTTCAGTGTAAGAAGAAGCAGTTTTAATTAATGCACCCTTCCTCTTTTCCCACAGCAATTTATCCAGAAACAAGCTCTCAAGTTTGTCCAAGAAGCCTTTTCGCCATCTGGGTTTGTCTGATCTGTAAGTTGTCATTTCTTAAAATAAAGTTTATTTTTGTCTGGCATAGAAGAACAAGACTTTGAAGTTTGTTCTCTTGAAGGTAGAGGTCCATCAATGATAGAATGAAATTATGATCCAAAGAAAGCAGCAATGCTGGATGGACACTTAAATACAGAGAGATTTTCATTCCATGGCTTCAAGAAGATCAAGTGTATCTTTTAAAACAATGTAGAGGTCAAAATAACCTCTTTCCTTCAGCTTTAAAGTATTTTTTTTGTGAGATTACTTCACACAAAACTACTGGTGTTTGTATTAAATATTTGAGCTAATGAAAATACAGCCTTCTATAGATCTTCAAATGAAGCCTCTCTCTCATATTCTTATATTGGCCCCACAGCTGCTATGCTTATGGTTGGCTGTTGAAGAATATTTTTATTTTCTCAAATTCTTTGAGTTGCATTGTGCTTTATATAATCATTTGGTAATGAAGCACTGGTAAACATATATTTATTGATTGTTTCAGTATTACGTATTTATCCTCTGTTCCATCAAGCAGAATTTCTGTCTTGGTATACATTCCAAAATTTTGGTCATCTTGTGTATTCTTTGCTAATATGTGGGACTGCAGAGAGCCTGCATGAGAATTGGAAGGGCTGAGGCTGCAGAGGAGAGGGAGATTGCTCTCCCGGAGCTCAGAGCAGAGTCAGAAGTTGTCCAAAATGCCAGTCCAAGAATTGCAACACCAGCCTTGCAATCCTTGACCTCTTCTGGTGAACTTCAGTGTGTGAGAAATGAAATGAGCAAATCCCAGTGCCACAAAAAGAGGTTATGCCTCTTAGGTATGTTTTGCTGATAACTAAGGTGGTATAATCACTTTCTTTACAGCCCGGGGAACATTGCTCACTGGAACTTTCTTTCATGACTTGGCGGTCACCGAACACGCTGATGGAAAGACTAGCTAGTTACAGAGCACTCCCATTGCTGTATGTCCTGCATACATCTGTTGGTTCTGAAGTCCCTGTTTTTTCATATGCTGTATCTAGTCCCTGCTGAAAAGCCATTTTTAGTATGTACTTGAGGTTCTATATTTTGTAGTTGTCATGACCTCAAAAAAATAGATACAGGACTCAGACGAGTGCAAAGTGTCAAGCTTGGGCTTCTCCTAATTTTTCTAAGCAGTTATTGGAGAAATGGATTAATTTTTGCCCCTCTCCCCAGGTCGCAGAAATGTAAGAGTGCGTATGCACTAGCTTAGGAAGCATGCAAAAAAGGAGATTACTGCAATTTTGAAGATACAGTGTGCTCCCAGTTTCTTGGAATTTGGCTGCTGCTAGTAACAGGTTTATTCCAAAGCACAAATCAAGCCACTCTTGTATCTCTCCATTTCGGGTGAACAGCTTCTTTTAGGTTGTGGGTGGAGTGAGTGCTTACAAATATTTTGAAGGCGAGCAATGTCAATGTTGTTGGTCTTTCTGAAGAAGCTGGTTTGCTCCTGGGCAGAAGTAAAAAATTATTTGACACAGAGTGAGAGAATCAAATGTTACAAATATGTAATGGGAATTATGGAAATGAAGTTTAATGAGGCAGGGAAGTAGTACTTAGAGGCACAACAACTGCCTGATGTGAATTAGGAGTGAAGATATTTGTGTTGTTAATACCAGAGTTAAACAATGGCCATTCAATGTCATGGTAGTAGAAGCAGGGGAATGGTACTGGGAGTGAGTCAGACATGGGAAAAATGGATGGTGCGAAGGTTAAACTGAGTAGTATTTGAGGTATGGAGGCAATGTGTGATGGGGGACAAGTTGAAAGAGAGAGAAAGGATACAAAATGAGGTAGACTGTTGTGGGCTTGGGAAAGAGTTGGAGTGTAGGGACAGAAGAACAAGTTACGCAAACAGAGATTGTGATGAAGTGAGACAAACAGACATGGGGGAAGTGAGGGAGAGAAAGTGGGGGCAAAAAAGCAGAGCTTGAGGGGAGGAAAAACAGTGATAAAATTAGTATCAGTTGAACAGTTCTGTTGATAGGTGGCTAATACATAGGTGGAAAGTCAGAAAGAGGAGAGAAAAAAGAGTGTTGGAAGGGGAATGCAAGAGGAGAGTGATGTCATAAATAGCTTCTGAGGAGTTTGCTCTGACACACAAGTGTCCTGTTGTTAGCACTCTTGTAAATCCAAACATAAAGGGATGAAAAGTTCAGGATAGGATGAAGTAGGAGATGTTCACCAGGTATTGTAGAGTAGAAGATGCTGCTTTGAAAGGCTTCTTCTTTTAGAACAAACTGTAGCTGCAGCTCTAAAATACACCAAGCAAGATAAAGACAGGTAATTTGCTTTTACTAGGTCAGATTCTTTCTTTCACACAAGTGTATTTGGAGGGCCATCATGCCTCTATCCAGCATTCTGCCTATGATATGCCTGACTCCCTTTGTGGGTTTAACACGAAATAAAACAGTGGAAGAAAAGGACTGCTCATCCACTGGTCGAGGGATATTTCTCTTTTACAGGGAAGTTGTATGATGACACAGAAGATGGGAATTAAATCATGCTCTTTTGAAAATGCATGTTGTAGGTTTTGACCCAAGTGATCCTAATGTTCATGCTCTGTCGTGCACAAGCAATTGTCCATGCTGTGGTGGTGTTGAAGTCCAGCAGATGACTTCTGTGAATATAAATTGCTCCTTCAGAGACTTGTGAGAATGATCCCTGCAGCTGTTGTTTCTCAAAGACTGCAGATGGCTTTTGGGGGAACAGGTTACATCTCTGATAAGCAGAGTTTTTCACGATTTGCACACTTCATGTCCTCAGGAGGCATTAATGAGGATAGATTCTGTGAGCAATTTGAATTTTGTTTCTGTACATCAAAAATACCCATGAAATTTTGTTATGAACAATTGTTCTTGTAATGAGATGTCTTAAACAGTCACATGCACATGCTTTATTGAATCTCATCTATGCCTGTAGGATAAAAAATAACACTGAGTCTCTTCTTACATAGATATTGGGATGTTTCTGTTCATATTTTACTTGGGCTTTATTGCATTAAATTGTTCTGTAGCATTATTAAATTTTAAAACTAGAATTTGATAAGTTTTTTAATCTGTGGTTTAAATTCCATGCAGCATACCATATAGCTAGATGATACATTTCTGTTTCAGGGCCATTTTTTCAGTTAGTGTTTCTTCATGACATTACCTAGGGTTTTACTGTGAGAGCCTTTGACACCGTTTCCCACAGCATTCTACTGGAGAAACTGGCTGCTCATGGCTTGGATGGGCGCACTCTTTGCTGTGTAAAAAAATGGTTGGGTGGCTGGGCCCAAAGGGTTGTGGTGAATGGAGTCAAATCTGGTTGGCGGCCCGTCACAAGTGGTGTTTCCCAGGGCTCAGTATTGGGGCCAGTTTTGTTTAATATCTTTATCAATGATCTGGACGAGGGGATCGAGTGCTCCCTCAGCAAGTTTGCAGATGACACCAAGTTGGGCGGGAGTGTTGATCTGCTGGAGGGTCGGAAGGCTCTGCAGAGGGATCTGGACAGGCTGGATCGATGGGCCCAGGCCAATTGTACGAGGTTCAACAAGGCCAAGTGCCGGGTCCTGCACTTGGGTCACAACTCCCCCAGGCAACGCTACGGGCTTGGGGACGAGTGGCTGGAAAGCTGCCCTGCAGAAAAGGACCTGGGGGTGTTGACCAACAGCCGGCTGAATATGAGGCAGCAGTGTGCCCAGGTGGCCAAGAAGGCCAATGGCATCCTGGCCTGTATCAGAAATAGTGTGGCCAGCAGGAGCAGGGAGGTGATCGTGCCCCTGTACTCGGCGCTGGTGAGGCCGCACCTCGAATCCTGTGTTCCGTTTTGGGCCCCTCACTACAAGAAGGACATTGAGGTCCTGGAGTGTGTCCAGAGAAGTGCGACGAGGCTGGTGAGGGGTCTGGAGCACAAGTCTTCTGAGGAGCGGCTGAGGGAACTGGGGTTGTTCAGCCTGGAGAAGAGGAGGCTGAGGGGAGACCTTATCGCTCTCTACAACTACCTGAAAGGAGGTTGCAGAGAGGTGGGTGTTGGTCTCTTCTCCCCAGTGAGAAGTGATAGGACAAGAGGAAATGGCCTCAAGTTGCACCAGGGGAGGTTTAGATTGGATATTAGGAAAAAATTTTTCACTGATAGGGTTGTCAGGCATTGGAACAGGGAGGTGGTGGAGTCACCATCCCTGGAGGTAATTTAAAAGACATGTGGATGAGGCGCTTAGGGACATGGTTTAGTGGTGGACATAGGAGTGTTAGGTTGATGGTTGGACTTGATGATCTTAAAGGTCTTTTCCAACCTGTGTTTTTCTACAGTGTTGTAGCAGATGGATTTTGAAGGTTAGGCAAATCCTTTTTTATGATTAGAGTTTGTTACAGCTTGCCTGTAATCCATGACTGTTTGACTCTATAAAGCATTTGCCACCTCACAGCAGTAAACCATATCTGGCATGATCTTTCTGAGGTAGCTGAGCAGAGAGTCAAGTGTAGAAGAGAAGAATTCTGATCTCTGCTTGACTCTTATGAAATAAAGTAGAGCTTGATGGAAAGCCCAGTTCTCCATGTGCTCCTGATTTACACCAGAGAACTGGAGATAGCAGTCAAGCCCCCTGTGTGATCTGTCCCGTCTATGACAGTCTGGGTTCTTGGTGCAAAGAGAGCTTCATTCTCTGCACGGACACCGTTATCCACTTGCAGCTTGCATTGCACTGAGGTTACTAAGGTTGCATTCCTTATACTTAACTAAAGGGTTGAACTCCTATTTTCACCCAGCTGACTGCTTGGTGTCTCCCTGCCCCCATTTTTTTCTATATGCATGACACATTCTGCATTCTAAATAAATTGGTTTTTTTGCTATAGGATATTGGTGGACAATCCATTCAAGTGTTCCTGTGAAATTATGTGGATCAAGAAATTCCAAGAGACCAAGTTTTATACAGAAACTCAGGATTTGTATTGCATAGATGACAACAACAAGAGGACAGCCTTGCTGGATATGAAGGTCCCAAACTGCGGTAATACTCTTTTAACATAAAATTACTGCTAAATTATTGTGAGACAGGAAATAAAACCAGGCTTTTTTACAAGACACCTATCAGGAGGACAACAGCGCTGCTAAAGGAAAAGGTTTCAGTAGAGATATTAACCACTCAGTCATTTTTCAGCCCACATGGAATAATTCTGGGAGCTTCTCGTAAAGCATTCTTTTTCCCCTTGATCCTTTAAGAATGTACCATTATTCAAGTGCAGGAAAACAGAACACTAATTATAGATAACACACAAGAATTATAAAAAATGCGTGTGCCTTTGTTGAACTAAACAGTCGTGCTTCAAAGCTCCATAGACACAAAATTTTACCTTCTTGAATTTTTTTTCAGGTATTTGTAGTTAACGAAGTCTTTATTTTCCTTCAAAAATATAAACTCTAGTGCTAGGACCATAGGACAAAAATTCAGAAGAACTGCCTGCTATTAGAGACAAATTAGCAATAGTTCTGTTCTTCACACAGATAAAACTCTGCTGTCTTCAGAATAAAGGCTATGCAAAAGAGTCATAACAAGCTTAGGTCTGTAGCATTTTGCAGCATATTGTTTATAGTTAGCTTATATGGATCTGGAGATAGTGGAAAAATGATGTAAAATAAGGCTCTTTTTGTATACAACTGTGCTGCCTGTATATGGTCCTGGGACAGCTGGTGAAAGGTTTCACCACCTAGTTGAAGAGATTTCTCCTCCTCTGTGTATGAGGGGCAGAGGCTGGCTGTTTCTGACACGACGTGAGACCTGCTGCAGTCTGGAGTTCCCTTTGCAGAGTGGGGAGCTGGGGTGCCCAGCAGCAGGCAGGCAAGAAGGAAGGGGAGCAAGGGTATCCTCATGGAGGGCTGATTTGGATTGGGAAAGCTGGAAGTGAAGGTGAATAGCAGGAGGAACGCAAAAATGATACCTTTTCTCCTTCCACCTTTGCCCATTGAGTGTCCTTTTCTCCACTGGCTATATGGAAGGGTGACACCCTCTGATAGCAGCTGCCAGTGAGGAACAGCCATGAAGGTGACCTGCTGCAGACCCAACATGTGTGGCGTTATATATAATGTGTCTTATGGCCATGTATCATGCTGTTGATCTTGTGTCCAGCTTCCTGCTGGGGCCAGGCATGGTGGTGTATTCAAGACAAAAATTATGCTAGTGTCTGGTGTGATCAAAAAAAAAGCAATTTGTTTAGGGGGTCTTGTGAGCTGCACAGTTGGTCTTGTGTGCTGCAGGATCCGATTTACCTGAAGTGGGAGATGATGCTGAGCTGAGCTCAACGGACCCACCCGTCTGCTCCAGCTGGATGGACTAGAGGTAGATTAATCTGCTGGGTATAGAAAGGTCTCCTGGTGGACTGAGATCAATTAGTACAAACCAGAACTCCAGAATAGTCTTTTTTAACATCCTTGGCTGGCACATCTAGAAGCTAACAAGTAGCTAGGATTTTCCTTTGAAAACTTTTGTTGTTAAATACTCGGAATTAAACCTATGAGACATTACTTCTTTCTCCTGAGTTCTTGACCATCTGCAGTCACACCAGACTTGTCTCTGACCTCTTGATGCTGTGTAGGTGCATGTGTGTACGCATGTGCGCATCCTGTGGGCATGTCTTGACTAAAATACTTGCTATTCTTCCAACTAGAGGAGGAAGAGGAGGAGGAAAGGTGAGTGTATATGATGTTCAGATTGGAATTTGGAGTATGTGGAATTTGCATATGGGAAACGTGCATTTTGCTGAAGATCTGTGTGGATGTCAGCACATGCCTGAAAATTATTTCTGTTAGTTTACAGGGTCCAAATATGACTAAACTTTACATAATTGGGTTTTTTCTCTTTTTTCCTTTTCTTTTAGTGGGTCTTTCCCCTTAATTTACCTTTTTCAAAATGAACCAATGCAGGACACAGATTTTTAATAAAGATGACAACACAGCCTTTTCCTAGGCACAGAATAGAGAATCACAGGTGAAGAGGAATGACCATCTTGGTGAGCATGGTCTGTGTTCTGGAAGATATCTGAAAGATCTAATGCATGGCTCTTGCTTTCAGTATCTCTGCAGATATTTTTCTATGTTTAAAAGGGCAAGACTTAATTTCAAAAAAACCCACTGATGAAGCTGGTTTATTTCATTTCCAGAACTTCCTGAGAGGCTAATAGGTAGAACTGAAATAGAAGAAGAATTCAGCTTTTGACATATGTCAACTTTTTTTCCTGTGAACTATGTGACCTTTTTAGCTCCTTTTGATGTCAAGAGAAATTTTTGGGTGTGCAGGCCTTTGAATTTTGTTATTAAAACATTTTCCAATCTCTGCTAATGAAGTGGTTTCATCCCATCTCCCTGGTTTGTTAAATTCTTTTGATTTAGAAACTAAGCAAACATGCTCTCTTCTTTGTGTGCAGGTGTTATTAATTACTTCATAGTATTATAGTAAGTGGCCTGTACAGTATGTGGTAAGTGTCTTGGTAATAGGACGTCTCGCTACTGTGTACTGTTAATAAATCTCTTGCTGGGAAGTTGGAAGAGGCCGCTGTGGTTTCTTGATCATAAGGATTCAGTTTGTAGGAAATTGATGTGAAAATTAGCGAAGTTCTGTTGTACTTTACTTATTGTTTATAAGGTGGAAGTGTTCATTAATGTGCTGATTAAATGCTGGTTGCAATTTAGATGACATCAGCTTTGTGATTTCTTTTCTTGAGGTTTAAAGTCAGTTATACTCACTATCCAGAAGATCCTTTCCAGCTGCAGTATTAAAAGTGTCACTCAGTTCTTACAATGTTTGCAGTGTTCTTTTTTCAGCTGCATTTGAAATGTATTTATGTACGATGAAACTTGTCAGATTCTTTTAAGTTTTAAATTCACACTTAATTACTGTAGAGCCTTTCTGTGTAGAGGAATGGTGGTGTGCAGTTTTGCCATTTTCACAGCATTTGCTGGTTGTCTGTACACCATGGACAGCATCACCACCCAGGCCATCCTCTTTCTTTTTTGTTTCCACCTGATAAAGAGCATTAGAAAATCAAGAAAAAGAACTAAATAAGTAAACACTTTGTTCTTATTACTACTTCTGTAAGCTTTGGTGGCAATTGCCAGTGGTGTATTAAGTCCTTGGAAGCAAAGTGTGTCTTATGCCTGGGGTAAGGTCACTCAAAAATCCGTTCAGTCTGCAGATCATCTGGAGCTCATGGAATGCCAAGGAGGCAAGACCACGTCTTTGGGACTGGTTATTAAGGTGTTGGTTGCTCCCTCCGGTAGGCATTCAGTTACTCAGCTGCTATCGTTGAACTCGCTGATACTGAAAAATATTTTTTTCTTGTGGTATTTTCGGGAGAGGCCTGACTTCAACAGCTGTCTCTGCAATCCCGTGTGGATTTTTTTTTGCTCTGGATCTCAATCTGGTAATGGCATTTTGCCTTATCTGGCCAATTTAGTTAACCAGATTGTTTTATACGTGCTGGTATGGTGCTTGATCTGGCTTTCAATTTGGCTTATTGCCCCAGCTTTGTATGCTTATTTATCATATATTGTTTCTGCAGATGTTTTCTTTCTTGTCACTGGTCATGCATGCTAGCTAAATTCTACTGAACAAAGTGGTAAATTAGTCTCATGAACTAATTTGTTGTACATATAACAAATGTATGTTCAGACTGGCTGTTTGTTTATATATGCAGCCACTCAGCAGAAATGTTGTCTGACCTGGGAACTATATTTTCTGAATGCTAACATTTTTTGTTCGTCTCTTGCCTTGGACATGAAGTACTGTGATGTTGCTCTTAGTGCTGCTTCTTGTGTATGACTGACAAAATTTTAGAAGTCGTTGTAATGTAGGATTACAGTCTAAAGAGTCGGGTTGCCCATTTCTTGCTCAGTTGGGAAAGCCATGAGTTTTTACAGGCAACTGTTCAGATGACTACAAATGGACGGGAGTGCTGGCTTCGTTTCAGCCTCTTTCTGGTGATAGATTTTTGTCCTACAGGTAAGTAAGTAAATGGTAATATCAGACTGGAGGCAGGTGATTATAAATTCTGAGGGGGAAAAAAGGCAAACTGAAGGATTGACACGTTTATTTCTTTGAATTTACAGAAAAGATTTGTAGTATTATTGAGTCATTAAAATAAGTATTAGATATTAGGCAATCACAGTACAATGCAGTCTAAAACCACAAGCAAAGGCATAATCCAGTGGGTGTTGACATTTTTTTCCATTATTAGCCAGACTTCACAGATAAGACTATCAGAAGGAGAACATTACAGGCAGAATGAAGTGAGTTTAAAAAAAGCCTTAAACATTCTCCTTGTTTACCTTTCAGAATATTCATGGGCTTGCTAAAGAGGCTGTGTTGTTTATTTTGGCTCAAGAACAAAATGTTGTGCATGATGTATGGTGGCAAACCGTTCTTATTTTCTCTGTAAGAGTTTTAATTCTTATCTGTGATCATGGACTGCATGAAAAATGTTTTCTTATGGGAGTTTTGACAGTAGTGGGGTTTTATTGTTGCTCCAAAGTTGAGTTAGAATTTTCCAAACTTAATGAAAACAATTTTCATTATACCAGCTTTTAAATGAAAATAACCAATAATTTATGGATGCTTGAAAAGGTAACAGGAATCTCATTTTTAAAGATGTGTACATAACTTCCTTATGAGCATGCACACTTTTATCTGTTCATGAAGCAACCAGTAACTTTCATACAGATGTCTAGACATGTGATCTGTAAATCGGGGCTTGTGAATCACGATAGTTGTGTGTGTGTGATGTATGTGAACGTCTCATATTAAAAAAAAAAGCGCAGGATTTTGTTTTATAATTCTGATTCAATTTCTGCTTTAACTTGAAAGCAGGTTAGAAGTAGAAGGAAGTGAGGCACTATCTGATGGAAATAAACATGTCTTGATGACTCAAGTATTGTTCCTGAACTCAGTGCATTGTGCAGGTTTGCAGAAGTACTTTCTGTGCCTGACGTGATGCACCTGCGTGGAGTACTGATCTACTGAGGGAGAATGGCTATGTGACTGTTGGCTGGCGGTATTCTTACTTTGCTCTTACAGTGTAACTAGGTGAAGACTGACGACTAGATAACCATATTCTGAAGTCCAAAGAAAGTACTTTTCCACCTTAAAAGTGGAGACATTTCATGAAGGCATCCCTTCAGCCATATACTTGGTATACGGTATACTTGGTATCAAGAGTGAAACCCATCATTTTACTCATTTATGTAGTTCTCTGAAAATGTTCCTGTTTCAGGATCACATTTATCACATTGCAATATTTGACAGGTAGGCATTATTTTCAGTATTTCCTGGACACACATGAAATTCCCCAGATAAAGATACAGGAATTGCAACTGCATTACATGCACTTAGTGAATAAGAAGCCATTTGTTAGAAGTTTGCATAAGCTCGTTTAGGCCTCATTAACTTGCATTATAAAGGCTGTTTAGTTCTGGGTTCATCTGTTAAACTTGTGGCTGCTGTATTGAGCGCAACTGCACTGAATGTATTTGGTTTTCTTTTGAAAGTTGTGGATAAACTGAAGCTTGAATACCAGTTAAGAACAACGTCTCCAGATGTAATTTAATTTCCTTAACCATTCAGGGAATTTGAGAGAAGACACAGCTGGGTATCGTCAGGAGAATGCTAGCAAGGGAAGTGTTGATAAGGTTGATAGCCTCTATAGAAACATATAATCTGAAAATTCTTGCAGACAAACCGTTGATACTACTACTGGGGATGAGGTCAATTAGACGATTCAGGTGCTGCAAGATCCTTTCTTATTCAGCATTGTACTGGGTTTGTGTGGCAAGGTTTTGGTAGCGGGGGGCTACAGGGTGGCTTCTGTGAGAAGCTGCTAGAAGCTTCCCCTATGTCCGATAGAGCCAATGCCAGCCGGCTCCAAGGAGGACCAGCTGCTGGCCAAGGCCAAGCCCATCAGCGACAGTGGTAGTGCCTCTGGGATAACATATTTAAGAAAAGGGAAGAACAACTGTGCAATGGTGTCTGGAGAAGAGAGGAGTGAGAATATATGAAACAACTTTGCAGACACCAAGGTCAAGAGCATTCAGCACAGAGGTTTTGCAGCTAGGGTGGGACTTCTCTCCTTCATGGGTTTGTAGGCACAGACTTTGGAAGCTGGCTGCATTGCCTTAGGCACACATTTTGTGTGAAAATGCAGCCAGGATGAAGAAGGAGGGGGAGGAGGTGCCTCAGGCACTGGAGCAGAGGTTCCCCAGCAGCCCCTGGTGAAGACCATGGTGAGGCAGGCTGTCCCCCTGCAGCCCATGGAGGTCCACGGTGGAGCAGGTGGATGTCTGAAGGAGGCTGTGACCCTGTGGGAAGCCCATGCTGGATCAGGTTCCTGGCAGGACCTGTGGACCTATGGAGAGAGGAGCCCACGCTGGAGCAGGTTTGCTGGCCGGACTTGTGACCCTGTGGGGGACCCACACTGGAGAAGTTCATGGAGAACTGTCTCCCATGGGAGGGACCCCATGCTGGAGCAGGGGAATTGTGTGAGGAGGAAAGAGTGATAGAAACAACATGTGATGAACTGACTGCAAGCCCTGTTCCCCATTCCCTGTGCCACTGGAGGGGAGGAGGTAGAGGAAATCGGGAGTGAGATTGAGCCTGGGAAGAAGAGGGGGGTGGGGGGGAAGGTGTTTTTTAAGATTTCGTTTTATTTCTCATTATCCTATTCTGATTGGTAATAAATTAAACTAATTTCCTCAAGTCGAGTCTGTTTTGCCCATGACAGTAATCAGTGAATGACCTCTCCCTGTCCTTATCTCTACCCATGAGCCTTTTGTTATATTTTGTCTCCCCTGTCCAGCTGAGGAAGGGGAGCGATAGAGCGGCTTTGGTGCGCATCTGGCATCCAGCCAGGGTCAACCCACCACAAGTACCTTCCTACTAGAACGCAGGTCAGGCCTTCCTTAAGAGAAAGGTCCTGGGCAGAAGTTAAGGAGCTAATGTAAGGCTTGGGAACATAAGCCCTTCATCTGGTTTGAAATGTCAGCAGCAACCTTCAAAGCTTCTGTACAGGTTGGCTGCGGAAGATGGCTCGCGGTCCAAGTGAATTTGTTCTGGTGCGTGACTGTTGGTGGTTTTTGCCTCCGTGGCATTCAGAATGGCATTTGAAGCCCTGCATGGGATGACAGTTCTGTGGAGGTTGCATTTGTTGCTGTAATCATGAAGATGAGTTAGCAAGTTTTGTGGTCTTTGCTGCGGCACATGCTGGCCCTACTTACAGAAGTTTGCTTCTAGTGATAATTTCAGTTAAGCAGGGAGTGATGGAATGTTTAAAGGCAAAGTAAGGGTGTATTGGCTCTGGGAAAGCATACTTTAAAGACTCGTCATCTTCCGGTAGAGGCTGTACTTGTTTAATTATTTTCTGTAAAGGTTCCCAGCTGAATGTGACAATCAGGCGTGTCATGATTGGAAGCAGATTTCTTTTAGTATTTTAAAATATTCGGGTGGCTCAGTGAGCTACCACATCTCCCTCTTCTGCTTCCCGACAGAAAGACGTTCCTCCGTAGACTAACGAGGTGGGTGTTGTGAATATCAGGTCTGGCGCGGTAAGAAAATGGGAGTTGGACTTCTAAGAAGGTATGCTGAAACAGCAAGCACATCTAGCAAGAAGAGGTCCTAGATGAGCGTGTTCAGTGTGCATATGCCTTCCAACTGCTCATTAGGAAATGCTGAAGGCATGGGAAAGTCCTAAACTCTGGTCTGAATCACTCTCGTCAGGGCTTTGGCAAAGAGTCTCTACGTTTGGACTCAGTCTCTCCCAATGGTAGGAATTTGTGCTTTTCTTTTCAAAAGGGCATAACAAGAGCTGCTTTCTTTTAAAATTTTGATTTTAGATTAAAAAAAAGTAGTGGCTACAGGAGGAGTTTTTGTCATCCTTCTCTGGATTCAGGTTCAGTTCAGGAATCTAACCTACAACATTGGAGATAATGTACTCACTAGCAGCCTATAGAATATTTGAGACTATTCTAGCTTAACCCTGTCAGACCTGTGCAAAATACCATGGTCGTTGTGGAAAACACCCATCAAGATTTGCTGTGCCACATGGTGAGCGTATCTCTATTCAGTGGTTATTCAGTGCTCTATTCAATGCCTATATATTCCCCTAAAGAGTTGAAGAAGTTTTGATCTGAGACAGTTTCTTTAATTTACATTAACAGTCAGTGGGCAGTGTATGGAAATATGCTGGTGAAAAGAATCATAATCCAGGATTCCTTTTCCTCTTTCCCCCTTATACCTTTCAGATTAATGCCTTTACTTTTCATTTTAATCCAAGGAAAATTTCAAGTTTTGTGGTGCATGATGGCAAAGTTACACTGGTGAAATGGAGAGTAGTGCCTGGTAGCTAGAGCAGTGAAATGAGAAGTTGTGGGCTTTGCTTCCCCGTAGCTGGAGAGGAAAGTGATCTCTGGGCTCCAGAAAAAAAGATGATGTATGAGACATGATAATTTTCTTAAATGTTCCTCATTTATGCTAATTCTGTATTTTATTTGCCTGACATATTTTTTTATTTTCATTGAATATGGTTGCAGTTGTCATCTTGGAATAACTTCTGTGAGTTTTCTACAATTATCTCGATGTATTGAGCATTTTGGTTCTGTGATTGTGATACAACAGGAAATGGAATCAATTATTTATGTTTTTTTAATTCATGTTTTGCATGTAAACTTTTAGGTTATCCTGTTTATAGTGCTCTAAAGATGCAGCCAGGGTGATTTTTGGCCCTGTCATTCTGCAGACTTTTGTGGAAACATGCCCACTTACCCCATGGCTGAAATTTGGCTCAGAACTTGTTGGCTGCAGACAGTTGCTAAGTGAAACACAGGAGGTGAATCAGATATCCAACAGCTCCTAGCTTTATAGCTAGAATTACTAAAAAGTTTTTTGCTTTGTTTTCTAAGCCCATAAAAGCCCATAGGAAAAGACGTTTGGAATTTGTAAACAATGCTGTGTTTTCAAACAAGGCAGAATTTTAATAGAATGATATAGGAAAACTCCCTTTCTTACATCTTAAATTGATACAACCTGTTCAGACCCAGTAAGACGTCTGAAATTTGCAGATCCACGTGCACAGTTCTTAGCAAATCGCATTGTCAACCATCCTGTTTTCAGGCTCCAGACCGTACAATTAGTGAGTGTTACCAAGCTGTACTGTAGTGCTGTAATTAGTTTTATGTTTTCTCCCTAGAGAGAAAAAGCAAAACCAGGGAAGCCAAGAACCTTGGACTGTATTGAAACCTTGTGTGAGGCAAGCAGGCTGGATTTGGGTCACTGTATCTTATGAATTACAGGGGGTATTTTGTAAATCAGTGGTTCTGGTAGTCTGCCTTTACATGGTTCAGTTTGATAGAAGGTTGCTGGCTCAGTATTAACTTAATCATTCTAGGTCTGATATATTTATTAAAAAGGTAATGAAGAATTTCAGGTAAGGATTAAAGTGACCTTATTAAAACTCAGATGCAGTTGGCTAGTTTTGAGAAAAAAATTGTCAATTTTTTCTTGGTCACTGCTTGTTCTTATCACAGCACAGGTTGACTGGCAAAAATGTGCCAAGCAAAAAAGAGATGTCATGTGCTATATTGAAAAGCATTTAGTGACACTGCATCATGGCTAGACTCCTGAGAGTTTGTTGACAGGCCGATGAAAGTCAGGGGCTTAGCATGCAAAGGATAGCATAAATGAATGTGATATTGGATTTATGGTGTTCTCTCAGGTGCTCATTTCTTCTTCCTGTCATTTCTTAGGTATTAGTGAGGCTAATTGACCTTATTGAGAGAATTTTTTGGTGAAGGTTTTTGAGCAGCTGAACAAATTCCAGAACTGAACAGATGAAAGTTGAAGCTGAAAAAGCCAGTCTGGAAATAATTTTGTCAAAATTTTTGTAACTGTGAAGATATTTAAACAGTGAAACAACATCTTGGGTGTAATGGTGGATTACTTTCTCTTTGCTTAAGACCACCTTCTTCTATAAGTTGCTTTAGTATATTGGCTAGAGCATTAGCTTGGTGCTGAGAGTTGAGACTATAGAGTTTGTATTAATACTCAGTTATTTCTTAATTTGGTCATATCCTTCCTTTGACATATAGTGACAGTCTAGCTCTACCAAAGCCAGTGTAAGTTTTTTGTAGAAAGTAGTAAGTAGCAGCATGAAGACTTTGAAAGCCCTCTAGGAATTTAGGCACATTCTTTTTATTAATTTCCATTGAAATTGTGTAGCCAAATGCTGTAGTAACCTTTGAAAATTTCATCCGAAGTGTTTGGATGCACAGTGAAGATATGAGTCATTCCCTAGAGATGCTTGACAGTTCCACTGTCTGATGGCCTCTGGCCATCGATTTGCACTAATGATGATCTGTGAAGGTAAATAGCCACCGCTCCCCCCTCCTTCCCCTGCACCCCCCTCGCTTAAAGTGGGGTTTGTTTCTTCTAAAGCATGAGATGATATTTGGAGAGACTCAGCTGACATAAATGAGTTGCTCCTGGTTGTTTCTGTTGTGTCCAGTTGTGCTGGGGTGAGGGAAGTGACTGCTTATTCTGATGCAGAGCTGCCTATTCCCAGGAATGAAGTGTTACCAATTTGAATATGAGAACAGATAGTCTGTATGTGGTGAAATAACATAGCTGTTATATACCCATGTATAATGGAACACATGGATTTTAGTGTACGCTTTTATCTGTTGAACTGCGTAACTTTCTACATTACAGTTTAAAATTCTCAGTAGGAGGTTCTGTCCTCCTGTTTTTGTAGAGATTGAAAAGCTTTGGCTAGATTATTGAGAAGAAAGGGGACTTGAGAAAATGAAATGAAACAGAGTGGTCTTATGAGGATCATTTAGAAGCTCTCTTTTCTCTGTCCCGTCAGAACAGGAGAGCACTCAATGAATTTGAAAATCACAGACAAATTTCAGAACTGGAAAAAGGGAATGGCTCTTGTATATGGCCTGGAGAGTACACCTGTGAAACTCATTGCTGCAGAAGGCTATTAAGACCAAGAATAAAGCAAACTTAAAAAAGAAATCGGATACTAGCAGGGTTATTATTGATATCCAGAATTACCATAATTAATGCTATCAAAGTTTGAAAGAGATACTGTGTTTCGAGCTTTGGGACACAGGGTAATCTGTCTAACAGATACCAAGATGAGACTTGCGGAAAGATGATGTCATGTCTACCTTGCATGGGCTCTATGCTACAGTCTAAACTTACTATGTTGGCAGTATACAAAAGTATTGGAACCTGTTGTCTGATTGCTTGTATTAATTACTGTATATAAAGTCCTTTAAAATGCACATCCATATCATCAGTAGTGATAGTCATCTAAACCACTGTATTTAACCAAATTAAGTCAGGAGTAAATGCAGCATGGTTGGATATCTTTGTAATTGTGTAGGTGTCAACATGCTGCTGACTTGTATAAATGGTCTCACACTACACTGAGCATACATACTGAGCATGTGTGTCTGTTAGGGTGCATTGTGGTTTTTTAAATACAGTTATTTTTCTGGACAGGTTTTGCTGCTTAGTCTTACTGCTTTATTGGTAAGTCTGGTGTATCACATTTTCTTGATACGAGGTCTTAATGCTGCTGTCTGCTTTTTCCAAACAGAGCCACTTCTGAACTAGTGTGTATTCTGCTGTGGAGCAGTCTGGGTGCCACTGGAAATAAAAGCCAAAATGACCTTGCAGCTAAAGTTCGCTAACTCAAGATACCTAACCACAAAAAATGAATCCCAAGGCAATTCTTGTATGTGTTTCCCACCCACCTCTTATGAATAGGAAAGGGAGTAAAAAAACCCCCACACAATAATGTGATTAGTCTAGTCTGGTCTAGTCTACTCTAGTCTAGTCTATTCACACTTTTTTTGCTGCAGTGTTTTTTGTCGGGTCTTGCAACTGGTTTTTAGTGTAACTCTAGGAAACTATAGAATAATAAGCATTATTATTTTATAACCTTCTGGCAGGATACAAACATGATGTAGCTGTTTCCCTCAGAGATATAACACCAACATGACCTGTGCAGACTTTTGCAAATAAACAGAGCCAGATCTAATTCTGGGTGGGAACCAGAACCAGTACCAAAGGAATTAAACTTCAATTGCTTATCCCGTAAATAAACATGCTGCGGGAATAAGTTGTTTCAGAACTTAACAGCTATTAAATAAGGGCTCTAAGGGACTGAAGTTGTTTTTATTTTTGCTTACATGAGAGGTTTCATCTGAAATGATGTGTTAGTAGGAACTGTGCAGGCTTGCACACTGAAATGCTAATCTGTCATGTAGACCTTGTCCCAGATGCTAGGGCCAGGAAGAAGGGGGGAGCTTTAATCTCTTCGCACGCTCAGGTCTGGCCAGAGTAGTTGGAATGATTTTCAGAGGTGGTGTGGAAGTGTAACTTTATAAACCAAATGATCTCATTACTTCTCTCCTTGTTCCCTAACCAGCATAATTAATATCCAAATGTTCCCTAAGATTAGTTTTATTTCCTGCCCAGCCAGTTGACAGACACTGCTGAGATTTGAATTCACAGCAGGCGAGAGCAGATGGCTACCTTCGCTAACAGATTACTGCATCAAGGCGTACAAACTGTCCAGCTCTGTCTCAATAAACTTCAACATATGATTTATAAAGTGAACATAATAGAAGAAATCCATGATGCCTATAACAGGAATCGTATTACAGCACTACTTAAAGCACTGGGAGAATTGCCTAAGCGGTTACTGTATACTTGTGCTGATCTTCCAATCTTATTAGGCAAGAAAGCATTGCCTGGAAAATTATGTGTCTTCTTTTTGGTATTACTTCCTCTCATTTAATTTTTATTGAACTAATTAAACGTAAAGGGGGATTTTCAATACATACAGCTTCTATTGACATTCTAGCAAACATATTAATGTGTTCACACTGATTTTATGGTTAATTGTTTGTATGGGACTTTTTACAGAAGCAAAAAAGTCTCTGCTAAGCTTCTGTACTTGCAAGTTGATGATGAAACTACTGTACTTTAAAAAACAAAACAAAACAAAAAAGAGAACCATTGTTTCAGAAAAAGAAAAGTCATCGCAAGATCATGCATACGTATCAAGCACAGCAGATAAGCTTGATTATTTGAGATGATAAGTTGCAAGTAAAACTTGCCTGGAACAGTTGATGAGAAATGCCTCCTAAAGGAGGCCAAGGCTTTTTGCAGAGTGTAGCAGCTCCAAATGATGGCACAGTATCTTTTAAGAAAGCTATGATATTTCTAGCATGTTGCATAATTATTTGCTATGTAAATAAATATGAAGTATGAGGTCCTCTTTGCCTAAAGTCTATTGCTATTGCTGGCATTATTTTTGAAGAGTGTCAGTGTATAATTCTTTCTGGTTTTGTAAGCATTCACCATATATTTACTCTTCGGGAAGTTCCATTGCTTTGGGTGCTGAAGAATGAGATACAGAGTAATTTATAGCTCTGTGAGATGGAGAGGGAGTCCTTATTCTTGCAAAATCTGGGCTTGTTTCCTGGTGAGTGGTACCATCTTACTGCTTTTCTGCTTTCCTGAGGGCAATAGCTAAGTCTGCTGTAGTGCCTTGGATAGCAGTTCTGTGCAGTTGCTAACCCTCTCTTCTGTCCTTTCTCTCCTCTAGTTTGATCTGTTCAGTGCTCCGTTTCCCTCACTTTGTACTTAAGATCTAGGTTTTGCCCTGCTCTCTGTGAGCTGTGTCTCTGTATGAGAGGGAGGGCTGCAATCTCTTGTGTGATACTGGGAGCTAATGGGTTTTTCCTGCTAGTGTTGTGGAGAACAGGGGGAATACCACAATGTCAGTTCATGGAAAATAGAGTTTGCTTTGCAGCTGTTACAAAAAGACAGATTAAATTTCCTGTTTTAAAGAATAAGGGAAGGGGTTTTTTTCATTTCAAAGCTAAAAACTGAAGTTAGGATAACTTCTGTTTTCCCACCTGAAACATTTCCCTATATAATTAGCTTAATGTATTTCCACATGCAGTAATGTTTTCTTAGGATGTGAAGCGGAGGAGGCACAGAAAAATGTTATGCAGCAGCTTAAAGATTGTAGTTATGTGTTTCCAAAGATGCTATTTGTACTCCCTGACTGAATAGTAACTGACCACAGTGAATATCTGATTTAGCAGTGTTTTTACTTGCATTTATACAGCTTGGTTAGAATTGAGCGGTGTCTGTTTCTGTCAAATACAAATGCATGTGGTTTTTTTTTGTTGTTTCTATTGTAGACTTGCCCTCAGCAAACTTAAGCAATTACAACATCACTGTGGTGGAAGGAAAGAGTATCACATTGTACTGTGATACTACTGGCGGGCCACCTCCTAATGTGTCCTGGGTCCTCACTAATCTTGTTTCAAACCATGAGGTAAGTTTCATATTCAAATACGTGACAATTCAGAGACAGGAGATACTTGTTGATGGATTGAATGAAGGTTCATGTTCAGCTTTAGTTAACTTTTTACTAAAAAGATGAAATAGAAAATTAATGTTGGGTTTACATTTATTTTCCAGTTACTTTCAAGCCAGTGTGACTGCCACAGTGCTTTTGGAGAATGGCAGACATTTGGTCCTCGAGACCCTGCTTTGCACTCTGGTTTTTGGATGTTCACTTGTAAATGAGAGTACTGTAAATTTTTGGAAGTAATATGTGGTGAATCGGGATACTGAAACGCAAGGCCTTTCTTACTATCACTGATACCTGCATACAGAGAATAAATCTAATTTCCCCTAATCATGAAAAAAGCTTTGTGTCTCTAATTTTATTTTATTTTCATGCCAAAAGCTTGGTATGCTGGACTTCGGTTGTAAATATTTTGTGGCTTGTTTAATTTTCTTTCAACAAACAAAGCAACAACAGCAAGCCTTCGAAATTGAAGTGAAGGTTTTACTAAAAAGAATGGCAGGTTTTTTTAATGAAGTATGAAGGTGTTTCCTCAATAAAATCATCTAGGCAGGGGAATTTTGTTTTCTGACATCTTTGTATTCGGTGTCCCGACTTTAGACTGTGTGCACACTGGAGATAGAATGATTAAGTTCTTTCTGATGGAAGTGTTGATAAGGAGAGGCATATAAGCAGATCTTCAACATGCAGCTGCTGACCTCTTAAATTGCCATTATTAATCAGTGGCAAGACCCCCTGTTATTTACAATTTTATGGCATTGACTTTCCTACATTCATGATGGTGCAGACTGCCTAAAGCTTCCTGGTCTGTACAAAGTGCGGGATGTGTACTTCCAAAACTGTTTCTGCAATGCGGAAGAGACAGGACCTCCGGGGTGTCATAGTCTTTATACTTTGTTCCTTGAGGTCATTATATGGGCTTGTATAGAATTCGACTAGCCTGTCTTTCAGCTCTCATAAGTAAGAGCTCTGCAGAGCTCTAGTTTTATTTTTAAAATTTTCTCTGATCTGTAAAACTACCCAAAAGGCATCAGTCGTCATCAAGAACAAGAAATTAAAACAGTTTGGGGAACCTATGCCAAGTTGTGCTCCTTCTTTTTCTTCTCTTTTTTTTTTTTTTAGTTATGAGCCAAAACAAATGTGGGATGCTGTTCAAAAAATGAGATCACCTCATTTTTTAACCCTCCTATCTTTGAAATGCCATGGTCAGTTTGCTTCAAGCTTTCCAGAAATATTCTGTCATGGCACAACCTCATCTTGAGATTTCAGAGGGGCTCATAATATAGGCTAGCTACAATCTTAGCCATGGAGCACAGTAGTATTTTCAGTAGCAGAAGAATGAGTGCCTTTTAAACCTCTTCTGCCATTCACAACTATCCTTCCCTTTTCTGTTAGTGTTGTTTTTGGTTTGCTTTCTCTCACTTCCATATCTCAGTTTCTGCCTCCCTTTTCTTCACCTCATATGCTGCTTTTGCCTGTTTTATCTCTTTTTCCTGTTTTACAGAGACGTTAACAGAAGTTAGAACTAAACTCCAGTCCTGCAAAGCTAACTGTATGCTCTCAGTTTCTGTGTGGATGTATAATCCGATCGATGTTGGTTAGATTTTTCTTGCTCTAGATTTCAGCCCTGAGCCTGTGATTGAATCCCTCTGCTTTCAGTCCAGCTTTGAGCACCGCTCACCTCTGAGAGTTGCACATAGAGAAATGTTTAATGGGGTGTTTGCGTTTCCCCTCACCTCCCATAGTGTCACACTGAAATGAAAGGGACATTTAACTTAAGTGGAGTTAAAGTGTCATCTCAAGGTTCAAAATTCTGGTCCCACAGGACTGTATGCAGGAGTGTTCCCGCATGTCCCCACTGACTGCCACTGAAAATCACTGTGGTTTTAAAGATGCCGTGTGTTATCTGTGTTCTGTACAGCTCTGAAGTGAATGTGTACAGTAAGAAAAGTACCTCAAAAGTAGTTTTTAAAAATTATCCTAATTGTTGTTTCTTTTCTGAGTGTGTTTTGGTTCCTTTCCTTTTTAAGAAAATAGTCTTGAGTTTTATGAAAAATTCAAGCGTGGAAATAGTAATTATTTAGAGATCATACGAAGGACCTGATTTAAGAAAACTAGCTTTGCTAGATTTTTTTGTAGGTCAGCCCTATTTACTTTATTCAGTGTTGCATAGCTGCATATTCAATG
The DNA here is from genome assembly GCF_030936135.1 of Gavia stellata. Lineage (NCBI taxonomy): Eukaryota > Metazoa > Chordata > Aves > Gaviiformes > Gaviidae > Gavia > Gavia stellata. The sequence continues at coordinate 45,565,811 of NC_082637.1, forward strand.
TGGTATTTAAGGCTGTAAATGGGCACTGAGCTTTCTAAGAATCATAAGACTCAAAATTTCTAAGAATCATAATTCTTACCTTAATTAGCCTGTGCTTAAACACATAAAACAGTACTTCGGCAGTAGCTTAGGTAGTAGAAGGTATGTAATTTCTTGTGGAACGTTCCATGAGAAGAGGAGGAGGGGGAAGACACATTGTTGTCAAGGTATGGTAGAGCTCTGAAGGCAGCAGGGGAAGAGTTGTCAAGTGTTAAAGTGTAAAGGAAAGAGACAAAAGGAATAATAAAGCAAAGGTTGAACAGAATATAAGAGGGAATAAAAAGTTCAAGGGAAGCAGAGATAGACCATAGAAATCAGTCATGAAGTGGAAGAGAGGGATGAGCAAGAGTATGGGTAGACAAAAAAACATTTGTGTAGAAGGGAAGAAGTGTTTAAAAAACAGGCGGAAACTGAAAGTGACAGGACAGAAAAATGATTGAGTGCAGTGTTTGTAGCAGCACTCTTGGAGCTTTGAATCCACTGCCACTGATGGTTACAATTGGTTCTGTAGGTGTTTTGTGCCTGTTTGGATAAGACACTAAAGTAAGGCTTTGATTAGTTGTGGACTGATACAGCTAAAAGGAAGGGAAAATGAAAAATGCCATTCAGCTGTGGCCAATGATTCCCTCCCTCTCCCTTGTTCTTTATGCTGCGGTTGACACATACATGTTTTTTTGGTTGCTTGTAGAGTGACACAAGTAAGAACCCTGCCTCGCTAACTATAAAGAACGTGTCATCCATGGACAGCGGACTGTGGATTTCCTGCGTAGCAGAGAACATTGTGGGAGAGGACCAAGCCTCTGCTGAGCTCACGGTATTCTGTACGTACGCAGGCCTCCATGCAGCTCCTGAGGCCAAACTGCATTGGCAGCAACTGTTTTGGGTATAAATATTTTTGGGCACGCAGCTTGTTGAAACAAAAACCCTTAAGGCATGTGAACTATCTACTGCAGTTAATGCTAGGAGTAGCCCAACTAGCAGTTGTTGTATTTATCTTTTTCAGCCCTGCATTCTGCAAAAAATATATTTCTAAATGTTTTATCTTCCAGTTAGAATGATCTGTAAGTAAAGGTCTGAAACCCGAAATACTCAATGGCACTGTCGGTGTGGGAAGGTTTGTAATGGTGTGCATGTACATACACACTGCCTTAGGAATTAAGAAGTGTGAACGCATCAAAAGGCTCGTAGAATTAATTATAAGAGACTACAAATGTTTAAGTTCTTATTATCCAAAGCAACAACTGCTTTGTTCAAAAAATAACACACTTGCAACATTCGTACTGCCAGATGTAAATTTATTTGTCATAGCTTTGAATAATATACTTACTTGTCAGGGCCAAGGAAGGGGGAAGGGGCATGTAGTGTAGAGGCACTGGCTTCTTAGAGCTACGCTCCAGCCTGAAGTAATTTTATATGAACTAGACAGCATGTTTTCACAAGTTGCAACCTTCTGTTTAATTGAAGATGGGAATGGAACGCTTTGTAGATGGCAAACTTTGTTTAGCATGTGCTCATGACAGAGTAAACTAGAAAAATCACTGTACATGTAGGTTTGTAGGTTGAAATTGGATATGTAATAGCTATGGGAAGGGACATAACACTAGAAATGTTTGAACAGTGTAAATGAGATACTGAGCTTGGTGCTGTTATGAGTGATAAGAGGGAGTATAACTAGATGAAATTGGATGCAGTTAAGAATAAATATCAAGGAACATTTCCCAATAGTGAAATAATGGGCAAGGTGTTGGAATAATCTTCTCAGGGAAACAGAACAAGTCTGTAAACTTGAGGCATTTAGCAGGTTTGAACAAAGAATGAGAAAATGTATAGTAGAAAATCGTTATTCCCTGACAGAAGAATCCAGAGAATTAAGTCATCTGTTCTGGCTTTGATTCTGTGAAGAAAATAATCTGAAAGTTTGGATTTCTAGCTGAATGTATTTCCAGTACTACTTGCTTTTGGCCAACTTTTAAATATTTTCAATACTGTTGTGTTCCTTCAGCACGCCTCTGCACCATTTTTTCAGCAGAGTAAAGCTAAGATGTCTCTCTCCCCCTTCTCAGTGATCCAGTAACTGAACTTCCCACACCTTACAGGTTTTAAGTGATTTAACAGGTGTTCAGTCTTTGTCTGAAACTAGTTTGTTTTGTTCATTTCTTTAAGAACGGCTTCATTTCAGTTGTGAGCATAGTACCCTAGGCAGAACAGGTGGTTTCTTGTGTGAGTATCCTCCAAATAGGTATCACTCCTACTAATAACATACTTTCATACTGATGAATGAAAAATACTTCCCTGATAACTCTGGGGGGAGGGAAGGAAGGGAGGAAAGACACATTCAGAATATTCTGATGTTCTTCACTCTTTTTTCCAATATAGTTGCACCAAATATCACATTTATTGAATCTCCAACCCCGGACCACCACTGGTGTATTCCATTCACTGTGAAAGGGAACCCTAAGCCCACACTGCAGTGGTTCTATGAAGGGGCTATATTGAATGAGTCTGAATACATCTGTACTAAAATACATGTTATCAATCAAAGCGAATACCATGGCTGCCTTCAGCTGGACAATCCTACCCACCTGAATAATGGTGCTTATACCTTACTGGCAAAGAATGAGTATGGAGAGGATGAAAAACGGGTGGATGCTCATTTCATGTCGGTGCCTGGAGATGGTGAGTATAATTTTTTTTTTATGTTAGCAATTGCAAATTGATGAGACTGTGGAGACAGTGCTCCTGGCCAGTTTAACTACAGTTTAACTGTTTTGGAGGTAGCTTTTTATATGCTTTTTTTTTTCCTCTCTGAATGAATGTCTTCAAGATTAGTTGTAAAATAATGTTTTTCTTGAGCATTTTCTTCTTGTTTATTGCTTCTCAAGGGAGGCCATGCTAGCGCTCTGTAAACCATCCTCAGAGCCAGCTAAGGCTAGTAAAAGGCTGCTGTTTCTGAAATGTTTTCTGAAGCCTCAGTTCTGATCTTGGAAAGCACTGAGTGCCAGGTCATCCACTCTCTACGTTTCCTGCACTGCATATGAATGCAACTAGGCAGTGTATCCAAGGATGCCGGGCATGCCTGTGTAGCATCTAGTGCATTGTTGCAAAATCAGTAGTGTAGTCCAGTGAGTTAATCATAATACGTTGTTTAGGACACCAGAGGGAGCTGGAGAGAAAACAAGTAACCCAGAGGCAGGATAGACAAGGTCTCAGGTCCTCACAGGCGTTTCAATGTCCAATTCCCATTCGTTTCGGTGGAGGTTGGGCACCTACATGCCTAGGAATTTCCGTGGTCAAGATAGTTGCCATTAAATATACGCATCTTCAGTTGCTTTAAAGGCTCTGCCTCAGCCCTCCCAAATGCTATGTCAGTAGGCTTAAGGTGGACTAACTCATTGAACTGCAGGGACTACTGTAAGTGATTGATGTTCACCGTGGTTTGATCTTTTCCCACATCTTCAAACCCATATGTGAAGTGACTGTAAGAGTAAGAAGGCATACATGTAAGCATATTGCTGTATGTGGAAAAAACTCTGAGTGGACCTGGCACAGCTGGAGTGGAAAGAAAGGCGTGTTTTTGTGCAAATAATTGCATGGTCGTATCTGAAAATATGAGCATGTGTGGAGCTTTTGCTTTTTAGCCATGGGATATAAATAGCCGCCTTCTTTTTTGAAACAGCAATGTACAGTGCTAATGTTATCTGGCAGAAAAAAAGTGAATATTTAAAATCTTTCTCCTACATTGCAGGCTACAGACAGTAAAAATATGGTCTGTATTTAATGTTTTTTCCCTGTCAGCTCAGTCTGCTGTAGGGAGAGAGATGGCAGGTCTTTTGCTTTCCCATCCTTAGAAGGAGAAGGTGAAAAGCTGATGCAACCGGGCTTTATTTACTTCTGCTGTCCTTAGTCCTCCTCTCCTCCTTTTTCTCTGGACTTCTTCCTTAAATAGACTCATTACAGAAACATGCCATGGTTTCAGCTACTGGCATCCTCTAATACTGCATTATAACAGTTCAGTAAAACAGTTCACCTCATAGATGTTCTGTGTACAATGGAAGTTCTCTTACACCCTAATTAATGTGAACCTGGCTTCGTTTTTTTAACAGAATAACAGTTCCTCTGATACATTAGGTGAATTTATCATTTTTGGTCTTTGATCCAAATCCCTTTTACTATTCTGTTTTTCCTTTATGCTTCTCCCCTGTACATTGAAAATTTCCCAGTTGTTGCCTTTTAAATCAGTAAATGGAACTGTAGGTATCCTCCAAATTAGAAAGACAGCATTATTTATTTGTTCCATCCTCTTTATAATCATAAGGAATGTAACTCTTCCAAGATAATCTGTGCTGTTTTCTTTAAGCATTTCCCATGCTCTGTGGTAGATTAAGCTTCACAAAAAGAGTATAGAGGACACTGGACTATGTATAGACAGAATGTAACTGCATTAGAAATCAGTTCATGCATAGTGGATGGCACCAAACTGGTCTTAAAAATTAACAACAGGGGAAATGGCTTATCTACTTAGCCTCCTCAATATAGGGGTTTTTTTTTCCTGTAAGAATAATGGCATTGAGCTCTAGAAAATGCCACAACATTGTTGTCTCCTCCACTGAAGCGGGTATAAAAGCAAGTGTTAAAAAACTAGAATCTTCTATGCATTGTATTACAATTTTTGTTTTAAACTATTGCTATTTAAAGAACTGTCAGGCTTTTTCAAACCCTTAAAAGGCTTTTTCAATGCTGTTGTTACTGTGTAGTTTCTTCTTTTGGCCCACGTATTGTACAATGAAGCATAAAGATTAAGGCCCACGCCCTGGTATTATGTTCATTTCCGTGTCTTCATGACTGAATTAAATACCAGCCCTGATATTTCATCGGGTGGGGTATACTCACTGAGCTTTAAACTGAATCTCTGGTTATTGCATCACTTACGGGCAAATGCTCTGAAGGTAAAAACAAAAGAAAATTAAACACACCCCCCATAATCCATATGTCTGTCTAAATTAAATACAACTAAGTCTGAAGCATGTTCTATCATCAGCAGTGTAATACTCCACTTTCAAAGTTGCATCAAACATGATGAAGACATGATTTGTGCTAAGATGCTCTCAACTTCCAGCATGCTACTTACAGAAGATTTTTCACTGGACTGAGGATGCAGGCATAAAGGAGAGGAAAACATATACTGCAGTGGGATTGGATTGAGTTAATGATAACACAGTTAATGTTGTAAATGAATACTTTGTTTTAAACATGAAGGCCTGGAAGAATAATTTCATATTCTATTAGCTAGATTTTTAACTAGCTTTAATCTGCTAAAGTTGTTGGATACCCGTGAAGCTGTTCTTGCTGAGGATGACTTGATTATTTGAGACTACACTGCAGCAAACAGTAAGCAAGAAATGTCCGTGTTTTAATCTGGAGGCTGTTTTCATAGCTGATCCAAAACAGCTAATGAATGTGGGAGAGATTTTTACCAATAATAAGTATTTTTAATTAAGCGTATTCATCTACCAGCTCTCTACTGAGAGAATTCAGCGGAAAGAATCCAAGTCACATAGTATGTTGTCAAAGTAAAAGAATATGTTAAATATGCCTTAGAAATAGCGTCTTGCTTCACAGAATCACAGAATCAATAAGGGTGGAAAAGACCCGTAAGATCATCGAGTCCAACCATGAACCCAGCACCACCATGCCCATTAAACCATGTCCCACAGTGCCTCGTCCACACGTTCCTTTAACACCTCCAGGGATGGTGACTCCACCACTTCCCTGGGCAGCTTATTCCACTGTCTCACCACTCTCTCAGTAAAGAAATTTTTCCAAATATCCAGCCTGAACCTCCCCTGGCACAACTTGAGGCCATTTCCTCTTGTCCTGTCACTAGTCACTTGGGAGAAGAGACCAGCACCCACTTCTCTGCAATCTCCTTTCAGGCTTGTGCAGCATAACAACATGGGACTGTTTTGCAGAAGTGTGTTTTTGGATTGAGTCTTTTGCTGCTTGTTTATTTTTAAAATGTCAACTTTATAAAGAAAGAAGCAGGCAAACCAAGTGTAGTTGATGTAGTTTATAAAGATGAGTGAATAGGAAAAGTCTCTTCATAGTTCATTTACACAACAGCCTGTTCTAACGGACCAAAACAACAATGCTGTTCCGTGTTTGCCTTAAAAATAATTGTGTGTAAATGTGCAAAATTACTCTGGTGAAGTTTAATCTTGAGATAGCTTCAACTGATGTTTTGATGATTGAGTAGATATGTTTTGATGATTGAGTAGATACGGTTTTTATGCAGGGAATACTAAATAGACATTTTGGTTTCACCCAGCATCTTGATTTTTGCAACTTCATTTGAAGTGAAGTATTTAGTTATATACAAGGTATTTGAATGGAGTTGATGACTTCCTAGTTTATATCCTTGGCAGGAGGTAGGGGTTAAACCTATCTGATTACTTTATCCCAATTCCAGTAAACAGTAACAAAAATGTTGCCATTTAACTCAGGATAAAAGCCTGGGAATTCTTTTGTTTTTCTTCCCTTCAGATTACAGAAGGTAAATTAGAAATACTGTCTTTCAGCAGTTGGATATTTTATGCTGGAAAAACTGAATCCATGAACTTCTATGGACAGAAAACCGTGCTCAGAAGTTGCTTGAGGACAGATAGTATAAGCTTTCTTCACTTGTTATTTATTTCTGTAGATTGGCGTGACAGTTCTCATGGGGTCTATTAACCTATATCTCTGGATACTAGAATATCTTCAAATGCATTTAAAAATAAACCTAATTATCTGCCGCCATTCTGCAAATAGGTTGCAACTCTGTTTAGTATTTTCCGCACAGATTCTCACGCTGTTGACATAAGCAGAAACAATGGTGTTCTGGTCATGCTTCACAGTGGCTTTATGCCAGTGTAACACCACTGCAGTGGATTTAGTGTACAGTACTATAAACAGAATTATCCTTTTTGAAATTCATCTTTAGAGATTTTAACTGTCTGTTAATTTTATTTCCAAACCAACAAAAAGAAAGAGTAAAAATATGGAAGAGATGATTAGGAGCCTACTACATAAGCTATGCTATAAATACATTATAGACCACAATGAACGGGTATGTTGAAATACAACACAAGTATCTTTCAAAGCGTGAATAGTCTAATAGTATGCTAACTTCAGTGGGCGTTCTGTGCAATATATTCACATATGTACTCAGCCTTACATATGTGCAGTAATTAGAAAAAGCTGCAAACTGGAACTAGTAAAATTTAGAAAACTGTAGACTAGACGGGTATCCATTTGCTTGTGTAAAGGCTAGCTTCTGAGACATCTGACTCTTTTGGTAAGAGTTCTGCCTGTGTATCAGCTGTGCAGCTGGCTTCTTGGAAGCATCCTTTTACAAAGCAAACGAAATGGTGCTGGTTAGGTCATTGCTACCTCTAGCTCTTAACTGGCCAGCTCACAGCTAAACCAGTTTGCTCTCACAGTGATTTAATAGCAAATATTTTTGACCATGTAAAAGTCAGTGATCGTTAATGCTCGCTGAAGTCTGCTTCCACTTAAGGTCAAGGAGAATTTTACCATTGATTTTTCAACAGGAATAGTTATTGTTGCACTTATTCCAGATACACATTAACAGCGGAAAGCAGAATTTTGCCCAGTTGGGAAACAGGCCTGCCTTTGCCAGAGTTAGTGCCCTGTGCATTACCTGTTTCACATGAAGCAAAATAGTAACCTTATTGATAGCTCTAAAATGGTTGCAAATGTAATCTGATAACCAGGTACTGCACTGTATTGATGTTGCTTTGCATTTGTGTAGGTATTGATCTTTGCTATTGCAAATAACATGTCAATTCTTAAAAAAATACCTGAAGAAACTCTTATTCTTCCAGCATTTGCAATCTGTTTACAAAGGCTTTTTCTTTTTTTTTTTCTCTTCTCCATGTACAGGTAGTGGCCCAATTGTGGATCCAGACGTTTATGGTATATATTTGATTTCCTTTTTCTTTTCTTTTAATGATAGAAATGAAGGCACTGAAACCATTAAAAGTTTGAATGTCAGGCTCAGTTAAATTGAAATGGCACGTATTTTAACACAATTCTAAAAGGTACTTTGTATTTTTGGTTCTCCTGTCTTATATTATTTAAGATACATGAGAGGAAATATGATGTTTTACTTACTCTGCTGCTTTTGATTCACATTAGGAGAAGCATAAATCCACTGCTACAAACGGTTGCAGTTGATCCAGTAGGATGACAGCTCTCTGATGTAGCTCACAGGCATGAGATTTCATGAACCTTTTGGAGGCATTTCTTGGAGGAAAGAGAGTTCATGATTTCTCCTTATATAACTTAATATTTTTTTTCAGGGATGATTCCATACTTGTTTTGCTTCCAAAAATATACCCCTAAATCCCACTTAAAAATGAGGTTGGTACAAGTAAGTTTTCCTGTAGGCAATTTATTGTGCTCTGTCTGCTCATTTGTACCTTTTCTTAATCTCTCTTGCATAAGCAGACCATCAACTCAGTGATACCTGAGTGTGTGCCAGAAGATTTGATGACACAGTGTTCACATTAGTTTTTTAGTTAGGCGAAATGTTTTGGTCTGTACCTAGTGAAAGCCAGCATGCACTAGAATAGAAGCCGCAGAATAAAAAGCAGCTGGCTAATTTTACATAATTCTTCTGGTATACTTCTGGTGAGTAGGAAAGTCCATCCTGACCAACATAGCCAAATAGCCTTTAGCTTCCAGCAGAAGCTGGATCCTGTTTGGAGTACTTTTTATTTGGATGAAATGGCCCATGACTCAAGTTTCCTTAAGGTGATTGAAATGTTATTGCTTTGATTCCATTCCATGTCATTAAACTTTAGCAAATGTGCAATTAAAGCATCAATTTGGCTTTAAGTACTTAGAAATACTGAAGGATAGGTTCCCCTCCCTCTCTTTCCAAATTCTTTGGGGGGGTTGAGAGGTGGGAAGGTGGTGATGGTTTGCACAATTTCTTACATGTGTTGTATTATATAAGCTGCATGCATGAAGACTTTGATTCTGAGCTGTTTATCAAGGTCTTGATGCATGTGTATGGCTTTAACCATGTGAGTGCTGTGCTTCGATTGACTTGGGTAGGTTTCTGCTGAGATGTGTGCTTCAAGTTGCGGTAGCAGATCACAGCCTGCAAGACCTAGTCCTGATGAAAGCAGCCTTCCTTTTTATTCCTGGCTTTTCTTTCTGCTGTTTGAAACGGCTGTCTTTGATCTTTGTTTCAGTGACTCAGTGTTTGCTTTGAGAAACACTTTGTAGTCCAGAGTGTTCCCCTAATTATTCCAAATTCACAAGTCCAGTTAGTGAGGTGAATAAATGAGGCCAGCTGGAAAGTCTAGCAGCTGCTACACTTCTTCAGAGAACCACTGCCTGCATGGCTGACAGTGGGACCTCTGGGATGAGCTCCCCCCCAGAGACTGGGTGGTTTTCATGACCTTTTTTCAGACCAGTCTATCTCTTCACTGATCTGTTTACCCACAACTTCGATTATGTTGGAAGGAAGATTTAAAGTACTGCCCCCTGCTCCCCCCACCCCCAGGCTTCCCTTTAAAATGCATTTTTCAGAGTCCTGTGCTAATCATGTTGCAAATATGCCTAGTGTAAAGAGTAAAGGAGGATTTGATCCTGCTGGGTGCTGGGACTGTCTGTCTGTCTGTCAGTCTGTTGGATATGGGTGGAGTTAATGGGAACTGCAAGGTACTTCCCTGCAAGTGTCGGGGTGCTGCAGGGCTGGGGGCTCCCCATGGGGGTCCATCAGGGCAGGGCCTGGCAGCCAGACCTGTCCCGTCACCCCAGCCAGGAGCGGGGCAGCTGGGTGGCCCACGGGCAGCCACAGCACCCGTTGTTGCACACTGCCCTGGGGCTGAGGCCAGGCCGTGGGCCCGCAGGTGGGCCTGAGTCAGCAGAGCCCATAGCTGGGCAGGGGAGGGCTGGGCTGTGAGGAGGTGGAGACGGAGGGCAGGGCTGCCTGGCCTCGAGTACCCCTCTGCATGGAGCAAAGGCCTTCGTAGCTGGGTTTGGTCCGTCCCTTGGGATTTGACCTTCTGTGTCCTGTGCTCCATGTGAGGTGATTTCCAAATATTTTCCGTTAAGTGTTTTGAGCATACAATGGGAAACAGAAGAACTGATGGGGTCGCAGCAGGCTGTGTGACGTTGTGTTTGCCAGGGGGATTCCCAGCTGCACGGGGCGAGCACAGAGCAGTCGCTGGTGCCTCTGGCTCACCTTGTGGGAAAGGCAGAGAGGAGAGGCTGTCCTGGTCCCATCTGGGAAGTAACCGAGAGAATTAAAGCGACTCATGCAGGGCTGAGCAGGAAATCACATGCAAATCCAGCTTCTTTGGCTTTGAGTTCATGTCTTTGTGCCATGCTGCTGCTTCTAACGTGGTTGTGAACATGAGAGACAACATATCACCCAACCTCCCAGAGGACTGTGCAGAGTGACCCCCCCCCATGCTGCTGTAACTGTGCTCTTGTCTGTATCTCAGCCACCATGCGCCTTGTTTGTAAGACAGCTGCAAAATACTGCCCAGCCTCACTCGCGATTCACCGCAGTTGGCGTAGTCACAGGTGGCTGCATGAGGTACACGGCACCAGAGAACCTGGCCCTGAAGCGATACGAGTCGCACATAGCGTGAGTCAAGAGGCGTGACCCTGTCTGTATCAGAGTGCTTGATGTCTATGTCAGGATTTCATAGTGAAATGAACAGGAATTTGTTTAACTCTGAATCACCCAGTTTTGGCTGGATAGCTGTTCCGAGTGTTTTCCTTGCTTGGCTCACCCATTTCAAGAGGCTTTGAAGATCTGGCACTAGTTAAAGTGCTTCACAGTTGCACAGCAGGGAATGGCAATGCAACACCAGCATATCGACATGGCCTACTTTAGCTTGTGCCCATTTTAATATAAAAGTGTATTTGGAGGATTTACAGACCAGACCTGAAACACTCTGCATAGTTCTCATTAGTCCTTCAGGGTGTGATTTCCGGTAGCTTAGTACAGACATGAGCATAAACAGAACTGCAGATAGCATCGGCTTTTGCCCACTGTTATTTACAGGTAAAATTAAGAGCAAAAAATTTCCCTCTTGAAAGTTTGTATTACAGAGGCAGAGCAGCGAAGGCTCTAAATATTTGTTTTATATATTGGTCTTATAAAGCTACCACAAATACAGGGTGGGTCAAAACTATTTTTGTGAAGATTTTCCCAGCTAATCGTAAAGGAAGCCCAATCCTGTAGGCTGAGATACTTGCTATAAAGCGGGCTCTGCCTGCAAATGAATGAAGCAGAAGTGTCCTCCTTTGCTGTGACAAAGCATGTAGTCACAGTGGCGGATGGTCTGCACAGCACCTTGTCCAAGTGTGCAGGCTGCTTGGGCAGGGGAACCATTCAGGCAGGGTTTGTGCTGCTTCTTCGAGTAAGGAGTGCTGTTCATTTGCTTCTCGCTACTGTTCTAACCTTGCTGCATAGAAGACTGTAGGCATAAAGATGCAGTGCTGAGTCGGAGAATTCAAACGGTAAAAGACCAGGAAATTAAATTTTGTTTCTCATGAAACCTCTGTATACTTAATATGTATTTTGGCTTGAAAGAGTCCTGTCCTTCAGCATGCATGGTGTAGAGCCAAAACAGACTACGTGAGCTGATTAGACAACCTGACTGTACTGAATATAGCACTGGTGCCAGAGGTAGCTGTGTAGCTTCATATACCAAAAAATCTGCAGCCTGCTGAGTGCTTTGCAGAAAGCAAATGTGTTCATGCATGCATGAAGATCAAAAGCCCAGTGCAGCTTGTTGCTAGCATTGCCAGCTGAGCTCTCCAAAATGGCCTTGGGAGCTAAAAAAGATAAACTCTGCAGAGGCACAGGCCCTCCCTGCCCTTGCTCAGAAACAGCTCTGCAGTTGGAAGAGTTCCTGCCTCTGTAGTTAGTGAAAGCTGTGCCTCTGCGCTCTGCTTTTTCAGATTCACCCTTAAAATGTCGTCTGTAGGCTTACAGCACTGATTTTAATCGAAATGTGTAAAGAAATATGCAGTTAATTGCAAATTTAAATTACAATGTTGGAGGGGCATTTTGTAACAGATGCAGTTATTGCCCTTCTTTGTTTCTTTCATCTGCACACATTACTGTCATAAAATTGAAATGTTATGTATATTTCCAGATGTAATCATAAAATATATGCATTTTTTATTTTATTTTAATGCACATTTCTCTAAATTCATCTGTATATTATTTAATTATTTTATCTAATTTGAATAGTTTTGACAGGAAATCATGGAGTGTAAATACCCCTGTTTCACTTTTAAATAATTATAAGTAATTAAGCCATGTTCATTCATTTTGATGGTTCTGGATTCACCCCAGCAGACCTGTCAGTGGAATTATTTTGATAAATCAAATTTCTTCATACCATCTCAGGCACTTAATTTTTTAAAGGTTTATCTTTATGACACTTTATGATGCCAGACTGTAACCTCTGTGCATGCAACAGTATTTTTTATTATTTTTTAACTGCAGAAAAACAGCTATTTCACATTTGGTAGTAATAAACTAGCTAAAAACCTGTCTGCCAAGTTCTTCTCAGCTAAACAAAGTCCCCAAGCTCATTTCTAAGACTGTCCTATATTTGGCTGAATATAAGGCTTGAGAAGTTCAGTGTAGAGGGCAGTCTTTCATTTTTAATGGGAAGTCAGAAGTGCATAAAAATAGCTTTATGGATGGAGTTCTTATTTAACTCTAGTTTTTCCAGTGGAGATACACGTCATGGTGTAGACTGCTTCTCAAGTTTATCAGTCACAACACATTTGTTCGATTATCTGCCACAGGGATCCCCCCAAAATTGTTCCAACTATATTAGCAATTACGTATTGCTCCCAAAGAGCTCAGAGTCCCAAGAGTTGTTAGTGGCCTTACTGTTTTACAGAGCAGAAGTAATAAAGACAACCCTTTCCCCTCTGAAGTTACAAAATTATAAAAGCAGCCTTTTTTCCTTTCCAAAGAATATGAAACCACGCCTAATGATCTTGGAGACACCACAAATAACAGTAATCAAATCACTTCTACGGATGTTTCCAACAAAGAGAATGAAGATAGCATCACTGTAAGTATATACATTGTTTCCTGATCTGTAATTGTGGTGGACTTTCTGGCTGTACAACTCACAAAACTGTGGAGATTGCAATAGGACCCTGAGCTACCAGAACACTGGAGCTATTACTGTGTTGTGATCAAAACTCAGAAAAAAAGGAAAAAAAAGAAAATCAATGCTCTCCACTCTTGCCTTCCTCCTATTTTTTGAAAGAGTGAATCACTTTTCAGTCCAAGTAAAATTGCTAGTTATTTTGTTTCATGCTTTTCCGAACAACTAACTGTAATTTTTTAGCCTAAGACTTTGTTTCTAACTTAAGCCAAGGAGAGCAATTCTTTATCTACAAAACAAAGACATCCAAGGTAATTTGAAGATTGTTGTTTGAATTCCAGTCCTGGAGACAGCTCCTCCTTATAGAGGATGTGCTGCAATGAACTTTCAAATTCTAATTATATGTTTTTAAAACAGGATTTCAGGTAGGTTTTTGATAGAATAATTTGCAGTAGATTTTAATATAAGTAGCTGAATTGGTGGGCCTTGCCTCTCATGCTCTTCTGAACTGAATTGTAGGAAACTGGTTGTGGGTGGCCAGCCTGGTTGATTCTGCAGCCTCCCTGCATCAGTGACTCCGTAAAGCAGCAGATAGAGGAGAGCATATGCGTTTGTGAACCAGAGAGTGGACTGTGAGTTGGGACACTGCTAAAATTTGGGAGGATCCCAGCCAGTCTTATCTTGTCTGATAACAGAATGATTGAATGGCTGAGGTTGGAAGGGACTTCTGGAAATCTTCTGGTCTAATCCCTGGTTAAAGCAGGGCCAGCATGGTTGCTCAGGGTTGTGTCCACTCTGTTTTTGATATTTCCAAGGATGGAGACTCCACAGCCACTCCAGGCAATCTGTACCAGTGTTCAACCACCTCACAGTAAAATTTTTTTTCCTATGTGCTTTTCCTACATGTTTTCTTACAACATGCCACTCTGCTGGAAGGGAAAGAGGGGATGTGCACTCCCTCCCACCTGCCTTGAATGTGTAGGATGTTGAAAAGTTGTTCTCAGAGGTGTCTGAATCTCTGTTCTCTGCAGGGTAGAAGAAACCTCAACAAGTGGCTGTTTTCTGTACTCTTTGATCCAAGTGCGAATGCTTCCCAGTTGAAATGAATCTCTTTACCTAACTGGGTTAATCTGAATGTATGCTGAATGTCTTTGAAGGTAGTTCATCAGAACAAAACAAGCAGATCTTTTTGTGTCCTCTTTTTTTAGGTGTATGTTGTGGTGGGAATTGCAGCACTGGTATGCACTGGCTTAGTAATAATGCTTATTATTCTGAAGTTTGGAAGGCACTCTAAGTTTGGGATGAAAGGTAAGCAGGGTTGTTTTTTATACCTTCTGTAATTGTTGTGGGTTGTGTGAGCTGATACTATAGGCTTCTGCACTGAGACCAGTCAAAATAACTATTTTAAGTGCCATTACATTTAGTATTTCATTTATTCATCAGGTAAGTAAGGGCAAAGGCAGATGTAGTCAGAGTGTAGAATTTTGGATCAAACTCTTCTACTTCTCTTTTTTTCTTATGAGAAATCCCATTTCTGTCCCTTCTGCTGCAAAGCCCCCTGGGATGCTTCCTGCATTAAAATATTACTTAAGTCAGTGTAGGTAGGAAGAAGATAAGAAGGGAAATTTATTTTGATATGAGTTTAATTACAACAATTTGATGAGAATCTATGCTGTATGTAAGAGGTACTTCAGAACATACTGCAAATGACACATTAAGGTGATAGATTCAAGGAGAAACAATGGTAAGAGCTGAAGGTGCATTTGCAGTAGATCATGTTGTACTGGTGCTTTCTGACAGATGCATTTGCTTGAGCTTCTGTTTGTATCTTGGGAAGTAGCAGCTGGAGAGAGTGGCAAGTGCTCATGTCCCGGTGGAAAGGGGAAATCTCAGCCCTGCCTTTTATTAATTTATTTATTTTACAGCCAGATGGAGGTATATGTAACATGGAGCTACCTGCAACAGCTCCATTACCGTATTATTTTACTGATACCATCAGTCTGTGTCTGGTGATGTGGATGAAATTGTATTAAAAAGAAAAAGAAAAAGAAAAAAAACACTTGCTCTCTTGCTGGGAGGACTAGAAGGGTGCTTTGCTGTGGGCTAAAGGAGATGAGCTTTTGTTCTTAAGATGTGTAGTTGAGGGTCTGTGGAGAGAGTGGTAAATAATCTTTAGGTAGGCTCCTGTTATCCACATGTCCCTCCTCTCAGCTGTGCTTATGACATAGTACCATGTGGATGTATATTTTGGTAACCCTTACTTGCTCTTGACAAATGCTCTTTTTGGAGATATCTACTGTATATTTTGTGTTTCTGTATTCTGTTTAGAGGAGAGTTCCTGGACCAAATGAGATTTGAGCAGAGCAGAAATGTAGTTGGTGCAGATTAACTTGCTGGGATGGTAACCTTTTCTCTCACCTCCTAGTGAGAGACATATCTCTGCTCGTTGGGGTGGCATTAAAAGAGGACAGTCATTGTGAAATATCCTGAATAGCGACATGGAGCCAGCAGGATACAGCTGCAGAGTTTTGGCAAAAGACTAGAAAAAACTTTCTGCAACTGAACAACAGTTCAGTGTAAATTTTATTTGTCTGAAGCTTTCTGAAATGCATTTAGAGAGCTGCAGTAGGTGGAAACTAAATGAGAGCAACAATGAGAAATGTCTGATGTTAGTTCTTTAAAGCTGGATGCTTGTTACATTTTTCAAAATTTGCATTAAGTATTTCAACACAACATTATTGGACGAACTAGGAAGTAAACTCTACTCTGAGGGAGAATGCACAAAGTTTTATTTTGTGTGGAAGCATTTTACGTTACCTTGCAGGAAGCTCCTTACTTGTTGGGGTTTTTTTAGTATCTTCAGGTACAACTTTTCTCACAAAAATAATGCTCTTGCATGATCAGTAAGTTTGACCTCAGTAGTTTTTTGTTGCAGAATTGTCCATGTAGATCATATTTTAGTAAGGATACACTTTTGGGGAAATGACTATGTGAAATTATGAAAAGGCTGCAACCTCATATATGGTGTTTATTTTATTCTTTAAATTTGACCAGTGATGGTTAGGAAGGTCAGTAAGGTGAGTTCACTGTTCAGGTACACTGCTTCAAAAACTAATCACAGGCATGGTATGTATGGTAATGGTGAAGTGTCACCGTGAGCTACAAAAAACTCTTGAATGTTTCATTGGAAAGGAGTGACCTTCAGTTGTCCCTGAAGTGAACCTCAAACTTCTCCAAAGTTTGCATTCACACCTGAGCTTCACAGTCAGGATCTATCCGCAGTCTAAAGTCCCAGAAACACTCTCGCCATTTATCATCATCAGTATTACTGAATTTCTATTAAAGCAATATTTAAAGCCCTGAGATTAGAACACCATATCAATATGTAATACCCAGACTAATAATAAAATATTACCTGCTCTGAAAAGCCTGCAGCATAAGTATATATTGAGAATTTATAAATGAAGATAAACAACCTGGGGTATTTGCACATAAAAAATATGGCAAAGGTGAAAAGAAATTTTTTGCAGTGAGTATTGATCAGTACAATACATTTAAAATGCGTATCTTGGAAATTCTGAATAAAAGCATCGAGCCAGCTACCTGTGAACTCCGTGAATCGTTTGCCATTGAATTCAGTGATGGCAAAATTAGTCCCAGCTTAGCATACAGACATCATGTTATTATCGGTGGTTTAATAAATGGTTGTTGTAGGTAAGTGGGAAGGAATAAAATATCCAGATTGCCAATGAAAATATTTATAAAACAAGATTAAAAAATCTTCTTTTCAGATCTTCCCCAAAATATTAGTGACTATTTCGCATGCATAAGAAGGAACATCCTGAGTTACATCAGGCAGAAATGCACAAAAGGTTGTGCATCATTTTTCTGTTACCTTGTGAGAACATGACACGGTCACCTCAGACACCTGTCATTAAACATCTCCCCACCCTTCTTCAGCAAGCAGTTTGGAAAAAACCAAAATAGTCACTCAGTAACTGGAGCAGTCAAACTGGCACTCAATGGTATTTTGCCTGCAACCATGTACTAAGAGGGGAAAAAATATTCCACTGAAAATCAGAAAAAGAAATGTGTAAACAGGCAATCAGCACTGTGTGTCCCATAGAAAATGTCTTTATGTAAGGGATGAAATTTTCACTCCATTTGGGTTCACAGCAGGCATCTGCAGCTTCTTGACATTGTTTTATGCCTCATATTTTCAAATGCCAGTTTATCGCATCTTTTGCATGGGCATCATCTGCCCACTTCTTAGTCTGTGTCCTTGCTGAGTCCTTCCACACTTAAAGAGCTTGAGCATGGTTGCAGTGTGGGTCTGACAGTGATAATGTCCCCAGAAAGAGATGTGGAGCAGGCAGTTGTGTCTAAGCTATGCTGCATCAGAGCTGCCTGTACCTGGAAGCACTGGCACATGCTGAAGAGCCGCAGACTGCCACAGATCTCACATGCCCTTGGTGTCTTCTTTCCGTTACTCTACTCAGCAGAAAAGAGTCCATTTATGTGATAGGGAGCACCAGGTCCTCTGGGAGTTTCCCGTACCTTGGCAGTACTGATCAATCTTTTATCAAGATCTGTTGAAGAGCTGTGTAAAAATAACTTACCCTGTCTTTTGGCTTCTCTCTTCATTTGGTGTATCTAAGCTGAGGGAACAGCTTGGGATATGTTCATTTCACTCAGTTACCTTTCCAAATTGTAGTAATAGAGTGTTTTTGCAGGTAAGGAGAACAAGCAAAACATTTGTTCACCATCAGTAACAAAACAAAACCACTTTGTTTGTGATGTTCTGGATTCTGATTGAAGTTGGGTTGCACTATGCGAGGCAATTGTTTTTATTCTTGCCTTGCTTCTTTTCACTCTATCTTTTAGAGCTAGGGGAAATAGCAGGTTCTGATGATTAACTTCAGCAACAGTATTAGTACAGAACTGATCTGTGATCTGTGCTAGAAGAGACTTAAAATAGGGTAAGTAGAAAAACTCAATACTGTTCTTTCTGCTCTGTGGATAAACTCTCATGTTGTGCTAGACTTCCAGACTTCCATTGCAAAATTCATCACAGTAACTTGTGAAACATAATTCTCTCTATTTCTCTGGTTGTGTACATTTTAAGCACCTTCTTATACAGGGTCTGTTGATAACAGCTTTGTGTGAAAAGCTGCTTTTGATTGCTTGACTCTGGAGCTGAGGTTTTTACACCCTTGCAAGATGCTGCAGCATAACTGGTGAAAGCTTCAGTTAATTTCTTAAAGGTATTCATTAAGACTTGTGGGTTGCTTTTACAAAACACCTTGGCTTGCTTGCTTGCTGGAGGATGTGAAAGCGCTTATGGTGGGAATTCACTAAAGGCTGCCAAGACGGCTCTTATCATTTTGTGTGTATTTCTGACTCTATCTAACCCGCTTACAAAACTGAAAAATAACAAGGGAACTGGACTAGAGAGGGCAGGGGAAGGTTTGTGAACTCCCTGAGAGGATTTGTGGAAGAATAATTCTACTTGTGTTTTATTCTACCTCCCATGTTGAAAAATAAATGTAAGTAAACAACTAGTTGCAACATAACCAACCTAATGGCCACTGGCATCTGGCTTGTATCAGAAACAGTGTGGCCAGCAGGACTAGGGAAGTGATTGTACCCTTGCAGTTGGCACTGGTGAGGCCGCACCTCGAATACTGTGTTCAGTTACGGGCCTCTCACTGGAAGAAAGACACTGAGGTGCTGGAGTATGTCCAATGAAGGGCAATGAAGCTGGTGAGGGGTCTGGAGCACAAGTCTTATGAGGAGCGGCTGAGGGAACTGGGGTTGTTCAGCCTGGAGAAGAGGAGGCTGAGGGGAGACCTCATCGCTCTCTACAACTACCTGAAAGGGGGTTGCAGAGAGGTGGGTGTTGGTCTCTTCTCCCCAGTGAGAAGTGATAGGACAAGAGGAAATGGCCTCAAGTTGCGCCAGGGGAGGTTTAGATTGGCTGTTAGGAAAAACTTCTTCACTGAAAAGGTTGTCAGACACTGGAACAGGCTGCCCAGGGAGGTGGTTAAGTCACCATCCCTGGAGGTATTGAAAAGATGTGTGGATGAGGCGCTTAGGTAGATAGTTTTGTGGTAGACTTGGTAGTGTTATTTTAATAATTGGACTTGATCTACAGGTCTTTTCCAACATAAATGATTCTATGATTCTAATACACAGTTTGCAAATGTTAATACAGCAGTATGCCGCTAAGCATGAATGGAAGTATGGAGGAAAGTGATGCAAGGTAAATCAGTGGATAAAGTTTGAAATATCATAAATCAGTTAGAAGGATGAAAACATTTTTGCTGATTTGAACTGTAGTAAATTTTAGCACAGGGTGTCCCTATTCCAGCAACCAGGCAATATCCTTAGTGCTGCTTGCTTGCTAGGAAAGCTGGAAGTGGGTGGTTACGGACAAGACTATTATCACAGCTGCTTTGTTGTAGAGATAAACAGAGTTTCTGTAGGTTTTACCAAAAGCAGAAAGGAGAGAGAGCGCAATCCTCCCCAAAGCCACTCCTTCTGTCTTTTAAGAAGCTAACAAATAGAGTCTGACAGAAATAGAGGGAAGAATATGTGTACTTAATCCCTTTGGGGTGAGAGGGGTTTTTTTTTGAATGTTTGTATGAAGTTTCTGTCAGTGCTTTGAGCTGTGTGCAGTAGTGCAAAGGTAAGGGAACAAACTGAGTATGAAATTCCCACCGTACTTAGGCACTGTCAGCTATCTGCTCGTGTCTGTGTGCTCGGGTGTCACACTTTGAAAGGTGCTTCTCCTTCCTTGAGTGCTCTCTGAACTACCTACCATGTCTCAACATAAGTCCTGACTATGAATGCTTCGCCTCTTTCGTGGCCTTTTAAGTCTGTGCAGTTCAGGGCAAAGAAATTTGTCTTTCTCTGATCAGGTAATGAGATCATGTGGGTTGATTTAAGAAAGAAAATGGTGTCCCTTTTAGGACAAACACCCCAAAATACTACCTTTCCTTCAAGCCCTTGCTAGCTGCTTGTCATCATTTTTGAGTGTAAGTTTAAAATTTGGACTATCAGTCAGCATGCTGTACTTTTTCACCAAGCTGATTAAAAGTTATGAACACACACATGGATTTTGCCTGCCAAAGTCAAAACAGGGTATTTTCTCCTACTTCTTTATAGCTTTTTCTCTCAAGTCATTTCTGTAACTTTTGGGCCGGGCCATGAACTTTTCCTTGAATACTTTTTAATTAAAAATGTTGGTTATTCCAAAAGGAGCACATTCATAGTTGTGGAATATTTTTCATTCTCTGTGTGTCATTCACAATATTGTTTTTCCTTGTAAACCCTTGTTACATTTTGAGCTTTGGTCCAAAAGACAGTACAGGAGAGGGCAGCTTGGAACTTGTCTTCAGTTGCAGCATATTTTTCAGTTGTCTTACAGTATTTTAGTTTGGGTAAGAAACACTGTACAACTGCATAATAAAAGCCTCCTTACAAAGCAGTAATGTCATTCTGACACAATGCATCCCTGATGACTTAAACTCTTTCTTTAACCCTTATTTAGCCAAGTCATCATATTTACATGACTTTAAATACTGTGCTGTCCAGGTAAGAGTGGACTGCTTCATGGTTCTGACCGTGGCCATTTATTCAGGCTTTTGCATATTCTTTTGGATGTAACCTTAGGGCCAGCGGGAGAAATCTTTTTTGTCTTATTTGTCTGTAAGCATATAGCAAATGGTCATTGTATTCTCTGCTTTAATACATTTTACTTGACTCCACATTGTTGTGGGAGACGGGGTTATCGCAAACGACTTCAAAACAAACCCTGCTTCATTCACATTGGTGACTGAAGAGTTCAAATTTTGGAGAGTTTAGATCATTCTAAGCAAGTGGTTTGAAGTACTGATATGGGAAAGGGGAGTGCTATTCTGTTTATTATTAACTCATGTGTTATCACATCTTGCTTAAGCAATTGGGTTGCTTATAGACTAGGAGAAGAATGAAATGCAGCTAGAATAGAAGAGCTTTTACTCCTTTTAATTCTAAACCAACTACAAAATAAAAGCTTTGCATCTTCAGCAAAGACTAGCAGTTTGACAAATATAATCTAATGTTCAAATTGGTCTGCCATAAGCTTGCAGTGAGGGCTTCGTGGACAGTTTTGCCTTGTTTGCCAGATAATTAAGAAGGTCAGTTTGTAGCTTGGGAACACGCTTACTGCTTGACCTTCATTAAGTCACTGAAATCCTGAACTTTTTGAGTTTCCATTTGTACCTATAGAAGTGATTTTGTGCTGTGTTGTACCTACCCAAATGCCGATTCTGTGGGCGTCGATCCTTTAATGTCTTTGGAACATTTTATTATTTAGTCAATGAGCAGAATATAAAAGAGGGATTAGTTCATGTGAGTCAGTGTCGTAAGATAAGATGTATAAAAAAATGAACGTGCTCAAATCCGCAGTATTTTTAGTGAATAGACGTGTAAAGGCAATGATGATATTGCTCATCTGAACCACACATAAGAAGCTATTTTTATTGTTTGACATTGGCATTCCAGTCCCTGCAGTCATGGGCAGATCATACAAATTGTCTGTCTGAGGTGCATCACTTGTGTAATGGGGGCAGTAACATTTACTTATCACATGAACATTTGGAAGATAGAGTTGTTAATGCTTCTAAGTACCTTACCCTGGAGAAGCAAATTGCTATAAGTACTTCAAAGAATGAGAGTTCTTACGAACTGATCCCTGAAAGTAATTTTGTGTAAAGTTGTGAAGTATTTTACAAAGATCTTAAAATATTTAAGCCACCATTCTCTCGTGTTCCAATAAAGAAAAGCGGTGTCTCTTAAAGCATTGTTTTGCGGCCATGTCACCCTGTCAGAACATACTGTTAGGCATTTCTAGCTTTCCATTGTTATTATTTATATAAAATTTGGTCTCTAGGTCTCAGCTTTCTGTTTCTGTCTACTAGTTTTCCTGAGTCTGATCTTAATGTGCAAGATATAAGAGAGGAACGTAGCTCTGGTTCTGTTGTAGGAATGAGCCCGTGGACGACATGTCCCATATGTAACAAAAGATTTAGGGAGGCATCTCAAATCTGTAGCTGGGAAATTTTTAATGATGAGATGGTGCATTTGACTATGATCTCCTTTGATTGCAAAATTCAAACTCAGTTGTAATGAGGCAGAAAAGGAGTTATTAGCTTGTTGAGAGCTTTTCATGATTCAGACTACTATACTGATGGATATTATTAACACAGGAAAATTATCTGAGGCCTCGTGTCTGTTACTAGTAAAAATATATAGAAAGTAAGTGTAAACAAGTACCTGTTGTATTCCACTCCCCCTCCCCCAAAAAGAGGTATACAGGCAGGTTATGGGATGAAGGAGTGCACAGGTATGTGGTGTGCGTGAAGTGAGAACTAGGAGAGAGACTGAGTAGAGAACAGCTTAGAGACAAAATGGAAAGAGACTGAAGAGAAATGAGACTAATAATGGATGCAGTAGAAATGAGGAGAGCTCAAAACCATCTGCCAGGGCTCTACCTTGATACGGGCCAAGGCTCACAGCAAGAGTACAGTTCCTATATCAAGGTAGTGGCAGAAGAGAAGAATCAGTCTTAAAGGTGTCAACTGCAGAGGTCCAACCCCGTGTTCAGTCTACATCCACGTTTTTTTCATGAGTCTTTATTTTACAGAGTGCAGAGTTTCTCTTTTAGTTTCTTATGTGCAAAGGGTGAACACTTAACTGCTTTTATACAAACTTTTGCCCATATGCAGGTCATGTGGTTTTGGGAATGCATTAATTTCTGAGGGCAAATTGTGGTTTAGCCCATGGAAAATTTTAGAGAGAAATGAGACTGGAGGTAGGAGGAAATATGAGGACGAGAGGGATGGGACGTGGGAGAGAAGGTAGGTCATAAAAATTAAATGTTTACCTGTAATGAGTGTAAGATGAGCCACAAAGATAGGTTGGAAGAAGTATTCAGATATGGGGAGTGAATGGGAAGAAAAAGGAGCAAAGAATAGCAAAGCCAGCCTATGATATTTATTTATTTATTTTTGAGTTCTCCAATGCTTTAAGCGCCATTTACTACAACATACATATGTGCCTGGTTTTGGTCACCATTTCAGGAAAAGTTAAGGTTAGATGATGCTAGAAAACTAGATGCTAAAAACCAAGCAGTTCTTAAACAACATAGGCAGGAACATGAATAGTACATAAATAGAAGGTATTCCTGGAAGAGATGAGGTCCATAGTATGATCTCCATCTAGGAAAAAGGCTAATATGGAAGGGGCTGCCAGCAGAGGTGCTGTTAGAGGTTGCTCCTGGAGGCTGGTCCAGCTTGTTCCGAGTCACCACAGAACAGCTGAGGCTGGCAGGAACTCTGAGAGTGTCTAGTCCAACCCACTGCTCAAAAGCAGGGCATACTACTGCAGGTTGCTCAGGGCTGTGGCCAGCTAGGATCGAATACCTCCAAGGATGGAGACTCCACAACCTCTGTGGCCAATGGGTGCCAGAGTTCAATCACCCTTACAGTACAATATTTTTTTCCTTATGTTTAAATCAAATTTCCCCTATTTCAGTGTGTGACCATTGCTGCTTGTCCTGTCAATGGACATCTTGACTCACACTGCAGAGGAACAAAAAAGGGGTACATAAAGATGGCATGGGGACAAAGACTCTTTCTGAGCTGTTCTGTGTTGCCTTTGAATACTGGCTTAATTGTGAAGACAGGGAAATACTCAAAGGTTACAGTAGACCACATGCTATTTACAGTACAGTGACATCTTTTTCAGGGAAATTATTTGGCTCAGGTATGTGAGTCTCAATTGAATAACACCACTAGGGATTACAAGTATCTGTTGCTTGGGACTTTGCTCCACTCCTTTATAACATTTGTCAGATTTTATGTGAGTTTCCTTCCATTTGTGTACCTCAGCTTTCAAAGAATGATGTAGGTTTCCTCCTCTGATAGAGTTGCATTGATTTCTGTTAACAGCTCTGAAATTTGAACGTTGTTTTTTTTTTTCCTGAGCTTGGGACAAATGCTATGCTTGTCCTGAATAGTAGATAATACAATTACTCTGTTTCATAAAGTTCTGTATTTAAATGCCTGTCCATGTTAGCCACTTACCAATTCTGTTAGCAGATGCCGAGACCTTAGCACAGTTGGAGTGCCCTTTTTTGTTTCGCTCCTGTAAAAGCAGTCAGTATTGAATTTTGCAGCGCAACAGGGGAAGATTCACCATGGGCTCAGAGCCTGGCTGGCACAGAGCACTGTGCTGTGGCTCTCCTCACAGCTGTTGTCGTTCTGCTTCCTGCAGTGGAGCCATGTCTTTTAAAGTATCATGGACAGAATCACAAAAAACGAAGACTCATTTAAGTATGTTCCAGGCAAATGTGTGTGTCTCAAAAATCCCCACAAACAAAAACTGCTCAGAGATTGAATATGATTTTTAAAGTTTTCTGATGCTTATTTGAACTTTCCCCAAATCGGGCAAACTGCATGTTCTTTCTTGCCCAATTTTGCAGTAGCCTTTTATCAACAGCTTCCTTTAATGCATCTGAAGATGCCTTTGTTTTGTTTGTACAGTCTCATGGCATTACACTCTTTGGATCTGAATATTTGGAAAAAGCATCAAGAACAGATTTTTTTGCCAGGTTCATGGTGTTTCTTCTTTCACAATGAACAAAAAGTGCTGTGAAGCCATTATTGTAGCAATGCTGTTGCTGCTTAGGAAGAAATGAGGAAGTACAAAAGGAATTAAGAAAAATTAAGACAAAAGGTAGCCAAGCTGCTTGAATTTCTAGTAAAAGGGACACTTTAGGTTTTGTTTGAATTCTGGGCAGAAGTTGAAATAAGATTGTTTTATTTGAATGAATGGGTCCTTTTTATATCTCTTTTTCACCCACCCACCCACCCCGATGCATGTTTATCATCTCCCAGGACATCTACAACCTGGGAGCAGCTTTATTTATTTTTGACACAGCCCCACCACTGCAGGCTGTGAATTCCCCAAGGTGTTTCCTTTATGGGTAGCTGAACACACCTTTTCCAAGTGACTCATAGCTGTTCTCAGTTGTTCTTTTCCTGGAGATACTGTACCTCCCCAGTGCTTCCTCACTGGTGCAATATAAGTGTGCCTTTCTGCCTCACAATGGACACTGTTTTAGCCTTTCACATTTATTTACTTAAAACATTAGGGCTATGTTCAGTTCTCAGCCTGGATGATAATCCAGTGTAAGGATCAGAATAATATATTATAAATAACACCTTTTTTCCCCATAAATGAGTGTTGAGGTGAAATGGGAATGGTCTTCTCTGTTGCCAAATAGCTTTTTGTGCTGTCCTCAAAGCCCATTTTCTCCTAACACCTTTTTTGTATCCTACATAAAAATCACAATTGCCTTTTTAAACAGGAGTCTCTCATTCACTCTTTTTTGTCGTCTGCCCTGTTTTGTCCCATTTAACGCTGCTCACTTTGCCAGTACCAGAAACCAGGAAGAATTGATGGCACTTCCAGTAAGGAACTGAGACTCCAGATCCAGCATAATGAGACCAGTCTTATTGCTTTGAGATTTTTTTCAAAAAATTAAGGCAGGGTTGGGAATCTTTCTGTTTTGTCCTATTTGATTTTTTGGGAGCTTCTTAAAAAAGGTGGCAGGGTGGGAGAAATGTAACAGGGTCCTTCATAGTGAAGTAAAATGCACAAACTGTTTAGTAACTATTATTTATTCTAGGTCAGTTTTATTCTTAGTGTTAAAAAGTTAATGCCATTGTTTCTTCAGCTGCACGGTGTAGCTGAATGCTTTAGAGCACAAAGTGGAGTAATGCAACCATGCAAGAAGTATTTCTGAGAAGTCCTTCATGTGTCCCTGATAGATAACAAAGTATTTGTTGTGAAGCTTCACTTCTTCCTGGCAGTTTGGCCAGCTAGTCTGACTGTGGTCCTCCTCCCTCTACCAGCCCCTTTCCTTCTTGCCTGCTCTGAGCATTGAGGGTATGGTAATACAGAGCTGGCATGTCTGAGAACTCAGACCTTTCCCTCAGATCCGTTTTGGATTTTAAATGCGTCATCCTCATGGAGTAACAGGAGGGAAGAAGATATCCTACGGTCGTGGCACACAGCAGGGCACAATCTCTGCACTGCCACAACTTCCCCACAGAGAGTACACGGAAGCATCCGCAGTTGGAGGAGTTCATTCATAACCCTTGTGAGGAGTGCCTGTGTTCATGGATTTGCCTCCACATTTGACAGGGCCAGCCTCAACAAGGAGACATGCCCTACATGGCCTTGTAAAGTAGAAGAAATCTTAAATTTGGTTCTGGTCGGAAGATGTGAGTAATTCTAACTTGGAGAGAAACACTCCTTAAAAATCAGTGAACTGAGTTGCAATAACGCTTTGTTTCACTTGGAAGCACTCAGGCACAGGAGCTGTTAGCCATGGCTGAAATGTGTGTTACCCAAGGGCTTCCAAGAAAGGTTTGTGGCCTAATCTCTCTGTTTGTGCCCTTTCAAAAAGTTGCATTTCTGTGATTTGTAGGAATAGGCAGCAGCAAAAATGTACCTCACAGAAATATTCCTTTTTTCCACAATAGTGCCTGAACCAGTATTTCTTGATATCCCTTAATTTTTTTGGAGAGGGCCATTGTAGGGTTCCCTTCCACGACCTCTAGAGCTCCACTGTTATCTGTCCTTTTCCTAGGGCATGTGGGAATATGTACTAAGAACAGCCCATGTTTTAGGTCTTCAGCTGGGTCTGATGCGGTTCCTCATTCGTTGAATGTCTTTCACACTCCAGCTGCTTGAGGGGCAAAGTAAAAATGGCAGTCAAATTCTATGTTTGTGGCTACCACCAGCTAATTATTTCTGCCCATTGCCATCCTCTTGGAGGTTTCCCGTGAGCTCTCACAGCCCTCAGTCACTTTGAAGAGCAGTAGGTAGTCTCTCTGGCTAAATTTCTTTTTTTCTGTGCTTCTGAGTGCCAGCTGGCCAGCTAGGCAGGTATTGTGTAACTGCTTCTCATGGTGCCTGAAGCTTGTGCATTGCAGCTGCTCTTGCAATGGCCTCTCCCTGCATGCTACAGGCAAACATTAATGCAGGCTATTCTGCTGCCATCACAAGTCATGCAACCTGCCAGTGGCACAGTAAACCCCAGGTGCCCTGGGGGTGGATGTTGTGAGCCAGGTGAATGGCATAAGGCCTGTTCCCTTCCCCAGAGGCTGTAGGTTTGAGCAATACAGCTATTAAGCATGAAGGTGTCACCTCTGGCACATGAAATCTTTGGGCTGCAAAGGTGTTGTGGATAAGTGTGACTATGTGCGTGCTCTGTGCTTGCTCTGTGCTTACGTAATCCCTCGTGCAGATACTTTTGGCCCCTGTCAGAGGCAGGGCAATAGATGATCGTTTGGTTGAACCGACATAGCTGTTCTTGTGTTCTATGCCTGCTGCACACAGGAAGGCTGGCAAGGGAGAGAAAGTTTCCTTCTCTCTGTCTCTTAAGCACCCTGTTGCTTTGGTAAAGGAGTATAAAATAATAATAATTTCTTATAGTTGATTTAGGGTGCAGTTCACCAGGTGATCTAGCATGGGTGCAGTGGAACCAGAGGAAACATTCTTCCTTTCACTCCTTGGCAGAGCAGCCTATACCTGGGTCTTGCACGTGGCATATGCTACAGGCCATGCGGCATGCACAAGAGGAGCATGATAGCAAACCAACAGAGAAACTGAGGAGCATTTATGCTTTCAGACTGTTGGACCATACTGTCCTGGGGTCACGGAGAAACTTGGATAGTTTGAACCCCTGCTTTTCCCTTTGGTGCATTCGGACATTTCCTGAGCTCAGGTCAGAGTCTGTGTGTTCCTGCAGGGACTGGAAGCGTCTGTCTAGTTGCACGGTTCAGGCTCAAATGTACCCAATTTGATTTGTGAGGAGTTGATATTCCTGGGAGAAGGATGAGACTGGCTTATTCTGCCTTCCTGTACCTTCCTTCTATGGCAGCAATCCAATGCAGTGCTGGTGTTTCCTGTGGCAGCTCTAGGCTGACAGTTGTACCTTGGTGGTGTCAAAGGGAGAGCAATTCTTGCTGTGTGTTTGCAGTCGTTATGCAATTGGCTGTGACCCATCTGTGTACTTTGAAAAATGTTCATGCCACAATAGACATTCACTATTAATCACAATGATATCGCCTAGCATTTAAGTGCTTAGGTACTGCAGTGATGATAACTTCTGCAAACTTTGACTTGCTCCCAGCAGTCAGGACAACATTTTTGCTAAGTACAAGCTATGCTTCTACAAATAGATGCTTTGACTGTATACAGTATAAAGCTGAGCACCGTTCTCACTGACCACTACCTGTACAAAAAGGCTGTTCATGTGCACTGTTGTGTACACCAGCTGGCCTTGGAACAGTGATCTCTTTGCCACTGAGCTCCCATACTTGGTGCACACTAAATTAATATCTGTCACTTATTTGCCTTTTAAGTACAAGGCATAGAGCTTCTGAGAGTTTCACAGTGCCTTTTCCAGCTGTCTTAACTCCCAAGTTTACTTAAGTTTTAATTAGATACTTCAGAGTTAGCTAGTTAGATACCCTGTCTTTTTCCAACTCGTTCCATTGCAGCTGACTACTGATAACCTTTCTTCTCTGTTACAATCCTGAAAATGCATTCAGGACAGCGAGCAATATTATGGAAATGCTTTAATTGAAATGTTTTCTTTCAGTTCAACAATTTGGTCACCACTTTGTTTTGCTTGAGTGTGAGGGGGAAAATAAAAAGAACCTCAGCTACAGTGGAGACTTCAGAATTCAGTGTTTATTGCTGTTACCTAGTCAAAGAGCTGTCTTGTTAATGTTTAAAACTGAAGCAGTGTCCTTGCTAAGTGGGGGATTTTGGAAAGGGGAGGAGGAAGTGGGCTGCATGGAATGGATGACTGGTATCTAAAGATGTTGGTATGCTGATGGCATCCTTCATTTAAAAAAAAAAAGGTCAGTGAGCCGGACTCTTTTTTACACAATGGCCCCTTTATACTGCCCTGCCAGTAAATGAGTGTAGATTGGAATTGGACTTACTTAGATTGATGGGGGTTAGCATTTCTGTGGGGAGAGAAGTGCAGCAGGCAGAGATCCTGTGGTTGGCTGTGTTAGCTTCCATGTGCATCTAGGAAAGTATCTTTATAGTAGTATGGGAAACTAAATCCTCCCAGAGAATAGGTGGAACTTAATCTTGGCGTTTAGCTCCTCAATTAACCTTGGCACTGTAACACACTGGGCTCTGGATGAGGGAAGCATCTCAGAGTGGTTCTTAAAGAGCTTCTTAAATAGGGGATGAAATATCAGTGTTTTGCTAGAGTACTGTTTCCAGCCAACATGGCAGGACTTAAAAAAAGGTAACAGAAAAGAGCCCTGGCTAATCGAGTCTCTCCTGAACCTGCTCTGAACAAGATACAGACCAGGACCAATTCTCCTAAGTGAGTTTTAGCCACAAAAAGGTTATGGAAAAGGGAGTTTAAGGAACTGAAATTTCAGAGGGTCCCTTTTAGCTGCACGTCACATGTACCTAACTACATTGGCTGGTGTATGTGGAAAGCATAAAAGGCACAGTGAAAAATATTTCGCTGATGCCAGTAAGAAATCTGTCTGTGTCTAGTGGTAGGTATGAACACAGGTTGTAGCCTGAACTGATGAATCCTTTTTACACAGACTGAGGGGTTCATGTACATTCATGTTCATGCTCATGTATGCTTACACATTGCTGGTTTGGTGTATAGCCTGTCAGCTATAGGCAGATAAGTGTCTTCCTAAATGTGACTCAAAATAGTTTTCTGCTTTTTATAACAGAACTTTATGGTGTTTGAATATTTTTATTTGTCCAGTGTAGTCACAGTTTAGTCACTTAAAACCCAAATATGTCAATTTTTGAAATACTTCATGGCTTCACTGCTTATGATTCACCTTTTGAAGTGTGATTGTAGCTCTGACACATTTCTGTTGTTTAATTTCGCTAAAAGGGGTTGCTAATCATGCAAAATAGGTCTACAATTTTAAAGATGGAAAAATAAGAAAAGTGAATTCTGCATGATTCTGCATGATTCCTGCAGCCAGACTGAACAGATTGTTCTCCTTTTCTGCAAAATGTTGGTTTTGTAGTTCTTTGCATTCTTTTTGTCTGTCTTTAGCTGTTGTACAGATGGTTGGAGATGCCTTGTACTAGCATCACCTTGACCGCTACTTTGTGAAGAAAATTACGTTTTCTTTCCTTCTTTCCGAGATTGACTGTAAGGAATTCAAGGGTTGTTTTGTAAAGAAGTGTAGTGTGTTGCAGTTTGGATTGAACAAAGAGCTCTCAACTGTGAGTCATATAAAACTTTTAGCGCAGAAAGTGAATGATATGTTATGTAAGAGTAGTAGGAAATATAGTCATGGGTTAGGTCTACACTGAGTAAGGTCTTGGATGCAGACCAGGGAGATCATAGCCAGAGGGCTGATAGTCCAGACCAGGTGAACCTCTTGCAATGCATTCAGTGAGCTAGACAAGAAATAAAGGTTTGAGAGGCATATGGGATTACTTTTTTTAAAAAAAAAGGCAAGATCAAAGGCAAGCCTTTGTGGTCGAGAAGATTGGGCTAAATGAAAAGTGATAGAAAATAGTAAGGGAGGGGTGAAAAAAGAGGTAAGGCAAACTAGGAGGAGGGGTCTTCGGGTCCAAGTGAGAAGGCTAGAAGAGGTGAGCAGTTAGGGAATTTCTTAAACTGTGATGGGAAAAAGGAAAAGGTTGTAATGTAGTTAAAGAAAATATTGTCATATAACTAGGGGAAAGCAAGCCAAAGAAGGCAAAAATCACACCCTTTTCCAGTTTTGTACTGGAAGGATTGATTATATTCTGAGTAGAAAGAGAAGAGTGGGAGGGGATTAAGATAGGAGCCCAAAGTTATGGAAAAGTTGCTGGGATTGGAGATGCAATGTTTAATTATGATGAGGAAGGTGGAACTAACTTCTGTTGGTTGGAAGGATGACAGAAACAGGGTAGTGTGATTTCTTGTACGTCTGTGAGGGTGGGAGAGGTCCCAACCTGGCTTTGAAAGGGTGGTCCCTGATGTCATGGAGAGGAGCGAAAAAATCAGTGGGAAAGTGAATGAAGAGAGGAATGAATTGGTAGCCCTATCCAATCAAAGCAAGAGAAAAGACAGTGAGGGGGGAAGGTTGAGAGCTGTGGAGAGTATCAGCTCTGACAAACTCTGATGAAGCAAGAGAAAGGCCAGATGATGTGTCCTAAAACAACAGTGTAAGAGTTTGTTCTAGGTCAGGCCAGTATTGAGAATGCATCCTTTACACGTATCTTGCAAAGGTTGCCAGACCTAGTCCAGTCACCATAACTGGGGCGAGGAGCTGCTCTGTAACAGGAGAGCGAAAGCTTGGGAAGCTGTCTTTTAACTGCTGCCAGCCTCAAATAAAGCTCTTGCAGTCATTGGAACTGTATGGTTGTGAGACTGGTTTGTTAGTGTGGTATTTGATACCAGAAGGTATGTACATTTCAAAATAGTATCATGGGACTGGAGGAAGAAACATGTGCTTCTGTTGTGAAAGACGTCCTGCTCCTTCACTAATAACAGTGTCCTGCAGTCACCTGTCTTTTGCGGTGCCCCTCACTGAGTCCACATAGTCATGAATTCCTGTGCACCTTTTTAAAAAAACAAAACGACAAAGAAAAAATTAAAATATTTAAACTTCAACTTGGGATGAACCAACGCCAAACCAGTGACACTGAAAATTGGACAGCCAGGACCAAGAAATGTGCTCTTGTGGTGCAGCCACTACAGGATTAAAAAGGAAGGAAGATGAGAAAGTTTATTTTGTAAAGCTCTGTAGAGTAGCACTCAGCCTGGCCCCTGGCCAGGGCACCTCTGTTGGAAAAGGGTTACTTAATCTGACCTGTGCTATTCACATGTGGTCACAAGATTGGATGGGAACACATCAAAGAATACAGTAACAAATGCAAGCAGCACCCAGACTTCCTCTGGGTATTTCACGGAATACAGTGAATTTCAGTGTGTGCAATATGTACAATTAAAATCATGAATGCAAAAAAAATGAGGCCTCTCCCACCCACCGTGTTCAAATAATGGTGTACACAGAAGCAGCTGATTAGAACTGTGGATCAGCTCTTCTAAATCACAAGGATGGCTGGTTGTGTTGTGATGATGGGTGCTGCAGGGTTCAGCCAGCAGTGAGAGGAAACCTCTTTGCCCTAGCCCGGCTGCCGTGTCCTATTCCTTTTTCAGCACCGGAAACACCACTGATGGAAATAGGAGCTACCCGTGAGTGCAGAATAAGCACTGTGATAGACTCCACAGATACTACACTTGTAGTGTTCCTGGAGAGGAGAATTTTGCCCTTGGCCTATAAATTACAGGCTTATGCATAGGTTTGTATGGAGCTCATTTTTTTAAAATTATTACAGGTCCTTTCTGTTGTTAGGTGGCTGTAGTAGTTATAGCCAAGATTGTAAACTTCCTGTACAGAAGAATGTTCCACTGCATTTTTTTCCTCCTTGATGTTGTATAAAGTCTACAGAAGAGCCACGGGATTGAACACAACTATGTAACGAAAAGTGTGAAGGTTTGTAACTCTTGGAAATGTAAAGGGGACAAGATATTTGATAATGGTCTTTTGATTTGGAATATTCTTTTTCTGGTTATATCAGAAAGAATTAATTCATAGGTCTTATAGACCCTTGGATATGGCATTTAGATTTTGTTCAATTCATGGCACTGAAACACCTCATTGTTCTTTATCTCATGGAACACACAGTGATAGAGTGAAAATATAAACTGAACAATAACGTTATGAATGATTCTTCTTTTCCTGTATAGCACCATGTTATTCCTGATGTAAAGCTGTCCATCACCAGATTCTTGCTAAATTTACTGGGCGGTCATACTGCAGTTTTGGACTAACACTGAAGATGCGTTGGTTTCTGGCTTTGTTATAGTGTAGGTTTGCACATTGTCTTTCATGTGTAGTCTGTCACTGTAATCCGCAGCACATCTCTTTCTCTCTTACTTAAATGAGTGTCCTTATCATTGCCTAGCTCGCTTGTTCCTTACTTACGATCTTTTAATTTTTTTGAGATTTTTTTTTGCTAGCATACAAAAATGTAAATTTCCATGGTGAGCAGAACTGTTACATTTCAGAGTTTAGGGCAGAAGGGATAACCTCCTTTTGAGTGTGATTTTGCAGTATAGAATTTTTAACCACCTATACATTTTGTGTAAGATAATGGTTAGCATTTTATTTTACGGCATTAATTGAGTAATCATTAAGTATAGAAGCAGCACTGTTACTCTAGTGGGTTTTTATATCCTATTACTGTAGAAGGTATCTGAATTTAATTCCGGTAGTAGTAATTCTTGCCTTTGTCAATGCTACCATATTATCCTTGAAAAAGAGGGTATTTCTAAGGATTTCTAATCTCTAGACAGTGGGAATATTGGTAATTACATAGGCAATTAAAGGAAAACTAATAACATGAATATTTTGAAAATAGCCAACTTCTTACACGTGTGAATTCACTGTCTTTGAGAGCACTCCTTTGTGGAGATACAGCCTATAGTCTTGTGCCAATGCACTGCTGTGTGGCAGCGGGGACAGAAGTTGCATTTATTCCTTCCTGTAGTGGATGGTAAACAGAAAAATCTTTTCATATTTGCACCTTGTTGGTATACCTTTCTTTGTTGAGCAGCATCTCTCTGGGAGGAAATGTCTACAGTCAGTGATCATTTGGCTGTTTGATGGTTTTCTTCAAGTTCTCTTGGTTTGATCACATTTTAAAAAAAATCTCAGCTTAATAATTTTCCAGTCTTTTAACATGGTTGATTTGTTTAATAAAGGCATTTTGAAATCAGAAGAAACAGGAATTCTATAACCTAAATTATGACTTCTCTGTAGAAATACATTAATAGTTAGAGAATGATTTGCAGTAGGTCTGCTAGATGAGCCAAGACCGAAGGAGGAGGCTTTCTTTGTGTTGCAGTAAGTAGCGCAGCAGCTACCCAAAGAAAAGCTATTGGAGACAATTTGTAGGGAAGGAGACTTTAGAAGAAAAACTGAAGCATGTATTGAGGAGGGAAAACTCACTAAGAAGGAGGATGTAGTGAAATGTGAGACAAATAGGGAGAAAATTATCATACACCTTCCTATGTCTCATCTAATGGTTGGCTTTCAGCTCCCCATTTATGCTTCTGTATTGCTTTAGTACTAATCAATTCAAAGCAGCAGTTACTTGGATTTTTCCTGCCACGCAAATTATAACTTTTCATATAATTTTATTTCATTCCATTCTATGAAGAGCTTTTTTTAAAAAAAACCCACTTCTTCTTTTTTAGGGCCAAATGGATATTCCTCATAGAAAGTATGCTCAAAGGCCTTTTAGTCCTAGGAAAGATCCAAAGACTGGAAAATCATATTCTGCATCAGTGGGTACTAATGAAAGCCTAGGTGGTAGCACAGACAATCAATAGCATCTTTTAGTTGCTGACAGTAATGAACGTAATATGTAGAAACACACACATATATAAGTATATTTTAAAATATATATAACATATATTGTTATGTATTACATAGTCTAAAGTACGTAAAAAGCGACACATTTGAGTTATTGCCTAGAGGTACTTCATGTTGTCTTGAATGAAATTGCAGTTTCTTTTCATGAATAGTTTGTAAATGTGCTGGTTTTGAGGAAGCCTGAAGAAAGATCCACTTGGATATGTAAAAAACTGGAGTTAGAAGTGTGCTCTGGGAGATCATTAATGATTCAGGAAGGTTGGTTTCAGTTTCCCCTCCTTCCTTTCACAAGGCAAAACCCGATCAATACTTTTCTTTCAAGGTCACAACTCTTCTTGGTCTCTGTCCTTCTCACAACCCTTGCCCAACCATAGGAGTGTTTTGGAGGATTTAATTACTAGTTTAATCGAGGTTGTCATCAATAACTCTTAGCCTAGTCAGGCTCGGACAGAAAGCCATATTATTACAGGAGAGGGCTCTGGTCTGATCCAAGTACAGGGGTGCTGCGCGCATGAATGGCTTCGTGTCAGTCATAAAAGGGGCTTTTCCTCTCCCTTCCTGTCCCCAGTCATCCTGTGGTTGTATTATGAACAGGAAAGCTGTGAAACAGTGGTATAACGTATCTCAGATATTTGATTTTGCAAGATTTGTAAAATAGAGTTGAGTCTGAGAAAATTAAGTTTCTGTCTTTGCGACGGAAAGGATGTTTCCAGTGCATGAGCTTCCAATGCATGAGCATGAATTCTCCTTAATGTGGTTTGGCAATTTGTTTTTCGGAACTGCAGGTGAAAGGTATATTTAATAAAATATTAATATTTTTTGGTGTACTTTTTTTGATACATTTTTTCCCTTTGTTTAGAAATTGGTTCAGTGTAGACTAAGTAGACTTGTTACATACTCAATAACTAACCTCACTTCCTGAAGTTATATTGTAAATCCTAAGGGGAGTACCAGATTCAGTATTTTAATTGCAGGAAAGGAAACAATGTTCCTCTAATGGAGGTGGAAACTTTTGTCCCTGTGAAATAGCTTTCCTGTTTTGAAAAATATCATAAGCAGCCGCTCACAAATACAGAAGAATATCTTAGTATCCTTTGTTTGGAATCCTGTTAGAGTATTGTCTCAGCCAAGCATTTTCTTTCTGAACGCGCTGCTAAAATACAAGTTTGATGCTTTGTCAAGAGGCAAGCAAGGCTGCCTATACTTACTTACATGCTTCAGTTTTCACATAGACATCATATTGCTGAACAGGGACTGCTTTCTGAAATCTGGATTCTGTAGTTTAAAAGTGATATTTAGGATCTGTTAACTTGAGTAGAATGAGCTGGATGTATTTGTAGGAGCTAAAAAAGTTGGTCCAGTATAATTTCTATGTTGGCTGAAAAATAATAAATAAAATTTAGGGCATCGTCTCTTCCTTCTCCTGCTTTTTAGGAAAATCTGGACAGGGTAAAGGTCTGAAGTCATGAAAGAATTTGGAGTTATCATAATAATTTCAGGAGCAAGCTCCTGGAGGTCAGCTTTATTGTAGAATACTGTGAACACAGTTAATCATGTTTGTTGAACATGATGGATCCAAATTTGCTGTGGGTCATAATCCTTAATCAGTCAAAGAACATCCACAGTTCACTTTGGTCATTCTGCTGACATTATATTTAATATGGCTTAAATCAGTTTTATATATATTCTGTTGATTTTATGCTGTTCATAAAATGCTAGTAATAGAAAATCTGTTTCAATTGCTTTTTTGTGTGGGACTAGTACCTTAATGTTGATAAAATTTCTAAGGAAAAAGCTGTTCAGTGACTCGTGAAATATGATGGAGGGAATTTGTATATACATATACATAAATGTGCAGCTACACAAATTTTCAAGCAGTGTAATTTAAGTAGATGATTTAAGCTGAGCCCTGCCATTTGGCTGGGGTTTGCTTTTATATGTTTTTAGATGTTCATCCCTACATTGAATTCATAACGTATGTCCAGGTCTGCTGGCCACAGATCCATTGCCTTTGCATGTGAAGTTCATGTTTTCATGTTGCAAACAAAACTTAGCACTGATATCTGAAAACTCAGGACAGAGAGGCTTGAGTTTGCAAATCTTTTGTTTAAGTTTCTTGTGATGCCTTATGCTGAACTACCTTGGAGTAGGACAGGAGGAGACATGGAAACTTGTTATTTTGCTATATTGGTACCTCCTGTCTTACAGGAAGCAGCGAGGGAACACCAGGGTTTCTGGCACAATAGCTGGCAACTTGCAGAAGCTTGAGGCAATGCAAGTTGGTTAGAGGTTAATTTCAGTACTGGGAGTAAGGAGTAGGGCCAGGTGCTGAACAAGCTATTTTGATGTTAGGTCTTCTGAGGATTCTTTAATGCAGTGAATTACTGACTTGGCTGTTAATGCATCAGGTTTTTGTCTGTATATGATCCCAAACAAAAGCAAAAGCCCCAGACAAAACCCATAAACCCTGAGCAAAAAAGTGCTCCGTGCTGTATGACTTAAGTATTGACCCTTGACTTCAGTGGGGGCTATCTGTGCATTAAGTTCGTCTTTGCAGGCCAAGGATATACACCAAGAAGAATTTGGCCGGTAACTGAAGAGTATCTCCTCACTGCCTCTCATAAAGCATGATATTACAATTTTTTTATCATTATTTTTAAGCCATGCATATTTCTGTAGCGCTAAAACACATGTACAAGCTGTGTCTGATAGAGTCCAGTCCAAAAAATATCTGTTAATAGTGACAGCCCTCCTCATGGTATAGATCGTTAACTGTGAAAAACGTGAACTGGGAACAATCTAGAAGTATCGCAATGGATGTTTTCTTTTCTGCAGAGTAGGATGGAAAATAAAGCAATTGGTGAAGAATTATAAATATAACAAAAGAGTAGAACTGGCAATTGCAAACCAAGCCCTTTACAATTGCATTAATGGTAATGCATTCCATTCCAGTTCATGGTGAAGTAAAAGGAGTTGGTCTGGTAGATCAAATATGGCTTTCATTGCAAGACTGCGACAATGAAGGTGAGATGATAAAGCTGTTCAGACTCCTAACCTATAAAGAGCAAAGACTGTATTGTTTTTAAATATACCTGGTGAATTTTCAGAATTACTTATTCTTAGAACAGATGTCATTATAAAATACTACATTTGTTTTCAGTTATAATTCCAGGATGTATCTATCTTATTATGTACATGTATACATATATTTTTTGTCAAAAAATATATATGCAGTCAAAATTGTGAATAATTAATGATGCATGTTAGGTTCCCTTATGAGTCTGAGAAATTCTTTTTGTATAAATGTCAGGGCTTTGAACAGGGCTTGAAAGGGTTTTTATTCTATTGAAATATCTCATAAATTGGGATGGA
This sequence comes from Gavia stellata, assembly GCF_030936135.1. Classification (NCBI taxonomy): domain Eukaryota; kingdom Metazoa; phylum Chordata; class Aves; order Gaviiformes; family Gaviidae; genus Gavia; species Gavia stellata. Next base: position 45,603,948 of record NC_082637.1, read on the forward strand.
CTAAATAACAGTGTGAGCATGTAACTTGTTGTCTTGTTTTTCCCATTACAAATACATTGTGAAACTATTGTTAAGAATCCATTTGGTGTAAGCAAACCCATCTGTATATCTAGGGAAAAGTCCCAAATACCATGTTTAGACTAGTGTCTTTAGATCAGTGGGTTTTGGTTTTATTTTGTTTTTTTTTTTTAAGTTTGCTAACATGTTTTCAATCATCATTTTATTTTCCAGTCCAGACAAGAGTAAAATCAGAAGAGGTCTCAAGTACCTGTTAATATATTTTTCAGACAGAATGTCAAAAATTGCTTTCTGTTCCATCAATATTGATTCATGGCACCAAGCCTAAATAATTAGAACTGGCCAAATACCAGGCTTTTGTGTCCTACATTAACAAAATTGGTACAATGATTTTAAAAATTATTTAACCATTTGCAGTACTAGCATGCATTTCATATAATTCTCTCACCTCTTCCATTGTACTTCAAGTAATCAGAAATAACTCAATGCTGTATTATCTATTAAGTGGTCTCCCTGGAGAGTAGGCACAGTGGGTGGTTTGCATGTACTGTATAATTTCACTCAATTCCGGGGCAAAGCACAGCAGTGTTTGAGGCTACCAGTATGCCATCAAAGCAAATGGGGCTAGGGTACATTCTGGCCTTTAGGGAAAGGCATAGATCATGTCCATATGTTCAAAACTCTCTTCTCCCTCATCCCTCAAATAAGGTGGCCTCATACATACTGTGCATTGTAAATAACTCCTCACCCATGCTCTCCTTTGAACTGTACTGGGACATTGTCTGGGAGAGTGCTATTTATCTTACATAGATTAAATAATTGTGGATAAAAAAGAGGATATACCCTTGCCTAAGCCTGGGCTCTGACCTTTTTTTAATTACTGACACAAATGTGCCCTGAGCCTCTTTGTCTTTGAAGTCTTTAGCTTAGTAGATGGGCCTGGAAGCAACTAGTCTTACACATCCCATTTACACCGAAGAGTTTTTGGCTTGTTAACTACTGCTGGGATCTTGTTGTGTGCCTAATTTATTTCATGTTAATTAAGTTTATAATTACATGGTATAATTTAGTAAAATTGTTTACTTTCTTCTGTAAAGTCACTGAGTCCTCAGATGGGGCTTTTTGGCTGTAATATAGGTGCAGTTAGTCTTTTAAATACAGTATGTGTGTTCTGTTCTGTCAGAAAGGTGCTGTAAGAGGTAGCATTCATAGATACAAAGAGTGGGAGCTTTCCTTTTTCCCCAGACAATTTTCTTTCTCCGTTCCTTGGTGTATCCTGTGAAGAGTGCTCCTTTGAATGGAGATCCATTTTGTGCCCATGTAAAACTGAGAACAGAGTGAAGCAAACCAAGGCCAGACTGGAGTAAGTGCACATTGTTTTCGCTTTGGCTCCAAGCACCTGTGATTCGGAAGACTCAAACTGCTTCATTTAGTACTGTGTTGTGCAGTATTTTTCCTTAAAAATATTCTCTATCTTCTGTGTTTTGGAGGAATCGCAGGGACATTCACAGCCAAGCAGTGTCTTTGGCATGATTCCAACTTACTGCTGTATCTGGGGAGAAAGAAAAGTGCCTGGAGCCCTGGAAGAGGTGCAGGACCTGAATGTATATACTTCAAGTTGCCAACAAAATGTGTGCCAGACTTTGAGATGGCTTTTCAGGAGTATAAATCCAGATCACGAGGTTCATGAGGAAACATCCCATGCCTCATTTCTCTTCCCTCAAAGCCCATGTGTTGCTGTGGAAGACTGATGTAGATAAGGTCAGTGGAAGGCAACTGTTAAGATTGTCTCTTCCCTGTGCTGTGGCATTAGGATTTTTGGTAAGAGATAACTAGCAGGGCTTTTGGGGTATCTTGGGTTTTTCCCTATAGGACCTATGTCTTAATTTTTCTATGAGGATAGAGTTTGTGGGTTGAAATACTTGAGCCAAGATTGTATCAAACCGGGGCAGTGATCTCTGTACCTGAGATCTTAAAGTCTACACAGGATGGAGGAAGAAAAGATGTACAGAAATGATGTAATAGTGTTCATGGAGCAAAACAGTAACTGGGCTAGCTGGGATTTGGCTCTTGGTTGCTTGCTCGTCTGACCACGCACAGCTGAGATTTTTTAAGGAAGATTAATTGTCTCATGGAAGTGCTTGAATAGTAGTGACTGTAAAGGAAGACAGTTGAGATTAATGAAGTGAAAAAAACCAATTATTTTGCTACAGGCACTCAGTGATTAGGATATGCATCTTGTAAGAAGTATTCAGACTTCACAGACTCAAAGTAAAATGTCATAGGAAGTGGGAGAATTGCTCAATAACAGCTATGAGGCCTGTAATGAACAAAGGAGTTAATATTGTTGTAAGGCAACAGTAAGCAAAGTAATCCCATTATAAATGAATATATAGGATATAGTTCCATAACTCTTAGAACAAGCAACATTATTTCCTTAATTTGTATATAAAAACTGGCTTGCCAGTTCTTGTCAAAAGGCCATGTATTGAAAATGTGGACTATCTCTTGATCCTTGGAATTATTCAAGCTAACGTGATGGTGGAGTTGGTTTCAATATTCAGGTAGAGTCAGAATGGTTTCAAAGTTGACAGTGATTCTCTTTTTCAAAGGGGTAAGACATAATTATGCTCTGTCCTTCATGTGCTCTGATCTTTTTTCTTGTGGCTGTAAACTGACACTTGTGAAAAGTATCTGTGTAGTAGCATTTCTGTATTTCACATGCATACCAATGAGTATATTAAACACAAATGCTAGGGATGTCATAAGGTAAACAGCCTTTTTTCTTAACAGCTTTGACTTTTAAAGTACTTGCAGAAAGCTTTGAGAAAGTGTTCTTGATATATTGATTGATCTCTCAGGCATACAGTGTTTCATGCAAATGAAGTGTAAAATAACCTGCAGACATCCATGTTTTAAAATGTGTATGCAGATAGTAATTGCTACGCCCTTTCCTATGAACTGGCTTTCTATTAATATGTGTTTTCTGTGGGTCTGTGGGGAGCTGCTGTTATTGCAGAGTTCTGTTTCTGAGTCTGAACAGTTGCTTATTCACACTCTCTCTTTCTCACTTTAACCTGTCCCTGAATTGGAAGCTGTGAAAAATGTATGCACTGACTAGCTCTGAGCACTGGTGGTTTGAGCTTCAGCTTCTAATGTCCTTGACTCTCGCTAATCAATAGCAAGCAAAACAACTACAGCATCAGCAGCAGTACTGTAAAAGGAAACATCTGTTGGATATTGTGCTGGAAGACATGAGGGTAATGACTCTTCTTGAGAAAGAGGCAATATTTTCTCCTTAAGAGGGCTGAGCACAAATATTTTATTTTCTGCTGCCTGCTTGGAAAATAAGTGCATCTTCCAATGCATCATACTGGGAAATAAAATAAAAACTCCAAATCAGACTAAGGAAGAACAGATTAAGATATTAAATGATCCTTGTTAGCAATGTAGAGGACTGGTAGCCCAAAATATTTTTGGCCTCTAAAATGCTGAGTAGACAGGTCAAGTTTTACTATCTCTTGGTTCTCACTCATTTGACACTGAGAACAGCTTTATAGGGTTCTGTACTAAAGTACATATAATTCTGTTTGACCCCCTTTCTCCTTTTATGAACTTGTAGATCAATGAAACAAACCATTAAATAGATTGAATGCTGCCTACAACACTAATGTTAATGGCTCCAACTTTATTAAGCCTATTTGGAAATCTCATACAGGTGGCAGCATCCATAAAATGACAAACTATGTATTCTTATCTGTGGAGCATAAATCTAAACATTAGAGGAAAAGCTAGTGATAGTGGAAAAGAAATCTTTCTAAGATATTGCAGTATTTTGAAGAATTGTAAAGGAGAGAAAAACTCTAGATTTTGGGTTATTATAAATAGTCCTGAAGTTAATATGATATTGTATTGTGTACTGCCTTCCTCTTGTAATCAACTGGAGCGCATAAGAGGGTCAAGACTCTTTATCTTGATGTACAGCTTTGTGGGATAGACTGTTTAATCTCTTCTGGTCCTAGTTTTCCAATTACTAAGTAAATCCAGTTATTGGAAAATCTGATCTGGAAAGAGAGACTAACGTGAAATTCAGATCCAGAATTTTCTGGGAATCCCTGGCCTCTAGTAAGTTAAGAGTGTGTCCAAGTCTGTGTGTTTTTAGGTCTTTGGTTTTCATTTGTTTGTCTTCTACCCATGCTTTTATCTTCAGGTAAAAAAAGTAGTATTTACTTATGTCGCTAGAGCTCTTAATGACATGAATGAAAAATACTGTCTTAGTGCCTCATGAGGTAAAACTGATGCTTAGAAATAAAGAAAAAGTTGTATTAAATGTTTATGTAACTGTGCTCTGAAACATGAGGCAGTATTGAGCCTGGTGCCTGCAAAATCTGCAAAATCGTAAGAAACGGTATGGATTTCTTCAGACAACTTTATCTTCTGCTGCTGTGTAGGCATTGCTTTAATGAGGCAAGACATTATTCTTCTTTGTGCAATAAACATTCTCCAGAAGCCTATCCAGGAGCCTCTCCTTGCTTTCCAATAACAATAAGGTGACATTTTGTCCTCATTTTGCAACAGCATTAGCCAGATCTGCTCTTTGAAGCAGTGGCTCAGATCCAAGAAGCAAATAAAACTAAGAATGAATTGTTTCATTTAATTTTCTACTTGAAATCAGAAACTGACAAATTTGATAAGAATACATTTTTAGGTAACACAACTACATCTTCTCTTTGCTTTCCTCCCTTCCACTCAGCAATTTGAGCTTTCTCCATATAAATCACCGTTCATTTAAAAAGACCAGAGATACCTGTCATGTTATGCTCGATTTCCTGCAACCTGGAAAATGTAAAAATGCAAATCGATTTTTGTTTCAAAATACTTAGTTTGGATCAAGGCCTCAAGTAACATTCTGCTTAGGATAAACCATATGTGCTTGGTGAAGAGAGGAGGTGTAACCAGACTTAACATCATAGAAACTTTCAATTGCTCAGCACTTCTTTTGCTTGTGCTTTCTCTTGAATGCTTGGGTTTACATACATGATCTCCAAGTTTATGCAACTCATGTAGAGACGTATTTGGAGAGTGGGATGTGACTGTATGAAACTTAGTTTTGAATTAAGTGAAGTCATCATTACAGGAAACTTTTATTTACAATGGCAGAGTTTAGGTCAGGTTTGTAATGACCCAGAAAGTTTGCCTGCAGACCTCTAAGTTATGTACAGCTCTTCAGAATATATTATTTCAAATCCTGTTGGAGTAAGAAGGATTTCAGACAACTAAAATCTATCATCTCACTTTGTGAAAAAAGTTCAGAAGATGACCATGTCATAACATTTTCCTACCTGAATGACTTAGCTGAAGGCTTGTAGAGAGCATAGCCTGTGAGAAGGGGCGTGATCGAGATTGTTTAGGACAGGTAGAACTTGAGCCCATGGATATGTGACTATCCCCATAACAGTGATGTTCCCAAATATGGCAATGCATTAGATCTTACGATGCCATTAACTGCTCAGTTCTGTGTGGTGTGCTGGTTAAAGGAGGAAAAAAATTGGCTTCTTTACATAGAAAACGGATCATGTTTATGAAAGGCTCTTCCTTCAGAATGAGTTCAGTATGTATCAACATATGGCTTTTTTGCTATTATACATTTCTTTTTATGCTTTCTTCTCTAATGAATAGAAAAACTAAACCCAATTGGTCTTAAAGGCATTTTATCTAGCTCCCAATGAGAGTAAACTCTTAGGAAGTTACGGATCATCCAGTATCTGAGATACAGATCTTCAAAGCTCATGAGACAATCAGCTGTGGTACTTCCAGAAAGCTGGTAGTAGGATTAAAAAAAGACCTCAGTGTTGGCCTAACTGGATCCATGTTAATAACATAATTCAAACTATACTTTATGTAGCACATTCTCTTTGGGGGAGAGCAGTTAGACTGAAATTTGATGTCCCCAAAATAGTGTATTGCAAAATCATTACAATGTTTCTTTCAAGACTAATAGTGAATACAGTGCTCACTTCAAAACTCTCTGAATGAAGAGCTGATATTGGAAATAAAGTATCAGCAGGTTACATTTTAAACTACTTATTTTTTTCTTTATTGTCTTGGACACATTTGCATCTGAGAGAGACGGATACATAATGTTCCCTTAAAGGATGAAGGAAGTTCTGTCATTCCTTGTACAGGGAAGATGGACAGCTTTTTTTCTCTCTTCCACTTTTATTTTGAGTTTTTTATTTTTATTCTTCAGTGTACTTACCTCTGCAAGTCTGAGTGGCAGCTTACATAACAGCAATTTTTTTTAAAACTAATATCAAACTCAGAATCCAGTGCCCGGGCAGCAACTCAAGCCAAAATCAGGCTTTGCCTCAACCTGCCTAGCTGACTCCGTTTGAACTCTGCAAAGCCAGATGAGAAGTTGGCAGTTAGGACATGAGAAATCATCTTCTCAGTACCCACTCCCATAATATTTTGCCTGTATTACCTCAATGACTCCAAATAGTCAGAGAGCTAGTGTGCAAATTAAGTCCATATTGCCTGCTGCTTAATTCTACGTTCTTTTTCTATGTTCACTGGAACCATTTCTTCAAAGCACTTCTGTTCAGTTTCTGCATCTTTGTATTTTAGTCCTTTTTCCTTGCTCCATTTTACCTGTGTCCTGTCAGAGCCTTCCTACCCCACCATCCCTCACCCCCTACCCTCCTGTAATTATTATTTATTTCTGTGTCCTTTTCTCTTCTACATACTTTATCTGGTTGCTTTCCGTGTTTCAGTGAATAAAGTCAGTAGACTTTCTTTTTTACCTTTTCTTTTTTTTTTTTTTTGTTGTTATCCTTTAAAAGATGTATTTATTATGGTTAATTCTTCCGCCTTCAATAGGACTTGAAGGACTCCCTTGTGGACTCCTTGACTCCTGTAGACTGCTCAGGTCCTAGGTCTGAGTCTTCTTCCGTACTGGTTGTTTTAGACATCACTGCTGACTACTGGAGTTACTAATATACATGCACATGCAACTAAGAATATAAGCAGATCTATTGTCTTCCTGTGTTTTGTATAGTACTGTACACTTAATAGTAGTTCATCAGTTAACAACTCTCAAATGTAAATTCAGAGGTGACTTTAAACACAGCAATGTGATTCACTGTGATTGCAGCAGATGAGGTAAGGAATAAACTGAAAGTCCAGAAGGCTTTCACTTGCAATGATTTGCTTTAGTGTTAGAAGTGTGGTGTAGATTTGTGTTTCTATGTAAACACATATATCTGTCCTTTGACTTAGTGCCCAAGAATGTATGCAATCTCACAGATGTAAGAAAAAAATTCCACAGAGGAGGTCTGAATGGTCTAGGAAATCTGAAGAGAAGGTAGCAACCATGCAGTAGCTTTCAATTCTAGACTACCAAAACCCTGATGATACTTCTCTTCTTCTGTCTAACCAGTAACTTCCAAACATCCTTCAGAAAATTACTTAGGAGATAATGATTAACTACAGTGACTCAGTAAAAATACTGCCTGGAAAAGCCTGCCACCTTTGTACCACATGCAGAAATGGATCCTCAGTCTTCCTCAGCCTCTGTTAGATGGAGTTTGCAACATGCATATACAGTCATGAAAGTCAACATATTTTACAGCTGTGCATTTTTCTTGACATTACAGTAGGCTTTTAGGGCTGTGTGATTAACTGAATTTTCAATGATACGGTTTGAGTTTTGAATTCTCTCATTGAGAATTTCATGGTATAGCAAAACTATATTAACTCCCTTTAAGATATTTTATTTATGTGAGAGGAGGCAGTGGAAGTAGCAAGGACCTGAATGATGTAAGCTTCAGTAAGAGCACAGATTCCAACAATAATGTAGTGTTCCTTAGAAGTTCTTAAGATATTCATCATTACATGTGGATATGACCATAAGAAACTCATCTTCTCAATGTCAGTCTAGCCTAGAGCCTTCCTCTCCAGCTAAAACAGTCCCTGTGCAGAAGCCTAGCTGTTCTGAAATGATGCTCACGTCAACTGATACTATATTTTTTTCTGTGAATTAGACAGGTTCCTTTGTTTTGTCTTGGTGCCTTACACTAAACCTTATCAATTGTTTCAGAGAAAAGGAATTTTGCCACACCTTTTTGGAAACGTGCAGTGGCTCAAAGCTGGCATGTTCAGCATATGCCATTACCTACTTTCAGGGTAGAAGTACTAAGAGTGCCTCAAGGTTAGAACAAGCAACAAAATGCAATGTAAATGAATTAGTCATTGTTATTTAATTGCTAACAGTCAAATTCAACTTCTATTGAAACGGATAGCGTAAGTCCCATTCATTTAAGGCAAATCAAGATTTGGCTCTGAGCTGTTGTTTGAAGTGCTGTGGGATACAGATAAGCTTTCACTCTTTATAAACATTGAGAACTTACTAAAGCAAAATTAAAAAAACTCAGAAACAAACAACCAGAAACTGCTGATGAAGTTTGCATTTGCAGGATAATAGTACAACTCTCACATGTTTTTTTTCAAATGTCATTAGAACAAGTAATGGTGACTGTCAACAGTGATGTACATAATAACTCAACTGCATCAGATAACAACAGACTGGGTAAGACAATGCTGTTCTAGGAAGTGTTTATGCTAGAGTCAGATAGTTGGATTTCACACAGGGCCAAAAACAGCCTTCTTTAAAGTTCTTAACCTTAGATGGTCAGGTAACGTTTGGGGGATAGGTGCGCAGGGTTTCTTCTTCACATCAGAACAGAACATGACTCAGGGGTTTTTACTTGTGTTTCAATGTGCCATCATATTTAGTTACTGATTTTTAAGTTCCTGTTGATATTTAGAAACAAGAAATTTTAAGAGAATTAACTAGTATTTCCTCCAGCTCCACTTTTTTCTGCCATTACAAAGTCATTTAATGACGTTAAGTGGAGGAGCCTGTCTGGAGCAGGCAGAAAGGTTGACGTGCACACAGCTAAGGCGTGAAACAAACGTTACAGAGGAACCTGGTGTTGTACTTACAGTAACTCTGTGGTATAGTGGGGTTCCCTTCACTTAGCTGATGGACCAGACCAAAGACAGAGAGCTTGATTGTGCATCCAGGCTTGTTCACCATAGGCCTTTGCACAAGGCAGGACACCTGACTGAGGTTTCTCTGACCCATGCATAGTACAATACCTGGTTGGAGAATTCTAGATTTATTGCATTACAGCTCAATGTGAATATTTTGATATGTTAAAGACAAATGAGTAAGACGCCTTATGTGTCTTTAATTAACAAATAAAATTATTGGCCACAAGATAGAGCTAATGTTGTCATTTTCATAAATTCATGTACAGTTTTTATTTAATATCTTATATGTGCTTTAAATGCATTTTATGTTTATGTGTTTGATTGTCAAGTATTCGTTTGTGTTTGGACTTTTGTATTAACTTTTCTTTGACTTTTTTTTTAAAGCATGATTTCTCATATTTTATTTTGTTTCTTTTAGGTTTTGTTTTATTTCATAAGATCCCACTGGATGGGTAAATGAAATAAGGAAAAGATGAGAGAGGGGCTGTTGAGCTTGTGGAAGCTGTATGCTGCACACTAGGGAGTGTACAGTGTTCTTGCCCAGTGAAGTGCCACCTCCCTTGGACTTCTCTTTTAGACATTGGTTGTGTTTGGAGAACTGTAGAAGTACATTCAAATCAGTAGCTGTTTTTGCAAGAGCAGGGTGAAGCAAAGCCCTGAGGCAGCTATAAAACTGAAGAAAGTCCAGAAATAAGCTATCACACTTTTTCCTATTGCCTTGTCTTCACTGTGTCTTCCAAAATGACATTGACATGAAATTACGTTATATTGTTTCCTCTGTCAATTTTTTTCTGTTTGAGCTTAACTGGAAAGATGTTGTTTCTATAAATAATATTTATCAAAGGTGGACTGCAAAGTTGCTTTTATTTTATTGCATTAGTGGCTCTGAAAAACTTCTGCAAGTGCTTAATTTGAGTGTGTGTGTGAACTCATTGATTTCGATGGGAATGCTCACATCCTTAAAGTTAAGTTCTTGTATATTTTCAGGATATGGGCTTAAATCCTAAAGCAGTAAATTGCAGAGCTGGCCCTGCAAATCTTCTTTCTGTATGTGGTTCCACTGACTTTACCAGGAAGATGGAGAGCATGACCTGTATACAGAAATGTGGCAATACTGTTCATTAGTGCAGTTTGGTATTGAACCAGTGCCATCACTTACACATTGAGTTAAGTCATGGTTATTCAATATAGTCCATAAGTTTGGGTAAGCGTACAAATCTTCAGTAGGCTGGAATGCTGATTTTGAGCCAAGAGCAAGAATAACAACACTATAGGTTTGGTCCTTCAGACTGTGTATACTTACAGGCCTATTTAACTCTTCATATTTAACTGTGAAGTATACTTCAGAGTGTGCTTCAGTACACTTCAGAGGAGAGCCTACTTTCTTCTGAGAAGAGTTTACTATAACAAGTAAAGCTAAGCAAAGGCACAAGGATTTTGCAAGAGTAGGGACTGCGTTTAGATACAGTGCTAGACATTCATTTTCATGCTATTTATCTATTAAATCCTGAGTTTATAATTTGATCTTTTCAGTTGTAAGAAAGATGAAATTTCTGATTTTTTAACTGAGAGTTAGCTACAAAGACTAGCAGCAAAAGACTGAAATAGGTGCTTACATTTCTATGCATTTTGATTACATTTCTGAGCGATGGTTTGATTTTAATTCCTTAAAATTACTTTTAGTAAAAAAGAAGAGATGGTATTGTTTTGTCTCTCCTGTATTTGCTTTTCATTGTTTTAGCTTTTTAATGTCAGCCATTTTCACTCTTCCATTGAAACACTGTTGTCTTTTTTTTTGCTGTGGTCTTTTACAGCATACACCATCCCTCTCTTTCTACAATACTGTCTTGACTCTTTTGTTCTATCTCCATATACTTACTTGCTTTTTGCCTTTTAAGGCTGTTAGTCCTTTGACTTTTTTCCTGTGTTTTCAGCCGCTCGCGTCCAAGTTCTTTATTCCTGCTGTGCTCAAGATTTGGAAATATCCTTATTAGTCAAGAAATATGTCCATATTTGCATTCTTCTAGGCCTATGTAGTGAGATTTTTCCTTTCTCTTGCCACTGTCTAGGGAAGGGGAATTGCAGTTGCTAAAGTTCTTTCTTCACTTCTCCAAAATCTGTCCGAAAGATGTGTTCTTCTCCCCACATTAAAGAAGAGGGCAGAGCTGGAAGTCTACTGATGACCTAGGAATCATGGTGTCTTTGTCACCCTGCACATACTGTGGTAATTTGGGGAGGGATGGCAGCAGTTAAGGATATCCATCATAGTTCCTGTTTGAAGTTAGATGTCAACAAGTTTTCCGCTATTCCTCCGAAACAGTATTAGGAATGTCTGCCTTTTTTCCTCCGTAAGTCTGTGCAGACATGGTCTTATTTTAGAGAGATACTAACTTTCTCTTCTGCCTACTGGTTCTCTTTTAACTTCCTTTTGATTATTTTCTTCTCAGACTTCTTGCTTACCCATGAATCTCTCCTCCTGTTGAATTAATATCTGATGCCTTTGACCTGATTCTAAATCAGTGGAGAATCATTTAGGTCAGCAATATTTGAACTGAAGTCAGTGGAGTTACATCAAATGTAAGTTGGATCATGAGCAGAGCTTGACCCAGTAGCCCAGATTCCAGTCTTAAGTTTTGCTGGGACAAAGTCAACATATTCAAGTTATGCATTCACAATTTATTGCCAAATAAATGAGGTGAGAAACTGATACCTTTTCTTTTGGCAGGGAAAAGGCAAACTTGCAAAGCTGGAATTTGGCAGTTGATTTTTGAAATATTTAATTTTAAAAGGTAGTTCTTTCTGATTCATGATATTTATATGCATAAATGTGCACAGTTATTGATTGGGGATTTTACATAATTTTTCTGTAATTTATTTTGTAGCACTTTGCAGTTCATCTTTATCGTATAGGAGTAGGTTTGACCTTCAAATATTTCAGCATGTACTGACACAGTGTTTTGGAATTTATGTAATCATGGAGGTAACTTTAATAAACCACAACTGATTTATGCACCAGTGAAATATATATATTTATATATATATATAGTAGAATATCCTTCTTACATATTTTGTACTATATCTTTTATATTAGCCACTCAGTGCACTATTACTTGATGCAGATAGTCACAGAACCTTATGGATTACAGCACGTGATTTGTTACTAATAATGTCTTAACGCAGATGTTTAGTGCTTGATGGAAAAAAACTACGTGTTCCTAACGTGTTTTCTTTTCAGTATGTGGATGGAACTTCTTAAAACTAAGGGAGCTAAACTTTAAACGTGGAAATTATAGTACCCACTAGCTCCTGTCTTTCAGCTTGATTGTAAGTGACACTGCTTGTAACTGTAGAGATTCTGATCTGCCCAAACGGTGTTGGTTTACAAAGGGCTCAGTTAATTATGAATTCTTGACCTCCTTAAAATAAAGTGAGACTCAAACTAAGAATCATGCAGGAACCATTAACATGATAAAAGTTGCTGAACATCAAGAATTTGACATTAAAAAGCTTTTATATTGTTTCACTGAGCAATAAAAAAGGCTATGAACCATCTAAAGGCAGAGTTGCTATTTTTTTTCACTGTGCCAGACATGAAACTAAAATAAAAGCATATTTCTAATGTTCTGCTAGAACGGATTTATTTATACTAGAATTTACTTTAAATTGACATTTAATATACTCAGAGAACTACTGAGATAAGCTGTTGAGCAGTTTGATAGGCAGATTAGGGGGACTGGAGAGGAAGTACTGCTGGGGGTGTTTTGGTATGAGGCAAGGCGTATCACCCAGTCTGTTAAATAAACCTGTTCATGTTGAGTTTGGTGGAAGTTTGACCAGTTTCCACGTCTACGCTGCAAATGAGCGCATTGTTCCCAGGCAGAAGCCAGAGTCTGTGTTGTGATTACCGCAGCTGCCTGCCATGCCAGGTGAGGTAGGGGCCCTCGCAAAGGCTGCTCCTGCAGAAAGGTGTTTGGGGACACGCTGCTGTGACACGTTTGCATGGCAATATCTGTGTGTCTGAGTACCCTCACCTGTGCAAGGCAGTCCCCAACCTTTCCACTGCCTTTGACTACCAGCTGTATCTCTCCAATGCAGCATTCATTTCAGTGGGAGCAAGATCCTTGGGGGCAGCAGAAAGTGCCAAGAAAACCTGTGGAGAGCTAGTTGGAAACAATTTTACTTCAGATAGTTCTTCCAGGAATTGGTCTTTCTATTTTGACTGCCAGCAGAAGCACTAGAAATCTTACTTATTTCCTAGGGTGCAGCCAATCCCTAAGCACAGTTTTTCAAAGACTAAAAAACTTAGGGAAGTTTGCCATGTAGGACTGACTGGTGCACTTCCTACTGGCTCTTTACACAACCGCATTCATACAAAGGTCCAGTTTTTCAGTTCCTTCACTTGGCCATCCATGGTAAGTTGACAATTAATCATCAGCATGAAGACCAGCACTTCGTTTCCAGCTGTTTGAATGCCTAAAAACTTGTAAATGGTTTGTAAGGTTGGAAGCCATTATCAGGCAGATAAAAAAATGCATCCTTTCTGACCTCTTTTTAATTCAGCCTTCCTTTTCCAGTTGCACATTTAACATTTGAAATAATTTGAAAGTTATTAATGAATTGGGCAGCTAAGTATTTTGTTCATGTTCATTTCAAAATAAAATCCCGGAAGCTTACCTGAAGGTTTTTAGTAGTTTCTTCCTCTTCTTCTTCCTCTTTTTCCTCTTTTTCCTCTTTTTCCTCTTCTTCCTCTTCTTCCTCTTCTTCCTCTTCTTCCTCTTTCTTCTTTCTTCTTTCTTCCTTCTTCCTTCTTCCTTCTTCCTTCTTCCTTCTTCCTTCTTGCTTCTTGCTTCTTGCTTCTTGCTTCTTCTTTCTTCCTTCTTCTTTCTTCTTTCTTCTTCCCCTTCTTCCTCTTCTTCCCCTTCTTCCTCTTCTTCCCCTTCTTCCCCTTCTTCCTCTTCTTCCTCTTCTTCCTCTTCTTCCTCTTCTTCCTCTTCTTCTTTCTCTTCTTCCTCTTCTTCTTTCTCTTCTTCCTCTTCTTCTTTCTCTTCTTCTTCTTCTTCCTCTTCTTCTTCCTCTTCTTCCTCTTCTTCTTCCTCTAATGATTCTTCTTCTTCCTCTTCTTCTTCTTCTGCTTCTTCTGCTTTTGCTTCTTCTTCTGCTTCTGCTTCTGCTTCTGCTTCTGCTTCCTCATCATCATTCCCTCTGGCTTCTTGTCTTGCTTCCAGTTTTCAGTGGTTCTGTCTTTCCTTTTCTTCTGTTTTTGAAAGAGCTCGAGAGAGCTCAACATCCTCCTTCATGAACTTCAGTAATCTCTCTTCTCCATAGGGTACAAATGTGCAGGGTCCTTTGAAGGGCTTTGCCATCATTATGTGATGGTGTGGATTATTCCAGATTAAAATGTAGGCCTATGTTGTGCCAGATTTTGTCATCTGATCTCCACAGCAAGAGTTCATGGATGGTTGGAAGTACTGAGAACTATAAGTACAGCATTATAGGGAGCACAGAGAACATTGCTGCTGTGCATATCACATGTTTCACAGCCCATTTCATTGTCCCACTTCCATGGGAATGTGTATCCCCGAACTTTTGAAGCTGGCTTCCATTTGTTCCGTTTTTCTTTTGTACATACAAATGAAATCTGCTGTGAAAATAGAAGATGATGCATTAATTGGAAATAAATACAGATGTTTAGTTCCACAAGCATGTAGACTATATGATCGAACTTTTTTTTTTTAATCAAACCTCAAGGTTAACTGATTAACTTATTTTCATCAAAAAAAGATAGATCGAAAGAGCCCACATTAGAGTGTGTATTGTTTTGATATGGACATGTCATATCCTTCTAACTTTAATAGTATCTTTCCATGATTAGCTCTATTTTTGCAGCTGCAAGGAGTGTGGTGGATAAGCATGTGTCCTGGCCCGAAGCAGAGGTGCAGAAGGTGTAGACCCAAACTGCTTTCATTTTGAAGAGGGCAATTCCCCCATAGTCTCTAGAGGCAGCAAGTCATTGCAGTGTTACCAAGCAGATTATGCTTTAATATAGGAGGAAACTCCCCTCATTGCATACACATTTTCACGTAACTTTGTTCCTCAGCTGGAATGACAAGAACAGCCATATAGGATTTCAGGGAACTGTCTGATATTCAAGCAAGTAGAGGGCAAAGTCATGGCCTTCTTGTGATGGCTTTGATTTTTCCTTGATGTAAGCAGTGTAGGGCTCAGTCCTCAGGCATGTCCACAAAACAGGAAAAGAAATCCTTATTTGTTCCTGAGATTTTTTTTTTAACACAAGTCATTTCATTGATATTACTGCCTTCACTAGTGTGAGAGCAGAATTGGGCTGCCATGCCACAAACCTGAGACCAGAGACTTTGGCAAATATATTTGAAATGTCTTCCACTGCCGTTCACAGCCCGTGTCCTTGGTCTTTCTTAGATTTCAGGTTCAGCTTAAAAATAGGAAGAGTCGTTCTGTTGGTATCAAAGTATAGAACTTAAGCATTCTTTACTAAAATCTATTTTTCACATGTGGAAAAAAGTAATATTCTAAATGATAACACAAAAATATCTTCTACTGTAATATCGCATCATAAAAAAGTAGTTTGCTGTAATCCATCAGCAAGCTGTGAGTCTTTTCTCTCTCTCTCCCCTCTAATTCTTCATGTTGAAACTATTTTGTATTTCTTATAAATAATAGACAATCACTGTTTTTATTCCCAAGTACTACCATAACAGTTTGGACAATCTATACCTACAAAAAATATACTCTACAAACTTACTTTTAACAGGCCAATAAAGTCTTATAATTCATTATCATTGTGTCTTTCACTCTGTGTAAATTGATCACATCTTGTATTTCATTAGGAATTGTATTGGAAAATACACGAATCTTGGAGTTCCTCACCTGTTACCTGTTGTTATAAATGTGCTTATTGTTGCTTTTGTTTTCTGATAAACAGTGAGATTCAACTCCTTAATTATATTTTTATAACATCTTGAATGTTTACCCTATCTAAAAAAACACCCTCTCCCCCCAAAAAAGTCTGTTTGCAATGGTTTTATTTCTATTTAATTTAATTTAAATGTATGTGTGTTTAACATGTACATTCAATCAGGTGTGTGTATATTCAGATCACATGACTACATATTCAGCTGTTGGCTACAAGACAGCAAGTTTTACATGTCACACCATGTTTCATCTACTCAGAACTTGAAGTAGAAAAAGTTGATTGGTTGAATACTCAAGTAAGGTGTGCTGAAACTATTTTGAGGAAACATAAGTGCTGTGATTTGGAGGGTGTGTTTTGCTTTGGGACTTCTGTTTGTGGCCTGGACCATCTGGATTTCTTGACCTAATGAAACAGAGTGCATAAGAATGTTGAAATGGTTATGTCACAGTTTAAGCCCAAGTTTTTCCCTTTTTTGCTTTTTACTAGGGCATGTCATATTTTCCCATGAATTTGATTGCTGTATTTGGACTATAGCAGATGTGTATATTGCATTACATGTTCATTTTCTTGCTTCTGAAATGCTTGGTCACATTTTTTTGTTCTGGGAGCTCAGCCCATCTCTGAGCATTGTACCAAATCTGCTTTGTATGCCCTTAGGAAATTCTGAATTTTTCACCTATTGGCATGATTGCGATGTCATGTAGTGTATTTTACACATATGCTTTTTTATCGTCATCGATGTAAAATATGTTTTTGGAACTAATTTGATGTATCCTCACTATCTAGAAGAAACAGGCTTGATCTAAAGGTCCATTCTTTCTCTAAGAGAAGCTTTCAATAAGACTAGCTATTACAGGTAAATTGTGGTATTGATTAAACTGGTAGATAGAATTATTTTAAAGTATTCAAACAATAAAAAATATTAGATTCATGAAAATGCTTTACCAAGTAGAAGAACATATTAAAATTGTGATGTATTGGATATTTTTTTGAGTGGTAGCAAGTTTGCCATTGAAATACTCTGATACAGGGTTTGCAGCCTCAGCAGAGCAAGAAATTATTATCTAGGGAGAACAATCAAAGAATGAAGCTGAGTAAAGGCAAAAGTGAAAATAGCCATTTACACTGCCCAGGAAATCAGGAAGTCAACAGGATAAGAAGTAACATAAAGTCTTAATGTTCTTGATAATCCAAATCAGTGTAAAATACAAACAAGGGTTCATTTTTTAATGAACATGAATTGTAACTTAACAGTATTCTTGCAGAAGTAAAGTCTTTATTTTGTTCTTTTAAATGAGAAAAAAAATGCAAAAGGCATGTATTGGATATTTTTATCTTGAGAAATGGTTATTTCCATCTAATTTCTCCATTAACATACTACAAGAATAAAAAGTTAATTTCATAGGCTAGTTTATAATTCTGTTAGTATTGTAAAAGTAAAATTAATTTAAAGGTCATGTTTCAGGTTGAGTAATTGATGTTTCTTCCTATATTGTTAGTAATCAGGCTCTAAAGCAAAAATACAGAGCACATACATAATAAGCAGGTTTTTTATATTGAAGTTTCATGAGAGTGGTTGCAAAAAGTCACAAAATTCTGGTTTCCTATACTTAGATAATTGTATTGAAAGACTTTTTTGGCAATGTGTTTTACCTATAAAAAACAAATAATAGTGTGCAGGTTTCTAAACTAACTGTTATCTAGCTAGTTTGTTGAAGGTGACAGATACTTTAGATTTAAGTGATAATGTTTTGTTTGGCTTCTGAGTTACTATCCAGAGCTCTAGGACTTTCATCATCAGAGCAGAGTTAACCATAAAGGAGCCAGTTGTCATTAAGGTCTATAAACAGAGACTGGAGTTTCAGTTAAAATAATCCCCTCAAAATGTAAAACTGCAGTTCATAGTGTGTGATAAAAGGTGAAAGTGGGTAAAGAGAATAGAAAGGTGCATTTGAAAGAGAGCTGAAAATGAATTCAGATTCGAGTTCTTGTTTGGTGAACAAGTTGATAGTGCATTTGACATGATCAGCTTGCTCTGGTAGTTGACAAACACTAATTTAAAAACCACTTGTTTGTTTTATTTATGCAATTTGCTTTTCTACTGTAGTTTCCAAATTCATAGTTTATTCACATTATGCCATTCTTATGATGCCATTATTGTGTCTTCATTTTTCATTGTAGCAAACTTCAGATACAGTTCCCTAATACATGGCAACTGTAATCAGTAAAATCCCAAATAGTGACTCGGAATAAGTTAGAATATGAACGTGGCACTGTCTTTCATACCTGCATTTACTCTTGCCACATGAAGTGCTGTGCTATTTACACATCCAGAAGAACTGGCATTCAACTGGCTGTTCTAGCCATGACACCTTCCCAAGAGAGCTGATACGCAAAAGGAAAATATGCAAGCGTCTGTTGGGAACCACATATTGATGACAACACAGATCGTATTTCCTCTATAACTCTTCATAGCTAATATTAGGTATGAGAAGTTAGAGAACAGAAAGTGGTGAAACTCTTTGCGGCCAGGTGGGCAATTGGTTGTGCAGTTTCTTGATGACTAGTGTGATCCCATTGAAGAGTCACATTTTCCCTTGAAAGGGTTTTAGCACAGTTTCAGTGTTTACAGCATTGAAATCAATGATGCCTCAGGAATGGCTGCATCATCCCTGCCTCGGGGAACATGATCCGAGAAAACAGCTAGTTCTACATAAACCTTTGTCCGAGGGCTGGGTAACGTTTCTTTCAGTTTGTTGTCAGCCTATGCTGAGTTTTTGTAATGTCTTTACTCCAGCAGATGTCCCAGCATAGACCTTGCTACCAAAACCAGAATTTCCCTTTCCTTTTCTAAAGATGCATGCCATGTAACCAGTTTTAATGCTTCCCCATGAGACCTAGCATGATGCTGAGGTCAGAGCTTGTAAGTTAGCTCACACTTCTTTGCCCCAGGTGGTCCCAGAGTGAAGGTCAATAGGGCTAGCCATGTCAGAGATTCCTGGTGCACTTGTACCTAATTAAAGCATAGTCATAAGAAGTTGGTTCACTTCTGTTAAATGTCTTAAGACTCCTAGGAAAAACCCGAGGGCTGTATGTACCTGTACAGATTAACTGTTAGAACAAAATGTGAAGTCTTGATAAGTCTATGCTTTGTAGAAGAAAACATTTACCTAAGACTCCCATTTTAATTCAGATTCAAACCACTGTATGTTGCCTTAAATATGAGAGACAAAAGTTACAGTGTGAAAGAATATTGGTGCTGTCTTCCTCGTGGTAAGCCCTGCTCATTGACTTTTCTACTAATGTCAGGTGATGAAAGACCTAGGAAGTTAGTTTCTCTCTTAGTTTTATCTTTTATAAGCCAAAAGTAATTTTTTGGCAATCTGAGGTGCTACCTCTGTGTTGTAATATAGCTGTCTGCCTGTCTTGGTGAAGTCTGTCTTCTGGGTACCAAGTAGCCCAGGGGTAGATATCTTAATCCCTGATGTCTTGTGAAGGCTTCTGCCACACAAACAGTAACTCTGTGTTACAACTAATTGCTCAGCTGTCTCATTTTTCAACACATGTAATGTTTTTCATACATGACCCCAATCACCAACTATGCACTTGTTTGCTTATGAGAGTATGAATCAAAATCAGGTAAGTTGACGGTGAATTGCCTGAGCATTTCCTTTCTCCAGTAACCACCAGGTGTTTGGGGTATGGTTTTTGAAGCAGAAAGCACAGAGACTAGCTTTCTACTTGCTGTGTGGTATAACAGGTTACCTTTTCCCGTATGTCAGCATTGGTTTTCCCTTGGGAGTTGGCATAATCTCTTTCCAGGTAAAGAGTCACACTTTATCACTCTTCATCATTGTGTTAAAAAAAGCATGAAGGGCCATGTGCCTCTTCAAGAGGAAGGCAAAGATTTATCATAACTGCTTTTCCTTTCTAAAGAGGATGCCAAGTTGCCATTCCCTGCTGCTACTTCACACTTCATTGGAATCCAAATGTATAAAAAATCCTGTTGCTGTTGAACTTGACTACCCTGGGACCCAGGTGAAGTTGTTACCTCTCATTAGGAGGTGATGGTGCTGCCTTGGGGGGCAGTTGTTCCTAACTGTGGGGCTCTAACATTTTTTGCTCCTGGGTTCTGGTCTGAACTTTGCCCATGGTGAGAGCAGCTGTAACCACTAGCGATTTGTAGATGGCCCACCTGATAGCAGTTTTATCAGTTATTGCCGGGGGACAGATACTCATGCCAGAAAAGGGCAACCTTTGGCAGACAAAGCAGAGAGCCTGAGGATTGATGGTAGAAAGACTGAGTTATCCTATCATCAGTCTAATTACAAAGTGTTTGATCGTCTCTAGGAGGGGAGTGGAAATCCTGAAAAACTTCTGGGTTTTTTTTTCCCTATTTGGAGACATGCAGGTCTTGCTTTGGGTGCCATAAATCAGGCTACTGTGAGATTTATTTGTTTAATACAGAATATAAATGTAATTTTAACTTGCAGCATTCATAAGGAATTCCATCTGCATGTTGCAGGATGACAAGAGTCTGTGCAGATGTTTGCCTGGTTACACCAGAGCCCTGGCTCTGACCGCAGATAGAGCACAGCTATTCCCCTATAAAATAAATTGGAGGCGTTTATCTGTCTGAGATTTTTGTCATCACTGCAGTTATGGACAGGAGAAATCATGCATGCATGTGTGCTGCCTGGAGTAACATCCTTCTCTTACTAAAGTAATTTTATCCGGATTCTAGGAAGGGCTGTTACTGTACCGCATTAAACTGTCCCTGTGCAACTGCTTTCGTTAGCATTCTGAAACCTTGTGTCACTGCTGCCTACACATTGCAATTGCAAGTGCACAGCCTGTCCAGCCTGATTCTCCCATGTCTTTCCTTGCATTGCGTTTATGTTTATGCCATGTGACTGTTAAATGCTAACAGAGCAATCTGTCCAGTAGCGAATATATCTTCATGGGATGCAAAACCATGAGGAACTCAAAATCAGTAGAGACTGAGAAAGCTATGAGTCAGATCCTTTAACCAATTCACATCAGCTAAGAGACCGACTTAAATATTTGCCATTTGTAAGTACTGCTACTCCCCACTATTTGGGAATGGTAAATTTTGAAGCTTGAAATTCACTATCTGTGAACATTTGTAGGAGTAAACATCTTAGGTCTTACCAGACATTTAACATAAAAAGTAAATGCCAACAAAATGAAGCAATGCAATTTTAATTCCAAAACTGCAAGGTTTTTGTGGTCTTTAATCCATAATAGCCAGATTCCATTAAAATCTGTATTTATCGGTAGTTTCGTTTTTTCTACAAAATGATCTTTTTGGAGATTATGTAGGTGTAAAATAGTGCTATATATTACAGTTTTAGTCATGTGTTACTAACAGAGTGAATAAAGTAATCTCATTTTTTACTACTAATATTGAATGAGTTTATGTATGATATATACTTTGAAACTTGCTTTAGAACCCGGATCAGTGACTTTAATTCAACAAGGCTAGCTTATTTTAAATTCACGACTCCAATGTCTTTATGCTGGTGTTTGAATTATTACTACTGCATTGATCTTTATTTTGCAAGTGATGGTGGTCTCTAAACATATATTTTTTCATTAAGCATTATAAGAAATATCCCTGGGTGTGAATATTAGTTAATTTTTTAGCAATAATTGCTTGGCAGTTTGAAATTAAATTGGTGCCAGACGTCATTGCTAGTGATACAGAACGTCAGAAATCTGCTGTAATCATACTGTTGAAAATGAAGTTTCATTTTAAAAATGACGTCTGTAGTGAGATCCTATATTATTCTTGCTTTCTCATAAAAATTTAAATGGGTGAGTAGCTCAGGACTTAATTTTTGCTTCATTTTGCAGTCTGGTTAGATAACTTAGCTGTTCTAAGGTGTCATATCTTTGTTCCTTGGGTTTTGCTACCACATCATGAAAACATGGAGAAATTGACTGGTAAAGTACGAAAAGTCGGTACTGTCTTAACAAACCATATTCTAATGCCTCTGGAAACTAATGGAGAACAAAACCATCCCAACCACTCAGCTGATGAACTGTCCACTTTTTTTAAATAAGTTTCTGCATCCATCTAAGCTAACATGACTAAGTGGAGGGAGCAGCCAGCAAAACCCGAGGACCCCAAGGCAGTGCGGCATCCCTTCCCTGCAGAGCCAGATACTCCCCTAGGGATAACGGGCTCCTCTGGTTGCCGGTGCGGTCCAGCCACCCCAATGTCAGAAGCCCAATGATTACGTGTTGGCTGCTTCCTGCCATATCTCTTCTGAGGTGTCTTATCTTAGTGGCACAGAGCCCGGCTGAAAGCCTTCCAATGCGGTGTGTGCCCAGGCATGCTCCTAGTGCTGGAATGGCACAAATACTGTGGATGGCTTCAGTAGGTTTTTGTGATGATGAGCACTGCCTCCATCTAGTGCTGTTTGCTAAGGATCCAGGCTTGCTTCTTTTCCCCTTTCCTGCTTCTTGTTGGGCCTTAAAGAGGATGAGCGAAAGGAGATGCTGCAGGAGGGATTAACTTCTGCTGGCTCCCAGCCCAGCGTTAAGCACTCTCCAGCGAGCTGGCTTGGCCATCTCACATCCATCCCTCCTCTGTAAGTCCACGTGACTATATGGCTGAAAGGTGAAAGACCGAAATCTTACTAATTTTAATAATCCCAGCAGCACCGTAATGAAAACCTAGCACCATAGCTTTTACATTTCTGGTAGCAGGCAGCAAATTGTACCATCTTTAATCTTGTCCCTGGCAAAACTCCCACTGACTTCAGTGGGAGTTTTGTCTGAGCATGACCAGAGTTGGAATTTCAAGTTTTGGTCCTATATTAATTTAGCAAGAAAGAGAAATGGATTTTATAGATTTTCAGTTAAATATTAGGAAGACATGAAACTGTCATTCTGTATAAAGTAGTGGTACAAATATGGGCAATTACCTTTTTGGCATTGCCTCTTGGGAATAATACAGATCTGTTACTTTAACACATTCCTGACGTAATTCATGTGCAGCCATATATTAAAGATGCTGCTTTTCAGTGACACAACTAAGTGCCACAGCAGCTCAAGACTTCATTTGCCAAAAAGGTTGTCATCATTCTTAATACAAAGACAGCAGTCCTGATTCCACTGTCATTTGTAGGGATTTTGTACCATTGTCAGTTTAATAAATTATTCTCGGTTGATATTAAGATGAAGGGAATTAGACTCTTGATATTGCTATTTCACTTTTTCTGTTCATAGGATTTTATGCTTCATATTTGGTTTCACTCTTTCACTCTACCCCAGATTTGTTTTTCTCTGCATTTTTGATGAACTAGCTAGTTGAAGCTTAGCACATTATTTTGGGTTAAAAAAAACCCCAACAACAAAAACACCCCTCATATGGCAAAGTCAAGTAAGGCGTAGAAAAGTCTTCGGGGGAAATGGATTCTTTCTAAAGACTGTGAAAATGAAAAACTTTCTGTTTACTGAAATTATGGTATAAATGTGGGGACTCCAGAGAATGAAATACTAAATGATTATGCCCCTGCACTGAATTCTGATTCTTCGTTATTTGGTATTGGTATGCTTGAAGTGAGAGTGTGCATTTTTCGTGCACATGGGAAGTGCACATGTCTGCCTTTTGCAGCCTGGTCCTTTGAGACCTGTTTGTATGTGACCATTGCAGACCCCAATTCTGAATGTAGTCCAGTGCAAGAGAGGATTGTGGCTGTGCCTGGTTTGTTTCGTTTTGCAATCTCTGAAGGCAAGAAGATTATTTTTGCAGATCAGCTCAGAGATATGCTAATTAGGGAAGTTCATATAGTCTTCTACTTCAGTTGGTGCTAATGTTCTACATGTGTTCATTAGATTCATACAGAATTACAAAATAATTTTATTCTGCTTTGTAGTATTTGCTTCTAATGGTGGTCAGGAATAGAGCTATATTATCAGCTTCCTTTAGCAGTTCCTTTTTGAGAGTATTTGATTTCCATGCAAATCTGTTCTGATAAATCCGTTGCTAAGTAACAGCCATGACTGAAATTTTGGTAAAAGAGGAAGTTACACTGAGAATAAATGTCACCCTAAAATACTTGAGTTTAACAAGTACTCATGCTATTTAATGCTAACATATAAATTACAACATCACAGAAGGCCGTGTGGACAACTGGGTACTTAATATTACAAGGTGATAGGAAGCTGCAGAGTTAAGAAATCCAGGGAGATGTTAGAAAAAGAGAGGATAGGTGAACCAGATGGTCAAGAGAGAATCAGTTAAGAGAGAGGCAAAACTCTTCATAAAGGAAGAAGTGAGTAAATAAGCAGAGGAGGCACATCAGAAAAAAGGTAGGGGAGAATACTTGGTAAAGTATTCAGCAGTAGTAGAAGAAGCAGAAGTAATTTATGAAAATATTATGTGCAGCATCGTGAAAAAAGAGAAACACTGCTTTATTTAGAGCCCTGCGGAATATAAACAGTGATGCTTCCAATATTTTAGCAAAACCTCATTGTGGTTCCATGACCAGTTTTGTGACTAGTTCCACAATTAATGCCTCCATTTTCAAATCTGCTGTAGCAAAACTGTCAGAGCTTGGTTTGTAGTGTGGCCAACTCTGGGACAGCTGAGCTAGCTGGTGCGGTGCAAATAGCTTTGAGTGGGGGGCATTTTCCTGCTTGCCATAGAGGCAATTTTAAGAAGAGCTGGCAGGAGAAAGGTGACAGGAGGAATCTCCAGCAGATGAGGCATCATGTGGCAGGAGGAGGAGGTGTCTGTAAATGGCAGTAGAGGATCGACGTCTAGAGGCAAGTCAGTCAATTTCTGCAGCAAAACCCATAGCTTGTGAGTGATGCTGCTGGGACAGAAATTTGACATGTTGCTTTTCTATCCATGAGTGTCATTTGCTCCAGTGCAGTAATTTTTAGATCTGCATTTGAAAAGCGTTTTGAGTATGTAAGGCTTCACTGCCTCAGGATTCGTGCTTGGGGAAAGAAGGGTGTTGTTTGGAGGTAATTCTGCATCTTTGATCTGAAGCTGTATTGAGAGGAATATTCCTCCAAACAGTCTGTTCAGCTCCCTCCCATCTCCAAAGGTGAGCTGTTTTTTAAACAATGTCCCAAAAAATCTAATTGAGCATAGTCCAGAAGTCTGTAACTGTGGAAATGGAAAGTGATTAATGGAAAGCGATTGCTTTTCTTTATGATGTCTTGGAGGTGCACAAAACCACCAGAAGCTAGAGTGAGTCTGTTGCTAAGGCTGTTCCACATTGGAGAACATGGCAGTTGCTTCACCTGGATATCACAAGAATTTCTAGTGACACATGATTGCTGAGCCCTAAAAAACTTCCCAGAAGAAGCTTCTGGCCAGTTTCCTGCCAGCCAGCAAGGTTTTCTGAGCAGGGGCTGTGATCTCTGTTTGAAGGCCAGGGAGGTGTGTAGTTGCTGAGTGCTCTAGGGATATGGGCTGTAAAGAAAGCCACTGAAATGGCTGCTGTGGCAGAGACACAAAAGGAATCCGTTTCAGTGTTGCTAAGTAATTTAATATAAATTGGAATAAAACGTCAGGCATTGATGCTCAGGAAGGAAGGTAAGCTATCTCTTGCATTGAGCTTACTGAGGGCCAGTTTTGGACAGCCTGTGTTCTGTGCTGAAGCCTCCTGCCCTTCCAGCAGCTGTCTTCCAAAAGCCAGATACTACCTCCTGAGCATATGCAAAAATTGGGCCATCAGGACCCAAAGCCTGTTGTTTACCCAAGGAGAGAGTGAACTACTTGACAAGACATAGATGGTGGAGTGTTAGTTCATCATCTTCCCATGCCCTCATCTTCAGGTGTAGGTGGGCCTTTGAATTTTGTTTTTAAAACCTGTTTTCAAGGATGAGGAGTGTTTGGAGATGAAGAGGAGCCAGTCCAAGTCAGTGCAAGTCTAAGAAAGCTGTAGTTCGGCTGTGAGATCATCTCAGCAAGAGCTGAGTAAACAGCAAAACTAGATTTCTGCAGATGTTGTTTACAATTTGAGCATGATGTTTGGGTTGATTGTGTGTAATCATTTAGTTTTGCTTCTTTGCAGATTGTCACGTTTAAGGTTAGCTAGTGCGGCTGTAAATGAAAAATGAATTGGAAGCTATTATGCTGGAATGCTTGTTGAGAACAAATTGAGAGGTGTATTTCAATGTAGGACAGTGTTGACTTCATAATTCGTGCAGTTTTGGGGGCCTGTAAGAATCTTCCACTTGCAAAAAGTGATAAATGATACAAGACTTTGTGTTACAGTGTCATGTAGGTAACACTTCCACTAATGAAAACTGTTCAGAAACAATTAAGGGGGAAAAACCCACTGAAATAAATTGTATGTAAAGAAGGCAATTAAATAATGTGTGTTCTAGTAGAATAACCCGCTTTAGACTGTGGATTCGTACATCACTGGTATGCTTCTCACCTGAATAAACCTATCTTGATTCTGCAGCCTGGAAAAGTAACCTGCTACTGCATTGAAAAGTAAGTACTTTATTGATATATGCTATGTATTTGTTGACCTACAGGGCTCATTCAGTTCTGAATAGCTATACATCAACATTGGAAGAACCCGAAGTGTTTTCCATAAGACCACTCAAGGTCTACCTTTTTGTCATTATGGAAGATTAGGGCTGAAAGGGGACCTGGGAGATTCTTCCCTGTGCTAAGCCTGTATCAACTATACCTGTATCTTTTCCAACAGATACTTCCTTGATGTGGCTTCAAGATCTCCAGAAGTGGAGATTTCTGAGTCTTGTATGAGCAATTCCAGTGCCTCAGAATGTTTTCCTAACATTTTACCTCAGTCTTTCTTGATGCAGTTTTGTCATGCAACTTTTCATTCCTATCCGGCATAGGTGTGAAATAAAGATTGTTCCCTTCCATTGGAAGGCTATCCTTGCGTACCTCCTCAGACCTCTGTTTGGGATAAAAGAAATCCCAATTCTTCAGTTTTTCCTCAGGTCTCTAAGTATTTCTAGATTTTTCCATATCATGTTTTCAGCTGATTTGCTTGGATGGTAGAGGCCCGTAGATAATATCTCTGTACTCCCAAGAAATAATCAGGGAGGGTTTAAAGAAGGGAAATCGTTTCATTAGTAATGTTTTTTAAAAAAAAAAATCATACAAGCAACAAATACAAGTTTAATATGAGGGAGCATTTCTCCACAATCTAGTGTATCTGCCATATCATCTAACCATGTCTAACTAAACAGAATTTGGAAGATTATTCAAGTTGTCTACTCCAAATAGCGTTGCTGTTCTGTCAGATAAAGACTGACTGCCAAAGCAGCATGGGGAAACGTACACATTGTATTTATCTTCTAGGCAACAGAGGACCTCATTCCCAGCCCTAGGAATGGGAGTGCTAACAGATTATTTATGAGAAGTGTGGAGGGAAGTTATTGTTAATTAGTTTTTAAATTGAATGAAAGGCAACAAGGATTTAATTTTGGGTGAGTTATTCTTTTTTGCTTGATGCCAACAAGCACATTCCAGCTGATCTTTTTCCTTATTGCAGTGATTTTTCACTGTAGTATTTTTGAAGGTTTGTAATTTTACCCAAGTTTCCAAGGTATCCAAACCTGCAGGTGGCTATAATGAATAGTCTTGGTGATCTATATTAAAAAAGATAAATCATTTTTTCTTTCCTTCTTCCACGTTTTCTGCTGCCTTGTATTCTTAACTTCTCTGGCTCACATATTCGTATTGATTAATACACTACATCCCTGCTAGATTTTTGTCTCAAGTCTGTGTTTCATTTGACTATCAATAATGAGAGGCCATAAATTCCTCATTCTTTATGATAGGGCACATCATCTGAGTTGCAGATACTGCAAACGTGTCCACAAAGCAGTGGGCAGCTGTGTAGCCACCATTTATCCTACAGCTGAAGAAGGGCTGTAAGTCCTGAAGGGCTCCATGGTTCAACAGCCGGGGCTGGCAGTCGCTCCCAGGTCCTGGTCATGACTTTGACAAAGATCCCACCTGCAGCGTTGGTCAAATCAGTGAGCCATGCAGAGCTCCTCCTGTTGCCTCCAAATTGGGAATAATAGTAGCATGTACCTCACCGGGGACGAACTGTGAGGATTTATTGGTTATGGTGCTTAAGAGTTTGAAGATGTGTACCAGATTGCGGTTGTGAAATCTGTTACACAAATGCCTCCCATTCTGGCTGAAGGGAGAAAGAAATTGGCAACCTTTGTGCTGCAGGCTGAGGCTTCGCTGATGGCATCCCTGGGGAGAGCTGGCCCTGGAGTGAGGCTGGGGCAGAGGGGGGTCATGCACCTTTCATCCTGCACAGACAGTACTAGCAAAACCAGTATGTATTAGAGACCTCAGCCTTTTTCCTACAGGGTTTTGCAGTGCTGCAAAGGCAGTTTCTTGGATGAACTCTCTTGCCAGTCTGTCCCAGACCTAGACACTTGTGTCTTTGTCCCTGTGTCCTGTAGGTTGCATGGCTTTTGGGGAGTGACTGGCGTTATGAAGGGGTCCCGTAGGTTATCCTAGGGAGTCCTCCCTATTGTGTGTAAAGGGGTGTGTGAATGCATGAATACAGGGGAGTATAGAAGAGGTTGTGAGAAAAAAGGCAGCTGAAAGGAACTGACTGGGATTCTTTCACAATCGTGCTCCAGAATAAAACCGAAGTAAACAAATACGCAGCTGTGGCTCTTAGATTCAAAGCCACAACAAAAAGGCCTGATGAAATACTTCAGTGGCTAAAATCTGTGCACAGTCATTTCAGTGGAAATTACCCAATTGCATGTTTGTTGCTTTCTAGAGGAGTTAGGCATTTAAAATAAGTTTTCCAGCAAGAAGAACCTGCTTTTTAGTGGAAAGGCATTTAAGTCAGTGTGACTGACCTTTTGACACCTAGCAACACTGAAAATTTGGTACTGTAAAGCTGAATAACATACCTACTATTTCATTAGACTCAAAGGTATGCGTTACTTAAATTATTCTATGTAGGACAGAAAATAATCCAGCACTGTAATTTACTTGCTCTGTATGAAAGTGATACAGTGATAATAACGCGATTTAGTCTTCTTGTGAAGCTGCAACAAATGAGGAAAGACAAAACATTGATTTTTCACATGAAAACAAAAGCAAACCACCTTGGATTCTTGATCACCTAAATGAAATGTCAAGTCAAAGTTCTGTGGCTTCATCATGATTTTCAAACAAATGTCTCCACTTTGTTTTGCAATGGTTGTAAGTGAACAGACTCCTAAGGGCTACTTCTTGAGTTTAACCTTTTGTTTTCAGCCACTTGCTCCTGCAAGAGACCTTCAAGGAGACCCTTCCTTTTGTTATTCAGAGATTGTTAGAAGTGCTTGCTGACAGGGAACAGAGGCATTTGTCTGCTGGGTGTGGAGAAGTTCTCCAGCTCTCTGTTCCGGTTCCCCTGACTTCCTGGGAGCATGCTCTTGGATGGGAAATGAACTTCTTGGGCAGTGTCAGAAAGTTTTTCTTGTCTCATGTATCAAGAAGCAACACAGAACAAGCTTAAACAAGCACTGGTGGGTGCAAATGAGTTAAACAGATTAATGATACCTGTCAGAAGATGTGAAATTATTTATCCTCTAAACACCCAAGCCTGGCAAGTCTCAGTTTTCTGAGTCACAGATTTAATGTCTACAATGTGTTTTTTGGCTCAGTGTGCTGCACCAGGATAGAAGGGCATGCACTGTTTAAGCTGTGAAGAGCAGTGTGCTTCAGCAGGATGGACTTGAGTATAATGTTGCTTGGGGTGATCTTATTCTTGTGTTTTCTCCACCACAAACAAAGGAGGATTAATCCCATAATACTCATTTTGCAACTGAATGTGACAGTGACTATTGAGATGACTTCACTGAGGCTAAGACTAATTAATGGCTGTTTTCTGAGGAGCTGGCAGGGATGGGGATATGAGACAAGAAGGGTTGGTTGGAAGGTGGGGAGAGGCAAGAAATGCTATTGCTCCACACAGCTGAACTGCTGAGAAAGCATAGAAGCACCTTACCTTGAGCTTCAGCAGCTGCAATGCAAAGGCTATCATTTTGATAAGCCCACTCTAGATTTGCAGAATAATCTGACTTGACTTTGAACAGCTCCACCAAGCAAAGTGAGAGTAAACTGATTTCTCTTTGGGAACATTATTCAGCTGGCTTTGAATTTTTTTTCTTGTGTTCTATTTATGCCTTTTAATTCAATTCCCTGTATTCAGCATGCAGCATTTTAAGAGACCAATAATATAAAATAATGTTTCTATAATTGCATTACTTTCTATTATGCTGGGCTCTCTTATCCAGTCTAATAGAATTGCATAAACATGATTCAATATCACAGTTGCATACAGTTGTTGAACTTAGGAATGCAAAGGAATATTCAAAATAAAGCTTAGAGCATCTTAGTCAGAACAAAAGTGTGCCAAGCTGTGATTGATGAGTTGTCTTCCAGAGGGAGAGAAAGGTAAGATAGCAATTCAAGAGTTAAGCTAAAAAGATGTCTGTTCTGGTAAGAAAGTTGGATCCTAGCTTGATAACAGGAAAAATTGAATATCTGCTCTTGCTGAAGCATAAAACTTACCTTTTAATCATGCAGAAAAGAAGAACTTAGAATCTACAGCAAATACGGGAGTCTCATGGGAAAAGAAATCTTGTGTAATTGCTTTTTCAGAACAAGGTATTTAACTAGTGAAAAAATACACCCCTCCCAAAAGGAAAAAGAGAGAAGAGATTCAGTATGGCCTCGAAATTCAGCAGAGGTGATGCTGACTGATGTGACATGCACTCTCTGTCCTGCTTTTGACTTGATGGTGTGCTCTTACCATGTCCCGGCACAGACTGGTCCCTGTTCCTAGAGGAAGTAAGAAGAGCCAGTGCTAGTGCAAGGTCAGTTGAGAAATCTTCCTAGCAGTCAACGTCATTTTTCGTGGAAGCAGCCACAGTTATTAAGGCATTACAGCACAAAGTCATCTCTATAAACAATCCTTTTTACTTGAGCTGCCTCATAACACTTGACTAAGCAGATGCATCCTTGTAGCTACACAGCTCCAACCACAAAGCTAAAATCGGCTGTTTTTTTGATAATTATTACTCCTATTGTTTCCCAGTGTGCCTGAGCCATTAGTAGTGACTTCAGGGATAATGCGAGTGATGAGTGACGCACAGCAGTGTGTTGCGAGGAGGATACAGGATATTGTAGCCTTCAAGAGATCTTGTTAGAGCTTGGAGAACAAACATGCAGAGTAGATTGCTTATATCTTTGACACAGTAGGTGGAGGGAGGAGATGGACACTGCTCGTTTGTGACCATCTAAAGTCTGAGTGTATGTGCTTACAAGGCCATACCAGGTGCAAACAAAACCCATATGTTCTTTCTGATTCTGCATTTGAGAGCCTCTCCTTTTCATTTTTTGCCTGAGCCTGCTTAGCTGCGTCATGCTGTTATTCTCTTTGAGACTCTTTCTGTACTTTGATACACTGGAAGGTCATGTGGATGATTCCAGTGACAGCCGATACTCAGATGTGTTGCCATAGCCAGCTACCTAAGTATTAGCAGAAGTCTGAAGTAATGCAAAGCAAAGCATAGCCCTAACAAATAGCAGTGTAGATAGGTCTTGGTGGCGTGCATGTTAAAACTGCATTAACTCTGATGGAGCAGCAGGAAAGGCTGTATTTTATGATCATGAAACTCCGTCTCCTGGCCAGAAATAGCAGCACACCTAGACAATAGTTAGTTTTATTAAATTTTATTTCTAAACTTAAGGAAACTCACATTTGTTGGCACCACTGAGGTCAAGCACAGTGCAGAGATGCACTGTTCAAAAGGTACCACAGAGGTGGGTTATATTTCAGGGAGGGGAGCTGGTTCTAGTGAAGGTAAACCATGACCCCACTCCAGCTGTGTTTGATTGTCTCCAGTTTTCTGTGGGATGTACAGTAAGAGAAGTTTGCTGTTTCTGCCTGTCCCCATACCATGTGCTGAAGATCATTCACAACCTAGGTCTGGGAGGTGTTTTGGCTTTATTATAGCCCATCAGTTTCAAATATAATTGGTTTTCTTACATCAGCACTTTTTCAGAGAGCTGCTGGTTTTTGTAGACAGAAGGGATTTTTCTTGGACCTAGGTGATGCAGAATGGACAGGTTTTTAGCTCAACATCAAAGAGAGGAGAGATTCAGCCCTACAGTGTATAGCTCTCATGTTTCTTCTCCAAGGCAGGCTACCATTTTCTCATCTGGCTCTGACTTCTATCTTCTTAAGTTAAGAAATACGGTCTAAAAATGAAATCAAGTGAAGATGTTGGGCAGCACATTTGAAGGTGGAGAAGGCCTCTGGAGTTTTCTTAAAAGCTCAACCTGACTATGAGTCAGCTATTGACAATAGCTAATGGCTATTGACAACCCATGATTTGCACTCCCACCAATGACGTCTTCTCTAAAATTTTCAGATTTCAGGTGTGAAACCAACAGCAGATTTTATAAAAAACAGAATCAGTAATAGGTGACTGAGGGTAATTATCATACTCATTCTGCCTTTGACAAGTAATTCAGTGACCCCATTTCATCTGGATGAAACCACACTTTAAGGCACTTTAAGAAATTACCCTTCAATTTGAGCTCAGTGCATATTCAGAAAAGGGCAGCTCTAGCTTCTTGTCAGCACAGGTGATGGCCTCATCTTGCATCCTGGAAAATGCTTTTGCATTACTGGAATATCAGTCATAGCCAGCTGCAATGCTGGCATGTAATTGTAATGTGGCTTAGTGCATTCAAAAAATGAAATGTAACTTTATGGTAAGTGGATGATCTGGCAAATAAGCAAGTGTGGAAACAGTTTATGTACCCGTTTACTCACGTTGACAAAAAGGTCCCAGCAAAGGGGAAGTTTGACAGGATGTGAGCTCAACTGCCTCTGATAGACAAAAATTTCCATCTGTTGAGTTCTCATTGTCTTAATTAGAGAAGAAATATGTAGGAAATAGGATTTTTGAACCGAAACAACTACTTCCAAAGACCGTTGCATGAGCTGATTACTTGCTAATAAGTGAGAGGGATCACTAAATGACACAGCACAAAGTTCCCGGAGTTGAATATTTCTTAAACTGTTTCATACTGCCAGGAGTTGCTTCAGAAATCACCTCATTTTCCAGGTTTTCCTCACCTACGTCGGAGAGCTGAATACATTTGGAGCCTGCTTCATACCACACGGAAGACTAGTTTTTACCAGTTAGCCTAACTGAGTAAATAGATTTACAGAACAATTGTCTAATTTTCACGAGCAACACTTTGAGTTTTATACTGATTGAAAAAATAGTTCACCGTAGAAAACTGGGTCTTGGAGTAGCGCAGAAATGATTTCATGAACAGAATGAGTTTCTATTCATTATCCCACCTTAACGTCTAGAAATGTGTAATGGTCGCTTTTCCTTGCCATCACTGCATGTGCGGTGGAAGCGAACAATGATAAAAGAGCCTCCTCCGTTGCAGCAGAGAACAGCAGGTCTGAAAAGGACTTAGAGACATGCCCCTATTAAATTACAGAGCCAAGAGAATTTCCCCTTTTGCTATAAGAGAAGGGATTTGTCCCTCATACTAAAGCTATATTAGTATAAAATGACTTTATTTTCCCAAGAAAAAGTATATTTGTTGGCTTGCTTTTTGGAGCCATGAGCTTGCCCATGCAGAAAGTTTACAGAGGTAAGGATGATGTCTAGAAAAAATTGAATGCGGTTTTAAATGGTTTTGCGCTCTAATGCCACTGCACACAACTCTTATGCACCTGAAAAATGTGTTGTGACTTCACTTAAGTATCTTGTGTGCCATCTGAGGGACCCTTTCCCACAGTTTGTTAGGCTCTGCACCTCGTTAGAGAAATCTTCACCAAAAACTCTTAATCCTGGCAGCTTTCCTAGTAGAATCAATCTTTTGAAGATCTGGGTGATCAGTAATGACAAAACCAGCCTTGGTATTAGTATTTCACTTGATAAATTGCAGAGAACTAGGCTTCACTTACATTTGTCAACAGTGACTTCCCAGTGAAGTGCAAGGTATTTGAAAAATTACCTCTAATGTTTCAGGCTAGTGGGGGAAGTACTTTTTCAAACTCTAAGAACATTTCCCTCATGCACCATTAAAGCAACTGGGGAAAAAGGAAATCAGGACAGGGTGGGAGTACACTTGAGCCTCTAAAGGTAGGGTTGAATAGCCACATGCCAAATTATTTACGTTTTATTCCTGTGAGCCAGAGCCATGCCATGTAATGATAAAGTGTTTTTGTTAATGATACAGTGAGCCACAAAAGAGTATGAGTTTCTTTTCTTTAAAGCTGCCCTTTCTTGGCTGCCGTGTCTGGGACTGTCCTAATTCTCATCTTGTTCCTTAATTGTGTGTGTACTATGGTGGATCCTCCCCATCTTCTCACACATCCTCAATGATGTGTCTACAGGACCTGCTGCTGGTCCCTATTCTCTCTCTCTCTCTCTGCATCCCCTGTCTCTCCTGCAGACACAGATGATGTCTATGTGGTGGGTTATTCAGCTCTGTCTTGCCCCTGCACTGTTCCTTCTGTCCAACCTAAAACTCAATCCGGGGCTCCAACATTTTGCAGTAGGGTGACGGGCAACTTGCAGTAAACACAGCTTTTCATCATCCTCAAGGTCCTCTCTGCTGCGCCTTTCTTTGGGGGGACATTCACCCCACCTGTCGCTGCTGCCTGTGGGCTAAACGGATGTGTCATCTAAGGATGCCGTTCCAGGATAGGCACTTCCAGAGGGCAAACTTTTCCATCTGTTTCTAGCATCGTCTTTTGATTGTTACAATTAGAAGACGTGAATGCCACCCTAAAACCCTGGTTAACATGGATGGAGAATGTAGTGAAATGTGATGTGTGTGATCTGTGCTGGCTCTTCAGTGGGGAGATTAGGCAAAATGTTGTCACTGCTAAATGGTGATGCTGGTTTTCTTTGAATACTGGATGTAAACTGGAAGATGTAATGTGGAATTTAAGTGGCAGGGTTAGATGGCAAGGCTTCAGATGTTACCTGCACAGGTCTCGCTGTTAGATCAAAGGCGCCTGCAGCTCACAGAAGTGGGACACTGTCCTAAGCAGGATTTTTTTTACCCATTTACAAGGTTTTATCTCTGTGGCACTTTTGTGAAAAATATAAAGCACAGAATGAAAACAAAACAAAAACTGTCACTGGATTACTGATCAAAATAAACCTCTTTCTGGAAGGTGACTAGACTCAGGTGTGGATGGGGGACCCAGTGAGAAGTTCCCCTGGACTGGACGAGTCCCTCTGCAGTGACCCCAGATTTTGCGGTGGGGAGGGATGTGTCTTTCCCACTACTCTTCTCAGCGTCTCCTCTGCACCTTCTGTGACCGTTCAAATTGTCCCCTAGATTTTTGCTCTGAACTGTGTTGTCTTTCAAAATTACCAGCTTCCCACATCAGGATGAGCCCATCTCCTCTGTGATTTTGTCTTGTTATAATGCCATCTCAAAGGGAGGGCAAGCATTCACCAGAGCTGTGGCAATTATTGCTATGTAATCCAAATAGGGCATAAGGTAAAAAAGTTAATGCGTGTATTTCATAGCTTATTTCTGAGAATGACAGAAGGAGTTCAACAAATTTGGAGATCTTTACCAGTGACAGACTATGCTGGACCCTGACGTATTGAGTCTATGTGATCTACTAGTACAAAAATTTGCTTCACATTCCAACTCCTAATGGAAAAAACCCACTGTTCTCCATCTGTACCCAAACATATAAAATTCCTGAGGTAAGGTCAGCAAGGCACACAAAGAGAGCTGTTGACTATGGGGTTGGAGGACAAACTGGTCCAAAAAAAAAAAAAAAAAAAGGAATCATCTGAGGGAAGGGAACCATGTGCTGAGTTACAGGAAAATCTTTGTTTCTAACTCTAGGTCCTTCTTCAGTTATCAGCAATGACGACGATTCAGCCAGTCCCCTCCACCACATCTCAAATGGCAGTAACACTCCATCTTCTTCTGAGGGGGGTCCTGACGCAGTCATCATTGGGATGACAAAGATTCCTGTCATCGAAAATCCCCAGTATTTTGGAATTACCAACAGTCAGCTCAAGCCAGACACCTGTAAGTACAAACAACTGTATGTGTTTCAGTAATTCATTTTTCCTGTGCAAGTGCTGGGACTCCTTAACAGAGCTAGCAGAACAAAATGCTCTAAATTCCTGGGAGTGGAAGGGTGGGGTTAAAATGTATTCAATTTGTTAAAGGTACATGCGATGAACTGCTTTACATCTGTCAAAGCCAAATTCAGCCCTTGTCATGAGTCAATGAAGTCAGCCGTGTTATGCTCAAAGCCCGATCCATATTCCATCAAAGTCACCGGTAGCCTTTCCATTGATTTCAGTGGTCTTTGGCCGGTCCTGTGCACTGAATGTGTCCTTGAGAGAAAACAAATCCTGGGTCAGAAGCAGCAGTCAGTATTGTTACATATGCGCTGCTTTTAAATAGATCGTATTGGCAATGAACATAACCTAACTTTGAAATCTGAGTATTTGTAAAGTTAGAAGAATGATAAGAGTTAAAATTTCAATTCTTTCAATTTCATTGTATAATTCAACCTCTACAGCTGGAAAAGATGTTGAATATTTAAAAGTAGAGCAGAAGGTTGCATGATGGACGGTAAATGTCACATACAAATTCTTTCATGTTCAGTTAGAAGCAGCTGAAATGCGAAAAAATTTGAAAAGTTAAACATAATTAACTATGAATAGTTAAAAAAGAGTATCCCTAACTTCAGATGCTACTTTTCAAACCTAGTAACAGTTTTAGAATTGGACATGTGAAATGTTGATTTTTGAAGCAGAGATTAGCATTGCAGCAGATGATAACTGAAAAAATACCTAAAGGATATTGTGATTAATAGTAACTGCACTGCTTACTATTTTTCATCAATACATTAAGGTCTATAAGTGTTTCAGAGAAGGTTGTTCCTGCCTCTTTTTTCCTCTTTTTTTTTTTTTTTTTGTGAATGTACATACATTTCTGAAGCATTACTGGAAGTCTGAACTGTTTCTCTGGAAAGTCACTCCAGAGATTCCCAGAATAGCTGGTGAGCATTGGGCTTGCAACTAAGGGATGCTACATACTATCTGTATCCTACCCTGAATGATATCGCTTCATAGCACAAACTGTAGTCTAGGGGCTTACTGCCAAGGTCAGAAACCTTTGCGTCCAACTTTGGAAAGCTTAAATGCTAGAATAGGAATCTTTCTTGACCTGTGCATGAGGTTGTGCATGCATACATGTATGCATGACTTCTAAGGTTGCAAAGACCAATGCTGGACTACCTACATATCTTGTGAATGTTAGTGTTCATCGACACCTAGATTGTTGCACTAAGCACAATCCACAGAAGGATGTTCCTGCAATGCAACAGAAGGACATTTTCTGCCTTTTTATTGTACATCCCTGATGTTCAATCTTACCATAGCTTATTTGAGTGACACTATTTTGTGATTAGAAATGCCCCATTATCACTTCTACCAGAGGATATTGAATAATCTGGCCAAGCATATGCAGTGGGATGCGTAAGATAATCACTGAATTGCTGATGCTTGATCAGCACAAGGAAAATGTTATACAGATGCATTCTGATTAGAACATTAATTCCTGTGAAGAATAGAAGCTGCTAGGGAATCAGAAATGGGCAATATGCCCACTAGATCTCTCTAATGTTATGTAAAAGGCCATGCTTTTAAATACGAGGCTACTGTACCTCCGTTCCCAGCTGCATTAGACAATATTATAATTGTTTAAATAAATTCAGTGACTACAGAGTATTTAACTTTCAGCGTTAACGTTGAAACAACATACATGCTGTTCTGGGGAAAAAAACAAACTGTACCAAAACACAGAATTCTCTCACATTTGGTAAGCTGCACATTAAGTACAGATGCATTAAATCACGGCTGACTAGTGCTAAGTAGGTCCTGATCCTAAAAATACGTAGGACTGTGTTTCATTTTGTGTGCTGCAATGAAACCCACGTGGCGTCAGGGAAATTAATCTCTGTACATGAAGTTCAGTTTGTGCATAAATGCTGGCGGGATGCTGCTCAGGATTTTGTTATGGTGCTCTACGGTGGTTTGTGGGGCTGATGCTCTGCATTCTGCCACATTGCCATGGTGGTCCCAGTCTTTGTGTTTTTACTGCTTTAGCAAAGAGAATCGTGTAAACTGTGGTAGTGTATAAATCAAGGCAGATTTCTCCTACCACATTGAGCATCTGTCCAATAAAGAGCGTAATTAAAATTGTCTTAGACAAAAATGGTCTTCCCAGAAATAATTTCATATGCCCTCTTTCCGTCTCTCTCACTCACTTATTATTACAGAGCTACACTTGTCCTTTCTTAACCTGCCAACCTCCTCCTGATGAGTATAGCTGGTATTTATAAACCTCTGGGCTAAATAGCTCTCATACCTTTTTCCTCTTTACAATAATGCCAGCTCCAGATGTCATCTGGTTTCTCATGTCCTGCAAGATAATTAATATTTATGTTTATTTCCTGTCTGGTCTAAGTTCCATTGTCCGCTAGCATTAAACACAGCAATCACTGACAGGCATGCTGGAAAAGATTCTTATGTATAAATATGTTGGTATATGTTGGTCTGTGGAAGGCGGTGAGACCTCAAGCTAGGTGAAACTATGCAGATCTTATTGCAGTTTTCACAGAAGTTGAAGGAGTAATGTCTGCTGTGAGTAGAAAGTAGAGTTTCTTTTTTGTTATCTACTTAGGCCATATTTTGACTTGTCTACAGACAACCATTTCTGAATACAGGGTTTCAAGCTCCTTTGCAAAGTATTAGAAGTGTATGTGTTTAAAAGAAAATTAAAAAGTTGATTGCAATCAATTTAATTTGAAATTCCATCACTGTATCAGTAAATTTGTACTTTCGCTACTGAATAACTAAATCCCTAAGAGTGATGGCTTCTAAAGAGACAGTCTCGGGCTAAAAGTGATAGTACTTCCCTCCTCTTGAGAGGCAGCTTTCAAGATGCATAAAGCAAACTGATGAAGACCAAAGACCCATCGACTTGAGGGCTCAGGTTCCAGTCATCGCTCAGAAGGACTGAATTTCTGTCCCAGGTTTCGGCACAAATGCTCATCTGTACCTTTAATTGACATAGTGGTAGAAAATTACCCTTCACCTTCCAACTGGGATTGGCCAATATTTCCCACTGCAGCTGCTCATCATCTTAACTACCCATTTTCCTCACCAGCAAGCCCAGTGATGCTTCTTCAGCACTTGTCTGCCTGACACCCTGTCCTAGCAGTCCTGGCTTTTCCTTTCCCTGCCATGAACCTTTGGTTGCTGCTGGCTGGTGGGCTCATCTGTGACTCCAATATCTTGAATATTTCCACCTTGAAAGTTCACAGTCTGTGATACAAAGACATGTTTCAGACACATAACACATCTTGGTTCCTTACTGTGTGAAAGCAAAAGGTATTTCCTCTTTGGCAGTACTTGGCTAACAGTGACAACTCTGATTTCAGGTGTGTGAGAGAGAGTCTGCAGTCTGGACATGCTGAAATGCTCTTTGCACTTAAGTCACTATGAACCATGTTGTGTTGTATTAGTGTCAGCCTGCAAACCTCTTGCCTGACAATTACCAATGGTGTTCAGTTGTTGCTGTTGAAAATTGCGCCTTAACTTTGTAGTTAAGTAACATCACCAGATACAGAAACCTTGCACGAATGGCAAACCTTGCAAAGATTTTTGTTTCTTGAAATCAGCTGGACGGTGTAATATCTTGTGGCATAGATGCTAACTATTGCTAGATGGCTAGCTTCACTAATCTTATGAGCAGTCACAGCCCCTAAGCTATTTGGTACTTTCATTAATAACGTGATATTTCCAAAATTAGTCTTCTACATCTCTTCACATAAATTGTGGTTGCTAAAGTTGCCAACTGAGCCTACCAGACCTGTTGAAACAGGACTGAAGAAACCAAGCCATTTTCCCCATGAATGGCTATGGACTTTCTTCATTCATCACTTAGCTTGCAGCCCAGCGCTTGGACTATATCAGCCCATTACTATTACATTTCCATGATTAATGGTGGAAATGCAGTCAATAAATAAAGTAACATTGCTGTATTGGTAGTAATGTGAAAAGCAAAACCTGAGGAGAGGGCATGCATAAAATGTCAGTGGAAATGCCCAGGTTGAGATTTTCAGGGCAGAATTTGGGTAAGAAACTGCTTGTAGGTGGTTTTGAGATTTTGGGAATCAAGTTGTTTCCTGAATCTCACCCCAGTAACCCCCACCCCATGAAGTCGCCGTGGTTGTTTTGGTGCAACTGAAAGGAAGGCTGGAGCTTTGCCTTCTCATGTGAAGAAAAGCTTGAGAATGTGAGCCAGACCCCAGAAGGCTGAGGAAACAGAAAAAAAAAAAGCTCTGGATTTGTTTTTCCTCTGTTTATTACACTGTGATTCTTGTTAAACTCAGTTTCATGATTTGGGAACCTTTGAGCACGGCAGCAGCACATGAGGGTGCAGAGCTGGCCCCACTCTGCCAGCCTGGAGAGACGGAGATCAGAGGGGAGCAGCCAGATACCAGGACCTGCTGAGTTGTGTTTCCTTTCCCAGGCTATTTGTGGACGGGTGCAGCTACTTGTAGTTCATTACCAAGTTGTTTTCTGTCTCTGACCACTCACACCCCGCAAGGCGGACTGGTTTCTCTTTGTTTTGGAGTAGGCAGGCAACCTTCTCCCCAACCCTTGGATCACTAGCAGTGGGCCATTTGTTATGAAAAAAGAAGTAGTTGTCTGTTTTTCCAGGGCAAGTTCAATAGAAGGAGGGGCTGTGGTCACCCAGTTTGTATTTCTCAGGCATCCTTGCGCCACGAGTCCCACAGCAGAGCCTGGTCCCAGTGCATGTGTCTCTTCACTGGGTGCGTGGGCTCTCACTGCAGAGCGGGGACGTGAGAGTCTGGTGATACGAAAGCTGCAGGCAAAAAGGAAAATTAACCAAGAGAGCCTCTGCACTGCAGGGATCTGCCAGGCCTCTGACCCAGAGCGGCAGATTTGTTCACTTCTGCATACTGCTCATCCTGCACGCATGGTGTCCTGTAGAAAATAGCAATGTGCAATGAGCAGACTGCCTGCAGCGGACGTTCTCCATTTGGCTTTATTTCCCACATAACAAATTATGTTCCAGGTTGTATCTGTCACCCTACACTTTCCTACAGTTTTGAGGAATAGGAGTAATTTTTGACACACATTACAGCGTAAATAACAGACTGAGTTGGTCCCTGTGCACCAAAGAAGGGTCTCCCAAGACACTCTGTCAGCATTTCCATCTCTTTTGAAAGGCTTTTGTATCTGAGTGACCACATAAGAAAGGCTGCTGTAGTGGTTTCTTAGCCAGCTAAGCATTAAGCCTGGGGATTTTCCATCAACTGCTGAAGTTCACAGAGCTGAAAATTTATAAGCAGCTCGTTTTTCTATAAAAGACACCATGACCTCAAAAGCCAGAACGCAGAGGAGTAAAACTGATCAATCTTAGTGAAATCCAAACTGGGAGGAGAAACCTCGCTGTCCAAGCTGAACTTGACAGCTTTGACCATTCATTGGTAGTCAGGATTCAGAGGCTGGGCGACTTAACAAGGCACTCACTTCAGGATCTTCAGATGCTGAAAACCAAAAAGCTTTAGATGCTGAAAGCCAAACACGAATGAGGTTGAGATTACAAGGAGGGATATAGATACTATACTTACTGCTTGTCCTGATCCCATTAAGTGCTTTACTCTGGAGATGTTTTATTGGCTAGGTAAATGTATGAGAGATATTGGCTGAATAAAGTCATAAAGATAAATTTTATCATCTTGACTAAATACTTTTGTAGTTTGATTGCATGTTTTAATCCCTGATTGCAGTCACCTTTTAAAATGTGTGTCTTTGCAGTTGCTCAACAAGTCATACATATGTCAGAAATGTCAGCCATATACATTGGTGGTGTATTTCATTAGTTGCATTTGACTTTTGTTACCTGGGCAAGAGATTTGTCTCCCAGACCATAGCATATTGAGTCTCAGATATTTTTCCCAATAATGTGGTCACATATTTCCTTTGCCCAACAAATAAAATATAACAGGGAATAAATAAATTAATGAGAAATTAGAATTTTTAACTCCTGCTGCTTATTCTGAGACTCAGCAGACCTGCATTTTTTTTTGTTTTCCAACCAGATGGAAGAAATTCTACCAAAGGCAGAAGCCTTCAGCTTGAAAAGTGTGGGTTTCTACCTCCTTAAAAATTCAGAATTGGAAAGAAAGGAATATTTCTACATTTAGTTTAGAGGTGAGCCTATAGAATCTCTTGTGCCCCCAGAAGTTACTTGTGTTGAGGTCTTGATCTGTCCATGAAGTCCATTTATATCTAATAAAAAAGGCAAGAAGTCATGCTTTCAGCAAAGTATTTGTGTTTCATCACACAGAATGTTGTTCTGTGACCTGAATTATTCTCTAAACTGCTTGTTCTGAGAGTCCAAGTGCTGGAAATGCAACTGCAAGAAAGAACAACCTGGACTCTGATCTTTAATTTATGAATAGCATGAGTGTTTTATCACCTGGAAATAACAGCACATGAAACATACTTCTGGCTAAATAGTGGATGTTGTAAGGAGATCTGAGCAATGTAGATCCAAAGTATGCATTTCAACTACAGAGACAGAGTATGAGGCAAGACAGCATGAAACATACACTCTCAGGAAAGTGTCAGGTGTCAAAATTCAGGTAGAGCGTGCACCTTCTTGTGTAAATTTGTCAGGTAAACTTCAGATAAGCACACTGCTCTTCTTCAGCAGAGCACTGAAACGCACTGTGAACATCAAGCCCAACCATGGGCTTCGTGGGAAGAGCATACTTAAGGACTTTATGAAAGATGAAATGAAATTAAACCCATGTGCAAGCATTCTCTGCAATGAGGGTATTAGTCAAGATCAAAAAACCCAACATGATGCTTTCTTAGTACGTGTAGTCTTGGTGGCATTGCTACATTAAGTTTGTCATTTGACAATACATCTGTATCATAAATACAGACACTATTTTGGCACCAAAATACATAGCTAAATCAGCAATACGTAAATGACAAATAGCACCATTTATATTGTAATGATTAAATTATGCCTTTCAGACTCTGTGCTGAATACTAAGTTTTATGAATGCTGATTTTATATACAGAAACCTGCATATGTATGTAGAAGGGTAATGGGAAAATAACATGATGGAGGTTAAATGAGTAGTACTTATATTTAAGCTGAATGGGAAAAAAAAGTAATTCGTGTGAAAACCTCCTTATCATGAGCCTAAGCATGGGAGCAGGATTGGACCTTTGACTTATTCCTTTGTGTCAGTGAGAGTTTTGGCTAAATAGGAAATACAGATCCCAGGGAAACAAGGTGATATAAATAAGAATAAAATGAGAAATTTTAAGTCTAATAAATACCGAAGTATGAGAAAATCAGAAGTAAATCAAATAACTTTGTAGCCAAAATTATTTCATAAACGCTACTTCTAATTTTCTTGAGTTCATCACCAAGCAAGTGCATCGTTACTAAGAAAAGAGTGTGTGAAATGCAGTTAGCCCTGAGCACAAGCTTACCCAAAGATGTATTTTGGGAGAAAATGATCAGGAATACAGTTGTCCACAATAAGCATTGGTTAAGACAGGGTAGTATTTATCATAGTTGCAGCATAAGCCGTGTTGTTTTTCAGCTGTGTATAACATCTTCACACCTCTCACTGGCAGCTGTCTCTGCGGAATTAAGGCTGTCAGTTCTTTGAGACTGACTTTTGAGAGTGGTTTAGCAGTTTATGTCCTGGAGGAGACCATGTGGTTGGCTTTGCAAGTTTGCAGGTCTGCCCAGTGCAGGGAGGCTCTGGATAGCAATGGGTTATGTTATGCCTAGAGCCATCAGAACTTTGGAA
The DNA here is from genome assembly GCF_030936135.1 of Gavia stellata. Classification (NCBI taxonomy): domain Eukaryota; kingdom Metazoa; phylum Chordata; class Aves; order Gaviiformes; family Gaviidae; genus Gavia; species Gavia stellata. The sequence continues at coordinate 45,647,940 of NC_082637.1, forward strand.
TGGTCCATGGCCCACTCTGAATATATGCATGCCCCTCCTGTTTATGTGTTTCTGTGTATGAATGAGGGTGTATTGACTTGCATGGCAGCTCATGAACCCAGCAGGATTTCACCTGCACTGTCCCTCCCTTTCCTACATCATTTGTACTTTGGCTATCAGATTTTGCGAGAGAGGTGCTTTCCCCACTGCATCCCATTGGTGGTGGATCCACACGTCTGGGATGTGGAAAGCTCATGCTCCTGCCCCTGCCCCATCTCCCCCTGCAAGCAGGAGTGCTTATCAGCTGATCTGGGGTGGCTAATCTCCCAAACCTTTTTTATTCTGTGGTCTGTGCAGCTTAATTATCTGTCCTGAGAAACCTTTCCCAGCAAAAATGCCACCGAGGTTCATAAGGTCCAAGTACATTTGGTTTGGTTTTGCAAGAGTTTTGCTGGGGAGCTCCTCATTGTCTCAGGCTTAGCTGCGTGTGTGTTATGGGCATAGGGTGGGCCAGCAGCAAGTGGAACCTAACAGCCGTTTAAAATGTTGTCAGAGATAAAAGCAATATTCTGAAACATTCTGTAATGTTCTTCAAATAATTTTTTGCAGAATTAACTTGTTAATTAAACCTCTCAACAGGCTTCTCATTTTCCACAACAGCACTTGGGGAAAAATGATAAGGCTGTTTTTTTCTCACTGGAAGGTGTTCAATTATTATACGTGTTTTAGTTTAGACATATATACTGTATAATAAAATACCTGAGCTCAGCATTTTTGACTCATTTAAAAAATATGATTACGTGGGTAGACAATTCCAGGAACACACTTCCATCATTAATTAATACAAATAAAAACCCAACTGCTGAAACATATCTTTATGATAATCTTTCAGAGCCCTCCCTTTCTCACTTTCCCTTAAGCTAGTTTTCTTTTGGTTTGTTGAACAGAAGCGAGGGCGGCTTTCAGTACCAGCTGCTTTCTTTGCCAACGATGCTGAAGGGACCACTGCTTAGTGGGACTATGGCTTGGGGGAGCAAGGAGAAACAGGCAGCCCTTGAGCTCAGTAGTTCCCAGGCTGCGAGGGTTGGTATGAATTTCTCAGCCTGTGATTGAGCAGAACATTCTACAGAGAACAGGTTATCATTCTTCAAAGGCCAGTATGTAGATTAAAGTCATGAGGCATACAGATCTTGTATGAGGTGAACACTCACTTGTTTTTATCTCTAGCCCATGAATGCCCATAATAATTGAAGACTATTATTTGCAGATTGTGGGGGGATGACTGTGGTTGAAGTGTAAAACCCCTGGAGGGGGAAAAAGTGGCAAATAGCCTAAGTCAAGACATTGCAACAAGGTCTGAAATTGCTAAAGTTCTCTTGATGAAAAGTTGTGCAGTACCTCTGGCTAACGACTTGCTTATTAGCTTTTGGGGGCAATTAAATGTTTAAATGGAAAACATATTGCATGGGGGTATTGTTTGCATTTAGAAGAAACATGTGGTGTATGCATACCAATTATTGCCTGTTTCTCTAAATTGGAGCATATCTCTGTATAACTAATAATGTCTCTAGGGATTTTTTTTTTTAAATTTCTGCATTTGGGGAATCTAAATTCCATTCTCAGATGTCAGCTAGGCACATGAAAGGAGCATCACAAAGGCATTCAGTTGCTAAATAAACGACTGACTGGTTTTCTAAAAAGCCCCTGAACAGCTTGGAAGTCTAAAGTCTGGTCAATAGAAATCAGAGTGTTAGTCAGCTTAGTACTTTGGACAATTCCAGTAAATGACTGCTTCGCCTTCGCCTAAATGCCTTTGAAAACTGGTTGCTGGAAACTCTGTTGGAAGTCAGTAATTGTACAGGTCACAGGGTTCAGGACAAGGCTTGCAGTCTCCAGGAGGATCCCTTGAGCGGCACTTGAGTTGTACTGGAGGGTTGGAGCCAGAGTTAAGGAGATGGGAAGCGAAGCTGTCTTCAGAGTGGCATTTCCTTCCCCTCTTCCCTCCTCCCACCTTGGTTTGTTTCCCACAGCACTGGAAAGAAAGAATGGAAAATTAGGTGGTTTTCTCTATCACATGGTTATTTATTCCCAAGATTGGATAGTGAGAAGCCAAATCTAACTTCAAACAATCTCCAATTTATGTTATTTTGAGGGAAATAGAGATTTGACAGAATTTTCAACTACTGTTATGAATACTTTGAGCTACAGTTTCAGTTAGAAACTTTCTGAACTGAAGCCATTCCCACACAGCTCCTCTAATTTCTGAGTGTTGCTTAGGATTTGTTTAGATTTGGTTTCTTAGGCTGTCTTTCAAGGATGTGCTCTCATTTTTTTTGGTGCCCACAGCTTGGAAAGCCTGTGGCTGCCTTAACAAAAAAAAAAAAAAAAAAAAAGAGCTGAAAACAATACCCATCAAGGGGAATATGTCCCACACAAAGTAGGGAGGAACAGAAAAAGGGAGAAACAAATGGCAAAGAAACAAAAGAACCTCAGTCTCAGCCTTTGGCAAAGAAAGAACAATACATGACTGATTTGCTCCAACTGCTTGTGCAGGAGGACATGATTTGTCTTGTCCCTGTTTTATTCTCATCAGACGAAAAGCAACTGTTTTGCAGTATTTGCAGTCTCTGTTCGAGAGGATGTTGAGATTGGAATAGCAATGGGATTGCCTCCAAACAGAAATACATTGACCAGCACTGTGTGGGAAAGCTTGAAAAGCTCCTTCTTGGGTGGTAAAGTGCAAGGCAAAAGTTTATGGACTTACTCTTCATCCTCTGATTTAGAAGTGGGAGTACCCTGTTACACAGGGTGGCTCTTTCCAGGACTGTCCATGTTGTCATGTGCTTGTGGTGCTTCGGTCTGTGAAGTTCACCTGTGCAACGGGGAGTGCACAAAGGTGCTGTATCACAAGGTGAGAGTAAAATGATTTGTGTTATCATTGTCCAGCAATGCTGTTCCTGTCTGTGTTGATGGTAAATTCTCACCTCATTTGGCATACTGTATCTGCTCAGTTCGGGAATGGACAAATTGCTAGTGGATCTCAGTGGTAACTTTTCTGGTACCTAAAAAAGGCTGGTACTGTACCTATTAGAAACCCTTCATCAAATAAGTATCTAATAAACCTTAAGGAGTATATTTCTTCCAGGTCTTCCAACATATAGAGATTGGTTTATGCTCTGTGACGTAAAGATGATGTCCTTTTTTAAATACTAATCCTGTCTAATAAACCAGCAGATATTCCCTGTATGGTATGTAGCAGCTTTGCTGACATTAACAGCAACATATTTATATCCTCCTATGGCCGAAACCCTCAGGACCAGGAGAGCAGAGCACCACCAGCCATTGCAGCAGAGAGCTGATGCTCATCTGTCCTGGCAGGCAATAACGTGAAACAGTGTTAGCATCATCAGAGGTGCAATAGTGTCTTGCACCCAATGTAATGACCAGGGTGAGCCTTTGGTACTGCCTCGAGGACTCAGAACCCCCACTGCCTTCACAATGTGCCTGGAGAAGGGACTGCTGGCCACCCCTCTGCAGCAGGGGAAGGGCAGGGGCAAGTTTGCCATCCTTCAGCTCCTGCAGCCCATGGCTGACTACAGGTGTAAACTGCCTTTGACTTCAAGTCACATCAGTCCTCTGGCTACCACTGGGGAGGCTGGATTCATGGGCTGGACCTCTTCAGCTGCCACAGCCAGCCTCAGCAGACATCAGACGTAAAGCCCAAAAGCTCTGCGCTCGACTCAGCCTTGCAGGAAGGGTCCTTTCAGTCTTGTGCCTAACACTGAGAGGAGACATCAGGTGCTTGTTTTCAGTGAGGTGTAGCTTCAGACACAGTATATTGCAGTTCTCATCCTGAGCACAGACTTAAGCCTCAAATTTACGTGGTCCTTCTTGGAGAACATATTTCCTTTTTGTCTTAGCTTTTGTGTCTGGAGAGGAGGGCACAAGCCTTTTGCTTTCCTTGCAGATGCAGTGAATCCTGAAAGTTCATCTGAATTCAGCTATTTGCAACAATCCTTATTTTGCTAGAAGGTGACTATTTCCCAACTCATTGAATTCTTTTGCATTATGCATTCTGATGCAGCACGTTTCCTCACTGGAATTGGTTTTGCACATTTATCACAATGTTGTATTGCACTTTAAGATTACAATTTTTTTGCCTCTTTTAATGGCAGCATTTTAGAGAACCCTGAAATTGTACCACACTGAGGAATAAACACAGTGCAAAATAAAGTATGACTTTCAGAAATGAGGAAGAAGAGAGAAGTTTCAACTTTTCTTTGCAGTGTTAGCTTTCCTCTAGAGGCCCAATCCAGAACTGATTTCCCATTTTCACCAACTTGAGTCTTTCCAGCCTATTGATGTCTGTGTATTTTGAGTTTGGCCTCAACGTCTGACACAGGACTGTGGTAAATGGCAACATTAAACAAACTGGTAAGAGATTTATCTTGGACTGGAAAATTTTCTTGACTGTGAAATAGGATGTTTTCAAGATAGAACAAAGCATACAGGTGTTCATTACTCCTGTGGAAGACAGCTTTGCCATCTCAACTTTGCAGCTTGTGTTTATTGACAGAATATGTACACAGAAATATGTAGATCACTTTCTATGGGAAACACACAGAAAAGCATTGGGTGTTTTACCTAATAATGGAGAGAAAATGTACAGAGAAATCTTTGAATTTCATTTGTTTTGGTCTAGTCTTGGGATGGACTTTCTGCCTGAGTGTGTGGTATTTATTTGTCATCATTTATAAAAGGCTGTGCCCACCCACAGTGGGTTCTTGGCCTTATCAGACCAGTTGTCCCATCCAAATGTCCATAAAGGCTTTTAAGAAACATTTTATTAGGCTTTCTCTGACCTTTCTCTATGGGTATACTGTATACAAGCATATATGTTAAAATTCACAGTATTCATTAGCTAAACCATCTCAAGAACTGTCTTCCTGAAACTTTGATTCTTCCACGACTGCAGCCAAAGGCTGTGCTGGGAGACATTTGAATAGCTGAGAGACTAGTGTCTGCCCTATAATAAAGAAATAAGGCAGCAGAGTGCAGAAGAGTTGTGTCAGAATAGTCCCCTGAATTTCTCTCCTCTTACAGTGGGCTTTTTCAGGTATCCCCCTCAGAAAGACAAGACAAATTCAGAGAACTGCTAAGAACAAAGCTGCTGCAGAAACATGTCTCGATGCCAGGAGTTTTCATTTTTAAGAAAGAAGGGCAATTATTTAAGTGGAAATGCAGTCTAAGGAAAGATAGCAATCCCGGGTTTAAATCTTTCCTAGATATCCACCCTCTTATAATAAGACAAGGAACTTTTAGTTTAGAAGCTTGGGTATAAACCCTCTGTGGTCACAGGCTGCCCATCATTCCCTGCGCTGCTTTCTGCTGGCAGATCCTTGGAAGCTGTGTCAGTACTGAGCTGGACTTGGAGTTTTGCATGGCATGTTGACTCTCTGGATAGTCAGGCTGAGAAGGCCATAGATCAAAGCCTATTTGAACACATTCGAGGCAAAACCAGCAAGCAGTGTTTTCTTTGTATCTCAGATTCTGTGATGGAACAAGCTTTTTCTAACCTCATCTGTGGCAAACCTCATTGTCTCTGACAAGAGTGTATTTGGAATTAGCTTTTGGGTTGTTGCTTTTAAGTAAACTAACAAGCCGTTTAATACTGTGCAAGCTAAGCATTTCTGCATTCTGATAATGCTTGAATTATTGTGTGCGTCGTTAAGTCGTGCAAGCTGTAGGATGACTAAATAAAATTGCACTTTTAGGCAGCTAGTAGTCAGTCTGATCCACAGAAGGTGATGGTTTGATTCATAGGAGACAAAAGCTTCTTCCCTCCTCTTCAACCCAATGAATGGTGGTGAAGAGCACCAGGGATGAATGCAGAAAAGATGAGGTATATGAATATAGTCAGTCTCTTAATGCGGTGGTCCCTTATAGCAAGATTGCGGAACAAAAGAAAGGCAACTTGTTACCTTTTAAAAGGCAGCTGCTCTGTATGGACAGAATTCACTGTATGTCCTCAGGCTTTGCTGCAGAGGGAATGCCTCCCCTGTTGCAAACGTGGAGAAAATGTTCTTATCTCTAGGTGTTGTGTAAGCCAGCAAGCGTGTTGTTAAGGGTGACACTGTTCTACACATGGTATCATAAATACAAACTCTGAGACACAATTACTAATAAAACTCATTAGATGGGACAAAACTGAACCATCACAAAGATGAAGCAGATAAATCATGCTCAGACAATAGGGAAACTGCAGGGAAAATACAAAAGCCCGCGACTTGCATGTATCCAAGCAATAACCAGAGAGGGCTCCAGTAAGAAGTGGCACCCTGTGAGAGAATGATGCGTACAAATCTCACTCTCCCAGACAAAGAGAAGGAAAGAGAGGGTGGAGAGGAAAAAGGAAATAAAAGATAAGACAAAAGGGTAGGCCTGTTGGTCATTTACTCCAATTAAGCCAATATTTTGCAGCTGTACTGCTCCAAAGTTCAAGCAATTAAAGTCACTACCTAGGTTTTGCCCTCCCTGACAGCATGACTTCAGGATTTGGATTCAGGGAGCAAAAGGATTTGGGCAAGTAGGCTTTGCTTTTGATACATTACCTGACTTGTTAAAAGCAGCAGTGTTTGATTAAGGATCTTTTTAATTGCCTTTCAGTAGGCCAGCGTGTTCTTTGAGCTTTCCCTCTTTTCTGCATTTCATCCTGACAGCCAACTAATTGAGTATCGAGGTCGGGTTGGGAAGAGAATTTTATCCACACTCCTCTGGAGCCTCAGTGAAGAGAACTGGAGGTCAGCATGGCAAGGCCTTGTATCTGCAGCTTTGCTGATTTGGTTTTACAGCTTTTAAACTGATGTTTATTGCTTCTCTAGATGTTCAGGAGGGAAGTCCTCTTGAATTCCTGATGGCATTTCATGATGGTCATAATTATAAAATGTCTTGTATCTTTGGTGAGTGTGAAAGGATCAATAGAGTACAAGACAGCTGAAGAACAAAAAGCTCTTCTGGGTCACCATTTATTTCTGTACCCATCCATGCCCCCTACCTCCAGACCCCAGCTGCTATTTGTGCTGCTGGAGATATGAGGAGAAAGATTATTAGGATGCTGGGATAAGGGAAATGTAACAGCAGTGCTTGTGATTATCAAAGGGACTGGACATTTAAGAGGTATCATGATTTGCATTGGCTGCTGAAAAACAGAGGAGTCATTCAGTGGATTTTCTTTGTATTACAAATATTAATATAACAGCACCAGCCTTACTGAAGTTGAGATGGCCCATCATAATCCAAATGGTGGGTTCTAGCACAAAAATACTGCTGAATGCAAAACTTTTGCTCTTCCAAAGGTTTTGTACATTGATGAGTATTTGCAGTAGCATAGGAATTAAATTGCAGAATCCTTCTTTGATGATTAGTATTTTGTTCAGTCTGGGAGAGATTTTGTGAGCAATTACTTTTAACTCACAACATTCATATCAGGACGTAAAGTTTGCCAAAAGTCAGTTGTATTCAAATCTTGGGTTTGGGTTCAAACTTCTCTAACTTCATTAGATCTTGCTTACAACTTTGCCATGCTTAAAGCTGGGTTTTAGCTTCCATTCTCTGCATGCTTTCCACTTGCACATGATTTTTACTGAATAAGTTTCTTGGGAGTCAAATTCGATAGCCTCTGGATAAGAATGAGGATACTGATCAGTGGAGCAGTGTGCTGACATGCAGGCATCCTGCATAGGCTTCTGTATGAGATTGGCATGCTGTTTCTCATCTGATGATAGCCTTGAAAGAGTGGTTCCTCCACCATAATGCAAAATGAGAGAGGAAGGTCCTAGTGCCTTTACCACTTCGTATAACCAGAGTAATGCAGCTTTTACTGAATTATTCCATCTTCAGTACAACTCTTCCCGCTCCAAAGTTCCAGGGTAATAGCTGAGATTTATATGCGCAGAAGTAAAGCTGTTCAGAAGTAGAATTTTCCTCCCATGGGGGATTTCAGCATTTCAAAATTACTTTCTGCTTTAAAACCAGAATGTAAGTTAAAGCAGAGAGCACTTAATTCAATTTTGTTTGAAGTTTCGAATTGAAATGTTGAAATGGAAAAATGTGCATCTTCAATAAAATTAAAATAATTTGGTATTTTAAAATGAAAAGTTTATTTGGGCAAATATTTCAAAATTATGGGTAGTTTTTGGTGTGTTTTGTGCGGAAAAGAAAAAAAAGCTTTTTTCCACTTTGGAATGTTGAATTTAATTCTTTGTTTTAGGAAGCCAAAAGGTAACTGAAAATCAACATTTTCCTGCTGCTGAATCTTTGAAACTTTATTTTACAGCATTAACATTTTTCAGTCAAATTTTTCGACTGGCTTTATGCTGAAGTCAGTGCTGCGGGAATGAAAATTTTTAATGACCTGACTTGTGTTCAATTAATATTTGGCACATTTTCTTTCATTCCTACACCTGTTTCCATTAGTTTTCTTGTTGAACTTATCTGTGAAGGGGAGGGACCCTAAAAGACAAAAGTGGTTGTATGTACTGCAGGTGATATCCAACAAGTCCAAGACTTCTTGGATTAAAGGGTGAAACTCCACTGAAGTCAATGGAGCTTTAAATATTGGCACCAAAAAAAATTTGTCCCATGGAGTGCAATTGCATTGTCACATCTTGAATGCTCTCATTCTCATGATAGACATTACTAAAGGACTCCCTTTTCAAGCACTTAATCATTTATTATTTTCAAAACCCATTTCCTCAGAGCGGTCAAAAGCTGTTCTCATCACCATAGGGAGCCCCTGGGAATTTCAGCATTCTGACGTACGGCAGGTGTCCAACTGCATTAAAATGTTAATACCTTTTTTATTTATTTTTTTTTTAACTATGATTTGGTTTTGTCATGAATCAAAAGTGGTGGAATCTAATAATTTTTTGATTGGAAGGAAAAACATGCCAGCAGGAAAAATGTCACAATAAAATCGGATTACTTCCAACTAATCCATAAAAGATTCCCCTAGTGAAAAGGCCCTATCCGTGATTGCTTTGTATCACTAGTGTGATGCTATAATACCATTTTTATACCATGTTTCTGGCAATTTTTGCTATTACCTGTGCAGAAAATAGATTGCAGATCTCCTCTAAAAGCCAAATATTTTCTCCTGCTTGGCTATACAATAAAGCTGGAGTTTCCCCTCCTTGCTGATGTTGATATTTTTCCTTAAGAGCTGAGAACAATGCAATTATTTATTGTTATTTACATGCATTACTTTAGAGCCCCAAGGTCCAAACAAGACTGTGTGAAGCATTGTGGGACTCTGCGGCCACAAATAACCCCTGCCTGAAGAGCTTTTGGGCTATGGCCCTGCTCCTGTAACATGGAGCTAGTTTGTTGGCCTGTGGGCAGGTTACAGACCTGCGTCTTCATGCACAGGGTGAAGAGTGGGGGAAGGATGCTTTGTTGTCCTGCCTGCACGATCAGGGAGTCCCAGGGATTAATTCCCTTGCCCCAGCTCACGCAGGAAATCTGTGGCCAACCCTGAGGTGGCAGCCAGATCTCCTGCGTGGCCCCCTCAGCCCCTGACCCATCCGTCCTTCCTCCCCGGTGTCATGTTGGCCTCCAGCGCAGAAACTTCTACCTGAGGAATTTTCCATTGAGTTCTGCTGCTGATGAGTTTCTTTCTCACCAATAGGTGGAAACTGACAACCCGGTTTCTCAGGTGACACAAGGAACGGTTCTGCCATCCCAAATGAGGCAGGAAAAACATCACGCAGAACAAGGAATTTTCCATAAGAAACTGTACCATAGCAACTGAAAAAGACGTTGAAGCACATTACACTTTCTCAGCTTGTTGCAGCCTGTGCTTTGATGCAACAGGACATCAGAAAAGCGAAGACTTGGTTTTTTTGTTTTTCTTTTCCTCACTTATTTCTTTGGCCAGGAGAGTGATTGCTTTAACTGGTGCTGCTTGATCATAATGAATTTATTGCAAAATTGTGTAACCTTTCCACATCCATCTGCAAAGTCTGTGTCAGAGCCTGTGTTCTGGCATGCCTTGTCATGCTATAGCTGGGGAGGGTGAGGGAACTACATCGGCAGACTTCCATAAGAGATCACAAGCTTTTGAAATTGTAGGATAACTAACCAAATGGGATGCAGAAATAGTTCCAGCAGGCTGGCAGCTGTGCAATATATGGCATCAGAATAAATATGAGTCACTAAGAAGTAGTGATAAATAAGCTAGCAAAAGTTTCTGTCTTTTTTTCTAAGCATACCCCAAATACGATTGTCTAGTGGAGTAGAAAAAAAGACCACTGTGCAGAAACAAGTAGCTGTGACGCTGGTTTTGATGTGGACCAATTTTTGCTGTATTAGGAATAGCATTTCATCAAAATGTTACAAAACCTTTAAGGGAAGTCTTTGCAGGGCAGATGTTTAGCTTGTTCCTGAGCAGCTGTAACAGGCTATTCAGGATGAAGACATCTAAATTAACAGGATGTAAAATGTGTAAGTGAGAAAACAGGAGAAGATCTGATTAGCGCTACTAATCAACTGAGGTCTGGGGATTCCCTTTCTTTTGAACTGGAGCAGTTTAGTCATCTTCCTTTTCTTTTTTTCAGAGTTCATACTGCACCGTGCCTGTATTTAATCTCTCCCTTGTGTCCCTTCTCAAGCCCATCAGCAGTTAAGTCTTGCATTTCTCACTGGAGACAATAAACTCCATGGTGTGAATGACCCTCCTCTCCTGTATATCTGCAGGTATTAGTTAGTGGGTGGAAAGCTGCAGTATATAGCGCATTTGCTATGTATATACTGTCTTTTCATTCAACTCACAAACTGTCCAATTTCTGAGGTATTTCTGAGGCAAGATGTACCTCTTTTCTGTGAGACTGCTTGTTTCAGGTTCCCCTTGATGTCAGTGACAAGCCTGTCACTGATTTGGGAGAGTTGTATCAGACTCCTGCAGAGCTGGGCTTGAAATAAAAACGCTGTACTGGGGCAGGAGTCGTCACGGCTGTCCTTAAGTAGGGCTTTCAGCAAGGTCCGTGTGTGAAAGCACAGTACTTTCTGTGCAGTAGCAGGGATAATGCAGGTTCTCGAACCACTTGCTCCTAGCTACTGTAGCTAGCTTCCAACCTGGTTAATTATGGGCAAAAATACCTTTTAAAATAGTCTTGAGAAGAGATTTTTCCTAATGATGTTGTTCGGATGCTTAGCTAGAATAGCCCTCATTAGGATGCAATTTACCATTTTCCCCAACTTCCACAACAACTGGCATTTCTGCTGCCTGCTTGGCACAATATGAAGGAAAACGATTCCAGTAGCTCCTGTTCAGAAATCTTTATTTGTTTACATTTATGAAGGTGTGGAAAGGGAGCTACAGCAAGTAGTTTTGAAGTGCTGTTTGTGGTATGTTAATCCCTGACAGCCTGTTTTATTTTTATGCAGGATGGTACATTATAGTCTGTAAACTAACAACATACAGACTTGTATAAGCAAAGAATTAGGGCACTTAGCTAAGCACCAGACCTCACATTTTCTTTTGTTCATGGAAAGTTGTCTTTTTTTTTTTTTTGTCTTAAATTGGGGGATGCTGTGGGTTTCTTAATTGCTTTCTTCAGCAGCTTCTCTTTGTGACTGTTAATCTAGAAGGACTCCACTGAGTTTCCCAGTTTACATTTTGTGAGTGAGAGCAGGATTAGTTTCACTGCGTACAAGATAACACTGAAGGCAATGCAAGAGAAACAGTGTTGTTGTAAAATCTTTTTTCTGAATGTATTTTTTTCTTTTTGGTTGCTTTTATTTTTGACTGTGTTATAATGCACTTAAACTTTAAGGAGGCAAGGATCTGTAAAAAATAAAAGAAAGTATTCATTGCAGCCAAATCCGTATCTGAAGAGTTTCCACTTGAGATTTTGAAATTAAGAAAGTGATGGCAGCAAGGAGTTCGGGCCATTGTTTTCAAAATATACCAAATAAGAACTTTGATGAATACAAAACTTACACTTTATAGCTTTGTGACTCTGTCTAAATAGAAAGTAATCCATTTAAAAACCCCCACTGTTACGAAACAGCTAGGTAACCCTTTCTGGCCTTATTTTCTAATAGGGGGAAACAATGACAAAGGGATTCACTCAGCAGAAACCTTGTAAGGGTTGTTTGCCAAAGCGCTGATGACAAATACCTTTTCATCTCTATGTGTGTGCGTGTCTAGGTTTCAGAAGCAAACAATGTTGCCTCTCTCTAGTTTCTCGGTAAGGAAAAATGCAAATCAGTAATGGTTGTTTTTGCACTTAGAGCCTGTTATATTCTTGGAACATGTGGCTAAATTACCATTCTCGTATCGAAGAAAATGTTACAAGGGAAGAATACATATGACAGAAGTAATGGTGAAAGCAATGCACTAGCCTATAAGTTAGTTGAGAGTTGTATGTGGGAAAACACTGGAAAAACTACCCAATAAATCTTGAAATTGGTTTATGAATAATGATTCTGACCCTTCCTCTTCTTAAAATTCTGACCAGAAGGGCAGGCTAGAAACACAAGAGTCCTGGAAATTGCTTGAGGACCATTTTGTGGATGTTGGACTACGAGAAGGCAAAGTAGCCCTCCAGCTCCGTAACAGGCTTCAGACCAGCGCCTCCTAAAAGCAGATCTGTACTTGCCCTCCTGCTGCTGGTGGTCTTGCAGGAGGCAGCAGTTAATCCATACTGCTTGTAAAGTGGTCTGTTAAGGTACCCTGGTGGCATCTTGTCTGTAGGGCTAACAATAACGCTTTGTGTACCTCAGTGTTTTAGCTAAGTGCAGACAGTATGCATGTCAACGGACAACACCCGTTTCCTTAGCAGCAAGTGCCAGTTCCGAGCAACTTTAGACAAAAATCCAGATGATTCACTGGTAACAACAAAACTGATGGTAATTTTTAATATTTCCTTTACTGATAAGCATGTGGGGTATTCTGCCATTACAGTTCAACAAAAGTAGCAGCCATTTGTGTTGGTTACTGCTGCTCAAAATGCTTTCCAACTACATGAGTATGTAGGCAGCTGATATTTATTGCTCTGGGACAGAACTTGAACTTCAGAAGGAAGGGGAGAAAAAACCCTACATTTTGCCTGTCTTTGTTCTGTGCAGACTACGGTTTCTGTAAATATCATGGTGTACAGTAGTTGGAAAGAAAGTTTTGTTTTTTAAAAGCAACAGTCATATAGACACCAGGTGAGAAAAGAGCTTTTCTGGTCCATGCATTTTTGGTTTCTTGCAGAGACTGCCAGAATTACATTTGCATTCATTTCAGTCTACAACAAGTATTACAGAAGATTCAACTGTAAGTACTTTCCAAATATAAAGAGTGCAGGGGAGAAAGGTGACTATGATTTATGGTGACATCTATTAAGCTTTTACAGAATATCATACGTGTGTACTAGCTATCACCATAAAATTAACTGGTACTAATTGGTCAGAGCTGCCAACTCAGCCTGCTTATGAGTGTAACACTCTTCTTTAGGTCATGTTCGTAATACTGACATTGTATGTCAGACCCTGAATAAAGTTCATTCAGCCATTTCTGCCGTTCTTCTTCTTGTTTGCCCTGCTATGTGTGTGTGCTGCCATCAGCGAGAGTGCATGTCATGGCAAAGACTGGGTCTGTGTGCTTTGGGAAATAAGTGTCTCGGGTGTCTGCCCAGTGGCCACTTCTCCAGCAACAGTGGGGCAGTGGGAGGGCATCCTTCGATTGAATCATGCCTGGTGTTTTCCTCTTTCTTGGAAACTGACTGGAACAAAATGTTCAAAGCTCTTTCTTCCTCCCTTTCCTCTTTTTTTTCCTCCCTCTTTCTGACTTTCACTTCCATGCCTCAAAAGGCTGTAACTGAGTTCATTATTGTGTGATAAATCAGCAGTGAACTTATATGCATTTTGCTTCATTTGGGCAGCTCCTGTCTCTTAGTGACAGCTGCTTGGCTCAGCACACTGTAATTATCAACTCAAAACCAAGATGCTTTTAGGTGCTGAAAACACATGGGCAGAGACTGAACTTGTCCTCAACCTTGTGATGGGCCACAGCTTTAAAAGATCCCATTTAGTGGTTGTTTGGTTGCGTTGTTGCTTTTGGTACTGGGGCTCTTGACAGTTCATTATCACAGTGGACCCTGTGGGAAGCTGTTGTTATTCTAAAGGAGTACAGGTCTTTGTTTTTCATTAGCTGCTGACATGTCATGTAGTTAACTTTTGATTACTGTATCTGTGTTCATTCTCCTTCTCTAAAATAAAGTTTTATTGATATGTGGGAGGGGATTTATACGTGTTAGTGAAAATTTATGAAGCCCTTATTTAAACAGATGTCTGAAGAGAACTTTGCTGAGAAACAGACCTGTTGGTTTGTTGTCTGTAGTGGAACCGAGGCACTTTCTGCTCCTACTTTAAGCCTACCTCCGTTTTGCTTGCTGGCTGGACAGGCGGGCTGTGTGCTGACTGAGCAACTGGTGCCTAGCTGTCAGCAGCCAGGGGGGCATACAAAGCATGGCATTGCCTCTGATCCACTAAAGGGCAAGTGGCCCTGGGCTGTATGTTGTGCAGACCGATTGCAAGGCTCTGTACATAGTTGAGACTTTTGGTCCCTCATCAAACTTGGTTTAGCAAAGAAGGAGGACTCCTTCTTATTTGTCTGAAATGCAGAGAAACGTAATTTTAACTGACAGATAACACAGTCCAGAGCTCAAGTGACGGGAAGGAGATTTCTCATATTCTCTGCTAGATCTGTTAGCTAGATGTGTTGGTTTTCATGTTACATGAAAATAACATGCAGATCCAAGAGGGAAGAAGGGAAAATATATGACATTTTTCACAAGAGAAACGATCTAGGAGAGTCCTGCTGTTCCCATTGTGAAGTGGCACCTTTTCTTTTCTCACTGTATCCATGGGGCTGGTGGGGTTTTCTATCAGGACAATTAGAATAGGCATCTAGCCTGCTGCTATTAAAAAAGGCTTTGAAGTGTTCCCAAATCCTGCTGGGCTATAGTTCAGTGTAATTTGCAGAGCAGTTCCAAGTAGAGCACCACTGTTTGCTTAAGCAAAGCTCACTGCAAGGGGCATGACACGGTCTCATTTGCATCCTTCCCCAGGGTTTGGGGAGGTTGTCAGACCTTGGAGAATGATGAGAAGTTGCCCATACTGTAGAAACCTCATGACCTTTACACACAGAATAATTTGTGTTGTTATCATACAAAAACCATACAGTTCACAGTCTTAGTCCTTCGGAGGATGCAGGACAGAAGAACCAGGTCAGCAGAGGAGGTGATGTGTGGTCTATGATAACCAGATCTTTTTAAGCTTGAAAAATGAATCGAATCATGTGCTACATTCATATGAAAGCGGAAGAAGATTTTTTTCCAGTGCATGTGCAACAAGACAAAAGCAAAGTCATCTTTTCTTTGCACTTGTAAGGATCTGATCCTGAAAAACCCTCAGCACGTTCAGTCTTGCAAACCCTTTGTGACTTAAGTTGGATGACCTATAAGTGAGAACTCGTAGGGTTTTTGTTTGAAGCTAGTACAATGTAATAATCTTTTGACTGCTTTGTGGCTGCAGTAGAGGTATCTGGCACAGCCCAGCTGTAAAGACAAATTTTCTGGGTGTACCTTGAATGCATATGCTGCCAGTTACAACTGCCTTTGTTACACATGAGCGCTGGGATTCTGAAACTGTAACAGGGGCCAAGGGGGAAATGCCATATGGGGACATAAGCCTCTGTAGATGGCATGCCTTAGCAAAGAGGTGTGCCAGCCTGTCAGTGAAGTAAAAGCAGAGCAACAAGTGCCTCACCATGGAAGGATGCAGAAATGCTGAAGGCCAGCACGTCTGTAAAAGGGAATAGCCTCTTTTCCAGGTCCGTTCAACTTTTATGATTGTTTTGCTCATCTCTTCTGTTGCATGGGGCTTTGGGGCAGTATAGGGTTAGTGCTAACCCCTTCTGCATCCCCAGAGGACAGAGGGCAAACTGATGTTCTTTCCTTTTCAGTGTATAGGAAGACTCAAGAATTGTTTTCTCTCCTTCCTGCTGATTTTGTTTCTCAGTGAATAATACAGGGATCTGATCAAAAGGCAAAGGTTTCTTCATTTGTTTGCAATTCCCAGTGTCTTTATGTGTCTTTTGTGGGTCCTCCTCGGAGATAACCAAACCTGTAACTTTCCTCTGTGTTTAAAGGCCACTTATGGCAAAACCCAGGAAAGGGGGTGGGAAGCACAGAATCATAAGAGCAAGTAACCACGTAGTGGCAAAGCAACAGCTGTGTGCAGTTAAGGAAGGAGGCAGAGACTGAACCTTCCTCCAGGGGAGGAGTTTACCTCAGTTGGCCCAAAGAAAGCAAAACATGGGCGTGCATAAGATTCAGTTTTCCTCATGGAAAGCCACACAGTGTGCTGCAGTCTGATAGACCTGTAAAAGGTGCTCTGAAGCAGGATAAAAATTATTAGGGAAAGGGTAAATAACATCCTTAAAAGGTATATGTTATAAAAGTTATATAAGTTATAAAAGATCTATAAAAGACTGGGTGCTGTCATGCTCCTACAATGTTTTCTCTATTGATCCCTTTTCTTTCCACGGACAATTAGCTGCAACAGGGCAGACCTACCCATCTAACATGGCAGATCAGATGCTATGCTATCTTATAGTAAAATAGTTCAGCAAAAGGTAAAGATTAAGTATGTGCTTAACTTTTGTATAAGGGGATAGAATTTGGGACTGTGAGCTAAGCATGTGGTTTATTCCTTCACAAGCTTAAAAACTCCATTTACTTCTCATATTTCCATTTGAAAGGCCACCAGTAAAACCCTTCTGTCCTCCCTTACATGAAGGTACAAAATTATTTCCTTTTCCTTTTAAAATGAGAAGAGAAGAAGCAAAGCAGAGAAACCTACATCAGAAACAGGGCAATCTCCTTTGAATTTCACCTTTATACCCACTTAGGCCAAGTTTGAATATGGCTCAGTCTCTGAATATATGATGTTTCTTCCAGGTCCTGCTTCTCAGACTGGCATCCTGGGATGCTTTTCAGACTATGCCTGTTTCTGAAAACAGAGATAGAAAAGAGTTAATACTTTGAAGACAGTATGTTTATTAGCCCAACTCCCCTGCAAGCATCTGCACCTTGGCCACAACAACCCCAGGCAACGCTACAGGCTTGGGGACAAGTGGCTGGAAAGCTGCCTGGTGGAAAAGGACCTGGGGGTGTTGATTGACAGCCGGCTGAAGATGAGCCAGCAGTGTGCCCAGGTGGCCAAGAAGGCCAACGGCATCCTGGCCTGTATCAGAAATAGTGTGTCCAGCAGGAGCAGGGAGGTGATCGTGCCCCTGTACTCAGCACTGGTGAGGCCGCACCTCGAATATTGTGTTCCGTTTTGGGCCCCTCACTACAAGAAGGACATTGAGGTGCTGGAGCATGTCCAGAGAAGGGCGATGAAGCTGGTGAGGGGTCTGGAGCACAAGTCTTCTGAGGAGCAGCTGAGGGAACTGGGGTTGTTCAGTCTGGAGAAGAGGAGGCTGAGGGGAGACCTCATCAGTCTCTACAATTACCTGAAAGGAGGTTGCAGAGAGGTGGGTGTTGGTCTCTTCTCCCATGTAACTAGTGATAGAACGAGAGGAAATGGCCTCAAGTTGTGCCAGGGGAGGTTCATGCTGGATATTAGGAAAAAGTTCTTTACTGAGGGAGTGGTGAAGCACTGGAACAGTCTGCCCAGGGAAGTGGTGGAGTCACCCTCACTGGAGGTGTTCAAGGAATGTGTGGACGTGGCATTGCGGGACATGGTTTAATGGGCATGGTGGTGTTAGTTGATGGTTGGACTTGATGATCTTATAGGTCTTTTCCAACCTTAGTGATTCTGTGATTATATGAGATATGCTACATCGTACTTCCCCATCCTTTGTTGAGTGCTTCTCTTTCTGCAGCACAGAAGATCCCTAAAGATTAGTATCGTGCTGAGGGAAAGGATTTCCTGGTCTGAGCTAAGATAAGGGTGGTGGTTGTGAGATCATTGTCTCCAGTTAACTTAAACATGGAAGATGGACCAGATTTACCACAAGAAAATAATACTAGCAGAGGTTTTATACAGCAACTCATGCACAATAGTGTTTAAGTTTTACAATCATTAATCTTTTGGAAGAAGTGCATTGAGATTGGCATTTACAAATTAAGTGTATACACATCTGCAAAGGCAATGTTTGGTCAAAATTCAAGCACAGTTTTCTGCTTAAAGCTGATTTACTGTACTGCGCTGAAAAGCTGTTAGTAGGAAGCAGCATAGAAAGAGAAACACACAGCGATTAATATCTGCTATTTATTCTGAACATAGAGTGCCAAATTTAGCTTTCAGTTATTCTGATATATCCCAATTGTTTTAGCATGTAGCAGATCAAATTCGTGTTTAATACATATTTATAACTAAAGTAAAAACCAGTTTCAGGTTGCTAAGGCTTGAGGGTCTTGTGTACCTTAGTCTTTGTATGCAAGGGCAAATTCATGCCTGGAAAAACTGTCAACTTCATTATTCTTGTTTTCCTGAAGGGTGAATGTAGCTCATAAGGCTTATGCTTTTAAAACAATGGTAGCATTGTTGTTATAATTAATTATTAAGTAGTTCTTATTTGATTATAAGGATCTAATCAAGTACGGCAATATGCTTGTCTGTAGCCAAACTGAGAGGATCTTGGCCAACTAAAATAAATCAGTTACTGTAACAAAGAGTAAGATAAAATGCCTCACCAGAAATCAACTGTTAACCCCAAAAGACAGCAAACACTTGAGTTTCAGCCAGGGAAGAGCCACGCCAGCTACAGCAAAATGAGTTTACAGTGGGCAAGAGCTGTGGTGCCCCTGCCACTGCAGGCAGGTGGGGGAGGACTGGGCACCCTCCCAGGAGCTGCAGCACTCTGTTGCAAAGGGAAGCCTAATTCTCATCCAAGGCAATAGAAAGTCTGGGGTTTAAAGTATAGGTCCTGTGAGGATTTAAGTTGTAAATGAAGCAACTGAAAGGTTAAGCTGCAGCAATCACAGATTTATTGGATTTATCATCAGACGTAGCTCTTCACAGCTAGGAAATCCCTGGGAATTATGCCATTCCTGGGAGTGCTCACAGGTTTGCCTTTCATAAGTGTCTCCAGTTCTTCCAGGAAGACCACTGCCTATTCAACTTGCCCATTAAGTGTCTCCTCAAGGCCCACTTGGGGTCTGATGCCTGTGAAGAATCTGGCAAATCACTGATGGCCACTCAGGGATGACTATTTTACAACTGTTGAAATAAACTGTTATTTTTCAAAGAAACAAAACGAAATTCAAAGTGATTCAGAAGCCATACTTGTACAGGTAATGTGACAAAGCCCAGGTGCCTTTCTGACGTAGTTCTTCTGTGGATCCTCCATACTCAGTTTTCTGTAGCCTGTACCAGCACCTTTCATTTAGAGCAGAGTACCTGAGGAGCGGGTTTTCTGTCAACTTATTCTTCTTCTGTTAAAGAGGTGTGAGTTGAATCTCAGCGGTGGACTATACATGTGAAAACATGCTGCTTGTTTGTTTGCACCTACAACAGCTGGGCACTGGTCTTGCATGAGAATTTGTTGTTGCTCTGTGGTAGAAATTAAACAACAATAACACTACACAAAAATATGTAGAAAATAAGTAATGAATGTTGTATGGGAAAATACATCAAATAGCCAGAAATACACTCTCAGAACTGAGCTGGCCTGTTTCTGCATCTAGGCAATGCTGACAGCTTAAAAGGTTAAAAAAAAAAAGTGGTTGTTGTTGGCTTTTATTGCCATGTTAGAGAGTAGATATCTCAATGTGCCAGAATTTCTATTCTCGCAATAGCATGCAGAATTGTAGAGATGCTGCTACTGCAGAATCCGATGGCCGTCAGGCTAGACTTGCTGTCTGCTGTTCGTAGTGATTTTGTATCCTCCTGCTATGGGATTCTTTCTGAAATTCCACCCCTCCTTTTACGTGAATGAAAAATGCTGTACAACTTTGGTATACTATATGAACAATCACTCAGACATTTCTAACCAGATCTTAGAAGTAGTTGAATCTTCACAATTGCAAGATAAATGGTGGGAAAAGAAATGAAGAAACTTGCAAAATGTCTTTCTGTGACACCTCATGTCACATCACAAGCTAAGTCTTTTCTGCGGCTGCTTTTTTCTTATGCAACAGTAAATACATTTATAATACTACCTTGCCTGGTTACTTGGCATCTTGAATACCCTCCTTCTCTTCTCAGAGTCTTGGCACAACACATATCATCAAGACTGTTCTGCGTGTGTACCCCTAGCAAAATTTTGAACAGTATCCTAGAAAGCAGTCTCAGCAGATGATTTAAGTGGGCATACAACACAACACAATCTTCTACTGTTGACAGTTCAGTGTGTAGTGATGATGGAGCCTGTCTGCTGTGGCTCTTACTGTCCATCAAGCAGTGAGTCCATTTTGCAGCCTCTCCGTAAGGACAGATCTCTCCTCTGCTCTGCTGTTCTCATAAGGCGTATGAGAACACATCTGAAACTTACAGCACTTGTGATACTGTAATTGGGTGAGGTGTTCAAGATGAGACACACTCATGCATACCATATAACTATGTAATTTTTGGGCTTTTTGGGAAACCCAGCCTTAAATGGACTAGTGTGATCTTTGGATGTGCAAAGATACAGGGAGCTGATTTTCTGTTTTTATCACAACCTTGTGGACAGCGATACAAGAATGTGGCTTCCAGTTAGGAAAAACAACTGGAAACAACTTATTTTAAAAGGTTGTTGAAAATTTTTCCAGAGAAGAGCCATGAAAGTGGGAGGGGCTTCCACCTCTTTGCCTTACAAAGAAGAGCAACAAGAGTGTTGATTATAGTTAGTACCAGATCTTAAAAACACTGCTCAAGCTAGCAGAGAGTGTCTCCTAAAACCCAAGGGAGGGAGATGCAAGCCAGACAAGCTAAAAATTAAGAGACAAAGAAAAAGGCATGCATTTTTATTAGCAATGAAAATGATTACGCATTAGGGCAAGTGAATAGTTCAGACTTTCAAATCAAGACTGGCACCTCTTTCTGGAGGCAGTCTCCTGCCAAGCACAAGTCATTTAACTCAATTCTATGCTCCATGCTGTGTCGAAGGTCAGCTTAGGTGGTGTAATGGTCACATGTGGTGGTAAAATGTTCAGACCTATTGTTTGTGACCAAGAGCAAAACACTTTCACTCTGTCACAGCATTTCACTTTTTAATTACGTGCAGAAACATTTTAATAATTTATACTACTGAGTGTACTGCTGTCTGTGGATTGAATCAGTCACATTCAACTCAGTGAATTCAATGTGGTGAGATGATACCAAGTTGCCTGTTTTGCTGGGACCCACTCCAGAATGTGCTGGGACCCTCTCTGTTCAGCCTTACCGTGAAAGGTAGGTCACCTGAGGAGTGCCTGCAGGTAGTGTTTGCAGGATAAGGCTTTGATGCATCTTTTCCAGTGCAACATGCTGTTTGTTAGTGAGTGAAATACCTAGAAGTCCAGCTTTGTTGGTGGGATGTCTCTGAGACCTCGAGATGAGAAGAGAGCCCTTTTCTGCAGTTGTGCTCCCTGTTAGCAGCTGATTCCCTGCAGTCGTCTGTGGGAGCCTCGAGCCTCCTGCTTCTGTGGGCACGGCTGTTTGGTTATTATTTAACACCACAGCCTCTTTTCAGCATTTGCCCTTGTTTAATTTGCTTGGTCTCACTTCATATTTTATGTTTCATTTTTCTTTTAAGTATTTCAACTCAACTTACCTTTTAGCTTCGTGTATATTAGGAGAAGTTTCTTTACTGAGAGGGCAGTCAAGCACTGGAACAGGCTGCCCAGGGAGGTGGTGGAGTCGCCATCACTGGAGGTGTTCAAAAAAACGTGTAGATGTGGCACTGCGGGTCATGGTTTAGTGGGCATGGTGGTGTTGGGTTGGTGGTTGGACTTGATGATCTTACAGGTCTTTTCCAACCTTAATGATTCTGTGATTCTGTAAACATATTTTTTACAGTATGTATCAGACAAGATCTTTTAAACCAGGGATGATGTGCTCTTAAAGTACAAATGGCAGCTCAAAGGCAATCACCATTTAGAGACAAAAGGAGGAAAATACATAGCCGGCCTTTGAATGGTTGTGCGTCTTCACCTGTGAGACCATGTTATTAGACCGCTTCTTTGGTAATTCAGTCATGCCACCTCTTTGGCCAAATTCTGCTTTGTTTCTTCAGTGTAAATCCAGGAAAATTTCTTGGACTTCAACAGAGATAATTGGCTTTATCCTGATATTAACTGAAAGCAGATTTTGACCTGAATTTTTCAGTGTGTCTCCTGCTGAAATCTACTCTCACTGAAGGTGGTGTCATTATGGCTGGGGCCCTGGGTGTGCTAAATGGATTTTTTTCCTTAGCTCACATTTCCATCACATCATATGTGTTTGATTTACTTACATTGTTCTTACATTTAATCTCTGCCCATTTTGTCACCTTTACTGTCATTTTTTATTTGTTTAGTAACTCGGTGCAACTCAGAAAGGTAACAGGGATGGATAGAGCATGACAAGTTGCAAATGTATTCTGCACAGATCTCTTCTGTGGCTTGCTATGTTTTGGTTTTGACAGTTTTGTTTATGGGATGTGTTGTTTATCCAAATGCTTGGTTTATATAAGAGCATTTAGCAGCAGCTGTAAGTGTACTACAGAGAAGTATTCGATATGTTTCTTATTTATTTTTACTTTATTGTTTGTGAAATCCTCCAGAAACTTCACAAAAAACCTTCATACTGCTAGGGCCAACACTGGGGGTGTGCTGGGTTCAAAATGGAGAAGACCCACACAAAATTCAGAAAGTCGACTGTGTTCATCACCAGGTCTTTGGTAGCTGTGGAGAGAACCAAGTGAAAAAAAGCCTCTGCTGGAGTTTTGCTGCTGATGCCAGTAGGGTAGGATCTCAGCCCTACTCCCTGTCTGTGGGCTTTGTGGATGTATTTTAAGGTGGTGGCACTGGTAACATGGAGCTGAACTTCTCTCTCTAGGAAAGGAAGAGAGGCATCCTCCTGGTGATACTGGTCAAGCAGAGAGAAAGAGAAGAATTCCCCAAGAGGCAGAGTTGAATGGCAGGTTTGGCAGGGAGTAGAGGGGAGTACTCATTTCTTAGTAAGCACTTTTTAAAGCACAGGTCACGAGGTGTGCCACACTCCCATGCTCAGGCAGCGTGCCGGGGCAGCGGTCCTCGCTGCGTATCTGCCTTGTGACCAGTATTAGCGGAGGTGAGGGATGCCAGTTAACTTGTGTCCATGGGGAAAAGGTGTGTTTTGGTTCAGGCCTGTCTTGTGCCGAGTGCGTTTTGTGCTTTACTTGAAAAGCCAGTGCTGAGGAGGAAATGAAAATAAAAAGCATATTCCTACTGACTGCAGGGGAGCTGCTCAGGTAGCTGGCCAAACAAAATGTACCCATATAAATGTATCGCCATGATAAAGCTTGATCTTGCACTAGACCAGAGTTTGACAAGAGAGAAAAACATTAGTACCTTGCAGTCTTATTTAATGTGTACTCGGCTATTAACGGGACATGTGGCCTCTGCTGGGAGATCTGGCATCGGAGGAGGGGGCAGGCAGTGCCCCCCCTGCAGCCGCCAGCTGTGGAGACAGGAGCAAGCCCTGGTAGGTCTGGTGGGGCACGGGGAGAAGCAGGCTTTTCTCACTCTGCTTCCAGGGCACAGTGGGCCTGCGTGCGTGCTGGCCTGGGGGTTTCTGGCAGGTGCCAGCTGGGTCTGGTGGAGGTCCACTCCTTGGGTTTGCTGCCCACCTGGCAGACTCATGATGGAGGCACCTGGGGACATCTCTCGCTCTCCTGGCTTGCTCCAGCACCGGCCTCCCCTTGCACACACACACATGGATACGAAGTACATTTACATGCAGTGCACTCGGGTTATGTCGCCGTAGGCTCAGTGTGTGGGACACATGTATTATTCTGTCGTAGACCGTGGGTCCTTTCTCCAAATGCTGGTGACAGCAATGGGGACAGACTGTGCCATTTGTCCCCACTGCTGTTACCAAGTTTTCCATCTTTTAGTAATGGAGGCAAGTTGGTTTCTGCAGAAGTGGTCACCCAGTTTGGAACAGGTGTGTGGCCAAGGATGGAGGCAGGGGTTGTTCTGCATCTGAATATAACCTAAATTATTAGCAGTGTTCAGTCCTGGTCCCTGCAGTTAAGGAGCTGAAGTGAGATTCATGCCTTTGCAGAAGCCAGCCTCACCCCTGTGCACCGCTATTTACTTCACTGTGTTTAGGATTTGAGTTACAAATAGGCTTTGTCCAGGCAGGGTTAAATTTCATTGTTTGCAAAAGCAGCTAAGTGCACTGGGGTTAAATTCATCAGTAGATGCTGACTGTTTTGTACAATTTCAGCAACACAAGCTGTCAAGCCTGTTGAGTTGGCCAGTTAAACTGCCCTTAGAGCTGCTTTATTTAGCTTGAACATTGCAAATTGATAACGTATTCTGCAAAATTTGGTACAGTCTTTTAAATATTAAATCTTTTAATGGAAGCTTGTGCTGAAAGGAAAATGTAAAATGAGTTGAACAAAAATGCTCAAGGACTTTAATGTCTGAATCAATTAATTCTGGGCAGCAATTGAGCTAAGGCTCTGTCTGCTATGCTGACTAAAACCTTTGTCCATCTTTTATTTCTTTTACTTCAGAGCAATACTGTAAATCATGTTTGCGAGAACGAAATTTCTATCTTATTGTAACTGTAGTATAGCACAGAGAGGGAAGGCAGTTGAACAAGTGGTAACAGAACCAGAGAGTAAGTTGGATTTAGTTCAGAGTGCACATTTTGTTTTCTTGGATTAGGTTAATTTTAAAACTTCTTGGCTTTGGACGAGAGAGTTCAGCTATTGTTACAGGTACAAAAATAGAAGTAGTACGAGAAAGGTTTAGTTGGTTTTCTGGTTCTTTGTCTTCATGTTTTAAAAAAAGCAGCACTGGCTGTATGTATGGTCTGCAGCAGTCATCCTAACATGACGATAAATGGTCTTTTGTCAGGTGACTCTTAATTCCGTGTCTCCTTGTCCAGCAAATGCATTACTCTCCAAATATAAATATATTAACTCGGTCTTTTTGGACAAAGCTCTAATGAATGACACGTGGGCACTTTGATTCCTTCCACAACATGTGCCCCACTCTACAGGCAACCCTGTCTCTGTGTGGCTGTAAGCATGGACCCCGTCCCATCCTGGCCTTGGAGCTCACATTTGACCTCCGTTTTGTCTTCTCTTCACAGTTGTGCAGCACATCAAGCGCCACAATATCGTTCTTAAAAGAGAACTGGGAGAAGGAGCCTTTGGGAAAGTCTTTCTGGCAGAATGCTATAACCTCTGTCCCGAGCAGGACAAGATCTTGGTTGCAGTGAAGGTAAAAGAACCTAGGATTTCCATTATTAATTCATGGTTGCAACTAATGCTATTTTATTTGTAAATGATCATGTTTGCCTATTCTGTAGCCCAGTGTAACTGCTCTGATATATGTGGAAGGGTTCACAAGGCTAATGTAGTGTTAAGAGAATGCAATATTTGATCTTACTGTGAATTATAAAATGAGAGCTGAATTTCATAAGGAAGAGGGGGGAAACAGACTGTGTCACAAAGGGGCAAAATATTTCATGATCTATCTAAAATACAATTAGTGAAAAATAATGTCTAGGTCCTTAAAAATACATGTGACACATATGTGTGTCTAAAAAAATAATCTGTTACTAGCTAAGTGAATAGGTTACATGTATAAATGCTAGTCAAAAAGGCCTTTCTTTTTCAGGATTGTGCCATTCTTTTAGTCAGCCACGGAAATTATCTGTGGGTAATTTTCATTAATATAGCTGCCAGGAATGCTGGCAACAACTTTTGGATAATATTGTCATGTGCTGTTAAACACTGGCTGTATGGAAATCCAGAAGTCATAACATGTCAGACCTGGAGGAGTGATTCTTGATTATACAGCTCCAGTCAACTCTCACAAAATACAGTCCAGAAGAGGAGAAAACTATGTGAAAAGAGCCATAACCTTGGAGTTTCAAGTGTACAGAATAGTTCTCACATTTCTGGGGAAAAAAAAAGGGGGGGGGGGGGCGGATTTGTTTGGTTCTCCTAAAGGGCACAGACTATATGGTATACTGGGAATCTACTAAGGAGTGAAAGATTTCCAGCTTGATCTCAGAGCTTGAACACCAAACTTGCTTCACCATACCAAGCTTTTTTGTCCCCCAAAATGGAAGGGCTGAAGTTGGTTGTTATGTCAACTATGGATGTATGCTAGAAAACAATATGGGTGAAACTACACTCAGAATTTGCAAAGTCTCCCTGGCAACAATCTCTTACCTCCATCTGTAGTGTTCTGCCAAAAGCTGAACAAGGTGTTCAGCATTTGAAGTATCTAATTAAACGCAGGGGGAATGCACATTCAGAATTTGCGCTGTGCCTGGTGATCAGAAAATAATTTTATTTGACCAGTCACAATTAGGCAGCCATGGTTTTGGATCAAACCATACAGTAAAAGAAATCAAGTAGATCATCTTTTTGAATTTGGAAACATGAAATAGAGTTTTGGATCTGGCAGTGAGAAAACATGAAAGGAGCATGGACATGTAGAGTGCTTTCTTGCTCCATCAAAAATAACAGGTTTTTGGGGTTTGCCAAGGTTAGAAGCTTCTTGGTACTTGGGAGTTGTTCAGTCACGTTGACTGGTGGGAAAAAGTTAAGCCCTGAAGGGCTGTATCACTGACAGGAGAAAGCAAGAGATAGGAGATGATAAAAGTAAATCTGAATGAATTTTTCTATTGTATTTTGGTGAAGCTAGTGTGGAAATTGCCTTTCCTGTATCATTTCACGGGACTGCTTGATAGCAAAATAAAAGTCTTCCCATTCACTTGCTGCCTTTGAAAGTCCTGACCAAATGGAACCTAGCACTTCTGCTATTAAATGCTGTGCTGCACTCGCTCTCTACTGCTCTTTTTCAGTGTAATTCAGGAAGAGCATTCAGCCTTTAAAGGGAGAGATATCCATGGATTTAGATGACAAATCTAAATCCAGTTTTCTGGACCAGTTGTCATACAATTCCGCCCCCCCCCCCCCCCCCAAATCCACTCTTTGTAGTGTCCTGAATAAGGATCTTGCAGGCAGCTGTGGGAAGAATTACCTCTGGGGACAGGTTATGCCCATTTTATGTTTCTTGCATTGGCTCTTGCGGATGTGACTCTGGCTGCCACCAAAGAGTGAATTTTTGGCAAACTGTGCCATTGGATTGATACCCATATAACTGAGGGGTTAATTGCATGGCACTTCTTTCCCTCATGGTGGTACCAACTGTAGCTCGCAGGTATCCTTCAGTCACAGTGGAGGTCAAGGGATGGGACCTCACTGGTGTGCAGAGAGCTAGCCAGAGGACTGTGTCCAGACCCACTGCTGGGCATAGGGTTTGACAGTGAAAATGTGTGACTTTTTTTTTTTTTTTTTTGTCTTAGAGGAGCAGACCTGGATGCCAGCAGCGTAGGGCAGTTCCTCCTGGCACACAGCAAGGGCTTTAGAAAGCTTCACCCCCCTGGGCAAAACCACAACACACCTGTGTCTGTGAAATAGATTTGGTGAGCCCAGTGGGAATATGTACTTGGTGAGGAGTAAGGCGGATTTCAGCAGCGAGGAGGCACGTCTCACTGGCACAGGGTGGATCAGGATGGCTGGTGGTCCCCGCCGGCTGCCTGTGCCTGCCGGTTGCTGGGCAACTGCGTGGTTTGCGCCTGGCCCTGAGCATCACTCCGTCTGACTCAAGACGCATCCTTCTCCTTTTCGGCAGGCCGATATCTGAAACGCTGACGTTGCTGCAGGAAATTATTTAGGAGCTAAGAGGCCCAGAAAAATCTGGGAAAATGTAAAATCAGGCTTAGCATAAACAACCCAAAGTGCTTGAGCTTTTGCTCCTTGGAATAGGAGAAACACCATCTCTTTAAATTTGTTTCAACCATCGGGCTTTTTGGGGGGAGCACTGAATGTCTGGAAATGCTTTATGTGGGTCAAACCCTGTGAGCAGAAAGCTTAACCACAGGTTAAGCTGGTTGCATGGGCATTGTACTTCCCCCCAGGTGAGTTTGTACATCACATCAGTGCACCATTTGCTGCAGGCACTTTTAGAGAACAGAGGGTGGAGGAAGGAAAAGTTACCATTTCGTTGTGGGCCATTTTGCCGTGCCACAGTGGTTGTTCAGGCCTGGATTGGTACTGTCTCTTCATAAGGTTGGATCCCCAGGCGTAGTCTTGTACTAGTTTAACCTGGCCAGAGCTGGAGGTGAGGATGACTGTCAGGGCAAAGGTTAGCAGCTGCCTCTGGCTCCCCTGGGAGGTTGGAGGGGGATTCACCCAGTGCTACTCCATGGTTGTCCTCAGCCAGAAGACTGCAACGTGCATGAGGTGAAGAACATTTCCATGGCACCTGCAGAGGAAAACCAAAGGTTTCCAACTCTTTGGGTCTTCAGTTCAGAGAAGGGTCACCACCACCCTTTCATTTCTTAAGGAAATATACCACTCAGCTCTTGTATGGTGATGGGGAGCCGTAGTAAGGATTTCATAGGGGAAGTCTGAAGCAGTATGTAGGACAGCTGCCATGAAAGTTTCATGACCAAGTCATACTGATGTTGGTGAGAGCCACATCCCCCCACTCTTGCTCTGACTTGCCCGTGGTCGCAGCTCTGTGGTGTCAGGGTGGACTAAGGAGCTGGCAGTTTGCACGCACTACAGAGCACAGGTCTGCAGAGACCAGATGGTACGTGGATACCTGGGCAAGGACTCTGTGGAGGAGAACAAGCATGGGGTGGCAGTCTTACTGTCACAAGGATGAACTCAGCAGATGTGGAGCTCCTGTAACAGCCAGGGGGTCCCTCTGTTGCCCCAGGGAGCGTGTACCTCCTCCTCAGCTGCTGGCCTGAGTGGTTGGAAAGTACATATGGTTGTATCTCAGTTCCTACTCAGGAAGAACTCCTATTGACGGGTGAGAGTGCTTTGTATGCAGAGCTTTGGCGTACTTGTCAGTAAGGATAATAATAATGTATATGTCTTTTTCTGTCTTTGTGCTTTTACAGTTTTATTTTGGTTTTATATTTTTTCTCTTGCACTGAGAACAAGCTAAATGCATTAGTCAATGTCATTTCTATGTAAATTCAACGTATGTATTAATTTTTTCACTTTCCAGTCTCCTTCTTGCCTGACTGTGTCAGCTATGTCTCATGCATTGTGTCTATTCTGTGCGCTGCATGAAGTAATGAAAAGGGGGTTTTGCAATGGTGGGTCAGAGAAATTCAAGTCACCCCGTGGTAGTAGAAATCCTGCCTGAGTTTTACCTGGGTTTTAGATCTTTCTGCATTTTACTGTTTGACAGAAAATGTGTAATTGCCATGGCAACCGCTCTGTCATATGATAATTTTGCTGTTTCTGTAAGATAAAAAGCATCTTCTGAAATATACAATATGCCATCCTCACAGGGCAGAGCTGTCAGCATTTTTAATGTCTTTCCAGGGAAAGAGCCTGCTGGAAAGAGTATCAGCCTATGCTTCTCTCTACCAATTTTCTTCCAGGTTGCTATTATTTAAAAAGGGGGTTTATATGAATTGTTTTTCTAATTCTGTTGTTGAGAAGAATTACAGTCCAATTGCTTTATACATTAAACCACCAGAGGAAACCCAAGTGACAACAGAATTGTTCCTAGTGATTTCATTATACAGTGTAGATTGGACTGTGGATGGTGCCTGTATCATATTAAAGCATCATCCCAGATCCCGGAAGCATTAGAAGACATTTCAATTTCAGTCCTCACTTGGTTCAGATGTGATTGTGTGGGGACCATAGTGGGGAGCCAATTTGATATCTACCTTAGATGATGTAGCTGTGTATACTAGTATATCATAGCTTGTGAAGTTTTGATGATGTAATATCCTTGTTGCATCATTATTGGTAAAACTTGTGGAAGAAGGGTTCTGAGCCTGAAGACACATGAGATTCATAACTGTGTCCCTCAGGGAAGGGACATCTGTGGCCTTAGTGATTTCTGTTGCCTCTAGGATCCATAGAGCCTGAAATGCACAGGAAAAAGCCCCTGAACTTGGTACATGGCTATCCAGTCTGCCCTGCTCCTTGTCCCCCCATCTGAACCTTGTTATGATAGCTGTTCATTTTTCAAGACCTGTGGTTGCAGTTTCACAAGTAAAGCAAGTGTCTTCTCCGACAGTCGTCTTTTATTCCCTTCTTCACACACGCATACATACAATACTAGAAAAGGGGAGAGAATTGTCTCTGTTAAAGAAAAAGCTTGAACAAACCGTGACTACTACAGCTAAAAACTGGGTTTGTTGACAGAATGATTGCACAGTATCAACTTGTTCTGTGTCTGTTCTGATGAGTGTGGCTGGTCCCATGCTCTGTATATGAATCCAGGGTAGAAAATAAAGTAACTAGATGGCCAGGAAGAAGCATCTTTAGTTAAAACTATGCCACTACTTCTGTGTCTCATCTTCCTTTGTATTAAGTCTAAGTGTAGTTAAAATCTAGAGGTACAGAGCCTAGACATCAGTTTCTGTGAACAATAATTTGTGAACACTGGTAACCTGCTATCTTTCTCTGACTGTTTTAAAAATATTGTTTTAATTAGTATAGTGCAACCACTGTACCTTTTGAAGGTAGAGCCTAGTAGTGGTTTATTGTCAATTATAATTATTTCTCATTTCATTTGTGTCAGAATTTGCTTTTTCTGGAGCATGAAAGTGTTTCCTTGCTCGGAAAGTGTAGTTCTTAAGAAGAGATCTGAAAATGTCTGTGTGTGGCAGTTAAATTAGCATTATTTCATTATACAATATTTAAGCCTCCTATTTGACCCAGTGTTGATACATTTCATTCAAAAGGAAAATATGCAAGAGTTTAGAGCTGTATGAATAAAAGGGGATGAGAAAAATTGACACCTCAGAATTCTGATCTGCATCTACTTCCTCTCTCTCAATTTAGGACTGATCCTTCAGTTACTTATACATATGCTTAATCTTAGGCATGTGAGTAGATTTACTGAATTTCAAAGGAGTTTCTGGCTGAAGTCTCAAGTTTTAAGTTCTGGTCCAGGGACATACCCTTGTATAAATCTACCTAATGTATAGCACACCATAGGGGCCAACATCAGCAACAGCAACATTACGAATACATAAAGAATGAGTCTACGTTCCCACCAAGTATTTTAAATCAAGCAGAGTTCTATTTTAAAGAACTTGTGAGAAAGGTAAATGCCAACAGGATACTAGGGTTTGCCTGAGTTAAATGCTAAAGGATATGAACCAGCTGTGTACTAGTATATTTTCTGGATAAGATCAGTTTATTTGTTCTGTGTTTGGAAAACACTTGGCACAGTAGATCATGAGTATTCCTATATCCTCTTAAAAGAGAAATCATTGTTTGGGATGATGTGTGGCAGGAGAATGAAAGTTGTACTGCCATTATTTAATTGCACTTAAACATCACATCTGCATTTCTGAAAGAGTTATTAAGAAAGTATTTCCTCCATCCTTTATGCAGTAGAGTGTCCTTATCTTACCCTTACAGTGCCATCCCACATGTTCACTACCTTCTGCGAACATCTTCCCTTCCTTACATTTTTGTTTTCTCTGCCAGACACTGAAGGATGCCAGTGACAATGCCCGCAAGGACTTCCACCGCGAGGCAGAACTGCTAACTAACCTGCAACACGAGCACATCGTCAAGTTCTACGGCGTCTGTGTCGAGGGTGATCCACTCATAATGGTCTTTGAGTATATGAAGCATGGAGATCTTAACAAATTCCTCAGGTAAATCCACAAACACGTATTGTGCTGCTGAGCCAGAAGTTGGCAGAGAAGGTAGGTGTTACTGGTACTTAATGTCACATTAACTACTACCGCTGGAAAATGCCGACACCTAGGAGTGCAAATCTGTGCAACTCTCATCTTCTGTACTGGGATGTGGGGCTTATTGTTTCTTTTCCTATATGGAAATACCCTTAAGGCAAGCCTTATGCTTTGCACCAAAGGAATGGGAACCAAAGAAATATTGTTTCTAATATATTTCAGTGTATTCTGAAATGTTTGGTTATAAATCTTACAGTACGATCATTTTCTTGCAGGCTTTCTGGTAGCACTTGGGAAGATCCCACTCAACACCTATCGCTATCTGTAGGCGTCTGAGAGCTTTTGAAATCTAACCCCTTTTCTCTTCCCTCCTCTCAGTGTTTTGGAAAGACTACCATTAATCTGAAGCAAGAAAACTGTGAGCCATGGAAACTTCAGTGCAATGGAAAATGCTACAACTTGGGGTCCGGATTAGGGCTTTATTTCATAAAGCTGTTCAGGAATGTGCATGGGAAATTGAAATTTGGCAGTAAAGTAGTCATAAATAAATAGATGATACCTAAGGTTCTCAATAATAGGTAACTCATGAACCAGGAAGTTATGAACAGTGGCCTTGTGTATGTGCCATTTCCACTAGCCTGCACTCACTGACATAAAAATAAGCAGTTAAGAGAGAGCTTTTGCTCCCATGTAAAAAAAGCTTTTGCATAAGGGACTGTTCTTTCAAGGTCTTCTATGTCTTTTTCATCAAAGGATGTCACAAAGGCATTTCAGTGTACTGAGGTCTCTCCTGTCGAAGGTAACTAGGGGTACCACCATTTTGGAAAGATACCTGTGACAAAGCTGTAAAACTGATGTCCCTTTAAATGGGTTTGGATTTTCTATCTGACTGAAATGGCTAGTGACTGCTAGCGTCTCCATTTATGCATTTTTGATAGCCTATGTGAAATGAGTTTGCTGTCTTTCTAATCTCCACTGGACAAATGGCCACACCGAAAAAGCAAATTACGTCAACTAGCATCCTCCCTTATTAGCAGGGCTGCCAGGTTTGGCAGGGAGACAGGGGCCTGAACTGGGGATGCAGAGAAAACACTACTACATTTCCCAGACTGCTTGTCTCTCTGGCAGAGGGTTTAAGTATACTGTCAGAGCCATGTCAGGGCATTTACATTTGCCTGCTTGGGCCTGTGCTGTGGATCGGGAAAGAGGTGCAGTTTCCTAAGATGCCATCCCAGTACTTTTTCAGAACACTGAATTTCCATTAGAAGAAGCCAGATTCGCAGCTGATAAGAAATAATTTCTTATTTCATAAGAAATACTTATTCCTTGATTCTTTTTGATTGGCCTTTTCTTACCTTGTAACTCTTGATTTTGAATTATTGTACAGGAAGGTAGTTTAGCAGACAGTGTATTTCCTACTTTAGGTCTTCTCTTTTTTTAATTATTAATTAGCCCTTGTCTTTAGAACATAAAATGATTATGCTGGGACAAGCTGTTAAACCTAAGCTCCAATTTGTCATTCCTCTCACTTTTGCTGCAGCTTGTGCTGCGGATCACAGGTTAGTTGTAAGCAGGCTGTAAAAGCCTGTATTTCTTACCCTGCAGCGCCACCAAAGGCTGTCGGGGAAAAATGAATCCGAAATTTAACCCAAATGAGCCTTGCTGTCTGCATGCAGCCAAAGGCTGTTTCAGATCTACGACTAAAGCCTCAAAGTCATGCCTGCCCTGTGCTTGTTCTGGCTAGTGGAGGCTGATGTGGATCCAAAGAAATCTCTGTCAATGTTCCCGGCTGTTGCAGACACTGAGGAGCACCTCATTTACAGCCAGCACCAAGAGGACAAGCACGGTGGATGGAGTGCTAAGAATAATCCAAAAGTTTCATTACATACAGACCACGTCCTCAAGGAAGCTAGCAAATGATGAAGAGTTCTCTAATATAGTGACTCAGAGCTTCATGTCTGAGAGCAGTCATTAAAAAAAATCCATGCAATGAAAAGGTACAGTACTTTCCAATAGGAGTTTGCCTGGTTGGAGATTTCATATCCTCCTGTTTATTCCCCCCCAACCCAGACCAGTTGAATGGCTGCCTGTATGTACCCTGTGGCAGAGAGCTTCTTTGCCTGGTACCAAATGCAGTCCCAGCAATGCTACACACCCTTCTTCTTTTCTTTCTCACATCTGTCATTTTGCTCATGAAGTTCTTCCCTTGGGGACATTTTAATATCACATTTCTAATAGGTAGTGTCAGATTTGATCTCACAGATTTTGATTAATTTGCAACTCTTTTCCAAACCCCTGTGCCATTCACCTAGGGACGAATTAAGGCCTCACCTTTATTGATTAGAAAGGTGACTCTCTGAAACTCCTCTTTGTAGGAAGGAAAGACTTTTGAGAGAAAATAAAAATCAGTTCTAGAGTATTTTTCGAAAGAATAAGTTGAGGAGGGAAGAGGAGAGGTGATCTCTTAGAAAGAATAGTCTGCAGGAATGGAATAAAAAAGGCTTCTGAAAAAGCAGAATAATGGAATGGATGGAAAGGGATATTCAGAATATTATAAGGTGTATCAAATGAGGAATGATTGCCAGATGACCTCATTAACTGGATAAGGATTAGCTACTAATGCTTACTATAAAATGTTGTGTGTAGGAATGTTGGTATCTTCAAGATAGTAGGATGCTACACATGTATACCAGAGCTAACATACATGGGTGAAGCACATGTGTTTAAGTACTTGCTGGGCTCTCCAAATGCAAAATGGCTCTCCTTCTGCTGGAGTGTATACAAGTTTCTCATTAATCAGTTGATTATTGCATCTTAGGGACTTGCTAGGTCTCGAAAAGCTCATATTTCTGAAGCTGTTTAGTTGTTCCAAGTAGTGTGTGTTTTGTGTCCACTTCCTGTTGTCATTCCCATCTCAGGCAGGACTCATCCTTGGTGATGAAATAAGCAAAAACGGTTTCCTGCTGTGCATTTAGATAGGAAATTAAAAGTGTAAATCTAAAATTGCTGCCCTTGTTTCTCAGATGGCATCTCAGAAGGAAGTTAGCTCTTTCTTCTTCAAGAAGAGATGAAAGGGTCAATGGCCTGTCTCCCTGCAGAAATCAAGAAATGCCGGTCACAGGAAAAGTGATGCTATGCATGCCACTTCATTGCCTTTCACTCTATTGCCTTTCACTCTTACAGAGTGATGAGGTTTTTCTCAGTTACCAAACAGGTATATTTGCCAGCTTTTCTCCAGAAAAGATTACTAAATGGAACAGGAGAAAGGTAGTGGTTTTGGACAGAGAGGTATTATTATGAATGCATGTGCTTTATTTCCATGAGTAATATATCACCTGTTGTGTAATGCTCTTCACACCACCTGTCTTTCACAAAATGAAGGAAAAGAGTAAATTAAAAAAGCCAAGATACAAATTTTCTCCTATTTCACCAATGAATTTGTAGCCCTTTTTGTTATATTGGAACGAGTCAATTGTGTGGTTTTAGGCTCAGTAATGCCTTTTACCTCTCCAGCTTGCAAGTGCCCTATCATTTAATCAGCTTGTATTTTGGTGCAGGGCACATGGACCAGATGCAGTACTGATGGCAGAAGGCAACCGTCCTGCTGAGCTGACCCAATCCCAGATGCTTCACATTGCACAGCAGATTGCAGCTGGTATGGTTTACTTGGCGTCACAGCACTTCGTGCATCGTGATCTTGCTACCCGGAATTGTCTGGTTGGTGAGAACCTACTGGTGAAGATTGGGGATTTTGGGATGTCTAGAGATGTGTACAGCACAGACTACTATAGGGTAAGTGAACTGCTGTAATTGGTAATACCCTAGGTCTTGTTCAGTCATCTTACCACATTGATGTGACTGATTCTGGTTTTACACTTGACCAACTGTCTGTCAGGTAATTCAGAGGCCAGCATATGGAGAACGTGGTTTTGAGTTACAAAGTTTTGGTAAATTTGGAGAGTTAATCAGAGGAAGATTGGCATGTCTTGTTTATGTATGTTTGCTTTATATTCTAATAATAAATCACAGAAAGGTCTTTTTCTCTGGGCAGAAATTTTGCATGTTTGCTTGGCTTCAGTGAAGAGGAAGAAGCAGCAGCAGATAAAAAGGAACAGTGGTTAATCAAATTTGGCGCAACACTTTGAAGTTATTAAAATATGTTCTTATATATGGCTAAGACAAAGAGAAATTGCAGTTTACTAGAGGAGGTGTAAGTGCTGGACAGCAGCACTGGACCAGTTATTTTACTGAGGAAGAGACTACGTGAGAAGCTGTTACATCCTCAGCACCTGAAAGGCTGCCAGTAAGTTTCCTGCCTTAAGCCAGGTCTTTAGTCCTACTGCTTATGGTTGAAGAGTTGTTTCGTGGTGCGTAAGAGTAACCCATCGTACTTGTGCATTCTGGCCCAGGCTGTTTTCCCTGGGTTTGGTTGCTATAAACTGATGTCTGAAGTTTGCAAAGGGCTTCTAGGATTGCTAGGATAAACAGGATTGTGTATATTATTTACTGTTGTTGATGTTGTCTCTGTACTATCTGGCAAGTCATGTAGCTGACAGCATTTGCTGTTTGCTACCACATTTGTAATTTCGTTATTGGAACTGAAGCTATTAGGTGGTTGTGGTTTGGGGAAGGCAATATGTGGCCAAGCTGTTAGTTTATAAACCCTAGAGTTTATCCTGTAAGATAAGCCACTCAGCATCTTTAAGCACTTTTTCTGTATCTGCCTCTCACATGACTTGTTGCCAGTGAATTCCTTATAAATAAAATAAAGGCCTCTTCCTTAGCCACCCAATTTGGGCTGCTGCGTCCATAAAGAAAAGTATCACCTCAGCATCAGAGTTTGTGGGATGCCCAGAAAGAATTTGTCTCTATGTCCAGCTGAGGCTGGACAAGGCAGAGGAAGCTACACACAAGAATTATTGTTGAGTGTTGTTTCACTTAACAGCTGAGAACTAATAGTCTCCTCTGTTCTTTGTCTTTTCTTTCAAAAGGCAAACCTAGTATTTAGTAAACATACGAGCCAGATTCCTCTTATGTTTTGATATTTTGGAAACTTGGCACTTCAAACTATTTGATCAATGTAAACCAAGCATGATTGCACTTCAGAACTTGGAAAAATGTACAGGATGGTAAGCACTGCCTCTACTTGTGTTTGCAAGGGCACCAATGAGCACCAAAGGCCAGGGTTTCTTGATTTTGCATCTCAAATACAAGCAGTATTTGTTGGGACTGGAGGAGTGTCTCTGTTCTGTACTTCAGTGAGACCAGATTTGTTTACCATGTTCATCATTACACTTAAGAATGAATGTCCATGCTTAACAGCGTTTGCAAAGGCCTTGACAGTCAGAGACAGCATTTTTGAACAATACTCTGCTTGTTTTTGAAAAAATTAATAAATCCCTGGGGCAGAAAAACTGCCTGCAAAAATGGATGGAACCTAAGTAACCATATGGGCTTCCTGGGGACAACTGAGGTCCCATGTGATAGTGTCCTGACTCTGGCGTCATCATGTACCTCTGGGTTTAATCCTTGAGTCTTATACACAAACACTCAACCAAAGCTTTTACTCTATGAAGCACAAATATAGAACAAGACCCATGACCTGAAGAAAGCAGGGTTTCACCAAAGAAATTCTGGGTTACCTGGGCAGTCCTTGGGTACCTCTCAAAGGACCACATTCAAGGGGTACACTGCATTTCTCTCTGCCTCTTGTACAGAATCACTCTCTTCTTTCCTTTTTCTTTCCCTCTTCATCACTTTTTTTGAGGTCAAGGGAGGATCTGTGGGGTCCAGAGTGTAACAAAGGAGAAGAAAGAGGTAGTAGTGTGAAGAGGGTGCAATCATGCATGTGAGAGAGGGAATGAATAAGGCAGGAAAGGTAAGTGTAGAGAGGTGTTAGTGAAAGACACAAATGTGAATGAAGGGAGAAAGAGGTAGGCAAGTGTCAGAGGGGATGAATGAAGATGCAAAGTAGCATGGCTTCATCCAAATTGATGGTGTAAGCTTGCAGTATGATGGATGGGTGTGAAACTTTAAGTTGGGGAGTCACTTGTTCTGCATGGTGAGATAAACAAGGACAATTTCTCTGGCCCCTCATGTTCCAGCTGGCTTCTAGCTGATGCAGAGGAGGGACAGAGCCACAGCCTGTCGTGCCACCATATTTCACAGTGATAAAACTTGGAAGTTACAGTTGAGCCTGTGAGGTTTTGGCCTGCCCTGCTTGGGCCATATATGGGCTGGTCAGAAGCTGGTCATGAAACAATCAAGGCTATGATGACTTTCCACATGGTTGCCTGGAGAATTATATCCATGGCAGGCCTAAGTAATGAAACTGTCAGTGATGACACAGGGATGGCGCTGACCTACCATATCTAATTGTTTATAGCAGGCTAAGTCTTTTTAACTGCTCAGGCTTAATTACATACATTGAAGCAATTCTTCCCCAACCTTGACAGCTTTATCTGATGCTTGTTGGAAGGATTTACACAGATCCAAAAAGCTCTGCAAGAAATGGTTCAGCATTTGTGTTTATTAAGACATTGGAATCAGTTTTTTGGGATCCTACCACCCTGTCAGGATGTTAGATTTGCCCAAGATGATTATTTATACCTTGCTTCGGTGCAGTAAGGCTGATCCCCCGTCCTTTTTCACTGTTAGATTGTTAACGACATTCTGCATTAAATCAGCTCAGTTGTTAAGAGGTGTTTCAGGGAAGAGGGGGAGAGAAATAACCCTTGGGCTGGGAATACATATGTGACGTGTGGCCCTGATTGCACAAGCTTTTCTTTTTCTCCTCCATTATTTTTCCCTTTCTTTTTCATCAGGCAGGAATCTTGTGAGTGGGGGGAGCTCTGGTATACATGCTAGCATTCAGTGTAACAGCAACAGTTTTCAACAGTCAGACCAGATGAGCCTGGGGACATGAAGAAACTGCAGTGGCTTTTCTTACCCAGCACTGCTGTCCACCCCAGGCCAAACTAAAAGAACTTTCAAGTAATTAGTTTGGCTTGTATGCCAAACAGCTCCAGTGACACTCTGCTGCACTGCAGTCCTTGTAGCATAGTGGATCATTTCACAAAGTTATTTACTTGCAGAGCTGTCTCGGGTTCATTAGGGGCTTTTATTTCTTTTGTTGATGTCTGGTTTTTGTCGCTTGGACTCCCAAACCCCACAGGTCAGGGTTTCCCATCTTTCCCTCTGACACCCTAGTAGTGTGACTCCGCAGCAGCTTTCAGTGGCTTAAAGTATTGATACTGAAGCATGGGAACAACTACTTTGCTAATATTTATTCTTGCGCTCAGAGATAGTATATCAGGCCCTTTTCAGGCTTCCAGTTCAGGTTTGCAAATGGTTGCTCAGTACTTGGTCTTAAAATACTTTTATGCATTTCTTTATCATAAGCAAAATGCTTTAAAAAAAAAATCAGAAAAAAAAAAAGGAAGGTCGCCTTATCCCAGTACTTGGAAAAACTTAACAGGGATATGCTTTAAATATCCAGCCTGGTCAGCCAACTACAGGCCAGAGCCAAGATTTTGGATGAAGCAGTGATCTCACCAGAGTAAGCAAAAGCTTTGCCATTAATTTCATTAGGACCAGAATTTCACCCTTCCACATTTTCATGTTTGTCCAGTGCAGGATAGAGACTCTGTTTCTGATTTAGATTTATGGACCTCACTTGTGTAATCCCTGTTTAGCTATTGTATAACTGTTTTGCCTTTATGCAACAGCGCAAGGAACAGTGGAGAAAGTCGGGACTCCTTTCCTCCACTTGTACAAACCATGCAAGGATCTGTCAAAAGACTGGGGCTGTGATGAGGATTCCATCTTCCTTTAGGCCCAACTCACCCCAAAGGGACAGTCACAAATTAGTTTCCTCCACTTCTGGCACAGATGGGGCAGAAGAACCCAAGAGGATGTGTTTCAGTATAAAGTCCGGTGACCTGGTTTCTCTTCAAAATCTTCTGCATATTTTGTACGATGTTTTGCTGTTTAAAGAGAGCATAGCATGTAGGATTGGAAGAAGCAGCATAGGTTACTGAGCCCAAGCCTTCCACTCTTGCAGGAAGCCATGCAGTAGGTGTTAAGGGTAGGAGGAGCTATAAGAACCTCAGACTTTCTCAAGCCACATGGAAAACCCCAGCACTCATTAACACTTTAGCCCCTTCTGTATAAGGCACCAAACCCCATAAAAATACCAGTCTGCCGGGAGAAAAGAGGAGGAGATGTCAAGGATATCAACAGTGTCCTAAGCCCCTAAAGAGAAATTATGTTTGGCAAATGCTCCTGAGAGATCTTAGGAAGTCAGCCACATCCAACACACAACAGGACGTGACAGCAATCCCCATCAGTCTCTCTCAGTGAGAATTACCTTCTGAGCTGGCAAACTGTGTAACGCTATGAGTGCACAAGTCAGCCACACCAGCCTGTGGCATTACTGGTGTAATGCAGCAGTTTTGGTGTCTCTTTCTGGTACAGACATCATAGGACTGTGAGCAGTATTTTTCAGTTGAGATTTTGCCCGTTCTTGGATCAGAGGTACTTCCCAGTCTCTAATGAAAATGTGCTGTTCGGTACATCCTAGACTTGCATAGCCTGTGTCATTGGCACACAGTCATTGTATTGTCAAACAGTGCCCTGGGCCACACTCATCTTCCACTCCTTCCAAATGAAGAACATCCCCCTTTTTTGAAGTTTTTTGTTTCAATCCTTCGGTGAAAGACTTTGCAGTTCATACTGGCACATTTTGTACCTCTAGTGGTTGAGAAAGACTGTCATCTCTTTTTAGCTTCTTTGGGGGTTGCTTTTTTAAAAATTAAAATTCAGGTCTTGTCTAATTTGGCGCTGAGTAAAGAACCAGAATCATGGTACCAAAAAGTAAACAGCTGAGGGAGTGAGAAAGATTTGTAAGGAAGTTTACTAATTTTTTTTCCTACCTTTGTTTCTTAACGTTTTGTTTCTTGATCACTTCTATGTAATGTTAACGTTAAGTGAGTATTTTGGGAAAGGATCTCTTTTTAAAACATTGAGTTCCCATGCGCTTTCAGTTAAGACGTGAGGAGTTATTACAGTTCTTAGCCTCCCAGGAAGAATTCCAGAAAAACTAAGGATTACACAATTCGCTCTTCCAGGCCAATTTTAAAAATACCCAGCTTTCAGACCTTCTCTCTACATAAAAAGGTCAAAAACCCTTTTGAGAAACTGTTTTGACACTTGGGAGTATTATAATCCTCAGTCCCGATTCTGATCTCCCCTGTTGCTTAGCAAAGACAGAGTAGCAGTTTGAAGACAGTAAAATAACATTAGTATTAGAGTAGTGAAATGGCAAAAAGCATCTTGCCCACTAGGCATAGTCCTTCCTTCATGTGTGAACCTAATATTGTAGAGTGCTTTATTTCTGGCAACTGCATAATACACTTTTCTGGTGACTCTGTATGTGAAACATTTGCTAAAAGATAGTGCTAGTAAAATAATCACCAGAGAGTGATCTCGCTTAAGCTATTTCCAGTACCAAATGCCTATTTGCAAAGAGAATTAATGCATGACAGCAAAGGGCTAAAAAAAGAAAAGGCTGGTTTATCATTATTTGGGCTGTAACTAGCCAGGCAAGCACCACGATACAAATGTTTACAGTTAGGAACAAGTGTCTGTCTATTCTGAAAGGGCAATAGCAGCAAACACCTGCAGGTCTCAGCTGTCACTACAGAGACGAATACCTGTGTGGGGGAGTTTGGAGGAGGCTGCACTAAAGAAAACAAGAAAGAGTTACTGAAAAGTCAAGCAGCTTGTCAAGGCATCCTTGTAGGTGTGTGTATTGAATTGTCACAGTTTGAAGGCACAGTTTGAAGGCTTTTTATTAGCTGCTATTTTTGCATCCGTTGCTCAAAAGGAAATTATCTGCTTCCCTACATGGACTTCTCAGCTCTCCTCCTCCGTCAGAGGCTCATTGCATCATGTGTAGTGCTGGGGAGGACAGAGGGTTCTAGCAGCCCTGGAGGACATGCACAGATGATTTCATGCAACTGGAAACAATACAGGAAATAATGGGCCAGCTAGAGAGATGTAAATCCGGACTAGCTGCCTTGAAGTCAGTGCAGTAACTCTGAACTTAAAGTAACATAATCACAAGCAGAATTAGGCGTAATGATTTTTGAGGACTTTTAGGAGCTTCCTAAAGGTCACCACAATGTCAGCATTTAGAAACTTGTATGCACCAGGACATGGCGTTATCCTGATGCTAAAGGATTAGCAGCATGGCTTGATGTCTGTTACTACTTGCCCGTGCCAGAGTATATTCTGTTTTGTGCAGGAAGCATGCTCCTTCCCCAGCTCTTACTTACACGTCACTGACTGCTGGTGTTTCGTCTGGAATTGCAGTTTTCTAACCTGCTCAGTTCTACACAGAGAGGCCAAATTCAGCTTTGTGTCAAGCAAGTACAGTTCCATGGTTTTTAGCATGGCTATATATGTAGTCACTTCCCAACTGAAGTTTTCTCATCATCTTCACACCAGGGTCATTGGTCTTACTTACAGGTCTGCTTCCATCTGTTTTCACTGACATAGATTCTAAGAGGGGAGTCCAAGAAAGTTTTCTGTATTAGTGCTAGGAGAAGGAACATCAGATGTCCAGCTTGTGTAGTGTGCTGCATTTAACACTGAGTTCTTACTAAACTCCATCTTGCAGGGTTAATGACAACACAATAGTACAGAAAATGAGATTTTTAACTGGGAGGCTGTGACATGCTTTGTTTTGCCAGGTTTAGGCCCCCTCTCACATGAAATGTGCAAGTGGGAAGCCAACTCTACGGCTCCTGGAGCACATTCTCCTTCAGTCTGTGAGCTCAAAGAGTGTAGAGAGGGCAGAAAGAGAAAAACATAATGACTAGGTTGAAAAATGGAGCTGATTAAAAGACAAACTAGAGCGAAGTGACCTTGCTTCTGTGACCAGTTACTTGATTACCCATTGAATTTGGGTGCCTAATTATTCCTTTGTAAAGCCACCCCCACGACATTTACACCAGCATGTAAATCATGTGGTTCTCATGCGGGATGTCAAGAAATAGGTTCATCTTGAGAAAATAAGTTCAGCCAGGAAGCAGCACCTAGAAGCATATGCCAGGAAATGCAGAAATCCTGTTGAACCACACTATAGCTAAAAGCTCTGAATGTATGTCAATCAAAAACTTAATCAAAGTGTTTGGAAATTTTCAAATGGAAATTTTCCCTCTGTTTGCATCTGTTAAAAGCTTTGCAAATTTACTGTTCGGTCCCATTTTGGTTATAAAACAGATATTACAGTTTTCAAATGGATGAAAATTTTGTGTTTCCCACCCCATTTTTAAAGTATTTTAATGGTGTCATTTTCAGCAGGGTTACTCCTGCTGTGCACAGTTGGTAAGAGCCATAAGATCTGTATGCACGCCTATAGAATAGCAGGAAGTTTACACAGTCAGCACCATCAATGGCTGACACAAGCTTTTCTGTTGAAGGGCTCTTAGCACAGATGTTCATTAACTTAAAAAGTCCTTTTAAAATTATATATACAAAACTGAATCATTCTCAAAAATAACCACACATATGGATATAAATTGCAGAAAAGCAATGATTCACACATTGAAATTAGCTTTACAAACCGCAATTTGGAGAGCTTTGCAGAACTCTGATCAAAGTCGGCTCATTCCATTAAGTAGCAGCATAGCCTTACGAAGCCATTTGTGCAGGTGCTGAAATGATTTGACCACTGTTTAGATGTTTAGCACGTAACAGGGCCATGTCCTCAATCCCAACCCTGTTTACAGTTTGCTGGATTGTAGTTGGAATATTGGTGGAGGCTTTTTCCATTGACTTTACTAGAGCCAAAGTTTTGTCCGGGGCTTTAGTGAAAAGTTTACAGGCAACATTTTCTAGAGAACAGGCATAGAACGGCAAGAGAAATGATGAAGTGATTTCTGTAGTTTTTATTCCTGGGCCAGGTCTTTGTGTAGACCATTAATGCCATTTAGTAATTGTGGGGAGGAATCATGTGTAAATATCTGGAGAGAGAGATACTGTACTGTAGTGCTACAGATTGTCACTTCTGGCAGGAAATCTGCAAAGCAAATGACAGAACTCCAAGGGTTAGCAGCTGAAGCTGTTGACTTTGTGATGTGTGATGTGCACAGTGTGAGGAGAAGATGTGGGAACCAGATGACAAAAAGATCCCTGGGAGCACTGTGAGCACAGTCAGAAATGGGAGCGGCAGCTCCTGGCTGCTGCAGAGCACTGGTGCACCTTGTGCGACCGTG
The DNA here is from genome assembly GCF_030936135.1 of Gavia stellata. Taxonomy (NCBI): domain Eukaryota; kingdom Metazoa; phylum Chordata; class Aves; order Gaviiformes; family Gaviidae; genus Gavia; species Gavia stellata. Next base: position 45,692,126 of record NC_082637.1, read on the forward strand.
CCACTGCCCCCACTGATGGTGGGGACAGCACAGAAAGGCCACCCAGAGGGAGCAGGACTAAACGGGAGTTCTCCTTTGACGACTGATCACAAAGTCGGCTCCCAGCAGAGCCTTTGCAGGCTTCCAGCTGGAAGGTTCTCTTATGCAAATGGCCTCTCTCCTTGCAATAAGGAAAGCAGTTGCTAGGCAGTTTTCCTAAATATGCATTTTTTTTCCTGGGCCCGAAGGACAATGGGCACTCTTTTGGCTCACAGAACTCAGGAAGCACAGAAAGGAAGAACTAGACAATTAGCCTATGAAGTGCTATGTGTAACAGGATGGATTGAGAGGATGAGAGGACAGCATCAGCTAGTAACAGAGCAAAGCCTACAAATCAGGCTCTCTAGATTGGTGCACGCACAGCAAAGAGCTACTAATGGTGAGTGGAAATGGGGAACAAGGGAATCAGTGTGTGATACTGCAGGTCATTTAGATCTTCACTGCTGTCTGGGTCCTTCGGCTGTCTGATGGAGCACCTGTCCAGCTAGGCATCTTGCATGTGCTCACTCCAATATGGGGGGGAAGGGAATTCATTAGCAAAGACGTGGGTCAATCCAAGCCTGTTGGCATCAGTGACAGAGAACATGGACATACTTTAGGTTACCTGTGTGGTTGTAATGCATATGCCTTTGTGAAGCCTTTTCCATATCAGACATCATGAACAGTAGTGAAGTTTTTGACAAAGGAACAGCTCTCCAAGCTTCCCAAAAGGTGAGGACCCCAGAACTGAGGTGATTTTACATCTTGCAGGCTCAAGAACTTTTGTAATTAGACTTCAGAGATGACTTGGCTTTGCATTAATCTAGTCTTACATAAAATGGAGCCAAAACACTTACAAAATGCTGTCAAGCTTCTAGCTATGGCCTAACTTTAGGAAGAGGTGAAGGCCTGATTTGAGATGAGTGAGGGAATATGCATTTGATATCAAGGACAGATTAAAAAAATTAGAAAAGATTGTGGTGACTCAAATGCTTCCATCTCCACCAGGTGGGTAAATAAATCTGCAGAAGAAAAGCCACACGAGTGGGAAGTAACTTTCTTCTTCCCAGTGTACTGAAATGCTTTCAAGAAACATACCTAGCTTAATACCCTTGAATTTACTTTCAGAAGTTACATTTTATTTGTGCCTTAACGGTATTCTTGCAGAGCTACTGTCTGGCCCTTGAGGATTTGAAGAACTTGCATTAAATTTGGTATACAATCAGTTCCTACCTCTCTTCTCCAGTTCATTTTATCCAGGGCTTGATATTGGAGTAGTGATTTATCATGTCTTTGGTTTGGGACCAGAGTCAGACCCATTGAAATGCTAAGATAGAGGTACCAACCCTGAGAGGTGATGCAAATGAAGTTTCGAAACTATTCCCTTATTTAATCTTATATCTTTGTGTTGTTCTCCAATGAGACATAAAAGTTACCTTGTCTGTTTTCAAGCTATTCCCCAACGCATATTTAAGTTGGTCAAAAGTTTAACACACTGAGCAGAGAAGCCTTGGTTTAAAGCCTATGGATGCGTAAATTTGCTCAAGTTACATCTTCTCTCTTTGCTGATCAATGTAGTTAGCTTTTAAATTGTATTTTAACTCTTTATTTGACCTGGAATAATCATGCTTTTAGTTTGCTGTGGCATTTTTTTCCTTTGTGACAATTAGGAGGGAAGACTGTTTGAGTTTGGTTTTGTTCCCAGAGCTACATTCCCGTATGCATTATGTGACCAGGAACTTTGCAAAATTGGTTGAAACTGATCCAAACGGTTAGCAAAACATATGCAATCAGAATACTGTTTGAGATTAATTTTACTTCTGAGGAGTTTGCCTAAACGACCTTATTCAGAGTTGAGTCATGAACAGCAGTGATGTGGCCCCAGGTTAGGGAGGCAACTAATGAGTGGTCAGCCAGGGTTTTCGAGAATCTGTATTTTGCTGATGTAGATAAGACCAAACCATTTTCAGCAACGTTACAGAAAATACATGTGCTGCCATTTTTTTCCACACCAGGAATGCTACAACATTGCTAGGTCTAATTATTAAAAGAAATCATTAGTTTAATCACTTCCCTAGCCACCAACTCAGAAGAATGGCTTAAGTACTTACACTTAAACAAGCAAACAAATGCTGGATTCTGTAAAGTGTCTTTCGCTTCCTGGGCCTTTTTGCTAAGGGCAAGAATTGTGAACAAGAAATATAATGGGGCAAGATGTGTATAATCAGGAGGCTAAAGAGCTATTCAAGCAAATTACTGTCTCAGAAACACATACATATGTCATGATTGAGAGTGTAAGTGAGAATTTTGTAAGGATAAGAAGTAAGTCTGGAAAAACCCTTTCAGCGGGAGCAGCACAGAGCATAAAGAAGCCCAACTACTTTCAAGGTAGAGATGGATAGACTTTGGAAGAAGCTTAAATGGTAGTCACCCGTGATACTTGGGACTCATCAAACCCTTCTTCAGTCCTCTGTTCCATGTAGCTGCGTTCAAGCTTTTCTCTGCTGCTGTGAGTTCTGGAAGTGAACTCTTCTAAATGAATGTAATTACAATTATTCACATAATCACATGCTTAGAAACGAGGACTTCAAGGAAGAGCTATAGTGGGAGCCTTTAGATAATAGAGTAAAAGGCTGCAAATCTACATCTACAAAAAATAATGAGCCTTTGTAATAAAGGCTTACATAGTGAAAATAAAATAGATTAAAAGCCATTTAGAGATAAAGGAACCTTGAGATTGCAATACTTTAAAGCATAAAGTACTGGGGTTTTTTTGTTGCTATTGAAAATAAGTATGATGTAAGCAGTTAGTTTTGTAGCCTATACAATTTTTATAGAAGACAGAAAGATACTGGTACGTATTCACAGAATGAAAACTTGTCCAGCTTCCAGACCAATGAGTAAACTGGCATTGACATCACTGGGGACAGGATTTTTACCTTTATCCTTATTAATTGCAAATTTTTAATGGCTTTACATCTGTTTTCACTTCTGTGTTCATTGCTGTATCTAAAGAGTGAAAAAAAATCACATCAGCCTGTGATCCAATCCTTGCATGCCACACCATGAAGCAAACAAATGTTTTGCTGGAAATGTAAGTTGGTGTTTTTTTCAACTGATATATAGAGTGTAGTGCAGACTGATCCTCCCTTAGGAGATTATTTTGTAACATCATTTAGTCCATTCCAAGGTGTGTGTGTAAAGGGAGTCCTTCAAATTATTTTATGACCTGCAAGATTATCTCTCTATAAATCTGGATTTAATGGTGTACACGGAAACGGAGAAATCTTACCAGGGCAAAGAAATAACTCATTTTCTGTCTCTTTTCCTTTTTCATTTTCTTTTTCTTTTTTTGGTGGTAGAATTTTAGGAAGATAAAGAACTGTTCATTAAATATATTGCCAGATATTCTTTGATAACATATAAGTGTTGCAATTGTTTCACTGCCAGTATAAATAAAAGAGAAGAAAAACCAACACAGGCAACATGAATGACAGACATGATGATTACAAATCATTTGTCCTAATGTTTTTGTCATCTACCTTCCTCATACTGCCTCAGCCCAATCCCACAAAATAAAAATGTGATGTTATCTGGAGAATATAGATTCTTTCCAGATTGATTTACCAGAAGCCTGTCACCACCAAGTCACTTTGAAAAGGCTAGCTGATAGGCTGGGCTCTTTGCAAGTTACTGCTCTGCATGCAGTCCTTTTGCAGCTGATTATGCTGCCAATGTTATTTTCTGATGGTGAGATTTAGTGCAGCATAGCTGGCTGGCAATATCTTTGTAGGAGATTTTTCTTGCTTGTGAGCTAAGCGAAGGGCAGGGTCCTGCATTCTTGGCAGCCTATTGTATGCATGAGCTGTTTGTTTTTTGGATTCAGCAAGCAGAGTTTTAAATCATCTTTAGCAAAACAAGACACAGAGAAAAAAGAGAGATCAACATAGATCTGAATATTTCATATCATAATTTTGGCAGCATGTCTCATGTTGTCTTCTACATTGAAAGCACCAATGCAAAAGGGAATTTTGCAGTTTTCAGTCAAGTGATTTTTCCATGCTCCTTGAGTATCCTCACATATTCTAGGACTGGTCTCTCATGCCATATCAGCCATTTTTTAGAGAAAAGAATCTAGGATTGACTACTTGTGTGGGAAAAGCAAAACCATGTTAAAATAAAGCTCAATGCGAATACACAGTGAGTGGAATGTGCCCCTCAGCAGAAAGCCAATAGATACTACTTCAATCTACAAAATAAAGCTTATATGTTGTTTAAGATATACAGGCCCAATATTGTAATTTTCTGCAGAGGGGGATTCTGTTGAAAGCGGTCAAAAGATCCATCTCACACAACTCCTACCTGTTTGCATAGACACACACAGTTGTGATTTTTTTACATCAATCATGCTTGGAGGAACATACAGTTTTGACCAACAAATGTTTCCATGGCAGTTTGAAAGGGGACTAAATAGTGGGTTTGGAGCTGAGCCAGCTAGTATATGCCTACACATTATGCAATATTAACCCTCTTGTATTCTGTCCTGATCAGCTTTAGTTAGTAGAATAAAACACTAAATAGAAAGGGAGGAAACTGAAGGCTGTGCTGTACTACATGCAGTAAGAAGCCCTTCAAATATAGCTTTAAGCACAGCTAAAATGGCATAAACTAGGAAATACAAAGGAGTTTCACAGAGACATTTATATAGCTCCACCATGTAACGTGCGACTGAAGGTATGTCTAGTCTGCAGGCACTGCTAGCTCTAAAACTGTGACACGAGCTTGTTGCAGACTGCAAAGCTATTCAGAAGCAGGGTGAATGCTCCTTTTCTGGGGTGTACATTTCTCTGCCTGTGCTACTTAGAAAGTCCAAGATAGCTGCTTTAAAGGTAGTTTGTATTTATATTTTATCAGTGATGTCATTAGGGATACGGAAAACAGCATTATGTTTATTAACACAGTTAGTCAGAAAAAAAAGTGTAACTAATGCTTCTTACCTAGTTATTCCTTTTAATCTGGAAGTATTTTACATCATCTTAATGGATTTCTTTAAGATAAAAGGCAGCAAAAATAGAAAACGAAAAAGGAATAGATCTGGATCTGTTTAGCCTTCAGGTTACATAAAATAGGCAATTACTCTGCACCTATAGTTGAATAATTTCCTTTTGTAAATAAAGCTCACAGGAGTATTGATGGATTTAAAAGTTGCCTGGGATTCTCAGAACTCCTGGCTTTGGAATAATTGTGACCTCAAAAGCTTGGGAGTACCTGTTTTCTTACTGTCCTGCTACTGCTGTTTCAGAGGGTCAACGATGGAACTAGTTGTTAGGATCAGCTTAAGTATTGGGGAAATGTAGATTTTCTTTAAATAAAGGCGCAGAAAGTAGTTGGAAATTGTGTCCCTAAATCAGAGAAGATGGGAAGCAATAAGTTGCAGAATTATGTGTGATCTCACCTCATAAAGGACACTGGGAGTAAGCAAAAACATGCAAGAGGGAAAGGCTAATGGACAAAAAGGGATACAGTGAAAACTGCCAAAACCCATTTGAGATTGGCTTTGAAAAGAATATTAAACGAGAAGGTCCCTTGGTGCTTTAAATGTAAACAGAATGAGGAGGAAAGTGTCACCACTACAGGCATGATGATGTGGGAAGGAGAGTTAGTTTGGTCTGGAAGCAAAATTAATTTTTAACATCAGGTCTTAAAAGGACAGTGATGAATATGAAGATACAGGCAAAGTGGCTAATGGGACTGAGAACATGAAAGCTAAACCTGGAACAGCATAGAGAAGAGATCCTCAAAGAACGTGGGACATGGACAGCCTGTTCTATGATGAGAGACAAAGAGTTCAGCAAACTCATTAAGCAGCAGAAGCCAGCTCTGCTGCCCAAGGAGAAGGTCCTGCTCTCCAGCTAGTCTCAACAGCTAATTCCTGCATCATACTCTTTTCTGCACCAGCACAGGTGTTGAGACTAGCAGGAGAGCAGGACCTTCTCTTTGGAACCAAAACTACTGATTGTGTCAGAAGTATTTGGTTCGGCAGAGTGTCAATGTCAGTAGCAGTTTCAAGTGTAGATACTTAATTTTGTCTGGATCAGTTCACCCCATCTTTAGTTTGCACAGAATATTCTAAGTAGAGTTACTAGCATTTGTGAAAGACAGCTTAAAGTGGCTGATTTTTCATGGCAAGGAAAAAGTTCTGAAGATAAAATGTTTCTTACTTAGGAAAATACTTGCCAGTAGCTCTCCAACTGATACTTGTAACTTCTTAGCTTCTCTTACTGCTTACACACACACAACAGAAGATCAGGCCTGACTTTGTATACTCTCTATGACTTCGGGAAAATCTGTTCTTTAATCCTGCATGCAGTCTCCCCTCCCTTGACTTTGATTAGATTTAATTAGACTTTAACCCTCCACATTCCAGGCAGGTTGGGTTCTAGTTTTACAGATCCTTCTGTTTGACCACAGGCAGAGCAAATACTGCTTTGACCTTGTTGTTTCCCACTGTCCTCCATTTGTTATTAGGTAAAGTCAGAAGAAGATTTTAAAGGATGAAAACATGTAAATAGTTCTTCTGCTCCATCTGTATCTCCCTTCTATTTTCTTCACATTTTCATTTTTTTCAAGAAGGGTGATAACTTGAACTTACCTTTTCAGCCCGTGCCCATCTGAAAAACATGAATGGCTTGTATTTGTGACAAGGTTCATTACGACCCTTGCTGATTCAGCAAGGTGGAAGTTACCTCTTAGGTCAAAAAGTACAACTTTGCGTGCGAAGTGGTAACAGCGTAGGAGCTTCATGCTGGATTATGCCAGGTTTTCACTGGGGTTTTAATGCATAGCAGATTCATCACATTCATTACTGCATATTATATGCCCTGGTTCAAACTTCTTTCAAGGAGAGCATGAAGCCATTACAACCTTAGCCACTGTCTAGAGCTTTCAAGTTCTGGAGGTCCATTCAAGTGCTGGAGATCCCCAATATGATGATGAAGGGAGCAGCAGTCCAACACTGATATGACAAACAGGACACCCATATAGCAGTCCTAGTGAGTCTTGCATGGTGGGGATGGGGAAACGGACAAAGGCTAATTTTCTTGTTGTGTATAATAGCAGAAGTAATAAAGCCTATATCTGTGATTCTCAAAAGGTGAATGGTATTTTTGTCTCACTCCACCTTTCCCTACAACACCTAGAAAAAAGAGTGTTCTGTTAGAAGGGGGCCAATGGAAGTTGCCTTAAAGTTCACTTAATGATTCATCTTTTCTTCTATTGCTGAGGCTGGGACCAGGTTGAATAGCATCAAGATCAGTTGCTTGATTTCCAGCAGGTATCTGGGTGCATTGTTCTGGACTTGCTCTTCATTGCAAGCATTGGGAGCCTTCAGTAGCAGGAAACACAAGTCCCAGGGTGGCAGTGGAGCTTTTGCTCCACATTGAAATCCCAGAGAGTATCTCTCTGCAGCTGTGATTTTAATTATATAGGATGATCCTCTGCCTTTTACAGAGCCACTACTCAGAATTTAAAAGGAGTCTGGAGACTTCTGGGGACAGGCAGGTTAAATTATAGTTATTATGAGGCAGCTATTTCAGGTTTACTACCCTCTGAATAGCAAATCCTTCACCTCCATGAAACACAAACAAAACAAAAAGTTTACTTGTCCTTCCAGAATTCAACTCATAACTTGCAATTTCCAGCCCTTCACCTCAACACTTTATTCTGCTTTCTAGAAAAAACCTAATCATTACAGTTTCCAGTATGTCAGACTAAGATCCTGAAATTAGAAGATACAGATAATCATTTGGTTTCAATAGGCTTTGATGTGTAAATGCTAAAATTGATTCTTTCATGTGCATGAAAGAGCAGGGGGGTGTGCATACCCAGATCTGTACATTGTTGTTGTTTTCCTGGGGGTAGGTTGCTAAACACTTCCCAGAATAAAAGGTCCTCATAGCCTTCTCCACTGCATTGCTTAAGGTTGGGCTTGCATGACTGCCTAAGCCACTCCAGAACACTGCTGGGAAGGGCTTGGCTCCCACATCGGTGGGCTGTGTTCCCTCCTGTCAGAGCTCTCCCATTGTACTCCTGCCAAGGCAGTGTATCCTCCTCCTGGGCATCCCACAAGGGAGATGAGCATCTGTGCTTCTGAAAGTCAGCAAAGAGGCAACAGGTTTGCTGTAACCACTATGCTGATGCTTGGTCCCAGTGCTGACCCATTCTACATTCTCTTAGTATAGCAGTTCAGAGGGAGCGTAGTTAGTCCGGTAGATGAGAAACCAGGTGTCTCTGCTGCAACTTGAACCCTCCATGGTCAAATCCCGTTGTTGACACATTGCAGGGAAATGTTATGTTTGCATAAAGTTAGATGTGGAAGAAGTTAGGTAGGCGGTGACACAATGAGTGATGAGATTAAGAGGAAATACGTAAAAGTTTCCTCATTTGCTGAGCACAGTCTAGCAGATGTACAGAAGTAAACAGAGGTTCTGTGGGAAAACATTATTAGGTACTGTAATTAAAAATGTTTTCCATAATGCATATTTAGATTGCTAGTAGCGCTGGAATCTTTCACTCCAGAACAAAAAAAAAAACCCCTTGTATTTCATATGTGTGATAGAAGAAATATTTATACAGAAATGATACAGATGTAAGCATGTGATCAATTGCACTGATGAAGTACATTCACAAAGGCTTGTGCCTTTATCCACTACCCATAAGCATGTTTGTCCACTCAGAAACCCAACTCCTCAGGACTTGTAAAATGCCAAAGATCTTCTAACATTTAATTACATTTTAATTCAACAGGCAAGGGAGATTTTCCATTTCCCTGGGTTTAACCCAGTCCTCCTGACGTGAAATGCACATGGTACCTGACAATAAGCAATAAAGTGAGGTGCAAACTGGGCCCATCTTCAAAATTAGACATCTCAGATACATGGGGCTCTCCATTCTGGCCTAATTCTCTCTGACAAGGCAGATACTGTTCTGCCTGTCCTGACCTGCCCAAGCAAGCCTAATATGCCTGTGACTCTCCAGCCTTTCTAAGAAATGACTGAGCCTGCTCTTAAGTATAAATCACATTTGCTTGTAAGCTGTCTGCCCTATCGCTGGCCATTTTTTGTGGACTTTCTCTTATGCTGTTCCAGAATCTATACTCTGTGGATGAGGAATATTAGGGTGCATTCCTCGCATTACTATCTGTTTGTGAACCAGTTGTTCATTAATTCGTCTAACCCTTTTTGCACCTACTGATACTGTCTACCTTCATAACTGTGGCAGCAAGTTCCAGAAGTTTAATACCCATTATGTAAAAAAATACTTATTTTTATCTGTTCTGAACTCATGTCCTACTAATTTCATTGAGTGTTCTCTTGTTACAGTATTTCAGACTTTACTAATAACAGTTCTGCAGTTGTTGCTGATTGATCTTACTTTATCCATCACTTTAATGATTTTCTAAGCCTCAACTTAAGCATTTCAGTTCTCCTTTTCTGTGCCTCTCCAATTACATTACATCCTCCTTATGCTGTGGAGACTAGAACTGTACACAGCAGTAATGGCTGTGGGGGACCAATGGCTGTGTACAGTGACAGAATTATGCCCTGTGCCATGTTGTTAGTACCTGTGCTGGTGATGCTCAATGTCTTGAGTTTTTCTGCAGCTGCTGCTCATTGAGCTGTTGGTGTCAGAGATGGCTCCAAAATCTCCTTCATGAGTTGTAGCTGCCAGTGCTGAGTATAAACATAGGTTACTGTTACTACATCTATTTATCATGCATGTAGTTAACGGCATTGAAGTTCATCTGCTGCCCGCTCTCTCTGTTTTGTGAGATCCTTTTCACAAAAGCCTCCCCAAGAGCTTAGTATCACCCCCACACTTGGACTAATTGACAATGCCCTCCCGTCTCCAGGCCATTGATGAAGATGTTGAATGTAGCTGACCCTGACACTGACCTCTGGGGACTCCACCACTGCCTCTTCCCTATCCTGAGAAGTGACCTTGAAGTCCTACTTGCTGCTGCTTCTCCTATAACTAGCCTTCAGTGCATAAAAAGGCCTTTCCTAAATCCTGCAGCAGCTTAGTTTTTTTAATAACCTTTGATGTAGAGCCTTATCAAAAGTGTTTTGAAAATACACATATGCTTTTGTCTGCTGGATCACCTTTGTTCGCATTCATTCTGACTCCCCTGTGTGCCACCACTAGGCTAGTAGAGTAGGATCTCTTTCTATAGAAGCTTTTGTTTTCCACTCTGCTCAGAAAGATACAGACAGACCATTTTCATCCATGTACCAGCTCTCTGGCGTAGTTGCTCTTTTTAATGATAGTCATACACCTGCAGTTCAGACACAGGTGAATGCCATTTGGTCCTGGTAACATTAACAACCAACTTCTCTATTTGCTTTAAAAAAAATCTTTTTCCCTTCCTGTAATCCTCTAACATTTCCTATTTCAAACAATATTTCTTATTAAATAAAATCACTTTCAGTTGCGTGAGAGGAGAGGCTTACACAAATGCTGCAAACCCTGTAAAACAGTTTTCTCTCTTAGGTTAGGCATTCTTGTATGTAACTTGCAAACACTCCTTCTGCACTTGCTTCATCTTTTATGCATCAATTTATGCTGTAGTAGCAACTCATGTGTGACAGATCTAGTGTATTGAAATTTGTAACAGGGCAGTCCTCTTCCTTTTCAAGTCAGTGGGAATTCTGTCTCCTTAATGGCAAGATCAGGTGCAAGACAACATAAAGTCCCTAAAAGGAAAAATCCAAGCAGAAGTCTCCTTCTGCTGGTCTTAGCTAAAGAGGGAGTATCCCTGTGGGAAGCAAGTTGGGCTGTCCTTAGCTGTCATGCCTAAGACCTGTCTCGCTGTGCTCCCCAGCCTGTGCTGCGGTAGATCCCCCTGCCTCACAGGGATGCAAAGCAGGGCCTTTGTTGGGTGGCTTGGGTACTTCACCTCCAAAATCCTGCACCACTTCATGGCATGGCACATTCTGACATGGATCTGAAGTAAATTCCCAGCATTAAGATGGTCGTTCGAGTGGTTGGGACAGAGAATGAGAGTTGAAACATTTGTTACATCCCTTGTATGAGAGGGTCTGCCTGGGACATAATCAGCTCCACGAAATATTCAGAAAAGTGATGACCCAGTCTAAAATTTTCTGAATGTTCCACTAAAAGAACAGTGGGATTTTTTTCTTCCTTGTTTTGTTTGTTTATGTATTTTTGGGAGCACGCCAGTTTTATTGACCTTCTGAGGGCTCCCTGCATGAATAAATCATATCATGCGGACCTTGCTTAGAAAAAAGATACCCAAGGAGATTCTCCACTGCTGGCCTGAAAGCTTACAAGGAGACTGGGTACAAGTGAAGGTGTCCTTCAAAGGCTAAAATTTGGGTGCTAACTCAGATTTAAGTGTACACTCATCTTACCTCAGAATGCCCAGAAGTCCTCCGGAGGCAGAACTGAGGACAAAAGTGCAGTTCCCATTGCTGCACGGCCTGAAGCAGGGTCCAGAAAATTTTTGGACGGAGAGCTGGAGTTGAATTAGGTGCCTGCTCAGAAAAGCCATCAGTGCACACAGACGGTGCCACAAAGGCTGCGTTTCTATGCGACTGCAGTCCGGCGGCTAGCCTGGGAAAAGGAGGCAGGACTGAAAGGCTGGGCACGGGATCATGGCCTTATTGCCTAGGCAGGGGTTTGTCCTCTGCCAGCTTGTGCTGTGGAGGGCCTGAGGCCCCCTTGAACCTTTTGCTCACCATAATCAGCACTTTTTCCAGCTACAAACAGTCCTTCAGATGTGTGAGTCATATTTGGAATTGTCAAAACCCCTTTGACCACACGGCCTGTGCATGCATTAGGGCTATTTGATCCAGACTCTAAGTGGATGGGAGGGAGGGAGTTGAGAAGCATTTGAAACATTTTGAAGAAAAATGTAGGTAATAGAGGGTTAATCTGTTTTTCTCCCGAATGTCTGCTTTCTTATGCCCAGTATACACTCAGCTTGTGCAGTGCCTTGGCAGAACAGCCCACACCCGCTCCCGCCATGGTCAGCATTACCCCTTCCCACTCCTCCACCTTTACGCCCCCTCGAGCATCCCCTTTTTTGAGCTTAACCACCAGAATCTTCTCCAAAGATTGGTACGGCAGGTTCAGGGCGTTTGGAGGCTCAGTTTCCATGGCAGCCAGGCTCCTCTGCTCCCAGAGAGCAGGCTCAGGAGGAGACCGGAGGGAAAGCAAGAGAAAGTCATTAAATGTGCCAATTAGTATGCAGGTCCAGGGCTGCTGTGGCAGGCAGTGTTCGCAAAGGCAGGCAGCTGCAGGGGTGCCCTGGCTGCATGTCGAACCAGGGGAAGATGGAGTCACAGGCATTTGCCTTCAGCAGGCAGGAGCTGAAGGGCAGCTGCCCCTGGCTGGGGCAGCAAGGAGGGTACGACACCAGACACATACCTGCTGTCTTACAGATGAGCTCTCTGTCATCATTCACACCCTACAAACTAAATGCCCCACAAATACGGAAGTCCCTAATTTCCTGTTGGGCCAGAACAGGCACAAAAATTATGCATTCTCAGATCTGTGCATTTGATAACCAGTCAGATATCACAGTGACATTTGTCTGGAGAACTGCAGAGAGGGGAAGGAGAAGGGGGACTTAACTCAGATGAAGATAAGGTATTTTCTCTGCTGCCACTTAGCTTGTAGCGCATGACAGGACGTGACTTTTAGAAAAGATGCAGCTTGGAGACCGGGGTGCCTTTTCATGGGAACAGACGACACGTCTCTGCTAGATTCCAGCTGTGATGCTGGGTGACATGCTGCCCCCTCCTGTAGAGCATCCAATTTCTGTTGGAGATGGTCTTTTTCTTCATTTCTTGACCTAGTCTGGCTTTTTTTTTTTTTTTAGATTTATCTACTCTGTTAAATGGTTGCAATATTTTGTCCTGGGTTGACAATATTTCAGTCAGAGCTGCATGTATTTGATGGAGGTGTACAGGAGCTGTAAATGTTTAGCAATGTTTCTGAATAAACAATGCAATGTGACAGCCAGACATTGTTAGAGGGATTAATTCTGTTGTGGTATAGACGTGCTAAAATATTTAATCTCTAAAAGGAAGGCATTCTGAGTATCTTAATAGGACATTGACTGGTGCTATTTCAGATTTTGATTTTCTTTTTAATAACTGCTGATCACTTTCTCCCATCATTTCGCTTTCCATGGAAAGAATCTGTCTAGACAAATTTCAGAAGGATTTGCCTATTAATTAATCATTTTGTTGTTGCTTGGTTTTGTTTAGGCTGTAAGATAATCCATTCCCTTCCCAATATATGTTTGTTCCCTATAGTATGTTTTAGTGCTTCATTTGGAATCCAGTTGTTTTAAGATGTGGTTTACTGATCCTGTGTGAAGCTTTGTTTGTTTGTTTTTTCCTGTGAATCTCTGTAAAACCTGGCTTCACTCAGTGCAGATCTTGAGTATCTGAGTTGTATGTGGAGCAGTTTTGAGCAAGGGAAGAATTCCTCCAGGAATTCCTCCTGGAAGTTATAATGGAAATAATTTAGAGACCAGTGGTAATGCATTGAGCTGCTCCTCATGCCCCTGCCAACCCCTCACCGTGCCAAATTGCCCAGGGCCTGAAACACATTGGAAATGCCCTGGATGTTGGGGCCCCTCATACTCAAGGAGATGCCACTGTCTGCAGGAAGCTGCCCTCCAAAAGCATAATGTTCCCTTCCACCTCCCGGCCCTTCAGCAGCAGACACTGCTGAGATTTTTCTTAACAGACCTCTGTAGGTCTTCGCTTCAGTTCGGAACCAATTTAGAGGATGCACAATATCAAAAAACATGGCGTAGAACGTGTGACCTAAGTTGAGTATCAGTCACATTTTATTTTTAATTATCTGAGTACATTTTCGTTTAAGTTACCATTCAAACTGAAATATTTTGGGAACATCTGGCTGTTTTGTTTTGCTGGAAAACACCAACATGTTTCATTTAAAAATTTCTTGCTCGAAACTGTTCCAAATATTTAATTTTGTGAAAATGCTCAGTACTTTTGCCTGATGCAGAATCAAAGGCATTTCAAAATGTCAGTAATTCTCACAAAGAGCAGAACTTCTCTTTTTCGACCACTGTGGTTTTGATGAACAGGCTAATAAGGTGCCTGTACGTAGCCTGGGGAGAAGTTCTTATAAATCAGTTTGGATTTCTTGGGAAAGAGAAATTTAAGGAGAGACATTCTCAGTCCAGAAGAAGTAAAAGGTGAACTTTTCTGCTGCCTTGTTGAGTCTTATCTGTTTATCCCATCCTCACACTCTGCTGCTTCTGATACTTCTGAATCACAATATATTAACATGATAGTAAAAGTTCTTGTGATTCTTCTATCAATCAGTCCTTAGACTGAATACAACCATCTCTTCCTTTACAGAGATAGTTCTTCTCTCTTCTTCTTTGTATTGGCAATACAGAACAAAAAGGTCTAGGGCTCAGTTCTACATGGACTGCTTCTGGATACAATTGCACAATATAAAAAAATTATCTGTTTCTTTAGAATAGTAGAAAAAGGTTGAATTCTAGAACCTGCATCCCAGCTCATGCTTACGGATGCAGCTCTATCTTTCATGTAAGTTAGTGCATTTTTCTCTTTCTTTGCATACATAATACGTATTATTATCATAATTAATATTATCAGTGATAGCATTTTATAGTATTAACATCAAATATTAAATTTTAAATATCTTTAAGTATTAACGATCTTGACAATATTAATGATAAGAAGATTTTCCCATTATTATATCATGTTAAAATTAATTATTCTGGAGATTAATTTGTGGCAAATATGTTGTAGTGATTGGCATCCATCCCAGTGCTAATAATCAGCAGAAAGTATATAGTAGTTCTTCCCACAGCCCTCTAGCTGAGAGCATCATGAGTGACTTGCATGACATGGCCCCACAGAGATTGATTTCACCCTTAGTGCTAAAGCATGACGACAGAATTTAAGCCTTGGACAGAAATAATAAAGATGCTTACAGGTGCTGAACTTGCCAGTTGTGTATTTCAACTTAGGCTTCTCAGAGAACAAGGACATGGATAGTAATGATAAAGTATCATTGGCCCAGTGTTAGACAATTGCAGAAGAAATTTCTGGTGCAAATGCAGAATAACCAAAAGCTGTACTTCTGCTGCAAGCCGGTATGCAAATGCATTAACTGTTTCGGAGGTAACAACTCTCTGTGGTGGCAGACATAATCCCAAGACCCCTAGAAATTTTGGGGTTGGTCTGCATGCTGTGGTTCTTTCCCCAGACCTCTGCATGAGTTTCACCTAGGGAGAACCCAGAAGCTTGCCCCGAGAGGCTGTGCTCCCTGACTCAGGGGAAAGCCCTATTTCTGTGGTAACAGCTGAAAAGCAGCACAATTTCATCAGGGCTTTCTGACAGCTGCTCACAACCTGTGAAATCCCCCAGGAGCCAGTGGAAGTTGCCTTGTCTCTTGCCAGTAAGGGCCTGTGGGGTCCTGCAGGGCAGTGGAAAGCTGTCTCTGTGTTCTCTTAGAGAAGGTACTGGTTCTGCCTTACTCTCTTTTATTCTCTACCTCTCTCTTGCGGAGGAAAAACGAATGAGCAAGGACACTGCAGTTTCTGTGTCCTACATGCTGGAGAGGTGAAATTATATTTATTATTCTTATTCTGAATATTGTGTTCTTTTCAGCAGTGTTCATTCTGAATATTGCATTCCTTTCACTGAAGCAGAAGAGGGTCGAGGCTTCTCATAACTTGGCAGTATTTTGACCATAGGTCACCTTATGCAGGAGGCTGTTAATGTTACTGGGTATTTACTGAGATAACTGAAAGGCACATGCAAGATTAAGGGTGAAAGAGTCTTCCCAGGCTTCAGCCCATCTATAAGGGGACCGAGTGCAGTCAGTAAGAGGGTTATGTGGGACATAGTATTCACTGATGACTGCTTATTAGAGACGCTTTGCAATAGATAGAAGGCTGACTGGTCATCCATACCTGCATGCCCGGGTCTACAGTTGTGACCATTTTGCTTTTTTCCCAGCTCCTGTTCACCCTCTGTGCTCCTCCCATCCCCACACCCTCTTTTCTGTTCTGTTGGTATTCATATTGATTCCTTTCCCCATTCCCCAGGGCTAGGCTGTTGAGTTGTTGCTTTGTTTAGTAGATGCGTCTTCATTAAAGTGCTCCTGCTGAGCATAAAGAGGCCCTTATTTGAGTAAGTGCCCATCCCATATTAGGTTCCTTTAACAGGGGAAGTTCTCCCCTGCTTGTCTTTAGAGCCAAGACAGTCTTGGAGACAATAACTTCCTTCTGCCGTTTTTGTGTCAGGCCTGTCACAGGAGGACATGGACACTGGGAAGCTGTCTGATGTTAAAGAGTAAGAAGTTGGACTGAATTTTGTTCAGAAATTGTCAGACTTAATTCCTGTCTGATAGAAGCATGGTCTGTATGGCTCACATATGATACTCATTGTTATCTCTTCAAAACAAGCAAAGGAAGTACATGTAGCATTATTTTGGGGTTTCAAATGGCTAACTCCCCCTTGACTGGTTCCCTAGCTCAAGAATTCTCACAGGAAACTGGAGCCACCTCTCGCTTTCCAGCAAAGGTGTCATTCTGACCGTAACAGTGAGATCTCAGTAAGACTTAAGTACCCCTTACCAGATACACTGCAGTGCATTTACTATCATGCTATAAATATTATCCTATGTAACTAGATGTAAATAATGTGTCAAAATTAAGTGGCATACATTTTGTGATGGAGTCTTCATGTTCTTGCATTAATCCCGTTCCTTCATGACCTAGTTCATGGTTCTCAGCAACAGAGCACCCAATCACTCATACAGGGATAACTATGCAAATTGTTCAAAAGAACTGAAAAGCAAATTAAAACAAATCAAGTACACAGTTCAGCAACATGGAGGACATTCATTTAAAATGTCAGTATTCACATGGAATTGCCATGCTAGCAAGGCACCCTCCTTTGTCAGTGTTAGTTAGTCAGTGATAACCCAACCGATAAAATGAACTTGAGATTTGTATACTTGTTTCGGATGTCCTGGAGGGCTGGAACATTCATACAAAATGGGTCTTGCACAATACAGTGGGTTTCCAAACTCAAAATCATTATGGTAGGAGGAAGATCCTTTCAGGAGAGAATTTAGTAGTGCGTTTGCTTTTTGTTAACAAAAGTCTCTTAGCTAGTTCAGTGACTGAAGTGTCTTGAAGGGGAACTCCTATCTGGCAGAGAGGGAAGGAAAATAAAATGGGGCTGCAGCCTAAGTATGTGGTCAAGTTTAATGGGGACCCCAGAACCAGCCCCTTCCTGTAGGCCATGGTCACCCATGAAATGAAAATACCCTGATGTATACAAGATCCAGGGATGTTTTCAATCGAAATAACCACAGAGGCCAGGATGCAGGGTTAGGTGAAGGTGACAGCCTAATACACAAAGAATAATAGATTTGCCTGGCAAGAAAACAAAGAAAACTATATACTAAAGCCTGAAGCGCATAACATTTTACGAAGAACATCATTGAGTGCATTTGATAATACCCTGTGTGGATGATCCTAAACGTGTCCAAAGAGTATTATAAAGTAGCATGACTTTAAAAGGACATGCAGGCTTTATGGAACAATATTTCAAAAGTTTTCGTCTGAAGCAGATGAAAAATATTCTGAAGTACAAAGACTCACAAACAGTATTAGGGCTATAGTAACCCACTATCATATAACCAGGTTAAAGTGCAGCTATGGTGAGCCCATTTGTAATTTTTTACAAGTGGCTAGAAAAAGTGTTGGTATTATGTATGACATGTACTGCAAGGATGTGTAGGAGCCTCCTGCAGATCAGGACTTCATTGACCTAGGCATTATACAAGCATAGGTCAAAAAACTAGTGCCAGCCTAATTTAAATATGACTTGGTTTAGTACCAGATTTTCACAGATGTTGATTTGGAAGTCCTAGCCCAAAGTATTCTCAAACTGTCCAAAACACTGGGGCTGTAGACAATCTCAGAAAATCCCAAACAAATTTAAATATGTTGCCTTAACAATATGAGACATTCATTTCCCACTTGGCTTGTTTTGAATGTCTCCAGGACCTCCTTGAATCTAGGCAACTCTGGAGTCTGGGGGGTGCTGCTTGTAAGATTGTATTGAAGATCGTACAGTTGACCTGCACTTTTAAGAATAGAGATTTTAAAAAATTAAATTACTGTCCTAACTACTTTGGTGTAAAATTGCAGCCTGTTTTTAAACGAATGAGGCATCTAACCTTTGAGCTTTCAGTTTTAATGCAGATCCTCTTTCATTTGAGTAGTGAAACTAAAATGAAGTTTATGCGTTGATTTTGAATTAATTATAGTATTACAGCAGTGCAGCAAGCAGAGGACTCAATGTTTAATAGGATTCTTACTCATCCAGAGAGGAAGGTAAGCATGCATGACGAAGGAGGCACCTCAGTGCTGCATGGTTGCAGTAAGGAGTAGCTTCATCCTAGGAGAAGGTTAGAACATTTTCTAGAATGCTCCCTTGGGGCACTGCAAAATGTGTGAGGGAAAAGCAGGGAGAGTAGGTGTAGTTATGGGTTTCTCTCCCACCTGCCTCTTCTCCTTTGTCCACACACCACTAACATTTGGTGAAGGACGTGAGGAGTACACTGAACAATCGTGGTGTGATGTGGAAATCTGTATGTGTTAAATCTTCAGAGAGCCCTTACCTGAAATACAGCAATGCTGGTGCAGAGTCCTAAATTCTTTCGAAGATTGCTGTGATCTTCCTCTGTTCCCCAGGATTACCTAATAATGAGCAAGTTCAACAGGCTTTATGTCAGAAAGCCAAACCTCCACCCTGATGACATGCCATAGGGGAATGGATCCACCCAGGGAAATTTTCGGGGGCATTTCTTACTAGACTGACACCTTCTGTGAATGCTTGCATGCCTGGAGATTATCTGCCTTTTTTTAGAGGCAGAAAGATGCTTCAGCATCACAGGCAGAATTTACAGCTTAGTGTTGGTGTTAAAGAAATGCAGTCATGTGAATTCCAAGAGCCAGTGTACACACAATGCAGTATAATGTTTCCCAAATGGAAAATGACAGTGCTGAGGGTAGAGACAGGCACTGAAAAGAATTAAGAAAAAAAACCCAAACCAAATACAGGACCAAAACCCAAATTTGTGGTTCCAAGCCCTCCGCTGGTGTAAATTCTCCCTTTACACCAGTGTAGAAATTCAGCCAAGAGCTGTAAAATGATTTCATCACTTCTTGGGCTACACTTTGGCTCTTGTGTCCAAGAACAATATTTTAAGCATGGCTTGAGGAATAATTCAACATATAAATTTGATAAGAGCAATTTAGAATTTTGCAAGCTCCATAGGAATGAGTAATTTTTTTTTTTTTTTTAGGTAATAGCAGTTACTGGTGTTTTTAATGGTCATATTGTGTGTTGTTTGATGGGTGCCTCATTTCAGAGCAAAAGCCTGTTTCGACTCATAGAATGATGTCATGGTACAAGTGAGGAGACAAAAACTAGAATTCAAGGAACAAAAACAACAAAGATTTTTTTCTGTTCTATTTTAAACTTTTCTCTTGTGTTTTCCAGTTTATGTAAAAAAAATATGGCCCAGAGAAAGTGAGAAGCAGAAAACATCATCAAGACTGCAGAAGAGAAGGAAAATGAGCACAAGGACCTTGCCATTGCCTTGTTTATTAGCATCCGGCTGAGGACCAGTTTAATTTAGCCTCTCTCAGGTCCCTGACTTAGATTAGCCTGTGGACACTGTCAATGTAGACATTCCCAGTGTGGGCACTGAAGACAGATCAGGATTGTGCTTGTGATCATACTTCTCCCTTGCTTTTTAGGCAAGTAGAGATAAGTCTTCACAGAAAAGAACAATTGCTGATTGTCTGAAACAGTAAGATTATTGGTCTTTCTTTGAATTCATGAAACCTCGCTCTTCCTTCTTGATGCTTCTGGCGGAAGAGAGTACATCTCTGAAGTCTCTTCAGGCAGTCAGTACTTGACAGATTTGACCTGACATGACTTGCCCGACATCATACAGGTTGTCTGTGAACAAGCCAAAATAGCTGACATAAAATGGTTAACTGACTGACTTCTCTTTTGCACTGATGGTTCAAAACAACCTCCTTCACTTGTGGGAAAGATGTGGGAACTCAGTACGTTTGCCCATATTCTTGGGATTTGTGAAACTAAAGATTCTACTCATTTTGTTGCCTCACATATGTATGGCAGTTTGTTAAGCTTGGTATTTGTAAGCCGTGTGATAAATTAACCACCCAGGGAAAGGGGGAGAGGCTATCCAAGAAAATTCAAAGAACTGGAACATCTGAGACATTTCAGCTAAAAATTGTGGTGCTCCCATGCGGTGTACATTATGGAAGCACTTCTGTGACTCACAAGGGAGAAGTAAAGCTACAATCAAGCTCTGTTTCCCGCTCTTCTCCTGTGTTGTAATTTGACATGACCGATAGAGCCAGATGTGCTACATTAACCTACAGTAAATTTGAAAAAAAATGTGGTTTTCAGTAAAATAAATATGGGAAAAGGTTGTGATCTCTAGAACTTGAGAAATAGCTTTCAGACTTGACATCAGGAGTAGAGATTTCCTAGTGAACACAAACTGGCTTATGTGGTATGATACTTGGCTTTCAGAGTCTGCCCTGGAGTAACTGCTACTTGTTGATACTGACTGTGCAGCTCAGCCAGCATTTCATCACATTACACCTCAACCACCCTATTTAAAAAAGCAAACAGAAGTTAGGATTTCAACTATGGCACAGACTTGTAGAGGCCAGTTTTCAAATGCATGTTAAAGGTTATTTTTAAAACCTCCTTGGCCCTGGTAGCCCAGACTACTTGGGATTAATATAGAAGTGGAATTTGATACTTTGTAAACTGTTTGCTTTGAAAATCAGAAAGGCAGTAGCTGTAGTTCATTAATATTGCATTGCAAAATTGTTTTGCGGTTGACTTGGACACATTACGTGATCATCCCAGAGCCTGTGAGGATTTTAATATGAGTTGTTCCAGCTGCTTGTCTGCCGGTACCTGATACCTCTCTTCATCCACTGGTACAACCAGCAGACACTCAGGTGTGGAAATAGTGGTAGGGTACAAGTGATACAGTGACGACTTTTTGTAAAGCAAAACACAGGACTTCATGTGAGCGCGATACTCTGAATTGCAAGTCATGCCACTGGAGTGATCAGTAACTGTATGCTATGGCATAACTTGATATGCCAAATCAGGAGAATACAAGGTGTTTTAGAAGGGAGAAGCCATCTGTTTCAACATGCCAAGTCTTCTCTGGCTTATAGTAATCCCATCTCCCTGCTTTTTCACCAAGGTCCTGAATTCCCATCTTCAGAAACAAATCTAGATGTCCACTGAATTAATTGAAGTACACTGTTCAAATTGTCTTTCCTTTCAATTTACCACAGTGTACCTCCCTTTCTTTTCACTTAGATTATGATTTATTGTTTAACACTATAATTTTTTCTCATTTTAAAGTAAAAGAAAGGATATTTTAAAGGAACAGACTTCTTTTTTTCATTCTTGCACACTTCATCCTGGGACACTGAAGAGCTGTAATCTGTTACTTTTCAGTGCTGCAGATTTCTACTCAGTTAACTTTCCTTCTGTCCCTCTGATAGGGAACATCTCGTTTAATCAGAGATGCGAATCATGTCACTTTCTTCCCTCATCTTATCCTACTTCCAGGGCACTTCACCTTTCTTTCTTGGAAGATTAAATGCTCTGTAATGCAGTAACTGCTACAGTTTATTAATTATCCTGTATTTTTGGCTGACCCAATATGATATTGTGTTGTATAAAACACAACAATAGATACAGTTTCTATATCCTTTCAACTTAGCATTTGAAAGGGTCTTTGGAAGATGCCAAATTGTAAGATGCATGAGGTCATTCATGTATTTTAATTCCATGTGATATCTCTCCTTCATTCCACCCTTTTGGCAGAATCATTTCTAACCCTCCATAAGCATTGCTGAGAAGTTTGTTAAGAACTGCAAATTGCAATGTGTGGCCCATCTACATAGGAACATAGGAATAGTTTCTCCAAAGGCCCCTCTAGTCCAGGATCCTAGCACTGTGAGTAATCAGTGCCTGTGGAATAGTATGAAAACAGGCTAAGCATATATTAATATTTCTCTCATGTACTTTCTTAGTCTCCACCACTCTGCAGCTCAGGCTTTTCTGGGGCCAGAGATGGTATCTTTGTGTTTGATAGCCCTTGCCAGATTTTATTCTCTATGAGGGTGTTTAATCACGTTTTCATCCCAGGTAAGCCTTGGGGATTGCAATGAGTTGGCAATGAGTTCCATAAGCAACTGTACATTATGTGACGGGGTGCCTCGTTTTGTTTGTTATGAACCTGCCATTTACAAATTTCCTTTGTTGTTTTCTGGTTCTTGTGTTATATGAAACTCTGAGTGATTGGTCTTTCTTCATCTTCTTCAGACTGATCATGGTTTCATAGAGACTAACGAGAAGAATTTTATATCTCCAGCAACACAAAGTTGATACAAATATTGAACTGATGTTGCACAACTGAAGAGATAATTTACAGGGTAATAAGTGTTGTTCTAGACATTGTTTCAGTTTTCTGACAAGACCCCTGGTAGAATTAATTAAGAACTTTAGACATAAGACCCTTTTGGATAGACATGAACTAAAGCGGGCTTAAAACTGAAAATGAAAGGACATGTCTTTAGCTGTTGGCTAATAATCTGCCTTATTTCATAATTCAGTAACCTCATGCGCTGGAGTGGTATGGCTTGTTGTGACTGTGAAAATAATATATTGCTTTTCTGCAAAAGTGTGATCAACCCATTCTGCCCTCCGTCTTCAAGGTACAAATGAGTAAGGCATAAACCCGGTGTGACTTGTTTGAGTGGTCATCTTAGCAACATTATTTCTTGTGCCTTTCCCAGCCCGTGTTTTGCATCTTATCTGTGCAGCCCCCCATACAGCCTGTTTCTCCCATATCTCTGTAGGTTGGCTTCCCCTGGCTCCACCCACAGCCTCCTGCTCCCAGTGGAAGCACAAGGCTTCATGTGCTCATTCTTTGTAAGAGAGCATACCCATTTGCAAACAAACGTCAGGCAACAGGGCTTTGGGTTCCCATGGCAGTTGGGCAGTAGAAGTTGAAACAGTGACCAGTGCAGGGTATCGACAGATGCATTTTTGGTTGGCATAGGGAAATTGCAGTGATTGCCTGCCTTTAGCTTGATGACAATCAGCTGAGGGATCTTCTCTGTAGCAGTAATACTAATGTGCAAGACAGCTGGGTTTACGTTGGATGGATATATGGATGGATGGATGATGTGTGCCACCCTTGGGCAACATAAATCAGCTTCCACAGAATTTTGTTCTACAGGCCTGGTTTCCTTCTTAAAACTGAAATTTCTGTGTTAGACCAGCCTCACCATTTCCTAGTGCCTGTGAAGCAGGATATGGAACATATGAAGCCAGAAAGTGAACAAACTTTAGCAAACTCTGGAATTAGATGCCTTGCTTCAAGGCTAAGACATGGTGCTTCTACAGCAATCCTTGAAGCCTGAGGTTTGCAAATAGATGAAAACAATGTTCAAGGTTGGTTTATCTGGCACCTTTCAAAGTGCTAAATTCATTTAAAAGATGAGTGCTGGAAGTGGTGACAAGTGGAATGACATTGTTATTGTTGAAAGTGCAACATTTCATACATGGAACAGTGTGGCAGTTTCCCCTTGGACGTGTTTCTTTGGAGAACATTACAGTTCACTCATCTGACATAGCAGTCTCCTCCACGTGGGCCGTTTGCACGTTGCAGAAGCTAATTCACCAGGCTTTCTGATTTAGTTTCTAGCCCAATATTGCTAGTAAAAGCAACTAGTGAACGTAATACAAGGCTACGGCTGGGCTAGGGAGTGCTTGCTTTCATAAACTGACATCTGCAAGCAAATACTTAAGTCCCAGAACTTCTGTAGAAGTGCAATTCTAAATAAAAATGAACCATTAAAATGCAGCTGCTTTCAGATAAGCGTCAAGAAAATATACTCTAATTTGTATCCATAAAATGGTCATTTTTGCAGCATTTTTACAGCTACAGTATGGATTTTAAACTGATAGCATATTAAGTTAAAACTGTAATGCTTGTAAACGTGTCATAACCTTAGCGAGGCTGAATATAAAGGTGTTACTTACCTGCAACTATAGTCTGCTTAGCACACAATCATTTTAAAATTATGTGTATCAAGCAGCACTGCAGTTACAGTGTGCATAGCAGGGACTTTATCCTGCAGAATGCTGATATCTGAGAGCTGTGTAATACTTGTATTTCTTACTAAAGCATACACAGAAGGCATCCCTTTGAAGCACTCAGCATCGTTAAAGTTTGGTCGGTGTAGTCATGTTTTCCTTCGTTGGTTCTTCTTGGAAAAAATCCCTTAGCCTTGCTGGGGGTTTGGCAACAACAGCAAAAATGCACTCCATCTCCCTTCACTGCTATTACGGCACAACTGCAGGTGCTTCGACTCAACAGTTCGATAAAGATCGAAAGAAGCTCACAACTGTCTGGCAATTTGTTTCAGGCATCCTGCAATCAGTGGTGTCAAGTCCCAGGCTTCAGCTCAAGAAAGTTCTGAAGCATGTGCTTCATTTTAATCATATACCTAACACAACCCTAAAGGCTTTTCTGAGCTGAGTGAGTGTTGACACAGTAACCACTGATCATTAATAGAGAAAGAAACGTGCATTTAGAGAAGGTGCCTTTGGCCAGGTCCTGACCTGTGATGTGGCTGAATTGAAATCTGAGTTGAAACCGAAGGTGCTCTTGGACCACGGGTAGATGCTCAGCCTGCCACAGGTGATGCTCAGTGTTGCACAGATAGCCTCTCTTCATGGCAATGCCATCTGGCAAGAAGAGTACCCCTTATAATACTTTTATTGATGCTTTTCAAGGCATTAAATATGATCTTCACAAAGATGATGAGGCATTGGAAGTAACTTTGCCTAAAATGATTGATATTGACAATGATAGAGATGGAGACACCTCAGGACTTCTCAGTCCTGGACAAGTACTCTGCCCAGTGAAGTCTTCTGCCTTGAGGGACAGAAATGGACACAGCTGCAGGCAAGATGATGTAGGAAGAACACCAAAGAGCCCTGTGGCTCATGCTTATCTGTAAATCCGATTCTTGGTGTTAATACTGATGAGTCAGTCTTGCTATGACTGCAAAGAGAGACAGCTAGGTCTGTGATGTTACAGATCAGTTCATCGCAGAGCCATCATTTGGTGACAATTTATCATCACCACTCTAGAGGTGTGTCATTCATTTTACTGAATGTCTTTGGAAACAGCGTAGAGGCCTACCACAAATACACTGTGATTCTGTAGCAAGACACCATGGGAAAAGAAGATTTGGAGGGTGTTTTTCTTTTAATTACTTTTTCAAAATCTCTTCATGTGAGATATGACAAATAAGAAAAAATAGAGACACATATTTTATTGTTTATAGCTTTCATTAATTTTTAAGGAATGAGTCAAAGAAATTGCTGAAAAGAACCAGTACCAGAGGCTATATGATGAGCATATAGATTATATGAGCATAGACATCTAAGAGCCGTTTTAATATTTGATGAGACCAAAAGCTTCTCATCACTAACGAGCTTTTAATGGCACTTGCCCTTTGTCCAGGTGTATGTATCTGCATTTTTCTAAGGGACTAACTTTTCTGACTCTGTAATGAAATACCTCTCGAGATGGGGGTAAAAGTGGTGGTTGGGAGCTGTTTCATTGCCGTGTCAGTTTAGGTTATGATAAGGTGGGAAACTGAAGCTTTGTTTGCATCTCAGGTTGTTTGTGTGTTACTTCAAACTCTCCACATCATTGAGTGACTTGTCAGTCAAAGATGATTAAAAATATTGACTCACAGAGCCTTACAGCCAGTCTGCCTGCCAGAGGGGTAAACTGTAACAGAGACGAATGGGCTGGATTGAGCAAAGCACTTAAAAATGTGTATCCATTCTCTGTCAATGGAGTGCTTACCTGTATGTTTTTAATTTAGGCGGAAAGCTGCAGGAATTGGGTCCTCTTTTGAATGGCTCTGAAACCTGTGCACAGCAACCTGCATTGAGTCAGAAGCAAATACTCAATGTAGCCAGGAACTGAAGTCAGGAGCCCTGCCTTTCATTCAGCATCCTGACAAAAAGTACTCCTCCATCGCTCTCATGACATCTCATGTAGGTGGAGGAGGAGAAGAGCGTAGTAATAGACGAAGTCTATGAAAGTTTTAGCATGACTTTCAGTTTTTCTGGAGTCAGTAGCAAGTGTTGATTTGTGGCGAGCACAGAACAGGGTTGAGCTCTCACAGCCATAGCTGTGTTTTTGGTATGCTGCGCCTACGCTGAATTACTGACAAATAGCTAGAAATGGATGCTTTGCGTGATTTAGAAATAATGTGAACCCTGACTGAACTTCTGTTGGGTTTTCCTTCCATTTGCTGTTTCAACATGAGAACAAGGAGGGCATTATTTATGACAACAAATGTAAAGTCCCACAAGGAGAAATGTTGTTTTGAATTGACAGAATCTTGAAAGTGCAAATGTGGTTTCAGAACTAAATACATTTTCAGACAGCAAAATGAGAGTTAATCAAAAGTTAGATGTCCTTGAAAAAGCTTTCCTTTTTTTTTAACTTCCTTGGAAATATTCACAGCTGTCTTGATGCAAAAGTAATCAGAATATCTGTATATCTGCATCACACTATCTCAGCAGTTACACTATTTTAAAAGTACTTGAGTGGATTTCTTTATTGATGTGATCCAGTCAGAATGGGACATATGAGGAATGATAAATTATTTAGAAACTGGAAATATGAGATTTTTTAAAATTTATATTAAGGTTAGGAAACCTAATTATAAGCAAGTATAGCATTCTGGGGAAAATGAAAAATGTTCTGAGAGACTTTCAGAAAGGCATTCATTCAGTGAAAGATCCCATTCAACATGAGTTGATTTGGGATAAGACTCTATGTCTTACAAGTTGTTTATTATCCAGGGAATATGTCCAAGGGACTGAATGTTTTCTTTAAAGCTGTGTAGGACTGGGTAGTTAATGTGAAACAAAATAATTTGGTGCATTAACTTTGAAAATTATTAACAGAAGATAGCATTGCTTTAATTCACTCAGAATTAGGATATTAAACCATACAGATCCTGATCCTACCATGTCATGCAGTCATACCACTCTGTCTTCCTGGATTTCAGTTGATATTGCTGAGCTTCTAGGAGAATCATCAGTGAAGATTTCATTTCATGAATCTTTTTTTAGTTTTCTGAGTGTTAAAATGGAGAGTAAGACTGGCCTAATTTAAAGTGGGTTGGTAGGCTAAATTAATTAATAATTTTACAGAGCTTCCTGTTCCTTGGGTAGAGTGTGCCAAGTAGATGTTAAAGAAAGATGAGTTTGCACTTCAGAAACAATGACTTTGGGGATTCTCTTGAGAAACATATCATAGTAGTGGTTGTTGTTGGCGGGAGAGGAGTTTGGACCATGAATCCCTGGTTCTTAAAAGCTCCTTGAAGGGAATGGTAACAGATCGGAAAAAAAAGAAAGCATGGATTCTCCTTTTTTAATGTCTTGATACTCTTCCTTGTGAGGGTCTGGAGGAATTATTTCTGACTCTTTCATTTGTTTTTCTCAGGTTGGGGGTCACACCATGCTGCCCATTCGTTGGATGCCTCCAGAGAGTATCATGTACAGGAAGTTCACCACAGAAAGCGATGTCTGGAGCTTGGGTGTTGTATTATGGGAAATCTTTACGTATGGCAAACAGCCATGGTATCAGCTCTCAAACAACGAGGTGTGTGTAATACATTCTCAAACTGCATTGGGAAGGCTGCCATGTTAACTGTTGGTGTAGCTTCTCTGGAGAAGGGACAGCAACAAATTTATTTAGTAAAGGCAAACCTCCTGATATCAGGTATTTATGGTATTGTCATGAACTTTGAGGTTGAATTTCTTCCTTTTCACCCTTCTCTCCCCAGGGTGGATGGAAGCTGTCCAAGCAGAATTATACCAGTTGGAATTTAGCTTTTTCCTTTGTATAGGTATTGAGAAAGACCATGAGGCAATGAAAAAGAGCTTAGCTATCTCCTGAACAGGCTTTGGGTGATTTCAATTCCATACCATACGTGTCATTGTTGCAGAGTGGTTGTCCAAAACCATTCTTGAATAGATGCAAGTAATCTGGAGATCTCTTGATTTCCAGGCAGTCACAAGTAACTGCTTTCCAGAGATTAGCCACAGTGATACTCGTAAGTTTAAGGAGGGATGGAGGGAGAGGCATTGATGCTCTGTGTGAGCTGGGTGAAGACTTAGCCTCCTTCTGAGATGAGGTGAGGTTGATAGATGGGTAGAGAGAGGAGGTATGGGATTACTTCCTATCATTTCCTGATGAGTGGAAGGGGCAACATGGCCTTCTTGACAGTTTACATTACAGTGATTTTTCCAGATCTCATCCTGCTGCTCATGAGTCTACCTAGAAATGCAGCCCTTGGCGGAGCTGGCTGAGTGACTGCCAGCAGTGAGGCTGCTGTGGTGATTAGCAGTTAACTCCTCCATGGATGAGCCCCACATAGTTGGCGAAGCTGTGCTGATCCTTTCCTTGTGATTTCTCATAGGTGATTGAGTGCATCACTCAGGGCCGAGTCTTGCAGCGACCTCGCACATGCCCCAAGGAAGTGTATGACTTGATGCTGGGCTGTTGGCAACGGGAGCCTCACATGAGGCTCAACATCAAAGAAATCCATTCCCTCCTCCAGAACTTGGCCAAGGCATCTCCAGTCTACTTGGATATTTTAGGCTAAAGTCTCCTAGCATTTCTGCAGGAATGAATGTGTTCAACTGCCGCTGAACTCCATTAAAATGTGTTCTTAACTTTGACAGTATTAATGACAAAGTTGCGGAGAAGCTTTCAAAGGGCAAGCAATGTGCACTTCTCCATCTGTAGACACAGTATTGACTTTTTAGACATTACTGAGACGTATCTCCTCTCTCTCTCTCTTTTTCAGTTTCTGTCATTTTTTTCTTCTCTCCTGTCTTTCTAATCAATTTGGCTTC
Source organism: Gavia stellata (assembly GCF_030936135.1). NCBI lineage: Eukaryota > Metazoa > Chordata > Aves > Gaviiformes > Gaviidae > Gavia > Gavia stellata. The sequence continues at coordinate 45,721,306 of NC_082637.1, forward strand.
TGCATTATTGTAACTCTGCATAGACAAAGGCCTTAAAAACCTGATCTGTTATATCAGCAGACTCTTCAGTTTGCCCACCACAACTAACAATGCCTTGTTGTATTCATGCCTTTGATGTGGATGAAAAAAAGGGAAAAATATATTTGACTCGAACTTTGTGATTTCTGCTGTACAGCTACTGGGAGTTTCTATGGATTCACCTCAATTTTTTTGCTTCGGTGTGTGGGTGGAAAAAGAAGACTGGTGTTCTCTACATGAAGCATGTTCCTTGCAGAGATAAAGCCAGATGGAAAGAAGACAGTCTTGTGTGATACACTATCTGGAGAATCTAGGGGATCAGATGGCGTCCAATCCCACAAAAAAGCACTGACATTATTTGATGGAAGGCAAGAGGGGGTTTAGCACTTTCTCTGAAGAGTCTTTCTGAGGACTGAAGGGATTGTTCAAGGAGGTGCTTTGCCAGCACCTTTCATTGCCAGATACAAGTAAAAGGGAAAAAGATGCTGCCTGCACTGCACACAATTACATTACAACATGATAAACTAAACATATGCCCTTATTTTGTCTTCTGGTAGGATATTGTCATGCCACTGGTATAAAAATGTTCTCCAGCTAATATTTTTTAATAAAATGCTAGGCTTATTAATGTACGGTATTAATTTCAGGATCATATGTTGAAACTAAGGATTTTGGTAACATAGGACAAGCTATAGATGCTGGGGCAGGTATATCTTATACTGTGCTTATACAGCAGCATATTCCTTCCTTCCCCAATCCTTTTTCTTTTGCTTTAACCATGCAAGCAAAACTGTGCATGGTCTTTGTCGATTAATGCCCTTTGTGCAGAAACTATCACTCATCTTGTAGTACACTCTAGTAGGCATAGCGAACTCATAACAATATAACCTATATTTCATTAGAAGGGGCTAATGGAGAACAGTAGCCGTGTTAAAATGCCTTTACAGTGTTACAGACACAATAGACTGATATAACATGAATAATCTCAAGCATGGAGATCACTGGTTATGTTTGAACCATGGCAGGGGATAGAGATCTCTAGAGAAAACAAATTACTCTGAGGTTATGGCTTACTATTCAGAGTGCAAAGACCCTGAGCTCAGCACCGTGTTTGTATTGGTACTAGTACTGTCATCACCAACATGCACTCTTTCTTAAATATTTTATTTTTGGTTGGATTGGCATTGTATGTGTATAACATCTGCATGGCCACTGTGTTGATGACAGCTGCATGGGCATACCTGTTATTTTTCAAACTGGAAGTTGACGATTTCAAATTCAGAGTTAGGATTATTTTTAATATGAATTCTTACAAATGAAAACCTATCTTACCTGTTCCTCAAGACTTTTGCCTCCCTCTGTGAGGGGGCGTTACTGCAAAAAAGTGATCTTTCTTTCCATTTTCTCTTTTTGTTATTGATATGAGCTAGATCAAAGTAGTCCTTCATCTTTGTGTTGGGGATATTTTATTTAATAAATTAAGCATTTTATTTTTATAAGTGTTCCAATAGGACATTTAATATATAATTTGCTCACATATATTATTTATTGAGGCACTTCAGGTTTTTCCTTCAGAAGCTTTTAGAGCTAGCTCATAAAGATTCTGAACATTTTCAAAAGAAAACAGTTCACTGGACACTGATGAAGTTTTCCCCTTCTCAATGTCATTGAAAAGGCAGCATTACAAATAAACATGACAGTGTAACTATAAAGCCATACTCAGTATTTAGTATTTCTTTAATAAAGTCGATGTTATTTCTTAACCACTACTGAACTGGAAACACACAAAAAGCCAGAGGAAGATTCCTACAAAATGGGCCTTAAGATTTTATCTAGACTCTCTTGGAAGTTCACACAGAAAGCTAGATAAAGACTGAGCATCCAGTGAAACCCATTCTCTTGAGAATCTCAATGTTGTGTTTTAAAGGAATTTGAAATTGATTTTAAAAATAACAGTGGTGGAAAAGAAAGGTGTCAGAGTCCGCTTTTACTGTGCAGTGGGAGGAGGCTGCAGGTGGTGGAGGGGGGGGTGCTAAGTTTCTACCTGCTGTATTCTGTCTTAGTTTCTTATGAGCTGAAGAAAAAGGCATCTGAGATGCTGCTTCTGTTGGAAAGCAGGCTTCAGCGTGAAAGTAAACAGGTGGGTTTTGCAAGCACTAAAAGAATGTATACCAAAAATAACCACAAAACCCTGAAAATGTACTTAGTGGCATCTTCTTTTTGATTTACTAGTGAGACTATTAGAGTAATTTCAGAGAATAAATAGTGTTACAATGCATTGTGCAATAACATAGCAGTTTGTTAAACTTCTAAAGGACCAAATGTTCTACAGAGCCACCGGTATGGATAACCTTGACCTATATCATTAATGTTCTTGATAGTGCATAAAATGTATAATCACAGTAGACAAGCTATAAACTGTAGCTATACATAGTTTGCATTTGTTCATGAAAAGGTGGGTAAGTGTAGCAGAATGAGCAGAGAAGAGGAAGAAATATGTTCAAATCACAATGAAGGGTGAGTATATGTGCATATTCATCATGCTTGCACTGTCAGCTAAATCGTGTACACTGAGTAAATATGACAATCAGGCTCATTTAAAAAGTCTTTCTGGACTGTGCTATGAACTGATCATATATATATTTTATATATGTGTGTTTGCATATGGCATATATATATACACACACATAGCATATACATGTATGCCTATGTCTGTTGTATTTTATTTATGTATGTGCAGACATGCATGCACATTATGTATGGGCTGTGTGTATATGTATAAATTTACATGCACCTACGTTATTACAAATGATGATTAGAGTGCTATTAATAAATTGATAAAGTCTGCTGAGTAACCAAAACAATTTTTTTTTTCTTTTGATATTTCTTTTTCTATGTTTGTAAGATTAAACTTTTTAACTGGTGTGCAGCAGAGGCAGTGCTAGAATGCCAGAGATATAACAACAAGCACTTTTCTTCCCCAGATGATTGCATAAAAATATTTCTTCCATTCCCATCTCACTTGTTGATTTCTCACAATGAAATGAACAGACAAGCTTCCAAGCTCGGAAAACAGAGCTTGTTTTACTGTCATTTCTGGGTTTGTGCTATTGTTGTTTTATTGTCCTAGAATAACAGTGCAGGTCCATTAGCATTTTATACTTGTCTGCAGTGACAAAATAATTCCAAGAATGAGCTGGACTATTCAGACTGCAACACAACTTGTAGGACAATGAGAATGCCAAAATTCAGCAGTAATAATAGCAGCATTCGCCATACTCTGTCCTTCTCAATAGATCTGCAGAACTCGAAACTGGCCATGGAGAACTGATACTTGTAAAGCAACAGCACGTCATGATGCATGATGGAGTGTACCCTTTTAAAAAGGACTGAATTAATTTTGATTTGTAAAACAATATATCTATATATTGTCTACAGTTTAATAGGTAACTGCCTATGTTTTCTCTTTTTCATCCTTTCTTGCTATTTCTTTATCGCTTTCTTTCCTTCTCTTTTCCTTTCTTTCCTTTTCTTCTTTTCTCTTCCTTTCTCTCTTTCCCTCTCTTTCTCTCTGTGCCCCTCCCCACCTTTCTGAAAGATTGTTTTTGTTGTGGTTGATGTAGGCTTTTATAAAACACTTTAAAAAGAAATTAAATAACCCAGTAAATTGATTAGGTCACTGGATGACTAAGGTACAGTGCATATGTGTTAGAACAAGTCTGTGTCTGGGTTGTTGCAGCCTGTAACTGAATTTCAAATACTGCTTTAAAGTGTGAGGGGGGGAGTGGGGTGGGGCTGGGGAACAGATCAGGGTTTCTAATCAAAGATGAAGGTTTTGATAGCACAGTAAGTTGTATTTTCTTGTTGTGAGGGCTGGGATGAACCACTGCTGCTTTGAATCAAGAGGTCCTTTAGAGCCTTAGTTAAAACACCTTTATTTGGGGGGGGGCGGGGAGGGGGGTGGGGTGTGCTACATTAATCACAAATATGAAGCAAAAAAAAAAGTCTACATGTTGCAGGGAAAACACTGTGAATTTCACAATAGCAACCAAGTGACTATTTTGCCATCTTTTAAACATACGTCTCAGGAGAAGAAATGGGAAACGATGGGGGTGTTATTTTTCCGTCTATGCATTCTAGACCAGGTCTGTGGGGTTTTTTTGTTTGCTTGTAGAAGGTTCTGAGTGATGACCGGCTGGTATTTTATAAACACTGAATACTTTGGGCAAGGATAATAGAAGCTGCCACTAGTGAGGCCGTTGGATTGGAATATGTGAGAAAACAGAGATCAAATCGAATCTTTCCAGAGGCCTATATCTTGCAGCTTGTATGTATCTTTCTGTAACTTAAAGGAAAGCAGCTAAGGATGTTTTATATACAAGTAATTTAATTCAACATTGATATTTAAATGAATCACCAATAGAGAGAGAATCAATTAATTATGAAATATTTGTCCCAGCCCTGCTCTCCACCTATACTTTATGTATATATGTATTTCTAGATATCGCTCTCTTTGTCACTTAAGGTAAAGAGGAAGATATCTACATATAAATATAAATCTTTATATTGTCACCAAACTGTGACCTGGTGTGTAGAGCTATCTTTCTCCTTTCTTCTTTATTTTTTCTTTTTTTTTACTGTGATGTCTCCGTGGAAATATTTAGTGGTTCTTGTTTTGCAGTTTGTTATAACAAGTCATTGCTTTAAAACTTTCATTACATCTTGGCTGATTTCAAAGTGATGCCTAGGTATCAGTGTTAAAAGTTTTGTTTGTGAATCATGTGACCAGCTTCTCTTGACATGACATGGAAAGTCTCTTGTATTACAATGTATTTAATAAAAATTATGTCTTACAATAAACAACGTCATCCAAAAGAAAGATAAAATTATTACTTTAAAAAACCTAAACATTTTGTGAAGCGTTGTGTGCGATGTTCTTTTGTTTGACTGCCTTTATGTCCATTCTTTTTGAAAAGGTTGAAATTAAGGAACAGTTTGGTATGCTTACACACATAACATATTTGCACTCTAAAACCCTGAATAAAAACCAGGTCACTGAACTTGTAGTTGATGAAAGAGAAGACCCATAGTAATAAGGCAAAGGAATATCCAATCTGAATGTGATGACAGACTGTTTTTTTATTCTTCATATTCTAAATAAAGATCCTATTTGGGGAGCTGGCTTAGCAAATACCGATTTATCTTCTAACAGAAACAGGACTTCAGATATTTTCTGGCTTTTTGCTAAAAGCATCCCTCAAACCATAGCCCCTTAAAAAATGTAGTTTTTTCTTTTTAACTCGTGTCAGTCTAGAATGAATATATTGTGAACAAATACAGCACTAAATCCAAGTCCTTGAAGATAATTAAGATTCAGAATGCAAAGTGCTCAGACATTCAAAGGAAGGTTCAGCAACTTGATTAAAGAGCCTACCACAAGCTATTGATCTAAACCAAGCCCTTCAAGGTTAGAGTAAAACAATATGAGAGCAACTTTATGATTGCGTCTGCTTCCCTCTGCCAAGAGACCTGAGATGAGATGAGCCGGCTAAAAGCATTCAAAAGGTCAAAGGAAAATAATCCACTGAGAAGAAGCCTCAGGATAAAGTTTGTCCAAAGCTGTGAAAGTATTCTTGAACCACACTACAAAGATTTGTTGGTAGTTCACATTCATCCAGTACCTAGCAGTACCTTACCTGCTTTCATGGTAAAATCCAGATGCCTTCCAGAGTCCGTGGGTTGTGTTGGCATCCCAAAACGAAACACTTCGCTGCAGGCAACTGGTTGCAATGAAGTCTGTTAGGCAGCAGCGAGAGCTGCAGAAACTCCCAGCGCCGAGCCTGTGTAAGCATCGCCCTGTAATCCCAGCAGCACAGGTACCCAGCCCGCACACCCACCCCACCATTGCCTTTCCCCAGGGATTTTTAAGGCCAGGGGCATGTAGCAGCATCAGGGACTGGACGTTGCCACTCCTCATGGCTGCTCTGCATCACAAGACATGAAGCCGGGTGATCGAGCAGGGCCCGTGGACCGCTTCAGCAGTACACTCTCTGTTTTTGCAGCATTGCAACAGGGCAGGCTGGTTGTTCCTCTCCTGTGCAGCCCAGCCACCTCAAGATTACAGTTTGAGCTTCCTCTCCCCAGCAGCCCTCCCACCTACCCACAGTGTCCCATAGCTCCTTCCCAGCTCATCGCAGCCTTCCCAGACGGGCCCATGGGCAGGCAGGAGGTGTTGATGCATTGATACCCTTGCTCCTCTCTGGTTGAAGGAGGAAGAGCTTTGTGTGTTTTCCTGTCTTTCCTACCTGGGCGCACGTGGCCCTGCAGCATGCATCACATCGTGGAGCAGAGGCTCGGCTTAAAAGTAATGACTGGTGCCATTTTTATTGCCTTCTGTTCACTGCAATTCTAAGGGTAAAGGTATTAGTTCAGGCTGCACAAGGGGCTTGCAAAAGACTCTTTAATGAGGCTGATGAGCTTCCTGATGCTCCAAAACATGTTAGACTTGGTAGCTTGTTTAAGGTCACCGGTTTCTGCTGCAAGGTGCAGAACCAGCTGAGCACCCTCCTGGTTGCTGCTCAGTGACAGCCTTGCATAGCCTCGCAGCAGCCAAAGATCCGTCAGCTTGTCCTGCACCTCCCTTCTGCATAAAATCCACAAAGAGTTGTGAAATACTTAACAGGCCAGGAGGGTATATGCAACACAAGTCCTGTGCTTCTGCTAAGGCTCAACAAACTTCCACGATTGACTTCATGATGAAGTCTTCATGCTAAATGCTTCATATAACTGGAAAATCAATCATCTTGATCACTGTATTATTTTAAAAGTGATTCACAGTGCTTATTGATTACTCCCATTAGTGTTTTTTAATGGCTATAATAATTTATTTTTAAATCAGTGAGAAAATTTATGTCACAAAGAAGAATGATGGCCCTAGAAAGGATGAAAAAAATCTTGGATGTCATTAGGACAGGGTCACGCAGACTCTACTAAACCAGCTCACAGGTTAGCTTACCAAGGCAGCTTATTAATATTTATCATAAACCATAGGTTCTGACAGGCAAGACTTCATGCAAGAAAGAAAAATATTTGAAGTAATCACCCAAAGAATCATCCAACTTATTTCTGTGCTAAAAGAGCCCTGTGCTTTGACTTCTTGAGGATGGTTTGATCTGCACAACACACAGAGGGTTCCTTCAGCAACTCCTGCCTTTTGAGAGTTGAAGATTTTAGGTCTTGGGTCTATTTTTATCAGTGGTGCAATGAAGAATACTAACAAAAAAGACCATAAGCAGAACAAGAGATGTGTGGAAAAACAATTGTTTTATTTTCTTGAGCTGATCGTCACATCATGCAAAAATATGTACTATCACAAATTATCACAATTTGAGCTAAAACTCAGCCTAGACCAGGCATTAATAAGGATGCTCAGAACAGAAGATCTTGTGCTCTTTCTGGCTGGGGTCTGTATTAAATGGTATGTAAGGAAGGAAGAGATGGATGGGAGAAGATCAGAGAGTAACTGAGAAAACCCTTGTTTAAAATATGATGTAAATATTAGACATGTAGTTTTGCTGTCCCAGTGTCTGACCTTAAAGACAAATAAAACAGACACTTGACAAATTATTTACACATATTTTGAGCACTTCCGATACAGAAGAAGATGTTTCTAGGCCTAGCAGAGCTTTGTTATTATACAATGACTGCTAGTCTCATGGAAGGTCCAGGTCTGCCACTCTATTATTCTGATTTTTCCATTTTTTTTTTCTTTCTGAAACAGTTTGTTTAAATATGTAAAAACTGATACTGCTGTTCAATGTGTCACAGCATGGGCAGAGCTGGCTCCAGGGTTAATTAATTTGAGTTTGCCGGCTAGCCCAGTTAGAAACTGTTGAGAATGAATAAGTAATTTATTGTGATTAGCAGAGAATGGGAATATTGATACAGGTAACTCCAAGGGTAGGCTTGGAGTAACCCAAGTCCTTCTCTGGAAGGTTGGGGCTGCAACAGGAATGACAAGGCATTTAGCACCTTCTCATTCACAGTCTGAAAGCAATTTACAACTGGTTTGTCATAGCTGATCAAAGGGAAAAAAAAAATTCTTCCCTCTAGAGCACCTCTCTGTATGCTCTTCTAGCCAGTGCTACCAGCCCTGGTCCTGGGTAACTTTTTTCTTCCCCAGCATGCATTACCAGGGCAGAGCCATCGAATTTGGCAGAGGCCATCAACTTCACCCTCAAAGCAGATGGTTCCTTGCCAGTTGGTTTTCACACCTGTAACTGTCCTTTAATTTCTGTGCCCTGATACTGCAGAAACAACAGATGCTCTCAATACGGGTGAGGGTAGGTGAATAATATTTATTGTCCATGCAGTAGAAAGGGGAAAAAACATGTAAGTGGGATCCAGCCCAGCCTGCAAAGCTGCAGTGCCAAGAGGCCCGTGGTATCTACTGAGGAGCAATGTGGGAAGTTCTCTTCTCAGCATGCTCATGTCTTATCACCCCAACACAAATGTTTCCCTCTCCCATCGTACCCTGCAGTACGGGAAGGATAGATCAGCTGCAGCATAGGCGTTCCCACAGGGGAGAGCACAGCCTTGGCTCTCAGGCTCATGTGGCTTCTGGGGAGAGTCCTGGCAACCAAGAAGTCCCTGTCTCCAACTGCCTGCGCTGATTGGGTTTCTGCATGTCCACATCCTGATAGAGGTGATGGGCATGACTCACCTTTGCTGGCTGGGTCCAATGCTGACAACAAGCCTCCTGTCCTTCTGCTGTGAGTCACCACCATCCCATGGGATGCTTGTGGAGGTGACGTAGCCTATCTTCATCGTCAGCAGGGTGAGCATGGCTGTGGACAGCCTGCAGCCTGTAATCCTCCTTGACTCTTTCCTGCAGCCTTTGGGGCATCCCAAGGCTAGCACTGGAGAGGAGGAGGGAGGGAACACGCTTTCACCAAGGCAGGCAAAGGGCTGAGAGTGCAATTGTCTTGGTCTTAGGTGAGTGGGAAAATGCGTTAAACACTGTGATGGGCATCACCTGTCATCCAGTTCATCACAAATAGCCTGCACACAGCTGTCCACACTCCCATCTTCATGTGTTGCTGTAGCATCAGAGCGCCCAGTCAGCAGGTGGGGTGGCTGCGACGGCTGCAGAGCTGCCCGTCTTGGCATGGGCTGGTGACTGTGGTGCATCTCCTCAGGAGTACACCCTCCATTCTGGGTGGACCTGCTGGCCAGGGGATGCCACTCATTGCTTCGCAGACAGCCCCATGTTGTTTACCACGTAGAAGGCTAGTGACTGGACTTGGCCTTGTATCTTGGTCTTGGTCATTTTTTGGGTGCCTTGTGCAGGTGCTTGCCTTGACCCCAGCCAGGCATCCAGTAGCAGAGAACTGGCTGGGTCCCAGCCCTGTGCCAGGAAGGGACCAGCTCCCTGGCCCAGCCACTAACCTTGTCTCTACAAGGCACTGTCTAGCTTCTCCCTGGCACAGCAGCTGATAAATCACCCAGTGGCGTAGCTTTGTAGCTTTAATGATCTTGAGATTGAAACACTGAAATACCTGCCCTGGTTTTATTGCACCGATTAAATCTGCTCACAGAGGGAGAACTGATATACCATGCCCCAGAGGCTGTTTAAACAGTCCTCGGAGGCACACACAGTCACATCACCTTTCACTCATTTGCCTCATCCAGGTGACCCCCTAGATAGCACCAGCACTCTTTGCACCTGTGTGCCTCAACACTGCTGTGGCTCAGGGCACACCCTCATCGGTCCCACACGTTCCCACCACTCTTGCTGAGGTCAGTTTTGGCAACCAGCACACAGGTGCATGGGCGTACCCACTGCCGGGTGCCCCAGCCAGCACAGCGCAGGGTGGGCAGAGGTACAGTCCTGCACTCCTCATGCGAGCCACTGGTGCGCTTGGCTTTTGCTGCAGCTGACCGCTATTTCTAAAACTGGCTTTTTATTCACTGGGTGAGTTTTTTTCAGCACTTAAGTTAGTCTATTAAGAGCATTGCTGACATCTCCAGCTCCTATAATTAACGTTTCAAGAAAAATCACGGCTGGGAACAGCAAGTCTTTAGAAGATAAAATAAGACAAACATATGGATCTCATATTCCCTGCTCTCCTCTGCCCGCTCGTCCCCGAACATGGGGGTTTTGGCGCAGTCTGTTTGTCTTCCAGTTCCTCCAAGCTGTTACACAAGAAAGAAAGTCTCTGCAAGCAATCCGTTGTAAACTCAGGTCATCTCTTTCCGCTTATGTTTTTCTTGCACTGCTTTGTGATTTGGGGAATTATGTTGACAAATGTCATTAGCACCAGTCGTTTTTAGCAACCCAAAATCTAAAGAATCTAACCACATCCCTAGGATGAGGGAAAGCAGATGGAGAGTAAACACGGTGCCTCCGATACCGCAGAGGCCACTAAATGAATATGCACTTTGCTTGGTTAAAATAACACCTATTGGCAGTAAATGTTGTTGGGTTTTTTACCAGTGGGGGACTAACCACTCTGGCAAGAGATAGGTGCTCTGCAAGCTGTTCCAGTGCACTTTTGGCTTGCCTTGTGTTGTACAGCCTCACTGACTTCCATGCTAGGCAACCAGGTAGGGATCAGTGAAGTTTGCAATATCAAACTGATATTGCAGGTCCCACTGTTTTTCCAAGGCGTGCAAAATCCTATCGCACCATCATATATGTTGCTTAGTGGTTATTTTCTAGACTAGACTTGCTGCTAAACACCTGCTTGTGAATGTGACTAAGGGCAGGGTTCAAAGATGGCTTTCCCAAGCCAGAATGGGATGTGAGGCAAATTCAGCTCCCAGCTCTTTTTGGACAAAGTCAATATTTTTTTTAGAAAGCCAGAAATACAACCAATGGACATGAAAATTCTTGATTTCAAGTCTCTGGCACCAACATGCCCAACCTGGGTCTCACCACGATTAGCAGCATACAACTGCAGAGTTGGTGGCAGCGGAGGCCGTAAAACCCCAGCAGAGACCATGGGCTGCAGCATGAGCAACAGGGATGTCTCCTGCGACCCTGCCCAGGGATCAGACCCTGCTGTTGTTTTGCCTTTCAGACGTCAAAACCTGGGATGCTCAGGGGACTGGGTGTGATGAGAAAGGACTTGGGAGGGGATTAGATAATCTCATGCCAGACTAAAAAATCAAGGCAGGGCCAGCCCTAAAAACCATAAAATCGACAGCCTGTAGCAGTACTTTGAAACGGTAGCAAGGCTGTTACATGCAAAGTGAGAACAACAGTAGCAATGAAAGGCATAAAACTGCTCCTGGCATTACATTGATCTTTCCGGCTCTTTGGTTACCTGCCGTATTACTGATGGCACTGAATAACACTGTTAGATCAAGGTAACCCCTATGTGCTGTTATTTTCTCTTTAAAACACGCCAGTGACTAAATCCATGTGGGCAGCCAGCATCTCGGAAACTAATGCAGCACAGATTTGTTGCGTTTTACCTTAAAAAGACACTGCCGGCTGCCGCCTTGCCTCCGTTCTCACCCCACAGTCAGTGATTCCCCAGTGAGCAGGATGCTCGACAGGACATGGGCACACCAGCTTGTTTTTTAGTGATGCTTTGGTGAAGCTAATGCTTCATCTTAGTGGCTACCCAAAGCTCAGTTTCTGCATCTTCCACTGCTGCTCTGATATGAAGCCTTTGTCAAAAGAGACGAGTTACCATGGCAGTGCCTCTAAAATAGAACAAATCCAACACACATCAATACCTGTACAATAAATACAATAAAGTACTACTTATAATGCATTATTCTGCATTCACTGGGCAGTAATTTGTGCAGAGGGCTGCAACTAACTCTTTTTCATTTAATTATGGGAAAGCAATTCTTCAAATCGGAAATGCTCTGTGCTTGGGAAGGAACCGCCGAGTGATTAAAAAGACAGAGCTCGGGTTGCTAAATTAGAGTAGCTAACAAGGCTGCTCTTCATGGAGAGGCTGATCTATCTCCCCCTGACCATACTGGGTGCTGGATCAGGCCCATACCCTCAGAGAAGTGCAGGCTTTTAAGGGGTTTTAATAAGGCTGTGTTTTATTTTGCAGGACATGGTGGTTGGTATTCCTGGTTCCTGCAGGCCGGGGCAAAGATCTCGGCAGGTCAGGACAGATGGCCATAAGCCAGGCAGAGGGAGCTCAGCCAGGTTTCCTTCCCTGAGGTGGGAGGCAACAAAAGGTAACTAGAAAGCCAGCTATATTTACACAGGTGTGAGACCAAGGCTGTGACCTGATGCGTTTCCCAGCAAGGCATGGGTCTTCCTGGTTTGGGCGGCACATGTATGTCACAGCTGTGGCAGGCCACCAGGAAAAGCTCACAGAAAACGTTCGTCTTCGGGTATCGCCTAGAGGAAGAGAATAACTTCTGCAGAGGTGCCTCAGCCTGGGATACATGACCCAGCGCGGGGTCTTCCAGCCTTCTTACTCTGTGCTGGGAAGCCCTTGCATCCCACTCGATTGCCTCTGACACCCCAAGGCTTTCACATTAAAAGTGTTCTTCCCAAGCCAGTCCAGACCAAGCTGTTATATTGCTTTGCTTATCTAACCGTTATAACTTTTGTGTTTTGTTTTGGTTTTTTTTTAAAGAAGACTTTGTGTATCATGCTTTGGCACTTTTAGAAATCCTGATAAACTGGTTTTCTTGTACAGTGGTTTGCTTCTCTAGTTGACTGCGAGCAGTGGAAGGTCTGTAACGAATATCTATGGGGAAACCTCTTCCCTCCCTCCTGAAATAAGTGGTAAAACTTCCTTTGATGCAATGGGTGAGACTTGCAGGAGGTGAATTTATGTTCAGACGCTCCAATGCCAGTCTGAATGATTTGGTTGAATGAGTGTGGGGGTGTCGTTCAACAAATTTTGTATTCATTTCCTCATTCCTCATTTAGGTAACTGTTGTACTGATGCTAACACACCCATATAAACTTGTCAACCTGAAAACTGGGCGATTTTCCTGGCAGTGCTTTTGAACCCAATTCTTTCTCTTATACTCACAGTCAATAGCATTTACTGTCGCACATGGTGCCACTGAATGAGGTCTGCGAGCCAGTACCATACGGACCTCTACCTCTTGCATCTTCACTGGTACCTGCCACAACAATATACTCAGGAGAATTTTGCCTTCTCATGTGCTTATTACTCCTGTTATTGTAACAGTTCATGCAGCTAGGGCTGAGGTTTGGTAGTTACATTTTTTAACTGCTGCAACATAGTCATGATATTCAGTAAAAAAACCCAATGAATTATAAAGAGATTTTTAAATAAATTAATATGTGAGAAAAAGTAGCAGTGATTCTGTTAAATTGCATCTCAACATCAAGACAATGCTGCCTTTTACTTGCTAGTGTTAAAAAATGCATTATTTTCAAGAAAAATTAAGTCACTTCCATGCAGCTGTATAACATAGCAAAGAAGTGGCAGCTATATGAAATATAGCAAAATACAAGCATACCCTAGGAACAACCAAAACAATTTTCAACAAAACACAAGTGAATTGTTTCCACTGTATGCACAAAAAATCAGAGAGAGTAAAATCCATGCTGCCTTTATAACATTTCATAACATGATTTGAACTTACTAGTGACAGACCCTTTCTTGTTCTTTATTACAGGCAATTTAATTTTTTTTTTGTGACAACTAAAATATGTTTCTGGTAAAAGTTCTCATACAAGAAACCAGTCATAGTCCAGAAACAAAGCTGGCTAGCTGTTCATTAACATTTCTCTGTTGAAATATAGACTTTTTTCAGAACTAATTTTCCTAAAAATATATGTATAGATCTACAAAAAACCTCTTTTAAAAGTGTAATTGTTACTTTAATTTCTCTCTCTTTCTGTGTATATGGATATATATACGCACATGCATACATAATTTTAAAATTTTTTTAATCACCTCTTTTTTTAGCTTCTGTTCTGTACTTTTTCAAATCTTCCTGAATTCTGGAAAAGCTCTGGTAGTGGAGGTAGGAAGGGCATGGGAGAAAGCTCCGAGCAGAGGACACTTTTGGGGACTTGGGATGAGTGAGCACTGTGAGGAGTACAGATAAATCTGCAATGGGTGCCATTCAGTAGTTCTATGGAAAAGAAAAACAAGCAAGGCCAGGGTAGTATGGGAGAGAGGAGAAGGGAAGTGGAAAGACAAAATACACGGAAAAGTGTAACTGTGTGAAATCTTTACACTTTTAGAATTTGAAAAAAAATAAATCAAAATTGGTTTGATGTAACTTGGTCGTAAAAGAAGAAAAACAACGTGGACATGATTGGCTTTTCCCCTCTACTTTGGCCATTGACTTTATGAAAACAGTACAGAGTGAAGGAGAATTTGGTATTCAAGACTTTAGACTGCCTGCATAGCTGTTTAGTTGTGGTATAGCTGTTTTTATTCTAACAGTGAAAGTTTTTAGTGTGTGCTTAGTCTTCAAGAAAACTGAACCATCCATTGGTGTTTTCCTATGGTTAAGCGGTGGTCAGGCAGTGCCTTAAGGCCTGGCAGACCTTTCATTTAAGTCACTTGAAATCTTCCTGTTGATTTCAGACATGACTACTGTGAATATAATGCTTTCACACACTCTATGCCTACAACAAAGTCCCAATAGATATAAGGCTTCCGCCAAAAAGGAATACTGAGACTTTCTGAACATAAAAGTATGTCTCTTTCTAAATCTGAGACAATGACCATTTTGTTGCTCAGTTCATCAGCCATGCTAGCACCAATGTAGGTAGGAATTCATATGAAAAGAATAGAGGAGGAACAGAAAATATCATTGCATCCCTGAGTAAATCTTTACTTCTTAAATGTTGCATGCATCTCAAACTACTGTAGAACTGGAGACAATTCAAAGGGCCACAAAGAAAATCCAGGTTATGGCCGCAGCTATCACGCAAGAAATGCCTTAGTAGCATCCTTAGTCTTCAGACTTGAGGAGGTTACAGTGAAGAATTGTCAAATCCCGAGTGGCATGGTGAAGGTGAGTACGGCATGACTATTCATCCTTTTTTCAGATACAAGTGCTGAGAGCCATCACAAAGGAACAGGAGCATGTTCTGGAAGCAACAAGAGAAGACACCCCTCCACATCTGCATTTAGCTGCGTAACACGGCCAAAGCTTCTTGTGGGCACCAGGAATGAAAGTGAGTTCAAAGGTTGCTGGACATATTCATTGGAAGAAAAATCTACCAAAAAACTTTAAAAAGTAAGACATCATCTCTGGCTGGGGAGGTCCCACAGCAATCGGTTTACAGCCCACATGAGGCTGGGAAAAGATTCTGTTTATTACTGTGTATTCCTCCTATCCTTCCACCCCTCTCCAGGCACCTGCCACAAGCGGCTCCTAGGATGGGGAGACCTTTGATCTGTCAGTCTACAACCATTCTCACCTGATTATCTCTAAGAAAGAGGGGTTGGGATGACTCCAGCCATGGCTTTCAGCAGTACAATTTCCCACAATAGGAGTTTCACGTGAATTCTGAAGTATTCTGCAATACTAACAATATTCTTTAACATCATTGGTATCTTACAATATTGATTCTATAGCGGAATTAGATATTTTTTTTCTTTTAAATGTGTATTTTTGGTGATGATCCAAAGAGAACTGACAATGAAATTTCAGGTTGAATAATTAGAAGACAATGCCTCTGTATTCAAGCAAATTCAATCGTAAATGAAATTACCCCAGACACAGTAAGTACACAACCTCATTAAAATGGAGTCCATGTTTTCACTTCTTTCTCTCACTCATGAGCATTCTTTACATTTTCAGTGATTTTTATGTAACTGTTTTCTTATTTTCTACTTGTTTTTCTCATGTTAAAGCTGCTTAGAAGTAAATGGACATTGTAGTGAAAGTGACTGTGGCAATATGCAAATTACCAACAAGAGTATACAAAGGAAACAAAGTGAAGGAAAAGCAAAATTTGTGCTCATATACTCTTCAGTTATCATCTAGTCATTTTCCCTGAGATTACCCAGACCCTTGACTCTTATCCCCTAAGTGACTAAAAAAAAAAATCTCAGCCAGGTGTTTGTTGTACCAATGACAGGTTACAGTCCTCAAATGGAAGTGACATTAAGTGAATAGTTCCCCTATTAAAAGTCAGGTGAAAAAAACAGCTGCGCATTGTATGATCCCTGTTCAGATCCCTGTGCTTCTTGGCTGCGGTCCTCTGAATCTCCCAGGCTGCAGGGAGCAGGAAACGGTTTCTGCTCCAAGTGGCACTATCAGTACCATCCCAGAGTTCTTCTACAGTGAGCTGACCCAAAGTTTTCCAAACTGGAGATTACGTGTGGGGAGCTGGTTGCTGATATACTGTATATGCCTTTATAAATACCTGTCTCCATGGTATGTAAAATGGGAAAACAGTGACATTCCTCTGAAACGATGAGCAGGACAGCTCACCATTATCTTCACTTTTTACATTTTAACTAAAACTAAGGCTTTTTTAAAATCCTTACATGTTTATTCTTGTGTTTTGTATGCCACTGTATGTTCATCTCTAAACATAAAATAAACAAAACTCTGTCTTTTCCTGAAAACTGGTGAGTCTGGGATAGAAAGAAATATTTAAGACATTAATTCCGAAGTAAAATTATCTTCCAAATTATTAAATAATTAATGATTTAAAGAATTAAGAAAGGAAAGGAGCAAAACCTAAAAAAAGTCCACAAAACCTACTTCTGCTTCTTGGCTGGGTATTTCTGCCATGCAGCACAAGCAACGGTGAGAAAACAGAATACTCGTAACTATCTTTAAAAACAAAAATAAAATTAAAAAAACCCCAAGTAATAAATAACAGCCACTTCCCTGGTGTTTCTGAAGATGTTCTTCAGATGAGAGCTTCAAGCAGAGGTTTACATTGAGGATGGCTTCTCCTCTGGTGGGGATAAGGTTTGTCTCAGTGCATCAGATGGAAACAAACACAATTTATAAATGAGAAAATTTTAGTCTGTAGTGGATCCTAGACTGCTTATTGGGGATAATGTAGTTAATAAATAGCAGAAGAGACTGAATGCAAATGAGCCTTATGCCACCAGAGAACATTTTAAAATCACTTGTTTACAAGAAATCATTTAAAGGGTTGGGTTGACACAAGTGAATAGTAAATCCCACTGGTTCTGTCTACAAAACATGTAGCTTCTTTCTAAGGAAGATGGAGTCTGATGTTCATGTAGCCTGATGTTTGTTTCTCTTCAGAAACACTGTTGAGCAAGAGCATTGCTTATTCTTGATGCTTTTTTGGTCTTCTGTTCTTCTAATCTGCTCTTTTGCTTTTCTGTTCGCTTGTGTTGAACTCTAAGGTTGGGTGTAAGAGTGCATGAAGATTTAGAAGAACTGGAGGATATAGATGCAGAGGATTGCAGATGGGGTAGTCCATCTTAGCAGGATGTACACAGTCAATCAGGCAGAAAGGTTGAGAAAACTTAGCAGCCTGAGAAAAAGCTACCAGTAATGTCAGAAATCAGGTTTCTATGAAGAGGCATTTGGTTGTCTTAAGCAACTGAGAAGTTGCAGGATGTTTCACACTGTGCAGTTCACTTGTGTTCAAGGTAGCAAGGGATCAAGAGTATTTGTAGATAGCGCTAACAGAGGCAATTTGACACAGGCATAAGACAACCAGCTTATATGTTCCCTATTTTAAAAAGCCACTGTTCACCCTGTTAATCTGTTTATACAGTGATAATGCTCTGAATAGGGAGATAATTGTGCTAAGAGTTTTCTTATGCTGTGCACGACATATACATTACACGCCTACATTGTATGTGGCAGACAACTGATTCATTCCACTTGAGCTTGGGAAGCTGTAACTCATCCGAAGCATGTGAGCATTGACTCCTCTTCCCATAAGCAGAGCTCCATGCAGAAATGCTGCAGGATGGGATAGTGGCCATAACAATCACTAACAAGTAACCAGCCCATAATCTTCAGAGACCATCCCTAGAAACTTCAGTATGTGTGCTTTTTCAGTACAGTGAGATGGTACTACAGTTCAGGACTGCACTGCCGTTACAAATTGAAGCATATCCAGATTCCTTTGTCATTCATACCGAGTAATAACCCTGTTTACTGGATGGCAAGAGTGCTAGAGCAAAATTACTTAATAACTGGAATTAACAGGTTTTCTAAATGCCCATATCCACAGTACCTAAACCAGAAAAATGGTGACATGCCTCTGAAGCTATGAGCAGGACAGCTCACCATTACCTTTAAATTTGACACTCTAATTTAAACTAATGTTTCCTTTAAACCCCTATATATTTATTCCTGTGTTTTGTATGCTATTACTTGTTCTGCTCTATGTGTTGTTTCGTCTCTCCTATCACCAGAAAATAAGGACAGATTGATGTAGAGGCAGAATGACACCAGTAGAAGCAGAGAAACAGGGATGTCGTGCACAGCTGCACACCCATTCTTAGAAAGCAATACAATGCAAACATCTGGAACCAGTTAGCAGATTGACTCCCAAATCATACTGCATCTTTTGGAGCACCTTTTGTCAAAGTAATCACAAAGCTGTCTACAACCTTTCCTGCTAATCTTATCTTTTGCCCAGCCCAGAAGTGGCCTAGGGTTTCAAACACTGCTTTGCCCAAGTAAATGGGGAGAAGGGACATGAAAGGTACATGAAAAAAATAAGCGCATTTTAAAATGTTGTAGTGCTAACTAATTTTACTTAGATATCATTCAGCTGTCATCAAAATAGTAATTCAGAACATCACTGGAAACACTGTAGAAGAAAATGAAATTAAAACTGAACTGAATAGAAAATATTAGCTGTAGCTGCAGTGAGTGAAAATTTCCTACCGAAAAATTTGGTACAGTGAGAAAACCGTTCCTTTTCCAAAGTAGTAACTGTATTTTAATCTCTATCTGTTAGCTCCCTCTAATTAACTCCAAGGCTATAACGGCCCATGAAATCACCTTCAAGAGGACAGTGGCCCTCATTAAAATCTCAATACTTTGTTCACAGAATCTAAAAAAATCTCACCAAAAAGACAAAGTTTAATACTAGATTAGCAGAAGCAGCAAGGTTTGATTGGTAATCCTAAGAGCTCTTCACTAGACATAAATTCTTGCCTAGAGCTTCACTTTAGTTTAAGACAGTTTGAAATTTTTTTTTTCTCTGTTTTGGCCTTTTCTTTTTGTTTGCTCCTGGGACATAGGAACAGCCTGCTGAGTTCATCTGCTTTTTATCAGTCAGAAATGTCTCTGTACAGAGCAGAGGGAAAGGAACATAACTAATGGAAAACACTGATTTAAGAAAAACAGCAAAATTATTCTCAGCATATAATAATTCCTTCTCAATATTTGCAAATTATTAAAACCACTGAAAAGAAACTATTTAAAAGAGTAATTAAATCCATAAAACAGACCAGCTTGAATTCCCAGTTGCTTTTGTATCATTCACTTAAAAATGGCCTAATAACAAATTTTGCAGAGATGTATAATTTTTCCAGAAGCATAATTCATAACCAAACAAGTTTCTTCCTTGCTTAAATTTTCCCAAAATATTTCAACTTGATTGAAAGAAGAAGGACTAGTAATGGTAATCCAATTTTTTTCACCCACTTTTGTTTAAGAACGAGATTCCATGCATGTGGATCCAAGTGCACGACTAAGATTTTCAGAAGGATTTGAACATTAGTTCAAATCACCCACAGCTTCTGAAATGTGGTGCATTTCCCTGATTAGATTATTAAAAATTGTACTTTGTTGATGTCAAAGGATACATCTGAGGAAGTTTATCCTTAATCTAGTGAAAAGCTCATTGACGTTTTAAGGTGCAATTCAATTGCTACTGCACACTGTTCAAAGTGCCCCAAAAAACTTGGAGACAACTAACACAGTCTTACTTTCCTTCATACATGCTTTCATACTGTAGAGAGAAGAAAGTAGAACAAAGCCAGACTTAAGTAGGTCTGTTGTCTCACTCTGGTATGGTGCAGAGTGTTTACCAAAGCCCAAGACCTTTCTTTCTTGTATTAAAGTGTGTTAATTTGTCCAAAGCCCAGGGAAGTCCATAGGAGCATTTGCAATTAGCTGACTGGCCTGAGGTGAAGCCTCAAATCAAATGAGACATTAGTAGTCAAAAAGGTATTTAAGGATGGTTTTGTGGTTACATTATATACATATAAGTATTTTGGAACTGTGGTATGTCACATAAATTTAGAACTAAATATTTTTCCAGTAATTTATTAAAGGAAATAACCATTATTTTACTTTTGATTAACTTTAATACTTTAAATTTTTAATTGCAGTAAATTTTGGCAATTGTAAAAAAAAAAAGTGCATTTTATACCAGCACAGAAAACCACACACACATACACACACCCACATACGTAGATCCATAAGTACTATTTAAATTTTTCTTCTCCTTGTTGCATTCAGCATGTATTTAATGTAATGGCACGTAAAGGATAAAGTACCCATTTAATTTTTTTTAAGTAAAATATAATTTATCAACTATATTATAAGAGCAAATATGTCTGCATGTATGTATTTCTACACACCTAAATACAACAAGCTAGCAGTGGCTTTTGTGGTCAGCAAACTGCATCAGACTGTGAATTTGAATATAACTAAGTCACCTAGTTACTCACATGGAGAGCAAGAAGGGATAATTGTGTTAAATAATTAATTAACAGGATGAAAGTGTAACAAAGATATCTGAACAATAGGGCAGAATTTCAAGGTCTCATCTGGAAATAAACTGTACTAGTGCTTTTGCTGATTACATTTAGATATCATTTCCAATACATTAGAGAATTTACTATGCCCTTCAAGAGCTGGGAAAGCATCAATTCAAGGCATTTGGTTTTGAAAGTATTTTCAATATTACCAAGGAGACAATTTTCTTCCTGTCTGATGATGTCCTTTTGGCTCCAATATCAAAATCATTATATGTTTTTTGTAACCATAAAGCCGTATCAGAATGCCTCATCCTTCACAAACGCAAGTTAAACTTCACTTGTGATTAAATTTGAATGAAAGGAGATCGCTAATTTCTAACAAACTTGATGGACGTCTGTCTTTGTTATGATGCCTACAGAAATTGAATCTCTTAACAAGTCAATCAAGTCTACACAGAAATGCTAATATATGGGAGAGCTTGGCAGGATGAAGAAGAAAAGCATATTCTCCATTACACAAAGTCCCTGAAGCAAGGAGTAGCTGCCTGATGAACAAAATGATGAGATTGTTTTTCAAATGAGATGAACAGCCTTCAGGCAGAGCGTCCGTCTACCTAAAATTCCTATTTTTATGCTATTGTTCCATAGGGGTTCAACAGGGACTTGTGGCCCATTCAGCATGGAGCTGGAATTATGCCACACTCAGGTGTATGTGTGGCCCCACAGATGTGGGTACCAGTTCACGCGCTTTCCTAACAATGAGTTTGGAAAATAAGATCCTTTCACAGATGCACTTTTTAGGGGATAAGCTAGCCAGGACACTGAAATCTCAAAGACCAGCTCCAGAAACAAACAAACAAAAAGCCTGAAAGCCAAGTCCTATGGACCGCTGCATTGTGCTGCTCCTGACATGTGTGGGATGCCAGGTATGAACCTCTTCCCAGCCACCTGCACTGCTCCTGGCCCTGAAATTGTCCTGGATGCTGCCATCGCAGTGAAACTGGAGTGGGAAACTCAGAGCCAACTCTGGTCCAAACAGGGAGCTAGCTTATTAGGGCAGCTTGTGAGAAATGATTTATGAAGTTTAAGGCCAGAAGCGACCATTAGATCATCTAGTTTGACCTTGTGTACATCACAGGTCATTACATTTCATCTCATTATGGCTGTATTGTGCTCCATTAACTTTGTTTTATTGATGTGTGCTTTCCCGTAAGGCAGCTAGACTTAAACTCGGGACAAGGAGAGGTGGATACTCGTCACTTACCTTGGAAGTGTGTCTAACAGCTGGTCCCTCGTGGATCCAGTAGGGAAAGGTGTGTCCTCAGTTTTCATCTAAAAATATCAGATCTTTTTTCACATGCTGGCTTTGTTGTGCCTGTCCGCACTAAATTAAAGATCCTGTGAGCATTGCCTATTTTCCTTCCATAATCAGATTGTTTCTTGTTTATTCGCTTCAGTTGTTTTTCTGACAAGATAAGCAGAATTACGTTTCTGTCTGGAAAATGCTCTACTTGTTTCAGTCCTAGTATCGGTTTTGTGTTTCTTTGGGTTTTTTTCAGCGTTGTTTTACAATTGTGGAGGATTCTCCTAGTAGTCAGCTTTGTACTGTACAGAGAGGTAAAATTACTTTAATCTCCTCTCCTATTCACTTCTTCCTTGTTCATACACTCAATGCTCTTATTAACTTTGTTATCACATCAGTGGAATTTCTCATGTTGAATTGCTTTTTGCATTGTGTCCCCTAATGCCCATTCAGGGCCATTGAGCCAGAGGATATGTTTCCACATGCTCTTAGGACTGCCTGCCTTCTTTGCTCCTAAGCACACAATCTAGCACTTACCATACATTTTGTTTAATAGCCCCAGGCCCCTGCTGTAAGGATTTTATTTTTTTTAATCACTTTACTCCTCTCCGTGGTGAGCAAACTATCAAACTTTGTAGGATCCTTCCATAAATGGCATCTTTCAGGCTCGTGCCACCAGATGGTCATATCAGAAATGAAAGTACTAGTGCACCGCAAAGTAACTCTGAGGTCCCTGAATTCAAGGCCTATTTGCATGCTTAGTCTTGGTGACCTCAAGCATTTGCAGCTCAAAAGCTTAAGACCGGGCACAAAAATTAAGTTCTTGTGTGTTATTATCTTTCTCAGTTTTGAATCCTCCACATCTGTGAGATCACATTTACCACGATATTTCCATTAAGACTGAAAATATGCAAAGAAGAAAAAGAAGACAATTGCTTATTCAAATTAGAATGTTAGATCTTAAAAATGAAACTACTACCCTATTGAATTTAGACCCTGGTGGACTCGCAGAAGTTAGCAGAACTGCAAAAAGTTACTGAAATCCTTTCTCTTAAAAGCTACTATTTTCTCAAGTAAATTTAGCAAGGTCAACATGGTAAACAAACAGTTAACTGGAGATAGGCACCGTGGGATTTCTTTGTTCATGTTAGTTTGTTTATCCTGAACAAAAGGTCAATGCCATGATCCTTCTTTTCTACGACTATAGCACTCTCCTGTGAAAACAAGAGATGTTGTGGTTTGCATTTATATTGGTCAGAAAGTGGAATTAGCAAACTCAGTCAACATTATCTCCCATTGTTATAAAGCTTATTTTATTTAAATCCATTTGTGTATCCCCCTAGGTTTCATGGAGGTGTACTTCAGCTTTTGAATGCATTGTTGGAAAACAAGAGACAATGTGCACTGAAACTGGAAAAATCCCATGCTTCACAAATCAAGGGGACTATCTGGCCTTCATTATGGAAAACTCAGGGTGAAATCCTGGCTCCACTGGAGTCAGTAGAAAAACTCCCATTGACTTCACAGAGGTCATGGTTTTGCTTTGCTTTTTAATGTGAGTGTTGGAGAGATTAGTCTGTGCCTTGCATGTTTTCCCAGGTTGTAGGCTCCCCAGCTTTCAGTCTGCAAAGCAACGAATTAATTGAGACACATCCAAATAATTGTCATCTTCTCGCAATCTTCAGTGTCTCTCTTAGGCCTAGTTACAAGCTGCATTCCCACACTTGGTAATAAATCCTAATGTTTAGATAACAGACCGCAGGGCAGCATTTCCTGAACTCTTTCACTTCTTCTCAAGAGAAGTATCTGTTCCCCACTCCCACCAAGTTTCGCTTTCACCTCGCTAGGTGGGGGGCCTGGGATGGAGGGTGCAGGTAGAGGGGATGGAGGGTGCAGGTAGAGGGGATGGAGGGTGCAGGCACAGGGGATGGAGGGTGCAGGCACAGGGGCAGCCTGCTTTCTGCCCTGGCATGCAAGGCCTTGTCGAAGCAGCAGCAGCTGTGACGGATGGATGCTTTCCTCAGTGTATTGCTCCCAGGACACATCACCAGAGAAACTCATGATGCCAGATGAAGGGATGGAGTAAGAGTGATTGATGCATATGCTGTTAATTGAGTAGATGTACCCACGTACTTCGGGTTAAAAGACAGTACTACCAATGCTTGTTACTCTGAATACCCTCTGGTTATGCACACTGCTGCAGACAGGCTGTTCTCTCAAGGTTTTGTCGTCCAAAAAAGCTGCAAAAATCTTTATGTGTGCAAGAAGGAAACCTCTGCCCCCCAACCATAACAAAGACAGGTTTGGTGAACAACTTAAGAAAAGTGCTGTGACAGGCAACCCCATCTGGACAGTGCACGAGGGCTGATACCATCTGATTTCTTGCCACAGAGAAGTACTGGGAAGGGTGGGGGAGCGGGATGAAAAGGAGCAGTGCTGCCCTCGGACCTGCTCCAGGTTTCCTGCAGCCTTTCACCGTGTTTGTTGCTTAGCAGCTCATTCTTACGCCTCCTGGTGCCTGCCTATAGGTGCCTTTTTAAATGAAATGCTACCTGAATAATTAATTATCCTTCTGGATCGTCCTCTTTGATTTATCAAAAAAACCCCAAAACCAAAACCTAGAAGGGCAGGCAAGTCCTGTCAACTGGCACAGAATGACAATTTTGTTGTGTTTTCAGCTGCCACTCACAAAGATGGTGAGGCGGAAGCACTGGTGGGCTCCTCCTGCTGAGCCAGGGATTAAATAGCATGCTTGGATGCAGGAGATCTGGCCTGAAGTCCCATCTCAACAACACTCAGAGCTTGGATTAGAGACAAGTGCAAAGCCTATAAAAGTCTCACTGCATGCAGACCCTGCATGTTCTTGTGATTTTTAAGTCCAAACACCAAATAAAGCATTTTTGTGCTTCCAGAAATATTTTTTTATTTTCTTTTCCTTCAGCAAGCACTGCTCAGAAATATAGACCTAACTTCACAAGTCACTTTGGCTGATCTAAAAGTTAATCTGTGCAGTGCTACATGAAGCAGACCCGTGGCCAAATCTCCAGTTAGTATCAATCACTGACCCTCTGTTTAAGTCAATAGCCAATGGGGGTAGACATCAGCTTTGTGGTCTGGTTCCTGCTATTTGCCTGGTCCTATTTGCACTTGCCAAGTGGGTACCATGAGGCAAAGCAAACGTGGCCCCAGATTTACTTTTCTGTGGGTAGTAGCTCTGTGCAGGAAAATGTAAAGGCAGTCCCGGCATAGACTTCCACTTCTGTTGTCCAAAAGTGGAGTGTGAGCTCTTTTTCCTGGCTGTACTTAAATGTTAAGACAGGACAGAGACTAATCCTAAATTGATCCAAGCTGCACGTATCTTATTGCAGCTGCCAGGGTCTCCCGGGATTCTCCAGCAGTCATAATCTACACAAGTCTGGGGCCATCACTGTCTACAGGACAGTTTCACTTACACTTACAAAGGGTTGCTCAAAGTTCAGCCCTTTATAAATATTTGGGTAAGGGATACACATAAAGATGCTGCTCATAATGACTGGGAGTAGTTAACTCTGTGTTGTTGTGAATGCTGGCTGCCCATGGGGGGCCCTCCTCTGACACTGTCCGTGATCAGGCCTGACTTTGTACAAGGCTGGAGAGCGTTAAAGGCTCCTTAGACAAATAGGCTGGTAGAAGGACCTGGAGTGGCTGTGACTTGTGCAAACATGCGTGGCTGTGCACGCAGGCAAAGGGACACAGAGAGGTTGGGGCAGGGGGCTGCCTCCCCTGCTTCTCCTCTCTCCTTTCCAGCTTCTCTAGATTGTGCAAGGGCGTATGAGAAAATCTGGCCCTGAGCCTTTGCGGATTTTTGGTTATAATCAGGAGCCCATTAGCAGTAACACTATTAATCTTCTCACAGACATTTAGAGAATAAACCACAAAATGTGCAATAATAGCCAGTAGGAAGAGATGAAGCATTAAAAGGGGGTCTGTCTGTCAGAGCCCGGTGTGAAACCACGACTGCAGGGCTCAACTGAAGAGCAGTGAGCTGTGATCCCTGCAACCCCCTGGCTCCCCAACAGGGCCAAGGTTAGAAAGTGAAATGGGACCTGCAGGGAAGACCTGATCTTGCCAACGGACCCAGCCCGGTTCGCTGCAGGGGGACTCAAGCAGCCAGTCTGGCCAGGCTTGGGCAAGGGACCTTCAGAAAGTTTCAGTGGTAGGTACAACATTGGGTCAGCCTTAATCAGGCTGTTGAGGGTCTGCTCCTGATACATATGATGTAAATTAATTAGATTTAGTATTTGATATGAAATTCACCATGGCAGAAGATTTTTTCCAGGGTATGGCTCTTTTGGAGGAGCACATGAAGACCTGTTCAGCAAATGTGCCATTAACAGGTGCAGTCATCTACCATTTACATCTGTTTTTTCTCTTTGGTTTATTTTAAATATTATTCACTGATGCTGTTGAAGCATCATGTGGTCCTTTGGCAGCTATCTGGGAAAGCAGGAATTAGCATGTAACATCACTAAGATGCTGGTGTCCTCATCCTATCTGAGCAAAGTCTCTGTCCTTTGGTTTCTTGACTTCCCCTTCCCATTACACCATCTCCAGCAGAGCAAAACCAACTGTCTCTAGTCCTGTCCCTAAGGCAGTCAAGGAGGAACTGTGAATGAGCTAAAGCAGGCAAAATCCCACAATCCAGCAACTTGAAAATATTGGTGACTTTCTCTAGTTTCAGCAGAACTGTCAAAAGCTGAGCTTTTTGTCTTTCTTTGTATTGCAGGACATCTTCTCTTCTCATAGCTTTGTCTTTGACAGTGGGAGAGGTCACACAGATTGACCCCCTGTCAATATTGCTTAGGAGGATGGATATTTTCATAGGGTCGAGAGGAAATCAGAAGTCAGTGATTTTTACTTACCTCACTGTCTCTGAATGTTTGTCCACTGGTGGTGTTTATTTCAGCTCCAAGTACAGCAGGACAGGCTCCTGCTTGTTGAATCTCTATGTCTTCATAAAGCAATGGCTGGGTCTTCAGGATCATGGTACATGGGACATGCACACCATAGTCAAGATATAGCTGCACGTTGAAATGCGCCAGAAGGGAATTGCATGGGACAGGTTGTGGCATTTGGATAATGAGGTGGGATTCCTGTGCACAAAGAACCGTTAAGATTGCCCTAGCTATCTCTTGTGCGACCCGGGGGAGTGGAGACTCGCCTGGCTAACACAGGGTGCAGATAAGGAGGGGGCCCTGTGGAGGCAGGACAGCCCTGCTTGTGGTCAGCAAAGACAGTAAAATAACAGGAATGTGAGAGGTCCTTTGTTTCTTTGAAAAGGCTTCGTGTCCGATAACTGACCCTTGCCTCATTACCGGTGAAATGCATATTACAGCTCACACCCCTGCATATGCTAATGAAGATTATAGAGGTCATGCTAAACATATATGACTATAGCACTCATCTCTCCACCCAAATCATGCTACACGTCACATGGGGGGGGGGGGGAACCTCGTAGTTTTGGGGATAAAAGACAGAGAAAATGATTGTTAAGGTGGGAGAGAAGAACCTCGATACCTGACGGACCAGTCGAGGGGCTGCGTTCTCTTCCTTCACCCCAGGCAGGGACACCTCTCTGGGAAAGCGCTCCACCTCTCACCCTCTGGGTGAAAGTTATCCCCGGGTTCTTGTATTACTATCAAGTTTGCTAGCAATATTAACCTTAATTAGTAGCACTACTGTAGTTAGTGAATTTATCAACGGCAATCTCGAATCTGTTTCTGTCGCTCTCAATAAAATAACTAATTCTGATTTTTGTGCATCTGCTCAGTGCAAGTCCTTTTGCTGGGGCTCTGATAAATGGGTCAGTGAAAGTCCTGGGACTCTGACAGACAAATTTTGAAACTGCATTCCTTTTGACACGACACAGGTAAACTAGGGGTGCGCTGATTAACAGGAAGAGCAAAATCTGTCCTAAAACCAAGGCAATCACTCAGACCATGGCCTGTACTCATCTCCATCTTACTCCTGCCACAAAGATTTCTGGACAACCCAAGCAAGAGAAGTGAGGTTTCTGTAGAACCTTTGATGTTTTAGATGTAAGAATGTAACTACATAAGTACTGTTCAAAAGAAATAAAAAATGGCTCTAAAAGAAAACTGAGGGCATCACTGATTTGAAGATAACAACCATCTCCTGTTTCCTTAAGCTGTGATGTGTACACAAGCCCAAATGTACACTGCAGCTGATTAGACTCCTATCTTTCTTGCTGAACATGAAAAGACTGCATGCGCACAGAATGTAACTAATTATCCAGACCACTGGTATCCAAGATACAGGCTATGGAGATTAATGTTTGCATTTTCCCTTAGAGTGAGAGATAGTGGCCTTAAATAAATTGCACTGAATTGCAGTAATGGACAATGAGAATAAATCAGTTTCCTATTTCATGTCCAGCCCTATTATATAACCTCCAGCTATCTGAAGTGATTTCCACAGCTGTCAGAATATGGTGATTACCGCTGGCTATGTATTGAAGTTGGTAATCTCTTCAACACAGCAGTAAAGACTACTGCAACACCAGTGGCTTCTGCTCTCTGAACCCCTGCCCTCCCTTTCCCCAGCAAACCCAGCACCAGCAGCCCTGGGAGCTGAAGCAGCAGTACTTGAAAAGGTCCATCTGCCTTCCCCATGCCAGTTTTTGGCCCCTGGAGACAATGTGGTTGCTCCGATGGTGGGCAGTGGGACCTGCAAGAAGGGCAGAGAGATGGAGGGAGGGTTGCCTGAGGAAGCTGGCCCATGTGCAGGCTGCCCCATCCTAACTAATTCCCACCTGCTCTCAGCCGAGTGGGTCAGACTCACGGAGTCTGAGATCAGTGTGAGGCAGCAAAACCACTATGTCCTTGAGGGTGAATCAGCAAGAATGAAATTTCTCAGGGTTTGCCCCTCATTAGTGATGGTCACTGCTTGATAGCAGTCTTTCCAGTGTATGAAGCTGCTGTGCAGGCAAGTGCTGAAGAAGGCAGTAAGGCCTAAAACTGGCAGACAAGTAAGTCAAAATAAAAGAAAAAAGAAAATGAAGGCTGGCCTTGCTGTGACAAATAGTCGCAAGAATAAGAAGGATCTGTATTTTCAAAGTTTCTCTATAAACAAAGATCCGCACACTCAATCGTTTTTACGTTTTGGGTTTTATTTTTGCTCTTGTGCACACAAATAAGATATGACTGTACCCAAACTTCCCTAATGTTAAGAATTTGCCGTCTGCTGAAAAGCTGGTAAATGTAGCTGTTAACATACAGGCTCCTCAGCAGCCAGGCAGGACAGTGAGCCTGGGCTGAGCAGCACAGAGCTTCCCCATCATCCCTAGCTGGAGAAGATCTGGGGACAGCATGAATTACACATGCAGGCAACCTGATCTTGGGGCAGGGAATGCAAAAGATGTGAGCTGTGTCATGCACAATTCAGCTGGAGGCTAAGTCAAAGATATTGGGACGCACTATCATAACACTGAAATCAGGTGCCAAAGTGTGCATAAGGCAATGTCTGCATGTACTTGCATATACAGAGTGCAGCCTGAAATGAAGCGGCTTTGAAACCCAGGCCCTTTTTGGAAAAGTGCTCCAACAGACTGCTTTCAAATTGGAAATTGCATCTACACATTGTTTGTAGTTATTGGGCATCTTAGGGTTGCCCCAGAGGGGCAATGAGCAGAGTTGGGAGAGCTGATGTTAACATTAATTTATAGATGTATTTTTGCCAGTCTCGA
This sequence comes from Gavia stellata, assembly GCF_030936135.1. NCBI lineage: Eukaryota > Metazoa > Chordata > Aves > Gaviiformes > Gaviidae > Gavia > Gavia stellata. The sequence continues at coordinate 45,751,019 of NC_082637.1, forward strand.
GAGACAAAAAGAGTGTGAGTGGCACATTACAGGTGAAACTGGGGCCATGCTGCAGTTATCTTTTAGGTGAAATAGTTTTCGAAATGGTCTGTGTGGGTTTTTTCTTGGGGCTGGGTCTTTGGGGGTTTTTTTTAGATTTTTTTTTTTTGTTTGGTTTGTTTTAATCTTATAAACTGAAAGGTCACAGAATCACAGAATCACTAAGGTTGGAAAAGACCTGTTAGATCATCAGGTCCAACCATCAACCCAACACCACCATGCCCACTAAACCATGTCCCGCAATGCCACGTCCATACATTCCTTTAACACCTCCAGTGAGGGTGACTCCACCACTTCCCTGGGCAGACTGTTCCAGTGCTTCACCACTCCCTCAGTAAAGAAATTTTTCCTAATATCCAGCATGAACCTCCCCTGGCGCAACTTGAGGCCAATTCCTCTAGTCCTGTCACTCGTCACTTGGGAGAAGAGACCAACACCCACCTCTCTGCAACCCCCTTTCAGGTAATTGTAGAGAGCGATAAGGTCTCCCCTCAGCCTCCTCTTCTCCAGGCTAAACAACCCCAGCTCCCTCAGCCGCTCCTCAGAAGACTTGTGCTCCAGACCCCTCACCAGCTTCGTCGCCCTTCTCTGGACACCCTCCAGCACCTCAATGTCCTTCTTGTAGTGAGGGGCCCAAAACGGAACACAGTATTCGAGGTGCGGCCCCCCCAGCGCCGAGTACAGGGGCACGATCACCTCCCTGCTCCTGCTGGCCACACTATTTCTGATACAGGCCAGGATGCCGTTGGCCATCTTGGCCACCTGGGCACACTGCTGGCTCATCTTCAGCCGGCTGTTGATCAACACCCCCAGGTCCTTTTCTGCAGGGCAGCTTTCCAGCCACTCGTCCCCAAGCCTGTAGCGTTGCATGGGGTTGTTGTGACCAAAGTGCAGGACCCGGCACTTGGCCTTATTGAACCTCATACAATTGGCCACGGCCCATCGATCCAGCCTGTCCAGATCCCTCTGCAGAGCCTTCCTACCCTTGAGCAGATCAACATTCCTGCACAATTTAGTGTCATCTGCAAACTTGCTGAGGGAGCACTCTATCCCCTCATCCAGATCATCAATAAATATATTAAACAAGACCGGTCCCAAAACTGAGCCCTGGGGGACTCCGCTTGTGACCGGCTGCCAACTGGATTTAACTCCATTCACCACAACTCTCTGGGCTCAGCTGTCCATACAGTTTTTAACCCAGCGAAGAGTGCTCCTGTCTAAGCCGCGAGCCACCATCTTCTCCAGGAGAATACTGTGGGAGACATAGTCGGAAGGCTTTACTGAAGTCCAGGTGGACAACATCGACAGCTTTTCCCTCACCCACTAGGCAGGTCACCTGGTCATAGAAGGAGGTCAGGTTGGTCAAGCAGGACCTGCCTTTCATGAACCCGTGCTGGCTGGGCCTGATCCCTTGGTGTTTTTTTATGGCTCTTTGTGGTTCTTGACTTGAGTGTTTTATGTGCTGTGGCCTTCTTAAGGAAAATTGCAAACAAGTGAAATGACACCCATCATACTGATTGTTAACAGAGCCTGAAATGTTATGTTTCAGGGTGCTGCAGAGATGATCAGAGCTTCAGGGTAAGCAACGTGTTGCAGCCCTGAGTCAGAAACCTGTTCCTCTGAACACACATTGAATAAAATACCTATAACATTGAAGCAGAACTTCACTACCTTTCTACACTTACATCTTATTTTATATGGCCACTATACATTTAACTCTTTGGTTTGGGGATTTTCAAAGGGTGTGTGGCAGTACAGCTGTGTGTGTATGTATGTATGAATACATACATATAGAGAGCTGTTGGAGCTATGTTGCAGGCACATATTGTCTGGCTTATTGGCTGTCAAAGGCACTTGTTGAGTTTATTAGCAGAGCCAGCCAAATTAAAAAAAATAATAAATCCATACAATTTGATGTCTTCTGTACAGATCCATCATATGACAGAGAAGATTTTTGTGTTGGAATATTTATTGACCTTAGACCTCTGAGACCTCTGCACACTGTGTAGGAAGCATGAAAAAGGATGAATGATAGATGTTTGGTCAGATAGTTATATACATTAATTGGCACCTTTTATTGCTCATCTTCAGGGCTAATTTAGTGGCACAGTAAGGAACATTTTCATTTTGCCAGACAGATTTATAATTGTTTGCAAGCTGTAAAAAGAATCAAAATAACAAAAGTTCGTTCAGTCAATATTGATTTTAGGTTCTTTACAGAAGGAACTTTTGTCCATAATGTCAAGATAATTAAGAAATTAGCCATTCTGGTGGGTACTAAAAGCCTTTCTGACAACTCCTCTGAGTGCCAGGGTGCTTCCACACACACTTAGGTACATTTTACAAATCTGTCCATGTGTCTTCTTTTGTGTTTGTACAGTATCTACCCTTAAGGACAGAAAAGGTAACCTTAACATCAAATTATTAAAATATCAGATTGCACAGCCATTACTGAAGTGCTCATTAATTTCTTCCTTCAACAGAAGTTCTTTTACTTACCTTGAAAACGCTGAAATACTTCTAATATAGGCAGAAATATATAAAATTTAGTTAGACTGTGTTTCTCTAAGAATATATCAACAAATCTTTCATACAGCAGTATCCTTCCAGACTTCTGATTTAGGTAGCATCAGGTAATGTTTAAGCTTGTATTATTCTCTGCTTATTTTTTTTCTCTTCATTGTTATGAAGAGATAAGGAAATAATATTCAGGATAAATAAAGTAAAACCATTGCTGTTTGTCTTTCTTTCACGCCTACCAATTGTCTAGACTTTTAGCCACAAACTAGCTTGCAAGCTTTTACTGCAAAGTCTGTGTGTGCCTCAAATCAACCACTTCATAGAAAGTTGGTGTATAAATGCCTCATGGATTCATAGGACAAAAGGGCTTTTTTTTGGTGCATTGTCTAGTCTAGGTGAGCAAACAAGGTTTCTGATGTTGGGCAGAGCATGCTCAACAGCCCATGATCAACCTCTTAGAAATGTTGCAAAGAGCATCTTAAAAACTCCACGCATGGGAAAATCCAATAGTACACTGTTTCAATGGCAACAACCCTCGGTGTTAAAAACACAACTGATTTTTGGTTTGCGTTCTTTTTCCTTCAAGTTCTGCAACTGGATTTTGATGCGCTTCTTTCTTACCAGTAGAGTCATGAGGATTGTTTTATATTGGTGTGTAAGGCAAAGAGGTGTGCTTGAACAAAAGAAGTGGAAAGCACCAGTACTGGTGCATGTTTCTTGTGCAGGTTAATATGTTTCCCAGTGCATCCTCAGTATGAGGAAAATACATAACTTTATACAATTTATTCATTCTCTTCTTCTCCTCAACTTTCAAAAATAGATGTTCCCTGCTCAGCTGAAATGGTAGTTCCTCTTATTAAAAGTAAGAAGCTTGCTTTGATCTTCCACTGCTTAAGCATAATTGAGTCTAGACAACCTTCCAACTAGCTTGTCCGATTTATAAATGGACAAAGAAGGTACATACTAAATGTTTTTAAGGATAAATAGACCAATATCTAAAAAGAACTAAGAGCCCTTTCACTCAATATGTTCCCAGAACACTGTACTATTTCCAATTATCCTGCTTTTCTTGAAACCTAGAAACAACAAATGAATAACAGATGTCAACTTCTATTGAAGGCTACTTACTGAATGCTAGCTGCTCTTGCTTATTGGAAACCCTTTTAGAATGATTTCCCTTTCTTTCTGTTACCATGACAATATTTGGCCTAATCCCATGTCTTTTTTTCACATCTAGGAACACTGTGTAGGCAAGCTGAATTATCATTAAAATGAATCCTATTCACAACTTATAATGAATGTCTTAACTGTGCCCTTGTTTGTAAGTGTTACGTTCTTAATATGATTCTTTCAGGAAAGATAGCATGGAAACTACAAACCTTTAACTTCCTTTGATTATAAATAGTTGCTTGTTCCCTGGTTGCAGTAGCCTATGCATCACGTTGCTATGAAAATACTCTCTTGTTGTGTTGAGAATGTTCTGCTGTCCTACAATGTGACAAAGTTACCCTGCCACACTTCTTTGTGAATGTGTAAAGATCAGCCTCCAAATTTATCTAGATATCAAAAAATCTATCCAGCCTATCTTGTGCTCAAAAAAAATAGACTGATTTCTGGATTTGATTTCTTTTTAAAACAACTCTGATACTGAAAGTACATTAATTTGTAAATATAAATGCTAGCACATAGATCTCTAGCTATTCTACCCATAAGCACCCTCCACTCGCCATCCCCAAATCCCTGTGGGCTAAACTGTAGTCCATTAAAAAATATGCTTCTTGAAAACCTTATGCAATAGAGCAACTAATGTGGGGAAGAGGTACACGCACTGAGTGCAATGATATCTGTAGGAAATGCATTTTTCTCAGTTTTCCTTTTGTATGCTAGCAAAAAGTTAATTACATTATTCAGGATCACTTATACATGTGGAAATCGTGGCTATCCGGAGGAGTAGGGGCTTGTAGTGCAATCAACATAAGCTTATTTAAAAAAATACATGTAAAGTTAGCTTGATATCTTTTCTGGTGGGGTTACAGGTTTGACTGTTAAAGGTAATAGTGTTAATGTAATGTATTTAGATATGTAAAACATTTGGTCTGATACCACATGACATTTTGATTAATAAATTAGAACAATACAAATCAACATGGCTCACATTAAGTGAATTAAAAGCTGGCTGTACTATTTATTAATGACTTGGAAGAAAAATGGAAATCTTTACCAAGAGAGACAGCAGATGACACAAATGTTGGGGAGAGCTATATAGTGTAGAAGACAAATCACTGAGAGAGTAAGTGACCTCAATCACTTGGTAAACTCGCCCATCTAGACAAATGCATTTTAACAGAGTCGAAATCATAGTCATAGAACCAAAACTCAGCCTGTGCCTATAGATGAGGGCAGATCAGGGGGACACTGTTGATCTGGAAAGGTTTCAGCAGCTGAAATGGACAAATGGTTCAGTCTTTGTGTCTGACTCCATAAAGTCACTCCTGAAATACTATGTCCAGCTCTGGAAAGGATCAGAGATGAGCTAATGGTGTGATCAAAGACAGGAGAAACATGCTTTGCAAAAATACCTCGAGGACTGTCATCTATTTACTGGATTGAAAAGAAGGTTAAGGATTGATGTGCTATGAAACCTCTGACTGCCTACATGGGGAACATACATTTGATGTGTTTGGTCTTTTGGAGAAAATTATATGTCTCCATGCCTGGAAGCAAGAACTGGCCAAGCCAATGTTAAAAATGAAAAGGAAATTAGAGCACTGAATGTTATTGACAGCATTAAAAGAATCTGTGAAAGGCTGCAGTAGGTTCTTGATTGCTGGTAAGTAACAGTAGTGTTGAGATGAATTTCTAGAAGTTATACAGTAGTCCAGGTGAGATCTGATACAGAGTAGTCCTCTGATCTACATAACACAGGGAACAGTAGTAAGAAATTACAGTTTTGGTCATGATAACATATAAAAGCAAATCTATGAAATTTGGCCCTTTTACCAGATATAAAACAAATAAACAAACAAACAAAAATTTCTCTTAATGATAACTTGGGTCATGAACTGGAGTGGTGCCTATGCATGTAGGGCAAAATCCAAATAACGAACTTGGATCCTGTGGTCCCTGGGAGAATGGCAGACTCCAGCTCTTGCCTGTACTCCAAACATTGTGCATCAGTGTGTAAGGTACAGCAGAATCACAGAATCACAGAATCACAGAATCACTAAGGTTGGAAAAGACCTGTAAGATCATCAAGTCCAACCATTAAAAAAAAAAAAAACCCAAAAAACCACACACACAAAAAAATACCAAAACCACCCACAAACCACAAAATACACCACAACCCACACCAAAACAACCCACCCACACCACACAGCACCATGCCCATCAAGCCACATCCCACAATGCCACATCCACACGCTCCTTGAATACCTCCAGTGAGGGTGACTCTACCACCCCCACGGGCAGCCTGTTCCAGTGTTTCACTACTCTTTCAGTAAAGAACTTTTTCCTAATATCCAGCATGAACCTCCCCTGGCGCAACTTGAGGCCATTTCCTCTTGTCCGGTCACTAGTCACTTGGGAGAAGAGACCAACACCCACCTCTCTACAACCTCCTTTCAGGTAGTTGTAGAGAGCGATGAGGTCTCCCCTCAGCCTCCTCTTCTCCAGGCTAAACAACCCCAGCTCCCTCAGCCGCTCCTCAGAAGACTTGTGCTCCAGACCTCTCACCAGCTTTGTCGCCCTTCTCTGGACACCCTCCAGCACCTCAATGTCCTTCTTGTAGTGAGGGGCTCAAAACTGAACACAGTATTCGAGGTGCGGCCTCACCAGAGCCGAGTACAGGGGCACAATCACCTCCCTACTCCTGCTGGCCACACTATTTCTGATACAGACCAAGATGCTGTTGGCCTTCTTGGCCACCTGGGCACACTGCTGGCTCATCTTCAGCCGGCTGTTGATCAACACCCCCAGGTCCTTTTCTGCAGGGCAGCTTTCCAGCCACTCTTCCCCAAGCCTGTAGCGTTGCATGGGGTTGTTGTGACCAAAGTGCAGGACCCGGCACTTGGCCTTATTGAACCTCATACAATTGGCCACGGCCCATCGATCCAGCCTCTCCAGATCCCTCTGCAGAGCCTTCCTACCCTCAAGCAGATCGACACTCCCTCCCAACTTGGTGTCATCTGCAGACTTGCTGAGGGAGCACTCGATCCCCTCATCCAGGTCATCGATAAAGATATTAAACAAGACCGGTCCCAAAACTGAGCCCTGGGGGACTCCGCTTGTGACTGGCTGCCAACTGGATTTCACCCCATTCACTACAACTCTCTGGGTTCGGCCATCCAGACAGTTTTTAACCCAGCGAAGAGTGTACCTGTCTAAGCCACAGGTCGCCAGCTTCTCCAGGAGAATACTGTGGGGAATAGTGTCAAAGGCTTTGCTGAAGTCCAGATAGACAACATCAACAGCCTTCCCCTCATCCACTAGGCGGGTCACCTGGTCATAGAAGGAGATCAGGTTGGTCAAGCAGGACCTGCCTTTCATGAACCCGTGCTGGCTGGCAATCTTCCAGTCGTCCGGGACCTCGCCCGTTAACCAGGATTGCTGATAAATGATGGAGAGCGGCTTGGCAAGCTCCTCCGCCAGCTCCCTCAGCACCCTTGGGTGGATGTCCTTCCTTCTGGGGTGGGAACTGGAGGCCAGATAAGATCCCCACAGGCATCTCAGATGGCATTCAGCACCTGTTCTTAGGCACCTGAATGGGTCCCCAGATGTCTAAGTCTCTTAAAAGACTGAGCTTTAGGTCTTCCTCCCAAACGTAGGGCTTTTGAGCAGAGGAGGCAGAGTAATAGTTTGTTGTCAGACATTGCATCTGCTGCCTCCTCTTTGTGCACATGACACCTTGTGAATTGTTGAGAGACTTCTTGCTAAGTGCTTTTCATTTTCTGTGAAAAAGTAACAAAAAGGATACATTCAGGTCACTCAGGTTTGTTAAATGCAATGATTCCCACTTCTGTTAAGAAATTAGATATCTTATACTGATTTGATAGTTTGCTGGTTTCAAAGAATCTTTCAAATGGCACATTAATACTCAGTTAATTATTTTAGCTTAAAGAGGAGCATTCCAGGGAACTGCCAGGTTTACACCTCTCTCTCTGTGTTATAAAGGTGGGTTTTTATGTGATGTAGGATGTGCTTTCCATTTCAAGTGCTTCCTCATGCTATTTGTTTGCCTGAGAAAAATATTGTAACTTACCAGCAAAGAAAGGGCCATTTCCAGATCACTTTGGTGAGTGATGTGTTGGCACTTTCATACCTAGTTTTTGTGTTAAGTCACAACCTCTAGCTAGTTCATGACCTTTTTCTGTATGTCTAATACCAAAGTTATGAGCCCCAGAGGAACACTTTGTCTTGACATATGCACACGTGTCTATACGCAACTGTATCCAAAAATGTGAAAATATGTTCCAGAAACACTGTCATCTTCAGAGGAACAGAGAGAGGCAGGTGTCTTTGGAAAGTGAAATCCCCATTGATAAGCTCCCCTAGCCCTTCTTCTTGTTAGTGAATGAGCAAAAGCCTTGGGTCCTCAACCACTGCAGTCCAGACAGCCTCCTGCGGTCCCTTCCAGCAGCTTCGTTCCATGGGTCTGCAAGTGTAAAAACTCCTTTGGAGAGAGACCATCTCATGGTAATTTCATGCAGGTCGACAGTTCTTGACAGTTGTTTAACTTGGAGCACTTGGCATCTCTTGGTGGCTCATCTGGCTTCTTTTTATCAGGAGAGAAGCAGGTCACCCTCAGACTGTGATGCCACCCATTTTAAGTTCCAATTTGTTGTGTTTCTGTCGAGTATGGAAATTAAACCTGGTAACCTTGTGTATAAGTTTATAATGTACTAGCTTAGATGAACCTCTGAAAAGCCTGGTAGTTCTCTTTGGAACTAAAGAGTGGGCTGGGATGCATAGATACCCAACAAATCCTAAGTAAGTGCCAACTGTACTGAAGCACTTACAGTACAGCGCCTCCTATACAACATCTGTCAGTAGATGTTCTCATTATTTATTTTATGTATATATAAACACACATATATATGTATGTATGTACATATATACGTGAACATTTTCATGTTATGTATTTTATGCACATATTTATAGAGACACATACATACACACATATGTAATCCACTAAAAAGAGCACCTGTATGTCATCCTAACGAGTTTCCGACAATTCTTAAACCAGTACAAATCCATTCCTTTTTTTTTCACATTAATTAGCAATTTAACAGATTTTCTACTAAAATTTTCCCATTCCAGGAAAACACATGGTCTTCGAGTTACAACCTGAATGTAATAGTGAATGCTAATGTTCTAAGGGTACCTTGATATTGCCGTTACACAGCTGATCACAGTGTCAAAGAGCATAGCAATCTAGCATCTGTCTCATTCTAACACTGTAGTACTAAAGCAATGTTATATAATAAGCATGGGAGGAAGACTGCCTCTCTAAAAATGTGAACGAGTACTCAGTAAATAGTGTTCCTAAATAAAACAAGGACAATGTGGCAAGAGACCTTCCTTCCCACTTCTTTACTTTAGTCAAAAAGCACTCCATGTAATTGCAGGAAGGAATGCATTTTGTCTTCAAAAAAATGTGTCTTTCAACTACACTCAAACCCGTACCTGGGATATATTAAGTAAATGGACGAAAATGGAAGTAGAGAATTCAACTTAATTTCAGTCTTGATATTATCTGCTCTAGTCAACTGTATTTCTAGGATTAGAGGCCTATAGTATTTTGAAGCAGGAAAGAAACCCATCTGTGTTCTCTTCCAGAATACAGTTATTAACTGGAGCTTGAAAATGAATTTTGAAAAAATTACTGGAGTATTACAGGCCTTTCCTGAAGCTGCCAGCTTTTCTGCCCTGACATGAAGCCTAGATTTCAGAGGTGGTTAGCACAGAACTGTATTAGAGTGGCACATTGCTGCATTCAGTTGCCTGACACAAAATATGCTTGCAGCGGCCCAAGGCATGACACTGAGTTATGTGCCCACCTGTGGTATATGAGCAGTCCCACTGATGTCAGCGAGGCAGCTCATGTTCGAAGTCTGACCAGTATTTAACTACATTTGCTGCACCAGTGGCTTCAGACTGGGCTCCAAAGCCAGGGAAAATGGGATTTTCATCTTTTGTGGTAACAGGAGGAGGAAGATGTGCCAGGATCAGAGAAAATACCCATCATAAAGAACAGCCTGGGTGATTATTTTTTGGTTGCTCTTGAGCTACAGAAGAAGCAGCTAATGTCTGAAAATTAATCCATGTACTAAGAAACATCAAAATGCTCATAAGCCATTTCACTGTTACTTCACTACGTATATATAATAGAGTATCCATGGCTCTCCTGTACACAGGAATTATTATTCTGTTTATGTAATGGGGGGGGCGGGGCAAAGGAAGAGACAGGAATGGGGGAAGGACAGAAAGTGATAGTAAAATGCATTGTTCACAGTTATGTGGATTAGTGTAGACAAAACTATGTGGCTTCTGTTCTAATCAAAGCCACAACTTCCATATGAGCATTGGTCCTGACAAGGATTACCATGATGGCAAATACTGACATATCACTGCAATAAAAGCAACATGTTGATGAAGCAGATCAGCTAGCCAACCCAGCAGAGAAACTCATTGCATATAAACAAAGCAGCTGGCTTCATGGAGGTTAATTAATACTTTTGCTATCCCCAGTTGTAGGCTAGACACCTCCCACCTCCAGAGAAAATCTGTGTCTAACGGTGTTTGGCATCCTAACAAGCTGCAGTGGTTTTAGCCAACTGCTGCAAAGGCATGTCAAAGTCCTAATTATTTTGAAGGGGACGCAAAAATGTACTTCAAAAGATGACCAGTATCATTGCAACGGCCTGTAATCTCTTCTCAGAAGTTAGCTTTTAAGCCTGTGATCACAGAAATATTAGTAGAGTGAAGTCGATATATTCTAACTGTACGGCTGAGTATGATTTCGAACAAGCATTTATGTGTGTGTGGTGTGAACTTACGTACGTGTATATAACTGCATTGACTATATGCTTGTAATTAAATATCTTCAATGGTTTGCACAAAAGACTTTCCAGAAAAGCTGCTGTTCTTTCCAGAGAATTACCTGTAACATACTGGGTGAAACTATGTCCCCTTTGTGTGAATTTCAAAAGTCCCAGCTTCACTAGCACCAACTTTATACTTTCTTTGTGTCCTGCAAGGAAAATAATGGCTTTTCTCACATCAGGAATAATGAATAGAAGATGATGTCAAATTTCTGTTCCAAAAGACAAAGATATAAAAGGATTTTCTTCACTCTCTGTGAAGCATGAAGACTCAGAGCAATCTGTGCCTCCTGGATGCAATGCATATATCTGGAATAGCATCAGTGAGTGTATTTTTCATTTCCTGTTTGATATTATTCATTAAATTGATTGTAACTTTACACTTAAATCATGTCAGCTATGAGTAAGCATCAACTAAGGCATGGAGGTATTTCCCAATTGATAGAAAAAAACCCAAACCACCTTTTAAACTGATCCATGAATAAAATTCCCAAGAAATAGCTTTAATAACTTCTTTGGCATTAGGGAACCTGAAAACAAAAATCAGTACAATATTTTACATTTATTAAATTAAGTATTAACGTCAGAAGGAAGCGAAACACATATGCAAGGGTCACTGTAAGCATCATCCTTGTTCAGATTTGTCTGCAGTTCCAGTGGGATCGTAATGATTTCCACATCTGCCAGACTCACACAAGGCATAGGAATAGGTGTAGCTGCTGAAGCAGGCTGCAGCTGGTAGAAGTGGTGCAAATCTGCCAGACCTGCATAGCCACCCATCTTAGGTTTTTGTGTAATTTTCTCTATTTCTGTGTTGGAGCATTTTACAAATTTTTATCTACCCACCTTCAAAAAACCCTTGCAAATTGAGAACTACTATTGCTGTCATTTCATTCAAAGACACAACTACCAGAAAAAAGACACAGGACAATATTGTCAGGGTCTGGGCTGTAATAACTTCTCCCTGGCCTAAGGGAAAGTCCACAAAGGAGCAGAAAGTTGAAATGGGATCTTTCTGAATCTCAGTTAAGACCTGAGCTGCTGGAATGTGTTTTGTTTCTGGATGCCTTCATTCTCCAAAGAATTGCCTGAGTTTACTTCTATGGCCCTCAGTTTCAATGGGCTTGATGAACTGCAAGATCAAGCACACATATAAGCCTTCACCTCTGACAGTTTACAAGAGGAATAATTTCTAAAGAAATACATGAGTCACAGAAGGCAAGATTTTGACATCAGTCTTCTGCAAGCCTGAAACATACAACTAACAGGAACTCATGCCTGGAAGTAGCAAAACTTTGTAATTTCATGGATGATTTTAGCAAATTAATTATTGAAATAGTCATTAAGAAGACATGTCTACAGGGTCCTTCTTATGGCTTCCAGAAAGTTAATTACTGGTGAATTGGAGTTTTCTCCTGAAAGGATTCAAGCAGATGCATTAGACTCTGTGGGATCTGTGCTGTATCTTTTGACCATCTTGCACACGCAGGGTGGTGATTAGTTCGTGCTGCTGGAGGCATCCTGAGGAAACTGCCAGTGCTGTGAACAAGTGTGAAAAGTTCCTGCTGCCCATATCAGTGCTGGAGCTACCAGTTAGCTGCTGCATCCAAAGATACCGTCAGGGAATCAGCTGTTTGGGACTGTTTTGTGGGGGGTTTGTTCCTCCTCAGAGAAACACAAGTGTACTTGGTGAGGAAAACCAAAAGATTTAGGCTGAGAACTTTTACTTCCAGCAGTTTTCACTGAGCCATTTTTAGAACAAGAAAGCTTTTCCCTCATAGTGTTGACCATAGCTATTTAATCTAATTGTTGAAGACATGAAGCAATTTCCAGCCCAAGTACATTAATTAACATTCAGATTACATTACCTTACATTCTTTCACTTGTCCGATAAAAAAATAAATAGAAAAAGATAATTTAAATATGTCTGCTGGCATCAGAAAAGCTGGCCCAAAATTTGAGGGACACTCAGGGGAGCTCACAGAGTGTAAACTCAAATGTTGCTGTGCTTATACTGCCGTCTATGGTTATGTGAAATATTAGGGTTGGAATTAGGTCTGCCAAAAAATGAAAGTTTGGAATGTCCAAAATAATTCTTGAATTTGTGTCTAGTTTGTCAAGTACTTCAAGCTGAAAGAAAAGACATCTTTTCTGGAACACAGAGTTTTGACATTTTCAAAGTGAGATGTTTCAATTTTTCACTCTAGAAAAACATTTTGTTTCAAAATTTATCTAGCAATGATACTTGAAAAGCATTCAAATACCCACAATTGAACTAAACATTTTTTTTCGAGTCAAGGAAAATTCCTTGTTCAATTCACGATCATTTTGCCTTAACATATCAGTCATTTCCGTGACGTTACTCCTGCAGGCAATGAGTAGCTAGCTGGTCCCCTGACAATCACAGAGGTATGCAGTTGGGAAAATCTTCATTGCCTTAATGAAAAGCTAGATGGAAACCTGGACAGTTTTTGTGACAGTAACACGGAAGTGTGGTGCAGGGGAGAGAACTGTGGAAGTTTCATGCCAAATCCCTGACATTACTGTTTTACATTGGGATGATCCAATGCCTCTCCATAAAAACAGTACTGAGGCTTTTAAAAGTGCTGGGAAGACCTTTTGCAAATCTGACCTAAGAAACAGGAATGTCTGCAGACATGATATTTCATCCTTGTTTCTTCTGTGAGCACCTTTGTTCCCAAAAGGAAATAACCCAACTTTTCCTTTTTAGCTGCCATTTATTGCTAGTGTTATGTCATGATAGATTGAACTACTTAATATACCATCATATGTGAATGACCTACAATGAAACAAAAAAAATAAGCAATTAGTTTGAACTGTTCAGATTGCATATTTAGGGTGAAATGAAACTTTCAGATCAACTGTCTGTTCTTGCCTTGATCTTTATTTAAAACAGGCTAATTTCTGAAGCCTATGTTCTTATATTTCACATGATTGTTACTAAAACACAAAAGCACATTATAAGACAATAGGAGTGTAAAATGCCTCCTGTTTGATAAGATCAAGGACTTAAGAAAATTAAATTATGTGACATATCCCCTACCTTAAGTTCAAGGAAATCTGGGACACCTTTTTTAAGACTGAAAAGTTAATACCCTGTTGTTCAAAGGCCCACTTACTGTGTGACTGTGTGACATCATTTGTGGCAAATTCACCCTTGTGATTATTTATATTCTTTGTAGAGAGAACGTGTTCTAAAGAGTAGTTAGTTTCTATTAATAAATGTCACTGCTTTATGATTTGGCCACATTTGAAGAAAATGTACTTACACTGTTGATCTGAATAGCTGTTCCTTTCTATATGGCTTTTTCTTTTCTCTCACAAAACACTATTGGTTCGATATTTAGGTTCAGCTTTGCTGCTTGTATGGGTTAGGGTCTGAGAAAGCTAGCTAGAACGAGACCAGATGCTGGGCAGTTTTTACTGCCCAATTTCTCCGAATCTTTCGGGTTTTGTCAATCTTCTTTCCCTTGGGCTTTCATGATTAGAGACTACAAGTCATTCCAAGAGATGTTTATCGGATGTGACTGCTCCTTTAACGAGACTAAGTGAACCCCCCAGACTTGTTTCATTTATAAACGTCGGCTGTGTTTATCGCAGTTGCCCTCAAAGGATTTAATCTGCTTACTCCCATGCATATCATCAACTTCTAGGAGGTAGCACTAACTATACTAGTCTTTGAACCACACTGTACGGGAAATGGAAATACTGGAATTGTATGTGAAGCAAATTGAATCTCTCTAGTGCTGCAAGGTCAGTCAGCCAAATGATCTTTCAAAGCAAGTAACAGAAGAATCCCAATGGCTTCCTTCAGTGCACTTTCTTGCCAACCCTGGTCTTATTCCCACACAAGGTACAGCAGGACCCTGAAACCAGGAGGTGTAGGGTAAGTCTGGAGAGCGTTCTGCAGTCTGGAAAGATCCTCTACCTTCACTGGGGATCAGACATGGGCAGGAAAATATGGTGCAGTAAAATTAGACATGAATAATAAAGCTTGCCATCATCTTTCATTACAGACTTGTTAACCCAATGCAAATTCTTACGAGAATTTCCCCCCGCACTCCCTTTGTATTTACTCCCTTTACTCCTGAAGGATGCAAGCTTGCTGTGCCAAGCACTTTGCAAAGCTGTGGGAAATAAATGCTGTCACAGGAGGGAGGGAAGGTCGCAATTCACTGTGTACAGACTGTTTCTGTTTACAGGTATGTGCGCAAAATTTTCAGTATCACAAAGTGCCAGCCATCGTCTTCCATCATAGGTGGGTCTCTCCACTGATGTAGGCAGGGGGTGAGCTCAGGGATCCCCCTTGGTGATGAGGCAGTGAGGAAGCAATGGGGGACACCAGAGCAGACAGTTCTCAGGGACCTTCAGGTGACAAAGTAGGGATATTAGCTCTGCGAAGGGAAAGGATTTGGGTAGGGACAACACCTCACAGGTGGAAAAGGCAGAGTCATAGAGGGCTTTGGAGAGGAGGAGGAAGAAACTTGCTGTGAGGGGTGCCCAGCTTGGTTTAATTTCCAAATGCATTATCAGTAAAGGGTGTATACTGCCTCAACGACACTTTCAATCTTCCTTAAGCTAAATTGAAGACCTGCTGCTCTTATTGTAAGATTCGTATTTGCAGGACTTGTTGCTGTCTCAGGTAATTCCAAAAGCATCTAAAGACTCAAAAAGAAGGTTTAACTATTTTTTTTTCCTAAGGTAGAGATCTGACATGTGATAATCCATGCTTTATATATGATACAAGGAGATCTGCGAGAAATTGAAGCAGTTCACCAAGAAGGTGGAAGTGAGAGCCATATAAGAATGGGGCAAGTAGGTTTGTGATTTTTTCTAATGATGTGCTAAACCTAGTATATTAAAAAAAAACATCTTGCAAGTCACACATTTCAGATAGATGGTAAAGGTATATGCATTTTTGTTTCAGTGGTATTGAAATCTTACTGTGCAGTAAAGCAGAAGTGTCCAGCTGCTTCAGGTAACATCAGTGCTTACTACATACAAAAAGATATATAAAGTCCTGAGCCAGATCTGTAAGGAAAAAGCCACATTTCCAGGTGAAATTTTCACCTAACAAGAGTTTACTCACATCCCTTATCCCTAGCCCCAAGAGGAAATCATCCGGTTTGACAAAAATGCCTGGCTGTCCCTGAAGTGGCTGAGTGGTACAAGTCTGAGGCGAAACAGTCCCGTTGAGTGTTTGAAAGCGTTTCATTGATAATCCATAGCACCTTTCTCTGTGTAGCTGTCATATAACAGCTGTTAATGGTGCATTATAGCACATAATGTACTTAAACAGGGTATTTCATTGTTTTAGGCGCTATTCCATTGTCAGAGTTATCTTATTAAAGCTTATCATTACATGCTTGACATTATTTTAATAGCTCGGACAACCACATATATAAATAAATCAGACACATACAGCAAGGTCTGAGCTGCTTTTCATGTCACTTCCTGACTTAATTCAAGATTAACTTTCCCTAAAGTTATCAAAATGTTTACACAATGTATAAGAACCAGCCCCTTTTCCCATTTATTTTCACTGTCTGTGTATGCAGATGGAGATCTCGCTTTCAAACTGGAGTCTGAATTACACAGCTAGTCCAAGACCCTGAATCAGCAGAAACTGAAGACCTTTAATTTTCATAAAGGATGGTGTTATCAAAACAGGAAGAATTTGGCTGAAAGAACACTGTGTCTTTTATATTCCTTAGACTCCCAGTTCCCATTGAACTGATAAAATGTTCCAGAAACTCTGTCTCTCTGGGTGGGTACGAAAATACACTGGGAAGATTTCTTTAAAGAAGACTACCAGGTGGCTTGAGATAAATAATCTGATTTTGTTTTAGAAAGAGCTGAGTGTGAGAAAAACGGCTATGAATGGAATTCTCCCCCTCTCCCCCTCTCTGTTCTTCCAAGAGACAATAGATAAAGTGTTGGCTTTAAAGAACAGAATATCATTGTGTTCATTTATATGAGCTATGGTATTCTAAGAAAATGAGATTTTTTTCTGAATCAGGGAAAAAAATAACCCCATATATGTTGTCTACTAATTAATTATGACAAACTCTAATAAATTGGATGGGGATGGTGGAGGTCAGTTTCATTCAGGTGGAACGGCTGAGCATGTTACCCAGCACACAGCATGCAGGGGCCTTCACTGATTCAATTAAAACGAGCAACAATAATTTAGTTTTTACAGCAACATTATGTGGACTCCACTCCTGTAGAAGAGCTCATCATTCACTGGTAAGAAAACATGTCAATGCCACCCTTGAAAACAATCTGTGATATCTACTGATCATAAATGACAGACTGTAAGTACATTCTCTTCTCACTTATTTGAAATTTTAAAAAAATAAACTATTACCTGTTAGTCTAACCTCAGTTCCTGGTAAAACTATGGAGAGTATTATTTAAAGAATAATGAAGTCATCAGACACAGTTAACATGGGTTCACAAAGGGAAAGTCCTGTTTAACAAATTTGATATCCTTCCATGATAAGGTCACCTGCCTAGTGGATGAAGGGCAGGTGGTGGATGTAGCTTTTCTGGATTTTAGTAAGGCGTTTGATACTGTCCCTCACAGCATGCTTCTGGACAAGTTGTCCAACTGTGGGATGAGCGGGTACATGGTGAGCTGGGTGAAGAACTGGCTGAACGGCAGACCTCAAAGGGCTGTAATGAATGGGGCTACATCTCACTGGTGACCAGTCACCAGTGATGTACCTCAGGGCTCAATTCTTGGGCCAGTTCTGTTCCATATCAGTGATCTGGACGCAGGAGTTGAATGCACCATTAGTAAGTTTGCTGAAGATGCCAGACTGGGAGGTGTTGTTCAACTCTCTTCAGTGTTGGTGTGGCCTCACCTTGAGTACTGTGTGTGGTTCTGGGCCCCACAATTTAAGAAGGATGTGAAGGTCCTTGAATGTGTCCAGAGGAGGGCAACAAAGCTGGTGGAAGGGCTGGAAGGCATGTCCTGTGTGGAGTGGCTGAGGACTCTGGGTTTGTCTAGCTTGGAGAAAAGGAGGCTGAGGGGCGACCTCATGGCTCTCTACAGCTTCCTGAGGAGGGGAAGTGGAGAGGGAGGTGATGAGCTCTTCTCCCTGGGATCCAGTGATAGGACACGTGAGAATGGTTGAAAACTGTGTCAGGGGAGTGTGCTGGTTTTGTCTGGGGTAGAGTTAACTTTCTTCATAGCAGCTAGTATGGGGCTGTGTTTTGGATTTGTGCTGGAAACAATGTTGATAAAGCAGGGATGTTTTAGTCACTGCTGAGCAGTGCTTGCATAGAGTCAAGGCCTTTTCTGCTCCTCACACCATCCCACCAGCGAGTGGGCTGGGGGTGCACAAGAAGTTGGGAGGGGACACAGCCGGGACAGCTGACCCCAACTGACCAAAGGGATATTCCAGACCACATGACATCATGCTCAGCATATAAAGCTGGGGGAAGAAGAAGGAAAGGGGGGACATTCGGAGTGATGGTGTTTGTCTTCCCAAGTAACCATTGACGTGTGATGGAGCCCTGCTTTCCTGGAGATGGCTGAACACCTGCCTGCCCATGGGAAGTGGTGAATGAATTCCTTGTTTTGCTTTGCTTGCGCGTGCAGCTTTTGCTTTACCTATTAAACGGTCTTTATCTCAACCCATGAGTTTTCTCACTTCTACTCTTCTGATTCTCTCCCCCATCCCACCTGGGGGGAGGGAGCGAGCGGCTGTGTGGTGCTTAGTTGCCGGCTGGGACTAAACCACGACAGGGAGGTTCAGACTGGACATTGGGAAGCATTTCTTTACTGAGAGGGTGGTCAAACACTGGAATAGGCTTCCTAGAGAGGTGGTCGATGACCCATGCCTGACTGTGCCTTAAAAAGAGGCATTTGGACAGCGGCCTTCATAATATTCTTTTAACTTTTGGTCAGCCCTAAAGTTGTCAGGCAGCTGGACTGGATGATCATTGTAGGTCCCTTCCAACTGAAATAGTCCAGTCTATTCTATACTAAAAAGCAGGAGCTGAGATTCTAAGAAGCATTTGTCTAACACTCTAATTCTCATCCTCATTTGATCCCATACTTTAACAACTCCTGAATTTCAGCCCAAGATCCTTAGACTGATTTGGAAAATTACTCTATTTCAACTGTACCATATGGTTGATTGAAACCAATTTTCCCTGGTCTACTTGCCTTTCATTCAGAGCCAGTCGAAAGATTATAGTGGCATTTTTGTTTCTGGCATGAAAAAGAAAATTCCAGTTAAAATTGGAATTGAAAACAACTATTTCTAAATATTCTAAATCAAATAGTGCTCATTTTGTCTATGTTATGATTTTTTAAATATATGCTGAATTCTATTATAAAAACAATAATGACTTCATGGAGTTTTTCATTAATGAAACCTATAAACCAAATAATTAATAATCAGCAAAACCTGCTCCAAAGTGAGAAGCAGGTTAAAAAAACTGAACCATATTTAGAAAAAACTTTAACTAGTTCAGTAACTTAATTATCCTGGTGCAGATCAAAACAAGTTGCACTGAAGTAATCACTAATATATAAGATGTACACAAATATAATATACGGAATGACCTAAAATATACCAAGGGCCTCCACTCTATTTTTCTAAAATGGATAATCCCTCAACAATGACTGAAGGAAAGACGCAGTCGTCTCAAGCAGCTTGAGTTTTCTCAAGCTGTTTCATGCATCCACACTGGAAGAAACAAAGGATTATTTACCTTATTATTTTGCTCCTGTGTTCTCAGACACCTATTTAATTGCACTGTGGTCACCAGGCAATCTGCATGTTAATATTAATAAAATTGTTTGACAGAGAGAGTCCAGCTGACTCTTGTTTTAACATATTGTGCAGGCGCAAGTCATTGCTTATCTCCCTACCTTCTCCCAAAGCACTGCATCGAGAGCACCAATGAATTGCTGTCTCATCCAAAATCCACAGTCCAGATCATAAATTCCTTTTTCACACGGAAGATAAATGTGTGATTCCTGTTCATATATAAGCCTATATTCAACTTGCACAAAAGACAGTCTTCATCTCAACAATGGGCAACCTTCCCAAGGAACCGAATTGTCCCCATGGGTCACTTGCTCTCATTCTCACTCTTTCTTTTCTAAACCACAAAAGTTTTCCTCCCTCCTCCCAAGACACATTTGCCTCTTTCCACATCTTCTCCTGAGGCTGGTTCTCTGCCTAGAAATCAGGCAACCAGTGAAGAAGAGAACCAGGGTAATGTTGGAAGAGCTGGAAGAGCACCAGCATTGCATGGTATTAAAAGATTTATTTAACGAGTTAATGGAACACATTCCTGTGTGCAAAGCAAACTATGGGGATAGCTAAATTTTAACATCCTGCCTTTAGGATTCTGAGTTGATAAAAGACTAAGTTCCATGCCAAAATAACTGCCACCTTTGTCTTCTGCTATAGCTTTAGGGCCTTTTTTTCTCACTTGTAAACACTGTTGCATGTCCGTGAGTGTGCAAGGACCTGATGTTGGAGAGGCTGTTATGAGGGATCCTTGTAGTGAAGGATCTCAAACTGTAAAAACCAGATCTGTTTCTCCTGCAACTGATATCAGCAGCAAGAGCAGAAAAGACCTTTTCTGTGACTATGAAATATGCAAGAAGTGACAACCAGCTAAGTATGACAGCATTTTGCCTCGTATTGTCTCAGACTGCATCCAGATAAGCTGTGGTAAATCAAGCCAAGGCAATTTAAGATGCTGTACTCCGCATGCTGGCAGTTACCCTCACTGCAGCTAAGCAGGCAAAGACAGTAGTAACTGTAGGTTCCTTAGCACTGAAGTTCACACCCTGACGTATTAATTTCAGGTGCCCTGTGTTTTGTTTTCCATATGTGATGCCAGATGGATGCACTCTGAGAGAGGCCATTCCATGTGCTTTCAGGAAGATTAACGAAACACAGTGAAAAGCAGATGGGAAACAGCATTGCCCATCTCATCCTAGTCCTATCAGTTACTGAGTGGTTTGCCTCTCTGAAATACTTAAGATTTTCTGACACCTTTTTTTTCCCCTTTTGCATTACTATTATATAGCTTATTATACAAAGAACACATTCTCTTTTCTTTTTGAACTTTAACTTTGAACTAAATTCTTGGCCAGCAGGGCAGTCAGTGGTAATGGCTTCCACAGTCTAATTATGTTTTGTATACGATAATATTTCCTTTTATCAGGTCTGAATTTGCCACCTTTTGATTGAATACTTCATTGTCACATGTGTTACAAGACAGGAAGGATAGAGGTTTCTGCTCTGCTTTCTCTGTAACATTCATTATTTTGTATGCTCTTATAATGTCTCCTCTTATTCAGAGACTTTCACAAATAAACAATCCCAGTCTTTGTAGTCTATCTTTCTAAACAGTTTTCTGATGTGCTTAATACATTTCAGTGCCCTGCTCTGACCCCTGTCTAATTCTGCAATATCCTTTGTGGGAGGGGGTGCTGGGTGCAGTAGTTGAGTACCAGATGAGGCCCTGCCATATATGTGTATTCCCTACCGTAACACAAAGAGCAGAAGTCAGTTTAAGCTATTATGGAAATTCTATAAAAGTCCTAACTTTTCATAATAGCCTAGGCAGGAATAATATTGGGCTTATTTATGAAAGAAATCTCCAATATGACTTTATTTTGTGCAGCATTCCTGATGCCAGCTGTATCTGGAAATGCTTTATGGAATAAACATCAGAACGAAAGGATTCTGTAGTAAATAATGGCAGTGAGAAATAGCAGCTAAGGATGGATCTGGAAGAGTATTTAGACCCCAAACTCCCATATAGTCCAAGAGAAAACTTTGCTTGCTATAGGTTGCCAAATGAGTCTATATTCTCGTAATATTTCAGCTGGGGTGTTCACTTTGAAGCAAGTTTCCTGTTTGCCCCTATTTACCGCAGTTTGGTTCTCATGGCAGGGCGCTCTTATCAAGCAAATGGAGTATGAAGAAGATGAGTCTCAGCCACTAATGGGTGCCCAGCCCACAGCCCCAGACTACAGCTAATAGGAAATAAAGCCCCTGTAATCTATGTAGTGTGGACCTCAGGTCCTTGGCATCCTGTGGATTGCTCTGTAGACGCAGTCCTGTTGTGCTGCACTCCTTGCCACTGCCAGCTGGCCACTGCGTTCAACTAGCTGAGCCAAAGGCACCTAACATCCCATAACTTAGAATTACAACCGACTTTACTCACATGAATAAATCTCCCAAACACTGCCTCTACTAACAGGTGAGGAAATGTCTTGTCATTGAGATAGTCTGTATGAGGAGATCGTTCAGTGCTTAGCCCCCATGTGCTGAAGGAGAAGAGATACCTGGGATGTGGAAGAAATGGTTTAATCCGAACTTGCTTAGGAACAAATTCTTGATTTCTGCTGACAAGGCATCAGTGCAGAGCCGTGCTGGGAACGGTTTTGGGGAGCACAAGTTGGGACAGGAACTGTTTTTGGATACAGGGAGCACTGGACCACCAAACACTGCTTGCAGTGATCTCAGAGTCACACCTTGACTGCAGGTGCATCCCAAAGGAGTTGAGTTTGTATTTACCTCCAAAAAACTGTGGCAGGCCCTCCCACACTCCCTCAGCCACAGATGTGCCTGTGTGGAGATCAGGCTGGATTTAATCCCACATGGCACCATGGTTTATCCTCAAGGTCTTGCCCAGAGCTTTCCTGCAGCAGTATGCATTGGTAGGAGGCAGTGCCAGAAAGGTGGGGGAAAAACCAGCACAGTGGGTTCATACCTTTTGTGCACCTTTGCAAGTTCCTGTTACTTCATCAGACTGAGAAGCTGAAAGGAAAAAACAGGGGGAATGAAGATTAGAGTAGGGGAGAGGAGATGAAGACCAAATGCCAAGGGAAAGTACCTGGGAATAGTAGTAAGGAGTACAAGGTAGGAAAGGGATCAGCCTGGTTGCCTACAAACCCGATTGATTAGCAACACGGAAAAACTCCTTAGTGCTGTATCTTTTTCTGCAGACACAGAGGGCAATGGAAATACAATCTTCTGTTTGCAAAGCAAAAGCATCAGAGGATAAAGATAGGGCACATACAGGAACATCTGCTCTTCCTGAAAGATAAGCATGCAATAAGATGGGAGCTATGACAGAATCACAGGCATCGGTTTACCAGTCGTGCAGCAGGGAGGAACTAGAATTAAAGGCAGCAAAATGAAGGGAAAGAAGCTGAAGTTAAAAATAGCTATGAAATTGATGGTGCAGCTTGTTCTAATAATCCAGAAGAAATGTCGCTGCTTCTTCCTTATTTGTTATATCAAATATTACAACCAAATATTTCTGCCAGTTCCAGTAATCCTTACTACCACAGGTCAAAACTGGGAGTAATACTAAGTGTTTACAAAGTAAGCAGATCTAACTGGATGAGAAGAACGAAAAATCTTGTATGTAAAAATAAGCGTATTTAGGATAAACATAAAAGAGAAATAAATATATACACATAGAATAAATGCATATTGGATAAACACAAATATTTATAATATGTAAACAGATAGTGTATCATAGACATGAATGATATAGCTACGGGTATATTGGTATTTCTAGTTCCAACCAGCGAGACTCTTGTGCCTCCACTTAGAAAAGGAGGGTGCCCTGATTAGGTAGGTGTGCCAGGCAGTCTGGTAAGGGATAAAATGTCCATTTAAAGGGTTTGGATTTTTTCTGCAAATCTTTTGTATCTGCATCTCTTGGAGTGCGTACCCCAAGCCATGCTCTGTGGAGAATAAGGGTTGAATATATGACAGGAAAAACTGGAAAACGAAGTGAGATAGTAACAATAGGCAAACTACTAGCATATCAAAGTATAAACCTAGTTAGCATGGGGGTGGTAGATAATTAAATCACAGGAAAATGTGTAAGATTTGTGATAGGAAAGAACTCTTCTATTTTCAAGTTTTCTGCCTTAGCAAATGGAGGTCTATTCCAAATGAAGCGGGCTGTTTAAGATAGTTTTTAAGACTATCTAATTTTCTGTATGTATACAGCAAGTTCTTGAGGCACTCTTCCTCTCTTTTGAGTCTTCTTGATATGTCGTAACTATGTACACAAGGCCCCATGCAAAACAGCCACTGGTTTCTTATATTTGAAAAATTATTTCAATTCTCTGAATAAAAAGGCATAGACTTGTGCAAAGCAATATTATGAGTGGCAGATGCCTTTTGGTCTAAATTTATGATTTTTTTTTTTCTTTTAGGTAAGAACTGTGCAACCACATTCACTTCATAAATTTGATAGCACTGGAGAGACATCTTCCAGTTTAGGTCTGATGGACTTGTGCAAAAGTAAGCACAAATGAACACATACATACGCCACATATATGCAGCAATTTGCAGGACTGGAGCCAAAAATTGGAGCATACTGTTGAATGTTAATGCAAAGAGCAGCTGGAGGATGCTGTTTGCTGTGCACAGCTGCTATATGCATTGGTCTTACAAAACCTAAAAATGATGCCAACTTTTATCAAGTGTCATCTATTGCTACTTTCTTTATTTGCATATATATAAGTATGGCATGTGCTTGTAATGGTTCACTTGCAGGTTTGAGAGATAAAAGACATTGATAAAGGGCTTTCAAAATGTTTTTGCTAATTCTTGTCATATATTATTACCATTTTGAGAGGATTGTACACCAAATGACAACTGTGGCTTAAAAATGAACTAAGTTTGGTTATGTTAAAGTGACATTCACATCCTTATTTAATGAGCTATAATATTTTTACAATTTAAAATTTTCCTTTTCATCAGGAAAATAGTCTCAAAATTGCTCCCTTGATGATAATGTAACTGTGAGAAATCTATACTGATGACATTAGAGCACTGTTATCAGCCTCTTGTTCATACTGTTCCAAAGAGTAATGGGGTCTTTTGCAGTGATTTATCCTCGAATATTCTTTCATGGTCAGAAATGTCAATCTCTGTACAGAATATAATGAGAGGACTTCTCATATGCAATTATCACTCAAGGGCTTCACACAATCAAGTGAGGTGAAATTAAACTTACATAATTGCATCATCTAGGTCGGAGAGATCTCTCAGTCATGGAGTTGCTTAAGAGTAATCACTTCCCTGGGTTCTGCTTGCAGACAAGACATGGTTTGACCACTTGCATTGTCTTCTCCCTGATCAAAGCTGGTTAAAGACAGTTTGTGGGAACCAGGAATTTTTTTTCCTAAAAAATCATGTGTCTGAAAATAGAAAGATTTTAAAACCAAAATATTTGCTCACTCACATGCAGTCAGGCAGAACGTATTATCTGCAGCCTGGGGCTGATGGACTAACTTGAGAAGTCAGTCCAAGAGATGAGAAGTACCAGCTTTTATGTTGCTGATTTCCGAGATTCATTTGTATAGTTTAATTTTGATTTAACTTTGAAGCAACAGAAAAGGGTATAAAGAGTTCAGCATTTAAGCCGTCATTGTGATCTCCTCATGGCTTTTATAACAATTCACAAGCAGCATCTGAAATTGCTCAGAAACAGACTATTGTTTTTCTTGCATAGCTGGTAACTTCCCCACTGTTATTACATTATACAGATATTACTGTGGTTAAACCAGAGGTATTGCAGTTGAACTTTCAAAATCATAAGCTATTTTGCTTTATGGATCATGAAAAGCAAAACTTTCTAGTAAGACATGTGATAGTGTTAAAGGTAGATGAAGTTCTGCCCAGGACACTAAAAGCTTTAAAAAGCATTGGAGCACTTATCTCTACTCCTTCCAACTACCAGGAGGGCAGCTAACAGTATTATTTACAGAGAAAACAGCTCATTTTCTCTCTCTGTCTCTTGTCCCTTGCTCCACAAATTTCATTGCAACTGTAAGTTAAAGTAGCGCTACAAAAGCCTGAAAAATACGAAATTTAATTATTGTACCTGGGCAACAACAGTAATAAGTAGTGTAAGATAAGTAGTGTGAGAGTTTAGCTGAGAATAGACTAATGAACAGGATGCCTGTAATCCATCGAATGATTAACCAGGGCTATGCAAGACTTGTGATACTGCAGGAAGGTGCATAGAGTAAGGTGTCAGCGGGAACTGGACACCCGATGCTGATAATAGCTGACATTTTAATATGAGTTTAGGATAGGGATAAAGTAACTAATCAGTTTAAAAGTTCATGAAAGATGCCTAATGTGAGATTATAAGTAATAGGAGAATGTGCAATATTACGTCTGAGGAACAAGTTAACTATATTTTAAGGGAGAGTGCTGTTTGGACTGTGTCTTCAGGCTTTTGGGGGAGTGGGTGACACTGTCACTGGTACATTCCTGAAACTATGTTGGCACTCTGGTTAAAGAAACCTGTGTGATGAACCTGTGCTACATATTTTGGATGCCTGAGCCCAGCTGAGAGTGTCCAGTCCTCGAGCAGAGGGCTTAGAAACAGACTCTGGAGCTGGCAGCTGTGACCAAGAGGACAGCACTTGTCCCCTGGGGGACTGCAGTCCCAGCAGCCATGGTGATGCTTTTGCAGTAGGCGTGTTGGTGAGGACAGACTCAAGGAGGAGCAGCCAAGAGCAGCATTTTGGTTTTTAATAGAGAATAAGTAAATCCAAGTCAGGGAAAATTACGGTGCAATTATCCCCATATGGCTTCTACTCCTTACATGGAGGTTGTTACGAAAATGTTTGGGATACATGTATGCAAAAGAGCGAAATTGTGCTGAATTGTGTTAGGACCCACCAGGCCAAACCCTCAGTAACCATGGAAGAACTCACTGATGGCCTTCTTTTGAGAGACAGTGATCTGCCAAAGGTAATTCATATACAGGGATAATTCAGAGAACTGTATTCATCCTATGAATAAATGTGTAACTATTGCTGACTGTGATACACCTCCTAGAGAGAGCGATTCTGAAACTATAGGCTTCAAATCTAAATCATATTCTTTCCCATGTATTCTAGGAATATAATCCAGAGGTCTTGGTTTGATTATAGAGGTTTCTAGGATCCTTCTTCAAGGTTTAAGACCTTTCCAAAGCACATGGTTGTACTTCAGTCTGTGGTCTGCATTTGAGGCGTGATTAGCTTTTCTTCATAAATGCCTTTATGAAATGTTTACATGTGAAGCACACAAAAAACTGTGTATGTTTGACGATGTTTTCAGCATTAATGCTTTAGTGTAGTGAGGGAGAATGCTTTTGATGGACTGACTTGAGATGAAAGGGAATAGGGAAAAATCCCCAAAACCCTTAGGAAGAACAGACTTGTGACAGGCAATGATTCCAAAAGCGAAAATGATTCCTTAGGCTTATATTTACTTCTGTACAATCACATCCCTGTTTCACCCTGTTACGGCATACAGAAAATAGGCAACAAAGCTCATACTTTACAATCTGGATCCAAATCTGAATTTCAAATTTTCAAGGATGAGGATAAAAAAATATCTTTTGTTTTCTATCATCCTGAGCTATCTGGACTGATAGCAGGCTTCAAGTCAAGATTTGCAAGGTGTCCCCAGCTGTGCAGACACCTTACGGGGCTGCCTGGAAGATACAGTGTGACCTCCACGGTCAGCAACATGGCATCTGAAGCAGGGAGCATGGTTAGAAGGACAGGCAGTCAGGGATGTTATTTTGACAGATACCATTGGGAGACTGAAGTCCCACAGAGGCATTTTCTTGCCTTGTAATCTTTCACGTCTGACTAAGGCTCTGGCTCTGCTAAAGCCGAATTGCTCTGATTATCCCACCATTATTTCTGTCCCTTTTGGCTCAGTAGGAAATGGTGTAATCCACTTTTAGTCACAACACAACAGAGAGAGAGAGCAGTCTGCATTGACCTCTGAGGCATTTAATCTAAGTTGCCTCATAATGCTTTAATGAATGTAATCTATGTGCTTACCTAAAAGTCAAAACCAGATTCCCTCTTCACTGGCATATCCTGCAGTGTAAGCCACATAGTAATTTGGTTTCAAGAGTGTACAGTGGATGAGCTGCAGCCCCCACAGAGCTGCCTGAGGAGCAGACCTCCCAGGAGGAGGCTGGGGGCTCTGACAATATGAGGCAGGTGGCTCATATGAGGAACAGCAAAACGAGGGACGAATGTAGGATTTCTTGCATGCCCTTGTCTCTGTACAGATCCATATCATGCTAGTCTGAAACCCAGTCTTACCTCTGAAGTTTCAGAGGAATAAAGAGGGCACACATATGTGCTGTACAACGGATTGAGGTTGCCCTTCTCAGTGCGTCGGAACATCTGGATTTACGTAAAACTTGGAAAGAAAGCAATGAGGATTTGGCTAATGTTCCACATGGGATGAATTTCACTTTACTCACATAAATCCTCAATAATAGGCTTTTACGGGATGGAGTGTAGGTGTCAAAGTGTGAGGTTGTAGTGCTCTCCTTTCTAGTGCAGGTGCTTCCAGCACAATGCTCAACAGGCGAGAGCAAGTGACAGAGTCTGCGCCCGGGTCTTTCCGCCGGACCGCTGCTGAGGGCTTCCCCACCACTTCAGGTGGAACGGGCGGTAAGGGTCGCATCTGGCCTGGAAGATGCATTGAAGACCCTTTGTCTTGCTTTGTTCTAAGAGGTGATGGACCCAATACAAAAGTGTTTGCTTTTTCTTTTTATGTAGAAGTAGCTGATATCAAACTTCAGCTGCTTACATATTTGTTTCAGGGCTGAGGACAGCCTGCAGACACCTGCGCCATACAGTGGGTTATCACATGAGGGTCACTGGCTGGTGTTCTGGCCTTTTCTACCCAGAAGTGCACATCTAGCCTATAACTGTTTTCTGACCTGGAAAAAGACTAAAGTAAAACCAGAGCTCCTGAGCTTTTTGGGGTATAGCTGTTTGTACTACTGCTGCTTTTGCTCCCTGCCATGTTGCTGGGCTGAAGGTCTGAGACAAATCGAACATAAATCTGAGTCCTGGCATAGCTACAAGGAGGGCAGAGCACTGTGCATGTTTCCTCATCCATACCCTTGGCTTCTGAAAGCAGCAGCAGTGATTTTTACATGTTTTTTGTTTACTAACACAAGCTTCACGCTTGCTTTCTCCCATTTCATCTTTCTCTGTTGCTTCCACGCACACATACACACACATAGGAATGAAAGAACATTATGCATTCATTAAAAGCCTGTAATTTAGTTGCAATTGCATTTAGTGGGGGCACACCAAAAAATCAATGCTGGGAGACAACCCCTCCAAGGCTAAGTGATGAAAGGTCTTCAGGAGGTAAGGCAGTCAGAGTCTGCCCAGAGCAGTCCCAAGAGCACCCTTTGGATGGCAGCATTAATTTCTGTAGTTACCAAACACTGACAATTAAGAAAGGGAATGGAAATCAAGGCCCCACCTTTGTGAACGTAGAGCCCGTCACAGATGTGGCCTTCGTTAGCAATTACCTTGCCTGTATACGGTGCGGTGGAAGGATGGCATGAGGGCTCACTGGAAGTACGATCTCTTTCTAAAACACATGCCAGAGTGAGAGAGACATGTGAAAAGCATGTCCCCAGAGGGACTGAGGAATGGTTGATGAATCAGGCAAAGGAAATCTGGAAAAAAGTTATGGTTTCAAGAGTTCTAGGTGTTTTAGGAATGTCCTCGGTGTGGGTAATGGTCAGTTCATTTCTCATGTAAGTAAAGGCAAAGCCACTACAGATTTGGAGGGGAGCTCTGCTCCATACCACTGTGGAGAGCAAGCTGATGACCTGCTTTCTGAGTATCATACTCTCCCTTTGTACTCTTGATATATCATAGAATCATAGAATGGTTTGGGTTGGAATGGACCTTAAAGATCATCTAGTTCCAACCTCCCTGCCATGGGCAGGGACACCTTTCACTAGACCAGGTTGCTCAAAGCCCCATCCAACCTGGCCTTCAACATTTCCAGGGATGGGGCATCCAGAACTTTTCTGAGCAACCTGTTCCGGTGCCTCACCACCCTCATGGTGAAGGATTTCTTCCTTATATCAATCTAAATCTACCCTCTTTCTGCTTAAAGCCATTACCCCTTGTCCTATCACTACATGCACTTGTAAAAAGTCCCTCTCCAGCTTTCTTGTACACCTCCTTCAGGTACTGGAAGGCTGCTATAAGGTCTCCCCAGAGCCTTCTCTTCTCCAGGCTGAACAAGTCCAACTCTCTCAGCCTGTCTTCATAGGACAGGTGCTCCAGCCCTCTCATCATCTTTGTGGCCCTCCTCTGGACTCACTCCAACAAGTCCATGTCCTGAAATACTGAAATAATACCCAGATACTCAACGTTATTTTTTTATAGTGAAAACTTAAACCAACTACTCTAACAGAAATCTGTGTTATTTTCTTCTATGAAAGCAGTGGGAGAACATTGTAAAGATCTGGATATTCAAATTCAAAATGCAGATAAAACTTACAAAAGTAACTATCCAGATAATATTTTTTAACTTACTGCTCATAGGCATAGAGGAAAACTGAACAGTTGTGATTCAAGAGTGCCTTTGCAGCACTGATAGACAAGCACAGGTCTGAGCAATTGTGCATTTCCACTGGCTTGGGCTTTGCACAACACGCTGTGGGCTGAGATCTACCAGGAACCCTGGAGCCACATTTTGGGCTTGCCTTAACTATCAACACATGCCCCCTAGTGCCCTGGTCTCATGGTTGCGTTTGGTTGGGGCCCTCATAGGAAAAGTGGAAAAAGTCTGGAAAACAGGCTAACAAGAAGCCATGTAGAAGCTGCTGAGGAGGTTTAGCTGGAGACAGGGAACCAGCAGGATTCAGATGAGGAGGCTAGAGTCTACAGGGCTTCTTGATGAAATTTACTAAGAGGTGCAGTTCCAGATGATAGGGATCTGCATCTGCATGAGAGTGACTACATTTAGCCTGAAGAGGTATAGCTCAGCACAGTCTGAGGACCTTGATAGCTCCCCTTTGCTCACACATGGGAGATTTCGTCTTGTGGTTTGGGTTGCAGTTTGGGTATCCCCTGTGGGTTGAGGACCTCACCAAAGCCTGAAGGAGCCAGACAGCAAGCAAATCTAAATGGAGCACTGAGATTCCTTACTGACACCCTCATGGTTTTGGTGCAGAGTGGGTCCAGTGAAAGGCCCATGATTTTGCGTGCAGTAGAAACATTGATTCAGAAACTATTGACAAGAACAATGAGCTATGAAACATAAAGAATACTGACATCAACTCATGCTAGTGGAAACATATATATATCCTAAATGACTATAAACATTTCTAACCTAGTGTAAGCAAGAACAATATTAATAGCAACAGTGACATAATGGATGGGGACCCAATAGTCATCCTTCATTAGGAAACTACGACGGTATATGAAGAGATGTTCTTATATTTGCAAGCCAGAAAACATAAATACCATTGATTTGCTTGTGGTTTTCCCTGATAGACTAGACTGTGTAAAGCTCTTCTCACAGAAATGAAGGCAATGGTGTCTGTAAAGTCTCACTAAGGATATCGCTCACATCTTGCCTTCAACCATGAATCACATCAAACAAACATCTTTTACATAGCACTGCCTTGGCCTCACTGAGCCTGCTTGAGTAGATCATCTGAGAAAATAATTCATTTGAATTAAGTGCAGTTTTAACAAAAATACACCAAAGACAGAGCATTGTTTCAGTAACATAAGGTGGCCTGGGCTGACCCCTCCAGAAAGCAGAGGCTTCAAAAACCACAAGCAAGTGGTGAGGTGTTATGCAAATGAAAGCCTAATTTTGTCATAGCTTCATCTGCTATAGCCATTATCCTGGAGGTGTCCTTATGTGACACGAGCCCTGGCTTCATCAATAGCTCATTCACTTCCTGGTCATTTCAGAGGGAAAAGGACCCTGAAAATGTACCAGTCTTTTCCAAGGGAAGAGGATGGGTCAGGATGCACAGTGCAGGGAAAAAGGAGCACTACTGTGTGGCTCTGCAATTTGAGTGCTGTCCTTTGCCTTTTGGTGGCCTTGCTACTTTAGAGAGGGTAGCAGAAACACAAAGGAGCTGGTTCATCTCTGTGCTGTGGTCACTTCATGACACCCTGCTCCGAACAATCCTCTGACCTGAAGACAAACAAACCATAGATGTGGCAGGCTCTGTAAAGAAGCAGCACTGGAGCAATTTTTCACCCTCACTCTTCACTACCTTCAGCAAGGCTTGTCAAGCTCATGTGTCTAAAGGGAATATTAGAGTGACTGTGGCATAGACATGAAAAGAACTTATTGAGAGGATGGAAGACAAATGGCAGGTGAGGGAGAGGAGTAACCGAAGTGGTATGGTATATGTCTACCTACTAGCTCCTAATAAAACAGGGAACCACATCTCAGCAAATCATTGGTCAGAGGGTTACATTCAATGCACCCACCCTTGCTAGTCTTCTTAGCTTGCCTTGGTAAATCTATATCGGTGTTAAAGCTTTCCTGTGAGTTTACGCACAATTAGCATAAAGCCCTATATCACAAAACACTCCTCTGTTTATAAAAGTCCTAACAGTAAAGTTGTTCTTCTGGTCTGTTAGTCCTTTATTTCCTAGGATCAATGATTTTTAGTCTAGCAATTCTAAAAACACTTAGCAGAAGCTTAATGTGTACTTCTGCTATAACGCCCCAAATCCATGTGCTGGTAACTTTAAAACATTCTCTTTCACAGAAGAGTGAAGGTTTTCTATGACCTACATTGTATTTTTTTCCCCTACTCCAATCTGACAAATTCTAGTGAGGGTACAAAAATAATTCTTTTTCTCGCCTAACAGTAATTCAAATCACCAAAATAAAGAGGCTGGGATGTGAAAGGAATCCAAAAGAACTGTACACTCAGCTCAAAGTGCAAAGAAGGTAAGCTTGTACCTCCTGTGCTTTTCCATGAGATCACAGCTACACACTCCAAACTGACTGTGAATGTTGGAAAATAGACCTGAAGAAGCTCTCCAGAAGTCATCTTGTCTATGCACTTGACCCAAAGCAGGTTCAGCACTCTTTTCTCATTCTTGAGAGGTGTTTATCTGTTCTATTCTTAAAAACCACCACTGGGCAGAGACAACACAACCTTTGCAAACAGTTGGTTCCACTGTGTTACTGTCCTCAGACAGAGAAAAACAATTTGCTCCTGCTTTGTGGGAGTGTTTAGTATCTTTTAAGACTGTTCATGGCCCTGCATTCACCCTACCTCTTTTGAAGCTAAAAATCTTGATTTCTTCCAAGTTCTTGCATATCGCATTTTTTTGAAAGCTCTGAACATTTTTGTTGTTCTCATCTTGCCTCACTTTAATTAGTCCACAGCTTTCTGGAAGTGCCATGTGTTAAGGAGACACAGTACCTCGAATAAAGCTGTGTGGAGTGGAAGAATCATTTCACACGTTTTGCCATAAATCTACTAAAACGCATTTCTGTGGTGTCTGCTTCATTCACAATAGCACAACACTACTGACTCAAGTTTGGCTTTCCCATTCATCGCAACTCCTATACAATTTCTGCTATACTACCTAGCTGTTCCATCTCCCTCAAGTATTTGTGAAGCTGTCTTGCGCTCTTCTATACTCCATCCTCTCTTTTTTTCAGAGTTAATTTCTTCAATGTCTCCAGTTTGTTTTTTGTTCTTATCCTGTCCCCCCAGTTGGTGGCAGTGCCTCCCAGTTTGCTGCATGTTGCGTGTTTGCAGACATGCTTTCTATTCCAGCATAATGGTCATTAATTGCAAATCCATCATCTACTGCAAATCCTCTGTGGTACCTCACTCAGTACAACCTTACAGACTGATGATAAATCACTGGTAACAGCTGTCTGTTGTGCTGTACAACACGCAGCTTGTATTCATCCTAGAGAAATTCTATTGTTTGCCTATGTGAATGGCACTGTGCTAAGTTTGGGATTTAAAAGCAAAAGAAATGGGGAAATAATTGGTGACCATCATTTAGACGTTAGATAATATTTAAATAAATCAGAATACAAGACTGTTTTCTTTGACTTGTCAGTACTTGCAATAACTTTAACATGGCTTCAAGTCCTCTCAGTATTCATCTCCTCCAAGGAGACAAGTTTTCTTAAACTATGTGTAACATATCTACACCTAAATTTTTTTAGATAATGACAGTGAAAATTGAAACTCACTTGGAATTTCTACAGCTTTTGAAGGGGTTGCTTATTCTGTAATGCAGATGCAAATGTTAATGTTCAGCATCTGCTGTTGGTAAATACCACTTTAAAACTGCTGCCTAGGGACACAAAAACCCTCTGATCTTCCTCAAGTCTTTGACTAGACTTAGCAAAACAAGTGCAATATTCAGTGTGTCACAAGCTTTAGGTTTGCACGATTGTGCAGGGACACTGCAAGTCAGAACGCTTGGTTTTCGCAGGCAGAAAACCAGCTCTGCACCCACACAGGGAGAACAGAAGGGGAACACGGAGTTCCGTCTCGTTCTACTCCCACGGCTCTGGGGCCTGCGGTGGCCAGGCATCATTCCTAGATGGGCTTCTCAGTCATATTTCCTTCAGTTTTGTTCTCATTGCAACTGATACTGGCATTAAGTAGGTACATTTATTCAAGGAAGCTCTTAAGTGATAGTTTCGGCCTCATAAAGGTTACTATCTCAGCTCAAAAGATATAACTTAACATGAGGATAGAAGCAACTGCATATTCTTGCTCTGATTCACTCAAGATAAAGCATGATGAATCAGAGTTCATTATTTTGACTTTCATTGTATTTACGCCTTTTGCGAGAACTTTAGTACATAAGTGCATGGAGTAAACACACACAGCTGGCGCAATAGCACAGATGCAGGCGCACACTACACTCATCTTTTCTGTCAATTCTTCACAGGGACTG
The DNA here is from genome assembly GCF_030936135.1 of Gavia stellata. NCBI lineage: Eukaryota > Metazoa > Chordata > Aves > Gaviiformes > Gaviidae > Gavia > Gavia stellata. Next base: position 45,785,477 of record NC_082637.1, read on the forward strand.
AACATACAAATTATAGTCTCAGCAATTTTCCGTCACTAGGGAGTCAGCAATGGAGGATTCAGAGACACAGATTCACAGCACAGACCAATTTCAATGGATCCTTTCAGCAAGCTCGCTCGCAGACCACGGCTGTCAGTCAATAGGGTGACATCTTCATGCTTGCCAGGAACCCCATTTCCTCCTTCAGAGCATCTCCTCCACATCCACTTTCAAACTGTGTCCCTGGTGAACGTCCTTCAGGGAAGGTGCAGGCGCAGAGTGAGACAAAGGAAACAGGAGGCCATTTCATTTCCTTGCTCACATTTTTCTTCTGTGAAGAAAGAGTTGTGTCAAAAACCATATTGAACTGTCAGCATTTTTCCCAGGTTAAGGTTACTTGGAGTGTTTATTCTTCTATCTTGTTTTCATTCCATTTCAGATTGATTGCAACCACCTCAGGTTTTTGTTTTGGTTTGGTTATTTTGTTTAGGGGGTTCTTTCACTCCCAAGTACTACTCCATGTACTTCAGAAAACAGGTACCATCATCAGGCCACAGATGGTTGAGAGTTACATTTAGAGAACAGCTACAACTTGAGGGAAGAGAGTTCGGAGAGGTTATTTTATTACCTTATCTTCACAGAAAACAGACCCAATGACCCAAGATCACAGTCCAGAATGCCATGAAGAATTCACACTGGAATTACAGAAACTTTTAGCAGTGTTGGAATGCCACTAGCACTCCATCTTCTCTGCCCATGAGGGGCATGTAGAATTTAAAAACAAAATTTTGATACCGTCAGACAGTTTTCTCTTTTTAGAGCTGTGCATTTCTAATGGCTCCATTTTTTACTCATGGCAGAGTTTCCCAAAACACATTTTGTCATTTGTCAGTCAACACACAGGGCTTTTTCTTGTGGACTGCAAAATTAAGTATTTCAAGAAACTGAGTAGGGGGTAGAATAAATATTTGCCTTGAAGGAGATCTGTGCATAGTGTTACATAAAATGTAAAATGATGCTATGATACCCTGGAGAAATCCACATGCTTTCTGGAGGACAGCATCATTCTCTTTGAGAGATAACCACTAGATAAACTATTTCTGAAATACTGATATCAAATTAAAATTGAGGAAAGGTTCTGCTATGGAAATATTTATTACTGCTCCCTCAAAACAAGAATACAGAGTTCTCTTTTGATGGTCAGTTATGCAATGTTCTTACAAAATCTTTGAAGCAGAAAAGGTCATTCTCATTTTTAAGTTTGGATAGTCTCTAAAGAGTACATAGGAAACACGGTACTACAAAAAATCGGTACATTTGCTAATAAAACTTTTCAGAAAGCACACTTTGGAGGCTCACACTGTGCCACGTCAGCCTGGGAGGAAATTAGAAAGAAATCTGCAACCACTCCAAACTATGCCAAAGTTTCAATATCAATTTTATCAGGTAGCCCCCTGTGACTGCTTGGCTTTAACCGTTTTGGTCCTTTTGTAATTTAGGCGGGGACCAGAAAGGTCTAGCCTGCTGTGGTCAACCAGTTAGAAAAGGCTGGGTAATTGGTAATCTTAACCCATAGTCATTTCCACTGCATTGACTTTTGTAAAAATATTTTTGAGGTCACTCCTCAGGTATTTTGTCTGCAATTTGTTTGTAATTCAGACTCTAAAATATTTGTGCAACCTGAGGGCACTAGAATTAAGGGGCAAAAAGTTGACTCTTCAGCTGCAACAAAGTCACAGACCCATAGGAAGTTTATTCTAACGTGCTAGCACATCAGTGTGATGTTAGACACACACTCTTAAAGAGACCATTTACTTATTTTAGTGTCACTTTTTCATCTAAGTGCTTGTAGTGAGGCAGCCTACACAATGTGCCATATCACTGGCTATTTCAGTGTATAGTTAGATCCTTTGATGTAGGCAGAATTGCAGTATGCAACGTGAGCAGTATGTAATCCCATACTGTGTTACGACGCTGTAGGAAATGGGAGATGCTGCATGTTCTGTTTACGCTGTTCTCCATTTTGAGTGCAACTTGGAAATTTGAAAATATAAATGTGAAAGGATTGTGGCATGTTTCTGGGCAACATGTTTCTGTGTGTTAGAACAAAGCCCAGGGACCAGGTAATGAAAATTGGCTTGAAGGCTCTTCAAAGCTCCTCTCTAAGGCATTTTTGAGGTACATAAGATGGCTGTATGCTCTTCAGTCCTTCAAGCCTCCAACGGCCACAGTAGTGTGGCTTCAAGGAGCCACACCAACAGAAGACTTGTGCATACTGGCTCCTCTCCGTATCCTCCAGAAATGGCCCTTGTGTGGAAAGCTGAAACACAAGGCAACGCAAATCTGTTATGCTTTCTCTCTACTAGCAGAAAAGGTGACTGCACAAGCTAGTTTTGTAGGACAGGTTTGTGCATCGCTGCTGCTGTGTAGTGCAGAATTACAGAAGGGCAGCCAAGGATGTGCCCTTGCTCTTAAGAAAAGAGCCAAGTACTTAAAAAAAAAAAAAAGTCTCTCTCATATATTGTATTTCAGTCCCATTCCACTGAATTGGATAGTTGTAAGGCTGTTTGTATTGAAGACTTGATCACTAGTGATAACACTGTCAACAGCATGGCATTGCCACCTATAGACAACAAAGAAAAACCAGTCTTAGACTGAGCAGCTTCACAGAGCTTTCTAAATTATTTTGAGGGGCATATCAGAAACCCCACAGAGGCAAGAGATGTGAAGGATCTGGCATCTCCTCACAGACTGGAAGTCCTGTTTTGTCCCTTAGATATGTAGGAGTAGGTCTTATCAAGGAATATTTGTTGAATCATAATTTTTAAAAATCAGAAGTGTCCTTTCCACATCGCCCTCTATAGCACATCAGCCACTGGTGAACAGATTGCATGCCAGTTTGGAAATGTTTTAGCTATTCACATGTTTTAAAAATAACAGCAATAATTTGCAGCCAAACTAGTATTTGAAAGCTGTGGATAGAGAAATTCAGGGAGAAAGTTTGGGCAGCCCTAATATAACTTTATCAGAAATTCTCCAATTCCCATCTATTTCCGACAGACAGAGTAGAAAAAGTTGGAGATATTTAGAACTCCAGCTCCTAGAGAAGGGCTATTTCCATCCAGTCTTTCTGATCAGTCATAGTGTCAAACACCTCTCTTTCTGTCTAATTAGCTCTTCACTTCAGGATTCCTTGTATAAAAAGATACCTAACCTGGACCTGTCACTTAAGTGAGGCATGGTCAACCCTTTCTGAAACAGTGCCTCTGGCTGTATATACGGTTTGGGAAGGTAGCATATTATCAAGAGCATCTCAAGAAAAAGCAAAATCAATAGGCTACAGCTGAGGTACAGGGCTGTCATTCTTTTATCCACTGTTCCTCAGAGGGCAGAAGTCACTGTGCTCTATTTTACCCTGTTCAAAAAGGCTCATGTTTTCAGGCTGGCTGCTGATTCTTAAGCACCCATATCTACATTTAAGCACCTCCATGAAAGCAATATGATAATATTTAAGCTAGCAAGTATCCCAGATTCGAAGTTGCAGGTGTTTATCATGGCTAATAAAAAAGAACCTTTTTGGTTTACATAGATATCCATAGTTAATTGCATAACTTTTATCCCCCAGGTTTAACTTTTCTGTACAGTAGAATTCCTGTATGTTAACCTAAGTCACACTAAAAGATCTGTAAGCCATGGCAGGTTCTTAGGGACATTTTCAAAATAGGGAAAGATGCTCTGTTTTTGATAGCATGACATAATTCACACTCTAATTTTATTTAGGTTTGAGAATCTCTAAAATAACCAACAGTGGGTAAAGTCTGTGAAACCAAGTTTGAAAGCAATAGAACTAATTTTCTCATCTTTCTGCCAATAAAAATTAATAAAACAAATTCCTAGAAAAGTTTCACAGTTCTCTAATATTCACCAGCCAGCCAGAAGTTATTTCTTGAACATGTTTTTAATACAGGCTCCCCATAATCAGGGAGCACTCTATCACACAGAGAAAGATGGCTTTGCCCTTCATGCACTTAATGTATAACATGCTCCTCAGGCCCTCTCATTTCAGTCTCTACATGAAAATACATTATCATGAGGGTAAACCACTTACTTAGGCAAATTGCCTAAGCAATTCAAGTACTGCCAGACAGAAAACTGTCTGGGTCTGCTCTTTCACTCATTGAAGTCAGGGTCCTTCAATGAGGAGAGGAAAGAGGGAGAGATCAGACAGAACAAGAAGATAGCTTGAGAACTTGTTTGATCTTTTCAGTCTTCTCTGGAAGACTTTATAAGACGCAGGTAATCTACAGAGCTTCAGAAATACTGATCTGAGCATTTTAGCAGGTCTTTCAAAACAAATTCTTGCTGACTGTGTAAACTTATTTAACTTCTCATTTTGTAGCACTTCACTTAGTACAGTGATGAGAATCTGCGGAAAAACCCCCACAAATTACATTTAATGACATCCACAATAAAGAGAGAATGAGAAAGCTGCTTGTATAATAGGCATATATAACATAAGATACACTACTTGGGGCCATTATAACTGTGATACAAAGTATTAAATATTGAGCAGACTTTAGGAGGACTTGTCTCTTTAAGTGCAGTGCATTGGCTTCTTTGGTAAACCTGTGTACACACTGGGAACCAGAGTTATAAAGCACAGGGATGAAAAGGAAGGTCTGGCTGAGCTGGATGTGTTGCCCAGACATTCACGGACAAAGTGTTTGTTAAAAAACAAACAAACAAACAAACAATCTCCACCTGATTTATTGGGAACTTTTGCATAGGATGATGCTTTCATGAGGAATTGGAGCTCTTGAACAGGATGGTCAGTCAGTGTCCGGATGGTGATGGGAGTCTCCATTGCAAAGGTCCTGGACTGGGCTGTGAATTCTCGTCCTTCAACTGAGCATTGGACCCATCTGACCATGTGGTTCCTTGTCGTTAATTATCTTAAACTACATAAAAAGCATATCCTAATTCTTTTAATTATAAGCAAGTGACTGTCCTACATGGCTGTTCCTGCACCTTCAGGACCAGGTTCTACTACTTAAAATCACATGAGGTTTGTTGAGTCCTGCAGCATGAAATGCTTGGGGCATCGCTACATGGCCAGGCTGTCTGCCCAGGATGTTAACCAACACACGTACATACAGGTGGTGCCTACCCACTGGCCTTCACACAGTAGGACTGTCCAAAATCCTGCCTGGAGACTCCTGTAAGGATGCACAGGACTGCTTGTGATGAAGCTGTGCAGCCCATCACCTTGCCTGCACTCAGCCCGTAGGCACAGGCAGGCTGGGGAGTTTCAGAAGGAGCAAAAGTTTGCTATGAATCTGCATTTAATTAAATGCATTCAGTTAAGTTATGCTGCCCTGGCAGATTGCAATCATGAAAATTCCAATGTAAAATAAGTCCGTGTTTGTCAACCTTCAGCTCAGGATACAAATGTCAAGATCAAGGAGTTTTTAACAGACTCATTAACAGCCAAATGTATGTACCTTTCACCATAACCTGTATGTTTCCCAGGCACGTGTCTCCCACAAGGGCTTTTCCTTAACTGCTAAATGCACAGTGTGTATACTGAGCCATTGCAGTATCTGACTCCAAAATTAAAATAAGATCACCGCTGGCAAGTGTGGATTTTCCATTATAGCTTCTTACACAGAGAACAAAAGACAGCCTTGAGCGGGATGACTGCAATTACAGGTTGAAGGGGAAAAAACCCAAGCTAGAAGGAGGAAACAAAGTGACGGAGCCCAGCCAACCAAATGAGCTTAAAAATGAGGAAGCTCCAGACAAATATAATGAGATTTGTTTAAAATCTGTAAGATTTTAAAAATAGACATTGGCTTTTTCTGTACACCTTGGCTGGGTCTCAAAACAATTTGCAAAATGGAGACCCTGCTATTATCAACATTTCTTAGACCTCTGAGCACTAAGAATTAAATTATTCTGTGATTCACAGTAAAACCAGAAGAACTGGAAGAACCAAAAAATTTCCCATGAGCAAAATTTTGGAGTGTGTGTCCCTCCATGTGAGTAACTACATCCATCCCCAACCACCATCCCAACCCTTACAGGGACAGATGACCAGTTTTGGAAATCTGCACATGCAGGATCCTGGTAGCTGGTACATAGCTACCGTTAAAAATCTTATTTCCTCCCCAGCCATGAGAAAACTGCAAGGGCTGCTACAGCTACTCAGATCAGTACCAGATATTTGGCTTTTCAGTTGTATTGTTAGCTATGAAAAAGGAATCAAATGTTACTGCTCCTTGCATTGCTGATCATATATCAGATTGTTTATGGCTTTCTATCACAAGGACAAACGATCCTTGAAATGCCAAGCGGTTCATAAAGTGAACAAATGATAGAAACTGTGCCATAATATATTACAGGCAGATATAATCTGATAATCAGCATTTTTGGAGGGTCTCACATTTGAGAAGGCTGTTTCAAAAGCACCTTTATTTATAATCTTGCTCGCTGTGGCAGCAGATAGATTTCTAGCCATTGTTTTGTTTTTTACTTTATGATCTTTCCCAGTCTTTACAGTGAAGGTTATATGAATAGTGGGCAGGACTTCTTCCATGGCAAAATTATATCCCTTATTGGTAAAGTTAGATTTCATTCAGCATAGAGGAAAGCAGGGGAAGGTAGCAAACTTTACATGGCTCCTTTCAGGAGCAAAACCATTTTAATTTACACTTGTGATGCAGTCTCTGTTTAACACACCAATCCAAACCAGCCACAAGGATCCCTGGCAGAGGGTCAGCAGTTTTGGAGTGGGGTCAACACCAGAAGCAATGAGTGGCAAAGCTCCAGTGGGGAAGAGCAGGGCGGACGCGGGAACGTGTCCTTTCAGCTAGCCCCACAGGCAGGCTTGGTTGACAACTGAGTGCCAGTGCCAAAGGAGCAAGGAATAAAACAAGACACAAGTGAACAAGCAAGAAGGAAAGACAATGGATACAGAGGGAACAATTCATTTGTCTGTAGATCCATTTCAAAACCTTTTTTGGCTGAAAAGCCTTACCCTGAACTCTTCACTTATTTATGGCACCGATTTAAACAACCTTAACAGAAGGTCAAGAGCACATCAGATTGCTGTGGGTCTTTTGTTTTCAGTCTGGTGTCTTATTTCCCTCAAAGTTCACTCACCAAAAGCCTACACAGCAGTGGAGCTGAAAGGGTGGGAAGAGGAGACAGAAGGAGAAACAGAAAGATTGGTAAAGAATCAGGATTTTTGCGATACCACAAAAATTCACACGCTGTGCTACAGAGATCTCCACCACTTCTTAAAGTCAACAGAAGCAGCAACTCTTCTATGAACCACACCCTGTTGCATTTACTCTGCAATTTGCCCTTTTTTCACAACTCTGCTCTAGTGCCTGGCTGACCACTAGTAAACTAGAGTTGAACCCTGATTATTAGTCCCAGACTCTACCAACTGTCTTTCCTCTTACCCTCCCAGCACAGGACTCACAATTCTCTGTGTGAGATGTCTATCAGCAAGTTTATTTCAAGGGTTAATTACCTTGCAAGGCAAAAAATTATAAAACAATATTTTGAACAGTTTCCTCTACATTTATGAAAAGATAAGAAAACTGTTGCTCTCTGAATACTCATGCCAACAAAAGCCATTCCAGCTGACCTCGGCTTTGAGTAAATAGAAGTTATTTTCTAATAGTACAAATTATTTAAAAAGAATAAAAAAATAACTTAAAATATAGTCAAGAGAAGTTTATTTATAAACAGATTCCAACTGTCCTGGGACTTCCTCCTTAAATGATTACATGTCTCCAATGTAATTCTTCAGCAGCTGAAGGCTTTCAGACTCCAGCCATGTACTTAAGACTATGTACTTTTAAGCACATATTCCAGTCACTCTGACTTCAGTGGGATTGCTGTGTTTAGGGTAAGGCATGTGCTAAACTGCTGCATCAAATCAATCCCCCAGGTGGAGGTCACTTTGCTGTGCATTTGCTAACGGAGAAGGCCTTTCATAATCCTAACGACTTCTTAGCCAGTGCCTGTTTTCAGGAAAAGCTTTTTGGCATGGGCAAAAATCTTTGTATAAAAATATTGCACTGATTTATAACAATGTCCCCAAGCACTGTGCAACATCGCAAGTCTACATTCAGATGCCTTACTATAGCTCTGTAACACTTACTTTCAAGAAGAATTATTCAAATCTAATACCTAAAGTCCTATATAGCCACCTACATATGATTCTCAGCTTTACTGAGAAAAAGGAGCTTCTCCAACAGAAAACACAGACACACACACAACAAGTCTGAAAATAATGTCGCTATTTAACTCCTCAGATACAGATTTTATTTGGCATTTGATTTGGGCACTTTTACTCTGAAATCTCAATTAGCTGGATTTCAATTGTCTAAGATGTCCCATTATCTAAACAACAGTGTTATCCCCAAATGTCAACAAATTCTTCCGAAAATTGTTCTTCTCGAATATCAGTTCAGTGGAACAATTTAAACATACTATTAGAGCAATGAAGATTCCATGTTACAAAGTGTTTTATTGGTGGTATAAGTCAATAAAACTTTAGGTGTATGAGTAATCATATAATTATAATAATTAGAACTATTTGCATTTTTCAGATTGCTGCTGTAACATACAACTGAGTGACACTGTTGTCTTTCTATGTTGCCTTAGACATATTTGCATAAAAATCCTTCTTTTACCTGTAGTGCATCTTAGTGTTTCTATTCTGAGGCATGAAAGGAGAATTCCAGGTCATCAGGTTCTTGAAAGGTCTTGTAATTCCGTACCTTTCTTCACCTTCCTTGTCTGATACAGAGTTTCACCTGAGACCCTTGCAAGAAGTGCAATATTTTGCCCCATTGCAGCAATTTAGCCAGAGGTTCTACCACAAACATACCCAGAAAAAATTACTTCACGATAGACCATAAAAATGTGGTCACACCGTGTACTTAAAATGCCCTATGTTGCTTCATTTTAGGTCAATCTGTGATTTGTTTGTGGTTTGTAACAGATATAAGCAATATTGAAAACAGATGTCTTTTTTATTCCAGAATAGAAACCTGGGCCTGGAGGAAGACACCAGGTCTGCAAATACAATTCACCCCACAGACATGGGATACTTGGCTGCTTTCCTTAGCTACAGCTAGGGTCATCCCCATAAAGTCCAGAAGGCAAGGCCATAAAACACTTCCCTGTAAAAAGCTGAAAGATTAAAAGCTACAAAACCTACCGGAAGCCCTGGGAAGATTGTAGGAGATACCAAAGCTTTTTCATTATTATGCATTGAAATAGCGATGGCTGTGCGTTCAGTCAGGATGTGTATCTGAAAGTCTGTGTATATATAAGACTAAACCACTACAAATCCTTGTGTGTATATGCATTTCAGCTCAAAGTCAGTTCATTTAATTTTAGCACAGATCTTTTCCTGATTAAGTAAAGTTAAATGGAAATAAATTGCCTTTAAGATGGGAACAATACTCTCTGTGCACATTCTTTACCATAGTTTAACAGCTAAATGCTGAAACTCATGTCTGAAAACCATGTTGAAGTATACACGGGCTGCCAAAGAATCTTGGAAAAAAAGATGGAATGGTAGAAATGTAGAATAGTTTAGTTTGAACGGGACTTCTGGAGGTCACCCAGTCCAACCATCCGCCTTGAAACAGGTCCGGTTAGAGCAGGTTGCTCATGGCCACGTCCAGCTGAATTTTCACTTTCTTGCTACAAGGATGGAGGCTCCACAGCCTCTCTGGGCACCTGGTCCTGTGTTTGGCTGGCTGAATGGTGAAAAAGGTTTCCTTATATCAAATCAGAATATCCCATTTTCCACCTTGAGTCTTTTGCTTCTCGCCATTTCACCACGCATTTTTGAGAAGTCTGGCTCCATTTTTCTTTGTAGCCTGACATTATCTGCAGAGAGCAATGTTGGGCAGACCAGAGAAGAGTTGCTTGACTGATATTTTTTGTTGGCTTTGGTTAACTTCCTGTGGTCATAACAGAAGTAATGCAGTAGGAACTCATAAGTGAGTAATGGGAAGGAGGAGTAAGTAATTAACGCCAATGTGGCAGAGGGCCAGGAAAAGCAACAAATTGTCCTAACTGGGGCATCACAGTCCTCATAATTTAACAGTCGTGCCCTGACAATTTACATGGGTTTCACTGATTGAGTGAATAGGATAACTCATGCCACAGGGGCAGAATAAAAGCTCTTGCAGCACACATTAAAATGACAGGTTAACTAGTTCAGAAGGTCCCACACTGGAAAATGCACCTTTACCTGAACTCTTCCCTGCAGCAATATAGGGAGAAAAATATGACCTGTAAGGACACTGGCCATAGTCACCACCATGAGGATGATGAGCTAAGCTGAAGGCACCATGACCCAGAGAACACGGATCAGCAGTTAAACGTTTCAGTCGGGTCCCAAACTGGCCTTTGCAAACCGCCTCCCACATAGTTTGCTTTTTGCTTCTGCTGCTGAGCAAGGGCTGTGATTTGGTAGGGGTGTCCCTCTGCCTACCCTTCTCCTGCGCAGGGTCAGAGCCAGCAACCCTGTGTGGGGGAAGTAGTGTGGTCCCAGGAGGGTCTTCATCCCCTGGCCTTGCCCCAGCTGCTCCCCCCACTCCCTGTACTCAGACCCTCTGCTGTTTCTTTGACAGAACGTTTCTGCCTGGGGACTGAAAGTTTGATTTAGAAAAACAATAGTCAGAGGCAAAACCCAAGCAGATGGGCCTGGACACCTGATTTGGGGTCTCATTTACATTTTCTAGGGCAAGAGTTTAGAGACAAGGGGAACACATCTGCCTCCTGCATAAGCAGAGACCCAAGATTAGCAGTGCCTGAGGATCCTGGCTGAAATGCAAGCTCCCACACAGATTTTGTTAATTTGGTCATGTTTGTTTAAGGAAAAAAGTAGGAAAAAAGAAAGGGTTTATGCGAAACACCATTCAGGGGCTTAGTAAACGATATCTGCTCTGAAGCCAGGTTGTAGTCCTGCCGTGGTCTGCTCTGGTTGGAAATAAGGACATGCAGACAACAGCTGTGTTTTCTGTTGTGTGTCCTACCTTTCTCAAGACTGACACTAACACAAATCGCTTCACTGGCACTAAAACACAGCTACATCTCCCAGAAAGTTTTTAACAGGGACTACCAGAAAATATCACATTCTTACAAGTGTGAGAGCATCACACCTCCCTAAAGTCTTAGTGCGAGTCACATATGTAGGTTTACTTTAGATGGATAGGAGCTGCTATGGCTTTAGGTCAACACCTCCCTAAAAGCAGCACAGGATTTTATTGACAAATATGAGGGCTAACATTTTGCCTGGAAAACACTGTGTCCAAAACAGCAGCTTGCCCCAACATGGTGGACTGTTGGACTTAGAAGTTGGAAGGGGTAACATCACAGCTTTTCTGAGATCACGGGTGACTTTTTCAAGCAGCAAGGCAAGGCTGATTTAGGGAGGTGATCTGTTGAGCCTTTCAGGGGCTGTTTGTTTTCTGATTAAATTCATGTATTTTCTAAATGACAGGATGTGGAATGGGTCCCTTTATGATGAGGTTTCTGACTGCATAGGTGATCCATCAACTTTATTAGACAGACATATTTTTTTAGAGGAATGGCTTCTATTTGAAAACAACCACGTAGCTATAGCTTCCTCAAAAACAAATGATTGTAGTGTTCTCTGTTGGTTTCTACATGAGGTTCTTCAAGAGGGTGTTAGTCTAAAGAATTGGCCTTCCCAGAGTCAGATGGGGAACTGGTACTTTCTTTTCATTCAGTATCACTTATATGGGGTGACACCTGAGCAATTGAGCTGAGATCATAGAAGACCTTGCAGTTTGGGCAGACACACAGAGAGAAGGAAGCAACTGGCCTTGCAGCAAAATTTAACTGGGTTACTGTGAAAATAGTGCATGGGCTTTTCATCTGAATTAACAAACATCTGCTTTTTTTCCTCAGTGTGGATGCTTCCTCTCTGCATCTACAGTTATTTTACATATAAGGTACTTCACCTCCTCTTCCCTTAACTTCATGTAGATGTGTGTCCATGTGCATATACATACACACATAGGCACAGGTATAGACAAAACCTGTATATATAGAGGCTATCCTTTCTTCTGTGCTGCCTCGCTACTTCATAGAAAATTTGTCTACTGACTCCAGTTGGCATTCATTTTTATTGTCTGCCATCTTCCACCTAGCCCTTTGTGCCTTCCAAATTATCTTTGAGCCTTTAAGCAACTTCAGCATTTAATCTGTTTTTCACTGTGAACTTGTCCTCCTGCATACACTTGAAAGACTTAAGCCTCCCTAAAGAATTTCTTGAGATGGCCTGCAAGGAGCTGGTTGAAATGATTAAATACCATATTCTCCAAATAAATGTCCAAGCTGAAATATGTCTTGCTTGAGAAACAAAGAGAAAGAAAAATAATTTTGTGCTATTATCAAAAATTCACCCACAATCTGTCATTGTGCTATCAAAGATGAGCAGAATAAACAGGACTAAAGTATATTTAAAGATGAATAATACAAATTAAGGTAATGGAAGCAAATACATTTACCACATTTTCTGAAAATGAAGTGAAATTACAGGAAAGCTGTTGGTCAAATGCAGTATAATGACACCTACAATGTTACTTGTATATATGTTAAAACTTACAGAAGAGAATGGCTCTTCATTATTTGACAGGCATTACCTACGATATTAAAATTTATTTAGAACACTGTAAGACTCCGGTAAATCTCAAAGCATTTTTGTCCTTGCTTTTAATAAAAAACTTAGGTCTAATGAAATGTATAAATGAAAAAACTCACTGGATAAAATACTGGTTTTGTTGGAGTCAGTAGCAAAACTTCCATCCAATTTCAGACATTTAGTAAATTATTCTGTATAGCTACACAGAAGAAACTTAAATAACTTACATATCTTTTACATGGTATTGTGATTTACACAGAACTGTACATAAAAATTTCCGTGCACAGTTACTATATCTTGAGGCAAGATTATGTTCACGTACAAGAAGATATGACCCTTTTTAGTATCCCAATAAATGAGATTTCTAGTAAACTAGATAAGAAAGTAAAATATTGCCTTCTGAAAAAATCAGATTTTTTTTTCTTTCAGACCTAATAAATCTGGCCCACTGGCTATTTTGAGGGGGAAAATGTTAGGCGTTCATTTCTATTTTTTAAAAATCTAAGTTCCATTAGGAAAATATGTGTGTATGCATTTATACCTATGCATGTAAACAGACAGATTGTGCCCATACACAAAATTTCACACCAAAAAAAATTGACACTCCATAATGACTTTCAAGTTACCTTCCCTCTACTTGCTTTCTCTTTGTCTGCTTTCCCTCACTTCCAGTCTGCTCTTTGCACACAAGCTGGTGCACTATATATAGCTCTGCAATTGAGTGGTGTCTTTCTTTAAAAATGCATCTCTTCTCAAAGTTTTGCTGGAAGCAGCTCCAGGTGGAGGGCTTGCTGCAGTCAGGGGCTTACAGGGACTGCGAGGGCAGGCAGGGAGCAGAGACTGCGGCTCAGGTGAACAAGGGGAAAGGTGTCACTGGCATGGGCTTTCCTTGGCCTTTCCACAACTGCACAGACAACTTTCCCCATGTCCTTTGGATTTCAATCAACTTCCTGCCCACCCCAGCAGCATTCAGCATGCACATCTGGCTATCGGTGGGACTTTTTTGTGCTATTAGTTTAGTTTGATCTTGCTTATGCACAAAAGGGGAGAAATTACCATCTCGATTTTTTTTTTTCCATTGGGTATTTTCTTTTTTTTAAACTCAGCACAGGATTGTTTCACTGGTGTGTCTAAATAGGTGGCCATATGTACCGCAGCCCCTTGGACTTGCAGTGGTCATCCCTTGCCTGTGGGCCAGCATGTACATGGTGGAAGTGGAAGATGAACATGCATGCATGGAGACCTTGTGGGGGGAGACTGTCCCAGACCTCAGGGGGCTCATGCTGCAAATCCCATCGCCTCCAGGTGTTTGAATCTGTTGCAGAGGTCTGAACCAAAACAGAGGCACAGCCCAGAAACTCAGTCTAATATAAAAGCAATACTTTCCCATCTGCCCCAAATCTCATTCCTAGCTCTCCTGCCACAAGCACTGAAGAGTTTCAACACTTGCCTTTCTAGAGGACATGTGAGTTTCAGCCAGAAGTTAATAAAGTAGGTTTCAATTGTATCACTGAGGTTTGAATCTCTTCAGAGTGATCTGGCTCAATTTTATGAATCCCTAGTCCCTATTAATATATTATATCTGAATTCATTTCCCCCTTCCCTGTTTCCTCAGATATTATTATGCCTTATTGCAGTTACATAAACTCACTGCTCTAATCCCATCTCCTTGATTATTAGGTAATGTGGTATGCTCAAAGGTGACTGGGTGATTGAAATTGCATTATTTGCTTCATTTAATATCCTGAAATAGAGCTTAACATCTGAGCTGTGTGGCATAAAACAAACAGAAAAAACCCAAACAAAATCAGCATTGAGGGATATTTATTCCTACTGTGATCAGGACAGTTTCCCACAGACAGTAAGGAGAATGGCAGAGGTGATCCCCCTCACTGCAGTACAAACTGGCAGCCATTAGCATGTCTGTGAATTATTTCCTTGAACCAGTCCCAAACCAAATATGAGCGCACAACTGACACAGAGACCAAAGAAAGACCCAAATATTGTGCCACCATTATTTGCTGCACAAAAGCACAGATTTTTATTTCAGTGCTCCTCCATTGAAGGTCTTTTTTAACTAAGAAGGGACCCTTTTGATCTGCAATGCCACTAAATAAGTAGCTGGTTTAAATCCATCGAGTTACTCAAAAAGCTTAGCTTGTCAGTCCCAGTGATACAAGCCACCATCCCTTCAAAGAGCAAGAGCAGTCATCCTCCAGAGTCAAGGAAACATCACGTCTGGTTGAGGTACTGAAGAAGACTCCACTGTAAGAGTGCTGCCATAGACTGCAGTCTTGCACTGACCTCAAGGGTTGTAGCTGCTTGAGGCTGTAGTCCAGCATGGGCTGATGACTGGAAGTAGGATGGCACAGGGGAACTGGGAGGAAATGCATCCTCATGGACCAAAATAATGGCATGGAGTAGGAAGTGCTGCCAGTTGTATGTTCTCAGGGCCAGATTTAACACCCATATTGGTTTTCTGCAAGCCTGTTGTTTTGGTTGCTTTGGTTTCTCTTTGGTCCATCATTTGAAATCAAATTTTATTGTTGTTTCTGGAAGACCTGAGATAGAACAAAGGACCTTTTGCATTTAGACCCCTCCTGTTCTGTGGGGCCTTACCAAGCTGCACTGAACCACAGCACTACTAGCTGGTGGCAGAGCAGGAAAAAAATGCATAGCAGCCAAGACTCCCTGTTCTGCTACTAAAATCTGAAAGTGGCTTTTATGAAGCCAATAACCCTGTTGTGGACTGGTAGGTATAATTGCCATGGGCGGTATCAGATCTTTGGGATTTGTGGCCTCTCATGAACTAAGGGGGTTTTCCTCGGTTTTACATTTTCAGTAATTCAGTCTCAGTGTTAAATATAGCAGTATTTATCTACCATTTTTATCAGTTCAAGGTACGGAAAGTGAAAATAACTGACAAAACAGTTTGAAGCATGCCTGCAGATCTCCTTACAAGATGGCAGAATACAGCAGATACTTGATCAGCCATCAGGAATCATTACTGGGTTAATTTGTGTGAAATGAAAGAAGTTGTGAATACAATCTCTTAAACAGCACTCAGCTAAATGGGTTGTTTTTCCAATGGCAACAATATTAGCATGTATCTTTAGTGTACTGCAGGAGGAAATGGCAAAAATGATCACAGTCATCTTCATTTTAATGCTGGAGAAACATGATGAGTGGTGAATGATTCTTAATATCATAACTGTCTATATAAAAGGAGATTAAAGTGTAACTGGAGAGCATTGTTCATTTTCGTTCTTTCTGAGATCCATCATTTCAACATGCTCGTTTCTCTTGCCTTCCTAATACCTTCACATTTGATCCTCGAAACATGGAGAAGCAAATCCTCAAATATTTCTGACATTCCCTCAAACATCTTGAAAATCAAAGAAAACATTGTGGGCAATTTCAATAAAACAAATTATTAAGTTAAGATGAATCTACAGATATTTTGTGTTTCCTTTCTTGTATGCTATAAGCAGCTGTGCAATTAACTACATAAGTGCAGCCTACAAGTGCATAGAGAAAAGTATGTTGTGGGTGGAATGCACAACTTGCCATGCAATCACCTAGTATTGAAAAAACACCTCATTTTCTGAACACACAGGCTTCTTCCATCTGCTGCAGCATTCAGCTGAAAAAGCTGCAGCTGTAGCTAAATCGCTCAGTAAAATCTCCATTCTCAGCACTGGGAGGGACATACACCATACCTCTTCAGTGTGACTACTGTTGTTTCTGATTTGGCCATTGAGCTGTATTGATATGGCAGGTGATAAAACAGAAGTTAAAAAAAAAAAAATCAAAGTGCTATCCTATTAGCTGATTTTTATTTAATGATCTGGTAACACTGGTCTGGCGGTAACCTGACCAGTAGGATGGGCATGGCAGGGAGAGACCTTGCAAACAGGGAACACTATCGACACCAGATCTTGCTCTGTTCAACACACTGCACATTGCTGCCTACTACATCCCCAGGAAGCTGCTCTGATCTCTCAAGCATTGGCTAGTGTCAGCAGAAGTGTAGTGGGGATGCACTGAGTTCCTCAGGGGTTGGTCGGATACAGTATGAAATAGAAGGCTTTCACTTCTTGACTGCTTGGTGTGGCCACTGAGGGTTTGTTCTTTACTCCAGGAGAACATACGCATGGATTTATTTCAGTGGATACCATTCCTTATAGAAAAGGTATAGCTCAGCCATTCCTTTTCAAACATAAAATGTCCATAGCAACCCTTGGGGAATAAAAGAGGGACTTGTTGGAGTCCATTTTCTCTGGGCTGTGTCCTGGACCACCACTGACAGCAGTCCGGCTCTTAGTATCTTCCACTAAGGCAACTCAGGCTGCTCAGGTGCTGTCCATTCCTCTCTACCCCTTACAAGTTGAATTGTTTCTCTGAAATAATGCTTCAAAGAAGCAATATCTTTTTTGTTTCAAACAAAGCCAATGGGTAGTGCATAAAGTTTTTAGCAATCATTCATATTGTGGAAGACTACTATCATGTTCACTTCTTCAATTACAATTTCTCAACCTAAGGAAACATAGTTCTTTCAATTTTTGTACAGTGGTGATGTTCTATAGACTTCTTAATTTTCTTATTTGTCTCCTCCAGCTTCTCTCCAATCCTTCCTATAAATTTCCCAAAGAATAACACTGTAAATAAAATGTGTTTCTCTAGCTGAGGCCTGCCAGATGATGCACAGAAAAGAATAATTTCCTCTAGCATCTTACACATGACATTCTGTCAGTATATTTCAAATTGAGATTTCCCTTTTATTTCCACAGCAACATCAGACTGCTGACTTAGGTTGAGTTTGACATCAGCTGTAACTCACAATTCCTTTTCTGCATTGTTGCAGCTTGCTAGTTAGTCTCTTAATTTCTGCACTTCCTGCTTCCTCATCAAAATACTTCAGACTTGTGTGTGTTGATTTCCATCTTTAATTTCAGACCATTGCTTCAGTTTATTAAGCATTTTGATCCTTGATTCTTCAATATAGTTCAGCTCTCCTGGCTCAGCATTATCCATGAATTCCAAGTGCATTCTTTAGAACAAGTCATTAATGAAAATGTTAAATGAAGCAAGCTCTGCAGAGACACCTATATGCTTCACTAGAATAATCTGCCAGTTAGCAATCTATTAATAAGTTTTTGTGTTATAGACCAACCAGCTGTGTACATTATGGTGATCTCTTCCATACTGTATTTTCCTTTATTAAAGAGCACACCAGGCCCAACACCATGTAAAAGTCCTAATAAAGTCAATATATGTCACGCCTGCTGCTTTTCTTTATTTACTTGGCTAGTTATCTTCTCAAAGTTGTAACCAGATTGGCCTGATGTGATATATTCTTAACAAACCAGTGTTGGAAGTATTTTATCACATTCATTCTCCTCTAGATGTTTACAAATTGATTATGCAATCATCTGTTTTAGCATCTTCCAGGTATTAAAGTTATCCTAACAAGTCTGTACTTCCCCAGGTCATATTGTTGTCCTTTTATTAATAGTAGGTACTGCATTTGACCTTCTCCTGTCCTTAGAGATTTTCTCTGTCCTTCACAAGTCCTTGAAGATAATAACTAATGGTTCAGAAAGTCCTTTAGCTTCTCCTGAAATTCTCTAGGTTGAATTTCAGAGGTCTCTTTACCTTGAGTGTTTTTAAATTATCCAGATTTTTCTAGCCTTTCTTATTATGCCCTATACTTATGCCTGTGTTAAAAGTATTCACACTAGGCAAACACCAGTGGCCACATCAGTTTTTGAGCAGTAAAATGAAAACAGAATTAATTCTCCAAGGTCTAATTTAATACCATGCAGCTAATCTGGGTGTTTATCATCCCTTCATATTTATTTTTAATCCGGTGACAGTATGCAGTTAACAGAACAATTTTTTGGCACCTCCTGATTTCTCCAGCTGTTTAAATATGTTGTTGTGGTTTCATTTTCTTTGAACTGCCTCCTGTGCTACAAATTTGTTTTAACTGATTGTTTGTAGAATATTCTTAGAATCTGCTGTAATAGTTATTAATGGGTTACAGTTCATGAGCTACATCCATCGTTATTCAATTAATCATTTCTGATGGTATTTTGTTTGGCCTTCTAGTACAACAGCTGCATATCTCTAATGTTTTGGGGACAACAAATCTTCAGGAAAAAAGGACCCTGGGTCTAGCAATTGCTGGTGTGCTTATTTCCTTAATCTTTAAACATGTGCGGAAGGCACTGTGGCCCAGTGAGAAGCTGTGCAGCGTACTTTTCCAAAACCATGGTTTTTTGTGGTTTTGGGAGGTTTGTTTAGTTGTTTTTTTTAAATGGAGACTACGACAGAAAGCAACATCCAGCTGAAAAGTTTCCCCAGTGTCAAGGAGTGTCTCCTAGCTGCACCAGTACAGCAAAGACTAGGAGTAGTTTCTGTGGCTGGAGGAGAGGAGCTGGGATGCTTTAGCTGTGTATGTAGCTTATACTGGGGGACAAATGCAACAGTCAGCATCCTGCAAAACATCTCTCCTAGGGGCTGACACAAGGGGAGGCAAGCAAAAAGGTGGGAACAAGTCAGCTAGAAAGGTTGTAGAGTCTCCATCTTTGGAGATGTTCAAATCTGACTGGAGATGACTCCGAGCGACCTACTGTAGTTGCCCCTACTTCAGCAGGTGACTGGACAGACGATCTTCAGACGTCCTTCCCTACCTCTGTGTTTCAGTGACCCTGTGAGGTGCTACTTGCCTCAGCCCTGCCCTTCTATTCATATGGCTGAAGAAGCAGCCCTTCATCTCAGATGAAGAGGCCAGAACAGTTTGCATGATCGTATCCTGTTTTCTGTCACACATATTTTTCCAAAACTTTTGCCATTTCCAGATGAAGTCCACCATGCTGGGTTTCTGGTTCAAAGCTGATTCCTTAATTATGATAATTATTATTCCATGTTTTACTTCAGAATGAACAAAATTACAATAAATCAAAATTGTTCTCATGATATGGTTAAAGGCACACCCTTTCTCCTGGTTACAATAAATACACTTCACAGTGTACACTGGTCAGTATTTCTTCTTTCTGTTGCCCTGGTGTGAGCTTTTCCATTGAGTGGTTGTTTTAATAAACAAGCAATTACTGGAAAATTACTTTTATATCCAAACTGTTTCCCTTCGAGATTAATAAATCTTTCCTTGACTTTTTGTTGTATAATATTCCTCACAAAAACCAACTTATTTTTCTTTCCTTTATTCTTTTGGACAAGGTCCACATCAAGCCATGTGAAGGAAATAATGAATCAATGGATCAATTAGTTGGATCAATAGCTGTTTTGACATTCTGCATTAAGCAGTAACTAATTGCCCAATCCTAAATGCTTTTAAAAACATATCTAGGAAATCAATAACACAGTAACTACATTTTAAACAGAAGAATGAACACAGCTATGCAGGAGGAAATGGGCAGCCATAACCGAAGTATGCACCACAGCAGTAGGGTTTTCTGCTGTTTTCTTTTTCGCTTTTATGTGTCTTTTTTCACATTTTTTTCCTGATAGTCACTTCCATTTGTATGAAGGAAATCAATAGCTCACCCAGAGCTTTAGTAACACGTGACCATAGGAGCTATGGGCTTTCACGGGAACTACCAAGTCATGAACATGTCCTCCTCGCTGTACCACACAGCCTTCCTAATTCACAGTGAAATGAAGAGTCATGGAGCTGGGAGATGTATCCAGCCAAGGTAACGCTTGCTGACCCAGCTTACTGTCTCTTCCTCTGTGTTCAAACTTCCTGTTTTCACTCATTCTTCACATTCTTCCACCCCTGAGTAGTAACTTCTCCTGCCCCATTAAAGTGGTGTTTCAATCCTTGCTGTGGTGAAGCTCAACACATTGCTCTAGCTACCTGTTCTTGTGAATGTTTCCTTTCTAGTATGTTCTTATCTTTAATTTTTGAATTGTTATGCTCTTATTTATTTATTTATTGTGTGGTCAGTCATTAAACGGTAACAATAAAAAATTACATAATGTTAATATTATGATATTCAAAAGTCATCCAGTGGACAGTTTTCACATTTGGAGCCCAAAGTATCTAGGGAACTATTCCAGTAGATGCTCCTCCAACCCCTAATCCACTCAGGTTTTGTAATATCTAACTTTATATCAAAACACTGTGAACATCGTAGGGTAGAAACAGACAAAACAAATATACCCAGAAGTGATTTAGTAAGCACTGGTGTTCTCTGGTAAATTAAAATTCCTTGTGTGAAATCCTGACTTCATCAAGGTATGTGAGAATTTTGCTATTGATTTGAATGACTGCAGGATTTACTCTTTCTGTCAGCTCAGGCACAAAATCTGGTGGGGTTTTTCTGTAAGACAGTATAACAAGCAGTCTGAAAACCAATTTCTTGACTGTGACTTCTAGGACACTTGAGTCTGCATAGAGGTCTGTGATACCACATTTTTGGTGAGCGAGAGATGCATGACACATGTTACCACACATGGGTATCATGCCAGATTTGCTCCTTTCCCTGGAGAGGACTTAACCCAAGAGGTAGTTCCCATGGCTCTGTGTAGCGTGTGTGTTTTCTTGTTTGTGACAGATATCCTCAATGAGTGAGCAATTCAAGGCAATTCCGTATAATATGTATCATATTCATTTAATGAGCAGATCAAGACGATTTCATATGGTGTACTGCTATAGAAGGTAAACGATCCTTTTCATTTTAGCTTTTTCAAAATCTCACACATTATACAAAATATGCCAGAGATGAAAATTGCCTGTGTAATAGATTTGGACTTGCCTGAAGTAATTTAGGAATATTATAAGTTGGATTGGTTATTGAGCTGTCTGCTCCATGCATATGTATTCATACAGTGAGTTAATTCAATAACTGGATTGTCAGGAAATGTGCCCAGGAAGAGTGAGAATTGAAACCAGATACATCAGACACAATACAAGAGCTGTTCAGTTTGATGCTTTTATTGCAACTCCCTGCTGAGATCAACAAGTTTAGTTATGGGTCCAAGCATGTAAAGGAGTAAGGAATTTCAGACAGGCTTAAAGGAAGTTCTGTAAGGAGAAAAGGGAGAGTAACAGTGCAGTAAGATGACCCCAGACTTGAGACAGTACTTGAGAATTTAGCCCCTATTCAAGCACTCAATAAACGGACTCCTTAAGTAAGATAGACCTTTTGCAATTTCAAAAAACTTAATTTAGCTTGTTGGTTTCTTCTGCTGCTAAAATTAAATATTTATTTTAAGAAGACAGCTGTTTGGCCTACCGTATTACCCCTTGGTCACAGCTACCTGCAGGGAGGAAGCGGTTACCTTGCCATGTCAGACCTGAGGGTCAAATGTGGTTGTGTCTTAAGAGTCTGGTCATCTGGGGACATCTAAGAGGGAGAAATTCCAATAATCTGCTCTAAAGAGGACAAAGGCAGATGTCTGAGATAAAGAACAAAGTCCAGACATGCTATCACAGGCATCACTTTTCCAGGACAGTGAGCTTACAAGAGAAATGATGGATCAGATGATGAAATTATGAGTATTGTACTGGTTAAATAGGTTATTTTGCTGCATTGGAGCTAAGCAATTTGAAAATTTGAGATAATGGGAAGATGCTGGAAACAGAAAAATGTAAACTAGGTAAATATGCCAATAGCATGTTTCAAACAGACCATGGCAGCTGAACCTCCAGAAAGACTATACTCATTCCCATAGGCATATCAACTCACCAGACAATCAAAATATCTTTCTTGAATCCACAAAAATTCTCAGATGTAATTTTCAAGGACACTTTGCAAAATATTTTACTAGACCTAGAGATATTTTGCATTTCTGTTCACTCAGTTGCAACCCTCAGACCTATGTATAGGTCAATAAGCTTGTAGGAACCTGGGATTTTTGCCAAACATTACAATATCTCTGAAGTGTCTTTTACAATGTGGTGAGTGCTGTAACAGGTATCCTACTGTGAACTGTACAGTAATGTGTATGGGTCCTCACCCGTAGTGTTAGAGGAAACCTTCCCACTGACTGCAGTGGTCAAACCCAGAGTGACCTCCCCTGATATTTGAGTCTTCACTGGGTCCTCTGGTAAGCTGAACATTGAAACTGCACAGGGAGAATTTTCCACAAATCTGTCTTGTCCTAGACAACACAGTGTACCTTATTATGCATGTTGCCCGTGTTATTTATCAGTTCTTTTACAAAGAACAGAAGGGTCTTGATACAGAGCTGGAAACATGGGTGTGAGTTTACAGTGGAAGGTGCTTTATAAAACCTATTCACTCTGATCGAATTTTTTTCCTACTGTGTCTGTTGTCCCCTCATTAACCACTATCAGCCTCCTATGCCCTATGCTTCCTATGCAAGGATCTTCACTGGTTTATAGGAGGCCTGACCCATGTGGTTTTCAGGCTGCAACTGCAGCATTCAATTACTTGGAATTTGCTTTTGCAGAATAAGGTGGACACGAAAAGGAAGCGGGATCCCAGCCAAAGAAGGATGTGCTGTCCATCACTCTGTGCTCCCAGACAGAGACAGAGAGCACAGAGATGTTGTGTTTTCTGGTTCTCCATGCTGGAGATGCAATAGTACCATAACAGATACTTCCACATCACCATCTATTGGCTTGGAAGACAGGGCATGAATTTTGAGACAGACACCAGGAGACACAGTACAAGAGTGTTCTTCCACTCATAGTCTTGCCCATCCTCTATAACTAGCTAACAAAAGAATTTTATTTTTTCCACCAAATAAAGTCAAATTAAGAACTTAGATCCAACGATTAAAAATGTAGGTTTGTACTTAATGACTGAAGCCTGTATTCTGGGAAACAGCAACTCTATGAACAACTTAGAAGACATTGTAGATAACCTGGAAGCAAGATCTCATTTTATCAAGATCAGGTATCTGCTTAAAGAGTTTATTTTACCTCTACCCATTAGTCACTGGGCTTCATGCAGGAATTACTGAGTGAAAATTTAGGATAGGTAGAGGAGGTCCAACTGGGGAACAATTATTCCCTTCAGACTCTAAAAATCTATGATTCTATTAAAATAAATGCTTGGGTATCAAAATCTTGATTGCTTCAAAATAATATATTTACTTAGGAGAATCTGTCACAGGAGGCACAACGTGAATATAATTACTCCTTCTAGAAGTGTCCAGCTGTGAGGTAAACAAAATTACTGCAGTAGATCAAAAGTCTTTCCTACAAAAAAAAAAAAAAAAAAAAAAAAACAAAACATAACAAAAGAGAGATAATGAAGATAGTTTTACCAAAGAAGCTCAATAAATACACTTTAAAAAAGACTACGTTCACTGAAGGGATCATTTTATTCTGCAGAGGCAGAACAGCCAAAGATTAAGCCTTATTCTGCAAGCTTGAATCACTCAATTTAATTTGAAAAGTCATTTAATCTTTTAATAAGTATTAAACATGCTCAAGTTTAACATGGAGAAATCATAATATTTCAGCATTCTGCTCTCTCCTGGTTACACTCAATTGAAAGGCTGTAACCAAATATTAAAGAAAAAGCCATCACTTTCCTGAAGTCAAATCAAATTTTGTTTTGTGGCAGCAGCACATAATCAAATTGCCATTTATTTCACTGCAGAGCCTATTCTGAATTGATTGGCCAATTAAGCTATCACTTGCTTTTTTTGGCAGAAGTAACTGCCTTTGTATCATTTGGTTTGCTCCTAAGTTCACAAGACTGTGGAGAACGCTGCACATCCTACCCCAGCCTGGATAGAAAAATAAACTGCTGCTTGCATTAATGGCAAAGCAGAAGCCTTTGAAGTAGCTGAGTATAGCTGAAAAGATGACATCCATTGCTTGCTAAGTCTTTTCAGACCTTTGATCACTAAGAGACAACGCATTCAAGATGAGGGTCACCCATAGGCTCCAAGTGCGCTTTCCCTTGTCTCTTGCAGCAGGGATAGCAGCAGCAGACCCCATCCCTCCAGGCAGCGCAGGCGGCAACATTGCTTCATGCAGTGCATCCCTGGTCTCTCACTGACAAATCAGTATCCTTCTCCATGCACCCTAACGACTTGTTTGTGAGGGTTGGACCTTAACCATGAAGTCCCCGAGCCTGGGATGGTTTCTGAGCACTGTGGTTCTTCACAGTGTGTGCTTTTGAACAAGGGTGGTGTCATTTCATAGCCACCGCTGAGCCACACAGCTGGGATCTTCATGGCTTTCTATATTTCTGCACAGCCTGGACTTCCAAGTTGTAAACACCAGGTCCCTTCCTGGTGTTTCCCATGAGCTGAGATTCTCTGAAGACCTAAAAGCAGCCCACAGGTAAAACCAGACGCAGGGATGTAGATGGCTTTCCGATGTGAATCTGCACTAATCGTCAATACTTCTTGTTCACCCTGCCTTGCAAGGTACCTCAGTGCAGTCAAGGCTCAAATAAACTAGACTGAGGCAGAGCTCTGCAGGGACTTCTGGGACTGCATTTTGGACAAGCAGGTTTGATCTTATTTCTTTGACAAGTGGGTAGTATCTCCTTTCTTTAGACATATAGTTTAGCTGAATTTTATCTCTGCTCCTTTTAAAGATGTAGCTTAATAAACAGGAGCCAGCAGCCACATTGCAATTCTGTAAGGTCATTCTCCAGAAAAAAAATAATTGCTTTAATTATCTGTGTAAATGATTGTTTTTTTGTGTGTTATCATAATAGCAGCACTGATGATCTCTCTTGTTTTCCACAGTTTTGGCAGCTGGCCTTTAACAGCCAAAGAGTCACTCCCCAAAAAGTCATTGAGATGATGGTGCAGAAGACAAAGCATTATCTAGAAACATAAAATATTTTTATCTGTGTATTTTTCTTGGAAAGTGCTCTGTCCTTTGGAAAAAAACCCAAAAAACAACAGAAAAAAAAAAAAAAATCAAAAAACCCACAACAGCCAAGCCATCTGGCTTGGGGAGAGCAAAGGAGTTTGTTTTCACTTTTTTCTGTTATACTGACAACTAGAAAGTTCTCAGTTATAAGAAGAAGATGCTGAATTTTGTCCTGTGGCGAAAGCATTATCTTGCAGCAAGACTGTAGCAGAAGTGGACTTTCCTGTTTGCAGTAGCCAGAAGTCAGAGAAATCGTCATTGCAGCTTGGAAGATGGTAAACAAGTGGCATTAACTCACATTGGAATACAGTTTTATAGTTCTTACCAACCACTGGACTGAATTAAGACCTTTGGTCCTGGTTCATCTTCCAGGCATGTAGCTGAGATAGCTGACTAGGAAAACAGATCTGTTGTGCTCCCCAAAGATCAGAGGAGAAACAGGCCCTTACAAGATACTCTTGGCCATCCAGCCAAAGACATAGTTATGCTGTGGGGGTACAGTACTTCACTGAATGTGGAGATATCTTCTGGCAATGACGACTCCTAATTCTGGCTCCTCACATTGGTGCCTAACACTAGCTAGAAGTAATCTTGACTTTATAACCTGAATCATGCACATTCTATATCTAGCTTTGTTAAGGAAGTGCTATGTCTCCTGAGATCGGCTCATTTAACTGCTGTCTCAGTTTCTAAAGCCATAAAACATTGTTCTATGTTTCTGTAAGCTCAGAAAATACCAGAGAAAAGAGAGTTACAGGCAGGTATGCTATCACAAACAGGGCTAAATTATGATTTAGTTTTGAAGTAATGATTGCATTTCTTATTTTGCAGTCTGTTATTGGTTAAATCACACTGTTGCTTCTTTTCTTACACCAAGCTCACTTAAAATAGAAATGTTTTGTTGCCATAGCAATGTTTTTCCCTTTGTAATTCTGTTATTTCAGGTTCATTGCAAACTACACTGCATAACCGGAATTCAGACATTATTTCAGATCATCTCCTCCATCGTTTGGGCAGCATACAATTGATGTCTAAGGCATGTATCAGAGTTGATACTTTGTTCAGGGTGTTAATCTAGTGTAACTGGAAGTGATCCAAATTGCAGTGAATTTAATAAAGAGCTAAATAATATGATTAAATATTATTGTCACTATCCAAGCTGATTTTCAACTTCCCAGTTTTTCTTTTCAGCACAGATAAACAGTCCACCCTAAAGAACTGCTTCCTCGCTTTAGGGTATTTATAGATAATCAATATGCTAAAAATGAAGTGTATAACTCTCCATCAGCTTACAGGGTTTCTGTGACTGCTCTCAGAGAGTTTTCTGCTATCACTTCTGTCTCTGTTTACTTGACTCATGCCACAGGAAGACCTTAGTGAAGATCTGGCCAAAACTTTTCACATCTGGTAACTGCCTTAGACTGAATATATTTTTTATGTTCAGTGGCATGCAACTAGTGTATAAATAACAGGGCCAAAACAGGCTTATAGCTCCATTACACAGAACAAAAAGATGGAAAATCGAATGAACAACCAACAATGGGGGAGAGTAGCACCGACTGTAGTTACACTGCTCGCAATCATGCACCATTTTGCAATGAATAGTAGGAGTTGCTTCTAATAGAATGCATTTTTTTTACTTGTGTATTCCTACCCAAAGGCACTTCTTTAATATAATGTCATTTACAGTGCAGTGAGAAATCTGAAACATAGCATCACTGTCATCGCAGGAGCTAAAATGCACTAAGAGCTTTCTCCTCTGGGGCACAGGAGAATGCCACACACCACAGAGAGACTGACTTGTTTTTCAGTCCTCAAGGGCAAAACTACACCCTGTTTGTTTCCAGTCTCTGCTTAAAAACCACCCTGGAAACATTCTGTCAAATGCACCAGCAAGGCTATTTCTACCGGGACTGGATGTCTGTATGTGAATCGTAAATCACAAACAGAAACACAGTCTGGGGACCTTGCAACGTTTACCTCAGTCACTGTTTTCCTCCCTTGGCTTCAGAAAGAGAGAAATCTCTAATAATAACTTTATAAACAGCTCGGGCTTTAAATGTGTCAGGGAGCTAGGCTGGCGTAACACTGAGCAGAAATTAGCTTTGTCAACAGTGCTCGCTTCACCTCAGGATTAGATTAGTAGGGCTGTTTTTATTACTGGGCACTTAAATCCCCCTGTTCTTTCTGTCACACCATGCTTTGAGCTACTCTATTTAAAATAACAGTTTACTGTAACTGTTGAATACAATAATTCATGTTCACCAAAACAGTGTTCTCCCCACCACTGTTGTCTTGATATTTAACACAAAATCTGTAGGGAGGAAAGGAATTGCAGATGCCTGACACACTGGGCTCAGGGCTGCTGAGCTCAAGGAGAAGGACGTGGTTGCCTGGACTTAAGTCTCCAAACCAAGCCTGAAAGAAGCCACTAGAGAATTTGCAGGAGAATTCACCTAGTGAATTCACCAGCCAAATCATGGGGCTTCTGCTTGTTTAGTGCTGGACATGAAACGCCCATGTTAAAATATTGTCTCTTCTCCTTAAAGAAAAGTCACCTTTGAATAACTAAAGTCTGCAGAATAAGTGCAGTAGTTGTGCTCTGAACAACATCATTATCATCACACCCAAATGACAGCCTCCCGCTCTGCAACAGCGCAGAAATCAAACAAAGGACACCTTGCTGGCAAAAACATCATGTACTGTAACTTCAGCCAGGGCTCGGCAGTCAGCAATTGTAACAACTTCATATCCCCCGTGAATTTGGCGTGGAAGAGTAGCTGAGCCCCATACTTCAGCGTGAGTGCTTTGTGGGACCTTCAAATCTCCCGCTCATGGTTAGATGGCTACCTCAAAGGGTTCATTTCCACCCGCTGTTTCCTCTCTGTCGCCACGAGGTTTATGATGGAAACACACCCATTTCTATTAAAGAATAGGTCTAAAACTTCTGCTTGATGTGAGGAAGCTATTAAAAAAGATTATGACTTCTGAGTGTGAGTAAAATAGTCAGTTTTGAGAATCCTGCAAAGATGAATCGCATGCTTGAACTGCACCTTCCCTTCTTGCGTGCATGGTGCCTGACTGCAAGTTACAGGTCCTGGCAGAAGCACACTTCCCAAGGGAAACAAAGGCTTTGCAAACCAAATATTCCCATGGATCACTCATAAATATTTAAACCTTGCCTGAAGAGTGATTTTCAGATAAAAATAAATTGTGCAGATTACTACCATCCTCTCACTGAAAACATCAAATCACAAAAATCAGTGGTGTATGCGTGATGTACGCCCACTCTTCGTTAATTGAGATCAATTTCTTTTACAATACAAATTCATTTTCCCTCATGCTGGCACACGGCGAAGGATGCTGCTGCGCCAAATTCTACCCTCAGAAATGTATACTCAGTGCCTACAGAAAACATATGCAACCATGTAAGTATATCATTTGACTTATAGGCCAGAAACTTTGATTGCTTAAAGCTCTTCCGAAATGGGGGAGCAGAAGGGAGAAAATTGGTTCTAGTTTATCAGAACAAGGAATGAAGTACAGTGACTTTGCAGGTAGTCGAACAATGCAAAAACATCAGGTGTTCAAGAATGGTGCGTATATGGAAAGGAGCGGGAGGAGATACAAATTTGCACTTAATTATACCTAGGAAAACAAAAGTGGAAATGTTGATAAAAGTTTCCCCAGTGAAACAGGCTCCTGTACCAACGTTTTGGAAGGAGAAAAATAAATTTTGCTAAAGCAAAAAGAATTCTGTACATCATCTGTTTTAATCTCCCTGAAGTCCAGGAGAATGAGGGCACACTGCTGCCCTTATGCTCTTTGGGACAGCCCTTATGAAAAAGCAGCAAAAACCTCAATGAAAGGAAGCGCTAATTTGGTGTGGCAAAAAACCAATGTAGGTATTTTTAAATTTCACTTTCTGAGCAGGCTAGCAGTACCCTTTACAAAACTATCTTGCAAGCAGGTATTGAATTTTCAGATGCCACTAAGACAGATGGGTGGCAAACTTCTATTGACTGGTGTGGGTGTCTTTGACAAAGGCTGCTGAGCCACATGTGCTTGCAAAGGCAATTCAGGGTGCTCACAGCTCCTTGGGGCACACAGCAATACCTGGGAGCACCTGATCCCTCACTGTGCATGGGACAGGGATTTCTCCTGTATTGCTCCCAGAACCATCCAAACAAGAGTGCCTTGGCACTTGCCTTGCACTTGTCCCTTGAGGGGACTCAAAAGCTGCACTCCTCTGGGCTACCTGTGTTAACGTGTGTGGGATTCTTGGTTTGGTGGCTAACTGTCCCTCCCTACCAATGAGGTACATGCTCCAAATATTTTGGGGGCCTCAGCTAAATCAAAAAGGCCTACCACTTCTTTTCTCAGTTTGTTCCTCCAATTCTCTGCCATATTGATTATTATAATTTGGCTGTCCTGCAGTACTGTCCATGGATACTGTCCAGCTGTTCTAGAGATTGTACTACCATACAAAGAAGTGATTTCCACCCCTCCACACACATCTATCCAAGGCCTGATTTAAGTCATAAGACACTAGATAGCAGATGGATGTAATGAGCAGATGGGAGGAGCAGAACGCCCTGGCAAGCTGACATGGATGACCACAATAAGCAGTGGTTACCCCACACCAGCTGTTTGCTTAGCCCTTGTCATGTGTTTTACAGGGGTCATGATGGAGAGGAGTTTTACGGAGGGACCTGGAAGAGGGTAGCATAGAGTGGGGTGGTCTCTGCAGGGAGCTTGCTCCAGGAATGAAAGGTCTGGGGGAAGGTGCAAAATGGTCACTGCTGATGGCTATGCTAGTGTTCTGTTCCCTGGTTGTTTAGTGTGAGTGGCAGTCAAATGTATTTTTAAATTGTTTTTGAGCAACTAGAGAACTTTAGATGTAAAAGTCTTTATCAAAGAGTGCTTTTCTTTGATTTTTTTTCCCCTTGCAGAAAACACCTAGGTAAATAAATGCACACACACAAATGTGCACACATGCGTTCCGCCCCCAAACAACAGAGAAGACAACACTACATGCACAGGTAAAGCACAAAAGCCAAAGTATGCCTCAGTGAAATGCACACAGCCTTGTTCCCTTGAAAACACATAGTTAAGCAGTCATAGGTACAGGCACCTCTCAAAAAACAGGGAACTTCAAAAGGGCAGATTATCTTCAAGCACGTTGCACCTTCCACCAAATAACTAACCCTTTCAAGATTCTTCAGCATGACTAGAAACTTGTCCTTGGTGTTTTACTGCACAGGGCATACTCATTTCCCTTCTAGTGGAAGATGACTGAGATTTTAAGTGCTTGCTTATGGGTTGTGCAAAAAAAGCCTGAGGTCTAATGATTTAACATTAAGCAGTAGTTTCAAGATGAATGCTGGAAACTGGAGAAATCCCTCTTAGGTATTTATGTGGTTTAAAGACTAAGTGAACTGCATATTTCCGTTTAGTAAATCTGTGGTCAACTTGATCACTTTAATATGGCAGCTGAGGTGGCAGGAGGAGGAAGTGAAGAGATTTATTGAAAAACCATCAACTTAAATATGTATCAGACCACAGAAAGTTTCCAAAGTCCCCAAAGACCATTTCTGCTTTTTTTCTGGCCATGTAGGTCTTTTTTTTTGTAACATGTCTAGCTTAAATGGTAAATAATAAGTGATAATAACAACCAGCTGGTTCCCATAGTATAGAAAGTGACTGACAGAGCAGCTGCCATTCTGTTTTCTCTCACTCCCCTTGTCAGAGCTTCAAAGTGTCTGTTTAATGTGGTATATTAACAGCACTATTATGACTATAAATATTAAACCCCAAATCCTCACAAGGAGCTCTGCTGAGCAGAGATTTCATTTCTGGGGCTGTCATTTTCCAGTGGAGCTGCCATCAGAGCCATGGAGAGTGTTCCCCTGTCAGAAATGCATGACGTGACACGTGGGACATGCTCTACCACTTCTGGCATGCACTTCCCAAAGCCTGAGCTGGTCACAGCTGGGGCTGTCAGCATTTTCAGTCGTCTCTGCATAGCATCCCTGCATGAGACATTGCCAGAAACCTCAGTTTAAGTCAAAAACTGGTCCAGGGTTTGCAGGAAATTCTTCTGGAAGGTGAAAAAACAGTAGTGGTCCATATCACTTTTACTGGCATTGCATTTGGCCATTGCTTTCCCAATAAAATGCCATCGACTTCATGGATGTGCAGGATTTGGGCACATGGTTTCCACTGCCCTTCCTAGAAATTACACGCTGAAAACCTGTGCATTGCTGAAAACACAAGGGTTTCTGATAATTTTGTTACAGGCCTGTTCCTGCACAGCTGATGTTAATGGGAGCTTTGCTGCTAGCTGAGGTCACGTTTTAAAGTAGCAACCTTAATTTCCTAAGTAGCAAATTCATATGATTTTCCCCATACTCTGTTCTTAAAAGTGTTGATTGCTTTTTTTCCCCAGGGCTTTCTGACTCCTCCAAGAAAATCACCATTACACTTGTGATCACTGCAGCTCTTCAAGACGCTGGATTGTCTGGAAGGAAAGAGACCCGGGAGAAGAGTCACAGAAGACATGTGCAATCCCTAACGCTGCCTGCACTGGCACCTGGAGTAGGTGCAGGAGGTGAATAAGCAGTTGCAGAGTATTTAAAAATTCCTTGTGGAAGTGCAAGGAGCAGGATCATGGCTTCATTTCTGAATTCACTCTATAAATGTAACTCACAGGAAGGACCAAAGACCAGAAAGGGCTGCAGCATGGAGGATTAGGATCTCCCCCAAGACTTCCACTAAAAGGAGAGCCAAGAGCCTTCCTTACTTAACAATAATAACTTACTTATACTTACCTCCCCAGAGTGCTGTGAGGCTTAATTAGTTAATGTTTGCAAAGTGCTTTGCAGATGCAAAGAGCAATATATGTACTAAGTATTATTAACTGGCAGCAAACTTCCACGTGAGAAGTCCCTACAGTCTATTAGAGCTAAATTATTCAGTGAATTCCCTAAAATTATGGGGCAAGGTACAGAGAGCTCTCCCTCAGAAACACTATGAGCCTGCTTTCACAGCCTCCCTGTGTTTCACATCCCAAGGCCATGAATCAAAAACTGCCTCTGTTCCCCTGGTGCTACACCCCAAGACAAGCCAGGACAAGGTCTATGAGAGCCTCACTGGACCGAAGGGACCTGGACAGAGGGTTGTCAGCTCTCCACCAGGCTGAAGACAGGTTTTCAGTTTATGACATGGATACAGTTTGAATTGTACTCCAACACCTTTCATGAGCTGCTTCTCCTGAGTGAGATACATGGGAGACCTGCTTCCAAGCCAGCCTGGAACCTGATTTTCCCAGAGAGTCCAGAGTTTGCTACCCCACGTTTGCTGGACACCTGCAATTGCCAAAATGGAGCAATAAACTGTTGCATGACTTACAGAATGATTGCTATGCTTTTATACTAATGCATAAGCTGAATACTATGCGCATGACTGACAAGCTGGAAATCTTCAGCTGACAAACAAAAACAAACAACAAAAATGTTTCAGATACGGTTCTTCGGACATTAGAGACAGTAGAAGCCATATGATGTATTTCTGTTTAGTTTTTCATTTAATTTCCAGCACAATGAGACTTGCTTGTACAATTTATGGCTACAAATGTGTGATTTTAAAATTTTTTTAATTCCTGCATTTTCCTCTTTTTCATTCCTCTACATGTGTACTAGCTTACCAGATGGATTGTCCAGTTGGCTATGTGCAATATTGTCTCACGCCTTTACACTAGAAAGAAAGTAGATTCTCTGGCATCTGAAAAATACAGTGATATAAAAATTAAAGGCATCTAAACAGTTGAGATGATTACTTTTCCCATCTTGGAGTCATCATGAACGGGGTGCATGTAGCTCAATACTTGTGTCCCAGTGCAGCTCACTCCTGAAGTTATACTCAGATGTACCCAAATTTTCCTGGTTCCCACTTGTGCTACAGACACTCCGGCTGTCCCAAGTGGACTTTGGACTCTGTCCTCCCTCTTCCCCCTTGGTGGCTGGGGACAGTCGTTTGCTTCCCACTCATCATGAGTGTCTCCTCGAGGCTACAGCTAGGAGGGAGGTGCCTCTCCAGTGCCTGGGGAAGAGGACACGCTAGGAAATGGAGCAAGAGTCTTCCGTTTTGCCTCAACCAGGGGCAACAGATATACATATACTGGCAGCCTTTACCCTGCTTCTCTCTAGGTATGGAAAACACTAGCGCATAGCCAACCTGCTGTGGCAAGTCCCCCAACACTGTAGGTATAGAAGCATGCGTGAGGTACCTCAGCCTAACGCTGCACTGTGGATGAAGCACACTACTGAGTATTTGGCACCTAACTCTATGGAGTGCCCACAAACTCTAAATAAAATAAAGGCAGGCCTTAGGAGGCTTTCCAAAAACTATGTTTACTAATTCAATATTTCTAATATCATGTACATAGAGAAAATACACTCTTTTTGTACCATACTTCTGGGGACTTCATATTAATAATCTGCTTGGATTGTTTAAATAATTGACCAATGACTGAAGAAACTTGCAATAACCATATACTGGAACAAAAATTTGAAGGAATTTCAGCCATGAGTGTGTTGCCAAGTAGATATGCAATGCTTCAAGTTTTATTTGCCACAGTTGACAAAAAAAAGTGAGCTACAGGTTCAAACAGCACAGGGTTTTTTTCCTGCCAACAAAGACTAGAAGAGGGATGTTCTCTTCTTCCCTTAGAATCTGCATTAGCAATGCAGGCAAGGCTGCTTAATAAAGAGACAGAAAACAGCACGTATGAGATATCTTAATAGGTGGATTTTCTTCTTCAAATAGCTGTACATATTTCCTTTGAAAACCAGTTTGTTTTAATAGGTCACCACAAGCTAAACAGCTGCCACATTTCCTGTCAAACACAAAGTTGGTTCTTTGTGGTTTTCTCCATTCCATCTCACTATAGATCAACTGATGAAGGCTCATCTTGTAACCAAAATAAATACAGCCAACATGTACACATTTTCATGATACTCTAAGATCATCTGTTATTAACACGCCTTGTGGTAACAAACCTTTTATGATGCATTTATTCATTGTTCATCCTCCAAAAGAGTGGGGAATACTTAATTTGTTTTCTGTGCTGTACTTTGTGTAACTAAATAATTAATCACGTTGATATTCTATCAATATATCTTTCTTTAATGGTTAAACATGTGTTAATAATTCAAATATCTATGGGTGACCACTTTGCACTCCTGTGATTTTCAAAAACCCCAGTGCTCTTTGAAGGCACTCTATCATTATCATGTACAGCGCAAGTTAAAAGCCTTTTGTTCTTTCCTTTCTTTTTTGTCTCCTCTTCCCCTGGTATGTACCTTTCCAGGAGGGGTCCTGTGGGCCAGCAGCAGCCCGGGGTTAGTTTTAAGTGGCACAGCAAAGTTCAAGATTTTTGAACTGCTGGTTCAGTTGCAATACTTAAACTCAGAGCAACCATACTGAGAGAGCAGATGAGTGTACACTGCATAAAACTCTTTATACTCATCTGGCAAAGCTTTTCAATTGTGATTAAATTCATCAACAGAGTCTGAAAACCTCAAAACTGGATGTTTGCCCAATTCACGGGTTATGCAGTTATGAGTTATTAGAGTCCAGCAGTCTAATGATGCTGCCAAGCCCCAAAAGAAGCTGACTGCTCTAAAATACTGCAGGCTAAAAATGTAGTTACATAGCCTCTTCTATAAGACTTTTGCACGCACTGCCTACAACGACAGCAGCAATGTTTCCAGGCAAACTGGTGTGCCCTGTAATGGAGCTCAGAAACTGCAAATACGGAAGTCTTCTCTTATATCCTGCAAGGAATTAATGGGCAAACCTTTCCCTGATTTCACTGGGGAGCGTGTATTTTACTGTCAAGTTTTCCACATTTTAGGGGTGAAGAATAGGGCTAACTTCCAAAAAATTATGGTGGAAGCTTATAGCAGAGACCATAAACTGCAATGGATAATCTTGCATTCATGCCTACTGCTTTAACATGAAAACACTCTTCCTTGTTAAACCTAAGATGACATACGATGGGAATTGTTTATCACATGTACCATTGCAGTGGTTTCTCCCAAAGGGTATGTCAGAAATCTTGTTGACTTAATGCTGCTGATTCACACATTTTGGAAAGAGAAGCAGGTTTCTTAGGGAAACAAGGTTTGGGGATTAATTCTGGGCATTCTGGAAGTGTGCTCTTGGCCAGCAAAGCTTGTGAGCAGTGTTCCCGTCTTTTTCTCCCTTGTCAACTCCTGTGAACTGTGAACAACTCCTGTCCTCTGAAAGCAGAGACTGGCTTAGCTTGGACACAGGCTGCAGAGCGGCAGCTGCAGCTGACTTAGTTCTGCTGTGTGTAGGGATTTATAGTAAAGACATAAATGTATACAGAGGTGAGTGGAAACTATTTTTGCATAACACCTCTTGTTAATTCAAAACTGGTCCTACCAGACCTGTCAGAAGAACGCAGGTTTTTTTCTCTGGAATCAACTCTTACTAAAAGTAAGAGGGGTGGAATAATCTACGAGGTGACATAAGAACCTTTTCTTAATTCCTTATGTCTTTACCTCTGTCTGGAGAAAGAATACAGCTTTTTGTACAGGGCTTACACCAACTTATACCATCTATTGTACTACATAGCATCTTTGTGCTGGTACACACCTCCGTACCTCCTATTTCTGGAAAGCACCAAGAAATTTAAGTAGTTCTTCTGAGTCCAATTCAGGAAACCTTGAATGTTCAGGAAAGCTATAAACCCAGCATTTTAGCTTTGTGCTTCAGTGACCTTGGCTTACAAACAAGTGCTTTCCCCCAGAATGGCTGGGCCTTAAGCAATACTTGAACACCAAGCGCCCTGTTGCTGGGTCAGCCCACAGAGAAAAAGGATTCCCCATAGGAAGTCCCTCTGAGGAAGCTCTGGCAAGTACCAGTGTGTTTTACTTGTCGGGACTTACTCTGTGCAAACTGAGAAAAGGCTTTGAAATAGCAGCTCAGTGTCAGCCTGAGAAGATTTGCTTGACAGAGAGCCAGACTCACCACAACAGAAATTCAGAATGAACAAATGCACACACACAAATCCCATGTGCTTCCCTCCTCTTTCCTCAAAGGACACACCTGCTAGCTCAAGATGATGACCATGCACTCAGCTGTCAGTCAGCTTGTCACTTCTCAGCAGAAATCATCCCAGGAATTACAGGGCTTTGTTTTTCTAAAACAACGGCAGTCTGTGTCAGAGAGGGAGACCTTTTCCAATAGCGTAGTGTGGGCAAGGGTTTGTATAACATACACCATGCCGTGTGGTCAGATGACTTGCGGAAACCCTCCTGGTTTTCAGTACCAAGGGAAAATCATATATCTCTGAATCTGCACATGCTGGAGGAATCTATTCCAAAACAAAGCATAATTCAAAGTTCACAGTTTTGAATATTTGTTATTTTATCTGTGCCTGCTTTTAATATTTATATCTATCTATCTATCTCAAAAAAAACACCCATCCTTTTTTTTTAAGTTAATTTCTGACATTGTGGGAAACGTTACGCAAGGAAACAAAGCCACATACAACAGCATTGGAGGTCAACGTGAAGACAAATCCATGCCACTTCCATGCAAAACTCTGGCCCAACATCACAAGCCCTCCCAAACTGTAGTTGACATTAAAGAAGATTCATGTCTACAAGGACAGCAGCGGCACTTCTTTAGGGGTGAGGGAGGGTGCTCACAATTCCTTATTGAACTTCACATAACACTGACCAAGAATGATGTCTCTTCAACTGAGTTTTTAATTTCTTTTTGGTTTTGTAAAGCCACTCAGAAGAGTTGGCCACAGATTTGGAGTTATACCTCTATGGACAGAACAAACTCTATCCCTTTGTGTTCCACACTACAGCCAACCCACCCCTTAAATAACCTTCAAACACAGGCATCAAAACGAAGTAATATACCATAATCTTAAGACATACAAATACATACCCAGCTGGCTATCCCTGACAGCTGCCAACTTGCGACTGGCCTAAAACTGGACCTCGCAAAGTCACTACGAGTTGTATTCCTTAGGTAGCAGAGATCTCAGTCCTTTACATAACCACTACATCACATCATAAAAATAAGCTTATTTTTCTCCTTTGTATTTACTCTTTTTAGTTTTTAATACTCTACATATTTAGGAACATGTTTTTATTCCCCTGATCACTACCTCTGTGTGGACACTTGTCACTCTGCCTAGCTGATGAACCATCTGAGGCACTGAAACATAAATTAGCTAGCTGGCAACTGCACAAGGTAGTGAAAGAGCCAAAATTTTAACTAAGAATTTCCAGACCACACACCCGTATGTCTTCAGAAGCCCCAAGCTCTTCATGCAGTAAAAATCTTGTTGGAAGTGTCAGGCTGGATGAATAAAAAGACAGAATGAATCAACTGAGTTAAAATATGAACAATCTGAACCTTAACCTAAGGTTTTCACTGGATTTTTTTTTTGCTTTCTGTGTGATCTCTGACTTGTCCAGGATCAAAAGTACCATCACATCATGACAATCACAGAAAACACTCTTTTCTTTCCCAGCCAGAAGCCAGAGCTGCTGGCAGCATCCTTTCTCCAAAGCTTGTGGTGGCTTTCTACCTCAGCTCAATACAAGATGTTTTGGGTCCTAGCACCGTCCCTTCCCCTCCTGTTGTACGTGCAGTGGCAGAGGCCAGTCGAAAGCACTTGTGGTGCTTGTTGCCAAACCTGGCTGTGCCTGCACTACCTGGCCAGGGGGGGTGGCTTGCCTGCGTTGTGTGTCTCTCTCTCCGATCTGCAGGATGCATGGCAAATATCTTTGTGTAGATGAATGGGACTTTTGATAAATAAGAAGATGCCGGGCTGAGAAGCTCTGATCCTTGAAGTGCCAAGGAGACTCTCTCACTCATTATCAAACAGCCTACAGTGTTGGGCTCTGCAATAGAAGACATCAATTAGCCCTTGCTTTATCCTCTGACAATATAATAAATATTTGATAGTCTTAAGCCGCCTAATGCCAGGCAAGTTTCCAGGGAGAAGGCCTGATCAAATTGGCAGCGTGCACACCTCACGCCCTTGCAGTTGCGTAGAGGCAGGGCCAGTCCCTGCCTGTGTCACTCAGGACTGTTTGAGAAATGAATTTGGCAGCTTTGGTCCAGCTCATGGCCAATCAACAGTTGCACTGAAAAAAAAGTCAGTGCTGGAGTTGGCACTGGTCTGAAATCGCTGTGCGATACGTTCATCCCACATGCAAAAGGTCAGCCTTGCCCATTGATTTCCAGAACTTCAGCAGACTTGGGATGCTTTTCCATTTTCAATTTTCTCCTCACATAACTGGAGCAGGAACAGTGGTGTCTCTCTCATGTGATGCAAAAATTAGGTAATGTAGAAAAATGTCCTGTCCTGGCCAGTAATAAAGAATTAAAGTCAGTGGGAAGAATTTTTTTAAGAACTCTGACAACGGCTGATACTTTCCACTGAAACATTTTCCCAGTGAGAATGGGGTCACACAGACATTTTGTATTTTGGGGACAGTGCTGATATTTTCTGATGTTACTGATGTTACTCATTTTCTGATTTTTCTGAGGTTAGAAGAAATGTTTAAGAAAAAATTTGGGTTGAACCAACATATGGAAGTGAAACCTTGTGTTTCAAATTGGTATTTCAGCATTTCAGTATGACAAAATATGAAAATGCCATTACTTCAAAGCAAGTCTTTTCAGCGCAATTTCCACAATGGCTTTTCCAAAACCATATATTCCAAAACTTCCTGCTCCATAAAAAAGGAAAGAAAACTGTCTAAACAAATGCATTTGGGCATGTTTTTATTAAAATTACTGTTAAAATAGCACAGTCTCTTGTGACAGGAAAATCCCTCCTCCAAAGACCTAGAACGTATTATATTTGCATAACAATGTCCTTAATAACACTCATCAGGGGTTTTAGCTCTTGCCCTGCCTATGTTCCAGGAAATTCTGTCTTCCCACTGCAAAGAAAAAGTAATTTCTTCCATGAAGGCTTGCCTATCTAGTCAACATTCAAATAATCAAAGTGACTTACCAAAGAAAGATCTGCTTATTTTAGAGCTGTGTATGGTACAACTGGGGCTGTGGTGTCTCCTTACAAATCTGATTTTGCTTTACTTCCTTGCTCTATCTGAAAAGAATTCTGCTGAAGCACAGTGTAAAATTAGTTAAGCAGCTCTTCCAGGTAAGTATATTTGCAAATTGTGTGTGGTCTTGTTTTTAACAATGCAAAGACGATGGACCTGTTAACACTTGTTTAAGAATTTGCAGGCATTAGATCCTCCTAGCAGAGATAACTTTTATCCATAGCACAAAATCTACCACACTGCCTTTTCCTCTTGCACAAGAAAAAAGAATCCACTCCAGGTATTTCTAAGAAACTTTGGGTAGCTCACAACAAGTCCTTGCCCTCCAGAAACATATTCTTCCTTGACAGGATTATTCCAGCACTACAAAATGGACTAGACCTTCAGCCAGCACCACCTGTCATCAGTTTGGGTGGGACAGTGGGAATTTATCACAAGTGAGGATGTTATTCAGTTTGAAAAGCTAGATGTCTGATAGGAGGGCTCCTTGAGGATCCCTTACCTGACCAGCAGAGATGTCTTGGCTTTATGAGTCCCAGATTACCTTTTTTAAAACACACATGAAAGGGGCCATGGCAGGACTGCAACAATTTTCAAAGTAGGTCTAGCCCAAACCTAGTCCCATTAGGTTTGGAAAGGTTTCTGTAAGCTCAACACTGGCTCTGCTGTTAACAAGTGTTAAGAAGTTCTTGTGGCACTGAAATGCTGCCACTTCTCTTGAGGCTACCATTACGCACTACTACACAACTGAGAAGAGAGCAAAAGCCCTGGAACAGACCAAACTGCTTTCTTTTGAAAACAATACCCATTTTGCAGTGATAGCAGTGCTTTTTCTTTCTGTTATTTAGCTTTGTCGCTTTTACTGTCAACCTGGGATTTGCTGAGCAGCAATTCTCTTGTTTTGGTTTAAGCTCAGGATTTCTGCAGAGCACAATGCAACAAAAAATATGGTCCTGCCTGCTGGGGGCAAGTGTTTGATGTTCCAGACCTTCAAATACAACCTAGCTGTTTAACTTTTCAGACTAAGAGATATTAACAGGTATATTTGCACATGGTACATGTATATCATAGTAAGTAAGGTCTGATCCATGCTCATTGCACTGACACCCTTCTGAAGAACAACTAATGGGCCTGTAATCTACCAGTAGTTTGGCATTTTTTCATTTATGCTGCTTTCTGCTCAAAAGGACTTTGAATAGGAAATCCACAGTCAAAAGTTAACATGTGAGCATGTGAACAAGAAGTTTTGCCTGTTTATGCTTCCTACCAGAGTCCTGGAAAGGGAGGTCTTCTTTGCAGCCCTCCTTACTTACCCAGTGCATCCCAGGCTCACTGAGGCTTTTCTGCTACAGTGCTTGCCATCCAGTGCTTGCTGAATGTCACAGAATGGCTTTCATGGGCTGTTTTGGGGAAAGGAACAGGTGAGAATGAGAAATCTCTGTCAGGGAGTCCTTGCATGGGAATGCTGAGCTCTTCCCATGTCCCTGCTGAACTGCATAGCCCAGATAATGCTTATTTAAACCATCCAAAATCATGGACATATACTGATTTCCACCAGCTGAAGATCCAAGCCTGTATCCCTTTGATACATTTTGGCATGGCCGTTGCCTCCGTCCATTCTTTTGTGCGAATAAAGGCACTTCAAAGAGAATCTCCGAAATATCAATAGAAGAGAAAAACTGGGTTACATAGAGACACACTCCAATTTGTATCATGCAAGGATCTGCCCCAAAGACATTAACAGGAAATTCTTGTGTCATCTGTGAGAAGTTCTTGCAACAAATGGTTTTGTCATTAGAGATGGACTTTTTCGGGTTTTTTTCCCCCCCCTTTCAGCAAATTCTCTGGAAAATGCAGGTTTCGGGTGGCCAGACTTCTCTGCAGATTCAGATGGGATTTGCAGAGGAATTTCATCTGAAATAAAAATGACAAAACAATTCACTAGTGCTTAAGGTACCTCTTCGAGAAAACACCGAAAGATGCATTCTCAAATGTGTTTTCAGGCCCATGTAACAAAAACCAAAGGAGCTGTTTCACCTTCACCTGCCAGGACAGTCACCAGAGCCCTGAAGCAGGCAAAACTCTCAGGGGAGTCCAGGCTTGCAACCCTCACCCACTTGTGCTCTCCTATAGCTCCTGCTTCCAGCATGGCTCTGCTCACTCTTGACTGCTGATGCTTTTCCACTTTGCATGGACATAATCTTTCAGCCAGGAAGGAAGCAAACATACAGAGGATTTGTACAAGGACTCCTGTACACCCTGCAGGCTGGGCACTGCACATCACAGTCCCCTTCCGACTTAGATGAGGCATTAATGCAAACAAGTACTGCTAAGGCAATGCCACAATTTGAGCACTTCCATAAACCATCAAGCAATGGGGTCATTTCATTAGCTTACTGAACCAGTGGACTGAAAGACACCTCAAGAAATCTCCTCCTTCATCTTCTGCCCACATGCCCATTAATGTCATGATCCCACAGAACTGCCTGTGCCAAAGCCATGTTAGACAAAAATTACCGTCTGACATTCTTCTAACATCTCAGTGATGGATACTCCATAACCAGGGCATCTAATCCTTTTCTATCCTTATCTTTAGAAAGTCCTTTCTCTGAATTTCTTCTTGTTATGGAGGGGTTTTTCTCTCTTTACTATAACCTTTTACCTATCTGAAGACTCTTGCACTTCTTTTTGGACTAATAATTTTCAGTACAGTCTTTCCATGATTCATAACCATAACATGTTGATGGACAAGAGACACTGTACTTGGAGATGTGGTTTTAACACCTAGGTCACACACATACTGGGATGTTCTAGCCACATGGCTTTGGGCAGTTGTTGAAGAGAAAGTACAGGAGCCTTGTTACGATATGTAGAAGTCCTGTTATGAAATCTATGGTACCATTTCACCTTTGTGGAAAAATCATTTTAGAAAAATCCACGTTTTAAATTCAAGTACCTAACACCTGTACCCCATTCCATTTCAAGCCCTGCTGAGAAAGCTAGCCCATTGTTTTCTGGGGTAAAAATGAAATGTGCTATTTTGGGTCAATCAGATTTTATGGTCAAGCTCAATCAAAAATGTTTGTACTGTTGCTCCAGGAAAAAAAAAATCCTGTAATCAGCCTGATTGACTGCAGGTTTGGGACATTATTGTTCAGTAGCTCAATCAAAAAATGTACAATTTTATAGCCCTACTCATCATATTCAGACACATTAGCACCTCTGTAGATTTTACAAAGTCCAGGAAGAAGCTAATTTTATCTATGAAAGCTAAAATCACTTTAGTCCTTACTTTACAAATTTCTAAAATATTCTTCAGGAGAAAACTTAACTAAACTTAACTTAGTTTTCCAGGGGAAGATCCAAGATGATGGGCTATGTCCTTATTTTAATCTGATTCATGGCATACCACCTTTAAACTTAGAAGCAATCCACCTTGAACGAGTCCTGAAAGAGGGATTCAAATGTTTTAAACAAAGACTTTCTATACACAAGCAGCACTGAAACACTATCTTTCCTCCATTATTATTTTTCTCCGTTATGCCAAATGCTAAAGACTGTCTCACTAAGCAATCTTACACTTTGAGCTCGTTTCCTAAATAGTGTTTTGATTTTCTAGTAGTGTAGCTGGCATCAGAGAAAGGTATGTACTGTATTTTTCCTGTGTTTATTATTTTCTGTTCCTGCAGGAGCTTTCTTTTTCCTGGTTACACTTTTCCCATTGCAAATTTTGGTCAGGGTCCAGGGGGTTGTGGTCAGATTCTGCAGGGATTTTTCTCCTGGTTCTCTCTCTCCATGAATATTTCATGTGCCCATTACTTTAGGTGCCATAAACACAAATTAAAACCAGCATCATTTCTGTCAGAAAGAACCTTATTTCTCTACTCATTCATTATTTATGTTGCTTCCTTAAGTGGTGTTGTTCTTGCTTGTTTGTCTCTAATAGAGGATACAAGTTATTTCACAGCCTTTG
This sequence comes from Gavia stellata, assembly GCF_030936135.1. Lineage (NCBI taxonomy): Eukaryota > Metazoa > Chordata > Aves > Gaviiformes > Gaviidae > Gavia > Gavia stellata. Next base: position 45,829,105 of record NC_082637.1, read on the forward strand.
TCATTACCGAGATTGGGCTGATCAGGAGGTCCACTGAACTGTAAAAGCAGTGAGGCTCATCTCTGCTGATAGATAAATCCATGAACAATGTCTGCTACTGAACCACCAGCCCCAGTCAGCCACAGAAACGACATTAGCCTCACCTTTCACTGTGTGCCGTGGGAAAGAAGATGATTTCTGTGCTTTGGGCCCATTTGAGCACCGAATGTTTAACCTCTCTGCATGTAGAATGGACTATGAACTCGCGTGGTGCATAATCAACCTCCAAGCATGAGCGGACCAAGAGCTGTCCTGTGTCACTGAGTCTGGTCTTGTGAGCCTCACCTTCTCAGGAACAAGTCAAACTACATTTAAAAAGTAATTTGATTTCCCTCTCCCTCCGCTTTTACAAGGAAGCCTCCAGATTCTCTCTACTCTAATTTTTACAAGACTTCCTATTTCCATACTGTACATACACATGGTCAGTTTTGACTCTTTTTTTTTTTTTTTTTGCACCAACATTATTATCCTCCAATTATATAGTTTGTTCCACCACGGTGCATTACCAACAAATGTACCTTGAGGGTGCAACTGCACAGCCTCGCACATTTTATTTTGTTACACTAAAAATGTGCCTATGCAGCTGCAGCAGAGACAAGTCCACTAATCTTGACCACTGGCCATCTGAGGCCTGCAAAAATCATGAGTCTAAAGTGCCTTGCATTTTTCTTGGACAAATGGCAGGAATTTGTTTTCTACCATCAAAGCCTCTGTTTTTCACATTTTCAAGCTCTTCCACACCACCAGGAAAGCCACACATTCCCTTTAAAAGGAGAGAGGAGCTTGTCTGCATGTCGTATGAATGCAGACTGAAGCTTTGAGAAAAGCAGCTAATGCTATGAAATTCATAACAAGATTGTGAGACTTGACCACATCACATTTCACTCTACTTTTCTCCAGATGACAGTACATCAGAGGGATCAGTAGGTCTATGTTACCACATGCTGCAAGTCCATCAGCGAGTCCGTCATGAAGAGGTGCTAGAGGACTGTCATCTGTTACCAGCAGACTCCATGAAGATACTTTCTAAATGCAAGACTCCCATTAGACAAGGAACAGGGCATTTGAAGGACATTTTATTTCCCCTTTCTCTCTCCATAGCTATGATGCTATGGATGCCTTGTTGAAGGAGAGGCAACAGCTCCCGCCTACTGCACTCAGTCCTTGTAATTTTGGTGAGTCCCACAGGGACCAGAGCTTCATTTGAGAGCAGCCTGTGGCTTCTGGTGCTGTCATTGATGGCTAACCTTTCGGAGAGCTGACGAACAGTCAGTAAATGCCTTGGCAATGGGTGTTTGCTGGAGGCTGGTGTGCCTCCTTGCTTTCAGACATGTCACAGCTAAGGCTGGGGAAGGCATGGCATTTCCCTTACAGGAGTACAGCCAGCTTGGGAGGGAGGGAGGTAGGGAAGGAAGGAAGGAAGGAAGGAAGGAAGGAAGGAAGGAAGGAAGGAAGGAAGGAAGGGAGGGAGGGAGGGAGGGAGGAAGGAAGGAAGGAAGGAAGGAAGGAAGGAAGGAAGGAAGGAAGGAAGGAAGGAAGGAAGGAAGGAAGGAAGGAAGGAAGGAAGGGAGGGAGGGAGGAAGGAAGGGAGGAAGGAAGGGAGGAAGGAAGGGAGGAAGGGAGGAAGGAAGGGAGGAAGGAAGGGAGGAAGGGAGGAAGGAAAGGAGGGAGGGAGGGAGGGAGGAAGGAAGGAAGGAAGGAAGGAAGGAAGGAAGGAAGGAAGGAAGGAAGGAAGGAAGGAAGGAAAGGGAGAAGTAGGGCCAGTCCATGGGGGCAGTGCTGTGCCAGGCAGAAATTAAATATCAAGTATGGCCCTAAGACATTCCATCCATTTCCCTCCCACCATCTATCCTTACTCTCAAGGGACTCTGAATAACAGAAACAGAGGCTCCCCCTGTCCTGAACTACAAACATTTTCACCCATTTCCACCACCTCCTTTCCTCTTTTTCCTTTTAGGGAGTCCTTTAGACAGCAGTCAAAGCTACAAAACAGCAAAGCTCTAGCAGAGCAGAGCAACAGTATTTAAAATGAATTAAGAAAACAATATTAGGCAGATTATGAGCCCCCGGTTGTGCAGAGCCATCACTGTCCCTCCATGTCTTCTGCAGGCAGCAGCAGCAGCCAGGGCTGCCGGCAGCGCAGGAGAGCACTGCCACCAAGTGCAAACCCAGCTCCTCAGCAGCCCCCATGCAGGGAAAACCATTTTTAAAACCCCATATTCACACCCTCTCTTCAGGCCCTTGCCTTAATGAAATTGCCACAAGTCCCACAGGTGGTCGCATTGGCTTTTTTGGACTTTTCAGGCTATAATTACTCCAACGTTTCATCATTTTTACTCTGTGAATTAGTATTTCAGCCTGTTCTTTCACCTTCTTTTTAATCACCAGCTTTTTAAGTAAATCTGCGTAGACAAAAGCCGCTAATATCACAGACCTTTTAACAGCTGGTTAAATTAACTGTGTGATGGCAGGGCATGCAGCAATCTCTGAAGTGCAGAAGTAAGAAATCTCCCAGTGGCACTGAGAAGAGAAGGTAGAATACAGCTTCAAGACTTAGGAAACAAAATTAGGTCCTGCCTACATGGGGATGCTGAGGAAAGATAAGCTGAGCTAATTCAAGGTGTGAATTCAAATTGGATCAGGTAAACCACATTACATTCCAAAGTGAATTAAAAGAAACAGAATTAAGGCCTATTTTAAACCAAAATAAAAATGTCACCACAGTGAGGTAATGCAATTTAACCAATACATTTAAAAGTGGATTTGATTAACTTCCCTGCAGGTCCTGTCCCTGTACAGACTAGCCACAGATCACAATGCAGGCACAACCAGAAGTGGTTGGAAGCTAGTGATATTCTCTCCTGTGGTGCTCTCTGGCACTGGCTCGTTGAAATTAATTTTGTTCTGCTCCACTCCTGTACCAGAGAAAGCAGCCTGGCCCCTGCTTCAGTTACCTGAACACTAGATAAATACGCACAGTCTCTGTCTTTGGTTTACTCACCTGAAGAATGCGGATGCTATTGTTCTTTACAAAGGGTAAATAATGAAGAAAATGCTTATTAATTACTCTATGAATTACTTTTGTCTGTTCAGCACTTAAAGATGAAAGATGATAAACAGAAAAATCATGCTCCGTTGTCTACGTAAAGGCAGGTAATTTAGTTCTTTTACCTTCCTTTCCCCATTATACTATTAATAACAATATAAAAGTTTGTGCTTAGCATTTAAATATTTGTATTACCAATGAAATCAAAGAATCCAAGCAAAATTCCCTATAAATATAAAGCAACGGAGGATCTGAGCTCCAGATACCTGTTTTCAGAATCAAGCAATATTTAGGTACTACAGCTTAACTCTGCTTCACCACAGTCTGCAAAACCAGCTTGTGCCTGGTTCAGCCCTCTGGATGCCAGCAAAACTGTGCAGAATTGCCATGAACAATACACTTAGCAAGGCTAATAAGCATTTCCTTCCTGGCTCAGTTTCATATCATGGTTAAAGGTAAGGGAAAGAAAATGAAGGAAATGTTAAAGGCTGTTAGTAGATATTGCAGTTTACTCCCAGCTTCATAACAGCAGAGTGGACTCTACAGCAATATGCTATCATCTCTTTCTTGTCGATCAGCTGTAAAAAGTCATACTGCTACTTACCTTCAATAAATACATTCCCACTAGTGCTCTTCATAATTTACGTATTATATGTCAATGAAAATAAAACTTCTGAAAATTTTTTCTCTGCTTCTTCCTTCTATTCTCTCTCCCCACCTTAGTAAAAATTAAATGTAGGGGGGAAAAATCACTGAGAACACAGACAGAGAGCAAGCTGGCAAATCCCTTGCTTAATTGAGAAAGAAGTGGCCTGGCCAAGCGGTTATGCACCAAAATGGGCAAAGCAGGAAATTTCTCATAGGCTTGCTCTGATGTGGCCACATGTGACTCTGCCATGCGCGATCTCTGCAGAGCATCTGAGCATTGCTTGGTGCCTCTAAACCGTGGCACCACCTAGTCATGAAGCCATTATCAGCATTAATCACAGCCAAGACATGTCCTGGGTGTTTCATGTGAAGAGCCGGGGTCAGGCAGGGACAATGCTGCTGGGGCTGATCAGGCACCATGAAGAAAGCCAGTTTGGGTCTGCCCTAGGGAGAGACTGCAAAGGCAAATTAGCCTGGATGGTTATCAGAGAAAGTAGGATGTGTTGAGTACCTGAGGCACGTACTTTCAGCTCAAGTCATCAAGAGGGTTTTCAAATTCAGACAGGATCTCCAAGGTAGGAGCTGCAAAGGAAGGCAGGAAGAGATGGACAGTGTCTGACCTTAAACCATTTTCTGAATAGATCTTGGCTGAGTTTTAACACTAAGCCTGTCAGTGCTGGGAAGCGAGGGAGCCCAGGCAGGCAGACAAACTGAGGACATGGTACTCTCAAGCATGTGGCAAAGCACAACAACCCTGCAAGGAAAATCTGGGGGTAAAGAACCCATCCCAAAAGGGAGGCCAAAGGCTGGGCAGTACTTCTTGCCCGGCTTCAAAAAGTCAGAGAAGAGAACAATACCTCCAGATGCTGGCTTTTGGGAAGGAAAGGAAAATACAGCAAAAGACATTGTGCAGCTGTAGGGAAATACCAAACACCCTTTTTAGTACAAAATTAGTGATGTCAGGCGAAAGATCCTAATGAAATCTGATTTTTTTAACATATTCCTATCCTGAAAAATAATTCAGTAGTAAAGCAAAGATAAAGAGAAAGCCAGCTCACACAGAACATTTACATTAGGCGGGATAAGCCCTAGTAAATGTGCAGTAGGGATTAATTGCACTTTGGCAGAGATGGACTAGATGACCTACTGTAACAGTTCTGGAGGTACCTAACAGCCAGAGTAAGTCATCTTGAAAATTCAGTAGGGAAGCTTAGTGTCGTAAAGATTCACAGCAGAAATGGCAGTGTTCTTCTGCATGATAATAAGAAAAAGCACAAAGGGGTGAATTAAGGACATAGGGTTGGTTTTGCATTTTAATTTCCTGATTTTTGTCAGGTTATGTTATAACTTAAACATGCCTAAGAGGTACAGCAATTTTGTTGACTGTGAAATTTGTATCTGTTTTATTTTTGCTTTCCTTTTTCTCCTAAGTAGGCGGGGGAAATATGACAGATTATTAAATCCTACATGGCTGATGCATCTTGGCAATAGGCATTTTTACAGGGAAGAATGTATGGAATTAAGTATGTTTGGTGTATGCACTACATGGTTATACCACAATTATTCTTTCACATAATCATGTCTTTTAAACAAAACCCCAATCTTTATATAAGCATAATTTATTTACCCTAGAGACTGGAAAAGCTCTCAGGGAAATGTATATTTAGACACCTCCAAAAAGTGGCTTATTTACCCAGTTCAATCCATTAAATCTGGAGATTAGATGATTCACCTGACAGACATTAAGGCCTCCCCTGGAACTGTTTCATTCTGATAAGCAAATGTGCGTTTCATGCCTGTTTACCAGGGAAAAATTACTGTATTTGCACAGCCTTGTAATGACTCTAAAGAGGTTTTTAAACATCACCAGCATTTTCAACCCCCTACACAAAGCAAACAAACACAAAGACAGTCAATATTGTCTTTATAGAGTAGTGTATTCAGCTATGCTGGGGCTTTGATTCAGGGGTGGTGAACATTTACATCTCTGAGACATCTGCTGTCTTCAGACAGGCAGTCATTTTGTCTTCAGTTTGGAGCAGGCAGCAGAGAGTCTACAAAGAAAACACGCTTCTTAAAAATGTTATTGAGTCCTCTCTTGTTTAGTGTATTCTGACTGAAAGCGCATGGCTGCTATTCACGTAAAGGAAAGCAACCTTTCTGCCAAAGACAGAGTTGTTTATATAGGAAGAATGATATTCCAGGCTGCCTTTTCAAGGTGGCTTGAAAAAATTATGTGAAGTGCAATAACTAGGAGGAAGGGAAAATCAATGTCTTTGTTTAGCATGGGAAGCTAGATTGCCCCTACAGCCAGAGTTTCTGTTTTTCCCGGATGGTTATATTTCCCCAATGACAGACTCAGAATTGATTTTTTTCCCAGCCCTCTAGAATTTAGATGGGAAAGAAAGAAAAGAAAAAAGAAGTGTGACAAGAATTCAGACAAACCATCCTGGTTCTCTTTTTTCTCTTCATGTGCAAAAAGGGAGGGTAGCATGCCATATAGCCAGTCCAAGTTTCACCCTGTAGACCTAATGCCACCCACCAAACACAGACTTGCTTTCAAGGTTGGCACTGAACGCTTTTGCCAGGAGAATGGCATAGCATGTCATCTTCTGATGGGCTGAACCAGATGGATGTACTCTGCAGCAGGAGGAGTTTGATACAAACAGTTACTCAGTGGACAACAGCCCTTATATAATTAATATATACTCTGGCCAGCAGCAAGGTGGATGCCAATGGTTTGGGCACCTCCAGTGGAAGGTCAGGAGTCCCAGGGCATCTGAGTGGACGAGAAGGGAGCCTGATTTCAGAGAAATATGAGATAGTCTGGTAAATAGCAACAAGGTGGCAATTTGCATAAAAGACTGATGATAATATTGGTGCTGTCACTTTCTTGAAACGGCAAACCATTTTTAGAATTCTAAGTGGCAACTACTCAATTTTTATTGAGCTCATTATGGGATGTTCAGAGTAGAGGCTGGAAACAGAAAGCAGCAGGAGAATCAGAGGAGTACAAAGAGAGGGGACTAAAACCAAAAAGCAAAGTAAGGATGCAAAGGATACATTGCTATTAAATTTTCCACTCAACAAGGCTTCTCATTTGGGAACCCTAAAGGGGTAATTTCAAAGCAACAGTTTCACACATTGGGAAAACAGCAGCAGTAGTATGGGAAAAGCCAGGTTTTCAGACCGTGTTGAAATGCAATGCAAACGGGATAAAATAAATGCTATAGTTCCCTTGGCTTTATGACTACGTTAGGTACAAGCCTTACTCCACAAAAGGAGCTCTGAATTACTCTGTTCACACATACTTACACGTCCTGTTCCAGTGCACCTCCTCTCCAAGTAAGGTCTTCCACTTCTTCCTCTGCCTCCGACTCAGTCCACACAACCAACTTGCAACAGTGTGGATGTCCTCTTTCAAAGTTCTCAGTGCTGGTAGTTGGAGTCTTCAGTTCCAGTTTTGCCACCATCACTACCACGGATGTCCAAACACCAAATGAGGAGGAGAAAGAAAGTCCCTACACTGAATTATGATTTCCAGTTTTGTAATCATAGTATTTTGGCCTTATAAAACATAACACTTTTCATTCAAAGACCTCTGAGCTTCTAATTGATTGCTTAATTAAGTCACAAAATGTTCCTGTGATCTAGGAAAGTATTGAAATGGGTGAGTAAACAATCAATCAAGATGACTAACAGAGATGAGAAACGTACTAATAGAGGGTAGTTGTGGCAGGAGAAAATGAGCTTCAACTGGGTTAGCAGAGGGATTTTTAGAGAATATTTCTGAACACCTACACTCTTTCATAGCCAGCAGAAGCTGTGACTGCTCAGGAATATCTGAAAACCAGACTAGGTCTGACTTACCTAGGGACACTGATGGGGAAAACCACAACATTTTTCAAACGAAAGTGTGTATGGGGCGTAGGAACACAGGGCTGAACAGACCACCTGGGCTACTGAGTCCACTCACTCACCTACATGGACAACCACAGAAATGATGTTCAGTCTAGGAGTCCCTGCAAACCATATGCTACTCACCACCTGTCTCCAATGTCAGTTGTCATTTTAGACGCTACTGGCCCAGAAATCTCTCCTGGGTGGACCTCACTGTCACCTGGCTCCAGTGGATGATGCTGAGATCACCTTCCTGTATGGACATCTTTGCTGAGACTGCATGGGCAAGGTGCCTTTTGACCACGACAACCATCGTTCTAGTCAGTCATCCCATGCTCGGTCTCCCTGCACTCTGTGGCCCACCAGCACCTTCTCCAGAAGTAACAGGAGAAAGGAGCAGAGACAGACAGTTATCATTTATTTCCCCTGTCGAGTAGTGAGGGTACCAAAGGGCTGATGGATGTGGAGTAATGCTTAGGTAAGATTGACAACTATTTCCTCCTGCTTGAAACACATAAGCAGCACCCACCTGTTTTCCTCCCACCCAGAGATATTTTTGAAAGCTTCTTCTAGCAAATTTCTGCACCAAAATTAAACCCATCTAGCAGTCAGCCTTACTGCCGTGTTCCCACGTCAGCTATGTGTCATGACAACAGATGATAGAAATGCTGCTATTCAGGCTTCAGGGTGCGTGTTTCTTTTCTTTTTTTTTAAATTTTAATCGCTTTAAAAAGAGCTCTGAACAAAAGTGCTTGCTCCATGATGCAGTGCTGAGCTAAGGCACACAGGGCAGGTATACCTGCCCACACGCCAGCAGGCAAAAATAGGTAGAGTGGGTGAGGTTTCCTGTGGTGCTGTGGGGGCTGAGGGAGAAACACTTTGAGGAGAAAAAGAGATGGCAAGAGAAGGGAAAATGGAGAGAAAGGAGAGGCAGAAGCAGAAGTGCTTCCCCTTCCCCACACGCCAGGGCCCTGCGCCCACCCATGGCTTCAGCAGCAGGGTGGCCCCATACCCTGCACATGGGTGTCCCTGTCCTGCCCTGTGTCCCAAAGCAGGTCGGACATACGCCATAGCCGTGCCCTTCATGCCTCCTCCTGACCCACGGCGCTGACCCAGGAGAGCAGAGGCCGCTCAGAGACCCCAGGGGAAATCGGGAGGTTGCAGCCTTCAGCATCTTCCAGCTGATTAGGGATGTATCCTGTGCTCTGGAGGACGGGGCTCCATATCCATCACAACTTGCTTGAGTTAATGCATGGCGCAAATGCCACAAGCCACCTAGAAACAATGAGTGTTAGTTTAGGACCAACAGGCCACAGCCAGGCTTTCACTGCACGATCGTCCGTCCTCATAAATCTTATCTGTGGTCCAACAGATCAGGAGACCCAAGAGTAGGTTGAGCTTCTGTTTTGCCACCATTGTGATTTTATAAGAAAGGGCCATCACATGCAGAAGTAAAACGGTGAAAGATAGGACAGCTGATGAAGATTAGTGGATTCTTGGTGCTAAATGTTTCATTTGTCCCATGCCAGTAAGCAGAAGTATTGACTGTCTTTCTTTGGAACAAAACCTGTCCTGGAAGTTCAATGTCAGCAGTAAGAAAGCCTGAGACACGCAATTTTAAACACAGTTTGTGTTAGGGTTCCTCTCAGCCCTTTTGAATGAAATGGGAGGGTAGATACCTTTGTAACACCCCTAAGGTAACAAACCTTGAAAATTTCTGACCCTCAAAGGTTACACCCTAAATAGCTAAGACAGACAAAGCACACCACAATTTAAAAAACAGCACTGAGAAGCAAAGCGGCTTGTTCAAGGTCTCACAGAAAAGCGGTGGTGGAGGCTGAGATGGAGAGCAGATTTGTAAACCAATTTGACTTTGCAAAATTCTTTCCCACCTAATTGGCTAATGAGAAAGCATTCCTCTTGTAACACTATGTGCTTATTTTGTACCAGTAAAATTGCTGAGGATGGCTTTAATTTGGAATTCATTTTAAAGGGAGTATTTTTAAACCATCTCTCATACCATGCTTCTGTGAAATGCAAAAGGCAACCACAAAAAAACCCTAACAAAATCCACAAACCACTGCATAACCCAATGGACAAAAATTAAAGGACAAAATTATTACGACTAAAAAGATCAGAAGCAGAATAGCAGATCCCAGCATAAATCCTCTTTCAAGGATCATGATAATAAGCAGAAGGGCCTGATCTCAGTCACCCAGTGTAAGTCCCTTTGCGAGCATCCTGGACAAGTGGTCTCAATGGGTTTTGCTGTCGGTTTCAAGAAAGGGAAGTTTGGATTTCCAGGCAGGGAAATCTTGCTCTGCGAACGTCAGCTGAGTTACTCCGTGGGAGTAGAGCACTACTGAATGAAAGCCTTCTCCCATGAAACAGTGTTTTTCCCACAAGATATAATTTCTCCCAGGACAGACCTACAGACACTCCTTTCTAGTCAACAGCTGAACTAAAAAGTCTGTATGTGTGCCCCCCCCCCCCTTTTTTTTTTTATGCACCACTAGGTCCTCAAGGAAGAAAAATAAATAAACCTCACAAAAGCAGGGTCCCAGTTACTTTAGGATCAGGCTATGCAAGGGCAGTCAGAAGCTCAGAGGAGGGCATCCCCAGCTGAAATTGCTGCAGTTCACAGCTCACACCTCAGTAATTAGCTCACACCTCAGTAATTGTCACAGTTGTTTCTGTTTCACGGCGTCATAAAGGACCACAAGAAATGCCTGAGACAAGCAAGAATTTAAATATGTCTTTGAGGCCTTTCTCATTTAGAAAATCGCTTGTGCCTATGCTTGATACTAAGGGCTGTTTCAGAATATAAATGCTTCCGTGAATCAGGGCGACACAAGTATCAGAAGCTTAGATCAAGGAGCTGATCTGTCCAAATGAGACATTAGAGTCATGATGAAATGCTACAGATCTTCCCTTTAATGAAACTTAGTTTATGAAACCCTTTAATAAAGCTGCAGTGAGTATATTTACATTCCCAACAGAGAAAAGCTCTCCCTTGAAACAAGAAAAAATTACTACAATTAATAATATCCTGATATTCTTCATAATGCCAGTAGATTGCACATTTTTGTTGAGCTGTTCATCATTTTGAATTTCCATGCATCTCTTTATTCCACATCCACATCTACACCCGCTGGGGCACTTTAAGGACTAAAATTCATTGCTGTATATTAAAAACAACAAATGAATCTCATGATTTCTTTTGTATCTCCCCAGTTTATTCAGCATACAAAAGACAAAATCAATGGCATCCTGCCTGAGGAATAGGGTTATTTTTATTTTTGTATTTTTTCATACTGCTGCAGATTTTTGGCTTTACTCTTGAAACTGTGGTGTGCTGCAACAATGTATTTTCACTCTGTGAGCTTTCAGATCATCTGCATTTTGCTGTGCTAATCCTGGATGTTTAATATCAAGCAAAATAGTATTTATATCCCATTCATCTCTTTCTCCACTGTCTCCTGTGTATCTGCGTGTTCCTTTTCCACTGCCAAGTGTCTGAGTTGAAATATTCAGAAATTATTTTCTTCTCAGGGGCGCATATCCAAGTAAGCACTTACACCTAAGCTTACGTATCAATGAAGGGAAACTTGGGCTTGAGAGGCTGAGGTGCTTCCTTAAGCTGAGAGGGACAGAGGGTAAAGGAGGGAAGGGGTAACCCCTATGGGTTCCACCCTTTGGGGAGAGCTGGGACCCTTAGACCTGGCATGGCTGTTGCTAGAATTGGTCTGCTTTCTGTTTTAGAAAAGTAGTGTGATATTTCCTTTCCTTGCATCTTTCAGCACTTCCACAGTTGCCCATGGTTTTCAAATAGTTATAAGTGGCAGAAAACTATTCAGGAAATGGTATCTTTAACACCTAAGGATGTGTGTCATCCAGGTGACCCATATGTGCTCAGATTTCCTATATCGTGTTCCACCTCTTTTTTTTTTAGTAGGTTATTCCCTTTTGCATTTACTGTTCTTTTTCATCCACTTTGTCTATTATTTTTCTTCAGATGAATGCAAAGGCAAGTTCAGTGTTTCAACCATGCTAAGTGTCTGTTCATTTAATCTCCATCATGATTTATTAACAAATGGACTTTCTACCAAGTACTGCTATTTCCCCAGCACACTGATAAAATCCTTTCTATTTGTCCTCATGTATCTGATGGAGGCAATTCACTTTCCTTTAACTGTACTCTTTTCTCTGAAATCATTGGCTGCCTAATTACTCTATCTGCATGGGTTCCTTAATTTCCCAACTACCAATCAGGAGTTTGGGTTATTTGATTTTATTATTCACAGAAACACAGAATCACTAAGGTTGGAAAAGACCTGTAAGATCACCAAGTCCAACCATCAGCTAACACCACCATGCCCATTAAACCATGTCCCACAAGGCCTCATCCACACATTCCTTGAACACCTCCAGTGAGGATGACTCCACCACTTCCCTGGGCAGCTTATTCCAGTGTTTCACCACTGCGTGAAATTCTTGAACCTGAACCATAAGACTTTCCATTTCATGACAGAACTCTTCCGAGTGTAATTTTTCTGAGTGTAATTTTCTGAGTGTCATTTTTTGGACATGTTTTATTATTCACTTTACTTTTAAGGCAGAACAGAAAATACAAAGAATACACTTTTTCCTTCTTTCACCTCTTTGGTATCATTTCTTCTGGGACTTTTCCCTGAAATGTGAACAGGTTTTTCCAGTAAAGCAAAGCAGATGTTTTGCAACTGTTTTCACAGCTAGAAGTCCCTGACAAGCTATATATAGTCCATGTGTCCTGTACTGCAAGCATTGTATGAATACCTTTACTTATAACCAGTTTCAATGAAGTTAATAGCAATATGTACCCCAGTTAACTAATCTTCTTCCAGTTCAGGAGAAAATAAACTTCGCTTTGCATTTCCATATATATTTCTCCCTTTAGCAAACTGATTACAAGGAAACCGTATACCTACTTACAGTACATCTTGTGATGGAATTTTCAAGGATTTGGGTTTTATTTCTTTGATTTCTACTTCCTAACTTATGGCTCCAGTAGCTAAGAGATGTGTCTAAACTCTAACTTTAACTAAATGCTTACGAATTTGGAAAAAAGGAGGCCTAATATGAACTTATCCTGAATTTATCTCAAGTGCACTTCAGATACAGTACTTGATTGGATCCCACCCAGTGTACCTGAAGGGCAGTCATCCTTGAAAGACAACCTGTTGACTTTTTTTGTCCTTTAGAAAGCATAGACATTTTCAGCTCACTTTTGCTCCCTTTTTCTTGCCACTGAAAACAATGTTTGTTCCCTCTATAAAATGGAGCCAAACAAAGCGATTATATGAGACATCAGAAAAGAGCAACAGCAGTCGATGGTTGCTGATGGTGATCAGCCTGAATTGCTCACTGCCGCCCTGCCGATCCTTTGCGGACTTTGGCATCTGGAGGACAACTGGGACTTGCCTGGGGAACAGCCTTGGTGCCCATGAGGCAATAGGCAAAACCATTTTTATCTGAAAGCGAAGCTTGCATTTCCAAAACATTGCAAGTCTAAAACTGTAGACTATTGCCTTAGCTGATTGCAACACATCGAATGCTAGTAATGGAAAGTAGAGGTATTCCCTTCTAAGCATAACAGAGAATACATGCCTACCTAGTCATGAATACACCTATATTGCTAGATGTTAAGAGAGATGTCACGCTGCCTCATAAAAATCCATTCTATTGTTCTTAAGTTGATAGTTCTATCAACCTGTCATCAAATAGGGTAAGTATCCTTCCTGCTTCCACTTCATAATGAAAGAAAAGAAAAAGCAGATACATGTGGCATTAATTCTTATATACCATGACATTTTTTCAGATGAAGAAATAACATATTATCAGAGCAGAGATGATAGGTAAAGAGACCAGGACAAGAAAATTCAGTCTGCTTGAGATTTTACTACGCAGAAAATCTCTTCTTGTTTGTCTGCAACACTTCCATACTGCCATCTGAGTTAGAACTTCACATCATTGTGCAGCTGGGCATCTGGCAATAGCTGGAGTAAAAAGATTTTGAGGCACACATCATCAACATGTATATAAAAATACGAAAGCCTAAACAATTCCAAACAATGCAAGGAAATTACTGAAATTAAAAATTATTGGGAAATGTGTTACCCTCCTTTAATCAAATGGCAATATGAAAGAAATTCAGCAGACCTCAGCAGTTTACACTAGAGAAAACTTACCGTTCACCAACGTGTTTAGCACTTTATTTTAGTCAGCAATAAAGTTTTGTTCATTCTGTATTTTAAAACAGGGGAAAGGGGGAAGCGCAACATTGCCTGGATCACAATATTTAAGCACTTCTTTTGGGTTCCTAAACAGAAATTAAACGCAGCGGTAGAGGCAAATTAGCAGTATTTAATGCACCTAACAAGTCGTAAAAGGGAACTTCACTCATCCTGCTAATAGAAACGACACAGGCAGAGGGTGGCGACCAATATTCCCCGCCGGGGGATTTACAAAGGAGGAGCGGCGGAGCGGGGGGCGGCGGGAGCCCGGCACGGCCGGGAGGCCCCGGGGCCGCCGCCCCGCCAAAAGGCGGCCGCGGAGCACCCTCTAACGGGCAGCGGGGAGAGGCGCCCGGGCGGCAGCTTCCCGGCAAGGAGCTCGGCCTCGGTGCAGCGCCGTGAAGCCCGGGTTTGCTGCTGCTGGCGCTGCCGGCGCTGCCGGTGCTGCTGCTGCGGGACCCCGCTTTGCCCCTCGCCCCGCCGGGCGGGGAGGACACGGAGGTTCTCCCGCAGGAGACCCCCGAGGCCGCCCCTCACCCCTGCCTGCGCCGAGGGGTGTTTATTTATCCCCCCGTTCAGGGAGGGTGGGAGAGTGCCTGTGAACGGGAAGATTTTGCAGCGCGCTCTGATCTCCCCGGGGATTTTGGCTGGGTCTCATCTCCTCGAGGAGCGCCGGCCACAGACGAGCGCCCTCAGCCAAGAACATTCTGTCTCGGCGTCTCGCATGCTTCCCTCTTTTCTCCATTGCCGTGCGGCCCCGGGGAGGGCAATGCTGTCTCGGGCAGCGCAGGGGGTCTGGCGCCTTCTCTGGCGGTCAGGTCGCGGTCCACGGGGAGCCTGAGAACAAAAGCCCAGGGCACAGGGATGCTCAGCGGGATGCAGGCAGCAGCGATGGGGACAGCTCCAGATGACACAGGCAGTAGCCAAGCTCAGTGAAGATGCCAGCGGCCTCAAGGCCTTACAGAGGAAAGCTTTGGGAGGCAAGCTTTAGAAAGAGCAGCTTTGGGAAGCAAGAGACGTTCCTGGCAATTCCCCCACTATTTGAGGCAAAAGCTCCAGTGCAAAAATACTAAGCACAGGCTAAAGGGGCCAGCCAGAGGTTTTAGCTGAAATTTGGACCTGTTGCAGTCAAAACAATAAATTCTGGGTGAATAAAGTGGGGCGCAGCTAGAGTCACCCCTTGGTGCAGTCCCACACCCCCCATCAATGTAGGCACCTACAGAGGCCATTTGCATCTTGCAGGCTGGGGGTTGCCTCCATGCCTGGGGCTCAGGAAGGCCCCACTCGCTGCAGAGAGGGTGGCACCCCTTGGCAGCTTCCTTTAGCCAGAGAGGTGAGCTATCACCCGTGCTGGTCATGGGTCATCATCCTTTGCTGGAAGTCCCCAAGCCAACGGTGGCCCTTTGGCCATGCATGAAGCTGTACCCTCAGTCCCAAATGTGCATGTGCTGGAGATGTGGCACCAAAAGCACCCCTGGTGGGTTCGCACACACTGAAAGGAGAGACGAAAGGGAGGTAAGGGGTGAGAGCAGGTCTGTATCTCACGGTACCAGCTGGACTCAGCGCTGTTATCTGCAGGGGCCAGCAAGGGGGAGGGGAAAGGCAGAGTCTGGTGCCACGCTCACCCTCCGCTGCTCAGCCTCAACCCTCAGCTCACACCATGGAGGGGGTCAGCCTCCTGTGGGCACCAGTGGTCTGGGAAAAGCGGCTGTCACCCCATTTTGTGGATGCAAATGGAAGAGCCTGTAGAACAAAGCCTATTATTAATTCCCATCTGCTGAAAGGAGGCTGCAGCTGTTTTGAGAGGTTTTCCTGCAAGCTATGCAGATCTGCTCAGAATTTTAATGGTTGTTTACCAACCGAAGTGTGCCATTGAAAAAGCAAGACGTTTCCAAGTAAACAAGGTGTGAACATCATTTCAGCCTGGAAATAAACCTCTTTTTTCTTGTGAATGTTTTTCTGGGCGAGCAAAGACATTTTTGTATTTGATTGTTTCAGTTTTCAGCTGTTCTTTTTTAACTCATCCTCTCCCATCTAAGAAGCATACAGAAGCAGAGATCCCTTGAAATATGCAATGCAATTTTACACAGGCAGAAAGCCTTTTTAGGAGGAAAAACCCCCAAACATTCTCTCTGTGTGGTCTCTAAATGACTGAAAGAAAACGGTAACCCCACAAAACACTGGTCCGCAGTTGAAGTAGTACGCACATAAAACTGGTATCTGACCAAAGAGCCTAGCAAGCCCTGAAGAAAAACACAGTATACAAAAGATTAAAGAAGGGAAAAATTAAGAAGCTTTGTTATATTCTGGGGAACGACAAGACATACGGTAGGCTTTTTGTCTTATATTTTCTGCAGTGGTCATAAACTTCAAGAGGATGGTTATTGCTAAGAAATTAACATGTCTTTAGCCAAAATCTCTAGTGCATGTTATTTATATCAGGAATTAAGTCTCTGCAGCCATGTCTGTGCTTTATGGCTGTGTATAACTGCTAGCTCTGCTTCTGTGATACTAATACATGCAGTTTCTCTGTGACATGTATATCGTACATAGCTGAAAGGAGCACTAGAGAAACGCCTCAGATATAGATACAAATAAACAAACATTTTTCACTTCAGTGCATTTGCAATCCAAGCTCTTTTTCTTTATCCCAATAGACTTTGAACTGTCTGACCTGCAGAGGATATTCACAGCTGAAATGACAGTCCCTGAACACAGCCTAGCATTCCTGGTATCACTGCTGCAAATACAGGATGGGAAAGATCCACTAGCATCCACCATTTAGCCAAAAAGTTACAAGCATCCTGCATTTAGAGAGGACTATGCCTGAGAAACTGAAAAGACAAGAGAGTTAAGTGACGTAGTAAATGGTGGCCAGGAAATGACCAGGAAATGAATATAATATTGAGGTAGTGCTAAGGAGAGGGTTGGACTGCCTGCTGATATTCTATTGAGTCATGCAACTGAAAATATTACTGAGAAAATTAAACTATTCATCTTTCACTAAGACAGAAAGGAAAAGTGATTTGGACAGTCTGACTTTCTAATCTGAGTTAAGTCAATGCATAAACAATAAAAATGGACTAATAATATTTCAAGGAATTTGTTTTTAACGACTGTAGCAGTTCAAGTTACCATGAGATATTTTCCTGTAATATAACAGAAACCCACTAAATGGTCATTATTTGACTTCTGGTAATGGAGACACCAAGGCTCTCTGGGTGTTGTGTGTTTCTATTACAGGAGTCCAGAAGGTAGATTAGGCTACTGAGATGGCTTTCACACATATAGACATGAATTTATTCTCTCTTAATAAGTGGTAACCTCCAGCTTTGTATAATGGCAGCGCAAAGTGAATTTCTACTTCGTGCTAGCTAATTCAGGGCAACTGACTTCTAAGACAGCATGTGACTGCCAACAGCTGTGGACTGTTAAATATTAGGGGTGATTAAATATTTTTTTAAAAATATCACATTTGCCCATTCCTTTTAAATTCTTTTTCTGCTCTGCAGTTCAGCCTACAACATAGCACAAACAATGACTGAAACAAGTGTTAAAAAAAAAAAGTATGGGAAGTCAGGGGAGTGATAAACACGACAAAGTTAATGGCATAGTCTAAAATGGACGGAGATATCAACTGAGTAAGCCAAGGGGAGAAATCACCTCTCATTGCCCATTTTTTTCCTTATTAAGAGAGTTGATGCTCTCCCATCTTTTAGAAGTTATATAGGATTTAGCTATGTAATCCAGCCACCCCCAATCTTCTTTATGCATGCTGTCATTCATAGACATGATCTCAAAGAATCTAGGCACTTTGATTTACTATGAGACAGTGTCAGGAAAACACTTACACTACTTGAACATAACCTCATTTAATACACCACATGATTTTACCAATGCTCTGTCTGCATGTATGTACAGGTGGATAAAGAAATCATAGAATCATAGATTAGTTTGGGTTGGAAGGGACCACCAAAGATCATCTAGTCCAACCCCCCTGCAATAAGCAGGGACATCTTCAACTAGATCCGGTTGCTCAGTGCCCTGTCCAGCCTGACCTTGAAAGTTTCCAGGGATGGAAACTGGGCAACCTGTTCACCACCTCATTGTAAAAAATTTCCTCCTTACATCTAGTCTGAATCTACCCTCTTTTAGATTAAAACCATTACCCCTTGCCCTATTGCTACAAGCCCTACTAAAAAGTTTGTCCCCATCTTTCTTATAAGCCCCCCTTGAAAGGCCACAAGAAGGTCTCCTCAGAGCCTGCTCTTCTCCAGGCTGAATAACCCCAACGGTCTCAACCTTTCTTTATAGGAGAGGTGTTCCATCTCTCTGATCATTTTTGTGTTCCTCCTCTGGACCCACTGCAACAGGTCCATGTCTTTCCTGTACTGTGGACTGCAGAGCTGGATGCAGTACTCCAGGTGGAGTCTCATGAGAGCGGAGTAGAGGGGCAGAATCACCTCCTTCAGCCTGCTGGCCACACTTCTTTTGATGAAGCCCAGGATACAGTCGGCTTTCTGGGCTGCGAGCATACATTGCCGGCTCATGTCCAGCTTTTAATCCACCAGTATCCCCAAGGCCTTCTTCACAAGGCTGCTCTCAATCCATTCATCCCCCAGCCTGTATTGATATCCGGGCTTTCCCCAACCCAGGTGCAGGACCTTGCACTTGGCCTTGTTGAACCTCATGAGGTTCACATGGGCCCAATTCTCGAGCTTGCACAGGTCCTTCTGGATGGCATCCCTTCCCTCTAGCGAATCAGCTGCACCACTCAGCTTGATGTCATCTGCAAACTTGCTGAAGGTGCACTCGATCCTACTGTCTTTGTCATTGATAAAGATTAAACAGTACTGGTCCCAATATCGACCCCGGAGGGACACTACTCATAACTGATCTCCATCTGGACACTGAACCATTGACCACTACCCTCTGGGTGCGACTATCCAACCAAATCTTCATCCACCGAACAGGCTACCGATTAAATCTGTATCTCTCCAATTTAGAGAGAAGGATGGGGAACTGTTTCAAAGGTCTTACAGAAGTTCAGGTAGATGACATTCATAGCTCTTCCCTTGTCGGCTGATGTAGTCACTCCATCATAGGTTTGCTTTCACAAGGTATTCTCCCCCTCAGTCACCATGCTCTGCAGCCTGGTGTGCTGTTGTTAGACTCCCAGTGCTGTGGGAATGGGCATATCATCCCACTGAACAAGCTCCTCACTTCCTTACACAAAGCTTGCCCAGAAACCAGGGCTGGACAGGTTGCTAAACAAGTATGAACCACAGGAGCACTAGGAAACATCCTTATCTCCCATTTTGGATCAACATCCTTTCCGCATGTGAGAGCTCACTGTCTGGCTGTTGCAGTGTCTCAGGAAATACACTCTTTCTCACTGCTTCTTGACCTGTCTCCTCTACCTCAAAATGCTAAGCATTCACTGAGTTCCCGCATCTTTATGGTAGCTAAAACCACACCATCTAATCTGTGTACACCACCCAAAACACGGCTCACGCACCTTGTCACTGTTGCCACTTGGGACAAAAAAATGCACCAGCGTTAGTCGCAGCTGCAGGGCTTTATGGACACACAACATGGGTCATGACATGGAGAACCAGGGACTTCCAGCACGACCTACAGCAGTTTTACATGAGGAGCAAAGATGGTGTGACCTGAGGTGCAGGAGACTAGCACCCTTTGGGTCTGAAGAGAAATTCTCATGCGCAGCCAAGGGATTTTGTGCTCAAGTAGGATTATGGGCCTGCACCGCTACAGCCAACAAAAAAAGAAGCATGAGCCTCCTTACCATATGTATGGGCAAGAGCTGGCAGTGGGGGGCTGCAGGGATGGCTTCTGTGAGGAGAGGTCAGGGGCTGTCCCATGCCGGACATGGCCGGTTGCAGCCAGCGCTAAAATGGACACACCGCTGGCCAGAGGTAAGCAGTCCATCAGTCAAGCTGGTGGTGCCTCTGGGAAAAAATATTTGAGAAAGGGTAAAAAACATCTCTCACCAGTTTTGAGAGAAAGGAGCAAGAAAAACGTGAGAGAAACAGCCCTGCAGATATCCAGGTCAGTGAAGAAGAAAGGGAGGAGGTGCTCCAGGTGCTGGAGCAGACGTTCCTCTGCAGCTTGTGGTGAAGACCATGGGGAAGCAGGTTGTCCCCTTGCAGCTCATGGAGGACCATGCTGGAGCAGATATCCACAGTGCAGCCCATGGAGAACTGCACACCACAGCAGGTGGACATGCCCTGAAGGAAGCTGCAGCCTGTGGAGAGGAGTCCACCCAGGAGCAGGTTTTCTGGCAGGACCTGTGAAGCCATGCGGGGCCCATGCTGGAGCAGTCTTTTCCTGAAGGACTGTACCCCATGGGACAGACCCATGCTGGAGCAGTTAATGAAGAACTGCAGCCCATGGAAAGGACCCATATTGGAGCAGTTCATGAAGACTGTATCCTGTGGAAGGGACCCCACGCTGGGGCAGGGGAACACTGTGAGGAGGAAGGAGCAGCAGAGAGGAACTGTTAGGGACTGATCACAAACCGCATTCCTCATCCTCCTGCGCTGCTCAGAGGGAGGAGGTAGAAGAGTCGGGAGTGAAGGAGTGAAGCTGAGCCTGTGGGGCTGGAGAGGAAGTTGGTTTAGTTTTTGTCTTTGTTTCTCACCATCCTGCTCTACTTTTAATTGGCAATAAATTAATTTTCCCCAAGTCCAGTCTGTTTTGCACGTGGTTGTAGTTGGTAAGCGGTCTTCCTGTCCTTATCTCAACCCACAAACTTTTCCAACTTATTCCTACTTATGATGTCGACCCACCCCAGCCAATAATTACTCCTTGCATGAACCACCAGAAAAATACTGTTGGTGTTTAGATACAGGGGTGGCAACACACATCTTTTCTGTTGTTCAGAGAAATCCATGGACATCTTCCAACTCTGTCTTTCAGAAATCCCTTGCAAAAGTGGCAGCAAGCAAAGATTCCTAACTTGGCTAAACCTCCAATGTTCTGTACGAGCCTGTAGATTTGTGTTACTATATGGTGAGCCATCTAGAGTAATTTCCTACTTCTTTTGCCACAACAGAAATCCATGACCATATTTCATTGAGAGTGTGGATTTTATGTCATACAATGATGGACGTCAAATGCTTCTGTATTTCTGTTGCTCATCTGAACGACGTTAAAATTGAACACTTAAGGTAAAGCTAGTCAGAATAAATTCGATTTTGCAGACAATTACAATTTTTTTAAAAGGCAGAAAATTTCCTTAGTGGAAGCAACTTACCTCCAACATTTTTAAAGAAGGCGGCACTGAAATTACTACAGCAATAATTTCACTAAGGGTACAGTACTAGTTAGTTCATACACTTACCCCTCTGTTTCCAGTTTATTCTGCAAGCCCATGTCAATGTATAGGTCACTGTAAACATGCAGAAGTCATGCAGAAGTCAAAAATACAGATTACCTCTTGCTGTTCTTATTTGGACACTTACTCACACACTCGGAGACTCATGCAGATGCGCACGAGAGTAGAGCTGTTGTGTGACTGACCACATGAGTTGTGGATTATTAGATGTTCCCAAAGGCCCTTATGCACCAGATTACATCTCCCATGCTGTCCCTGCAGTTAGACAGCAGTGGGCTGTTAGCCAGGGGAAGGATGACACTGCATCATGAGAGCAGAAGAGAGTGGGATTCCCAGGCAGCAGCTTGCCACAGTAGGGAAATCCATCCTAATTTAATTAATAGGAAAGAAATATTCGGGGTTGTTTGAACGAAACAGAATATTACAAAGCTGACCCTATGTGAAACACCAACATGCCATATCTCAGACAAACTGAAAACTTCCTGATGTAATGCTGTTTTGTGGAAACTGCACTTTCTATTGTAAAACCATTTAAAAAATCCTCACCAGCTTCTTTGGCCAAGAAGAATCCGTCAGTTTCTTGCTCATGAATCTATATTTCAGATACTATAAACATCAACTTTGTCCTGGAAGATAGTATCACTTTAAAATTCTAATTAAAGCCAACAAGAGCTGAGAGTGCTCAGTGTAGCCCTTTTAATTTTAAATTAGCCAAGTCATCAATTTGAAACAGGAACAGACCAAATAAATATGACAAAGTAGAAATGAAAAATTGTCTTTTATAAATACTCTGCCATTTATTCAAAACAGACCAAGCAGAACACCTGGCTTCTTAATATGGAACAGTAGTTGGGCAGCATTAGGGGAAATTGATTTCAGCAGAGATGGTCTTAGGAAAAAAAGTAATTTCCAAAAAGTCATATGGAACCACTTGTTATTCCCTCCTCTTCCTTTTCAAATCTGCTTCAGGAAAAAATCTTTCAGGAGCAAGAGCTTAAACATAGCTTCCTTGTGTCTGCTTCCAACAGAATTTTTCATGCTCTACTTCTGATTAAAGAATCTGTTCTCATCAGGTTTACACAAACACCACATTTCATGGTTTCCAGATTCTAGCTCTAATTGTTTTGGCTACTATTGCTCTTCTTGTTAACCTCCTCTAAAAGAAATTACTACCTCACATGAATCACTTATTTAATGTCCAAATTAATTTAAAATAATTGCACCAGGAGGAATGGAAAATGAAGATCTCAAAGTAATCGAAAACAGAATTATTACTAAAGGCTAGAGATCCACTGCTGCCCTTTACATAGCTACTTCTGGCTATGAAAAGGTGTTATAGATGTTTTCTTCTAGCCATTGAGTCTGGTTGCGTAAAGAGCCAGTGAGGAGCCTTTTCCCATTCATTAATATTCACAGCACCACTGAATTCAGTTTCAATTTCAGTAGCTGGTGAAGGAGTCCAGCATGTTGTGAGGTCAAATGTTTTCTTGTTCACATAAGCAGAGATTAATTTGGGTAGGAAATCAAAACTGAAAGTAGGATGGTAAAACTTCTGCTTTGATAGAAAATGAAATCTCCAGCCCAGGAAGACAGAATCAAGCTGATTGTTGTCATGAAGTTTCAAGAAATCCAAGTTCACATCTTAGAATTTCTTGGGCTTCATGTAGTAACCTTCAGTAAATCATTACATTTCTCTGCAAATACAAAAGAAATGAAACTACACTTAATTCACCCTTTTTCTGCCTTGCCTACTTGTCTCTCTTGCCTCTATATATGTCATATGTGTCTTAGGAAGGACAGATCTTGTTTGTTTTCTCTGTAAGTTTCACAGAATCACAGAATGGTTGAGATTGGAAGGGACCTCTGGAGGTCATCTAGTCCAAACCGCCTGCTCAAGCAGGGCCACCTAGAGCAGGTTGCCAAGGACTGTGTCCAGAAGGATTTGAAGATCTCCAAGGATAGAGTTTCCACCACCTCTCTGGGCAACCTGTGCCAGTGTGCAGTCAGAGTATATACAAACTTTACAGATGTTTTATAAACTTCATATGTAGGTTCATACAAAAATTATAAATTGTCTAGCACAAAGAATCCTCTCCTTGTCTGCTAAGTGGAAGCTATCTAAGAACAAGAAGAGCACAAGGTTTTGTAAATATGGGAGTATGTGGGATCCAGGAGCAAGTAACAAAACACTTCAGTACAAAATTATGCATGTAATCATATTGTCATACATGAGGAGTTAAAGAGTGTTTTATCTGCTTAATGCTGTTTGAAGCACTTCAGTCACTCCAGAAACAGCATGAAAATGGTCAGCAGTAGGACGGAGAGTTCAGTGCCTGTCTAATGAAGAATGGCTTGAGAATCATTATTCTAACACTGTGCAAGGAAACACATACATTACTAATATGAAATGGTGTATACCATGTTGTACTGCTGTATAACATGTGGATTGTGCGTTGCCTCAGAGACATCCATATTAGCTCTAAGTTTGGCTGAAAATCAGGGTGTTTTTTAGCTAGGCAGAGGTCGACAGGAAGACAGCTGTTCTGTTGGAAGACTGGGCTTTGCTTCTAGCAGCAGTGGAAAAGTCACTTTTTCTTTCTAACTTGTTTCCTTCACACATTTTCCTATTTGGATTGCAGGTAACCTGGGGCTGAGTTTCCCTCACAGTCCAGGTGAGGTTTTGCCTCAACAAAAACAATCAACCAGGCAAACAAACATCCTTAACTGGCTGATTCGGGATAGAGGGAAGAAAAACTGGCTTAAGCTTAAAGTTTGCATTCATTTAGCTAGCCTGGGATTAACTTGTCATGAACCGCTCCCAGCTGTCAGTAATATATAAATATGTATCTGTGTTTGTGTGTCTGTATACCACTAAACAGCTACAAAGAACAACAGAGTGTCATATTAAATGCTGATCATTTAATCAGTTTACATTCAGCTACCATGCTGGTTATTCGGCTCCAATGCCCATAAACAGTATCATTAGCAGCATTATTGCAAATAGTGGGAAACTTTTGCTGGGCAGTGACTTTTTGCTAAGGGTAGCAGAACTCCTGAAAACTAGCTTTAAACGAACATTTGTGTGTTGGTTTGTTTTTTCTTAATTTCAACTTAACAGCTTGATCATAATTTGCTGGATATGAAACACATGCAATAGAGCACATAAAATCACATCCTGTAAACATTTGGGAGGTGCGGAACACTTAGCAGAGCTACAGTGACCTGGTTTAGTGACCTACCATGTCCCTACAGAGATTTCTTGGTGTCATCATCATTTGCCCACCCGGGCAATACAGATGTCTCACACTTTTGCCATCTCTCTCCAATGCACATCCAAATTAACTTGCATTAATAAGCGAGTTCATTCTCTCCACCCAGCCCTGTAATGTCCCCTCACGTCTCTCTTCTAATGGCTTCCTGGTGACTAATCCACCCTGAAATGGATAACATGAGAACAACGAACACCCCTTTTTCATTTGCTGGACAGGTAAAAATCACGAAATGCTACTGGGTTTAAAAACTTCTACTTGGCCTAAATTGAAAATTTTTCTGAACCTAGTCACCAATTTCATACACAAAATGTAGAGTCACTGAACTATGTTCTTATACAAAATCCGGTCAGTTTTGTAACATTCATATAAACCAAATCTTTATTGATTTTCACAAAGAGGCCAGAGCTAAAATAATCTTCCTGCCATCACATTTCACAATAGAAGTATGTCCACCTTTCAGTCAGTGATTATGAAATCTGAATGCTTTCCATTGTCAAATGGTGAAGATGGTTTTGTGCACAAAGACAGGTTTTTTTACATGATGGGAAATCAGCTGGAGAAACACTTTGGCAAAGGTGAAGTTCTCAGTTTCAGAATTCTTCCCATGAAAAGAAGCATTCTGACCCACAATGTGGCCTTCTGACACCATTTACTAAAAAAACCCTCTAATTCTGTCCAAAATACTTCCAAGACATTGTCATTGCAGAACTTACTGCACCACATCAGCCTCAACTAAACATGAAAAACTTAGGAAAATTTTACCTTTTGTTAGACCAATATAATTCCACGGGAGAATAAAATCAGTCAAGCTACTGTTTTCTTATATCATCAGAGGTTCAGATTATCCAGCTCATGCTCCCCATTGCTAGCTTATATATTCCATGACTGTTTTTAACTGTATTGTTACACAGCTAAAAAAAAATTTCAGAGAATGAACGTTTCTCCTGCCACTATACATTTTATATATATTGCCTTTCAACTATATTGCCAGTACACATACACAAAGAAAAATAAAGCAGACAGTACTCTAATATGTTTTATATACTTGGAGCTATATTTTGCAGTCATGGGGAAGCTTCAGAGGGAAGAAAAAGTTTTAAGAAGGAAACAACACTGTAGTCTTTTCATTTTTACTTTAGAAAAAAATGCTGGCAACATACTCAACACAGTTCTCTGGAAATATTTAACTGTTGCCCACCTCTTTTCACCATAAGCACCACAAAGGAAGGCACTTTTTAGTATTTTATTTTGGCTTATTTTCTCTTTATTTGCAAAATGCCCTGGCACAAGGTGGATGAACATCAAAAGAGCTGATGACAGGTATCGATGCAGTTATATGGATTCAAGTTAACATGGAGTAACTTGCATTAACACTTCACAGGACAAGTGCATAGACAGAGCAAAATCACAACGTTGCACTTTACAGGGTTTTCAGGCAAGCTGTTTGTATCAGTATTAATGTGATAACTTTCTCTAACTGGAGAAGTATTTCCTATGAAATATTTTATAAGTAGCATAAGAAATACCTTCCTTCAAGTTTAATTTACTAAGTCAAAGTCCATGGCACTGCTCAAAACACACAACTTTCTATATAAATTTAGGGTGATATTTTTTTCAGCCTTTTTAATCAGTGCTTGGGAAGGAGACCACCTCTGATTTAATCTGTGATAATCCCTTCATTCATGGCACAGCAGCACTGAATTTTAACCCAAACCAGGCGAGCTGTATTCTATTTTTAGATACGGACATCGGTCTCCAGTTGAACTCAAGAGGTGTGTGCTTGCATCCAAGGGCACGTTTTGGCTTTTAGACAAAAATTTTTCTTCTCGTTTTCAGTCCAGATCAGATAAAGCTGGTTTTCTGTGACTTCATTTCAGTGGATTGAAGGGAGAAAGAATTATGTTACTTTTGTGTTAAAATTAGACATTTTCTTGTATCATAAGTAGAGAGTGCACTCTCTGTCATTAAGCAATCAATAATTAACAAGTAATTGAATAATAAATTAAAGATTCAAGCCTTCTTCATGTAAATCTATAAACACTTCCTTACCTTTATTTGGGTAATTGTAGTTAAAGTGACCTTGTGCTTATGCTTTGGTAAAGTCAGGGCTAAAGTTAAAACATAGCAAGAAGTTTTTTGGAACTATGGACAACAGTATTAACTTCATGTATTTTTAGTAAGGAGACTAATTAGACATCCAGACATGAACAAACTATATGAACTTCTGCTGGGAAGTTGGGGAATCATGATTAAAAACATTGCTATGGTTGGAACTACTGAAAACAATGGCTTTCAAGGGTTCATTTTTGCTAAATCACAGCCATCTTTCACTGAAACAATCAGTAGCACTTACTATAATCATTCAGTCCTTTCTTAGAATCAGAAGTTCAGACTTTGGCCTCTTGTGGGTTTGGCACTACCAGATGTTCCCATGAAATCCCTGGGACGCATTTGCTTATTTTTGTTCAGGGCTCTTCCTCCTTCCTCTCATCTCACGTTTCAACATGGTGTAGCTATACCTTTTTCTCCTCAAACTTTCAAAAACCGTTCTGCCTCAGGCAAAGCCCATGCACACAGCTTCAGGCTGGTAGGAGAAAGAGAAAGTTAGGGGCAAGTCACGGCAGAGACATGTGGATAACTGACTGGAGGGCTCTAGCTAGGGTTATGCATCACGCTTCTCAAGTGCTTTTCCTCTGTAGATCTCACATAAATTCACAGATGTTAAAAACGATTAGTCATGCTGAAGGACTTGACACATGTTAAATGCACATTAAACATCTTTCCCAAGACCTCATAGTAAGCTGTAGCTTTAAAAAGAGTTGAAGCCAGGCCATATGATTTCCAGTGGCAGGCATTTTTCTCCAGGGTGTCATTGCCCTTCAATACACTGCTGATGATTGCTTTTGAGCTGTGTAAATATTGTGTAGCATGTAAGGACCGTGACATCCAAAACTCCTGAAGTCAGACTCTGAAATCAATTTAATGTATGCTTAAATAAATAGCTACATTGTGAATACTCTATAGTAGGCAAATGCTGCCATGGACATCAGTGGAGCAGCCTTCCCACTCCTTTCCACATGAAAAAAAATTACCAAAAAAAGCCACTTTCTCTAACCAGAATTATTTTCCTTTCTCCACTCCCCTCTTCTTTCATTGCATCAGTTTCATGCTTCTTACGCTTTTCTTCAACACCTTTACTAACACATAAGCCCTTACAACTTCAGTGGTGATACTTTGCCCTCCCATTGCTAAAGGCACAAGTCCAAAATGCCTTCTTCCTAGCTGCAGCCACCTCTCTGCTTTCTCTCTAGCTGCCCTCTGCTCTGAATACCCACTTTAAACTGTGCTCCTCTTAGGCTAAAGAAGAAGGATGTGACCAATATGCTCTTAAAGCCCCTTTTCTAGACTTATATCTGTCTTGGAGTAAGAAATAAAGCAGTTATCAATAGCAGGGTAGGGACTCCAGACTTGTCGGCTGCTCTCCTCTTCAAACTTGAAGTTACTCCTTTTCTCTTCTTTTCGTTTCTGCTGGTTTCCATTTAGTCAGATTACAAGGAAGGGTTCATACTACCTATGGGCAGCATCTACAAGGTCAGTGTTTCTACCTTACTGTGAATAACTCTGCTAAGCACTGGAAACAGTTAACTTCCCACAGAGCTGTGGACACCAGGAAAGGGGAGAGAAGAGCAGCTCTGAGTCAGTTCTCCAGGTACTTACCAGCTGGGTCAGATATCCTCTGCCTGGATCTGTTACACTGCCCCTAAGGATTATGTTCAGCAAAGGTCTGTGACAGCACTCTGCCAGAAGTACTCTTTGGTGTATAATAACAGAGATATGGTGAGGATGAGATAGTACAGAGCCCCTTACAGATGTTCTTCCTATTGGCAGCTCCTTCCACACAGGCAGATTACCCAGGCATTGCATCCTGCAGATTATCATTTTCATTACCCTGTTCCCCTTGGGGGAAAAAAAAAAGCACCTTCTCATGTTATTTTCTTTCTTACTTAGTACCAGATCCAGGCTCTCCCCTGTGCTAAAGGAAAGGTTATAATAACAAGGGCTCACAGTGCTTTTGGTCTTCATGAACGCATAAAGGGGGATGTGTAAGCTGCAGGGCAGACATGGAAGTTGCAAACACAACATGGGACAGTTTTGTGTTTATATATACTAATGCAGACTTTCCTGAAAGGCTTGGAAGTCTCTCTCATATACAAACAAAGACAGTTTTTGGGTTACAAATATTAACGTCAAAAAAAAAGAGTTTTCTGAATGGCTTTTCACACTTACCTAAAGCAGATATTGCTTTCCATAACAACATCTTCTGAAATGAAAAAGAAAGTGATAAGACCTCACTCCTTCCTGTTTTCAACAGTATTTGTAATATCTTGGCTACTCTGTAAACATCATTTATTCACTGGCATGTCAAAAAGGAAAAAAAAAGGAAAATATACCCTTTTGTTAAAATGGGATAAGATCAGCTCTCAGCCACTAAGGTATCAATCTCTAGCATCTGTTCTCCAAAGTGAGAGTATCACATTTATCTATATATCACTGATTAAAATCAGACTAATATTTAGACAAATATTTTATCTAAGGGTCTGGACATAGAGAGGAGATGCAGACAACACCATTTTACTACTCCAGTAACTTTTACAGGTGGAAAAGCTGAATATATCCACTTCACTCTTGCTCCCAGAAGTCAGAGGAAGTGCCCCAATGAGCTGGAAGTCTCCAGTTTTTCCGTTGTCATGAGACTTTGCAAGCTCTATTTTGCCTCTTTCTCAGATGTTTTGATCCACTCATTTTCTGCTCATCCTTGAGGAAAAAGACAAAGAGAAGCAGGTAAGGTAGATTGTAAGGCCTGGCTTAATTAAGCCTCAGTGCAAAAAGATGTCTCAGTAGTAGGAGAAACTTCAGACAGAGGAGAAACAGGGGAAAATGGAAATACTAGCTTGGAAATTCAAGATCTAGTGGATCTTTATCCAGTGCAACAAAATTTTAAAAATACTGTAATATAGCAGTAACTATTCTGCGCTGCCCAAGTATTATTTTACCATCAGAAGTGCTCAGCAGAGGGCTTTTTTTCCCCTTGGTCAGCTGAAGACACTCATGTTATTAGGAAAGAGTGTCAGGAAACAAATATAAACGTTATTGTGAGAGGAAACCTGTTTCAACTCCCATGATTACAGTTTAACACAGCTGCACCCCAAGAGAAAAATAGCAAGATTTATTTCTTTTATAAGTCTCGATTTTATAAAGAATAAAAAAGTCCTGTTAAAGAAAGCTGTGAGCACAAGAACTGACTGGGAGGATGTGAACACAAAAGAGAGAGAGGAAGAGATAGCCCAAGAAAGCAGGGATGCACATGTACTTATGAAGGGGAAATAAAGATGTTTTCATCTAACATTTAACTCATTTCTTTTGGGTACTTATAGAAAAGGAATCATAAAACCTCCAATGTTCTAAGCAAAAAAACTGAGTAAAAAGTAGGGTCTATTTTATGTGCTCGCTATAGTCGCCTACTAGCTGTGTGCAAAGCGCAAAACCTGGGCACCCAGGCAGAGGGTCCACCTGTGTTTGCTGGACACCTCATGGTCCCTTTGCAAAACCAGGTCCCAAGGGGTGATTTCTTTGTCTCCCAAGGGCCTGACACAGCTGCCTTAAATCTGATTTTTCATTCATGTCTTGCTTTTGCCATCGGACGAGCAACTTTGAATCTCTATCTGCTCATGTTGTGCTGGCTGCATGCACATGGGGCAAGTACACGTGCCTCAGCACCTCACCTCCCCCCAGAGCACGGACATATGCTCAGATCAGTGGCCAAGGATGCTGGGATGCTGGGATGTGTTTCATGTCTTGCCAGGCAGTACCTGGGAAAGGCTCAGCAATTCTCTTTGTCTCTGCTGCCTTTTGTGTAAAGCCTTCTGTATAAAGTCTTTCTGAATTGGTGGACTTACACTTACTGCAGGTGTCTCCCCAAAATGGGCCTCCTTCCTATTTGCAGCTGTTGCTGCTGCCAGGCTGGTTGTGAAGGGCTCCTGTTCCCTACCAGTGACCCAGCACTCAGACCCCCGACACTCATCGGCATCCTGCCTTTGCAGCCAACCCAGAAAAGTTCCCATGCCTGGGGAGGAGATCAGCCACCAGGAAATCACATTCAATGCAGTGACCATGTCAAGTCTGCAAGAAACCTCCTACCCCCAATTCACTGTTTTGCAGCTGAGAAAAGCAAGTCTGCTCCTCAGCTGAGAAAACAGAACAGCCATTCATGAGCTTTATGAAAAATAGAAGTTGAGGAAACAGAAACAATAAAAAACAAAACCCAACCATCAGAAACAACAACTAAGCAGACAGTACAGCCTACCAAGAGAGATCCTCCCTGCATTTATTTCACTAATACATAACTAAATATTGTATATTTAAGCTGCTCCCATTGGTTGGCAAAGTTATTGTTTCAGGTTGAGGGGGAGAGAAATGATGTTATTTTATGAGATATACGTAAAAAGAACTGTTCAGCTACCTTCTCAGACGCTGCATTGGAAGCCAAATGCATTCCAACTCCTTTCATTTGCTACATGTTTTTTCCAGAGAGTATGGCATTTCTGCATTGCCTGCCCTAAATTACCAGTATCACAGTTTTCTCTGACAGTGGTTTCTGCATGGCAGTTCAGAAACATCAGCATTCAGAATTGGGAAAAGTTATACATTTTGGTTATAAAAGAGTGCTCAGTCAGGAAATTTCAGTTTTATTTACAGATCTGCTGTGGATATAAATCCCTCTCGCAAATCCTTTGACCCTTTCGTGTTTCAGATTCCCTGCTTGTAAACAGAGAATCAGCTATTTTTAAATTGCTGTGAGAAGCCAAGATGTACTTTTCTGTGTACAAAACCAAAATACTGGTTTTTGAAATGTGATCAGCTATCACCCTCTGTTATTAGAAACTATATATTATGATTTGAAAGACACAAATGTCTGTGTGCTACTGTCTAGCTGTAAAATCGGAAGTATCAGAACTCAATGTTAATTTTTATATGAAGCATCTGAAAAGGAATTGATATTTCAAAAGGAAGGTAGAGCATTTGAAAACACATGGCAACCATACTGTATATCCTAACAGCCCCCCCCTCATTTCTCCTTCTATTCCTACATGTACAATGAAAATAGAATAAAGGAAGAAAAGCAAAAAAAAGTTACAAGTGTTATGGAAGGAATTGGTACACAACTAAAATCGAGAAAGCTTCCCACTGATTTCAACAGGTTCAGCTTATGCCTTTTTAGGTTTAATGAGAATCATTTTGCTCTACAAGCCAAAAGAAAAAATCACAGTCAAACATTTCAGAACCAGTTTTACTTTCTGGAGCAAAGGAGTGAGTGATCATGGATTTATTACAAAGATGTAATCTTATTTTTATAGCAATTTTGAAAAAAGAATTAACTGACTTATTCTTTCCATCACTGACATTGTCGTGTCTTCCTTTTAGATAGTCAGGTTGTGTTCCAATTTATGTCATTACTCACAGACATCTAGCAATGTGTTGAAGTCAATATTTCCAAACGGAGAAAAACATATCTTATAATTTAACTTTTTCATCTCTATTTGTCTGCCACCAATTTTCAGAGAATGAAAAAAAAAGGTGATCACAGTGCTGGCTTTGTTTCTGTTAAACATTTGTTCTCACATGCTTGGCCCTCTGATGCTTTAATAAATGCAGTATTAAGACACTTTTCCCAAAAAGCTGGAAAATCTTCAGCTGCAAATCTTCAGGAAAATGTTTAGTCTCTGAACATGCCACTAACAGTAGCATCATAAAAAGACTACAGAATAAACTTGTCTCTGCCATGATTCAAAGGGATAGCAATGAAATGAAATTAGGAATGTGTTTGGCTCCAGAAATTAGACCAGTCTGTTCCTAATGGACCCTGCAACACACCCAGTATCCAGATTTTCTTGTTTGGAGTAGATGTTTTCCATTCCTTTGCATACAGGAGCACCAATAAATATGATGTAATTTTTCAGACCATCCACATTAACAGCACTTACATGAACTAAGGATGCATCACTGACTCTGGCAACCAAATGCTCACATCTGTTTTACAGGTCAGTGCAAGAATCACCCACTTACACAGTGAAAAGAGTGGTCTCTGCTATGTCCATGAGAGCATCCTTCTCCTTTTCCTGGACGAAGACTGTCCCTCAGACCTTAAGCTGAAGGGAGGATGGAGGTGGAAGTTTCCTCCACCATGGTCCCACCACACGGAGCCAAGCAGAGCCCGCTTCAGTGCAGCCCTCATGAAGCCGTTAGCAAGGAAACGCGCCATCAGTTTCACTCAAACAGCGGGGCAGAGAAGATGCTAGGAGGGCTACCTCTAATTGCTTCTCAGTCAACAAGACAGCAGCTCTAGGTGTAAAAAGTCTGGAATATTTTCTGTGAAGGAATACTCTCCTTTCTGGAAATGCCCCTTATTTAGCTACCAGGCTGTCATAGCTTTTACTGAGTGAGAAACCTTCTACCATTTATTCTGTGGGAATTGCAAAACCAAAATAAAACTCAGAGTTTAAACAACTAAAAGGGTCAAAAGCTTCTTTAAAAAAAAAAAAAGTCAGAATTACCTCTTACCAGTGAAAGATGTCAGACCTTTGCTATTTCCAGAGCACGTAGAAGAGCACCTTTGTTCCCTCATCGCCAGTCTTTCCGATTTAGGTATCTACATCCTTCTGGCAGAAATCACCTCCAAAAGGAGAGGAAGGAAAGAGCAGAGAAGGAAATTTCCCACACCCTACACATCCTGCAGTATCCCTTCTCAGTAATTCCCGATTTGCCTCACTCCCCATAGTTTCCAGCTGCCACCATAGCTTTAAAATATTTATGCTGATTTACAAATTTAGAACCTGAAATTGCCCTAGTTTCTCCTCTTGTGAGTGCTGCTACCAGCTCCAAGGGCAGGATTGCTGGTAGTAACAACCATTACTTGACTGCCAGCAGCCAGCCTTTGGAGGGACTGGTAACCACCAGAAAGGAAGGATTACTCCAGTCCTCTGCAGTCAGAGGAAGAACCAGACATGCTACCATATGAGACGTCATCTCCCTACATGCTGGAGGAATGACTCTGAGAGGTGCCAGCTATAAACTTTTTTTTCAATAGAAAAGACACCTGATATCACACTATTTGGTATTAAGCATGCATAATTAGTGGCTTCATTAACTAGTTATTAACAAGTTCGTTGTTAGTCACCCCTTACCCAGAATACAGATCATCAAAGAAATTAGGATAAAGATCCTCAGTTTGCCATGGTGCAATTTGGGAAGTGAGGCATGCGGAGGATAGGTATCCTGCTGGCAGAGAGAGGCCAAGTGCTGTATGGGGAGAAGGTGTAGGAAGAAAAGGAGCAAGAAGTGGAAGATGTTCAATGATACAGCTGATGAGGAAGTAAGGAAATCGCGACCAAAACATCCCACAGGCCAAACCAAAGATGCTCTCTAATATTGCCCCAGGAGTACTCCGTCATGTGTGTTGGGTTGGGTATGAGAAACACAGCCCCTAAAACACAGGTTTTCTGCTGATCTCACACAAGGAACACCATGGTGAGGAAAGTTAAATTTTGATTTCATTTAGGGGGAACCATTTATGAACTTTTGCCAACAGCTCATAGCTGTGCTGCTTCACACATCACAAGTGACTCAGAGTCATGATAGCTTGAACAAATAAACAAATAGCAGTTGAGGAGAGAAATCAAAGGCACAATGGAGTAATGAAAACCATGTTTCTTACTATTTTTCATACAAATCATCAGATGCTGGATCCATCAGCCTAAAAAAAGGACAAAAACTTATGTTATCCAGGGCTTGGATTAACTTTTGTGTCATTTGCTAATTATGTTTCTTTTAGTTTTTCTTTGCTTTTTTAATTGTTTGTTATAAGCAGAAAGCGACAAAAAAATCTTGATTTTGCAAGATATTTTCCTTTGAAGGCAAAAGATCTAGTGGCACTTTGTAGTAGATGCTTACATTGCCTTTTCTTTCTAGGACCTTTCTGTCTAACTTGGCACTGCTCTCTTTCACAATGATTTTACTTCCCTCCTTGGGTGGCTTTGAGATTGCAATGACTGAAGAAACCTTTCCTTCAAAAAATCATTTTGACAAGAAACATGTGTGTATATTCCTTCTGCATACTAATTTGGAAACCCTTCTTTTGAATTTGGGGTGCAAGAAAACAAAGCAAAGGTCAATTTAAAGATATATTTGTCTTAAAGCAGGTCCAGCCTGTTCAGGCGGCCTTCTAGAATCATCAAGTCATTACAAAGGTGGTGTCAACAGAGTAAAACGCAAGCACAGCTTCCCCACATTCCTTCTTCTAACATGTACCCAGGGATTTTTACTGCAGCACTACTAGAAGGAAAACAAAAATCAAACATGTGCCACAGTTATTGCCATATTTCTCATAGAAAATTAGCCACACAATTAGCATTCACACAAAATAGAAAGTCACCATGTGTGTAGCACTGTAGAAATACAGCTTGAAGTATTAGGCTCCAAATAACTTTTTCAAAAAGCCCAGAGATATACCAGTTGCATTAGGGAATCTGGGCCGAGTTATCTCCCATTAGTCAAAACGAACTACAGGGTGAATGGATAAGGATGCAGGATTTGCTTTGATGGACAATTTTCAGTGAAAGGAGTTTTATTGTTAGCATTTCCATTTGTGGCCGGAAAAATTTAAATAATGTTTTCATGGCAGAAGAAAGGACTCAAACATTTGGGAAAGAAGAGAATTTTTATTTTGCATTTTGGGGAAAAGCAGCCACAGAACCCACTGAACACTCGTCACTCATCTCCAGGTTAATAAAGGGTAGAAAAAGTGTTGCCACAATCAGTTCACCAGAGGCATTACTGTTAAGCAGGCCAAGAAGTTTATTGCCTATTTTGTGAAGGCTAGTTCATTGAGTATCCTGTTGAAAACTGCATTAGAGCTCCAACTTCTAAACCAAATAGCTTTGCCTGGCAACAAGATGCTTAAGATGCATTTTTCCTGAACGGCTGCTTTACACTCAAATCCCAGGCTTCCCCCTTAACACATCGGAAACCAGGCTGCAACTTCTCTTGCATACCCCTAGCTCATAAACAAGAGGGGTCATCCACAGGTTTCTGTGGCAGGCACAAGGATCCCTTCATCCTTCTGTAATGTGAAGATAGCATCCACACAGCGCTTAGGGTAGATAATATCATCCGGGATCAGAAACAGGAGGGTAACGTAAGTGCTTAAGGACACACAACTTCCAGCAGAGATGGAGATAAGAACTAATTACCTCATTTAATTCCCAATCATATTCCAAGGGATTCCTCTGTGGTCATTCTAACTGAGATACGCAGACATCTGTAATCTTATAGCCGTAATTTCTTATCCGAGTTCCCCAGGAATGTAATGTAGTACTATACAAGGACTGCATTATTGCTGAACCTGCAATGACCACAACAAACAGAATTAAATTTATTGAACTGTTTTTCTTATAAACCTTTGCTTTCAGATATACTGAACTTTCTACAGTTTTTACCTTTCAGTCAGGAATTTTCCAGGCTTGCCTTTTGGATTAGTACTACGTACTTAGAAAGTTTGTTGGAGGAAGTGAATAAAACAAAAACCTCCCACATACTTTGGAACAAAAGAGAAGTAGAAAACCATGTGCTTGCCTCAATCACATGCAACAGTCATGGATTCATTTTACACAATTCCTGAGATGGTAAAAAAAAAGAAGAGAAAACCAAAAAAGTCTAAAAGGACAAAAGTCAACATTTAGCGGGGAGGAAGTTAAATAAATGGTACCATGCATTTGAACAATGGGTGAACATTATTTTAGTTTTATGGAAAAAAACGAACACTCAAACTTCCACTGGAGCACCATATTTCAGGCATAAGATGTATTCCCACTTCCTCTATCATGCCTCAGGGGAGCAAGGCAGAGCAGATCCAAGCTCCTTCAGCTCCCCACACCACCCCACTGGTCCCAAGGGCACTTCACCAGTGGCTCTCCCTCGCTCTCTCAGGGGACAGCCACCACGGCACCTTCCCAGAGGACTCTTGGCCTTGCTCAGGTCCCACTTTGCTTTCTTTTCCTACAGACAGCCCTGTTTTGCTAGTCCTGCTATGCAGCAGGTGCAACTCCAAGGGCAGCCCCGTTGGCTGCAGATCCCCAGGAAACGGGGCACCAACATGCCAGTTTTTATGGGGGTCCCCTCATCCAGCACGTGGGTCTCCTGGCCCGCTTGCAGCTCTTCTGGCTGAAGGTGTGAGGGTGTTGCAGCTTGTCTGGTGGATTTTGTTACTGCAGCCCTTCTCACTGGCATTTGGCTTGAGACTACCCATTTGCTTCCCAGCAAGGGATTACAAACAAGCCAATGGGTTATATCAACTCTTCATAATTGCTGAAAATGGCCAGCTGTCCAAACCAATGAACTACATAAAAAGGGTTTTAAGTCCATTAACAATTCCCTGAACTACCCAGAAAGCTTCTTTTGGGATGCCTGAGCTAATGGAAAGGCAGCACAGCTCACATAACAGCGGGATATTGTTCGTTTCTAATGAAGGATGTTGTAATTCTGCCCTGCATAGATGCATACAGCTTGTTCGCATAAGAAAAGCAGTAGCCAGTTTAATGCATTGACAAATAAAACTTTTCTTGGCCTACAGAGCTATTCAGTATTACACTCGAGAAGGCTTACAATGAGACAATGAACATGAATTAACTAGCAATTAAGTAAAATAATAACTAAAATAATTAGTAAAGTAAAAGCTGGACCGAATCTTCTCCCCGAACCACACCTGAATCAAACTGCTTCCTTCAGCTGAGAAATATTTACATGGCATCCCACAAGTTGCCACTTCTTATTCACAGACCCTGCTGTTCAAAGACAATCAGAAATTCACCGCAGTGTTTTTCCCCATCAGAAGTTACCAATTGCTTAAAATGGCAACATTTTACAGGAATATTCAGTTCTGACACCAGTTCTTATGAAGAAAAGAAGGGAAAAGAATTTCCATTTGGACAACTCCAGAATGGAGTAATTTTGTTTTTAATTTTGAAAAGAATTTTTGTATTAGCCTCACTTTAAAAATTTATTTGCAGAGTGTTGACATCTTGTTTTGATTACCACAAGGGACTTTCTTTCATGAGAGTTATTTTCAAAACTTTCTGTTAAAATTGTAAAATTTGCCACCAAACAGAAAGTCTGGCTCCTGTACAGTCACTGTCACCAAGTCTCTTTTCTGTTGCACTGTCTCATGAAGGACTGAACTGAATTTCAATCCATGGCTGGGAAACACAGATTAAATAACATAAATATTCTACAAACATTATATTCACTTGATAATGTCATTACTTTCACATTAAATGCAAACTCCTGTGATTTTAATTTTTTCCCCTTTATTAATAAAGTCCTGCAAAGATGTTATTTGTGGCTATATCTCATTGCATCAAGTTAGTATGTTTGTTTGTGCCTGTGAGTCATCTCAGAAAGTTAAAATGATGCTGCTTTTCTGTATGTCCTCGAAGAAAATACTACTAGGAGCTTGCAGGGAAACTTGATGTCCATAACAACCTTAAAGTCAAAGAAATGAACTGCTGGGCATATTTTAAAATATTTCTCATCAACATTTAAAAACACAATATTTGCACAGAAGGATGTTTTTTATTCATTGATTTGGTAAAATAGACTAAATCATCTCAGAAGAAAATGGTGAAGAAAGTCACACAGCTGCAGTACAAGGGGCATCAGGTTCTGTTGGCAGTTATGCCTTCGTTTTCTTTTTGGTTTCTCTTGCATATACGATGGTCAGTCTTAAAACTAGCCAGATTTGCTTTGATAATTAAATACGTACTCCACTGCTTCCTCCTATCTACTTCAAATAGTCAGTGATGAATGCATGCTATTAGCTAAAAAGAGAAAAAAAAGAGGGATATCTGACAGAAAAAGGAGGTTGTATGACAAGTGCTGCGTGTGTTTTCCTGCTAGTGAATGTGTCAGGTAGATTGCTAACCAGCTACATCTGGGATCTCAAACCTCCAAATTTGTTTTAGTGGCCAGACCCTCTTTTTATTGACTCTCCTCACACCTGCACAGACATTCAACCTCACCCATCCAAAAATGAGGCTGCAGGCATTTCTGAAGTATTTCCTGGTTGCCAAGA